>NC_051210.1:27632811-29055792 GCF_015220075.1 Falco rusticolus | reverse complement strand
TGGTCTTTTATCTTTTGTACTAGTTGTGAAATACCACATATATTTTAAATTCCAGTGACAGTAACTGTGAATCCCAAGCAAACTTCACAAATCCATACTGTCACATTTAGTCTGCTTTTATTGGTGTACACTAAGATTTCTTTCAACTAAGTAAAATATCTCTTTTTAAGAATACATAAATGTTGTTTCAAAGGTGTCTTGAGTATAAATGTGGTCTGAGATCTGAGAGGTAAAACTTTTTGGTATTAGTCAAAATTAATTAAATTATTTTGAATTGACATTAGCATTACCTACATCATAACTTGAACCTGCAAAATCACAGCCTTTGAATATTCTGTCACATTTTGTTTCAGCAGATGTTTATGCCTGGAAATTTTGAAAAGAAAAAAAGAACTGGGAATAAAAGGCAGCTTTAAGTTCATACAAGACAGACTTGTGGGGAAGGGAAGTTAAATATCTCACTCCCACTGATCTGAAGGAGTCTTGCAGACTGTTTACACATGTCATAAACAGAGTAATGTTTTTCATCCAGAAAGAAAAAAGTCAAAGTATTTACCTTGTAAACTGGTGGAATTCAGTAAGGTTGGAAGTAACAAACCGTTCAGTTCCACCTCTGCAATAACAGACTCAAAAAAAACAAAAAAAATTTGAGGTCAGGCTTCTCAACAGACACACATCCATTTAGACTTTTCCTTTAAAACAAATCTGTTAAAATTAGAGCATTTAGCTAAGGAGAAGTAGCAGTTACTAATTTCTTGTCTGAAAGAATTAAGTCTTCTGTGCCTGCTGTTGCTGTGGATATTGAGAGTAAGAACCATTTATGCTTATGTACTGGTAACATATAACAACAATGCAATAAAGATCCTGGGTAAAGCGTATTAAACTTTTTAAGTGTTCTTTGAGACTGTACCTGAACTAGGTGCTGCTTGTAACACTATGTGCAGTATCACATGTGAATGTTCTGTTGTGGTCTTGATATTGGTGTGAACAGCCAGACATTTTGTAAGTAATACTATCCAGTGTTTTGGTGTTACTTTGTGCTGCTTAAAAATCAGAACCACCTGTCCCTCAGTTCCCTTCTCTATGATCTCAGTAAATTGTTACCGGTGACAAAATTAAAAACCACACCAAACACGAGCCCCTCTTACTATTGATCCTTCTTCTGTTGTTCATGAATGTAAATTGGCTCTAGTCATAGGCAGTGATAGGACAAAGCCATAAAATCACCTACAAATCCACTTTCTATTGTTCATTGCCTGAGTTGCAAAACTGGCGTGGAGCTGATGACTTATGGTAAGGAGTTGTTGTGCTCTCTTTGAAAGTATAGGGTTATCCAAAGTTCCTGCCAAATTGGACTTGGTTTTTTCTAGTCTATCTACTTTGTTTCACATCTCACAGAATCACAGAATGGTTGAGATTGGACATGACCTCCAGTGGTCACCTGGTCCAACCTCACTGCTTGAGCAGGGCCACCCAAAGCTGGCTGTCCAGGACCATGTCCAGATGACTTTTGAATTTCTCTGAGGCAGGAGAGCCTACAACTTCTTTGGGCAACCTGTGCCAGTGCTTAGTCACCCTCACAGTGAAAGAAGTGTTTCCTATGTTCAGAGAGACCCTCTTGTGTTTCAGTTTGTGCCCTTTGGGTGTTGTCCTGTCACTGGACATCACTGAGAAAAGCCTGGCTCTGTCCTCTTTGCACCCTCCCTTCAGGTATTTATGTACATTGATGAGATCCCCCCTGACCCTTCTCTTCTCCAGGCTGAACAGTCCCAGTGCTCTCAGTCTTTCCTCATAGGAGACAGGCTCCAGTCTCTTCATTATTTCTGTGGCCCTTCATTGGACTCTTTCCATTACGTCTCTCTTGTGCTCACCAGCGTTGAGTAGAAGCAAAGTATCACCTCCCATGATGTTCTGGCAGCACTGCTCCTAATGCAGCCCAGCATACCATTAGCCTTCTTTGCTGCATGGGCACATTGTTGGCTCATGTAATCTCAGTTTTCCTAAACAAAAAAAAATAATCATGTGCTGGTACAATTAAAACCCTCGATGTTAACAGAAGTTTGTCACTAAAATCTCCTGAAACCTGTGGTGTTCATGAAAATACCTTTGTTGGAAGTATCTACACAGGTTTTAGATATATATAGACATAATGGGAAGAGAAGAATCTACTGGCTGGTCAAGTTTCATTTTTCTTTGAACAATGTAAGCAGTTTCTGATCACTCGAGACTTCACTTCAAAGTCTTTTAGTCATTTAATGAAGACTTTTAATCATTAATGAGGCAGAATTCCTTTTTATCTTGTTTAGTATCTGTAAAAGACTTTTAGAAAGATTGCTTACTCTCTGAAAAAAGTGTTTATTTTGCAGTTACTGGAGCGTTTTTGGAGATGTCTCACTTCAGATTCAGCCATTTCACACCTCACTTGCATCTTGACAGTCAAAATTTTTTATTGGTGAAATGATTGAGTGGTGGTTGAAGTTACCTTATATTTTATGTAATAACATTATAATAAAATCAGTTCAAATTATTATTAGAATTTTGATAATACTAATAATCCAGAAATTGGCTATACTTACATTTAGCAATATTTTTTTGTCAGAATTAAGACTGTCAGAACTTCATGGTCTGCCAAGGTGTTTTAAAGTCATTTTTGGTGAGTGCTGGAATGAAAGAGACTGCCAATTGGATTAATCAGATTTCAGGGCAGCTCTGTGACATTTTAAGAGTGCCTGCTGTAATTTAACTGATGACTGGTGACTGTTGTCATAAGATTCAGGACCAGAATACTATTCACTTTAAATTTGATTCCAAAGAATTTTAGTGATAGCAATTAATTAGTAAAAATAACTAATAATACTGTAAAATCCCTTATTTAAAATAAAATTCAGAAATCCTAATGATCCTAGACATCCTTATGTTGAAACATTTACAAATGTTTTGGAAAATATTTTTAGTAAATTTCAATGCAGGGTTTTTCCAAGTCTGTTGTGAGTTTTGACAATCAGATTTTACTCATTATTTTCACTCTCTCTACCATAAAGAAACAAATAATACGTATGAATGTAATGGGTTTACAGGTGCTGGCAGCGGGTGGCAGCCTCTGTGAGGAGAGGCCAGGGCTGCTCTGGGCTGCTGGACACCACTGGTTCCAGGCAGGTCCAGCAGACCCACTGCAGAGCACAGCTGAGCCCCTCACCCACAAATGGAGCACTTCTGTGAGAATGTTATCCTTCAGAAAGGGTAAAGAAACACTAAGCAGCAGCTCTGAGAGAGACAAGTGGGTTAAAAAAATGTGCGAAAAAGCCCTGCAAGTGCTAAAGTGAGAGGAGAGAGAGGAGGTGAATGTGCTGCAGGTGTTGGAGAAGCAATCCCACTGCAGTCCATGGAGGAGACCAGGTGTTGCCCCATAGCCGGTGAAGAGGACCATACTAGAGCAGGTATCTACAGCTTGTGGAGGATGTGCATTGGTTAATGAAGGACTGTAACCTGTGGAAGGGACCTGATGAAGCAGCAGAAACATGTGAGAAGGAAGAAGCAATGGAGAGGAACTGTTATGAACTGACAGCAACCCCTATTCCCTGTGCCCCTGCACCACGTGGATGTGGTGAGGGAGGAGGAGGTAGAAGAGCTGGGAGTGAAGAAGTGGTGTTGAGCCTAGGAAGAAGGGTGGGTGTGGGGTGGGAAGGTGGTATTGCTTTTTACCTCCTAGTCAATTACCAAAATTAATTTTACGCAAATGGAGCCTGTTTTGCACATGACAGTAATTGGTAAGTGATCTCCCTGTCTTTGTCTTTATTTCAACTCACAAGCTTTTCCGTCTTGTTTTGTTGCCTTGTCCTGTTGAGGAGGGGGAGTGAGAGAGTAGCTGGGTGGGGGTCTGGCAGCCAGCCAGGGTGAACCAACCAGAATAAGCCTAGCCTAAGAAATGCATATAATACTGTTTGTAAGTGTCATTCAGTACAAAAGCATTTAGTTGTCCTCATAGTCAAGATTGGAAACATGTTGAAAAACTTGATCTATAACGTGGTTTGTGTTTGTCAGTTTCCTTTGGCTTTCTCATTTCATTGTTGCATGAGCATCCTAATAAAAGCATTGGCATTTATGTAGATGAGACCACATGAAACAAAAGGATGTCCATCCAATTTTTATGTACAATGTTTGAAATCCATAGACTTTTCAAAAGCGCTGCACTGCAACACATGGTTTAAAACAAAAAAATTTGTAGTAAGGCTTCAGATTCAGATTGAAAGTAACTGACTGAGGGTACAAACACATCATAAGTAAATCGCATAATATGTTGTGATGGGTATATGGCAATTCAAACAGGTGATGTCAGTGTGTGTTCTATTTTTTTGACTTTTAATAGCTAATATGTTGAGTTGTTCAGCTCTAAGTTTTAGCAATCAAGTCATGCTCGGAGAACAGGCAAAGTAAAATAAAAATGTATATATTAAGCATAATAGCATCATTAATTCTTTTATATTTTTTTAGTAGATAAATATAAATCTTATGGAAACTAGTGATCTGTGGGCTCTTGAAGAGCTTATAAGGGATCTTAAATAGGAAAAAACAAGTACGTTACAAATAGGCTCAAGTTTCTTAACCACAAGCACCTTGATTCCACAGAGTCAAAAAAGAATGAAAACTACTCGTTAAATCATTAGGATGGATTGGTTCTTTGATGATGTTAATGACTTCTAGTTCCATCAGTCCTGAGCAAAGAAAAAGAAAGTGATAATGTCATAAACTGTTTGAATTCAGTAGCTGTAGTTTATCTCAAATACTGTTTTCTTCCCTTGTGCAATAATTCAGCTATATGTTAATCTTATATATACCATGAATGGATTACTTCACTAACTAGCTAATATTGAGTTCCTCTTTGTTCATAATCTCTTGATCTCATTTTGCAGGGATTTACCTAACATTTAAAGTATTTCCAGTTAAGGCACTCTTGTATTTTGTGTGTGTGTGTGATTTGCCAGATGTTCCCATGGATGAAAATATGTTGGTAGCTGAATGGAAGAGGATACTGGAAAATACATAAGTTTTTAATATCAGACTAAATTGTGACAGGGTAGTATGTAAATTCAGAATACTGACTATCAGGTCTGTTTCATCTAAAGGTCAAAGAGACTAGTGGAAGTAGGTTCATAATTTTTTAGGTGAAAATATGATGACAGTTTTTTACAGAATCTGCAGATTTGCCAGCTGTGTAACTGCATAGTAGGTGGGGTTAGAGCAGGGGTCCTCAAACTTTTTAACCAGGGGGCCAGCGCGGATGCAGTGGAAGGCAGCCATCTGCGTCTGCTTGGTTTCCCCCCGAACCCCCGGCGAGGGGTCTGTAAATACCGGGGGCTGGATTGAGGACCCTGGGGGGCTGTATCCAGCCCGTGGGCTGTAGTTTGAGGACCCCTGCGTTAGAGGAAGGGTACTGGCGGGTATGATGGTGACCAGATGTTGAGCAGCAATTCCTTTCAAACATGATACTCAAAAAATATACTTGATTGTCAGGTAAGTAAGGAGGAGTGTTAGCAGAACTGCTTCCTTGGACTTCCTGAGGGCAGACTTTAGCATGTTTAGAGGCCTGGTTGGCAAAGTCCCTTGGGAAGCAGTCCTGAAGGACAAAGGAGTCCAGGAAGGCTGGAAATTCTTCAAAAAAGAAATGTTAAAGGCCCTGTGCACTGGAAGATGAGCCAGTGGGGAAGAAGGCCAGCCTGACTGAACAGAGAGCTTTGGCTGGAACTCAGGATAAAAAGAGAGTTTATGACCTCTAGAAGAAGGGTCTGGCAGCTCTGGAGGGCTACGAAGATGCCATGAGGTTATGCAAGGGGAAAATTAGAAGGGCCAAAGCCTAAATGGCACTTGATTTGGCTACTGCTGTAGAAGACAATCAAAAATGTTTCCATAAACTGACAGCAAAAGGAGGGTGAAGGAGAATCCCATCCTTTATCAGAATCAAGGGGAAACATAGTGACAAAGGATGAGGAAAAGGCTGAGATACTTCATGCCTTCTTTGCTTCAGTCTTTAATAGTAAGACCGTTGTACTCAGGGTACCTCCTGGAATGGGGATTCAGGGAACTACAGGCCTGTCAATGTGACCTTAGTGCTGGGGAAGGTTATGGACCAGATCATCCTGAGTGCCATCATATGACATGTACAGGACAGCCAGGTAATCAGGCCCAGCCAGCATGGGTTTATGAAAGGCAGGTCCTGCTTGAAAAACCTGATCTCCTTCTATGACAGCTGACCCACCTACTGGATGAGGGAAAGGCTGTGGATGTTTTTTACCTGGACCTTAGTAAAGCCTTTGACACCATTTCCCACAGCATTCTCCTGGACAATCTGGCTGCTCATGGCTTGGATGGCTGTACTGTTTGCTGGGTAAAAAAAGTGGCTGCACGGCCAAGCCAAAGAGTTATGGTGACTGGAGTTAAATCCAGTTGGCTGCAAGTCACAAGTGGTGTTGGGACCAGTTTTGTTTAATATCTTTATCAATGGTCTGGATGAGGGGGCTGAGAGCACCCTCAGTGAGTTTGCAGGTGACACCGTGTTGGGTATATCTGTGTTGATCTGCCTGAGGGTAGGATGGGTCTGCAGAGGGATCTGGACAGGCTGGATTGATAGGCTGAGGCCAATTGTATGAGATTCAGTAAGGCTAAGTGCAAGGTCCTGTACTTGGGTTGTAACAACACCATGCAATGCTATGGGCTTGGGGAAGCATAGCTGGAAAGATGCCCAGTAGAAAAGGACCTGGGGGTATTGCTTCACAGATGCTTGTACATGAGCCATCAGTGTGCCCATGTGGCCAAGAAGACAAATAGCATCCTGGCTTGTGTCCAAAACAGTATGGTCAGCAGGACCAAGGAAGCGATCACCCCTTTGTACTCAGCCCTGGTGACAGCACACCTCAAATACTGTGTTTGGTTTTGGGCCCCTCACTACACTGAGATGTGAGTGTGTCCACAGAAGAGCAATGAAGCTGGTGCAGTGTCTAGAAAACAAGTCCTATGAGGAGCAGCTGAGGGAACTGGAGAAAAGGAGACTCAAGGGCAACCTTATCACTCTCTACAGCTACCTGAAAGAAGGTTGTAGTGAGGTGGGTGTCGGTCTCTTTTCCCAAGTAAGAAACGATCAGACTAGAGGAAACAAACTCAAGTTGCACCAGGGGAGGTTTAGATTTGATATTAGGTAAGATTTCTTCACGAGTCGGGGGGTGGGGTCGAGTCGGGGGGTGGGGTCGAGTCGAGAGAATTGTCAAGCACTGGAACAGGCTGCCCAGGGAGTTGGTTGAGCCACCGCCCCTGGAGGTATTTAAAAGACATATAGATGTGGTGCTTAGGGACAAGGTTTAATATGTACTTGTTTGTGTTAGGTTTACAGGTGGACTCGATGATTTTAAAGGTCTTTTCCAAAGTAAACTATTCTATGATTTTATGATTCTATAAGTTGGAAATGTGTTTGATCACTAAGTATTTATTTTATAAAACATTAATTTTCAAAACACAAAAATTGTTTTCTTTGAAGAAATTCATAAAAAGCTTGCATGCATTTCACAGAAAGACAAACTGGGTTTTTGTTTTGAAGCATGCTTATTTTTTTCTGAAGCAAGTCCAGGAATGATATTCACATTTTTGTTTGTGTTAAAGGTCTAACCAAAGCTTCTACTCTTATGGAAATGCATTGTTATTGCTGACATTCTACCAAGTACCTTGATACAACACCCAACATTTTGGCAGGTGGAGATTTTTCTTTTATAAGAGCAGAATGGAGTACAAGGTGAAATGCTGTATTGTTAACACTTTTGTTGCTCCTAACTCTTGCATGACTATACCTAAATTCTCAGTAGCTGTAGCTAAGGTGAAATGCCAAAAAAATAACCACCCAAAAAGGAAAAAACTACTTTATTTCAAGGTTCTTTTATTCTCATATTCAATTAGAAGCCTGTCTCAACATAGTATAAGTTAAGAGGTTAAGATCTTGAGCTGTCTTATCAACATGCATCCGAATTCTTTTTTTGTGTCCAAAGAGAAGATACTACCTCTGCCTGTCAGGTTTTCCCACTACTAAACTGTGAATATAACATCTTATGAAAACAAATCATATAAAACCAACCTCCCCAAAATCCAACAAGCAGACCAGAAAATAATTTTGGAGACAGGATCATTCTTTTATAGGTCACAAATGCATCAAAAGATTAAATTAGTAACCTTCACGCAAGGGCCCACCATGGAAATTATTGGCCCTGATAGGCAGTATCTAAGAGAGTTATGAATGATGAAAATGGCAGTGTTAGTAATTTTACAGTGTTCACTGGGAACCCCTGCTGCATAAAATAGGTGTTCATCATATCCCTTCTGGTTGAGAATGTTCATCATGTATGGACTAGTGTGTTTACTACTAGGAATCTCATTCGTATAGCCATAAACAATTAACAATGATATTGACAACTGAATGAGTAATGTATTAAGAAATTTTAGGGATGTGAGGGAAAAATCACCCATCACTCTTTCTCTCTTTTTCTCTTTCTCCCTTCATTTTTTCAGGCCTTTCCTTCACCATCTTTTTTTTTTTTTTTTTTTTTTGTATTTTGGTGCTAGAACACTGTAACATTCTATGAAATGGTTATGTATGCATTTCAAATGCCTGTACATGCTGCAGAGCATTGGAGATGCATTTTGCTCTTTGTTGCTATTGCCTAACATCCTAATAGTTAATCACGATGTATTTCATTAGTAATAAATTAACAAAACCCCCACAAATGTAATAAATGAATAAACCATTTTTTTTAGCAGGAAGAAGTGATGAAAATGAGTCAAAGACCTTGCTGAAAAAGAATTCCAAGGGGAAGCCATTCATTCAGAAAGACAACGGCTATCTTTCTTGTTAGTGTCTACGAAATTTGAGAATACATACTATTAGGAAGGCATGAATTTTGATGGCTAATAGACAGAGAGAATTTATGGCTTACTGAAGTTAGAACTAGTGTCTAAATAATGTTCAGCTTGTTTTACATTTTTTAAAAAATATTGTATATATGTGTAAGAAAGAAGGGGACTACTCAAATTCTGAGTAAGATAAAATGCTGTTCCCTATGCCAGCTATGCTATCTCATCTAATAGAAAACAATACAATTTGGGGTTTTTTCAGCATCTCCTTATTTATTTAGCTGTTGGGATTGATTTCTTAGCACAGCAGTTCTGCCTTTGAATGCACTAGTTACAGGGTGAATAAAATAGATTATGCTAACCCATCTAATAGGAGAGGAGTACTGAGACTTACATGCTAACTATTCTGTACTGGGGAAAATATACCTCAATACAAAAGCAGTAGAGGGGTCAGATATGTTCAGATTCAAGTGTACTCTCTATGTAACAATGTAGCTGTTGTTATTATTATTCGAATCCATGCCCAAGCTAATAAATTACTTCAGCTTGAGAGCTGGAACTCTCCAGAGGAAAAATTAAATACAGCTGGTATCTTTGAGAAGATTCAAAGTCTTGGAGCTGTTAACAGGATGCATGAGTTGAAGAGCATGCTATAGATTTGGCCTGCAGTAAACCTACAAATTTAATTCAGATTGTGATGGTGATTTGTGGTAGCAATGAAAGAACCCTTCACTTGTGCTTTTAGTACTAAACAATATAATTAAGCCTATTATCTGGCTCCTAGTTATCTGACCTGCTGTCTGTCTGCCTGTCTGGATAAGGTAGTCAGTCCAATGGCTGAGAACAATTTTGTGATGGCAGAAAGAGGGATAATGTAACTATGGGTGGTCGTTTTCTCTTGTATTTCCTGTAATTTCTTTCTTCAAGAGTGTAAACTGCATGTGAGCAACAGTAAGGATATATTAGACCACATTCCAGAGAGACAATGTGGGTGATCCTCCCAAAAGTATTACAGTATGTAGATTCACATTCCCTCAGTCATAGTAAAAAAGGTTTTGTGGCTCAATTCCTTTGAAAAGAGATTTTGAGCCTGGATTCCTTTGTCTTAGTTACGTGGGAGGACAGATCCTTGCTATTACTAATATTCCATTATCAATTCTCATGTTTTCCCCATAGATCTACCAAATTTGATTAGCTTTTCAAATTGAATCCATTTATTAGACTTGAGTACAGAAGTGTCAAGAAAATAATTGCTTCTAGAATACTTCTGTGTCGTATGCTACATTGAAAGAGAAAATATGCTTAAGTTTTAGAGTCTGGATTTACATGCTGTCTGTTTTCATTGGACTTTCAGGTCACAGAAATGTAGAGAAGAACTGTGACCTGGGTATGACTGGAATGCATATGATCTGGATATGCTCTTCAGTTGCACTTTTTTCTGAAAGAACAGGAGAACAAGAAATTAATGCTGTATTCACCTTGTCCACTTAGCCCAGCTGCCTGTTGAAAATCACTTGTGTCAACAAAGAATATTAATGGAAATTTTTCAAGCTTCTGTGAATGCTGGTTGGCTGTCAGTGGAAGACTTTCCTGAAAGACATTCAAAACTCACTGTGCTGACAGTATGGTGGATCTTTCAAGCCAAAGAAAAACCCTGTTGTTCTTTCTGTCCTTTCTTGTCTAAGCATTTTTATGTGAATTGTCACTGCAATTTCATACCTTCAAAGGTTAATGTATGTATCCTCTCTCCCACATTTATGCTGAGAGCAACGACAATTCTGTTCAAGGAAAGAAAGCTTCCTTAAAGGGAACCCTGCATGAGGGGGAGGTGCTGGAACTAGGGGAATTTAGAACTGCCCTCCCCATGGGGTACTCTGCAGGTATCTCTAGTTGTATTCACTGACTGCTGCTAGGCCAGAAAGACCCAGCCCAAGCAAGAAATAACACCTGGGTGTGAGTCTGTGGCTGGGCAGAGCTCCATGGCAGGGCAGGACAAGCCAAAGCAGGAGGAGGGGATCAGTTGGTGGCCTACCTGCAAATCCTCAGTGGCCCAGCCAGGTGAGGGTGACAAGGCTGCCTGTGGGGACAGGGCAATGCAGTACTTGTGCTCCCTCTCTTTTCCTTTTCTGAGGAAAAACTTGAAACAAAGAGGTGTTAGAAAAGGCTGGGGAAAGCAAGGTATGTGGAGAAGATTCTGGGGATGCTGTCTAGGCACAGGGACCAGGAGTGGGCTGTGGGAGGTCTTAGAAGCAGGCTCCTGATTACTGTGCCTGAGATCCTGCAACCATTTTGGTGTGGCCCAGGGAGAGAGAAAAAAGAGTCTGTATCCCTTTTCTGCCCTCTGATCCTGTCCCACATGAAGATGCTCATTGGTGAAAAGCCTATTCAGCTTCCCTTGGATAGAAAAGAAGCCATCTTCCATGCGTAGCCCCTTGGCACTCTGTCAAAGGCAAGCTCTACAGCTGGGAAGCCACTGTGCGTAAGTTGGGCATTTTGACTTTTCATCTACTGCTGCATCCTGTAAATGCTCTTCCTGATGGTGAATGAATGCAACAAGTGTGTAGTCTCTCTGAGGAAAGATGGTGGTATGTGTGCTATAGGCAGTATGTCACTGAAGACGCTGAGAATTTGAGCATGAGTCTGATGTGGTCAAGTAGATGCATGCCTAAAAGCTTCTGACAGAGGATTGTCCTCCTTTCAAGAGAGCTTGTAACTTGCATTCTTGTAAGTCCTCCTGTAGACTTGAAGTCTGACATGTGCTTGTGTTACAGTGATGGTGGCTAGAAAGGAAGCATTCCTCTTATTTTATGCATGGTATAAACTTTAAAAAAAAAAAAAAAAAAAAAAAAGGAGGAGGAAAGGAGGGAAACAGGATAAATAAGCACTTCCACAGTATGTTGCCCTGCTCCTTCTGTGCAATGTATCTGTGGGATATAGTTCTGCTGAGGAGTGTGGTCAGTGTGTTCCTTATATTTTGCCTTTTGTCTTCTGGAAATCCGCAAGTTTTTTGCTCTGATGTATTGTCCCTTACTTTTTGTATTTGAGCTCATATGCTGGCAGCAAAGAGAGAGTCAGACTGCACTCCACGCAGTAAAAGGCTTCAGGCAAAGTATTGACAGCTTGTCAATACAAGTCTTTCTGCAGTGCCCAACAGGCTTTGGTTCAGATGGTATACATAAACCTCTGACAAGGTTCAAAACATAAAACCTTAGTTTTGCTCCTTAAATTTTATCGTTATGCCAAGAGACCGCTGCTCTTCTGCCTGTGTCCTTGGCTTCTTGTACAAACTGCAATATTCAGGTGGGTTTTTTGGCTCTCCTTGCAATGCATTATTGTTCCTTGTGCACCTTGGTGGCTGAGAAAGTGCTCAGGATAGTGCTGCACTGCTTAGTGTGTCTGCCACTGGGTTTCATAATTGCTCAAGTGTTTCAGCAGATCTGGAGGGAATGGTGTGTAAAATAAAATAACCAATGAAATAACCACTTTAGTTGAAATGCTTGTTAAAGAATATACTGCACTGGTTTTGACACTAATAAAAATATTTTTAAAGCTGCGCTACAGCGAGGCAGATGCTTCTGTGCTCTTACTGAACTGAGTCTTCAAGTGCTTTTGTTTACTTTGCAGAGATATAAATTAAACTACTTGTACTCAGGCTTTGCATTGATGTTATGGCTTGTGATAAAATACCTACACATTTGGGTGACAAAAGCAGCTGTGCTAAGGATAGAAGTTCCATTTCATATAGGATTTTAGAGCACTAAAATTTGGCTTTGTTCTTACTAGAAGCAAAAGATACCAAAATTCATAAGGAAGAGTAGTGGAGGAGATAAAGTGTTTTGGGTTGCCAGACTGTTTTTAATCAAATTGGAAGCAAAATTAGTTTTTCAATATAAAATTATTCCATCCTTCACAATATATACTATAAATTAAAAAAAAAAAAAAAGGTCTATGTGAAGTATAAATTATGTGAATCTTAACATTCTTTTAGGTGATCATTACACATATCTTGCTCTCAAATAACAGTCTTTCCCTTTACTTGTATTAAATATTCAGATGTATGCTATATAAGCTGTCGTTGGACAACTGTAATTTAAACATGTGACTGCAAAAGACACATGCCTGTTACTTCGGACAGCACTAAACATAGGAAGATCTGCCTCATCTGTCAAAGACATTGTTGAGGATGGTAATTGGCAAGTTTATTTGTAAAATGGAGGCAGAGGAGGAATGGGGCAGGGTGTTTGCATATAACATACAGCTGCTGCTAAACTTTGCATGGATCAAGCTGTTTGGTTTTTTTACCCTTGGGAGAAATGAAATTCCAATTAATTTGCCCTTTTTTTGGAAGAGATATAGACTTGATATATTTCCATTATGCAGGAACACCTGAGATGAAAAATGTGTAGCATATTTGATACAGCACTTAGTTCTTGGAAGTTCCATGGGAGATAAAAAGGCTTTTATTTATTTAGGTCGTTTATTCTCTGTCACTTCTTTCTCACTTGTCTTACTTAAATCAGTCTACTGAAAGGGAGAAAAGTGTTTTGTAAGGAAATTGTCTGAGACCATCTTCTTGCAATACTGGTAATTTACAAGTTTCACCACAAGAAACTAATTTTCTGGCCTGAATCTACAGTGACATGCATTTGTATTCCAGATAACAAGTTATGTTCCCTGAGATGTCCTTAAGCCTTTTTCCCCTCGTCTTCTTACAGATGATGATATAAAGGCCTTGATATGCCATTAATCTTCCTAAATCCTACACCTTTTTATGCTAAAATGTAGATAATTTCAGCCAGTTAGCAGCATATTAAAATGAACAGTGTTGGTCCACAGGAGGCTTTTGAGTGCCATTGGCTGCCGTAAACACTGGGAGCAAGCTCCTTAAAACAGATCATTTAAATACTAAGCAAAACTTTCAGCTGACAAGGTGAGTACATGGGACAGAAGAATGTGCATGCCCATATATTAAAATGAGTTTGGATCAGAACTCCTAGCCCACTGTTCCATTGCTTTCCTGATAAGGAAGCATTCAAAGGTTGTCAGAATCCAAGTTCTGGTTCAGTTAGTATCTGATGATATTCGAATAGGTTAAACTCTGTACTAAAAAAAAATCTTGGTATCTGACTGTAATGGAATAACCCTAGCTAGCAGCCAACCAACCATCTTGCTCACTCCCCTCTCCCAAGGAATGGGGAGAAAATAGAAGGAAGGTGAAAAGACTGGTGGGTTGAGAAAGCTGCAGTTTAATAAGGGAAGCAAAAGCTCTGCACTCAAAGAAACTCGAAGGAGAAATTAATTCACTACAGGCATAATGGTTGATTGGGAAGACAAAGCCTAAACTATGAATGTCCTCCCTTCCTTTTCCTAAGCTTTTATGGCTGAGCACAATGTGGTATGGGATAGCCCTTCAGTCACTTGGGGTCAGCTGTCCCAGCTATGTACCCTCCCAACCTCTTGCCCACCCCCAGCCTTGGGCAGGTAACAAAGAGCCAGGGGAAGAGAATGTGCCTTGACTCTGTGCAAGCACTGATCAGCAATAGCCAGAACACATAGTGTGCTATCAACACTGGTTTAGTCACAAATGCAGAGCACAGCGGCATACAGGCTGCTAGGAAGAAAGTTAATCCTACCACAGCCAGACCCAGTACACTGACCTTAGCCCTTAGTTGTGCAGTGACAGAAATAAAATCAGGTTTGTGTCATAACTGTTTAGCTCAAACCCTCTTAAATTAAGCGAATGTCCTCTTATACATATATAGCAACTTTATTGGACCGGTCAGGAGGCATATTATGAAACTTCACCGCAGATTTGGGTTTGCATATTTTGTCTTGGAGTTTTAAAGGGTAAAATCAGAACTTATAGTGAAATATTAACTTAGTGAAATTAATCTGACATAAAATGCAGCACTACTAGTTTCTTCTTAATGAGTTAGCGCCCCACTCTTGCTCATACTAACAGATGTTAAGTCCAGGAAAAAGGAACTAATTTTTGATGTTTGTTTCATTGACTCTGATTACAAGCTTAATAAATAAATCATTTGCTTTGGAAGGCAATGGTTTGGGGTCTGATCAATTGAATAACGTACATTAGCCATTTGGGAATCATTCCCTTGTCTGATTATTCAAGGGAGGGCTAAGGCCTTAGAAGTACAGCAGAGTATAATCATGGCTATATATGGAAGAAGGAAATGAAGCAAGTGTATGAACATAACAAAAAGTATCATCATGTCCTTTTCAAATTTGTTGGCTGAAATTGTTAGTTCATAATATAAAATCAAGCCACAGAACATCTACTACATTGAGTGCAAATTAAACAGAAGGGTCCCATTTTATAGTCCTCTCTTTGTAACATTCTTTCAGAAAAGATACATTTCTTACCTCAGAACTACATTTGCCCTCCACTCTACTTGAACTTTACTACATATTTTTTCTGCATGTTCTCATCTATCTTTGACAGAATTCTTCCCTTTCTTGCCAAGTCTATCCTATGGTGCTGCATTTCAACATTTTCACTGTATGAGGGTGGCTGCTAGTCCAGTTTGCATCCTCTATAGTAAACATCCCTTCTGGGATACAGATCAAGAGACTTTGAATATAAGAAACCTACGTATACTAACCACCCAACAAAAATCATGGAATCATAGAATGGTTTGGGTTGGAAGGGACATTAAAGATCATCTAGTTCTACATCCCTGCCATAGGCAGGGGTACCTTCCACTAGACCTGGCTTCTCAAAACACCATCCAGCTTGGCCTTGAATACTTGCAGGAATGGGACATCCACAGAGTCTCTGGGAAACCTGTTCCAGTATCTCACTACCACAGTAAAGAATTTCCCTCACAGTAAAGCCCCCTTTACGTACTGGAAGGCTGCTATAAGGTCTCCCCCAAACTTTCACTTCTCCAGGCTGAACAACCCCAACTCTCTCATCGTGTTTTTGTAGGAAAGGTGCTCTGACCCTCTGATCATCTTTGTGACCCTCCTCTGGACTCGTTCCAACAGGTCCATGTCCCTCTTATCTTGAGGACTGCAGAACTGGATACTACTCCAGATCGGGTCTTACAAGAGCAGAGAAGAGTGGGAGAATCACCTTCCTCAACCTGCTGGCCATGCTTATTTTAATGCAGCCCAGAATACAGTTGGCCTTCTGGGCTGCAAGCATATCGTCAGGTCATGTTGAGCTCCTCATCAACCAGCAGGTCCTCAAGGCTGCTCTCAATCCATTCTCTGCCCAGCTTGTACTGATATTGGGCGTTGCCCTGATACAAGTGCAGAACCTTGCACTTGGTCTTATTGAACTTCATGAGGTTTGCATGGGCCTGCTTCTCAAGCCTGTCAAGGTCTCTCTGGATAGCGTTCCTTCCCTCCAGTGTGTTGACGATAGCACACAGCTTGGTGTCATCAGGAACCTTGCTGATGGTGCAAGATGGTGCACTTGATTCTCACTGTCTGTGTTGCCAAAAAAGATGTTGAACAGCAGTAGTCCCAGTGTGGATCCCTGAGGAATGCCAGTCATTACTGGTCTCTACTTGGACATTGAGCCATTGATCACAACTCTTCGAGTATGGCCATCCAACCTATTCCTTATCCACTGAATGGTCCACCTGTCAAATCCACGTCTCCCCAGTTTAGAGACAAGGATGTCATGTGGGACAGTGTCAAAAGCTTTGTACTAGTGCAGGTAGATGATGTCAGTCACTCTTCCCTTATCCAACAACACTGTAACCCCATTGTAGAAGGCCACCAAACTTGTCAGGCATGATTTACCCTTAGTGAAGCCATGTTGGATGTCACCAATCACCTCTTTATTTTCCATGCACTTAAAATAATTTCCAGGAGAATCTGCTCCATGATCTTGCTGGGCACAGAGGTGAGACTGATTCACTGTAGTTTTCCAGGTCTTCCTTATTTCCCTTTTTAAAAACAGAGGTTACATTTCTCCTTTTCCAGTCCATGGCAACTTCACCAGACTGCCATGACTTCTCAAATGTGATGAACAATGACTTAGCCATTTCATCCACTAGTTTCCTCGGGACCTGTGGATGCATGTCATCAGGTCCCATGGACTTATGAACTTGAAGGTGTTCATATCTAAGTGATGGAACATCCCTGGGAAATATATCCTTAAAAATATGCTTTAAAAGCACCTGTAAAAAGTTAAAGGGGAAGAGGTAGACTTACCCCGTCTCCCTTTTAATATACCTTTCATCTAAATATAATCAACACCCATATTTCTCTGGGGCGTATATTATGCTATTCCAAGTAGTACAAAGCAGGGAAGGCTTGCTAAATTTTCCGTTCGAAATAAATGCTGCATTTCAAAGACATTTTTGAACTATCTTGGCTCTGTCATAGACATGGTCTGTACTACCTTTGGATAAATGGGATTTTCTTCCAGGGATGTCTCCCAACATAAAAGCATGTGCCAGTTCAGAGAAGACATTTTTCCTGCTACCAACCTCTGTAAAATACCACAGCCTAGGGCTTGTCAGCTGCAAGTTACACACATGGCTGACAGGCGGCATGCTAGGTAGTCAGTCTTCCAGTGTGTTTTCCCTAGCTACAAACACCACCAAAAATAAGCGAAGGAATGAGAAGTTTGTTCTTAATCTGAACCCAAGGACTGTAAAAAAGCTATTCTCAGTGTGCCTCTTCTCTTTGATAGTTTCATCTATATATTTTGTAATACTTTGTGGTTCCCCATACTGAATTGGCAAACTGTATAACCACAAAGACCTTCCAAGTTCTAGACAGAATGAAAAAAATTTTTTTGCCTTTGCACATGTATGTCTCTCTGACCAGCATGCAGCATCTCCCCAGAGACTTGACGAGCATTTCCTACTCTGCAGCCTGTTGGAGATGCTTTCTGCTACATACCATACTTTATCTGGTAGCTGCCCAACTGCCACACTGCCTGCCTTTCAGGGACAGCATTAGGGAATACATCAACTGACTGTCAATATCCCACTGGATTGTCACAAGCCAGGCAACAAATGATGCTAACTCAGCAGCTTTATTAGAATCATTATTAGTCAGGGAAGAAAGAAAAGATCCAGGGTTAAAATGACTGAGCATTTTCTAAGTCAATGACAAACTGAAGGTGAGAGACAGAACAAATAATTTACAATGAAGAGACCTTCACACACCAGAAATATCTTTATTATGGCTTGGTAGTACAGGTTTTCTTAGCCCTCTTCAGGTAGGATTATCTAATTTAACTCCCAAAAGAAAGAAAGAAAAAAAGCCCCACATTTCTTCTTTCTTTAGTGCTGAGAGCAAATATAAGTTTACTTGCAGCTCTTCAGTGATTTCTCCAGCTCATTGAGGGGACAGCAGAAAAAAGTTCTGCTTCCCTGAGCTTCAAATACAGACTCTTTGGCAAGTTCTGATTTTTTGTCCCCCAGTACCAGTCCACTCTGGTTTAATAATTTACTTCCATGTACAAACCCAGTTTAACGCAAAAGAAACCTAGACCACACCTCCTTCAGCTGGAAAGAAAATGGGGGCATGGTTCCCTCACTTCCCTGCTCCACCCAGTAAACATAACCCAGACATTTAAGAGAAAAACACCTGCTCCTCTACAGAGTGGATTCCCTGTAAAAAGAAAAGGATAACCTCATAGGTCTCCTGCAAAGAGAAAACTGGTTATATGGTAGCATTCCATCTTTCTACCACCAAACTATTGCAAAGTGGGATGTGCTGATTAAAGAGACAGGAGAGTGGGCAAGGTTGTGGATGTGAAGCCTACAGCTACCTTAGTTAGTCATAATGTCAGAAAGTGTCAAATCTTCTAAAAGTAGGACCATAAGAGACCATTTTCTTTCCCTTCCTGCCCGTGGAGATAAGGAAGGATGATGAAAGAGACTGTTATGGGGATGAACCTCAGATATTGTGCCTGAGTAGGGAAAGAGAGGAGTTAACTGTGTGTCAGTTGTGTTGTCCAGACCAGCATTATCAACTTCTAGATGATACCATCTTCTAGTTGGTAATACTGCTCAGATTTCTGCATATATCCTGGTTTTATGGGCATCAAATTGCCACCTACTGGTGGCTTGTGTGAGGAGTAGATTTTTGTTGATGGCTGAATCATTCCCAGTTGCACTGGAGTACAGAGGGAATGCCAGAAACTATACACAACACCTGTGAGCCCTGCTCAGCAGGTGCAAATAGAGATCTCAATGTGGTCATGCAAAACAAGAAACCAAGGGCATGAGACTACCACATGAACAGGAAGATGCCCAAAGTTCAGCACCAAATCTCCAAGGCAATGCAGCCTTACTGATCAGTGAATTATCAGCTGTCTTTTTAACACCTTCACTTGCACAGTCACTGAATACCTGTGAAGAATCATTAGCGTTAGGACTTTTAAGTAGTTGGCCATATTGTAAGCAGTAGTTTGGGACTTAACAGGAAATTACAAAATTCAAACCTATATAATTAGGAAGTTCCACCAAATCCATGGCTGTGCAGCAAGTTGTTTAGGAGAACTCAGCCATAACAAAGTCTCCAGAACAACCTAAATTAAATCTTTCCTGAGCCATGTGATGAGATCTAAGCTCCAGGTGTTTAAAAACATGTTTGATTTTCATTCATTTCTTGCAAGGAAATAATAGACCTTTTCAGCGTGACATACCTGATTAAGTACATTTTCCTAAATCAGAGTAGAAAAGGTGCTAGCTGTTTTCAGACAAGAACATGACATAAGATGCAAAAAGCCTTTGGAAATTTCCTTATGAAGGCTTTGTATATCAAAACATTTTAATGAAAAATTAAAAAAAACCCAACGTTTTAAAGCTTTCTCTAAATGAGCAGGGGATTGACAATTGACAATTTTCTTGTCACACCTGTGCAACGCCATTCAAAACAGACAGACACCGTAGATAAGTTAACATTTACAAGCACTTTCTTTGCTTGGATCTGGGCTAAGGAAGAGCCATCCGATCTCAGCTGCAAGCAAGTGGCTTGGCTTCAGTACTCCCTGCCCACTCCTCTTTCCTGCTGCTGAATTATGCGAAACTCTTCTTACCAGCTCATCAATCCTTCATTCCACTAGTCTGTGCTGTTCCAAGAAGCTGTCATCAGCCTCAACATTTGCCATTAGTCTCTGCACTGGGAAACACTCTCAAGCGTTTTCAGGCTTGTTCAGCTGTGGATAATATAACTGAAGAATGATCCTGAAAAAAAATACGTGTCAGAACTGTCATTCACTTAAAAGAAGATATAAGTTTAGTGTAATGTATACACTAATGAAATGCTGTCTGAATCTCTAAGGTACTGCATCAGCACTCCAGCAAACTGGGAGACCAGAAGCTTTCTCAGGAATACCATTCAACAGGAAAGAAAAAAAGAAAAAAAAGGTATATGAGAGGAGTTTACAGAAAGGTGAGTGAAAAAGACTCTTTACTTGATATTATGGATATGTCTAAAAATAGTGTTTCTATTTTAAAATTACAAGTAATTTGAAAAATGCAAGTAGTGAATGACTGTCTTCATCTGGGCCAAAGTTGTTGGTTTGTTGTTGTTTTTTTTTTTTTTTTAAAAGACTAGATATTTATATAAATCAGAAAAATTAAAATGTCTGACAAATGGAGTTAATTACCTGGTGTGGAAAAAGCCAATCTCACACAGGGCAGAGATCTCATTTATTGCATGTCTGCTCAGAGATGGGTGCTAGGTAGTAAATCCACAAAGATATCTCACCCCCTAACACATGGTAGGTAGTAGATCCACAAAGATATCTCACCCCCTAACACATGGTAGAACACTTTATACCCATTGAACAATTGTTTACAGTTACATTTACTCACACTTGATTCTCATTGATTCCTAGAGTCTCGTGTCCATTTGAAGGAGAACATGCAGTGTTCTTTTTTTCACTGTGCATGTTCTTCGAGGAGGGGTCTTAGTAGGGGGCTTACTTTGCTCGAGGGTAGATCTCTTAATGTGCTAATTAGGATAGCTGACACATAGTTCAAGTAATTTTCTGTTAATGGTCCCATTAATTACTTGGTTCTCCTTGAGCTTCTCAGTGTTGTGCCCCAGCTTGATGTATTTATGGTGTCTATTCCTTCCTCCAAGGCCATGTTTCACTGTCTGTAACATCCTCTGTTTTTCAGACTCTCTCCTGTTCTTCACTATGGATATACATGTTTTGTCTAAATTTCAAGTTAAATAACAGACTGGCCTTCTGTTAGCCACATATCTGCAAGCTGGTCGACTACGAAACCAGTGAAGTGAATTCTGCAGTTTCTTGGGTTGAACAAGAACAGTTCAGTCCTTGATCTGTGAGGATTGACTCCTGGTCTTGGAACCTCCTCAGATCTCATGGTTTTCTGCTGTAAACCCTACATCTTCTCCCTCTTGCAGGTGGAAGAGCTGCAACAGTTTGGACACAAGTGTTCTCTAGCTTGCAGACAGAGAAGGAGACATCCTAATGCCAGGGCAGTAGCACTGCCCAGGTGGTCATTTGCCATATTCTGCAGGTGAAAGGCAGCAAGCCAACAGTCAACAGCTTGGGTTTGTTCACAGTGATTAAGATTACAGCAATGATAAGCTCTAGTTGATACACATTTCTGCACCAACATCACTGTCATATGCCTTAGCTTCATTTTTCAGATGGCTAGACAATACCTGGGTCAGCTGTGAAGAAATCCTATAGGTTAAGACTAGCATACAGGACAACTTTAACCAAGGAGCAAAAATATTTCTTGGATTTTGTCAGTCCTAGCTTCCATCAGGTTCCATTCCAATTCCCTCAGGATCCACGGAAGTATCTCATCAGGTCCTATGGACTTACACACCCTCAGGTTCCTCAGCTGTTGCTGGGTAATATATCCTTGGTCCCTAAGGTCTATCAATTGCCTTCACCAGTGACCTGCAAGGTATTTTTATAACAAAATTGTACATACAGAGTCTTCTAACTGATTGCCTGTGTGTGGAGAAAAGCCCTGAAAGTATTATTTAATATTTCAGAGCATGCCGCTACGTGCATCACAATGCAAATTGAATAACACACATTAAAAACAAATTGTGAAAAGAAACAACCAACAGAAAAGAGAGAGCTGATGTAAAACCTCATCCAGGGAAAACACCTTTTGCAAATGAGAGAAAGGACACTTGCTTAATCTCACTTGAATCATAGCAGTACATAGATATCCATTTAGAATTTACAGCCATGTACTCCAAATCTTGCTTTCATTCTGACATTCATTCTCAATGCCTTATCTTTTTGTCTTGCTTTTGTTCTTCAAGCCAGTGTTTCTTAGATTATGGCCCTCTTTGTTTTCTTAAAACACCCCCACAACTTCACAGCAAAACTAAAGCAAATGAACAAACAAAAAGAGCTCTGGCATAATTAATATGATATTAGGTTACCATAGAGAGCTCTTCACCATGAGCTTTCTCCTGCAATTCATTATCATCAGACAGTTTCCACACTTATTTATGCAACAGCTTCCTAATTTACATTAGCAAAGAATAAATTGTACATATTCATAATGAACTTTTTCTTACTTTTAGAATAACATGGGAAACCAAATGTGGAAAAAGGCATTTTATTATGGATATTGCAAGCATAAATGGTAAAATATTGCTGCTTTAGCAGCACATAGGACTGACTACCTGTGCTTTGTTTTGCATTCACACTGGAAATCGTAAGGTTGCATTACCATTGCTGAAATGGCTGGCAGTATAATGAATCCAGGAGTTGAATGAGGAACATTTTTTTCTGAGGACATAAGGGCTCAATAAAGTTCATGACAGCGTTTAACAGGCTAGCACAGTCCCACTTACTTAACAATTTTTCAACTTCACAGTATGTTTCCAATAAAATATTTGCATTGTGCTAATTATTCTTTTAGCTATGCAATCATAGGCTAAACATTTTAAGTTAGAAGAGACAAATGTTTCTTATTAAACCTGACTTATGTCTTTATACACAACAACAGCATCTGTTTTCCAATTTGTGACCGACAGTATGACAGTACGTGTTGATAGATTATACCAATTTGTAAAATAACTGAGGACGTGTTGTTGTCTATGGCTTTATAAATACACCTGTCCTCTGAAATCTGGAAAGAACTCTCCATGCTGCTTATTCACATGAATACCAAGATATATTCTAACAGTTTTCTGCCAGACTGCCTTTCTATACAGTTTTATGGTAGCAAGTCAGTGAAACAGAAAGTAGAAAGGCAAAACCCCCTTTAAAATATTGCAATAAGATCAGGTTCTACGAAAGTCAGTAAAAGATAAAGGAAATTAAGTTTCTATTTTTACATAAAGTGTATTTAGGATGATGACACCTAAATTATAACATGAGCAGAGAAAACGCAACAGTGAGTTTCCCATATGATGATCAATTCAGTAGTTGGATACGGATCAGTACTTGGTATCAGATGATCATTCAGTTACTGAGACTGTTGCACAGTATAATAAGTAATAAATAACTTAAAATATATATTATGAGATACTGCAGTAAACATTAAAAGGAATAGAAATACAACATAATTCCAAAGGTTTGTTCTGTGCCATACAGTATATTCTACATGTCTGTATATCACAGCAGAAAACCCTAGTAAAGCTAGAAGGACTTTCCCTAAAGTATCGCCTAATCTGAATCAAAAGTATCATCAAATCTTCTTCTGTATTTCCCCTCAGAAATGGTCTCTAGCATTTAAATGCACCGTTACACTCACTGCTTCTTACAACTTGAAACAACACAATTGTAATATGTTCAAGTTTCTGTTCAGCTTTGGGATTAATCTAAAAGTTTGATTTATTTAAGGTTCATCTACAGTTTCCCTTGTCAGTGCAAGCTATGTCAACAGAAAATATCCTCTCTCCTGCTCCACTGGCAGCTGAAGGTAGCATATGTGACTCATTTGCATGTTTTCTTCATTCAGTTTACAATTCAGTTTATTTTTATTGCATAATTCACAACTTTTCAACACCAAAACAACAAATAAATTCATAAGGATCCAGTTTTCCAATCAGTATGTCCTTAAGGTGACAGCAAATGATAAGATGTTTCACTGTTCAGAAAGAAATGTTGTCCCTGGCACATTTTGTCATGTATGTACGTGGTGTATATGTTTGTCCCCTGTGCATGGGAATACATCTTTAGCCTCACCACTGGTTTTATCTGGGGTATGGAGATGTAGCAGCCTTGCCTTCTCCTGGGTTGATGGATCTGACATGTTTTCTGCTACCATTCTTTTTTTGTACTGCTTCCCAGTGTATGTTTTACATGAACATAACCATTTCCTGCATTGTTGTCTTCTTTAGGGATACACCAATGCATGACATGCCACATCCATGTTTGCATGTGAGTGTACTCACTACATATGCATGTGTTTTAAAGAAAAACAGTCCAAAATAGAAATAATTTGTTCTAGATGTAGGTGGCAATTGCTTTGCTTTATACAGTGGGAAGTAGTTTAGGCTAAAGTTTGTCATTACTTCCTTTTTCACTAGCAAAGCCTGACTTATGTCAATATTATTATGCATTTTAAGAATTCTCTGTCTTCTCTACATACTGCATTATCCTTTCTAAGGTTTCAAGTCAAGTTTCACTGAGCAGTAGCAGCAGAGTAGTGCTACTCTGGTTGCACATTATGCTAAATTGCATTCATTGGCAGCTGGCACTAAAGAAATTCACTCTGCTGTTTTTTTTAAATCCTACAAAACTTGTCTACAAAAAAGAGTCCTGATAACCCCTTCTTCATTGCTACCTTATAATATTATATATCTATTAGGATATAATAGATGGTCATAGAAGAGACATTAGGTTGAGGTCTGGAAGCACTGAATTTTGGTTACACAACGTCTTTTATAAATTTGACCAAATGATCTTTGGGAAACAGCTGTAGATCTGTTCATCTCGTGCAACTGACTGCTGAACTGGGAACATGCATTGATTTTGAAAAGGTCTTTTTTCAAGATCACCTCACAGAATCAAGAAAAGTTATCTTCATTTATTTGAAAAAAAATAATAGCAAAATGCATTCACTATGACTGTTGTCATAATTTTAAAAAATAAGGCAGTCATGAGAAAAGTAACACTAAAAACTGAAAAAAAAATGAATAAAATTGCTAATATTCAGAAGAGCCAGGTCCTTAGGATCCAGACATGATAAGAGAAAATTCAACAGGCTTCTTTATACTACAGTATATTTCTTAACAGCAGGCTTCAACATCAAAAACTTAACAGATCACTAGGTGCTTGTTGGGATACTTTTACTGAACTGCTTTAGGCTGGGTTGGAACAAGGCTAAAGGACACTTACTATTGTCTCTTTTTCCAGGTTCTGCAGTACAAAACTACTTCTAATGAAAGTCAAAGCCATATATTTAAACAATTGGAAATAAATGATGCCAGAAGCTCAGCTTTCTACTCTCCTTTTACATACACACTCTGAAAGTCTTAACTTACATGACCACATATTTTTTTCCATTGACTTTTGCCTCGTTCTGTGTCAAATTTTATATTCTTACTAAAAGCACAAAGGCACAGAATTTTCTGAATTAAACCACTGTAAGATTTTTATCTGTGTTGTGGAAATCTGTTTTCCTCATTCCCTCCTTAACCCCCTGCCATGGGATGACTAAGTCACCTTTCGCGGAGCTCCTCAGAAAGAGCTCCGTCTGAGAACAGCACCAATGACAAATATTTTCTATTCAACCAACTTTTATCAAATAGTTACAGAGACAGTTTTTTTTATAAGAAGCACCAGGCAATAATGGGAAGTACAGGGTGATCATAATAGTTTGTCACTGCCTATAATGAATCTTTCCTAAACTGACAGTGTTCCATTTTAGTGCACAGACCTAGGATTTATACTACAATATGGATAACTGGGACAGTCTGCAGGCAATTTATTGTATCAGTTCCTCTCACTTCAACTGCCAAATGAACAGCAGTGTTTCTGAAAAGACACAAGCAAGGAAGCCTCTCCATTCTGGGCTGCTGTGGTCCTGGGGCTATTAAAAATGTGTTCTGCCTTAGATAATAATTTCAAATGTAGCAGAAGGTCTGGCAAATTGCAACTGCAACTCATGACAGCTGTAAAGTAGGCTTCTGAAAACTGGAGGAATAACTAGTAAGAAGTAGTCTTCTGAGACAACTCCTCCATACTTGCCACTATTTCTCTCATGTCTTCGGGCTATGTCTGTTGACTGACATAAGTTATTAGAAAAGCAATAACCCTGGCATTGCATCCAAAGTGCTGCAGAATAAACAGACTCATCAACTGAAGTCTAAACAGCACAGTCACTTTTCTAGTAAATTTTCTAGTAACTGAGGCCAAGTACACAATTTGTAATTGTCTAGTGAAAAAAAAAAAAAAAAAAGAGACACTGGGCAGGCAATGTAGTGTGTGCCTCCTTCATGGCCTGTCCAAGTTAACTTAACCTCAGTTACCAGAAAAACACATTATTTTCTGTCAGCACAGCTGTCAGTATAATGTCAGAAATGTCTGATAAATTTGACAAAAATTTCAATTCTCAATAGAGCTGTTACAGCTCATAAGAAATGAATAAAAACATTTAATGAGCTCATGTGAAGACCACAAACACAACAGGTCTGCTGAAGTTTGACAAATTTTTGTTCAGTCTTTTGGAATCAAAAAGCTCTGGTGACAATGTAAAAGAAGATGACAAGGGCTGACAGTCCAAAGAAAGCCAGTCTGGATATTGTCACTGGTAAGGTCACCTGCTGCACACACACACTTCTGGCTTTTTATTCAGTTGCATGGCAAAGTTGTAGAATTCTTGGTATTCTTATTACCTTTTTTGAAAGACAATTAAAATCCATTAAAATACAAACAAATGTGGTTATGAATATGTTTTGTTTTTTGAAAACTTATATCAATGTGGAGGGGAAAAAAAAAGCCAGCTGTAATTTTGGAACAAAAGGAATTACTTGCATGTATGACAAATATATATATATGTCTAGAATTTATTTTTTTAATTTTATTTTGATTACAACTCAATTTAGGTAGCTTTTCTGCAGGTCCAGACTATTTCAGTTAAATAGAACTTCAGTAACTCTGGAAGCCACGTCAATTAATTAAAAAAATCATAGTGACTTTTCAAATGTCTAAAGTTCAAAAAGTTACAATTAATTTATCTTAATCCGTGCCGCAGTTTACTCAGACAAAATTACCTATCTCTCAAAGTTTTAGATAATCTCTGATCTCTATTCTGATCTCTGATGTTGATCTCTACTCAGCAATAAAAGACCTGAATACTATCCAAAAAGACTCAAATAATTATTTGACAGGTCTGTTTGTAAGAATAGGCTGAAGACAGTGAAGCATATTTTAATTCTATACAGTCACTGTTAATTTGTTAATACAGAAGGTGAATCACCAACTGTTTAATTTTTATTTACCCCTAAAAGATTTTAGTATTCATGATATATATTTCTAACCAATATCTGTCTCAGAAAAGTTATTTGCATGTATCAAAATATTTAATATATGAAATCACATTAACAATAAAAGAACATTCAAGCTTTCAATGTAGGTGTAAATGGAGGTTATAATAAGAACATCCATGGAATAACTATGCCAGCAAGTGCGTTCTGGAACAAGAAGGGTCAATCACACTTCAGTTTGTTAGACTGTGTTATGAGAGGATACCATCACTTTGAGAAGATATTTTACCTCTACCCATATACTGCTAAATAGGCAGTTTTGTCCCACATGATGTCCTAATCACATTCTGGGTGATGAAAGTAGTACTTCTATTTGTTTGAGGTCTTACTTCTTGGTGTAGAAAAGTTGATCTGAAAATATTACATTTTTGTGCTTTCTACATAAATGGGCTTATTTTTACTTCTTTAAGGTGTTCAATTACTATTTATAGGTAAGATATTTAAAAAAGATATTAGAAGACTTTAATTCTAGGTAAGAGAAAAGGAGAATTTTTTATACAGTTTAGCTCTCACACTTGAGTATGACCATGTCTTCTGTCTTCTCATAAAAGCTCTTTATCAGTTCCAGACTAGTAGGAAAAGCTTGCTGTGGTCACATCTGATATCTAATAGCAAATAAATGTAAACAACCCCATGCTTGTAACTGATCTGGGAAATTTATTTTATAAATACAGTAATAAAAACTCAACAAACCTTAACATTTGGATGATAAAAATACACAACTATTTAACTGTTAAGAGTTCTTGAATAGAAAGGGGCAAAGCTAAAAATGAAGAAACAATATTAAAAGGAAGGCGGAACAGAAAGAGAGACCTGGTCAAAACCAGAGAGAAAATAAGTTCTGAACTACCAAAGCAAAAATGACCAAAAATATGCTTATAAAGTGAATTTTAAAAATTAATTTACTTCCCACAGTACATTTTGACAAGTGTAGCTGTGCACTGTATCAATAAGTTTCAGGTCACTCAAGTTACTCCCTGTCTGCTTTTAGTCCCCAGACTTTTAACTGAATTTTCCTACAGGATCTTTTAGATGTCTTGCAATGTCTACTGACTTGCATGGAGCAATCTTGATCCTTGTCAAAAATATATTTGTTTGATTCTTTTTATAATAGACATTTTAGTAATGAAAATAAATAAAAAAAATAATATCTTTCCCCGCTTCTTTCTTTTCCTGTACTTCACTAGTCTAATGACTAGGAGTCATTTTACAAGAGACTAAGCTCAAGAAAGAAATCTGGGCAAGGCAGAGTGCTCTAATTGCCAGCTCTATGAGCTATCAGAGAGCATAAATGTACAAACATAAAACTTCTTTAAAAAATAAATAAATAAAAAAATTATGCTAGCCTCTCTTTCTCCTACTTTTCCTAGCACTTGAACCTGGTAGAATGGTTACAATGACTGAGACAGAGGCATACAAAGGTCTATATTCTAATTTTCCTACCCTTTTTGGCAAGGAAATGTTGCTGATTTAAATTAGTCTTCAGCTGAAGTTCCATTTTTCCAAACTCTTTTTAAGAAGCAAAGAGAAAACAAACAAACAAAAAATGTGGTACTCCTTTCCAATTTCGCATCTGTTTTATTCATTATTTTCACAATGTTCTCTGAAGAACAATCCTTTCCAATTTACTTTTAAAGTGATATTAAAGTCTGCTGCTTTGGCCCAGCATTCAGGTTTCGGCATTTTAGAACTAATACATCATCTCAGCAGAGCATTTTGCAGTAAGGTTTTCCCATGGCAACAGTGCTGGTCCTTGTGAGACCTACAGAATGGTGGGAGAGGACACATATATTCTAAAGCACAGCAGTGAAATTGCTAGAATGTCACCCTGAGGAGCTTTTTCTGAAAAGAGCAAACAATTTTGTTTTGAACCCACGTAGGAAGTCAGGGTTTTTTTTTCACTCACCACACATTTTTTGTCTCACAATGCATTATGTTAATTGGATCGTCACTGTATCAGCAAAAAACATCTTCACTATACAGAAGTTAGTCTGGGACAAGGCAAGAGAGCAACACATGAGCACTTCTGAGAAAATGCACATCTATTGTTTGGTAAATCAAAATATTCAAGTTTTATCCACTGTTTAGATTATATACATCCTCTTTGCATATCAGTTTATTGCTGACAAATTTTCAGTTTTCCAGCCTAGATAGTAGTGAACATGGGACAGAGGGAAACAAAGAACCATTCTACTGAAGTCAATAGCGTTACAGTACTGTGCAATGAAGGAAAGTGAGAGCAGATACAGGCTTTGTGAAATATAAAGAGCTGGAATCTAAAAGCAGTGAACTAATACTGCAATCTGTCACACTAGCAGAGAATACTCTCTGAGTCAATCAAGACCTCACATTATCAGCTATGGATCAGCTAGCATTGTCAGTCCTTCATGTATGCAGGGAATAAATCATCAGATGTTACTGGAAAGATATCATCCCCTGAGCTCTTCACGATAATACTTAATTGCTTTTTAAAGAATTTAAGAAGAAAATTACAAAGAGTACAGAGTACTACAGAAGCCAGCAGGTGGTAGGAAGGACTTAATTTGCTGGTAGTAATATAGAACAGAAAACCGTCAATCAGGGAGTAGAAAGCAGATGAAACAGGGAACACTGCATTAAGGTTCCCAAGCTGCATGCCAGTAAGGGAACACAGTAGCATAAGGAAAGAGAATAAATTGCTTTTTTTTCACTCCCTGCAGAGAATAAAAGAGCCTATAACATCTCTTTGCACAATAGCCTTTTTGTTCAGCATCGCCGACACTCATCAGCTGGTTTGCCAGGTATCGTGTTTTGCATCTTGTAGAACACTGGTGTGGTACTTCTGAGTATCTGTTGTTTCTGGGCTGGCTGGCACAGTAACTGCTGATCATTGACTGAGGCAGACATACAAAATTGTTTCTCACATACTGAAATAGCCTTCAGTAAAGAAGGCTGGCGATGTGGAATAGGTTTCTTTGCCCTCCTCTTCCTTCACTCTCCTTGGTGATTGCTAAGCAAGCTGTATGTAAGAAATCTGTGTTTTCCTCTCATTTAATAGTACACCAGGTCTAAAGAGATTGCTGAGATTCTGCAAATGGCCTAGGGGAGCATATGCACTAATTTGTCATCCAGATTCAGTAAATAGCCCACATTTTGACATTTTGATCTAGAAAAACACAGCATGATCTAGAGTATTATTGTACAGAGGAAAAGGTTCTATTTTGCTTAAGATAGGTTCTATTAATCTTCTAAAATACTACATATATCTTTATTAAAAGATAACTATAAAGAGACAACCATATTGCTGCTGGGAATTCAGAAGCCAAGGTCTGTTTTATGACTGTTTCTTTGAACTGTATGTACGCTTAGACATTTTTTCTCTTTTGCCAAATTAAGTTTCTGTTAAAGGGGAAAAGAAAATACGTAAAAGAAGTAATCTGGCTTAAAAATCTGCTTTTGTGGCTATTTTTCCCCACTAATTTTTCCATTGATCAATGCCATCTCTCTTGTCAGTACTTGCAGGTGGAGTAGAACAATCAAAGCTGTGTTATTATACCGGGGGCGATGAAAGCAGCTAATTGGACTAAAACAGTGGCCTAAAACATCCTTTACACCACAATCCCACAAATAATAGCTAGATTTTACTTTCAAACCTAATTAACTCCTTAGAAAACATCTGAAAGTATTCTGTTGAAACACCTCACTACATTCTTCAGCTTTTCACTAGAATTTCAGTTTACCCCTTTTTCAGACCTCTGAAAGAAAAAAAATTCCAAATTATTTCACACATGGACACAAAAACAAGCTTAATGAAGAGACAGTAGGACTATTTATTTCTGTGAGCTGGAAGCCTATTCTTCCTTTGCTTCAATAACTCATATGCATAGAATAATCCACACCAGATGGATTCTGGGCATTAATACAACGAGGAAGGGAATGTACAGGGAAAATCATAATGTGAAGGCCTATATCCTGAGTTTTGGAAAGCTATCACCTTTTTTATTTTCTTATTCTTTTTTCATGAACATGTCTTTTTCTGCCAATTAGCCCCAATGCCCTAGATCATTTCTTTGAAACTTCTCACAGACTTTCAGGTAGTGACAGAATACAAGTTTACCTACACTTAATTTTTTAATATCATTTAAAGCAATCTTTACTGAGGGTAGGTAGTACATCCTCTAAAGAATCACATTTACATTTTTATCTGAATGGACTACTTTTGCAATGAAAAATGATTGTACAATTATAAATTTTAAAAGAAAGCAGAATAGCTAAATTCATAAAGCATAAGACCCACGTCAGACATTCTAATAAATAATGCAATGCATGTAAAAAGACACACAAATGAAATATATCCATTGTACTTTCAAAGGCCTTCTCAAAAAAGTCTGTATCACAACCAACTTGGAATCACCAGAGTGGCAGCCAAATGGAAATTTATCAGCAATTGCTGTAATTTCTGCCCCTAGACTTCCATTTGGTTTATAAACACCTAAGATCTTGAGGATTCTAAATGCTTCTGCACACTATCAAATACTAATCTGGAATGAAAACAGGCTGCGCATGGTGAACAGTTTCCAGTAAAAGCAGTCCAAGATCGCTTAATAACAATATTAGAGGATGAGCATTTCTCCTTCTGTAGAAAAATACAGAGGTTAGGGTAAGTCTGTTTCCCACTGAAAGGAACTAGCCTTAAATACTGCTGACTAATTTTGTTCAACTACAAAAGGATTTTTTTTTTTCCTGGACACTTTTAACCTATTTAACTTTCAAGTTAGTAAAATAAGATTCCAAGGTCGCAACATAAACCAACCTATTTAATAGCTTGATCTGTATTTAAAAGTTGGACTTGTATTATCTAATTCACAATGTTAAAGTGAATCAACAAAACATCATGAATTTATGCATGTTCTTTCTGTAACTCCAGAAGATTTTCCTGGAAGGCATTCAGTATTACACCAAAGTGGGGGATGAGAAGACCATTACAAACTGCTGTTGTAATACAGATTCTTTCTAATATTCCTGTCTGTGACCAAGAAATTACAATATCTTAGAGTCACTATTTTATTGAACTCTGAAAAACTTCACCTGGTTGTCCTTTTACATGAAACTTACTGTATAACACTATAGAGAACCTTTGATAAGAAATCTGCAGAGGAGTCTAGGATCCTCTACAAAGTCAACTGAGTTCTAAACCTCATTGCACGTATATTAACTCACTGCACCTTTCTTATTGAGTATCTGCCACCTACATTAGTGAGCTCTTCTAAGACTGTTTGGTTGTGATCTCAATACACCAGTTCCTAAAAGCAGTTAGTTTTTGAGAACACATTTGTTCTTGGTAGTGTGTTTACACAAATCTGTGATCAAACTCTCAAAGTGGCTAAGCAGAAACAGCCTCTTTAGTGTTCAGTCAACACAGTAAAGTCAGACTGAGAATCATAAGCTGTTATACAGAGAGATCTGTTCTGCTCTGCAAATTCCTTCTGCTGTTTCTCACAGGCTTCCACCACACATATGGAAATACATGCTATTTCTATATCTGAATTGGGGCTACTGCTTCTGTTTTTGAAATTTCAGCAGCTGTAATTAAGTATCTTCCTGCCAAAGACTGGGAAACACAACTATGGAGTTTTGCATTTGTGGTTTCTTAGTTACTTTCACATCAGATCCTAATTACATTGAAAATTCAGTGTGGATGTTGGAGAGCCTAGGTGAACTCTCTGAATCAGGAAGGAAAGTTGGCCTTATTCTACTTCAATGGACAGTTCTTCAGAAGAAAGGTTGCTTGTATCCTTGCTTATCCCAGCAGCCTAGCACCAACCTAGATTGCCTTCATAATTCATACTAAAATGTTACAGGTCCCTTTAGAAACATTTATCTAAGTGCTTTTATTTCACTACCAAATTGTCCAGATTCCAGTAGTGACAATTCCCTCTCAGTCATGCGTAAGTCATGAGTAAGGCTTCTCACAAACAGGACGGAGAGAGCTCCTACTCAATGTAGACCAAATAAGATTTTCATCCATAAGAAAACAATGCATTAAATTATGCATTAGTGCTCACCAGTGACAATACAAACCATGAAATTAAATTCTTCACTGTACCACCACAACTGTACGAAACAAACGTGTAGATTATATCAGGTTTTGTGGCCAGGGATTCTATAACAAGGGCTGATATATACAAATGCAGCTAAGATATTTCTAACTGTTGGTCTGTTTGGTTTTTTTTTACAGCAACAAAGATTTCTGTCTGTAAGCTTACTGTTCTCAGGAAATATTACCACAAAATGTTTCATTACAGCTCTGGTGGAGCCATTATGGGAGATACTTGGAAAATACATTAAGATACATATGAAAACAACCCCTTTGCTCTTCATATGATAACCTATAAAATGTATCAAGGACATATTACAATCTAATCTGTAATTAGATGTACAACAAAGATGGCTACACCTTGGCTTTCAAATAAGATACTGAAATAGATCCCGTTAAACCAGTATTTTTTCCAATTTTCTGAGTTCACAACTATGTAAGCCAATATGTGTGTTCCTTCGAGTTCTGTGGAGCCTTTGAGAAAAGATTATTAAAATGGAACTTCCCTACCTTCCTAAGTCAGCTACAAACTGTGTTCAGAACACAGACATACTTGAGTCAGGTCATGCAGTACTGCATGCCAAGCTTATTTCTATCCTTTAGTACTGGTTCTAAAGACACGCACCAACATTTGAATTAAATTAATTAAATGAATGACTTTCATTGACCATCTAATAGCACTTTGACACAATATTTAATAATTTTTTATCTGGTTGCAGCGCTTGTCATTTCATGCTCTGTCTCCAATTTTAATATCCTGTTGCAGTCTTAAAGGGGGCAAAACCACTTAGGACTCATTTTCAGTATAATTTTCCAAATAATCTGGATATAAAGGTGAGTAATGCCATGCATCAGCTGTGTATAAGCTTATTTTACTGACTTAATCAAAGAACATGTCAGTGTCATTCAGTACTTAAGCCATAAGGAATGTATGTCAATTAATATACAGCCACCTAGATTGAGGAGCATCACTCTGTTACTGTAATGGAGTTTAGTGCTCCACCAGCCACTGCTGTTAATCATACTTCCTTGGGTTGAGATATTCGGAGTCTCCTGAAGAGATCTGTTCTTTTGTTGATATACTTACATTTGACACAGTACTGGGTATTTAACCCAATAGGTATTACATATGGTCAATTCTGTACTCTTTGCCCATCACTGTAATCATGCAGTTAGCTTATTTAGTATTTGCGTAGTTTCTGAGACTTCCTGATTCTGAATCTAGAATCACCAATTTTAACTAAGGTCTGTAGGAGTAGCACAGGTTTTCCAGACTATACATTTTATTGATGGGTTTCCACAGTCAGCCAATTCTTTCTTTTTCTTACCTGGAAATTTTGTAACCTCACACTGAAATTCATGCTATGTCCTCATCCAGGCCTCCCTGTTGAGATAATAATTTGGTCTCTGAGCTCAGATGCAGGAATAGAAAATTTCTTTTCTGAGGAACTTGTCTTTGTGTCTTTCCCTTATAATGGTGCAGCTGATTTGCTCCACTGTCCTTTCACAAGATCAAAGGAATTGCCTAATAGGATCAAAGCCATAATTCTCACAATAAAGACAGGGTGTCTTTGGAAATTCCTTTTGACCTGAAGACAACTATATTCCTGAAAACAAATCTGCTAATAAACAGGATTTCCCACCTACTTGTAATTTTCCTTAAGTTTTCTTAAGTCAGCCATCCTAGTGTCAAAAATCACATAACTGAAAGAATGTTATTTATGTTTTTACTGATATGCAGGTAAAGTGGTAGAAATAAATGATAATGCAGTTGCAAGCAGAGTGGTGCCAAACCTCGAAGTACCGTAAGTGTCCCCCTGAAATGGCAGGGGCACATGATATGTCCAAGGTCTCCTGAAACCAAGACAGCTGCTCAGCTTACAGCAAAGCTTAAGAAATCCCTTTTGTCCCAGCTTGTATCATTCTAGCTTGATCTGATCACTTACTTTCAAATGTATGCAGTCAGCAGGATATGGATTCCTTATAAATGTGGACAGTATGTTATTTCACAGTTCTACAATCCATTGAAGGCAAGCAGAATCTCATCTAAGATTTGGAAACATTTCTGATTCAGATTTAGATCAAATGTACCCTTTAACATGTCAAAGCTGTACCAAAGCTTATAACCAACTTCAAGGTATCATACACCATCTAATCACACTCAAAGAGACAGAACAGATGATACATTCGGTTTTCTGATGAGAAAACACACAGCTAGCAAGTAAATATTTTTTTTTATCTGGATTAAAAGTATGTGCTGTCCCTTCCCAACCACCTGGTGTATATCCTTACAGAAGTATTGGTCTTGTGTATCTTCTTCTCTCCTGGAGATTAACAATTTTACCCCTCATAGTCTATTTTGAACAATCTTTTGTAAACCCTGTGTGTGCAAGCCTCTGATTAGCACAGATAGCTTGGGCTAACAGTATGCAATTGGAAAATCCTCCACAAAATAAAAGGCAATAATAATTTCCGTTATGGAAAGATGTTTAGTAAATGTCTTCCTAATTCACCTTTTTTTCCCATCAGTGCATCATCCAGGAGCTGAGCACTGAACATCTAAATCAAAAAGAAATTGTCTATTTGCAGTGTCTGGCCTCTTTGATAAGCTCATTCTGTTTCTGCCTTGTCCTGCAATACACTGGTGTGAGGTATTACTGTATTAGTGTGGCTTTCTATGCAAAAGTACTTCTATTCTCTTGCTGAGAGTGACTTGAGTGTTAGCAGAATGCAAAAGTATAATACAGACTTTCTGTGACAACGTGAAATAATAGGGGTCTGCAGTATAGCATAAACATGGTGTCTCATACATCCATGTAGTTGAGACTTCTGGGTGAGGGGAATGGAAGGCAAAGCAGATGTTGTTGTGGGTGTCTACTATCGATCGCCCAGTCAGGATGATTGCACTGATGAGTTAGTCTACAGGCAATTAGAAGAAATCTCTGGACTGATAGCCCTTGCCCTTATGGGAGATTTCAGCTTCCCAAACATCAACTGGGAATACCATACTGCTATGACAAGCAAATCTGGGAAATTCCTGAAGTTTATTGAAGATAATTTCTTGTCACAAACATTCTGTGAGCCAACTAGGAACGAAGCTCTTCTAGAACTGTTTGTGAACAGAGAAGGACTTGTGGAAGATGTGATGGTACGTGGCTGTATTGGCCACAGTGATCATGAAATAGTTGAGTTTAAAATGTTTGGTGTGATAAGAAGAAAGGTCAGCAAAGTTACTAATTTTTGCTTCAAGAGAGCAAAATTTAAGTTACTCAAGGAGCTAGTTAGAAGCGTCCACTGGGAATCCACTTTTGAGGCCTTATGTGTCCATGAGTCAGTTTTTAAGAATCACCTTTTTAAACCACAGGAGCAGGTAATTCCATTGTGTCAAAAGTCAAGCAAGCAGGGCATAAGACCAGCATGGCTGAACAGGGAACTCCTGGAACTCAGGAGGAAAACCATACTGTATGATCTCAGGAAGCAAAGTCAGATTTCACATGAAGATTACAGAGCTGTGGTTCTAATATGCAAGGGGAAGACATATAAGACCAAAGCTGAACTGGAGTTGAAACTGACCAGTATTGTGTCAGAAAAGAAGAAAGGCTTTTTAAAGTAAGTGAAACTATGCACAAGAGGAGCTCTAAGGAAAACATTAGACTGATACTTGTTGAAGCTGTAACCTGGTTCATCCTAGAGTACTGAAGAATCTAGCAGATGCTACAGCAGGACCCCCTCAATCATCTACCAAAGATCTTGGTAGTCTAGGGGAGGTCTCTGCTGACCAGAAGCCAGCCATTCCAGTTTATAGGAATGGCATGAGGGAATACCCAGGAAACTACAGACCTCTTAATCTAACCTCTGTTCCTGGAAAAATCATGGAGAAGATTAGACTGGGTGCTACTGAAAGGCATTTAAAGGACAATGCAATCATAAGACACAGTCAGCATGGGTTCACAAAAGGAAAGTCCTGTCTAACTAATATGATGTCTTTCTATGATAAGGTGACCTAGTGGAGGAAGGGAAGGTGTTGGATGTATTTTTTCTGGATTTTAGTAAGGCTTTTGATACTGTCCCTCACAGCATCCTTCTGGATAAGCTGTCCAGCTATGATGTGAGTAGGTACACAGTGTGCTGGGTGATGAACTCTCTGAATGGCAGAGCTCAAAGTGTTGTGCATTGGCTACATCTGGCTGATGGCCAGTCACCAGCTCTGTTCTTCAGGGCTCAGATCTATGGCCAGTTCCGTTCAATATTGTTAGCAATTATCTGGATGCAGGAGTTGAATGCACCCTTAGCAAATTTACTAATGATACAAAACTGGGAGGTTCTGTTGACACTCTCAAGGGCTAAAAGGCTTTGCAGAGGGATCTAGATAGTTTGGAGCACTGGGCAATCATCAGTTGCATGACACTTAACAAGATCAAATGCCGGATTCTGCACCTGGGATGGAGTAATGTGAGACAAAAGTATAAATGGGAAGAGGAGTGACTGGAGAGCAGCCCTGCAGAAAGAGATCTGGGGGTGATGGTTGATGGCAGGATCAATATGAGAGCAGTGTGCCCTGGCAGCCAAGAATACAAATTGCATTCTGGGGTGTATCAAGCACAGCATAACTAGCCAGTCAAAAGAGGTTATTATCCCACTGTTTTCAGCATTGGTGTGACCTCACCTTGAATGTTGTGTGCAGTTCTGGGGCCCACAATTTGAAAAAAGATGCTAGGGCACTTGAATGCACCCAGAGGAGGGCAGCTGAGCCGGTGGAAGGGCTGAAAGGCATGTCCTGTGAGGAGTAGCTAAGAATCTTGGGTTTGTTTAGTTTGGAGAAAAAGAGGCTGAGGGTAACCTCATTGCTCCCTACAGCTTCCTGAGGGAGGCAAGTCGAGTGGCAGGTATTGAGCTCTTCTACCATATCCAGTGCCAGGATGTGTGGGAATGGTCCAAAGTTGCATCAAAGGAAGTTCAGACTAGATATTAGGAAACATTCTACCTAAAGGGTAGTCAAACACTGCAACAGCCTTTCTAGAGAGGTGATCAATGTCCCATGCCTATCAGTGCTTAGAAAGAGGCATTTGGACAATGCCCTTAATAATATGCCTCAACATTTTTCCGCCCTGAAGTGGTCAGGCAGCTGGGCTATATGATTGCTGTAGGTACTTTCCAACTGAACTAACCTCTCCCTCTCCCTCTCCCTCTCCCTCTCCCTCTCCCTCTCCCTCTCCCTCTCCCTCTCCCTCTCCCTCTCCCTCTCCCTCTCCCTCTCCTATACCTGACAAGCTACTCACTATTGCTTAATACCTTCTGCTCCAAGCACATCCACATTAGCGCTGACAAGCTACTCACTATTGCTTAATACCTTCTGCTCCAAGCACATCCACATTAGCAGTATAATGTGCTTTGTGGTCCTTGGAATTTGCACTGTGGCTGAGCTTTGTGCCACTGTACCTGGGACTAGAACTTCATGTCACAGTATCTCTTAAGTGGTTCTGTAAGATCTTATCAAGCTAATGTGATATTACTGTCCAGTGATGGCAGGTAAACACACTAGCAAATACAGTGTTGAAGGCTGTCTGATTCCAACGTACAGTATCTTAATGTCAGCTAAGAAAAAGATCTGTTAATTAAGGAACATTGTAAGTTATTGACTCTGTTAAGGATCACTGTCATTGCTGAACAGTGTGAAATTTCATAATTTTGGTTTTACTCTAGAATAATTCCTTACTTATAAAAAGGCATACCTTGTATTATGAATCAAGCCAACAAGAAACATAAGGAAATAAAAAATTATGTTCATGTCACTATCCTTATATATTTAATAGCTATTGTAGTACATGACAGTTATGAGTAATTTCATTATTCACTAACCAGTGAACTTTCAAAGACCCCTTAATGTTTGGCTAGGGGAGGAAATATGGTGAATTATTTATACACTGGTTACAGATGAAGAAATATTTAGTGAATCCCAAGAGAAGTGCTGAATAGAGCACAAGTTTAGGTAGGCTGGTTTCTGATTATTCTTTACATCCTGAGGACTTTATACTGTCTACTAGTGTAGGCAACATATATCAATGTAGCTCTGTAATCTCACCTGCTAACTTTTGTTTACATAGCTTTGAGCAGATTTTAAACATAAAACTGGATCAAGAGTTTGAACTGAGCCATATTATCAAGATTTTTCAAAGTGTGGATCTGCATGTTCAACTGCAAATGTGATATGCAGACAGATTCTGCATGTTCAGCTGCAAGTATGATATGGAAACCGGTATTATTTTTTTTTTCTAATCAGATATAGAATAAATAAAGCAAATGTATATATGCATATAAATAGCAATGAGTAGTTTGGTTGCCATATTATGGTCAAAATGCCAAGTTCCTCAGTTTGGGATCTTTGGCTCTTAAAAAAGGTGCTACATTACACCAGAGCACCATTGGTTCCGTCTAAATGTAATATTCAGTATTCATTCAATATTCAGCATTTCAGTAGAGAGTTCTTGGCTTCAGTGTCACTTCAGGTTTTCCAGAAACTTCAGTTCAGTCTGGAGAAAAACTCTTTTTACTGGTGAATGCACAGAATTTTGGTCATGCTAGTTGAAAGCCACTGCAAGGAGGAGCTATACTAGGAGGTGAAGTATAGCTGGGAATAGGGAGGCTAGCACTGAAGAAAAGACTGGCGTTTGTGGAAACTGAACTGATCTATAAACACAAGTCACTATCATCAGCAAATATCAGTAAAGGGCTATTAAAATCTTAACAAGTTAAACAATGTAGGCTCAAAGTCCAGCAACCACAGACACTGTGTTTGTGTTGTTTCCTACCAACTATGAACATTGCTACACTCAAATCAGATTTTGGTATAAAACAAATTATTACTAAACTAATGTTTCAAGTAGAAAGGGCATTTTCCACTTCCATCACCAATTAGCTTGCTTTCTTCCATACTTTTTGTTAGACGAGAGGAAAAAGGCATTACCTTTGCTTAGTATTTTCAATTGGGTGCTACCACATACCACTGCTATGGTATTGCTTCCTAGTATGAGTCTGAAAATATTCTTCAGTTACTGTTTTTCTCTAAGGATTCTTCAGATTTATTGTCATTATTACAGACATACATTATCTGCCTCCATTTTCCCCCCATGTATTTCTGTGAAAAACTTCCTTTTAAACTATTTCAGCTATACAATCTTGATTTTTGATAAGAGGTGCTGGAAGTGTATCCAGTCATTCACAAAACCAAATCTGTTGTGCTTTTTTCCTTGAAATCTTGCACTTACATTAACTATTATTTTTCCCAAATTATTTGGGAACATGTTGGTACAATGTATTCTGTAATTTACACCTGCACACTGAAGGCTATTTTTTTTTAAAGAAAACAATTAGTTATTAATTCCATTTGTTTTTGCTATGACTGGTCACAAATTTTTTAGATGCATAAAGATGAGCAGTTCTATTTGTGTAAAAACTGTGCTGTGAAGGTAAGGAACCCTGTGCAAGCTAATCTCAGTCTGTTTGGGCCTATCTCACATTTTCCTTGTCAATCTCTTAAGAAGATGGTGGGATAGCATTTGACAGAGTCAGAAATTATCACTGCAACAGTGTGTTTTACAATACTCACAGTTTCTTTTACAAAATCCTCATTCTCTTTCTTGTCAAGAGAGTATTTGGTATCCTTGAATAATACCAAAATGGAGTCTCAGTGTGTTAAAGCTTTCTGCTTAATGTTAATTTAGCATTTGCAATGATCATGTCAGCATTGCAGAACATTTCCAAATGATGGCTAAATGACATTAAAACCTTCCATGGCTTTTCTAATGTTTTCTTAATACTATCAAACAAGCAAAGATAACAGAAAGCCTAGGGACATGCCTCTCCATCATGAGTTTAACAGATCTATTCAGTTACGCAGCAGGTGTCTATCACTATTCTGCATACTTTGTTTAGTGTAGACTGCTTGAGACAGAGAGTTTTAAAAATGGACAGTGATTAGCATATTATGGGGTAGAAATAATGAATGACATGAATGAAAAATTCTCTCTCACTATGATACCTTCTGTTATTAGAACAAGCTATTGCAAAGTGAATTTGCTGCACAGCTTGTGCCTGGCCTGCCTCCAGAAATAACCCCTCTGCCTGCTTTCTGAGCCCTTCATCTATGTCCTTAGACTGTCTTGTCTGATGTCTCCGGAACAGCAGCACTGTGTCCATCCATGGGCCACTTGGCCACAGCTAGCATATCCAATAAGGTTTTGATAAGGATGCCAGCAGAGGTTCCTGTCCCTTGCTGTCACTGTTTGCTCATTCTAACACTGAACTTTACTGCCCATGTACAGGCATCAATTATGTCCGTACAGCCATTAGTAAGCCATTTGGCAGACTGGTGCCTGAAATAATGTAAAGGTTAAAAGTAGTCCTCCATTTTGTGGCAAGTGTGGGCAGAAATTGCATCCTGAGTAGCAGGTTTAACAGATTTGTCTCTTTAAATTAGATGTTAGCATAATAGGTGATTATTTGTTTTATTTAATGGTGGGGTTTTTTTTCATACTTCCATCTGGCAAAAACTAATTTAGAAACTTGCTTCTACACTGTGTTAGCAAAGCTGTCTTGTAACACACCCTTGCTATTCTTTACCCACCATGTCTAGGATCTCTTGTCCAGGTGTGCTGCCACTAATGAATGCTGGGTTTAAATTGGGAATGTAGTTCCCAGTGGTGTCCCTTTTACTTAGATGAAAATCTATTGCTTTCAAGGAATATGACCTCAATTCCATGAAACTGTAATATCTGGAGAAATTGAATGTCAGAATACTTAATCTCTAGCTGATTCGCATTAGATCCATCCAGGCACTTGTCAGGCAGACCTGAGGTCTAGAGTTTGTTTCCTCCATTCTTTCTGGAGCAATGAAATGAAATCATACTTTCCCCCCTTCCTCAGAGAATAGCTGCAGTGCATATACGATCCTTGAATGAACAAGAGAAGATTTATTTATGATATAGTTCAATATTTTTACATAGTTTAAGTGGCAATTTCCTTGTTACTTTATTTTAACATAATTTAAAGCAGAGGAATAGATTATTCTGGAGGGGAAAAGGAAAAAAAAAGCAAGAAAACCCCCTCTCTCCACCTGTATGTTGTAGTCATGTGTCTGACTAGAGAGGTTGTTATCACTATGTTTTTCTAAGTGCATTTTGAAAGAAATTATTTTGAGAATTTTTTGAATGACACTTAAAGAATAGGGTCAGTAAACAGTGATGGAAATTAAATATTTCCTTGTAGTATTGAGCATGATGCCTAAATGATTTGATTTTCTATTGCAAAACTGACACACCGCACCCACATCTGTGGATTCTTTTATGGCATCTGAGCACCTGAAAGTTTCCACTCTGTTTATCACAGCCCAGGTCTAAGCAGGCACTGAAATTAAAGTAGAATTTGGAAGAGCAAGAAATAACAGCAGCTCTCTTTTAATACCCTTTTTTCTAGATTCACCCCTTCTATGCAATTATAATACTACCTGGTGGTTGTTTCCAGCTGAGGCAGTCCTCAGAAACAGAAATCCTGCCTCCAAAACTAAAACATGATTATAATCTAGGAGTGGTAGGATATGAGAAGTGTGTGTGTTGGTGAACAAAAGGGATCATTGGAAAGTGGGAGCTCAAAGAAATATAAAAGTTCCTTTTGTGTAGGCCTTGCCATCCCTGGATTAATTTTGATTTTGGACAACTTCAAAGTACTGGAAGATATTCTGAAACAAATAATGTCACACTATCCTGAGAGGACAGATACCATAAACTAATATATTTTCCATCTCTAGATTCTGTGAATTAATTGAATGATGATCCTTGGATTTTTATAACCCTTTCTCACCCCACCCCGGACACAAATAGCAGTTTAATGTGAACAAGATTAACTTGATCATACAATTAATTCTATGAAATACAATTATAGTCACCACATATAGAATTTTTAAAATGCATTATGTCACATAGCTATTGTGATATCCTGCTTTCTCCCCCAGAAGTATGACAATTATGTTAAGGATTTTTAAAATGCGTTTTTAAACATGAGGATGCCTTATTTTATTTCAGAGATGGAGTTCTTAAATCATGTCTGCATAATTTGAGCTGACTCTCAGGTGGAGTCTTTTTTACCAGAGGGACCTTAGATTCAATTTAAATGGATGTCAGAAATGAAAATGTGTAATCTATTTTTCTAGTTGCTAACATTGTTTTTCCAGTTAGTTGAGAATGTACTTCATATCCTCTCATATATCCACCATATTCCATGGTGTGTTTTCTCAAGGTGTCTTCACCTGGATGTGCAACGCTGGCTGAGCACATCACTGAAGCTGAAGCACCCTAAATAAACACATACATATTATATAGAATCATGTGAAGACAGGAAGATTGGTTATCTTTTTCTCTGTAGGTGTCTGAGGGTACTTTCTCCTCAGGTAATCAGAGAACATGCTTTGCAATGCACAAAATGCGATCATTTTAGAAGAACTGAGATTTTTAGAATCTTTGCAACATATTTTGACAATATTTTTTTGCTCTCAAGCACTGAGACTTTTTTTTTTACAAGAAAGAAGCTTCCATATATTCTGAGATGAAAGGCCAGTTTTACTAGCTTTCTCCCTGTCTAATTTGACATTAGGTTCAAACTTTTATGTTATATAAGGCAAAATCTATGGCTTTAAACTAGTACATTACTAAATACATACTAAGTCCTTATATGCCTCTGAGCTTGAAGGTCAAAATATACCTACTGAGTTTGCTTTAATAATCTACTTGGCAAAATTTTAAAGAGAACCTGGCAATTTGGCTTTTTTTTTTGGGTGAAGGTGACTCTGAAAGTCATTAGAGGTCCTTCTTGCTTTGAACATATTGCTATATCATTGAATTTATAATTTCAGAACTATGATTTCTTACTTTCTGTTTGCTAGCAGAAAGAGCTTGATATAGTTTATTTGTTATTGATCCTATATAGAATTAGACACCTAACACCTATTTTGCAAGGTATTGAATCTTCTGAGCAGGAAGAACAAATTATGGTAATAATTTAAGGTCATGATTCTTCACTATTAATTTTCTCAGTGCCATATTTTCTATCAGAAACATTTTTGTGAAGCTGCTGTTGCAGTTCTTAGGGCGGCTTTAAGTGCTTCCTACTTGGAGATCAGTTTTTAACTTTTACGTCAAAAATCCAAATATACATTGGACCAGTCGCTGGCTTTGCAGATGCGCAGATAATATATCCTAGATCAGCCTCATTTAAGTTGATCCTTGACACACTTGCAGAAAAGAAGGTATAAGTACAGTCTCTTTGCACTTTCTACTAAGTCAAGAATTAATTGCAATCTGAGTCTTCTGTTACTGCGTTTTCTTCATGCCTGAGAGCTTCCCTGCTGAAGGTGCTAGTGGAAAATCTAAATAGAAAAAAGTTACAACACTCTTAAATTAAAAGTAAGAACACATCAGGTTCTAATTCTGTCAAATTTCTTTTTGTAAAGATAGTTCTGTAATTTTTTCTGTAATTTTCCTGCTACTCAAAGTTTTCTTGTGTAATATCTACAAACCACACATCGGCATGATGCCAGTTACTTTGCCTAGAGTGTGTTTGGCCCTTGTCCATATGCAATTTAAGGGCTTATGGGAAACTAGAGACACGGAAGGTTGTGCTGTTGTGTCTTCTAAGGGCCTGCAGAATTGTCTTGGAGAGCAGGCTGCATTTTGCAAAGGGGTGGAACAAAGTAGACGTATTTCCCACATGCACGCAAATAGAAAAGATTCCATTGCCTCTGAAGAAGGAATTACTTCATTTCTTTTGGAGCCACGTTTGTGGCTGGATGAGTTTGCAAGTATACCAGTGGGAGCCATTGTGCCTGCAACAGTCTGTCTTCCATTCTCCCATCCAGATGAGGAAATCCCAGTGATACAGTTTATTCTTGTTTTTGGAGCAGATTTTTTTCTACAGGGCTTTTATTTCCTTATGTATGAAGCTGTTTCAATTTCCTGAACTTAGTTTAGCTCAATGTCTTTCACATCCAAACTGCTTATTAGAGGATGACACACTAACAAAACAGGAAAGTGGTAGTGGTTGTGTTGAGGGAAAAAATATATATAATTACATCTGCCCATGACTGCATTGCATTGATAGGAAAATACGTACTTAAGTGGAATAAGATAGCTAAATACAAACGTGGCACTGCCTTATTTCACACCCTGTGAAATCTATTGCAACCTATGGATTCTGGCTGCTGTGTCAGCACTGGGAGCAGTAAAAAGTATGTTTTGAGTAAAATTGAATCATGATATTAAAAATAATTTTCTTGGTAATCTATTATCTTGCAGAGTGAGATCTTAGTTTGTGTTCTGTGGCGGGTTGCTGCCTGATGGGGAATGGCAACCATTTTTTCTGTGGGATCATGCAGGGCATAGTTTGATGAGGAAACATGAGCCTGTGTATATCTAGAAACCACTTTTATACATGAGTTCTCAGACTATTGCAGTTGCCTCACTGAGGTGACAAAGGCTGGTCAAGAGAAAGGTTGGGCTGTTATCTCTCTATTGTAATGTGAGTGTTTCATTTGTAATTTAGGGACAGAGGATCAGCTTTATCTTCCAGAAAGAGGTTTATAAAATAATGTATTTAATCTTTGTTTTTGCTATGTTTTTTTGCTTTTTTGCGTTCTCTGGAATGGGAATTAATTTAAGTCTGGTTACAAAAAAAAAAATCCCTGCTGGTCACTTAGGTAAATATCAGCAGAAATCCAGCTGCCTCAGAAAGAGAGTCAGACAGCTTTAACTAATAGTAGTTGCCTACTCAGTTAATTTTTTAAAAAAATATATTATTACTGTAGCATTTCTCCCTAGTATTAGTGCATATGTTTTTGGTAATTTAAATTGCTGCTGGGTTAATAGCATGATTTTTTATGGTCAGTACGCACTTTCTGTAGCAGAATGCAGGAAGTTCTTGTGAGTTTCTGCCTTCCTTGGAGGTGTCTCAGACAAAAATGAAAATTACGAAGAAAATTTGATACAGAGGAGGAACCTTGCTTCAAATCTCTCCTGTATCTCAGTAAGGGCTGATTGTAACCAATATTTTTAACCAATAGCAATGCATATTTAGAAGATGTTCCCCAGGACTGTCCTTTAAACCTTCATAGCAGCTTCATGACCATTTGCACAGTGTCAGTCATGAGACTTATTCTAATAAGTTCTGTGATATTTTTTATCTAAATTGTCTCTTCACCTTCTTTCCATTCAGCATCTGAGTTATTTTTTCCCCAAATAAATATGAAAAGTTATTCTTTCTTTCCTGTTTGTATCAGTGTCACATGAAGCTTAAAGCTTAACAGATTTCAAAATTAAGAATGAGTCCCCTTGTGCTCAAAACTTGCCATAACCAAATATAAGGGAGACTTTCTTCTGACTCCAGATGTGCTCTAGCTGTCCCATCAGCAGCAGAAGGCTTTATAAAGACTGATAAATTGTCAAGTCCCAGTGATTTTGATTAGCACTTTAAATTGTATACATTTTAATGATCTTAGAATCTGTCCCATTACTAATTAAACCTTGACTGTGACTTTTCCCTAAAGGTTTTTCTTGTAGTATTTTTGTGGTTTTCCAATCTCTGAGCTCCTTCAAGCTGAGGTACAGGAGATTTTGTTTCCTTCCTAAAGCTTCTGAAGTACAACTGGTGGCACAGCATGGAACAGAGCAAAAGGTTTTGCTAGTGATGCCTGAACGTCTAGAGTAGTTGACATTATACTGCAAATGAAGGTCACTGGCTAACAGAAAGACAAAAGAGAATGGTTGCAGACAAGCATCTGGGAACTTCTATCAACACAGGTTTTTAGCCTAGTTTCAAAAAAAATCCTAAACCCTGCACCTCCAAATCAAGCTTATGCAATTGTTCATTCTGTCTGTTTGTCCCCACACACACAGCTTTTCAATCACCTAATTATTTCCAGATATATTTGACAAAAGTGCAATATAATCTGGTTTTATAGCTTTTATTAAAATTATTTGAAGTAGTGCTACTAGTGAAGAAAAGGCCAGCATAGCGCAGCTGTTATACTCTTGCTTTGCAAGACCCAGCTGGCTGATCAATACTCTCATATTGCCCTCTGTCATCTTCTCTCTGGTGTGTATTTCTTAGGTAGTGTGGAAGGGAAACCCAGATTATTTTAATGGGGAAGGCAAAAGGAGGGAAAATTGCCAGTCTGGGCTAGATCACCCTTCATTCAGCTTTCTCTGCTTGGAATGATTGGTTTTCTCCTCCCTTGTGTAAAGGCTGAAGGACATGCTGATGGTGGGTCTGTAAACAATGACAGAAGTATTGACTGGTCAGGTCAAGGGAAGCTTTGGCAGGAGTGACAGAGGAATGGAACAGAGGTTGTTTATGACGTCCTGCATTATTTATGGGGTGGAGAGGATATGGAAATTGACAGAAGGTGAGGTATATAGCTCATAATAGATTAACATTTAATGCTTTCAACTCCTAATGTTTGTAATGTGAATAGTTCAAGGGAAGAACAGCAAGAACTGAATTGTCCAGAAATAATTCTTTGGCTACATTTGCTGTCCTTTCAGTCAGTTGAATGATGTCAGCCTATATTTACTAGGCCCCTGTTACAACTGACCATGCAGTTTACTGAAAGAAGGAAAATAAAAGGCTGATAAATACACAGAAAGGACTGGGAATATATTTAGAAGTTACTGTTAAATTAATTCTTAGTAAATGGAACTAAGATAACAAAAACAGCAGGATCAGAAAATGTAGAAGAGAAACAAACTGGCTAACCAATAAAAGGATTAGCAGCTTCTTAACTGACCTTTTCAAGATTATTTGAAAACAAAATGTTTGAAAGCTCCCTTGAATGTTTCTGAGACCACTGACGCGATGAACTTGATGAAGATACGATATATGGCAGGTGTTTGGGGCTTTTTTTGTTGTTGTTTCTCTCTCCCTGGGAGACAGTTATATGTTCCCAGATATGTTTGGACAAGTGCTATGACTGCATTTCTTTACATGACTGTCTGTTGTAACTGAAACAATCTAAATTCTTATTGCATGAATCCAGCACATACAAATGGCAGGAAGTCAACAGATCTGTTAACATACCAGGTGTCTGGTTGCCAGGTGTGTTAGAGCTCTGATGAAATTCTGACTGAACTGTATTTCACAGGACATTTTCATGAATTTTATGTATTTTACAGTATACTATTATAGGAACATGTTGGAGTTAATTAACTCCAGTAGTTTAAAAAATGTTTATTGTTTTTGTAATTTTTCTGTGTAGATTGTCAATGTGAGCTCCATAAGCCCAAAGGAATAAAACAACCAGAAACACTTTATGAAATTACATAAACCAGATCATTTTTGTCTTAAAACATGGGATGTTAAACGCTATGATATTTCAGAATTACTTGTGACACTTGGATGATAACGGGAAGCTGAGATACTTTCTCTTCTATGGAGTCTTTCAAACAGGTGAAGATAGTTACTATTGCTGTTCCCTTCTTCAGAAACATGGTAATGCTGGATGCGTGCTTTCTCAATTATTTCTGACATAGGTGTCAGAAAAAAAAAATCCCCAAAACGTTTTCACTTGTCCCAGACATTGCACTTCTTTATTCTGGTATTCTTTCAGTTTAAGTTTGGTTTCAGTTTTTAGTTTGGAAGTTCGTATTTTGTGGAAAAACATTTGCAATCTTTCTGGGAATTAAAAGGGGGTGGGGGGGTGAGGCAGGAATTCTGGAATGGTTGGACTGTCTTTAGCATCACCTGTCGTCATAAAAGTTCCTGCAAGTTTTCCTTGTCTATTATAAATACTTCAGGAACAATGCAAAACAATCCTATAGACCCTGAGCCAGGGGTCCTCACACTTTTTAACCAGGGACCGGTGCGGATGCAGTGGCAGGCAGCCATCTGCGGCTGCTTGGTTTCCCCCCCCAACCCCCGGCGGGGGGTGTGTGGGGTGGGGTGTTGGGTTCGGGGGGGTCTGTAAATACCGGGGGCCGGATTGAGGACCCTGGGGGGCCGTGTCCGGACCGTGGGCCATAGTTTGAGGACCCCTGCCCTAAACAAAACATTGCACTATAGTTTTCTGTTTCTGGGAACAGGAAGGTAGAACACATACCACAATGACAGGTGCAAACCATACCTTTTAATGAAGTAGGGTGGTGGAGAACTCCACCAAAACTGAAGCAGAAAAGTGACAGAGTCATGACACAGGTTTTGTTCAATATCGTTCCAAAATTAACATACTTTAGGAAGCAAGAAAGGGAGAAGGGGCAGAGGGAAAGAAAAACTAATGATGAAATTAAGAGACTTTCAGGTTTGCAAACTGTTCTTTGTATCTGTAAAAGAAGTTGCAGCCTTTACATTTATGTTGCATGTGGTACGTGCTAGGTAATTTTATACAAAATTACTATTGAGGGCAAGTTGCTACTTGCTTTTCAGTTGTCTTGAAACCAAGCAAACTCCCTTGTGCTATTTACTAAAGGAAACAGGCTAAAAACAGTCCTAGAGACGTCTGTGATTTGTGTTCTTAATGGTGCTTGTGACATGCAGTTCTTAGGTGAAAAAAATGATATAGTCTCATACTTTCAAATAGAACATGACTCTACCTGTTGTTCTTGTATTCCTGTTTCGGCTTCTTGATATACTACACTGGATTACAAATTTACTAAGCAGCACAGTAACAAGCTGACTCCTATTACAAAATTATGTCATATAAATTCTTATATAGTTAAACTAGGGAAAGATTTGAAGGAACTGCATTGGATTTTCTTCCTGCTTTGCTCTGTTTGAAAGCATTGAATAGGACTAAGAGTAATTTCTGACAGGTCTGAACTCAGAACAGAGAAACTCACTTACAACTTAAGGGAGCAAAAGTAAGTGTGGGGAAAAAAAGTTGAGGAGAAAAGTGTGAAAGATGGAGATAGATTATAGAAACAGATTAGGACCAGAGGAATGAAAGAGACATTAAAGATCAAATAAACAGATTAGGATGGGGAGGCAGGGGAGAGAAAGACAAAATATGCATTAGTTCCCAATCTATCTGCTTTACAAATCTGACTAGATGCAAAGTGATATATAATCCATGAAATTATAGATATTCCTTACTTATGGAATTCCTGTTAATTGCAGCAACCCAAGATTCCCAGAATCCTGGAATCTTGAACACTGTGAAGTTAATCTGCACTGTAGTTTGGCTGAATTCAAATTCACAAAAATACCAAAGATCCCAGGCAGTCACATCTTTGGCCTGAGCAGGCTAGGGCACAATGAAGGAAAAATGGCTTTTAGCTAATGATTACCCCCAATGCTTGGCAAGAATCCCTGTGTTTCTGAGAGGAATTTGCAGCAATATTAGCCAATGCAGGTGCAGGAGGTATGCAGCTGTTAGTGACCTGAAAATTTGTGTATTTGACTGAAATTCCAAGAAAGCCAGTTATTATGGCTTTACAACCTAAATCATGCATGGTCACTCTGAGAACCTGGCTCCATGTTTTAATCCTTGCTATGGTTTTTGACATACATATCTTTGGCTGTGAAACCAATTTATAGCACTGTTACTTGGCATAATTGCAGCACTACTTCAGTGCTTTCGAAGTTACGTGGTTTGTTGTGTTTTCAGGAGTTTTGGGATTTTTTTCAGTTTTGTTTGTTTGTTTTTACACTTAAGTGAAAAATATCATTGATACCATTTTATGCAGTGCACCACACAAGTGCAAAGTATTAAAGTGACTTAAAAACATACTATTTTTTGGCTCCAGTAAGCTCTCTCAAAATTGGCTAGACAGTACTATTCATTGGTGTATGATTCACCCCTTGTTATTGCTGTATCATCAGTGAGTCAGCCAAAAGTAGTAATTTAGCCAATTGTCAATAACATTTCTAGTCTGCATGTAATTCAGTGTGTTGAAAGCAGATTTCAACCTTTTATAGTAAGGATGATTGGATTGTATTGTGTTTGGAGAAACAGACTCATTATTCATAAACTTGATCTCTAACAGCACCCCAGTCTTTAAAGAATCATTCCCCAAATACTTGTAGTATGTTAAGTTAACCATTAAAAGCTTTCCTCCCAGCACTGGGTCCTTACTTCAACACAGTTCTAGATATTTCATAAAACTACAAAGAAGGGGAGAATGAATGTTAATTAATGGTACTGAGGGTACTATGAAAAGAAAGAAATATTCATAAATATCTATTCTTTTGGGGAAAGATCTGTGTCAGAAAATTGTAATAATGACTTGGTTTCAAAGAGACAGTTTTAGATTAGCTTCCTATGCCATTTGTGCCACTTTTAACTATGTCTTAAGATGCATCATTGCTATGTTCATTTAGTGCCTTTGGAGCAATTTCTGTCTCCAGCATAACATGTGCATCTTCTGTGAGCTTTTCAAAGAGCTACTAACAACGTCTTTGCAGTTCAAGGCAGAAACAAATGCTGTAGCATTCTGTCAAAAAAAAAACAAACCCTAAAATTAAAGCACAGCACATTTTGGGTACTCTTCCCCTTTCACTAGTACTAAAATAAGTTTTCTTTCAACTTTTCCTTTCTTTCTGAAATGTGCTACACATTTTAGCTTAAATTGGATGTCTTGTTATGAAGCACTGTAACCTGAAGTCTGTTACAGAAGTCTGTATTTGTCTTTTGAATTAAGACAGGTGACACTATGGGACTCATGATTAACGCCTGAAGGAGAATAAGACTTTTTCTTCATGACTGTTTGCCACAAAACTAAAGAAAGATCATTTTGTCATAAAGAACCTTGCTTCTAAAGTGACATGTCTTTCCCATCCTATTTATTTAATTAAAGAATATGCATTGTCCCATAAAGACTTCCTGAGTATACTGCATTATGCCTTAAAATGTACCTGTTTAGCTGAAAAGAATTTAAGCCATATTTTTAAGCTAAACAAATACATTTTAAGGCATAATTAACCAAGTAATGTCAGAGTAGTTGTTATGTGTAAAGGTACAGGAATATTCACAGAATCAGACAATCTTGGAATGGCTGAGGCTGGGAGGGACCTCTGGAGGTCACCTTGTCCAGTTTGCTCAGAGATGGACACCTGGAAACCTGTTGCCCAGGACTGTGTCCAGACGACTTGTGAGTATCTCCGAGGATGGAGACCATGACCATACTGGACAACATGTGGCAGTTCTGAGTCACCCTCACAGGTAGGGAGTGTTTCCTCATGTTCAGAATGAACTTCCCGTGCTTCAGTTTGTGCCCATTGACCCTTGGCCTGTCACTGGGCACCACTGCAAAGTGCCTGGCTCCCTCCTTTTTCCACCCTCCCTTCAGGTGTGCAAACACATTAATTAGACACCCCCGGAGCCTTTTATTCTCCAGGCTGCGCAGTCCCAGCTCTCAGCTTTTCCTCATAGCAAAGAAGCTCCAGTCCCGTGAGTATCTTTGTGGTCCCTCACTGGGCTCTCCCTAGCATGCTGGTGTCTCTCTTGTACTGGGGACCCAGCACTGGCCACAGCGCTCCAAGTGCGGCCGCAGCAGCGCTGAGGGGCCGGTCGCCTCCCCCGGCCTGCGGGCAATGCTGTGCCGAACGCAGCCCAAGTTACCGTGCGCTCCTCTTGCCACAAGGGCACGCTGCGGGCTCACGTAAAACATGATGTCCACCAGGACACCCAGGACATTGTCTGCAAATTCTGCAAAGCTGCTTTCCAGCTGGGCGGACCCCTGGCAGGTACTGGTGCCTGGGGCTGTTCCCCTCCAGGTGCAGGACTTTGTATTTCTCCTTGAACTTCATGAGGTTCCCATCAGCCTGTTTTCTGGCCAATCGAGGTTACTAGTTCTTGCTAAAATTCATTCCTGTTCAGCTCTGAAGAACTAAACTAAAATATACAGAAGCCCTAATTTTCCATAAGAGATGTAATCTCCAGAGATTCTACTTTTAGAGATCATGTTTTCTGAAATAGTACTGCAGCTTCATGCTCAGGCATGATGAATGCAAACTGTTTACTTTTCCACAGCCTTTCAAGCTTAAAATGTTGCTTCATGAGGTACCTGCATTATTCAACTATCTATATAACAGCAGTAGCTGTGAAGCTAATTTCTAAGCTTCCTTAACTTACTGAATCTGAAATGTTAGGCCTGATGACTTCAGGAAATCAAAAGGAAGATTCTACAGGGTCCGTAGCACTGGGTGGTCGTACCACCTGTCTCTCTCTGCAGTTATCATGTAAAGGTCTTTTGGCTCCAAAGCACTCAGCTATAAACTGAGTTTATATAGACTTATATAAAACTTATAGTTTTTTTTATATAGTTTATATAGACTTATAAAGCTATAGACTTTACAGTTCTGCTGTGGCATTGGAGGTGCAAATATTCTGTCATCACCACCACGAGTGCAGACTCAGCTCCCATTTCTGGAAGTCCTGTCAGCAGCCACTGTAGAATCAGATGGGCTCAGCGTGGCTGGCTCCTGGGAAGCTGCCTAGGTGGTATGGGTTTTAGGAGTTCCCGCCGTCCCAGAGTGAAATTACCTATGTGTCAAGTCAGAAGATACAAATCAGGGTGCACTCTCCATTAGTTTACTTTGTGTCATATACAGAATAAGGTAGCTGAAGACATGCCCGGGACATCAGGATGACTCTATCTTTAACATGTGTCTCTACAAAATCCAAATAAGTAAAATACATTGATTGAGAGTCAAAAGAAAGGAAATCCCTTAAGGGTTTCCGCACGAAGCAAAATTCACTTTCTTTATGGTTATATAATTTTGTGCAGAATTCAGCAGCATTGGTCACATTCTGTAGCTGATATTCTATTCCCATAGAAATATTAAGTTAAAAGTTTTTACCTAGTGAAACTTGTGGTTTCATGTTTTAGAATGAAAATTGGTGCTGTGCTACTATAAAAATGTATTGTACATTTTTGAGCAGTACTGTCCTGTTGTATCTATGATGTTGGAAATCAAATTAATTGATGGAAAAGTGTTTTTCCCCTCTTACTGAACTCCGTATCACTAATGTTTACTGGAAGGACAAGCTTAGCCACTGAAATAGCGACCAGATGATTTCATGACATGCTAACCACTTAAAATCATAACCATGCAAACATTGGCAAAAGCATTCCAGTTTTGTATGAACAGTTTCAGAGCAGCAAACTGGAACAGGTTATGCCTGCACAAATATGCAATTACTCACTCAAGTAAGGATTTGCTGACCTGATGCTTAGCTTCAGTATAATCAGGAATAATTAAATACGTTTTTTCAGTTGCCTGATGGATTGCTTATTGTGTTGAAACCCTTGCTCCTACTCTCCTACACATGCACAACGCTCTTGAAATATAAGGAAAGGTTGGACAGTGCACATGCAGTGTGTGAGCTGATTCAATAAAGCAAATCTCGATATAATATACATTCAAAACACATGGAATATGTAAAAGTATGTTGTCTGACTATTCCATAATAGCAGACATCAAATTCTGGAGGAACTGCTCCCTAAGAAAAAAAATATTGTTTGTCCTTCTTCCACTACCACTGAGAATAAACATGTGTTTTGAACTAATTCTATAATGTGTTCTGTGGATCTCTTGAGAGGTGCAGTACGACAGGGAAATGTGCATGTTGTGGTGTAAGCCATGTCTCATAGCAGAGTCTAAGAGCAGCTTTGCAGTTCGATTTCCAGCTGCTGCTCTACGTTTCTGCTGTCAAAGATGACAGTCTAGACAAGGAAGCTTTCTTTCATATTAATGCTTATCTTCTACCTGCATAATTTTTGCCTTAGAATTTCCTGTTGATAGGAGAAAATGAGCTCTGCATGTGATGTAAGTAAGGTTAGTTATAAAATTATCTATGGAATGAGAAAGAGCTAAGTGGCATAATTCTGCAGGGAACAATGTTTTGTTCAAAAAAGCATGCCTATTAAAGAATGAGTTTTTATTGAGTCCTTATTAAAACTCAGTAGTTTCAAGGCTCAACAGCCTCAGTTCTGTGGTGAACACAAATTGCCAGGAATTACTGGTACCCAGATGCAGCAAGCACTCACATGAACTTGACCTGCTAACAAAGTGTCTCGGAATGCTAGAGATCTGATTGATACTGCTGTTTCACTCATTAAGCCATCTTAGGCTCAAGATTAATTACTTTAATATTCTCCCACTGCCACCTCCAATTCCAGTTTGCAGGTTCTGTAAAACCCCTACTTACTCTCTTGGTGTTTTCACCGTGCAAAGCTCCTGTTGTCTAAAGTCCTGGAGGTTACACAGTGACATACTTACTAAGGGCTTCACAGAGAATCCTCAAAACTTAATAGGAAATCAGGTAAAAATGGAAGTGATGAGGCTTTCAGACTGGTAACCTACATACATACATTGTGAACAGGAGCAAAATAACCTTTACAGTACTGTTCAGTTGCTAGGTTCTAGCCTACCAGGACTGCAATTAGAAGATGTTGTAGCTTGGAGTCCCCTTCTGTGTGGAGTGCAGAACAGACAAGAAGTTTGCCTAGGGCTTTTTTTTTTTTTTTTTTTTTTTTTTTTTAGGTATATTCACCTAATCTTTGCATTAAGCTCATGTGTTTGGGTCTCTCAGTCTAATTACTACTTGCTGAAAAAATGTTGAGTGCTTGCTGTACAAATGGGAAAAAGCTTCTGGAGCTCTGTCTTTGTCTCTTAGACACTTAGAAGTGTGCAAACAACATTATTGCGGATCCTTTCCCTCCTTTTTTTTCAGATGAGGTCATGTCTCCTCAGACAAATCACTAGATTGAAATAGGCAGACCACAGTAATATCAGACCCAGATTTATTAATTATTGTAAAGAGCATTTTCACTTTGTGCAGGGGTGTCCTGGAACTGAGAGAGGAAGAGATTGCAATGATGAGATTCAGGCACATATTGGTATTTGGTTATTGTCCATGTCAATAGGAATTTAATAGTATTAATTTGAATGTTATTCATGATCGTTACCCAGTACAGTATTATTGCACTGGAAGACTCACTGATGGGCTAGTGTCTTGACTGACTATAATAATGGCAAGTCTCAGCCAGCAGCACTGCCAAGGAAGAAGAGCTGTATGTGTTAGGTAAAGTGGTAAGGCAGTTGCACACACAAAAAGAACACAAGGGCATGTGGGGTAAATTGATTAATGACATGCCCTGGCTCCTCCCAGATGTACTCCAGCTGCCAGACAGGAGCCATCAGCCCATCTGCACAAGCCCAGAGTAACACAGAAGCACAATGAAAGGCAGAGTAAACAAAATTAGAGACTCTGGGGTTGTCCCAGGAGGGACATCAACCCCATTGTCCAGATGTGAAACCCATCAAGATGAGTCATTGGGAGCCACTTTCTAGTTGACCTTTCTGAAATGGGGGAGGTTATTACCTAAGGGTGTGAGATATATTATGGGATGCAGCAGAAGAGCGTTTAGGGATTACACAAGACTTATTATAAGATGTTTAGGGGAAAAACCTAGGGAAAGAGGAACAAGTGTGAGAAAATAGAGGGATAAGGAAATAAAAGGATCGGATTGTGTGTAAGGAGGGGCCTGATGGTACACCTATCCGACCATGCCTCTGCTTGATCACCTCAATCAGGAGCTCTTTATCCTCTGTTACTGTGTACGAACAGGGTCTGAGTGTCAGCAAGTGGAGTCGGACCATAGGTCAGCCACTTTCAGACACTGTGTCTGGTGCCAGCAACTGGAGATACAGTGAGCCAATAGACTTAAGCGTTCACAACTGGAGTGGGATATAACTTTACAGGGGGCCATCTTTCTGTGGTGTCAACAACTGGAGTGAGTGAGGGTCTGGGTGCCAGCATCTGGACTGGGACCTGTGTGCCTGGGTGTCAGCAGCTGGAGAAACTGGAATGAAACCATGGGGTGGGAGGGATCAGAGGCCCGTGTGTTCATGGTGCCGGCAGCTGCAGTGAGTATGGGTGTATAAGTGTGTGAGCACTAGCACAGATTGAGCTGGACTAGCTGATGAGTAGGTAGAGTAGCCCAAGAGCGACACATGTCTGTAAGGGTAAAGGTGATGGGTAATTTGGCTACTGGGGACCAGGGGAGTTCCCAACCAGCTGCTGGAGAGCCTGCAGAGCGTGGGTCTTTAGAGGTGAGACTCACTGGTGTGTGTATCTGGTGGGTTGGCCTTGGCTGGATGCCAGCTGCCCACAAAGCCACTTTATCACTCAGCAGAAGGAAGGGTGAAATAAGATGAAAAAAACCTTTGTGGATCAAGATAAAGGCAGTTTAATGAAGTAACAGCAAAAGTCACATGTGCTGAAGCAAAGGAAAACCAAAGATGTTATTCTCTACTTCCCATCAGCAGGAGATGTTCGGCTACTTCATGGGAAGTGGGGCTTCAGCACACACAGAGGTTGCTAAAAATAATGAATGCATTCTTCCCTCTTCTTTCTCCTCGCTCTTATATCTGAGCAGATGTCATGTGGTATGAAAAATCCCATTGGTTACTCTGCGTCAGCTGTCCTGGATATGTCCCATCCCTCGATTTTGCCCACCCCCAGCCTGCTGGTGAAGGGCGTGTGAAATTTTGGAGAGGCAGCCTTGGTGCTGTGCGAGCGCCGCTCAGCAGCAGCCAAAACGCTGGTGTGTTACCACCACCTTTCTAGCTGCCCATACAAGCACAGCGCTGTGAGGGCTCCTATAGGGCTCTGCCAGACCCAATACTGTCTCTTAGGGTGAGACCATGGGGCAGTTGCCTACTGGGGGCCCAGAGATGTTCTGGCCAATACTTTATGTATGAGAAGTTCTGTACCAGCAAATTGAGTGGGCCTGTCATTTCAGGGATCTCACAACCAAGTGTCAGGAACTGGGGAAACGGATCGAGGGATCCACATTGTATGTGTGTGTATCTATATTCTCAGTATCTGATCTCCATCCTGCTTGGTCTTGGCCAGAGAGGAGAACAGAATGTGACTGGTTGTCACTGTCTGAGTGTGTGTAAGTGCTCTATGTGTTTTTTATCTGTGTAGCCAGCTATGTAAATATGTAAATATATTGCACACAGAGAAAACTGCCTATCACGGATACACACATAACCTCATTATAGTAGAAACTGGGGACTGAGATGGACTAGGAGGAACCTTTGTGCTAGATGTCACTGCAGGAGGGCTGCATGATGTGGGGTAAGAAATCTTCTAGGTTCTTAACCTCATCAGGTCAGGTAACCCTAATAGTATGTATCATAGTTATTAAAATTAAATTAATCTTTATTAAAATGAAATGTCAAGTTCTTTAGAGATATTAATCTAAAACCATGGTTAAAAACATAAGAAATAAGGGTAGATACTCTGTGCAGGCCTCTTACTCTTCCTTTTTCAAAAACATAATCTTTGCTTTTCTTTCAGAGAACTTCTGATCATTTCTCCAGACATTACCAAGGCTAAAGAGGATTTATTTGTCTTGAAACAAAAGGCCTAGAGCTGCCATGTTAATGGGGGTTGAATCTTGAATGCTAATGTCTACTCTGGAAATAATTTTCAGTTTACTTTGGTAACAGCTTACAGAGAGCAGCTAAAGAGGTTTAGAAGTTATTATATTTAGTAGTCTGAAGTTTCAAAGGGAGAAAACAGCTTTGACCTTTGGCTATTGGGCAGCACACTTGCAACTGTGTGCATTAGGACTGTTTTCTAAGTTCTGTGGCCTTATTCATGTCTGAAAGTCGGGATTTAAGAGATTAAACTGCGATTTTGCTAACATGTCTCACTAGTGGATGAAATCATAAACTTCCTCTCCCTCCAAATACTCCACTTGACTTGATTTCATTTTAAAAAGCTCATAGTTTGTTGGGGTTTTTTTTGTTTTGTTTTGGTTTGGTTTTTTAATGGGGCATTTCAGTTTTTCCCCTAGAGTAAATAGTATGTTCTTGAAAAAGTTAAATGTTTAAGACTTCGTTTAAAAGTGTGAGTTTCATAGAACTCTGAAACTATATTTTTCTGACTTGCATATTTCACAATTCTGCTGGTATTTGCAGGTTTTTTGCCATCTACCACATCATTTAACTTTTACATTGCCTCAAATAAAGCATTTTGACAGAATTCAAAAAGATTTCTTCCCTCTGCTTATGAACATGTATAAAAATACATTCCTAAAGGAAACATGCATGACAGCTTGGGAAGTTCAGAATTTCAAATTAGAGAGGCTTGGCCAATTGAACACTATCAGGGTGAGCTAGTGGATACATTTGGAGAATACAAAATCCCCTCCTTGCCCCAGCAATAGAAATTCCACAAAGATCCCGGATATCCCTGTGGATGTAAGTCTAAATGGATGGCAGCCTACCCTCTGTGGGATAAGCATACATAGCTGGTGCGGTGAAATAGTTGACATTATAAATGTTCACAACCAGCTAACATTTCATGTACCATTATTCATAGGACACAAGAAAGATAGGAGCCTATTGATCCAACACTATGTGACAAAGGATTTTCACAGGTTTGGATCTCCATTATAGGAATTTCTGATGATGATGTTTCAGGGAAAAGCAGATCTGGGAGCTGACATCCATTAAGGCAGATTAGAAAACCTGTAGCGCAGGTTGTACTTAAAGCTGGGTTTACTCCAGCTTCAAAAGCTGGCTTTTGAAGGCTGCTGGGGGATAGTTAAGGCCTTGTTAGTAGACTTGAAGAGCAAAGTATATGGAATTTTCATTGATTTATACGCCTCCTTGCAATGCAGTGAGCACCATTCATACCTGGCCAATGTATAACACAAGTTGCCTATAAATAGAAGGCATAATTAAAAATGTGGGAAGGCTGAGGTTCTCTTGGAATGATTTTCTGAAAACTAACACAAGTGAGTCTTAGCCAGATTCAAACATATTATTTTCTTAACGAGTGCAAAAATTTTATTTTGAATTATTACATTAAAACATTAAATGGAATTTCCCTGTCATGATAGAGAATCCTATGGGTGCCACTGTTTTCTTGAATGGACCAAGTTCAATTGACTAAAACTGTTCAATCTTTTTTAATAAATGTAGTATCTATTTTTTTCTGAGAGATGTACAAAGCAGAAAAAAATGTTTGCAATGTTACCACCATGGCTTTCATTAACAGTGTTATCAAAGTTACTTTTGCTCCTGTGTTTTATTTCTTGCCTTTTCTTTCCTGGCTGTGTGGTAATAACATAACAATTTTTATTTCTTTTTTGTGATCTGATTATCTGTTTTCTGGTGCCCTAAATATTTTTTTTCCTCATTTTTTACCCTCTGAGCTGTATGGAATACTTTTGGTGTCACATTATGGTGGAAAACAAAAACATTTTTAAATTATATACTGGAGAAGTATCATACAGTGAGCCAGTGTAATGTTTTTGTACTCCTGAAATTATCAAAATCTAATGCTGCACCCAGTTTTGGGCAACGTACCTCTAGAAAGATGAAAACCAGGAAAGAATCCAGAGAAAAATAATTATTATCTAGAAAACGTGACCTATGAGAGAGAGTTGAAAGAATTACATTTGTTTAGTCTGCAGAAGAAAAGACATGCGGTAGGTCAATTTCCAATATGTAACAGGTTTCTGCAAAGACAAAGAATTAAAAAACCAAAATTTTGCAGTTTGCTAAGGATTGAAGAAGCAGTGGAGATGTCAGGAAAAAGCTTTCCATCTGCAAGGGTAGTTAAGCATGGAACATGTTACTTACGAAGATGTGCAACATGTCAAACAGTTGTAGCTGGTTCTGAATGGGCAACAGGAAAATTAACTAGGCAGCCTGTTAATAGACAATCTGCTTTTTTCTTTTCTTGGTTCCTTTAGCGAGTGACATAAGAAGGCTATCTAGCTAGAGATATTAGGATTCCTGTATTTCTACGAGAAGTGGAAAGATGAAGAACCAGATGAGAAGAAGACACCTTAGGACATTTTAGCAAACTGAAATTGAAAACATTAGGTAAGAGGCTGCCAAATTATTTAAATTCTTTTGGGTGTATCTAAGTTACAAATTTACATGTCTAAGTTTTTGTTTAATGAAATTTCATGGTGTGGAAAGTTTTGGAATTTCTGATCTTTATTCTGATTCAAGGTACAAATGACAATGTAGAAATGATTATATTTGTAATGTGGTGAAAATCCCGAATTTTACTTAGTGCAGTTCAAATTCTTTTCTCAAATTCCTACTCTTTTGTGGAGTGCCTTTTTTAGTTTCCCATATTTGTCATGTTTGCCTAGAGATATCTGCTGATCTGCCATACACTTTTTCTAATAATTGTGCAATATGAGAGACATTCCTTAACTGACAGTTTTCTAAGTGAAAAATGTGTTATTCATCTGGTAACAAATGTAGAGGCCAATGTGATTTATTTGGCTTATGTATAAAGTTTTCTAGTAATAGACAGGCATTCTGAAATGTGTAATGTTACAAATAATTGAAGTTATGAACTGGATTCTAACACAGTCCGGAAACAGCAGATGAGACTAGAGAACATGCCAAGAATGGAATAAAGATTAAAAAAGTTCCAAATCGACCAGTATGGTATTACTGGACTTTTCACTGATGGCTGGGCAGTATTCACGTGTACTTGCTTTAGATCAGTGCTGCATATTCTAGGAAGTTCAGTGCTTGAGAAGAACAATAGATGGCAGTGTAATTGTCCCAGGTAAATGTTACCATACCATGGCAAACAATGTCATACATCACGACAAATGGTACTCTTCAGATGGGTTTTGTCTATTTTACAGCATGGCTATAAGGCACAGAATAGTGCTGTGAGGAGACACCCAAGGGAGCACTACGCGAAAAATCCTTGGGGTTTTCAACACATGGCTTCTCTTTTCACTAAAACCATAAGCACTAAACAAAGAGGGAATTTAGGAAGCTGTTGACTACTTAGTCTTATACGTTTAGTTACTAGTTGAAAACTGAGACTGTGACCTCCACACACTACCATGTGCCATCTACACACTGACACGGCTGAACTGTCCAACTATCTGGACATGTACCCCACTGCTACCGGTACCTCAGGTTAGAAGTGAATAGCCATTAAGAAGTTTATTGATGCAGTTTGGAAGAGTACCTAGAATTTTAGTGTTTGCCTGATACTTCTGGTAATTAAATACATTGTGGGAATCAAGATTGTATAGCCAAATAATACAAAGCAGGACGTTCATGTATCACAGTTCCATTCCCTCAGTTAGGCCATACTTATCCAAGTTAAAATGGGCATGATTTTCATGATGTTTTGAGCTTTTATTCATATGCCTGCAATTTCCAGTTACAAATTGAGATGGAGTTAGGATTGATGTATTGAAAAATCTGGTATGCTGAAATGCTCAAAAATTCATATAACTGTATATTATTGCCTATGTCCAACACATAGTGTAACTTGAAATAATTTGCACTTTAAATTTGTTCCACCAGTGGATTTTTTATTGCTTTACTTAAGTTCCTTTAACAGTAGTTTAGTCAAAACATTTTCCTGCTGACAGTTACTCCAATGTGGTTAAGTGATCCATGCCTTTCCTTAAAATCTCATACAAGACACTTCCATTTCTTACGAGATAAATATGTAGATAATCACAGTGATATATCTTAAATATTTTGGTATTATTGGTTACATTTTTGTGTTCCTTTATTATTTGTGTTAACCTACACAATTTTACATCAGAGTAATAATGAATTGTGTGTGGTTGACTTCATTAGCTGTAGATTTGCATATACACCAACGATCAGTCATCAGCCATTTACTGTCTTCTTACAACTCAGTAAAGTGAATGGATCTGGTCAAGTTCAATGCTTACCTTACAGTTACAAACAGAATTTTGGATTCCATTAGAAATAGATCAACACTATGTAGAGTGGTGCTGGTGCTGCACACTTCTATGCCACTGAGAGCGATTCTGTACAAGCTTCAGATTCTGAATGGTCTCTGTGTAACTTCATGGTATCCAGACTACATTACAGCAATCTCGCCAGTAATGGCCAGAGGATATTTAAAATCTTTTACTGTTCTACTTCAGAAAAGAAAGAGCACTAAATTTGCCTGCCTACAAAGGCAACAGATTTTAAAATAGCTCAGATCTTTCCTCTCCAAAAGCATACCCACTTATGATAGATGTTAACTAACAGGTTTTTCTTCTCTTCGTCATAGTTTTACTAGCTGTGTATCTGTTCTCTACAAGGTTCTATAGGAAGCTTTTGATGTGTATGTGAATTCCTATGAACTAGCTTTTGTTTAAAGAACTGAATACATAAAATTCTTAGCCACACAGTTGTTCAAGTGGTGTTGTAACTGGTGTATCAACTGGTGATATAAATGTTATAACAAGTGAACAGAAAAGGGTATAAATGTGGTGATCTAAAATAATGAGTTAAATTTAGCTAGAATATTCACGAATATTTTTTTTTCTCAACTAAAGAAAAAGCAGATTGAGAAAGGAACAGGTGAAATTATTTCTCACATCCAGAATGAGGATTGCCGCTCTAAAGCCTAGCATATAAACTGCAACAACAGTCTGCCACCTTTGAGCTTTCATACACAAGATCATTTTTTACCTGAGATGCAAAATTTCCAGGAAGGCTGTAGTCACGAAAAGAAGGGATGCTAACCTCAAGAGGGCTTTCTAAGCCAGAGTTTGAAATCTAATACATAAATTTGTCAAGCTGCACTGGGTGCTCCTTGACTTTCCAAAATGTTTGCAAAAATTTCATAAGAGGCTATATTATTATGCATATTGCTGATAGCTTGTATGCTTTTGTATGCACATATTGTAAGTTTAGCACAGGTTAATTGTTGGTGTTTAAGTATTTGAATTAGTCTTTCTATATTACTACCTACCAGGCATTTAATGTTTTACAGGCACATAACTGAGTTTCCTCTCTTGTTTACTTATTCAGCTTTAAATGTCACTCAGGAGAATTCTCCATCAGAGTCTATTATAGTGTATGCATTTTCATTTTTATTTTTTGTGATACTGACACATTCATATTATCACAATATTAACTTTTAAATTCAGGTCTTTATTTGATCTATATTTAAAATATTAAGTCCTTTTTCCTTACAAATATTCCAAGACTTAACTCCTTGAAGGTTACATAGCCACATTCACTCAGGACAACTATTTGTGCACGCATCACCTAAAACAAAGGACAGAGAGATAAGGACTGGTGCTGCAATTATTAATAATAACTTTCTCCCATAAAATCAGTTGCATGACATAGGATTTCAGTAATTTTTCATTGAATCTAAGGCTGCCTTGGCAATAAAGCTGTTAAAGGTCTGAGGGGGAGTTTGTGTGTCTCGAGCTTAGTATTTCTCTGGGTTTGTCAGGAGGACTTAAAGTTCATGAAACTGAATTCCAATTACTCTGGATCATGAAAAAGATTTTTTTTGGATCCAGGAAAGTTCTGGGCATTTCTTTAAGACATCTCCTATTTTTCATATACTGCCATTTTTTTTACAGTGTCTCAGTAAGCAACCACCATACAGTACCACAATTCACCTCACAAAGACCAGCAAATGTACTGAGCGTATTTCTGTAAGAGTAGCCAGGAGACCTTAGTAAAAATAATAAAGTAATCTTACAAAATGTTTAATTCATAAAATCTATATTATGATGTGTATGCACCAATAAGGTGTAATCAGCTTCGTGGAAACATCTATGTGGCTATTCTTGCTTTCTAGTACTTGGCATAGCAGCCCAAGTAGCTTCCTGTTGATGACTTTTTAAAATAAAAATAAAAATAAATTTTAAAAAAGTTACTTCCTTCTCATGTCATCAGCAAAGACTGAACCTTGAACAACATAAACATTTCTGCATAACTATCGCTTTGAGTATATTCTTACTGATAAGATTGCTCTAACTAGAGATAGTAAAGTGAATTCTGCTAGCAATGACTTTTCCGGCCTTATTTTCCAGAAGTTGTAAAGGAATATGATTTGCAAGACCAGTGAAAATGAAGGAGGAGAAGTTTAAAAACATCTGAATGTTGTCTCACTGTGATTTCTGATACTGCAGGAAAGGGAGAGAGAATTCCTGCCTCTGCCATTGCTTGAGGTACCTAGAATGCAGAGGACTGTATTTGTGACAAGCTTTTGCCATTGCTAGTTCATTGTGTATGGTTGCTGTGACAATGGAAGCCTGGACTTAGAAAGTCCATGCACTTAATCAATATTTTGGTCGACTGCCAAAACTTTCCAGAGGAAGAATTCTCTGCAAAAGAGAGGAGAAAGTGTGATTTTAGAAACTGAGAGTAGCGGAATTTATAAGTTTTTGTAACATTAGAAAAAGATGTTTTTGCTGTATGAAAGCAAAGGTAATTGCTAAATTTCATTTTCATAATCCTAATCCTAGAGGATAAAAAATGATGGGATGGAATAAAAAAATTCTGCTGTAACAAGTATTTGTTTTTCAAGGAACTGGAAGAATCAGTCAGAGTAGCTGTCAAAAATCCTAGCAATCACAGGAAATATTTCAGCTCTTATTCTAGCATAATTTCCTAGCCAAAGGATGTTATGATCCACATTGACCTTGTTGAGAACACCATCCCAATATTTTACTCAGAATTCTTTTTTGTTGAGGCAGGTTTTTTTAAGAAATATATTTTTTTCTGATGAAACATAAAAATTACTTTTATCAAAATTCCTTTGAACACCTTATAATATGAAAATAAATATTTTGAAAAGAAATTTGGAATTATTTGAAAATAAAAAGTATTGCTTTCAACATATTTTTAATATTTGAACAAAACAGTGTATCACCTACCCATGTTACACAGGGTTTATGTTCTATCATGCCTTTACTTCATATCCTTTCTCCTGCTTTCCTTCTGTTTCATTCTCACCTATTGTACCTAGAAAAGGTCCCACTAGACCTTTATAGATAGGTTTCATTCCAGTTCAGTTTAAGAATTTAAGGAAATATTTGGATCATGTAAGGGAAGGTTACCCTGTCTGGACATAAATCTAGCCTCTACTGTAGTACATTCTCGGGCATACAAAAAGTAAGAGGACCAGCATGGAGCAAGGAGTAGGTTCAGAAAGGACAAAGCACTCACTCACTGCAGATCTCAGCATTGTGAAATGTATTTATTTACCTAGTCTTCCCTTGTACTTCACTCTATCTGTTAGACCAGAGTAACATGGTGAACACGCATCAAGGCTGTGTGCTGTTGTTCCCTTTCCTACTTATCAATTTTCACTCTATAGCTGCAACTCTGTACACCTACACTGTTCGATCAAGCTCATTAATGGAGCAGAATAGATTTATACAACACTCAGGAAGGGAAAACACATCACTGTGACCTGGATTAGATCTCCTGAGTATCCTTAACCTGTTGATTACATGTAACTTTGTAGAATAAATTTGTTCCCAAGCTGTAGCCCCAGGAGAGAAATACTCTTCCTCCTTGTAGGTGCATGAATGGCAAGGAATTCAGAGCAGAATTTGGATTCAAAGTCTGAGCTAGTAAGCATATAATACTGTGATGGGCCAGCTATCTGCATGCTTTAATACATTTTGAATAATGCTCAACTACACATGGCACTGCATGATGCCAATTTTCCTGTAATAAGAGCTAGGTGCATTAACACAAAAAGTGCAATACCACTGGAAAACAAAATAAATGAGATAAAAGCTATAGAATATCTTATTGTCATATAGGATATATAGGACGAGAATTATTTACATGGAACACAACATTAATGGCTTTGCTCTGACAGAAGAACAAAAACCTGTTTAAATTACAAGGCAGAAGTTTAGGCTGAGCTTTCTGTGCAGAGTTTTATGGAAAACAAAGCACAAAATTTAGACCTATGTGTTTTTACCCTAAAATAGACTTTACTGCCCTGAGGAGGGCAAAAATGAGATTCTAAAAATAATGTTTGTTACTTAATGTAAGTTTCCTTGTTATAAAGTGATATCATCTGAAGAGCTTTGGCAATAACATCCAGAGCTGCCTTAGCAAAAGACCTGTTAGAAGTTTCAAACCTTTTTTTCCTTTGATAATGCTTTATTCATATATATTCTTTCCCGGAAAAAATGATTAACAAGTTATGTTAAATCAATTAGAGGAGGCTGATTAATTTCTGACGTGCACTAGTTTTAGGCCATCCTACTTAAGTAAAAGGTACAGGTGCACAGAACACTGTTTCAGGCAGTGAAGTCAGGAGCAAATCATCCTGCTGCTTAGTAAAATCTTTTCATTATTGTCCACCAGCCACTTTCCTTGTACTGATACAGTTGTTTGTGAAGCTGTGTTATCCTAGGTTGTTTTGGTGTCCCAGGTTCCAGAGCAGTATCACCAGTGCTTCTCTGGCACAGCCGAGAGCTTCTTAAAAGCTGCTGCCTGAAAAGGCAGTTCCATCGATTTCTGTTAGTAAGGCAGTAACTTGCATATTTCCATGCTAGAGAATGCATGGCCAAATGGTGAGGTGAATCAGCTCACCTACATAGTTTTCTCTTTTTCCACTGGATCAGCTAACTGAATTGTCTCAGCCTGCAGCTACACGATTATTAGCCCTGATCCCAGAGAAGAGTATGCAGACAGAGACAGTGCCCCTGTTTTAGCACCAATATGATCTTACATTGACTTAATCTTATTATGAGGCTAAGCCTTCTTTTAGAGATACAAGACTGGAAAATTAGGTCCACTCAGTATTAAAATCCCAGCAAAGTAAATAAAATGTCTAGGTATGTATTTATGTGGGGGGAATGTGTATGTTTTTGTATATACACATTTGTATGTATATATATATTCATAGAATGCAAATGTACACACAGAGATAGATACACTCACACACAGAAATTTTGTCTGATCTCTTTTAAAAAACATTAATACTTTTGGTTAAATACACCATGAATATCTTCAAACTACAAGAATTCTGGGCTTAAATCCTATTACATCCAAAAGACATTAAAAGATGTTAGCTGTCTGTGACCTCACATAAAGCACAGTTTACAGAATAATGCCTCTTCATTATTACAAACACATCTTCCCAGATGCAGAAAAATTGACTTATTCTGAGTTTTGTCATGATAATCCTCATTTGTTTGTGCCTAGGAATTGTGTTTCTACATCCATTTTGTATGCAAGATAATGGAACGTCAAAGTACACTGCCTTTTATAAAGATAGACTAGTAGATTTTACTCATAGTGATCAATGAAAAGAGATGACCTTACTGTGATCCTGTCATCTGTAACAAACTGATTTGTCAGTTGCTGAACCTCTTATGTGACTTGGCAGCTAGCATGCAATGAAATATCCTTGTAAGTCACTTGGCAGTTATTGGACTACTTTGTGGTAATCATTTGACTGTTAAAGAAAGACATTTGTAATCTAAGCTTATCTTGATGTTTTGTGGGAAATCAGGTTAGTTAGGTTTTGGATATGACAAAAAAGCTAGGTCTCCACCTTCTTTTTGCTTTTGGTAGGAGAATCACGGCTTCCTCAAAAATACGGGGCATGTGAAACTGTTACGGTTTGATGAATGATCAAGCAAAAATCTTCTTGGGTTATCTTGGCCAAAAATTTGGCTGATTGACCCAAAATGGCTAAGGAAGACATGCCGAATTTCATATTTCCAAGTTAATGTTAGATAACTTTGGGAGCTGATACATACATATGTGCATATGCATGTGTGTGTATATGTATTATGTATATGTATTATATATATGCTTTATATATATGTATTACGTATTATGTATTATGTATATGTATTATATATATGCATTATGCATTATGTATTACGTATTACGTATTACGTATTACATATTATGTATATGTGTATGTATATGTATATGTATATGTATATGTTTATGTTTATGTTTATGTTTATGTTTATGTTTATGTTTATGTTTATGTTTATGTTTATGTTTATGTTTATGTTTATGTTTATGTTTATGTTTATGTTTATGTTTATGTTTATGTTTATGTGAGCAGGAGGGCAGCTGAAGAAGAAATCTTTGGCAAGGACATATCCCAGAGGTTAAAAGAAAGAAAACTGCAGTGTGTATGCAGTAGTAGTCAGGGCATCACTTATGATATGAACACAATACAATGAGGAAATGACAAACATACATCATAAAATCTGTATCAACCCAATGAATATTTGGCAGGAAAACCCTAGAGGCCACTTGTGTTTATCTTGCATATGCTGAAAAATCATACTGCTGAAATCTTGCAAATTATAATATCTGAGCAGAGAACACCTGCTTAAGGGGACAGTCAGACATGGTTTAATTTAACCACAAGACTCTTCTATATCACCACAGGTCATAGAAAAGATGCCAAGTTATATGCATGTTTATAGATAGTTACGTTCAAAGTTGTTTGACATCCATTGCAGATAACTGAAATTCCTGAAATAGAATATTTTTTGTGGACATAGACATAAAGTTGTGACCACGGCCAAATATATGTAGTTCCTTAGAGAAAGATGAAGTCTGAAGTACAAATCGCTTTGCATATTGTGATTTTTTCTAGAATACAGAGTTCTAGAATAGATGCCTTTTAAAATACTGTTTTTTATTGTCTTTTCAGTTTCAGTGCTGTCTTTGCAGTAGAAATCCCACACAGATCTTAATGATCAGACTTTTATGTGTGCACTGTTGAATTTACATCTCTAACAATCCACCTTATCAGAATAATTTACCCACATCTGATATATAAAACCATACTTATAGATCTAATATCTAGTTGTGTGATTTTTTTCAATTAAACTGGTTGGTTTTTTCTATTAAACTAAGGGGATCCACATACACATTGACAGCCAGTGTTAACTTTGCTGTCAGCATTAAATTTCTTTGCTATCAAAACTTTCCCTTCTGTGATTTGGTAAACACTGTTGCAGTGTTTGGGGAAAAAAATGCCATCACTGATAGTTACTTATACTGTTAAATGTACATTTCTAACAGAAAAAGAATGCTTTTTAGAGAGTATGACTCCTAAAATGGAAATTATCACCCTTACTTGCTTCAGCATTTTTCTGAAAAGCTGGGGAAAACTTTTGCAGAAGTATGTACATGTGACATAATAAGCTAAGGGCTATGCAGATCAGCTCAAATATTGTTAGCCATTTTAATAACATCCCTTCATTGAAGTAACTGATACCATGCATGCTGCTAATATGCACGCAGAATAAAACAAAGTGCTTAAACCACCACAGATGACTTAGGTGTAATCTTCAGTGGCACTATACGCAAATCTATTTTACTCCAGTCTATGAGTGCATGAATATGATGAGTTTCTGTGCCTGATCTCAGGCACAGCAACCTATTACACTAAGGCAACTAAATTAAACAATTGGGCAGAAATGACCATGTCCAATACAACGGACCTTTTCAAAGAACATTTTGTGTTGTTTACCACAACTTCCAAAATCAGTGCATTACAAAAAAGCCACTATGTGATAATACTAGAAAACCAGTTATTTGTCATAGGCAAGATTTTGATACCCTCATGCATGAAACTTCATGGATGTCCCACTGAAATCATTATGTTAAATACATGATGTAGTGGGGGAGATATATTGATTCTACGCTTCTTTATTAGAAAGGGTGAATATTATTCAATTTCGTTGACACACTCCAACGGCAATAGATTTTATGAAGAATTTTGAAAAATGATTATGTAACTTTTTTAGATTTTCCTTCCAAATATAAGGTGTTCATAACTCTCTTCCTGATCTGACCTCTTTGCGCTTAGTCATGCATGACTGATCTCTGTGCTGTAATTCAGTCTGCAGTAACTGTACATTGCATTCAAACTGAAGCTTCACAAGCATTGTCTTTTTACAGCTTAAAACAGTTTCACTGATGAACTTCTTCCAGTACTATAAAAATCATCAGGGGAGCATGGCACAGAAGTGTTAAATTGTACCATCTATTCATAACATTGAATTCATTACATGGACTTTAGAACAGTGTTGCAGCTTTTGGTGCATATGAGAAACTTCTCATGGCATTTTAAACTTCATTGTGTTAATGAAAAATGATAATTAGACCTCTCTGAGAAGGACCAGCTAGTGTGAAAAACAGTTGAGCAAAAGAATGGGTAACAAAGCCTTCATAACAGAAAGCAGATGCATAATGAGGCTTTTTATCTATACTTGGGTTTGGAGTACCTCCTCCTAGAAAGGTGACTTACGAAGTTTAGACAAATTCCCTCTGCTTTGCATCATGTAAATAAGAATGGCAGAGTGTATCTCCTGGTTACCTTATTATTTGATAAATAATAAACTGATCTAAGATACAATAACAAAAATCTAAAATCCAGCCTCTTCTACTTCCTCCTTTTTTTCTTTCACTTATCCAGTGGCCAGAAAGTGGAGTTCTACCTTTCTGTATCTTATTCTTGACCTGAGAAAGGGACACCAACTAGTGATTTACAGAAAACTTGTAACAGCTCCCTCTATGACAGCAGCAACAAAGTAAGCTGAATTCAGGTGGTTTCAGTGGAAGAATGGGAAAAAAAATTGCAGAGAATGCCTTCTGTGCCTGCTTGTTAAAGCTGCCTTCAACACCTCCGGTTATCTGTTATCAGTTATCAGTGAGGTTTATTGAAAATTGGGTGAGCTGCTGGCCTTAAAGGGTTGTGATCAGCAACATGATGTCCAGCCAGACACTAGTGATGCACCCCAGGGGTTTGATACTACCTGTGACTGGAACCCACTTCTCCTGACCCTTGGTAGTATGGTCAGCACAGCTAATCTGATTTATAGGGCAAATGGCCATTTTCTGTGACTTGAGCTGGTGATGTATCAGGCACTTTTCCACACATCAGGCCAGAAGGCCCTGTGCACCAGATTCCTTCTTCACCTCCCTATCACCCTCAATGCTCCTGGGTACCAGGCTGATTACTCCCCTGCTTACTGGTCTTGGAGGCCCCAGGCACCTGGCCAACCAGGTTGTGATCATACCATCACAGAACAGTGAAGCATAACAGCACACAGAGCTCTTCTATATGTTTTTGAGTCTAGATGATGGTTGTTATATTACTAGGGCAAGCCTACCACTAAGATTTGATCCAATCTGCAGAGGGTCCAGGTGATTAGGAGCAATAATCTAGTCTGTGCTATAAAATTCTGTAGTATGCTACTTATAGAATTGTGCTACACTGATTCAGCTTACAGAAGCCCTGTGTTATGTTGATCATACAATTCTATGTTATGCTAATCATAACATTCTGTTACAAAAACAAAGCTTTAATTGTAACTACATCTTAGAGCTGCCACCATTCTGCCAAGCATCCCCAAAAGAACCTGTCTGTTCCTGTGGTGTTGAGTGACACTGGGGCAAAATTTTTTAACAGCCTCTTTAATCACATGGCTGATGGGACAGAACACACCCTTAACAAGTTTTCAGATGATGCAGAACTGGAGCAGTGGCCAATGCACCACATGGTTGTGCTGCTGTTCATAGGGACCTTGATGGGCTGGAGAGATGGGAAAACAGGACCTCATGGAATTTAATAAAAGAAAATGCCAAGTCCTGCTCCTGGAAAGAAGAAATCCGATGCCAGTACAGGCTGGGATTGACCAGCTGGAAAGCAGGTTTGCAGAAAAGGCTCATCTGTCCTGCTAGGCAACAATGTGGCCATGAACCAGCAATGTATCCTCATGGCAAAGGTGACCAGCAGCCTCCTGGCCTGTATGAGAAAACAGCATCACCAGCATATTGACAGAAGTGATCCTTCCCCTCCGCTCAGCACTGGTGAGGCCCATCTGGACTGATTTCTCAGTTTGGAGCTTCTCTATACATCACAAATATGGACACAGAGGAGCAAGTTCAGTGAATGGCCATGGAGGTGATGACAGCATTTGAGGATCCCAGACTCCCCTCAGTAGTATCCAGTGACAGAAGCGGCTGACATGACTGAAATATAGGAAATTCTGTTTAAACATAAGAAAAGCCTTTTTACTGTGAAAGAGTATGAACACTGTACTAGGTTGCCCAGAGACGTTATGCAGTCTCTGTCCTTGGAAATATTAAAAACATGACTGAACATGTCCCTGAGCAACTTGTAAATGACCGTGGTTTCATGATGGAGTTTGGATTAGGTAATTTCTAGGTGTGCCTTCCAAACTCTGCCAGCCTATAATTCTATAAATTGAATGTTAATGGTTCTTCTGCTAGGTAAAATAAAAGGAATAATTCTGGTTATGAAGATTGAATTCAGGTAGGATGTCTTGAACTCAAGGATGAATTTAAATGGGAATAGGTCCAGAAGAAAGCAGTGGATTTCTGCATAGAGGCAAACAAAAAGATTTTGGTTGATTCAGCTTTGCACAATGAAGATTAACAGTGGATATGATATATCAATGCAGTGTGAATGTACACCATTCATAGAAGAAAAGCCAAATAAGCAACTAGAGAATGTGAGCACTAGCATAGAGACAGACTGCAAAAGAGAGAGAGAAGATTAGGGGAATTAAGGTTCTATAATGGAAAGGAAGCCAGCAGACATGATTATCTGCACTTGAAAGAGAAAGGCTGAAGTGAGATACTCCAGCTAGCTAAAGGGCAATGCTGGCAAAATGATAAACGGGTATAAATTTGCTATCAATACATTCATTATACGATGTACATTATCACTGCATTCCATATCGACTACGTATTAGAAGACATTTCTAATAGTGGGTGATTCTTGAACATACTTCTAAGCACCACGTAACTCTGTGATGACAAGCAGGAAGATAGCTATTCTGAAAATACTTCAGTTATTTCAGGGAAGTGATTATTGGTTGCCTGGATAGCAAGGCATTGAATTCAGATGAACAAGGAAGTCCCCTCAGCCTTATATGACTATTTCTGAAATCTCATATCCTTAATTATTATGTGTTTTAGTTACTAAAATCAATGAATGCTGAATATTTTAGTCACCATAGAGAACTAAAAAAGAGACTCCAAAAGATAGAAGGTCCAAATGCATGTATCATTAGGTGTATCACTCAGCTCCTTCTTTCTAGCATTTACCATTTAAAAATATACAGCATGTTATATTTGTGGAAGATCAAATATGTTCCCTGAGCTTTGCTGCCATGCATTTTTACTTGTATCCTGACTTTGGCAATCGCTGGAGGAGAAGGTGACTGTGGGAGCAGGTAAGTACACAGAGAGTGCATATGAATTAAGGTTCTTACTATTTTGGCCTTCTAATTTTATAGCCTTCTTATTCTGAGCAGGGAGTGTGAACAATCCATGGATAAATCTCAAATGCAAATCATACAACTCAAAGTATTTCATTTATTCATTGCCAGTGAGCTGAATCTAGTAAACATTACTAAAGTGAAGACAATGTGAGTGGCCCTAGATAGTGAAAGTAACAAGAGTTCAAGTTAGTTTAAGATAAAAGTTGGCCTAAACTGAATGAGACTGAACGAAAACCATGGATATTGTATTCAGCTTTATGTATCTGATCATTGAGTGTCTTTCAAAATAAGAGAATAACTTACTGTGGATCATCAAGGTACGTAGAAGGGACAAGTTAGATGAAGAATGAAACACAGTGTTCTCTTGACTTAATTACTATTCACTTTTTACCTGGTTTAAAGTGAAAGCTGAAAGATTTTAGCAACATTGCAACAGTAGGAGAGGAAAAGAAAGCCTAAAGGAACATAAAAATCAAGAAATTAAACCACAGGTAACAAACCTGGACACCAGGGGGTGGTCAAAAATACAAATTAATGACAGAGTAGCAAACAAAACAGGAAGGGAAGACTTGAATGAGGGTATAGACTGACAGTTTTACAGAAGGTAAAGGAATAAAAAAAAATAAAGCATCCAGAAAAGAATGGATAAAAAAGGAATTCAAAGATAAACTAAAAAATTACCTGGGAATAGAAGCTGAAATTCTAGTATCTCAGAAAGTTTTGGAAAGTGCCCAATTTAACTAGTAATCAGCACATACCAAAAACAATTTTTTAAAAAGTTGCTAAAAATGCTTTAGGATTCATTACCCTGGTACTCCAACAAAACAAATTCTAAATATTGAGTTTAACTCCATTAACTGATTCAGTATTAGCTCTCTCGAGTATTCTTCCTGTTCCACTACAAACAGAGGCTTTAAACATTGATTTTTACATTGATACTATTAAAAGAGTAAGTGTGGAAGCATGGAATTTTCAAAAGAAAGAAAACTCAGTCTGTTTCTCTGTGTCAAAATACATTTGATAGAAAAAGAGAATAAACTATGTCTTGCCTTCTGAACTCAGAGGGTAAAAATACACTCCATTGACTTTCACATTCAAATAACAGAAGAGTTTAGGATCTTGTCATGGGAAATGAGTGAGGTGATGGTATTGTCCCATAGGTGGGCTCATTACCTAGTGTGCAGTGCCATTTCACACACTGAGTTGAGATATTTCTATTCCTTTATTCTAGTTTGTGCAAAGCAGGGAGCTAGATGGTCACCCACAAATGCCTAGCTCCCTGACTGTCAAAACTTTTACACAGTTTAGCATACAAAGTCATCAACCTTAATTGTGTACAAGTTACCTAATTCCTTGATTACTTAGTATTTAGTCTCCTATTTCAAGCAATCATCTTGTTTCTCATGTTAATTAGTTCTCATGCTCAGGCTCCACTCCTTTTTGGGTCTGGGGGATTTCTTGAATCTGTGGACAATGAGTCAAAGGTCGTGATTTCCCCCTGCCAGAATTACCTTTCCCCTAGTTTTTGCTGAGCTCATTCCTCATGGTGAACTTCCAGTCAGCTCATCTGTCTTGTGGGGGTGCTTTCTTTTGAAGTTGTTCTTCTGGACAAAGGATTTATTGGTGCTCAATGAAGCGCTTAGCAGGATATACAGAAATACTTATATCTTGAATTAACCATTAACAACTCATTTGTTTTGATTGTCTTAAAGTAAAACTTTTAACAATACATTTGATTTTATTAATCATTCCCTTAATCATTTTATGTCAACAAGACTTCAAGATTGTACTTAAAGTAATATAAATTACAAAGAACTACCTGCCAGGTACTATAAGACCATGTGACCAAAGTTAACATATTAATACATCAAAGTATTTGCCGGTAATTAACACCTATTGTTTAACACTTACTGTTTAACTGTTACTTGTTTAAAAGAGACTTATATGTACACATAAATACACGTGTTTCTAGCCATGTCAGTCAGGCATAAACAGTTAGGGGAACAAACAGCTGGTCAGGAAACATCCATTTTTGTTGTGGAAATTTTCTCAAAGAAATAGTCTGTGAGACTAGTGAGGATAGCATAGGAAAATTGATTTGAGTATTTAGAAGATTTTTTATGTTTTCATTTGGAACTACATTTCAAAAGGTGGGGCGTGGAGTAGGGGGGAGCAGGGAGAGGTAAATTGTGAAATAGCAGAGGGTTTAATGTGTTTTAACTTGGCTCTTTGCATTTCTGAGAAATTTTCTGACTCATTTTCCAGTTCATGATTTCAGACTTCTTTTACATTTATTTTTCTGGTTGCTCTTGCTGTTCACTCAGGATACTAGAGATGGGTTATTGTTACAATTTTACACCATTTTATAATTAGCAAGATTAAATTTATATAGGAAGAACTGTGAACTTATAGTGGAAGTTGAAAATTGTAATTCTTGAACAAAAAAAGATCTAATTGCAATAAAACAATCATTTATTAGAGGACTTGTCTTCTTGAAAGAAAGCTGTTGAGTTGTAGCAGACAGTTTTGAAAATACAGCTAGCTTATGGTATGTGCAGAATTTGTAGCTGTGTCTTCATCTAACATAATACACTTGTGACAGATAACATCTTAAATGCAATAAAAACTATCACGAGAGAGAAAGCCAACTGTTATTTATATTGTTTTGAACTCTGTTTCTGGGATTTCATCATCAAGCATAGCTGTTATGGAGAGATAAAACTGCTTTAACACTGGCTGCTGCTTTCACTCCCTCCATCCCTTTTCCACGATACTGCTCAGGTGCTGTGGGACAACAAATTCTGTAAAGTGTCAGTGCTTTGGAAGATCCATTATGATCAGATCACTAGGGCTTTCAGCTCCAGCAGACAAACTGTGTTAAAGAGCAATATATTGTAGAAATAACAGAATAAAAAATACTTGAAGGTGTTACAAAATCAATAGATGCGAGGGCCGAGGCAATGCTCCTGACTGCCTGATCATTGCTAAAATGATTTCTTAGGCCCAGCTGCAGTTAAAGATCAGCCATGTAATGCTGACTCAAGGGGACAGGGTAGGGTAGGCATGGATCCTGTTATGCAACTTTTCAATGCAGCTAATATACCACAACCAGAAAGTAGAACAAAATAAACCTAGACAACAACATAGGCCCAGAAAGCTTGATTATTACAACACTCCTGTTTATGTCATTGTCTAAATCTTTTATATCCTGCTTTCCTGTTAAACGAAAAGAAGGGGTTTGTTTTTGTGGAATCAAGTCTGTGAGAGTCAGGACTTTGCTAGAGTGCATCAGAAAGGTTGCATTAACATCAGTGTGTTTTTAATGTTATTTTTAATTTTGTTTTTTATTTTATCAAATATACATTTAATGTTGCCTGCAAATTTTCTCTGGGTGAATGCCTTGATCACTAGCCCTAAAGCAAGTTAGATTGCTCTTGTATCAAGACACAATTGCAGAAAATTTGCATTTTGGGACACCTACTGGTGAGATTTCCTACTTTGTATACTACCTGTATCTATTCAAATCTCTGCTTCTCTTAGTTCTGAGTTGATTTTAAAAGTGACAATAGAAGCTGCTTTTATAAAGTTTAAAACCAGCATAGAGCAATTATTACATTTCAGCAGCTGCTTGGGTAACCTTGCTATGTAATTTTGCAACCAGAATGTATAAGATAACTAACAAATACTATATGGACATATGGTTTTGTTTAACATTTTGCACATATTCTTGAAGAAACAGAACACATACATTATTTCAACTCAGGATGTCTCAAGAAAGAACTATGAAGGATGATTAACTGAAGTAATTGCTGCTTAGGACAAGGTGACTTTAAAGAACAATTACATCCTGGAAAGTTGGCAACACAAGACTCTTGCAATCAAGATACGTCCTATACTTGTTGGACAAATAGCCAAAGATGTGTTCTTAAGCAAACTACCTCAATTATAACACTAAAAATCACACACCTTACACCAGGTACCCCGGCCCACAAAGACACCCTTCCTCAATGAGCGTGTGTAGTTAACCAGTAAGATTGTGTAACCACTGTGTAGATAACCACCTGATAGGTGTTAGAGGGTTGGAAATAAACAAATTAATAGTCATATAATTGTGTAGTGTACAAATCTGATTGTAATAACTAGCAAGGGGTGCTGCTTCACCTAGTATCCAAACTTGCGCAACTTTGTATTAAAAGCAATACCTCGTATTCTTGGACTTTTTCTTTGTGCACACTGGGTAACAAACGTACTTTTGAGATGACAAACTAATGGGCAATAATTATGACATTAAGAATTGAATGTAAGTATTACAACAGCTTTTTGAAAAAGAAATTCAGTCAAGACTGACTGGCTCAAATTATTTTGTCTCAAACAGACTCTGAAAAATGTGTGGGAAACATTTCCAGGGGCAGGAGAATATCTGCTGGGACAGCTTAAGCAATTCAGCCTTTGCTTTGCTGCTGTGCTTAGCACAGTAAGAACTCCTTAACAGTCAGCACTCTCACTTGTTTGAACTAGGGAAAGAACTACATTTCTTGGGAGCTGGTGGGACATAGCTCCACGTACTCTTCCAGAATCCTCATGAACATCCAATGGTCAGAGGCCCACAGGGCTCATGGTGGCAGTGGAAGATCAGGTAATGAAATAATCACATACTGACAATTAACAACTTGCTGCAGTCTTTCACAGCTGAAAGGATCAGCTGCAGAGCTGTGTTTTGTTTCTGTTAGAACAAAGTTTCCAGTAAGACAAAGATGCCTTTAAAAAGCATAAAGATAAAAGTAGTTAAAAGTAGGTGCTCCTTTACAGATAAAGGAGTACTCTTTGAAAGTAGAGCTGTCAATATTATAACACCAGTTTCAGGGAGACGGGACATACAGAGAAGTAGGATGTTATGAATGGAAAGAGTGAGACTATTCCAGGGTCATCAGGTGACAACAGTGGTGTAATCAGGCAAATAATCCAGAGCAGCATTGAAGCAGCTCTGAATTGAACTAAGAAATATGCCAGGTCCTGAACGTCAGTTTGGATCCTGGCAAATGCAAAGGCTTGCAAAATGTCCGACTCCTCTCACTTTACCTTTCTTTCAATTCAACCTTATTTTGGAAAACTTCTAAATGAGACCATAGGGCCTAGGACTTCATGTTGGCATAGTGAATCACATGGCTTTCATATGCTAAACTAGCATATTTAAGACACCATCGCACTATTTATAGCTAGTTGTCAAGATTTCCTAGTCATAAAAGTAAGTTTATATTACTAAGTATTTTTAATCCATTGTTAGATGCATAAATCTGGGCCTAGATACACAGTTGCCACACAGACATTAGTGTCTTCATTCAAAGAACTTTCCAGAAGGCCTTGGAAGTGTTACACAACTGGCCCAGCATTTAGCAACGATGTAGGTGAAACAATGCATTATTGAAATGAGTTAGTCACCAGAAACTGTATTTGTTTCAAAGTTTTAGTAGCTTTTTTTAAATATAGAATCTCAGTGTGCTTTTTGAAGAAGAACATCACTCATCGTCTGTGTGTTACAGAAAATGGAACAAATAATGGAAATGGGGACAGAAACACTGAGTGTTGTATAAGGCATTTGGGCATTTAGAGTGGGGTTTCCATACAAGACAGGAAAATTACATGTATTCATCTGCCATGAACTTTGGACATAATCTCTTACACCAGTTTGGATCCTTTAACAATGATTTAAAATTAGTCTAGCATGATTTATTTAACGTCAATGAGCATGGCTGTGTCAGGTTTTAAAGCACATATTGCAAAAGAACTCTGTCCTAAGGTCTGCAAAAACATCTATCTCACATTGACAACTGTATTCATTTTGGGCATACAACAGCCATCATTTTATAAACAATTAGCTGTTCCTGCTTATGTGAATCTAAATAAATAGGTATTTTTCATTAGGTATTTAAAAAGGTGAGCCATACCATGTATAGATAGATGTTTTAGTAAAATATTTTATTGAAAGTATAATAACCACTTACATCACCTGTGTGTCACCAGATAGGTAAAAGACATGATAGGCAGGCAGCTTTCATAGTCACATATGACAGAGATAGTCAAGAAATATCCAAGAAATCCATACTTAACAGTTATTTGTATTACTGGTCACTTGAATCTATGCACATAACTCTTCTGGCATGTCAACAGCTTAAAAAATTGAATACGTTTTTCATAGGTAGATAGTCATAGATCAGATGCATACAATACTAAAAGGAAAATTTAAATCTTAGATCTAGGATCTGGAGTTTTTCATTATATTTGTACCAGGCTATTCTTAGTGATACAGAGAAAAAGGCAAAGTGTTTTATGAAAGCAAGTCAGTCAACTTAGCAAGGTTTTTTTGTGTGTGAGCCATTATTTACATTTTTTAAAAGTATTAAAGCTTTTGGAGGTTAAGATCAATGTTAAAATGTGGGTGGTTTTAAGGAGGTGGTTGCAATCACAGTTTTCAGATATCTATCAGCAACTGAAAAAATCCAAGCTTATTTTATTTGAAAGCGCCTGACATTCTTTTTCTAATAAGTGCAGCATTCCTGATGAAACTGCACTGATGCAAATCCAACAGTTTAGAATTTGAGCTACAGTGACGACAGAGTCAACAAGCAGCAAGCTGTCACTGAGGAAGAAAATACACCTCTTTCACATTGGCTGTAATAAACTACTCCAGTTACGCTGCAGCTGACAAATTGTTTCTGATATGGCAATGCCACCCTCCCGTTCACAAATGTGGAATCTACCCCTGCAAAAACATCTGGGATGAAAAATAGTTGCCAGAGATTGCAGGATAGCTACACTACCAGTACGAATTCATCAGTGCAACTGAACCCTCAGAAAGGGAAATGTAGTTAGGGGTAGGGAGGGAGGAACATTCGGTGTGGTTAAATGCACAGATCTGGTCTCTTCTCTAGAGAAGAATGGAATAGCTACATAATCTACACGTCCTTTATAATGATAAAATCACACCAGCCTCAAATATGTATATTTGAAGGGAGGGCAGTGGATCTTGTCTACCTTGACCTCAGCAAGGCTGTTGACACTGTCTCCCATAACTCCCTCACAGGTGAGCTCAGGCAGTGTGGGTCAGGTGAGTGGATGGGGGTGGACTGAGAACTGGCTGGTGGCAGAGCTGAAGGTTGTGATCAATGGCGCAGAGTCTGGCTCGAGGCCTGTAGCTGATGGTGTTCCTCAGGGATCAGTACTGGCTCCAGTCCTGTCCAGCTTACCAATGACCTAGATGAAGGGACAGAGTATACAAGTTTGCTGATGATACAAAACTGGGAGGAAGTGGTTGATGCACCAGAAGGCTGTGCTGCCATTCAGCAAGACCTGGGCAGGCCAGGGAGGAACCCAGTGAAGTTCAACAAAGGCAAGTGCAGGGTCCTGCACCTGGGGAGGGACAACCCCATGCACCAGCACAGGCTGGGGGTGACCTGCTGGGAGGCAGCTTTATGGAGAAGGACCTGGGAGTCCTGGTGAACAGCAAGTTGTCCATGAGCCAGTGGTGTGCCCTGGTGGCCAAGCAGGCCAGTGGGATCCTGGGGTGCATTAGGAGGAATGCAGCCAGGGGTTGAGGGGGGTTATCCTCCCCCTCTACTCTGCCCTGGTGAGGCCACATCGGGAGTGCTGTGTCCAGTTCTGGGCTCCCCAGTTCAAGAGAGACAGGGAACTATTGGAGAGGGCCCAGCGGAGGGCTGCAATGGCGACTGGAGCATCTCCCTGATGAGGAAAGGCTGAGAGAGCTGGGCCTGTTTAGCCTGGAGAAAAGAAGACCGAGGGGGGGATCTTACCAATGTCTACAAATATCTTAAGGGCAAGTGTCAAGAGGACGGGGCCAGGCTCTTTTCCGTGGTTCCCAGCTACAGGACAAGGGGCAACAGGCCAAACTGCAACACAGGAAGTTCCTTCTGAATATGAGGAAGAACTTCTTTACCTTGAAGGTGACAGAGCGCTGGAACAGGCTGCCCAGAGAGGTTTTGGAGTCTCCTTCCCTGGACACATGCAAAACCTGCCCGGACACAACTCTGCACAGCCTGCTCTAGGTGAATGTGCTTTAGCAGCATGTTAGACTAGATGATCTCCAAAGGTCCCTTCCAACCTTACCAAAGTAATTTACAGACATATATTTCCTTTTTAACATTTAAACATTTGAGACAAAATAATACTTATTATTAACAACATTTAATAACTTTTTGGTAGCAGAACAATTTTTCTAAGAAGACTTTTTTTTCCAAATAAATTAAAAAATCTGATGGGGAAAAAATATATTAGAAAAGATTATGTGATTGTACAACTCCACCACCACTCCACTCAAGAAAACAGGAAATCGGCCTGCACAATGGCAGCACCTTTGCCAAGAGATGAGAGATGTCAGTTTAACTGGTACAATTGCTCTGGAGAATTAACATCTCCTCCCATATCCATGGAAGAGGAAACTTGGCCCTTCTTCAAGATTTATGAAGTAAAACAAAATACAAGTCAATTAAACTAAGGAGGATGAAAGAAGAAGTTTTGATCTTCTTTGAGAATATAATACTTGTTCTATCATTTACTTTATGAAGTAACCTTAACATATTTTGCAAAGAACTGGACCACCTATTTAAACAATATAGACCATAAAATATTTTCCTCATTTATATCTCCTCTTTGGAAGCAGAGGGTAAAACTGACTCTATTTGCTTGTTTTCACAATATACCTCTAAAATACCTGGACTTTAAAATAGTTCCTGGAAAGTGATACAAGCAACAAAGCAACAAGGAGCAAGTAGATGCTGACAGCATCTGGCCTGTCCATCAAGAGTGGTTACATGACTTTAGACATTGTAGTCTCTTCACCACAAAAGATTTCAAAATGCCATCATAAAAAATCAGTTGCAAGGTAACAGCTGCAGTGCATCTTGTTAGACTACAGAATAGGTGCAAAACTTGAAGGGTTGTGAGTATTTTGATTTATTTGTAAAGTTTTAAGCACAAGACTGTACCTCCTTTATCATATGCTGATTGATTCAGTTGCAAAGGTACTAGCAGAATGGCTAGATCTTGTTTAAATACTAAAATAATTAATATTGTATATTCTTTGCCCATACAGTGCTTAAACCAAACCAAACCCACCTTGTATGATTAAAACCCTTCTCTTTCATTCATGAAACATCTTTACAAAGACCTGTCTGCTTCTCATTGGAATTACAATCCCAGTTTTGAACTCCACAAGTTGTAACTTTCAGAACATGTTAGTTTGAAAGAGCAAATGACTCAATGGATGGGCAGAATGATGAAATCTGTCAATTTTGAAATATAGTAGGTTATTAATGATGCTGTTTAAATGTAACTCATCAAATACTTTAGCCTAAATCCTTGAGTTTCATTATTCAGTGTACGTTTGATGAATATTGGTTAGACATGAGGAAACTGTTCTGTAAGGGGAGATCCATAGTGTAAACAAATTATATACTGAACTATATATTGAATTTTGAAACCAGTCAATGCTTCTTTTTGGAAAGGATGCAGATTTTTGAGTATTGTTAGATATCCACATTTCAAAATTTTAAAAATTCAGGGAGTTAACTTCTTCCTTAAAAACGCGGGGGGGGGGGGAAGGGGGAAAGGTGGATGTGTTCTTTGCATCCTTTCCCAACTTTGAAACAGGAAAACAAATTTCAAATATTGAAAGTAAAAGGGGAGTGAAATAAGGTGAAAAGTTAGACTTTCAGTCAGGCTTGTCTTGTCTAGGAGACAGAAAGAAAACAGTGAAGCAGCTGCCTGAGAAGTTTAGTAATTCCTAATTTTGATCTTAAGGTAGCACCAGGAATTAACAGATACTTTATGCAACACAGCCAATTCCAGCTGGCTCCACAATAAACAAAACAGACCCTTCACAAACCAAAACTGAGCCACTGAGCATAGTTTATGTCACCTTTGACAAAAAAGTATCGGGTAAAGCGCAATAAACACCAAGGCAAAGGGACAAAAATGCCAGAGCAGAAGGAATAAGAGAAACAGCACCTGAGCAGGGGCTGGAGCACAGTAGCTGCCTGATCAGGAACAGAGGGAGATTAAGTAGGTACGGCTGCAGCTGGTGGAGGAGACCATGCCAGAACAATTGTGTAAGGAGCTACCAGGCACCCTGGAATGCCCATCACTTTCACCGGGTAAGAATTTGTAGTAAGTTTCTTATAAGGGAGAACATCTGCTGGCTGAGATTTTGCTGGTGTAATAGTGCTGCTATTTTGTTTTTTATTGGATATGGTCAGATACATGTCTGCTTTCTAGAACTTCAAGGTATCTAAGCGCCTCCTGAAAACCAACATCTTTTCCCAGGTTTATAAATAAAATCTCACAGCCCTTAATGTTCAGTGATTCTTTCACTTTTTCTTCTTTTCTTTTTGTACAAATGGATAATATTGTAAAAGTGTATAAATTATAATACATTTAATACAAAAATAAATTAGAAAAATTGGATAAAAATGTAAAAAAAAGAATAGTATTGAAGGTTAGATAACATCCCAGAGGGTAACATTTAACCAATGTCATTCTCCCTTTATTTTCTTATTATGAGATACATTGTCATTAACAAAAATAGGAACTCAAAGATTTATCTGGGGAAGCTTGATTCATTAATGCAATGAAATGCTAATCTTACCTGAGTCAGGGTAAGATGTCCACTGAATGAAACCAATCCAATATCAAGTCAACTAATCTCATGAGAAATTTCATGAGAATCGTAGGCTTTCCATATTAAATAGGTTAGAACAGGCCTTTACACTTTAATATCATTATATTCATATTTCCTGGAGTTGGAGATCCCACCTGAACAGTCTTCAGTATACCGACCTTGACATGGACGTGAATGTTTTGGTTATTTTGGAGAATTAGGTTGTTCATACCGAACTAGCCTCCTTGACCTCTTCATGGTTGGGGTTAGCTTTGTCTCTCCTACACTCTCATTATTATATAGATTTGCCAGTCATAGTGGAGTTGATTACGAATCACAGCTGCATGTGAGATGTATGGATAGAATTCTTGAATAAGCCTACAGAAATTAGGTCTTTAAAAGACTGCCATTAGCTCTCAAGATTTTTAGCAGGTGTTCTGACTGACTCTTTGTGAATGAAACATGGATCACCATATCCCAAACATCAACCTCACATATCCAAACTACACTGTACTGGCTAACTTAGAGTACCTGAATTGTATCCTTAGATTCTCTGTGAAAACCAAGGGAGAATGACTCTTGAAAACCCACAGAAGACATAAGCAGCTACTGGAAAGAACTACTGAGTAAAAGGTGTGCCTCTGTTTTCCTAGCCTTCCTGGAGTCAATGTTTTTCTACCTCCTCCAAATATGAATAACTTAAGTCCTCCCAAAGGATTGATGTCTGAGTTCTCATAGCATATTTTGGAGAGAGGAGGCATCACTTACCACCTATGCATGATGACTATATAAAGAACATTCATGTGGGGAGTGAGAGGCATGAGAAGATTCAAATGCACATTGTATTTACCAGAAGGGTGCACTATCCACACAGCTATGGAATAATACTTTCAATGGATTAACACTGAGTCACTGAGCACACAAGAATAAAGATTTTGTGAGATCTGAAAAGTAAACAAACAAGTTGGAGCCTGAATCTGTAGCTCAGAAGTTTGGGGAATCTTGGGCTCTAATCCCTCTTCTGAGTATTTCTATACATTTTACATCAGGCAGTAGATAACCCTCTGCTAATAATCTAGAGAGAAGGCAACTAGGAATAGGTTGCTGGCTGAATATTGCTCCTTACCTAGCAGAGACCCAAATCCCAGCTATGCACAGGTACAGATTTCTGCATGCTCTACTCCCACCCCTGTAGTCTAGCTGATAGTAACCCAAATCAGTGATAAACCCCACTGTTTTTGCAGACAAATGGTTCTTACCTTTTATCTGTTTTTTTATTTCTAACAAAGACCAGTTACTTGCTAACTCAGAGGAAACCAGAAATCATATCATGTACCCACTCAGTAGCATTCAATCTGGACTGAAGAAACTGCTTCCTGAAATAGCACTGCAAACAATCAGATTACACTGTAAAGCATGAAGTTTCATTATGGCTGTGTAATAATTGATGAAACAAAATAAGTACACACTTAATCAAGCAGTAACAGAATATATTCCTTTGTCAAATTAAAATTCTGACTCTAATAAAGATGATAAAATTGTTTTGAAACACCGTATTTGAAAAGTATAATTTTCTGATCAAGAAATGCTATTTGGGCTAATTTTTACCCACTGCTACCTTTGTGAACATCAGGAGAACAATAATAATTTTAGCCATAATTTTTCAATACTTTTGAATCAAAAGAAACTAAGAGATGAAATTCCAAAATGCATACAAGTCTTGCAACAGAATCATCAGAGTGTTTACAGTCTTTTCTTGATGTTTGGTGAAGGAACAATAAAAATGCAGCGCTCTTTGTAAAGATTTATCTAGAGGTGTGGAAACCACAGGGCAAAACTTGAACAATATAGAAGAGAATGGGAGATAAGTTAATTATCTTGCTTTTCTTTTTTCAGTAGTGAATGCAAAAGGGGTTTTTATGAATATTGTGACATCTGCTGTTAATCAGTTGATGTTAAATATATGATTTCACCGTAAAGATCCAAAAACTAGTATCATTTGTGTTTGCAGCCTTGAGATTTTGCACATTTGTAGTGTGCTTTTACAGTTTACAAGGAAGCCCAAGGGAATAGCAATATACCAGCCAGCTTGTGTTGTGGAAAGAGTCACTTTGTATAAGGCCTAATGACTGCTGCCATTTCCTGACCTTTGGCAAGCAAGGGTAGAGCCTTAGGCTATTTTAGCTTTATTATTTGTTTTCTTTTTCTTGCTTACTCTTGGGTCAGCCCAAAGCTGAATTAACATTTAGCAGACAGTGATCATTACAGGCGACAATTAAGTAGAGGTAGCATTATTATTCCATTAAATGAGCTGCTAATCCAACCATCTTAAAAGACTTTCCACAAAAATGTTAAAAGAAGCTAATAAAACAGCTCCTTGTTTTTAGATGCCACCCACTCCAGTTCCCTGAGTGGTGGCAGCATAGCATGAAGGGACCAGAGTGACATATGAGAACTGTTAGCTGATCTAACAGCCTTGGGCTCAACACCAAATTCACATGATGTCATTTCTTTATAACACGGCTAAAATGGTTCATCTTACTGCTGGAATGTTCTAAGGCTTCTGTGTTCAGCCTAACTGTACTCATGGCTAGTTCGTGTCTGTTTGTCCCTCTGTCAACTTTGTCCATGAGTTTCAGTAGCTTCTTGTCCTGTCCCATCCACCCCAACCCCTTTTGAGTTTATACAGACTATCATATTTCACAGAACCACAGAACAGCCCAGGATGGAAGGGATCTTGAAACTTCATCTGGTCCAGCCTTTTGTGGAGAAGGAATCCTAGATGAGATTACCTATCACCCTGACCAACTGCATCTTGAACACCTCCAGCAACATGGTGCAACCATGTCCTTGGGGAATTTGTTCCAGTGATTGATTGTTATTGTAAACAAATCCTTATATAAACATGAAAGATCATATTCTAGATCATGTTGTTTTTCAGCTAATTAAGCCAAATCTAAAGCCAAGCATTAGACCTGAGAGACACAGTCAAATAGCAGTGTCTTAATACAATGTTTGAACAGATCCACCACAGTGGTTGATGATTGCTCTGTACTCATGCTCTGCTCATTTTAAGGTCATTATTACAGTCTTCAGAAAATTGTTTAAGCTAATGTATTCTATCTTTCAGTTAGGGAAGGCACAAGTTGTTGTAACTAATGGAGGATAAATTGTGCAGTCAGATGTTTGTCTTCATTCAAGTCTACCTTATCCAGGTAGAACAGTGGGATGGGAAGAACTTATTGGTATAGGTATAGAGCTGAACTTGGACTTCTTCTCTTTATTCTCACTGCCATATATCCCTTCCAAGGTCCAGAGCACCAGAATAATGCTCTAACATGTCCACAGGGATTGATAAGAAGCTTTCACTGACCTTAATGATTTTGAGTTAGGATCAGCCTTACTGGACTTTGTTGGCTTGTTTCTTTTTCCATCACCTGAAGTTTCCCATATTGCCAGTTCCTACCACACAAAGATGTGAAATACTGCATTCACCGTTCTCCCATTCTACAGTAATACAACTATGCTTTATTAGATTGATTAACAGTTCTTCATATGATTGCATTTTTGAATGATATGTGGGAAAGGTGTCCATAACAGTATTTAGAAAGGACATCATCATGTTTGATAAGAATACATAAAATGAACATATAAGCACAGTAAAAAAGGATTTCCTTTTTCTAAAACATTATTTTATTATTTATTTGAATTAAAGCATATGGATGTTTTAATCAACGAAGTAGCCTACTTTTTAAAACAAAAATGATGGAAAGAGCAACCTCTTTTCTCATTGCACTCATATGAAGATCCATCTGAGAGACTTCTAAGAAAGGGTCTTGGTACAGTTTGTGGCAGCAAACTTCTCAAACTGCCTGAAACTTTTCCATATTCCTATTAATTAACCCACAGTCCTTTTTCTGGTGTCACCAAATATTTCTTTAAATTAATAAGATTATGAACTGGAATTACAGTAAACACAAGAGTAGAATGAGGCTGTGGTGAAGGTGAGATGTTATGTGAATTTCTTCTCACATCATGTAATTTCTGCTAGGAATGGCTCATATCACTGCATTTTGTAACTTTCCATTTATTTTTGGACATCTGAAAGAAAAAACAACCCACCATGCAACAAATCATATTATGCCTGTTCTAAAACAAGTACATAGTTAACCTCAGTAACTATTTTATATCTTTTGCTTCCAGCCTTTGTATCTTCTCTTTGTTTGGCATTTGTCAATATATATTATTATAGTGTTAATTCAAAACTGGGATGGGTGAAAGAAGCCAAGATTTTTTTACTGATATGAATAACCTCTCACTTGGGCTTTTATCTTTTTTTTTTAAATGTTTCTATAGATTCCAGTCACAAAAACTGATGAGGCAATTATATTCATTGAGATTCTTACCAGAGAGAAATTTTCAGGACACAATTTTCAGAATCCAGTCCTTTCTTTCCTTTAGGTTAGACTTTGGCCAAGTCCATACTAAGTCTTTGCCAGAATTGCTACAGCACGTAGGAGGACAGTATTTTCATCCTACTTTAGTGCCAGCAGAAGCCCAACTATAAACGTTTTATACTAGTATAAAATACTTTCCCAAGTATTCCTCATTCCAGACATCAGCATAGGCTGTGGTGCATTGAGAGGTACTCACTAAAATAATGAGACTGCTAACAGGTCTTAACAAAAATCAGACTTTTAGGCCAGTTTTTTAACTTTCTCAGTTTCTGTAAGCTAAATCCACCACTTGAATTATAGCAGTTTATGGCTGCTGAGAAGTGACAGCTGAGTCTAATGATTTTCCCTCTTCTGTAAGACTCACGCCTAATTCAGGGTCCTGTGGAAAGATCAGTACTAATTATGGAGAGTTGTCATTCACAAATCCCACTGCAACTTCAACTTTTGCTTTTGTGTTCAATAGACTTGCAAGTGGGAGTTGTCTCATGTTCTTTTCACAGACTTAAAGCAGGGAAAAAATTATTTGCTTTTCACAGCAGCCAGTAAACTTCATGCCTGACTTGCAGTTCCTTTGGATACTATATTGCTTTATCAGTGACTCAAGGCTTTGGGCAAGATAAGGAAAAAATATGACTGTACACATATTTTTACAGACTTTTAAAGAAAAAGAACTTGGCCTGAGGAGAAGGATCAGGCCCTGTGAATGTTAAGGTTCTGAAACATCCTTTGACATTAAAAGGTAGCAAAGGTCATTAAGTACCTGATGCAGTGGATCCCGGATTTAGCCAGAAAAGAAAGGACCTCTTCCAAGAGGGAATGTGGTGACTGTTATACTGAGTACAAACATGCTTGTTTTCTGCTGCTGGCAAGTGTGCATGGGAGCCTAGGGGATGTTGAAGGATGAACCCAAGGGACAGGAGCAGTAAGTTAGTCAGCACTGGTAATAAAAGAAATGTCAGTATCCAACTGTCGCTTGTGCTAACCTATCAGGTTTTCTCTTTAGAAATGGAAACATCCTTTGTACACTACTAACAGCTGTCCAGAAGACATAGCATATTTTTAAAAGGATCTGAAAAGGGATGCAAATGGCCTGTCTATAAGAAATAAAGCGGTAGGAAAGGAGGCAAGATATGCCACCAACTCCCCAAACTAGAGTGAGGTGGATATGTTGTCACAGACATCTCTGAAATAAGATGAGGAAATGACACCATTGCATTTGGGAAAAGAAAGAAAGGCTGATAGCACGACAGCTTGATGGTGTGTAAATCCTGTACACAAATGACAACAGTTACTTTTGCAGACTTGTCTGGATACAAAATCTTTTATGTATTAAAAAAATCAGAGATCAGCTGGATTGTATTTTCAGACCTTCTCACCTCTACAGTTAGAATATTGTTCAAAGGGTTCAAAGCTGTAGTTGTATTGAGCTGTGATCTGTCTTGCTGCTTCCTTGTTGGTTTTTTTTGTTTCAATAAAAATGTCTCCTGAATCTTAGTTAGCTAAAGGACTTTGATAAGGGTGTTCTTCAGGATGGGATCCCAAATCCTTAAAGTCCAAGTGAAGGTAGATTAGGACATTGAGAACAGCCTGGACTGCTGTATGCTTTCAAGGCTGGATTGAAGTCATATGGGTCTTCATTGTATAGGGACCAACTGATCATACCCTTGACATCTCCATACTCCAATGCCTCATAGATTATCAGAGATTACCACAGAGGAGTATGCAGTATGCATGAAGATACTGTGCTCTGATGGGTAAGACATTTAAAAGATGGGGCCACCACTATAGCTCCACTCTAATGCCATAATACTGCCCTTTTATGGCAGAAGTTTTGCTCTGGGTATTTTTGAGGACCAAAGAATCATGAAATAGAAATTACATATGACCCATAATAGTTAAACTGATAGGGCTGTTAGTTATAGGTCACTGATCTTTTAAATGTGAAAATTCTAAGCCTTTTCCCAGTGCCTGGAAGATAAGATGAACACTAAAATGTTCAGATTTGCATACATTAAGAGACACAGAACTTAACCATCACAACGTGCCAGTGCATCTCACAGACAGAGTGAGCATGAAACTAGGACAAAATACATCGTGGATGCCATTGGGCAAGAGGAGAAGGAAAGTGTGAGAGAGGAGTAAGCATGATTTCAAGCTGAAACAGGTTTAAGGACGGATTTAATTGGGCTGGATAGAGACTATCTCAGCTTGTCTCAGAGAACATTTCCCAGTGGAATATGAAGGTTCTGCTGTAGGTCCTGAGTGTGTTGTATGCACACAGTGGGGGCAGCTATTGGATAATGCTTTTTTTTTACTGTTTCTTTAGTATTTTCAGTACTGAAGGGGTGTAGTACCAGTGAAGTTCATTTCTGTTTGTCCAGCTGCTGGCAAAAGAACATATAGAAGCCTGCCCAAGAGTGTTGAGGTACTGAACTGAGTGCAGACTGTTGGAAATTGAGCTTACTCCTGTGCATTGTCAGGTCAATGATTAATTTTTGTTCTGTTAAAAAAGCAATGTTTAATGTTAAAAATGCCACACTCATAAATACTCATATTACAGGTATATAGATTTAATTAGGAGTGTTCCACAGAGTTTGCCTGGGAAGGATGATGCTGTTAACTCCCTGAGCTCAATCAAGGTTTTTTTCTGTTTGTGTTACTTTATCTTAATTTCATTTTCAAGTGTTCCTTCTGGTGAAGCATATAGACTCTTTACATGTGCTTTGGCTTACTCTCAATCTTCTCACTGTTTGAAACAGACCTCACTGTTTGAAAATAAGGTCATACATTTTTTTTCCCATAGTACTATGCACAGAGCTCTTTGGTGATTGCACAAAAAAAGTGTTTGCTCCTAATGACCAGCTGAAGACCACTCACATGTCACACGAATTGATGTTTTTAATTAACATATGGTAGATTTTACAGCTGTATAGTTAAATGTGCCTGCAAAGTCTCCTGTACAGTTGTGTTAAAACCTCTTCATATAATCAATTCCTCCATCCTTTTTTAAAGAAACATCCAACCCAAAACATTCTGAGACTAAAAATAAAACATTAGCAACATCTGCATTTCCATTCTTTGTTAGATTAGAAAAGAAAAAGAGGGGAAAAAAGAAACAGGGAGAGGATAAGACAGCAAAAACTCTTGTGAAAAATTCCGTCTCCACATATTTAACACCATTGGACTGACAGTATTTCTTGCTTCAGTACTTTCAGCTCTGTGATCTGCTTACTAGCATAAGCATTGCTCCATTTAGCAACCCACCATTTAGCAATGGTGGATGGGACAATAAACCAGATTACATGGTCTGGATCCCAGGATGTACTTTTATATGAATGAACATCACAACAAATGTCAGCCAGGGATAAGATGCTGGAAGACAAAGTGCAATACAGTTTACATTTCGATTTAGGATTAAATTTATACAGTACAAAAATATATGAACAGGAAAAACCCTGCCCTATTACAAACTACCTACAGATAGGTAGGCTTATCTGGGATGCTAGCTCTAAGAAATAGGAGTTACTTGTAATTTTTCTTTTTAAAAAATACACGTTCTAATGTTAATTGCCTAGCTGATAACAGTATTCCCTTCCATGGAACCTGTGGTTTTTTGGATGAGTAGGAGTTTGTGTCACCTTACTTGGGAAGGAACAATTCACATCACTATTTTACAGGTTTTTTTCCATTTTACCAGTTCTAGCAATACTGAGTAGTTCCAGGCATGATATGGGCACTTCACAAACATACAAGAACATAACCATTTTATGACAAGAACCTCCTTTTAAGCTGGTGAACATAACGTGGAGACAAAATAACAGGTATCATAACACTAGGAGTTTGAAATCTTTCAGGAAACAGACATGAAGTGGGTGGAGGATTTTACTGTAACTGTAAATATGTACTTATTGATGTGATGAAAAATGAAAGAAGAGAGTTCTGAATGGATTAAAAGCCATGTGATTCCAACTTTATTCTTCTCTCTGTATTAGCAAAATTATTCTGGATGTGTCAGGTCTTCAGACCCATTTGTCACTTCTCAGTTACTGATTTAAGTGGGATGCTCCTGGAAGAAAAAAAAATAAAAATCAGCAAAGTTGTAAAGGTTTTTTTACAAAGACTACATTTTTTCCTGAAAGTGCTAAGACTTTTACCTAACTATATCATTTTCCTCTACCTCTTTCCTTTTCACATTCTTAAATGTTTTAAATCTTTAAATCCCCCCCCCCCCCCCCCCCCCGTTTTCCAATAATGACTTTGAAGGTAATAAGCCTTGAAGTTGCTACTGTTAAAAAAAAAAACTTTCCCCTCACACTCCTTTTTTTCTTCCCAGCACCTACATGAAAGTCTGGAGTGCTTTGTACCAGTAATTTAAGTAATACAGTTTCTGCCACCTCCCCCTAATTTACAAGTCTAACAGAAAACCCTATGAGGAATGGTTGGGTGATTTTTTTATTTCAACTTTTCACTTTTTGCTCATTTTTGTCCTCTTCATGTTATATCTGTTTACTTTCATGTTCTTTCCAAATCTTTTCACTCCTCTAAGTGCTCTTAATACTAGGCTTAAAATGCACTCTACCAGCACTTTCAGTAGCCAGCTACCTGATGGGCATCTAGCTTTCAATGCTTCACTAAAGTGAATCCTGTCAGTCCCATAAGTTATCATTATTGCTCTTTTTGACTTTGCCCTAATCTCTATGTCTCACTTGAAGGTTGTAAAGCTGCCTTTAGGAGTTGTTCAGTAATCCTGTGTACAGAAGAAGGGATAATTTGTCTTGCCTCTGTAAGTAAATACTAAAATTACTACTGCTCCAGTAGGTTGTACCTCAAAATGATGCATCTTCTACTTCTAATATTGCCTCTTCTGGTATTATCAGAACTGAGTTCTCTTTGATTGTGTATCTTGTATGTTAAATTGTTTCCCAAGGTTTTCAGGTGTTTTTTTTCTTCATGTAACCTAATGTAGTCTTCTTACTCCCCATCCACTTATAACTCCTCTAAAAGCTTCAACGCCAGTTTATGTGTTAAGTGAGGGTTAAATGGCGTGTTAACATTTCCCACAATAGGACTGGAATTGTGGCTAGTTACCATGGTACCAAAGTGGGAAGGGATATAAGATGATATAGAGCCTCTACTTTTATTGAAGGGGCACATGAGTGGGTAAGAGAGAGTAGGATTCTTCACCACAGTGTAAGAAGTGGCAGGACTCTTCTATGGACCACACATGCTTATTTCCTCCTCAAAGCAATAAAAAGTTGCAGAAGACGGTGATATATTCTGCATCAACACATAAGTATATCCAGCTCCCTGTCATGCTGAGATGTAACAATAATTTCCTTTACATGGAATAGAATTATAACATCACTCTGTAGACTAGAGTCACTAGGGAGTGTGGGAAGTTAAAACATTATGGGTTAATAACAAAACTGTTGGTTGTGGTCTGCCTTCAAAAACTGCATCCTGTTTTGTGTTTATACACAAATATTACACAATACACTAAAATTATCAAACATATTTTTTAGTTTTTATTTTCTTGTGGTAAAGTATTATTTTTTCCAAGTAAAAATTTTAAGCAGTGTATACAGAAAGTTTGTTACACAGAAGAGAAATTGAACAATACGTGCCAGGAATGTATCACAAACAGAAATCACTCACAATTTTTCTTTTATTTTTGTCACTGTTGTTATTTAGTACATTAGTGTGTTTCTCAGCTTCAAAGACTTGGATGCCACTATGATTTCCAATGACAATGAAACATACCCACTTTGACATTTGTGTTTAAAATAATTCCCACTGCACTTCCCATGTGAAGCCTGAATTGAGCAAGTGGATTTGGTTTTGTGGTTCACATGGTAAGACAAGACAGCATTCTGAAGTTCTGTGTGTTCATTATCACAGACTTTTCTGTGCAACAACGTAGTGCAAGAAACAATACAATGGGTTCAGAACAACCTGTTCTTTCCTCAGTTCAGGAACGCTTACTGGGAACATATTTCCTACCTCATCCATTAGAATAAATTTTGAAAAGATTTTTCTTTTTCTGTAGCTCTACACTGGTTGTAAGGCAAAGATCTTATATATGTGAATTGGCCACTGCTTAAACAATGCACTAATCTGCCTGGTGTCAAGGAAAATAATAATGGAATATCTGAATTTGGACTTTGGTGTGTATGTTTTGATTGCTAATTAAAATATACAGAGGAAGATTTTGATAATGAGTATTCTTGCAATACTCCTGCCCTGACTGGATAGTTAATAAAGTCTATTATACCAGCTGAGAGCACAGCAGCCTATATAATTTTAGCAGAATAAGTTTTGAAGTGCCTAGCTATTAATATTAATAGTCAAACAAACAGTTCTTTATTTGTACAGCAGCCTCACAAGAGCCACAAGACAGTGTTTTGCCCTTTTTTTTGCAAAACCCAATGTTTCTTATTCTCTGCCAGTATGGCAAAAAACATCTGGATATTAATCCTCTGGGGTTTTTGTGTTTTCACGTTCATTTTAATTTAATATTAATGTCGTTCTTTGTGACTCATTATAGCCAGTATTGTAGTCATACCAATATGTGACCTGTGGGTATGAAGCTCAGTTGTTAGGAAAAGCATGTTGTAGGTAGCATGAAAAAGCTGTTTAGCATGGATGATTTGGTTTGGCAATTCATATAACTGTGATAAAGTCAAGGGGTTCAGTTCCCACACAGTAGCGTGGGAAGCTAGAACCAGAGCTCCCTATATCAATGTGATTCCTTGCATTGCAGAATAATGTACATTTGAGTAAGAAGTTAAGATAATCTTACTTGAAGGGACTGGAAGACCTTAAGCCTGCCAGTGAAGTCTGCTGGTGAAAAGCAGAACAACTTTTCCTCTTCGCAGTCTATGCCACTTTTAAGTGTGGGTGTATGAGGATGCAGCAGTCTGAGGGCTGGAGGCTATGCACGTCTGATGCTGCTGTAAATACCCTCTTGGCTGTATTCCTAGTGTTTATACAGATCCTGTTGCATCTAGGTTCGAGTGGCCTGATTCTGTCTCAAGCGGTTTTACAGTATTAAAGCAGCACAGATCCACCGGTCAGCTCTGTTAAAGGGATAGCTGGGGGTTCTGTCCTCTTTGACCGCAGGAACACCCTTGGCTGCAGCTCTGCACAGTCTGAATTTTTTATGTTGGCTTAATGTGAGGGGAGATTCTCAGGCTTTAGATTGTCTTGGGTGTTGTGAATGATGCTCTGTTAGCTCATCCACCATGGCATCTGCTTTCTGCAAACAGTACAGCTTAATTCCATTTTGCAACATCTTCATTTTGCACTTACAAGCTGAAATAGGAATACATTTTCATCCGTTTAATGTGCCTGAGAAGCATGACCATAAGGCAGCACAGAGCTGCTGATATACAGCAATATCCCACAATAGCTTATTGTATATTAACTCACAATAAGGATGCATCATGCGATGCAAGAAAACTTAGTCTAGGAATGTTGTGTTTTGTGAGCAGCTCCTGTTCATGCTTTAAGCTAACGGAGAACTGCACAATCATCTTTGGCAGGACCTTAAGGTGGCCAGAACTGCGAGGTCAAAAGTAGCTTCTGCACAGTGCAATGCTATGTAATGCTCTGTGACCTCCTCTGAGCTCCCCCAGAACTTTGCACCGTGAATTTGAGAAGCAAAGTGCAGAGGGAAGTGTGACTCCACCTCTTCTTCAACAGTGTAAATACTACCCAGTAATACACAGACTGGGGGAAAAGCTGGTCACTCATTTCTGGTTAATGGCAGAACGAAATGAAGTATATTCCACTGGGCAGAAATTTTTGGACTAGGGTAACTATTTGGTCTTCCGTTAAAGCTTTAAATTTGTTGTGAATCTAGTCATGCATGTGAAGTCTGTTCTGTGCTCTACTAGAAGAATTTTTGACATAAAAAATGCAAAGTTTACAGCTACTGTGGTAGGGTGTAGTATCTGAGTAACAGTGCCTTTCTGTGCTAAAGACCATTACAACTTGTGATGTGTCGCAGGCAACTTATGGGACACAATTTTTGTATTTTTTTACCATGTAGGGACATTCAATCAGGGATAAAGGCAAGTGTCAGTAGCTGAACCCTCCCCACAACATGTCTGTTTTCCTGGGAACGTTTTCTCTACAGGAATATTAGCACATCTAAGTTCTTTCTGCTGCATTTTTGGTAATTTTAGTGTGAAATGGGGAAGCATGGCCTGTAAATCTTTCTTTTTCAGAAATAGCTTCTGCATTTCACCTCACACTGGGAAAAATATTGCAATTATAAATGCATCTTAGCCTATAAATAAATAATCATTGACAAAGAAGGTGACACCAAAGTGGATGATAGATTGGCATCTACAAATAATTTTTGTATAAATATTACAATAATAAATTAAAGTTTGAGTATGATACATTTTCATGTAAAAATGTTTATTCTTTTTTTCTTTTTTCTTGCATTCTGTAAGCATGCTTTTCGAAGATATTTGTCATCTGAGCTTCACATTATCTTCAAGAACCACATTTTGTGTTTTCAACAAAAACTTCTCCTCAGTCATATGATGCTAGGCAAAGATTTTGGCAACAATGATACACTAGCTAGTTTAAACCTGGTTAGAGCTTATACAGAGACATTCATGGAAAGAAGGAGCCTGTGGAAGGCATGCTTCTATTCACCAAAAGGTACCTACTATGTTTTGTCTCGCAGGATTTGCTGTTAAAGACTTGACATAGTCTGCTCAAATCTACTGTGATACTTTATATTTATATTGTTTAGAGAAAGAGAGCACAAAAGACATATATTCTTATAACTCTGGGTGAGATTTTCAGATATGGTCCACAAAAAGTAAGCAAAAGTTATTTGTCCCTCTGAAACTGGATCTGCCAAATTTGCTTTCAGTAAAAAAAAATATCTATGAGGCAATAATGCGTTATATGGCATAGAATAAAATAGTGGTAAACCTGCCACATTAGTAGTAGCAATGCTACGGTGTTGTTACCTGTTTCTTTCCTGGGGGGAAAAAAATACACTTTTTTCTACTTGGTAACTTCTTGGTAACTTTCTATTTGGTAACTTCTAATTGAAGGTTGTGAAGTCCCATGATCAGCTACTTGTTTTTTAGAACAACATATTCCTGATGTTTCTACAAGGCTCTGTCACTGAACATGAAATAATACTAGTACGTTTTAGCTTACTTGTGTAGTTTGCCAGCATGTGGTTACACATTTGAAAACATGATACAGGTTTTCCCTGTTTTTGTCATAATATTGTATGTAAGTATCTCAATGAAATTAATGAATTGATTTATGAAATGTTGATGGGAGTCCAGTCTAGTGGCTGAAGCACTATTTCACGGTCAAAAGTGCAAATGTTCTATTCCTACTACTGCCATCTCCTTCTCTATAGCTCTCATCTAAGTCCTTTCATCAGGTCTTTGCTTCTCAGTTTCTCATTGATAAAATAAGGGTAATGATGCTGCAATATTTTGTTTTAAGCATATTAAAAACCTCAGGGGAAAAAATGAGCAGATAAAATGCAGTGGTTTAAATATATAATACTATATTCTTGGATGAAAAACTGTTCCAGTGAATTCAGTTTTTCTTAAAAAAATGTAGGGAAAAATGAATTGTTAATGTAAGTATATACCAGTGTATATAATTACAGTGTAGAGATGTGTATGTGTATATATATATATATATATATATATATATATATATATATATACATGCCTATATGTATATTTAGAAGTAACTTTGGCTTCATGAAATAGAATTAATAAGCCAGCATGTTTAGAATCATTGAATCATTTAGGTTGGAAAAGAACTTTTAGATTATTGAGTCCAACTGTAAATCTAACACTGCCAAGTCCCTAAACTATGTCCCTAAACAATGTCCCTAAGCTCTATGTCTACACATCTTTTAAATACCTCCAGGGATGGTGAGTTAACCACCTCCCTGGGCAGCCTGTTCCAATGCTTGACAACCCTTTCAGTGAAGAATTTTTTCTTAATATTCAGTCTAAACCTTCCCTGGTGCAACTTGAATCCATTTCCTCTTGTCTTATCACTTCTTACTTGGGCAAAGAGAGCGACACCGACCTCACCATGCATGTAACTCCTTCAGGTATTTGTGGTCTCCCCTGAGCATCCTTTTCTCCAGGCTAAACAACCCCAGCTCCCTCAACCATTCCTCATAAGACCTGTGCTCTAGATGCTTCACCAGCTTTGATACTTTTCTCTTAGTTTTGACAGTCTACTTTATTAAAAGCCTGTTAAAAATGGTTATGAAAAATTGGAGAGAAATCACACATACATAATGAGATCAAATGCCCTATATAGGTAGCAAGTGGTTATTAGTAAAACATATCTAAATGAAAAAGCAGCTGTTTTTTCTGTTGGTTTCTGCTTTACAAACAGAAAAGCTATTGTTTTCTGCTTTACAAAAAAAACCCACAAGCAAAACAAAACACAAAAAATCAAAGAAACAACTGTTGTGAAGGTAAATTATCTAAGTAACAGGAAGGTATGCTTCTGTTATGGCTGCATTAATACAGCTGCCTGTGTTATGATTATAAGTTTGCTGTTTTCTGTGGTGGACATTTAGTGTACCTGTATATACATAGCTATTCATATTCATACAGTGCAATATTCAGGGTCCTGGCAAGGAAAATTAAATCCCCTCACTTCTAGCCTCAGGTGTTTCCATGTTTGTATTTGACTAATAATCTCTGGAAAAATGATTTCAAACAGCCAACAAGAAGAGCACTCCCAGAAAACACACTGGTGCTGTCCACAGTGCTTGCAGAGAGATGCTTTCTCTAGTCTGCATTACTTGCTTTTTATTGTTCCATAACGTTCCTAAGGTTAGCAAGACCTTGAGCTGCCAATCATTCCTAGAAAGTATGAGAAAAAGTTTGGAAGATACATGGCAAAAAGGTAGAGGTGGAGCAAATTTCATCTGGAAGCTGGGAAGCCAGACAAAGGTTAAAAGTGAGTTAGAAAAGGCTAAAAACCAGAAGAGATTATGACATGTAGCTAAAGGTGTGTTCTCATGTTAAAATAAAAGTGTAACTGTGACATGCTTTCACTGGCTTCAGCCTCTGTTATATGATTATATTAGGGCAGTAGAATAACAGAAGGAGCACTGCCTAGCAAACCAGGATGCTTGGGAGAGTTGTGCGTTAGCAGATTCTGCTATGGCTTCATTGCTGTTGATATTAGTGCTTTGAAGTCTAAAGCCGATCTTGGGTGTGTCCACACATGTTAGTATCACTTATAGAATCATGTAACAGTTTGAGTTGGAAAGGACTTTTAAAGATCGTCTAGTCCCAACCCCAAGCTTATGTGTATTACTCTATAGCCACCTTTTAAAAGGCAGTTAAAATAAAATACGTGACAAGGCAAAGACCTTGTTCATAGAACAAGTTGTGTACACTGCTACAGCTTGATGGAAAGCACTTCATGACAGACAATATACACCAGCTGAGGATCGAGGATCTGCTCCTAAGAGGGAGGAAGCTGGAGAGCATAGGAGCAACAGGTACTCATAAGGGCCTATGCATTCCTGATATCTAATCAGCAATATATCAAAAAACATTTCTCCTTTCTTATTTCCTCTCAGTTCGGTATTAATAACAGGATTAATGGAGTACTTCCACTTCCATGGTATCTCAGATTCCTAATAAATTTCTCATTGAAGTGCTAACCAGGTTAGGGTCTGCTATTTGTCTTAGCAGTTAAGATTGGTTATGTTCATTTTGGCTGCAGACAGAGATTATATTATCTACAAATATGGGCCACAGAATTCAATATCCACAAACAGGAGTATATACCACCCGCAGAGAAAATATATTTAGGAATAATGATGGGGGTGATTTTGCCTCAGACAATAAGCCTTATTCTAGTTTCTGTCTATGCTAATTTCAAACCATCTAATATGTTGCAACATACATACTGTCATGGCCTAAGAAATATTGTGGCGGAGGACTAAGAAATTGCTTTAGGGAAGGAAAGAAGTGACAAGTGACAAGAGAAAGCTTGCATGACATTTGTTTGCACTGTCTTTGCAAATGTATGCAAATATCTATTACCATAATTACAAATACTGCAGCACATTAATCAAATAATATTTTATCAAGGTAATGAAGCTTTCAGTTGCAGTTCTATTAGCCTCCTTTTTTTCCAAAGATAAATTAATTACAGAGCAAATTTTGTAGCTCATTTGCTTTATATAAGCTAAACATGTTTAGCAGCAGGCCAAATGCTGCAATGTGGTGACAGTAGCACGCTAACTCAAAGCGGGTTGCAAGTGTGAAGATGCCAGTGGAGAAGCTGCTTATGTATTGCCCAGAATTTGTTAGAGAATAAAGTATGGGGTGCTCAATCATTCTTTTAAATAAACACAACAGTATCTTATAGTCATTCTCCTTGCGTTTTATAGTCATTCTCCTTGCGTTATTCTTGTGGTTAAGTCCTTTGTTTTTCACTACCATCACTAACATATTGAAAGATAAAACTGAATCAACAAATGTTTCAATGACTGCAATGGAGGGAAAGATATTTCATTTTTTTGTGTGGTAGTGGGCTAACTAGGGAGATGTTCTTGGCAGATGGTTGTTTGGGGTTTTTTTGTCAAGGCTGTGTTTCTTAACTATTCTACATGGAAAGAGCAGTTCAGTGTTTTGATATGTATTTCAATATAAGAAAGAAACACAGCCATGATAATGTTCTAAGACTACTCCCATCCATCTTTTAATTTTTTTTTCACTGAAGTAGATTTTGTACAGTCTTAATCTTGAGTGTTACAACATATAAACCTCAGAACTCAATTTCTCCGAAGAGATGAAGAAGAGTAGTAAAATCACAAAGTTTGAAAATCAAACTAAAACAAGATGTATCTTGATTTTGCTACTGAAAAGATATAAGTAGGTACCTCTCTAAATTCTTCAAAAAGGAGAGAATCGGGGGTTTCAAAGTCATGGTGAGAACTGACTGCATTCTGACTGAGTTTGGCAAGTATAGAATGCATTATATGTTTCTTTGTTTACATATACACATACAACACATGAATCTTTACTATATACTATATGTATACAGTACACAGATGCCACACATCTTTACATTCCAATCCTTTTGATAATTAAAAAATAAATAAATAAAGTTGAAGAACAGTCCATTAATTATATAGTGAAAAAAACACCAAACAACCCAAACAAAATCCCACATGAAAGTTATGGTAAATACTAGCGTGTATATACACAAAGAGAGAGTGAGAGACTTGAGTTCTTCTATATAGAAGACTGAAAAGACTGCATTTCAAAATAGGCCACTTGATAAGAAAAACAGCTTATGACCAAATAGCAAACTGACTGGTTGCTCATGCGAGTGTGTTTATTTACTTCACAAATGTTTGTATGATTTGACTTATGCCTTTTTACAGGAACTAAGGTAGATACTTTTGTTAAACAAGACAGTTAAAGCTATCTTCCAGGTATGCTTAATTCAGATCTTTAGGTATTGTTTTATTTTGAATGTTTTAATAAGTAATTTAGTAAACTGGTAATTTAGCTAAATCAGTAATTTACTAAATAAATTACTAATTTAGTACTTTAGAGTAAATTACTACTTATAGCTTTCCGAGTTTCCATTCCTATATCTATAACTTCCTTACTGAACCTTTCAGCTCAATAGACTTCCACGTACAGTTTGATGTGACTGAGCTGGATTTAATTCTCTCCACCTTATTTCTACAAATCCCTTGAAAGACGCTGGGTCCTGCTGGCACCATTGCTACTGAAACAAACAGCCAAAACCTGATAGATCTTTGATAAAATAGCAGCGTTGCTGAATTATTTTTTATTGTTGTAATGCACATTTGTCATTCCGTATAGTAATTTCTGGAAGTCTGCCATGGAAACCTGCCACCCTAATAAATGACTCTCCTACTTACAAACACTGTTTATTTACTGTTTTATTATATTGCTCTGTGGCAATGTAGTTTTGTCATTTTTCTTTAACTATTTGTACTGAAGATACTGGAGCTGTTTATGCACTTTTAGCACCTGTGCTAACGGTGTCACTAGTGATTCTGGACGATCTGTGAAAAAGACAGTCTCCAATGCATTGTATCATGGCATAGGTTTCTTCTACCTATGCACAGATTACTGCATTGCTACACCTATATCCAATTACCTGGGTGGAGAGCTGTGCAAAGGGGGCGCACAGGACTCAGGCATGGGCCTTACAGTGGCCATCACACTGCCTTCCTCCTTGTTTCTTCCCTTCCTTCCCTGGCAAATTGTGACCAACTAGAAGAAAAAAATAGAATGTGAACCACCTTCTATTGAGCTCAGGAGAAAACAGGCTCCTCATCCACAAAATCCACATCCAGAGCTGAATTTTGTACTATCTGAAACCTGGAGATGTGCCAACAAGAGAGATTCATCTAATCCACCATAAAAATAGAGAGAAATCACAAAACCTGTCAAAACACCTGAGGGTGAAAAGAGCTTGATTCAACTTCCTAATAGAGAGGTGAAAACCTTTTAAACACCAAGGAGCTGGAACCTGCTTTAGATTTTCCAAGCTGCTAGTTGTCATTTCATGTCGCAGACACTCAGCCTGCATCTTAGAAGCTTTGCTGGGTAATCTGGAGAAACATCTGTTGCTGTGGAATTTGCAGGTAAGTGGAATGTAGTTGTGAGTATGCCACTGGCTCTTTCCCAAAAGTACGAAGTGAATGAAATTGCTTCAGGGTGGAGTTTTGCTGACAATGTGGCATATCTTTTGGAAACCATTGCATACTTTGAAACCTGCTCAGACACTGGCTCAGGGGTATAAGGTGAAAAGCAACAGTCTGTGGTTTTGGGAGCCAAACCAATGTTTTCATATGCATCTTCCCACACTATCAGTATGATTTTAGATGACAAACTCTTCTTACCTACTTCAACGCTCATCTTTCCTTTTTTGTTCCACCCATATTCCCACCACTGAGGAACTAGTAGTTTCTACTGCTTTTTCTTTCTTGATGACTATTGAACCTTCAAACACACCATTTCTTCTGTAGAGGGGTTTGATTTTTTTTCAGGTCTGTCATTTGAGCTAATAATAGGTATTGCCGCTCTGTACAAACCTTACCTCCCTCACATATACACTATAACAGCATAACAATACCTATGTTTTGCCAAGTGTTTGGAACTGCTTGTCATTTGGAATGGCTCTTCTGACCACATGGAGTTGTTATGGCTGCTCTTTAGCCTGCCAAGGGGAAGCCTACCCCATCCTCATCCCATCCTTTTTGTTCTCTGGGAAGAATTTGTATATCTCTCCCAGCTGTTTCTTCCCTGTGTGCTGGGAGCTTATTCTTCCTTATATGTTCTGCTGTATTGTGAAACCTATGCAGCTAAAATAGAAGATATCTATTTAAAGATGCTGAGATGCTAAAAAGCAAATCAAAACCTTTCCATTTCTTTCGCCTACTTGTGACTTCCTGATGTGCGTGTTTTCATACTTCTCCAAAATTGTGTGGGAGCTCTTTCTTTAAATTAAAAAAAATGATTTGTAATTGCAAGAATTCAGTGTTAGATTTCTGAAAGGCAGAGAAACCACAGACCATAGAGTTTAACATGTTTTCGACTTCTGCTTTTATAGGTATATTAAAAATACTTGCTGGTAGACTTGAAATTCCTTATAATTCTGCAATAGAAATAGCCTGGATCTTGTGTATTTTTTTCTCCACTACCTTTTGCATTTCATCTATACAGGTACATTAAAATCTTTTGCTTCCCTTACATCTGAATCTTCCTCTTCCGTACTTCACTTCTAGTGATCCACGTTTACATTTTACCAGCTATTGCAGGCATCTCAATGGATGTTCCTGAAAGAGCTGATTTAAATAGTTTTGTCTGGAATAGTGCCAGGAGAAGGAAAGATTTTGTACAGATAATTCTTTGACAAATAATTCATATCCTGAAATTAAACATTGATCTTTGGTTGAGATTTACATTTCTGAGAAGCAGTGAGCTGGCTGTTATAATACGGAACCTGCCATAATTTTAAAGAACTTGCTCCTTTGTAGCTATCTTTCAGTTGTACCCGTTGGCCAGTGTAAATAAGCCAAGATTTTAGCATAATTGTACAAGGGTATAAGAAACTTTTAAAAGCATTTAAAAATAATGTTCTAGTGGGATCATCAGGAACAAAATGATAGTGCACATTCCAGAGCCTTCAGGAGTTTGGAGAAAGGATCAACTGTGTTATGAATTATTCTTTTTGCTTTATGGAGAATTTTCTTTTCCTCTGTATTTTCCTCCCTGATTAAACATTCCCTGCTTTTAGTTCACCATAATAAGAATTCTTAATATTTAATTCCCCTCTGTAAGCATTTTTTTCATCAAGTTAAGCCTCCAAGCAGCATAATTGAGAGATAGCAGAGGTACAAGAGGCATATAAAGAGGCATATCATTGGCATATAAAACTAGAGTTCCTGGGGGAGTTATCATAGAACCAATGACAGAATCTCTGGCTAAAGTATGACAGGGAGCTGCGGGATGCAGTCTATGAGGGCCACTTAGGATCTGCTTATCTTGTTAACTCTGAAAAAGCTCATAGTCAGGTCTGTATCTTTTCCTCCATATATATGAAAATCCCTTAGACAACAGCAATATATTGCTAGTTATTGGGATTTCTATTTATTTATAGTTTAACAGCGCAGATGTTTTGCTCATGTTATTCTTTATCATTTGTACTCCAGCATCTCTCAGGCTGCTTATGCTTGGGGTTCTCTTGTTCTTCATGCCTTACGTTCATGTGGGAAAAGATGGTTTCCATTCTAAAAAGCTATGAAACTAAGGTGTAGATTGTAATTACTGTTATGAACCATCTAGGTTACACTTCTTCCAAACTTCTTCTTATATAAGCAGATAAATAAATCTGTCTTGAACCATAGTCTATCATAGATGTAATTCAGCCTGGCAAGTTTAGACACTTAGCAAGGCTTGAGAGACAAGATTGTGCGAGAAAGCATTTAGTTTTCCAAACATAGTCAACCATACTTTGCAAAGTAAAGGTTAGCATATTTGAATATTCATAATGAGCAATCCAATATGATCCATCACACCTAACTCAGGTCCTTTTCCCTCTCCACTGTCTGTATAAGGAACTTAGATGTCTGAAATGATGATTCTTTCTCAAAAATTATGATATCTTCAGTAGTGTAAAGAAAGCTCCTGTAGCTAAAGTCCTTAGAATCCACTTTGCTAGCTCTTTAGCACAGACATTTAAAAGAGAAAGCGGCAGTGTTGGTTTTTTTATTTTTTTTAATAGGATCTCCATGGGTCTGCAGGAAATGGGAGGTCGTAGTCTCTCTGCATTATTAAGCCTGAGAGGGTAGGATCCACATCAGAGAGAGTTTTCTGACCACAAGAATGTGAGGTGTTCTGCGCCAGATTGCACATTGCCTTGGAGGTGGTTCACCTAGCAGGCAGAAATGCAGGAATGCAAGACTCAATTGGCTATAGGGAGACTGGGCAAGCCTGGCATTAGTTGATAGTTTACAGTAGGCAGGTGGGACCGGGAAGACTTTCAGCACACATAAGGTCTTGGTGCAGAGGCAGAGAAGGTAGATACTCAGTTAATTTTAGCTGGTAGCTCTGTCCATGTGTGGATGTCCACGGAGCAGCCCAGATGCTTTCAAGATAGAGTTGAGCAGTTCTGGAAGACAGTCGGAATATGTTGTTTTCCCATAGATTTAAATGGATTGGCCTTTGCTATTCCTTTGTTGTAGCACTACAAAGTGGGGGTTTTTTTGGGGGTGGTTTGTTTTTTGTCATACAATAGCAAAAAATCATGGCTTAGGTAAAAATCAGGTCTTTTCAATAATTCCAGAAATTTCTTCTTAATGTCACCATAAATTTTCCCATTTCTGTGAGCTACTTGCTTTTCTGTGGTCTACCCTGTCTCACTGTACTTTTTCCTTCTGTCTGTGTTGTGTTTTTTTGTCATAACACAATGACATTTCACTCTGAGCACCTTCAAAGGCCTTCTACATTGCAAGGGATTGCCACAAAGTGATATACCATGCCCTGTATCAGCACACTTAAGGACTGTCGTTACAGTTATCATAAATGGCACTGAATGTGCAGGCCAGGCTTGCTACCCTATGGTTCTCTGTCTCAGCAAAGAAACGACAAATCCCAACATGAACTGCATGGGAGGACTACAGCTAGACAGATGTTCCAGTAAGACCTGATCTAGAGAAGGTTCTCCAGTGCTTGCTGTTTCCATAGGCTTAGATAGTGTCATGCAGGAAGGCTTAGGACCTCTATAAGAAGGCCTTTTTTTTAGTAGCATCATGGGACTCTGAAGACTATTATTTTCAGCTTTCTATTTCATGCAGTGGGAAATTTAGAAGAACAGAATGATCATTTGTGTTATGTTCTCAGAATGATATGGGCTTTTGTTACAAACATGCCATTCTACATAGTAAAAGAGGCATGATATATAGAATAAAAAAAATTAACCCTCTGTCATTTGCTATTGTCTGACAACTTGCATGGTTACTTTTGGCTGAACTACAGTGTCTTAAAGTCTTCATAGATACATTTGTGCCACAAGAATGTTATGACACAGTCAATTCTTAGAATGTGAAAACAAAGTGAATTTCAATGATGTGAGGAAAATGCACATATAGACTAATTAACAGAAGGAATAAATGTGTTTGGCCAGCAATTGTGCTGTGAAAGTTAAATAATCAAAAATATGTTGTTCTGTGGAAGTGTTTGAGGTTGAGATATTAAATAGCAATTGAAATGACTAGAATAACAGTAAAATGCTGTTTGATTTTCTAATTATTATTAACGAATGCATCCTGAGCCCAATCTCTGTGGATCTTCTTCTGAAGCCCCTGCAATTCATGCTTTTCTCATGCATTATACATTAAACCCATATGGTAGTGTGAGGTGGACAGTCTCTGGGGAGAAGCTCAATACTGCTCTTTCTACTCCAGAAGGAAAAAAAAGTAAGGAAAACAAGAAAAACAGGACCAGAAGAGTAGATTGCAGGAAGGTACATAACCATGCTAATAACTACTTTAAGGCTGCCTTATTTTAAAAATAAATTATCTCTTCTAGTAACAGACCATTATTTCCTTGCCAGTTACATCTTTTTTTTTTTAACCAGAGATGCTTTTAAATTCTGGTGCCATTGTATCCACATTTGAATAATAGACTAGGGTACTAATGTGGATAGAGAAAAAGCAGCTAAACAAAATGCTTCAACAGAAGAATTCAATGCCTTTTTAAATCATAAGAGAGTAGATAAACTTCAAAATTAGTGTCCTTGGCTAACCTCAGAAAGATAATGCATACCACAGAGACAAGTGAAAATTTAAAATCAGCACCTCACATTATTTTATATAAATTAGTTGCAATTATGAGGCCTTTCATAAATTCATTATTACTTTGCCTTTCATGATTAGTTTGTCTTTCAGTTTGGTTTTAACTTACTATTTTTTAGAATAGAAATATACTGATGGTGAAATTTTTACAGATGTGCAAAAATTTTTATAGGAGGTTTTACCCCTCAGATTCACTGATGGATAGGTTTTCATGTGTTGATAAACTTAGTTGGTCGGCTGTTTTTACCATCACATACATATGCTTACAAAAGTCCACGAAAAGTAGCATAAACCAAGTCATAACATTTAATTTTTCTTCTGTCTTCTCTCTTTTTTCTTTCTTTCTTCTCCACCCCCCACGCCACCCCCCCACCCATCCCCCCCCCCCACCCCCCCCCCCCCCCCCCCCCCCGGGTCTATTTTTTCTTAGGCTAAGTGTGAAATATTAATGGAATTTAGGTCACTGTTTGTAAATTTTCATTATTTACAACTTTTGTGATGTCCTTTTACAGTCTTACATCATGATGTCTCCTGGTTTGTTTTTCTGTTCTGTTTTGCTGTTTAAATATGGGAAAGATGTTCTTTAAAATCAGACGTGGGCTGCTGAACACACCAAGGGAAGAAAGGAAGAAGAGCAGTGAATAACTGTGAACAGCTTCTCAACACATGTAAGCAGCAAAGACTCAAAGAATAGCTTATATTTTGCTTCTTTCTTTAGAGATGACTACTGCAGAACAGCAGTGCTTCAGAAAAGTTGGAACAGGGTGCTAAGAACAGCCTGATTTCTGAATAGTTTTATTCAGCTATTGCTATTCAGCTAAAGTTGAGAAAAAAACCTTACTGTGAGGTACCTTTGTTTCCTCAGGTACAAAAAAACCAAAATATTTTTCCCTCTTGGCTAAAGGAAGAAGGATGTGTAAGGGACATATAAATGTGATAAGTATTACTTTTTCACTCATTTTCTTTCTTCCTCATTTCATCTTGTTTTTCAGCTTCACAAGGTGAAATCCTAGACTTTCATCTTGTCCTGTTTACCATAAACTCGAATACTCATGTTCCTTTATTGCTCAGAAGATAAAACTTCATTTAAAGGCCACAAACCCCTGCTGCCCCAGCTGTTTTGAATAAATGCTGGCAGGGACAAAATCTCCCATTCCTGGCTGAAAATAAGAACTGCCTCTATAAATGATGATTAAATGCAGGATGAGAAATGCAACCAGTAAGTTTGATATTGCGGGCATCTCAGTGGAAAATTAGAATGAGATCAATTTTTATTTTCTTTTCAATCTATTCTCTTGCAATGAGAAATCTTTCATTCAAAACATTAGTGAGGGCAACAGTACTATTCTTTTCATCCTCATCACTGGCAAAAATGAAGGCTGTTAGGCCTCCGGGCTGAAAACACAGAAGGGGCATAGCAAGAGGATGAGCACAGCCACATACTAAAAAGTGTAATCCCACACGCTCTTGGGCTCAGTCATCAAAATATGGGAAGAGGAATGCTGTAGACCTCAAAAATGGACTATATTTTATGAGCCAATCAGATTAATGTAAGATTAAAAGCACTGGAATTTTCATATCTTAAATGTCTATTTTGTTCACTGTTTCTATAACAAGCCGATTTTATATCCTGTTTCTTTTATAAAATGTTGAAGTCTACAGTAACCCCATTAGATTCTATAGGTTGAGTCATGATCTATGGAACTAGTTAATTAATAACAGAGTGCACACATAAATATGAGTGTTTTTATATGGCATTTCACATGTGTTTTTTTCCTGTGTGTTGTAGCATTTGCTCACTGATTTGCACAATGGAGTTGAATCATCTGGACAAAATTATGTTACTTTAACTATATTTCTGAACAGTGAAAAAAATACTTTACAAGAATATTCTGAATATCTTCACTTTCTAATATTTGTATTTATTCTAATTTCTCATCCTAGGTTCCTCTAATAGTTGAATAAAATGCATATGGTATAGAATGAACAAATAACCAAAAAATGCAGAACTGTTTGGCTACCTGTAAAAGAAGACATGAGAACTTCAATAATTCTGAATTACCTTTTTAGAATAGAATAGAATAGAATAGAATAGAATAGAATAGAACAGAACAAAACAGAATAACACAGCATAGTTGAGTTGGAAGGGACCTACAATGGTCATCTAGTCCAACTGCCTGACCACTTCAGGACTGACCAAAAGTTAAAGCCTGTTATTAAAGGCATTGCCCAAATGCCTCTTTTTAAGGCACTGACAGGCATGAGGCATTGATCACCTCTCTAGGAAGCCCGTTCCAGTATTTGACTGCCCTGTAGTAAAGAAATGTTTCATAATGTCTGAACCGACCCTTATGCAGCTTTGAACCATTCCCATGTGTCTGGACAAGAGCTCAGCACCTCCCTCTCCCCTTCCCCTCCTCAGGCATCTGTAGAGAGCAATGGGGTCACCTCTCAGCCTGCTTTTCTTCAAACTAAACAAACTCAGAGTCCTTAGCCACTCCTCACAGACATGCCTTCCAGCCCTTCCACCAGCTAAATTGCCACCCTCTGGATGTATTTAAGTGCTTTAACATCCAGAGAAGTATCTGCAGAATATTAGACGAGTTGATATTTTCACTGTTGGAGGCAGCTAGTCAAACACTTGTCCTGAAATCCCTAAATGTTGCTCAAAGTGCAGAAAAAAAATGGTAAATAAATATTTGATCCTTTAACTAGTAGAAATCAGTGGTCTTTTACAGAGTGAGGGCTCCTGCATTACAGGAACGTAAAGGTATTTGATCTCTATCCACACCTGCCTGAGAAGAGTTTTTCTGTTCACCCTTGTATTCTCCCAGTCCTCTTGATTTCCATCATTTTAGCACAGCCTCCAGCCTCAGCAATCTCAGAGCACAGAAATGCAGTTGTCACATGAACATCAGAAGTGTGTTTCTCTGTTTCTCTGTGGCTTTTGTCATTTTGATTCAATTACACTTTGGTGTATAGATAAGAAGTATCAGCAGGAATTGACTTATAGTTATGTCAGTTACGGTAGAACTACTATTTGCTGCATTGTTATAATGGTGTGCTCCCCACTCCCCCCACTCCCACCCCCCACCCCCTTATTTCCATAATAATGAAGTGATAACCACCAGTGGCAATCGTAATGGATGTTTCTGGTGGTGATGGCTGTATCAAAGTTGTTTTGCAGACAGGTGACACGATAGCCAAGGACTAGTTTGAACAATGTATCCACCTAACAGTGCTGGTCAAGATCTGACTCAAGCCAAGTCTGAAAGAAACTAACTTCTGTAGTTGGTGTGCAAAAATGACTATGAGTCAATTCTCTTACTACACAAATAGTAGACAGCCCAGGCGTGTTGAGCTCTTCTGTGTGGAAGCAGGCTGCACAACAGGATCTCCCCTTGAGTAGGGAGGTCTCTCAAGGTCACTCTTCGAGGTTGAGAGATTCGTTGCCACAACAGATCCTCAGAAAGTGATTAATAGCATGCTAAACTTTGTAATCTTAGCTAAGTGACTGATTGTGCATGTATAATCCTTTAGATAGAAGCTGTTGACCAAGTCTTAGACAAAGTCTGGGTCTAGCTGCACCTAAAGTCTTCTCAAAGAAGGAGTTTAGAGCGCAAGGGGGTCCTTTCTGAACCTCATGACTCAATGGGAGGGTCTCCCTGACAGTTTTGTCTGACACTGTCCTCTGTGCAGTAAATAATCAAGTGCACCTTGGCAACAAATCTTGTTAAACCACTCTTGCATTTTCTATCAAACTTCGTTAAATCGCTGTTTTATACTAATAGATATATTGTTGCTCCTCTTTTACAAGTCAAGTATGTGACTTTATCCCTGACAACTGTGTGGACTAAGCATCCTTGCTTTATTGCAGTTCTTTTTTATCAGATCTAGGGCAAGCGTTATCAACAAAAACTATAAATTCCTGTTCTATCTTCTTTCTTTATGATCTGAAAGAAAATTGGCACTTCATTCATCTAAAGTAAGTTCCACAGCAGAAGTGCTTAAATATATTTAGTGTACTGACAATATCAGATAAATGTCAGGCTTGGATCATGTTAACAAGCTTTGCAATTTTTGTATTCTTTTCATCTGTGACAAAATTAAGCACTTACCAGCCATTAAGGTTGCACTGTGCAAGTCAAAAATGCAGACAGATACTCTTAGAGAATTTTAATCATACAATCACTGCACAAGACATTCAGATACCATATGCTTGGAATTTTTTTTTTCTTTTAATAAAACATGCACATAGACAAAATCAAGAAATCTAAGAGACAAGATTTTATTTATGTTCATCAAAAGAGCTGTTTTGAAGATGGCTGAATTGATGGCATTAGCAGGGACTACCAACCAAAAGGTCATATCCAAGAACAGTAAGAAAATACACACATAGTGGGATGTCTTCTATCTCTAGACATCTACAAATGATGCCACAGGTGATTAGAACAACTATATAGAGCAATCTGCAGAAGCAGACACTGGATATGCCACACTGACCTCTGACATTCAAAACCAAACCTGGCTGAAGTAAACATGGCAATTTCCCCTTCTTGCAGTTACTGTTTACGGTTACCTGCCTATCCAGTCAGCATGATGGTACTCACTATCAGCACCTTCTTCCTACAGACCTGGGTCACTGTCAGAAGTTCACTGTTGCAGGACACTACACAGAGAGAATGATGAAACAGGACCTTCAAAAGAGCTCACACAGTCTAACAACAAGGGAACAACAGGAGGGGACGCTGTGGGAGGACAGGAGGAGGCATGTGCCAGGTTGCTCAGCACAGTTCCCTAGTCTCCCAGCTGCCTGCCATTCTGCAAAACTATTAAATTATTTAATACAGCACACACAAAAACACATGACAAAGCAGAGAAAAGGGCAAGGTGAGTAGAAAAATGCCATGTCTCCTGACAGCCATTTTCAGTCAGATTTTATCCTCATGAAGAACAAAACTTTTAATCGGTTTATCACCATATGGAAGACTTGTATGCGCAACATAGGGATTGTAAACAAAGGAAGAAAGGTTCATGACTTCAGGCTGGTTCCAGTTGTACCTATCCCACTTCAAGTTAGCTGTGAGTTTCTGGGACAGCCAGTTGAAGATGGATGCGGAAACTGGATTTCTGAAAATCAGAATCTAGAAGAAACCTTTTCTCACACTAGTTGTATCTGAAATGCAAACCTAATAGAATAATTTTTTATTTGGTGAAATGTTAGAGAAGAAAAAGAGAACAATTATCATGGTCTGACTTTTCAGGCTTCAGGAAAGAATAGAGCTTTCTCAAAAAAAAACCCCCCACAAAAAAGCAACCAACCCACCCCCCCCCCCCAAAAAAACAAACCAAAACAAAAAACACCAAAAAACAACTCAAACCTAAAATGTTCTCAAAATCCACAATTAAATGTTTTTCTTAGTAAGCAAAAAGCAGCACTAGAAAGCTCATAAGATAGGCTACTTTCATATCCTATTCAGGTAAACAAAAAAATATAGATAAACTTCAGAAAATTATAGATTCAGATTTTCAGAGCTCTTAATTTCTTTTAAACCCCTAAAATAAGGAGCCCAGTTATTAAAAAAATTCTCAGGGAACTGGTAACTCTTCTAGCTTTTCTTCAGAGTGCCTGAAAGGCCAGTTACATTATCTAAATAAAAATAGAGTGTCAGAAAGGCTTTCTAGCAAAGCCTTGGCTGTTTGCAGAGCCCAAATATGTGCCTTTCACAACATAGCACCTGCAACAAAAGCAAGTGCCAGCTTGTGTTAGTAAAACAACATTTGTGAGACAAATACCTGTTAGGGATCAGAGGGACAGAAACTCATCCTGGCTGTGAGTGTGTTGGGTTTCAGGATGATACTGAACTATTACAGTTGGAGTAGAAGTGATGAGAAATTCCTTTTCTTCTTCCTGGGTTGACATGAGCAGTAAGACAAGGAGATATATTTTATTTTTCTTACATTTTTTTGGATCCCTGTCATAGCACTGGAGAATATCTTTGAAGGATTGTTTTTAACCAATGGCATGAGTTGTATCAAGTGTTGATTTCAACCCCATTGTCTTTAAACTGGATGATCTTTACCATAGGGATTCCTAAGAAATGTGTTCCATTGTAACAAATGTCACTGTCACATCAGGGGTCATAAGTTAACAACCAAAATATCTACCCTGAAAAGCTTTCAGCAGATAATGTGAGAAAGCTTCGTAAGTCACTACAGCCTTAATAAACTTCAACAGTTGACCTGCGAAGAACAGGTCAATCACACCCTTTGCTTTTCTTGTCTCTTCAGTGTCTTCAATTTGCTGGTCACAAAGGCGTCTCTTGGTTTCCTGTAAGTAACTCCATTGACCGTAATCCCTGGCTCGTGACCAATCTAGTCTTTGACCTTTCTCAGCATGGAAAATGTAACACATAGCTTATGCTGTTTTCTCTTTGAAAGGCAGAATTCCATGTTTTCTGTTGTATTCTTCCGTGTATTTTCATCACATGTTATTTCACCTGATCATGACTGAATATACTGAGTTGCTGTTTTCCCACTAGATTTGTAGTGAGTACAAAAATTTTTTTTTTTCATTTCTGGTCCACAGGGATTGACTTAGTGTAGGAAAAACGTTTTTTAAGTGTAAGAAAGGCATTTCATTCTGAGAATCAATGTCCCAGAGAGCCAGTATTTTTATTATTTATTTTTCTAAATCTGGGCTCACCATAAGGAAAAAAGGGGGGAACCCCCCCCCCCCCATACATAAAATTTAGGTCTAAGTCTGGATGTCAGTTGAGGTTGGTCCCTAGTCAACTTCTGCTTTCATTTTTGATTTCTAAGTAAAATGCTATCACATGTGCCGTTAACATATGCTTCCAATAGCTCATCCCAGGCTGGACTTACAATTACCCACACACGCATAATGCACAGCAAATTCTCAAGGTGGAGAGAACTTGGAGGGAGAAGCATGACCATAGATTACTGTTTTCCTGTGGTATACAGGAGCTCCACCACTTCTAAGCACAACAGCAAAGGCAGCAACTCTTAAATAATATTGGGAGGTTCTATCAGGTGTTTAGCTGTGCACATAAAGCTAAACTTCAGTGATGGGAAAATAACATCTAGGCTTGGGTGAGAAGGCTTAAACAAAATATTCCAAGCATGTGAGAACTCTGTTTGTTACAAGCTGCTTCAGTGAAGCTCTGTGTGCTGGTGTTCCAGACATCACCTGAGCTATTAAACACCTCACACCAAGATAGTTATGCAGGTTTATAAAGTACATTTTTATTTGCTAAAAGTGCATTGTTATTTCCTCACCCTCCAGGATGGCCTCCAGGACAAATGGGGGTTTTTTTGGACTTGCTGTGTATTACTGTCCATTTGTCAACATTAAATTTTATTCATCATGTCATTCTTATGAAATCTGTCTGCAGCTGTGTCCAGGTTTCAGCTGAGATGGAGTTAATTATCTTCTTAGGAGCTAGTGTGGTGCTGTGTTTTGGCTTTGACGTGAGACTTTTCAGTTCCTCAGGCCTTGTTAGTGAATAAGGATGGAGGGACACAAGGAACTGGGAGGGGACACAGCCATAACAGCTGACTAAATTTAGTCAAAGAGGTATTCCATACCATGGGGTATCATGCTCGGTATATATACCTGGGGGAACTGGCCGGGGTGGGTGGGTCATTGCTCCGGGACTGGCTGGGCATTGGTCGGCACGTGCTGAGCAGGTGCATTGTGTGCCACGTGTTTCTTCCTTCCCCTCTGGGTTTTCTTCTTTCCCTTCCCCTTTTCATTATAACTGTCATTGTCATCATTGTTATTATTGTTCCTTCATTTTTATTCTATTTCATTTTTTAAATTGTTCTTATCTCAACCCTCGAGTTTTACATTCCTTTCCAACTCTCCTCCCAATCCCTTTGGGTGAGGGGGGAGTGAGCGAGCAGCTGTGTGGGGCTTGGTTGCCAGCTGGGGTTAAACCACGACAAGCTGTCTTTGAAATTTCTCAGCATTTCACTTTCTCTACCATTACTCTGTGGAAGTTATCTACATAGAAGAAAGCCAGGACTTCAATTCTTGTCCCCTCCCAGACCTATTGTAGTACTTAGCCCAGCTGGAAGAGGACATTCAGTACCATGCTGTCTTCTGTTTTGTGAACTGTTACCTTATCTAGAATTTTAACTGGGGTCTTCACTACCAAGTATTGTGCAGACGATTGGTAGAAAGTGAATCTTTTTCAAATTCAAAGTTGCTATGCCATTATGTGAGCTGTTCATCTGCCTCATTAATACTAACACTGCCATAATTTCCTGTTTGTCTTTTAATTAGACCTATTCCTGATGTTTTAAGCCCAACAAAAAGAAATATATTCCAAATCACAGCAAATGGCTATTTCAGAAGTGTAAACTCTAAATATTAACATCTGAATTAAACTACACATACATGTCTCTGAAGAGATGAATTAGGAGCAGAAGTGCAGAGTATTCCTTTAGGCATATTATAAGAATAAATCTAAATTGCTGGCAGCAATTATATTTGTTTCCAGCCACTGGCAATGTGAACAATAAATTCACAAACAACAGTTTTCCTTCTCCTGACCATATATATACAATTAAGGTCATATGCTGCTCCCTGAGAGCTTCACAGAGGGAGAAAAATGGAAATAGGAAATCTAACTGTTCATTCTTCCTTCTAAGCACATTTGTTGTGCAAATTGCCTTCAATACACATTATACTACAGCTGACATCTGTTTCAAGAAACATTTCTTGATACTCTTATCTGTCACCAAGTAAACTCTTAACTTAGATGTCAAGGAACTAAACTGTCAGGCCAGAAGAGTATGAATTTTTTGATGCTGGCATTAGAGAGAAGGATGAGTCCCAGCACAAACATATATGGCACATAATCCTAGTGCTACTGAAGTTGGAACAGAATTCCAGAGGAAGTATGGTTTCCTGACAGTTTACTGTCCCCTATTGGTTTTATCTGGTAGCCGGATATTTTTCAGCCTCAAAGGACACAACAGGTACAGCTGGAACTTGAACTTTGTGTGCAGTTGCAGAAATAAAACTTAGTGGAAATTAACTGAGGGAACTTCACTGGCGTTGGAGTAACTGTTTGCATGGCTGGACTGCTAAAATGGATAATTAAAAGCTCTACAAAGGGCAAGGAAGTTGAGGAGAGAGGGTAGTCTCTGTTAAGAAGCAGTTTAGATGTATGGAACCCTTCTATGGGGACAGGTTACAAGCCAACTGAGAGTTTGTGGGTCAGAATCAAGAAGGGACCAGTGACAGTAATGTTTTTATGGCAGTTTGTTATAAATCACATAATCAATACAAGCAGGCCAATGAAGTCTTCTTTAAATAACCCAGGGAAGTCTCTGCACCACAGATCCTGGCTCTCATGAAAAACTTTAACCCTCCCTGACATTGGCTGGAAGGGGAGGATGGCAGGGTGCAAACAATGCAGGAGAGTGTCAGGTACAACCTCTTAATAAAAGTACTGTATGGGCCAGCCAGTGGTGATACACGGCTGGGTTTGTTGTTCATAAGTAAGAGAGAACTCGTTGGGGATGTGCTAATCAGTGGTAATCTAAGTTGAGATGCATCATGCAGTATCACAGGTGAAAATCCCAAAGCCATTGAAGGAGGTAGATCCTGGCTTCCAGGTTTTTTTAGTCTGAAGAGCAGGTTTCTGGGGATCTAATAGGAGTTCCTCCCTCTCCCCCACCACTACCCAGCAGGAGGCGATTGGGAATTAAAAAACAAAGTATTGCTGTGCATGGTGGAAGTGTGAGAGACAACGGGCATAAACTGAAACAAGAGACATTCAGACTGGATAAAGATAAAACTTCTTCTTCACTAGGGGAGAAAAGTGGTGGCACAAATTTCCCAGAGAGGTTGTGCTGTTTCTGTCCATCCCTAGGTGTTTTCAAGATCTGACTGGACAAAGGCCTGAAAAAAACTCATATGAGTTCAGACCTTAACTTGTTTTGAGCAAGGGATTAGACTAGAAACCTCCTAAAGTTCTTTCCAACCTGAATTATTCTAGGATTCTATGATCTCTGCACTAGAAAAGTATTTTATCTTCTATATCTTGCTCTGTCTCTGCCTGCATCCTTGAACAAGAACTGAAAGCTCCAAGGAAAAAAAACGTACATCTTGGGAAGTGAGGAGGGAACCCTTCTTATTTAGAATAAATTTTTGCTTCCCTTAACCTCTAAGACCATTTAAATCCCTGATTATCCACTGGCTGGAATTCCTCTCCTTCCACCTCATTCAGAGCCTTCTCCACTCTGGTTTACATGCAACAAAACCTGTCCATCTTAAGTCTTTACCTGTTTGTAGATAAAACAATGCTCCTTAAGCATTCTACTTGATGTCTCAGGTACTACTATTCTATTTTTTCCCTTTCTCAATTGGCTTTTCTTCCTTTCTTCCGCTATTCTTTTTTCTCCAAGTCCCCATTCTCCCTTTCCCTGCCATCAATGTTTTTTCAATGCCTCAGCTTTTGGATTTCCCAGACCTTGCTCCTTTATTCTTTCTTTTCATTCTGAGTTATTAGCTTGGTAATATCATCTCAGTATATCATGAGAAGTAGCTCCCCAAACCTGTACGAATCATATGTAGAGAAAATAGCTGGGGGGGGGGGGGGGGGGGGGGAGGGGAAATGTTAGAGATATTCCTACTGCTCTCATGCTTTACTGCCCCCACCACAACAAGAAATTAATCTTCATTAATGAAGCTCTTCAACTTGTTTTTTCTATGCTTTTTTTTTCCCCCAAGGTGGTATTTTATTCTATCTTTCTAACATCTCCTGTGGATTTCTAGCTCTTCAATTCAAGTTCAGCATAGTTCTAAAAGTGCTTTCAATTATTCATTTCTTTTGTTATCACTTCTGTACCACTTTTTAACAGTCCATCTCTGTGAACAGCACAAGCAACGTGACTATCACTCAGGCCTGCAACGTTGATGTGGTCCTGACTTGCACCTTTCTCTGAATCCTTACATCCAACTGCTTGTGTTACATTTTTGGGGTATTGTTCAGTTTATTCTTTGCCCGTATGTGTCATCTTCTTACCATAAACAGTAGTCAAACGATTTTGGGGTAAGTCCTATATCTATTGTGGATCCCAGTGCTTCAGCCTTGTTGCAAACAGACCTAATTGGCTGTTTCTTTGCAAAATGACTTTATGCCTTTTGTCAAAGGTTTCTTTGTGTCCAGAAGTCTTCTTCAACACAGGAACGCTGTGTAGCATATGTGCATAGAGTCTAGTGGAGACTGGTGTCCTGGATATTTAAGCAATAAACCCCAGCATCTTAGGCAACGTGAGAGGCACAAAAGAACTGCATGGTATTTTGCTTATTAAAAAGTTTCAGGTACACTGCGTAATTGCTTTGCACATGAGCACCTTCATGAAAGTACTGGATTTATGTAAAGTCAGTTCATTTTCCACAGATCTGATGTTTCCCAGAGTATGATAACTCTGTGCAGATTTTTTTCTGCATCTGATATAGTTTAACCCAGTGATTTACATACCTAAAAGTCTTGTCTTGACTAACTGTGTATCATCTGCTGCCCCAATCACAGAATTCCTTGGTCTACCCTGCTTATATGCTTCTGATCAGGTTGTATTTTTATCTTACAAATAATCGTTATAATTCCACTACTGTCTGTCTCCCTCCTACATCCCTTCCTTTTCTACACAGGACTTCTGTGATTTTTCATGCATCCAGCATCCTTCCATGTCTCATGATGATCTTCCTATATCCAGTTATTGCCCATTTTCACATCAGTAGTTTCATGCTTTGCCACACTGTGGAGAAACTCCCTGAACACTTCATGTGTCCTGTCAGACTCCTTTTCTGCAGTGCTTCGGTGCTAAGCAAGTGCCGATACCTCTAGGGGTCCCAGGGAAGTGGAATCTGCCCTCTCAAGCTGCTATTCCAATATATCCACCCACTTGCCTCTTGTTGTCTACACAGATTCCAACTTCTTGAGAGTGAAATCAGCCACAGTATTCTGTTTTTATAATGCCTAGCACTGTGTGATTGTGACTGTGGTTACAGCTTACCAATTCTAGCATACTACTTCTAAAAGTAATAATAAAGCTTATGTAGAAAAATCTGTCTTCTCGTTCTGTTTCTAATGGCAAATTAACTTGAGAAGTTTATTACTGACCAAGATACCTGCCAGTTTATTATCAGTTCAGCAACCTGGAAGGAAAATCAAACAGAAACAATAAATCAGCATTTTCTAATCTGAATAAATACTCCAGAAAATAGCTGAAGTGAAGAAAACAGACATGCAAACTACAGTGCTCAGCTGGCACCTAATAGCAGTACTTCATTGTGAAGCAGTTATTTTCCTGCTTGTGTGTGATTTTGGAATGTATATCATTCTAAATCATGTAGCTAGTGAAGGATTCATGACTGCATAAAACCATTAATTAATTTGGAAGAGAATTTCTAAGCACCAGAAGGAAGGAAAGAAGGAACATTTTAGAAAGTCCAGCAGCTGTAATATATCCTCCAGGTATTGGCAGCGGCAGTTTTACATTGGTGGGGCAACTTCTGCCACTGGAAATGAAAAAGTAATTTTAAGTCAAACCCTCAGTTTTTCTACAATTCATTTAACAAAATGTCAATAGCAGAGGTGGCTCTGTACTGCTTTCCAAAACCAGAATAAAATTAAAGAATCCTTCTGTTGCAACAGCAGCATAGCGAACAGTGGGAAAAGAGACACGATTACATCTTTAAAAGCTGTCTGTGCTTTTCCATTCAACTCCTCTACACACAATCCAGATAGATTTTGTGATCTACATCTTTTTAGGAGCTGAGTTGTTATATTACTATTATATCTTGAAAGATACTTCCCCCGGCCAAGCAAACACCATAGTCAATGTGGAGCTTTATGAAATTTGACAGATGAAGCATACTATTAAGTTACATTAACATTTTTGGTTCTTTGTGGAAGGATAATTTGATTTGATTAATAGGTTTCCATTGCAATACAGAATAAATGCTCACTTCCTAGTTAATCCAGTTTGTTTAGAACCAGAGCACATACCTGTGAGGCAGGGAGCCTTTTTGAAATAATGTTTTACAAGCAGATAGTCTGAGTTTTCCCCATGCTTTACTCCAGTGTGGCTGAGACCAGGTTCCATCCAATTTATGTATTAGCTTCCAAAATTTATGAGATCACAGGTCAAGTGAGCAGTAACAGTTCACAGGCAGGTGAAAAGCCACGGTCTGTTAAAGCAAATAAATGAAAAAAGCAAATAGAGCTGGAAACAGATAGACACACATATCTATACATTCAAACTACAGATCTCTCACAGTTTAACATGTTAACATAACCTTGTTTCTACAAGCCAAGTTGACTTAGGTTTTCTTTTGTTCTTCCAAGCAGCTGAAGAACTATATTTCTACTGCCATTTTCATGAACTACTTAATCTTAAACACTGAGAAGCATTATAAAACATCAAAATACAAGTAATTAAATTTTTTTTGCTCAACCTGGTATTTAAATAAGAAAATTTTCTTATATTAATATTTACTAATATTTTATCAAAAAGCCCAAGAAAGTGCTCAATGATTTTTTGAAAAAAATTTCTCTTTACACACATCTAAACTTGAGTTTCTCCCCTTATGTTAGTGTGTGTATTTCTCTTAAACTGTTCATACAAACCACTTTTTCTCACAGTTATAGCAAGCAACCTAAAGAACAGCAAATACGCTGACAAAACGTGTTAGTGTGTTTGACATTCACCCTTTGCATAAGAAATAAGTCAGCCCTAACATTAGTTAATAGCTCACAGAAGGGATAAAAAAACCCAAACAAACCAAACTTTGACATATTGGTTTCACTGTACTTCAACAAACGGACAGCTTGTTTACATATTGACTAAAAAGAGCAAATAGAAAGTGTTAAAACTGATACCTCAGCTTCCTGGCTCTTCTTTGTGGAGAACATCTTAATTTTACTTGCTGAAGTCTTCTCATGCCTTCACCTTCTCTTATATAACTACAAATTTGCTTGAAACCTGGCTGTTCACTGAGAAACACAACAAGAGCAGTTCGATTTCAAACCTGCTATTATTTCAAACCTGCCAGAATCTATGTGATCTCATTTTACTTGAGGACAGCTGTCTTCATCGCACTCAGTTGTCTGATCTGAGCCGTTGTCTTCACCTCTTTAACAGGTCACAAATATACATACAAGCATACACTCTATTTTGTCACATTTTCATCAGGTGCCTTCAAACTGCAGCACTGGGATTAGATCTTTCTCAGTCTAAAATAAATTATGATTCAAAAGGTCTATTTACCAGTGGTCAAAACATTGGCAGACACTAATGCTCCAAAACCAAGCAGGCTTTCCTTGTGAGTTGCACCTCTGGTTGGCATACAAAGTTGCCTTTCAGGTGCCACTAAAGCTAGTGAAAAATTAAGCTGTGTCAGTCACAGAATGTTCAGTGGTACACAGCCTTAGCTGAAGCAGAAAATTTAAGCTGGACAGAAATAGGCAAAGTATTACACCCAGTACTGTATGTGCATCTTGGACAGGCTGTTGGGGCAAAGGTCACTTTTTGTTCATGGTGACTTTCTGAGCATATTACAGATGTGGTTCAGCCCAATCTTTCAGTTCTAACTTTGTACATGAAAGGCTCTTTACAGCTTGATTGATTTTCGTAACAATTCAGAGCATTTATTTGCCTTTTGCAGACTTTTGCTCTGTTGGTTACGTTCCCCTGTCTCCCCTTAAAACAGACAAAAATATTAGAAAAGTAATAAGGGGGGAAAAAAGATATTAAGGAAACAAACCTAAACAAGCCCACAGCAACAACAGCAACAATAGAAGTACTCCAAAGCTTCAAATAATGTGGGGGAAAAAGTTTTGAACAAGATAATCAACAGATGCTCTAGAACACGGCAAATATATGAAAGTATTCAGTGGACTGGAGAAGGTTGAGTATCCTAGATTCAGGTGAGGCTGAGACACATGAGCTGTTCCTCTGAATTTCAACAACAGGGACAGCTAAGAAAGCAGACTTTTTCTACCAGGGTCATTTGTTGAAGTTACCAGTCACAATCAAGTTCTGAGTTTGTGTTTACTTTAAACTGTAATATGTGAACGAAATATTTTACTTGGAAAACACATTTTTTCTTAGCATTTAATATAAATGAAATCTTTGAATAAACGAGGAAATTATTAATGTGTGTATACCTATTCTAGTAGAATGTATTCTGCACCATTAAAAGATTCTGAATTGTTCATCTCTTATTGCTCATAATTTTCAGCAAAGATCCAAAATAATAGCCAAAGTTTTACAGTATTGAATCTCATACATAGCTTCTGCTCAGCCTAAAAAGGCTTGCCAGCATGTTGTCTTTTCTCCTGATTTGCTCATGCATTGGTTAAAATGTGCTATATATCTGCTTTTTCATTTCCTTAAAAGTAATCATTTTCAACAGTTGAAAGCAGGTGGTTTTTGGTTAAGAAACCTTGCTGACACTTCAAATCTATTTTTTTGACATTATGTTTTTTCAAGGGGAAATTTTTCTTTGTAGCCAAAAAAAGTCTGGTTACCAATTTCTTTTCCTCCAAATTAGTTTGAAGTTTTGGCCTATTTCTTAAACTGGCAAGCAATGCCCTAAGGCTCAGTCCTGAGCTGTGAGTTAAAAAACTCAGAGAGGCTTTTACTTACCTGATCTTTCCAAGGCATTAAGTTGAATGCCATGTAAGGTGTTACCAGTTAGCTGTGTGAAGATGGAACAGCCATAATTGTTAGTCAGGCCTAGAAAAATTTATCCTTTTAAATATGGAGACAATCACAGAAGTACCTGTTTTACTATTAGTTCCTAAATTAAGGCAGAAAACTCTCACAGCAGACCTGCTCAGACTCTGAATTTATGGATTCCTGTGTATGGTCTCAGAAACTACCATGGCACCATACTGTTTCAGCCTATTGCCCTTTCCAAGTATGTTCTATGGATTTACAGGACAGTGGATCTCGGAATTTACAGCCATCTCCAAAACTAAACAGTCAGGGAGCAGCTTCTGTCAAGGAGCAGGACCAATGAGCATGAACCCGATTCAAATACATATCTTTGTGAGATATGATGCAGTTTCAAATCCCTGAGACCTGTCTGGCCCAACAGGCAGGAAAGTCCTTCAATTTCCTTGTCAGCTAATACTTAAAAAGAGTGTCATAAAAAAATTTCAGGAATACTGCTTCCAGCTGTGTATAGGATGGTAACACACATAAGATTATGAATGGATCACAATCTTTAGCTCCAGTGACCTTGGCAGGTAAGAACAAACGATTAATTACTTTCTGTAACTAACTTTGAATGTCTCACTAACCTCAATTACATGTTAAGCGTGGCCTTTTGGAGTGAATGACAAAAGGTAATTTAAGAATTAAAACTCAAATGGAACATTTTAAAATTATGTTTTAAGACAAACATTTCTAACAGTACTAATGTTAGTATATTATTTTAATAAGTTTACCATGTTAAAAGTACTTGGAACATTCTGATGAATGTCAGAAATGCAAACCTTCTTTCAGTTCAATCAAATAAGCATTTTTTTCTAAAATATCTCATTAATAAAGGCCTAAATTAGAAAAGAAAAAAGAAAAAAAACAGTGACAAGTACATCTTACAGCACATGCTGAAAACTGACATATTTCAGCTGTAGTAGGCCCTTCATAGGGGGAAAATCCCATTGTTTCCCCTTTGGCTTCATTATAACAGGAATCAGCAAGGCTGTACTGCCTGAATGCATTCACAGCTGAAAACAAACCTGGTTTAAAATAAATATCAAAGGTCAAGGCATATACAAATTTTTTTCTTGGAGTCAGTTTGCTAGCAGTATACACAGTATAGAGTAAAGCTAACAGAAAGTTACAAAAGCGTGCCCTATTTTAGAAGCTTTCTCTAGCTAATGTTGCTTTACTTCTTTCAGGAAGCCCTAAATAACAGTATCTTGAAGTGAAAGGGAGATAACATTCATGCTGAAGCAGAAAGAATGTAAGTTTTCTGATAGCCAAAGTTGATGATAAAGACAACAGAAAAAACAATAGTGAACATGGAGACCAAAAAAGTGAGAAAACTGAAACAGAGGAAGCAGTTATAATCTCCTTCTATTCCTCAAAACCCAGTAACAATTTGGTGTAGATGTGCACAAATTTCAGCGCTGCAAAGTCACAGATAATTTGATGGGATTAGTTTACGCTCCCTATGATCAAGAACTTCACCTATTAAAAGCAGCATCATTGATAGTATTTCTTATGAGATATTGATCTTTCTCTCTGTCGCAGCAAAAACAAACCAGTAGGCTACAACAAGGCATTTAGCTTTGGTCAGATCCTACTGTCCATGCTATTTCTTCTTCCTCCAGAAGCCCAACCACACTCCTCCTCCATCCAGCCACCTATCCCCCAATCCTCAGAACTATTTATCTACTCATCAGGAATGAGCTACAGCTGCACATCATCCATGTCAACCAACCCAGTGCCTCTGAGGCAAGGCCACAGCTGCAGATTATCAATGCTAATCAACCCACTGCCTTCATTCCTCTACACCTCTCTAGCTCCAGCTGCTGTGGACGTTCTGCCTCCCCTGTTTATAAGGGCCTTTTCCTGCTCATTAATATTTTCTTTGCTTCTATGGCTTATAGTTACTGCTATTGTAGAAGCAGACAAACATTGAGGTAGCTAAGCCAATCTCATGCTGTGAATAACAGGAGCCTTCCTCATGAGCAGCTAAATCATTACACAAAAGTAATTCTCAGGTTACTCCCAGAGGGAAGTGAATCTTCCCATTGAGCAGGATCTCACAGAGATCACAGTGCCTCCTGACATGGGCTTGGTCAGAATTGCTTTCAAGAATGATGGTAAGATTGCCAGATGCCAGCATACATTAATCTCCAGATCAAACTTGTTGCTTCAGAGAAGAAATTATAGCCTCTGTTCCATGCCAATGCCTAAAGGTCATCTAAGAAAATATTTTAAAAGATAAATTTCAGTGTTCCTAGAGATGACTTATGTTTTCAGTAACTCTGACTGAAATAGAAGTTATGAAACCGGAAAGGAACTACGATGGCTATGCTAACATATAGACTAGACTCAAGCAATGTCTTCCCTTTCATTGTGTATTTGTAAGAGAAAGAATGACGTGTCCTAGACACACTGCTTCCCTGCATTGCTTACACACAGATGCAATGCTTCCATTACATTAATACCTATGAATCTAGTTTTTCCAGACTTTCAAAGAAAAAGATTTAAACATCTGAGTAAAAAAAGAGAATTTGGATCTAATTTATTTATCACTGATAATATTAGAACATTTAGTCATGTATTCATTGGAACAAAAGCATTCAATTCAAATAGATAAATAATTTCCCAAAAATGTGAACAATATTTTATTGTATCTACTAAAAGATAGTAATAGTATAAGGTCACTGCGGTGTCCCCATTCCCCTCCCCATAAAGTCTGCCTTACAGACTTCATGGCTGTTGGTAATAAGAGTACTGGAGAATTTGTGGTTAGCGGTTAGAGCAGGGGTCCTCACACTTTTTAACCAGGGGGCCAGCGCGGATGCAGTGGCAGGCAGCCATCTGCGGCGGCTTGGTTTCCCCCCCCCCAACCCCCGGCGGGGGGGGCCGGGGGGTCTGTAAATACCGGGGGCCGGATTGAGGACCCTGGGGGGGCTGTATCCAGCCCGTGGGCTGTAGTTTGAGGACCCCTGGGTTAGAAGGTCTTGTGGCTGCATAGCAAAGAAAATGCCTTCACAGAATCATAGAATCACAGAACATTCTGAGCTGGAATGGACTGATAAGGACCATAAGCTCCAACTCCCTGTTCCTTGCAAGTCTACCCAAAATTAAACCATATGACTAAGAGCATTGTTACTATGCTGCCTGCACTCTTAACAGGGTTGGTGCTGTGACCACTTCTCTGGGGAGCCTGTTCCAGTGATGATGACCCTCTCAGTGAAAAACCTTTTCCTAATGTCTAATCTGAACTTTCCCTGATGCAGCTTCAAACCATTCTCCCATGCCTATCACTGGTCACCAGAGAGGAGATCAGCACCTCCCCCTACTGTTGCCCCCTCCTGAGGCAGTTGCAGACTGTGATGAGGTACCATCAACCTTCTCCAGGCTAAACAAACCAGGTGACCTCAGCTGCTACCCGTAAGTCTTGCCTTCTGGACACACTCTGCTAGTTTGATGTCCTTCTTAGATTGAGGTGCCCAAAATTATACCCTGTACCTGAGGTGGGGCTGCGCCAGTGCAGTGTAGAGTGGGACAGTCACCACCCTCAGCTGGCCAGCCGTGCTGTGCTTGATGCACCCCAGGACACAGTTGGACCCTTTTTGATGTCAGGGTGCACTGTTGACACATACTCAACTTGCCATGAATCTAAACCGCCAGATGTCTTTCCCTGGGGCTGCTCTCCAGCCTCCTGTCCCCCAGTTTGTATATACAACCAGGATTACCCCATCCCAGGTGAAGAGTCCAGAACTCATTCTTGCTAAATTTTATGTGGTTGGTGATTGCTCTGGTCTCTAGTCTACTCAGATATCTCTGTAAAACCTCTTTACCCTCAAGGAAGTCCACAGCTCCTTGTAATCTAGTATCAAAAGCAAACTTAATGTGCGCTCAACTGCATCCAGATCATTCATACAAACATTAAAGAACACTGGCCCTAAAAATCAAGCCCTAGTACTAGAGAAGCGGTGCTAGAGAAGACTGATTCTGCTGGTTGTGGCAGCATGTGGAGTGCTGATAAAGCAGTATACCAGCTACAAAACTAATTATTCAGGATAACAAATTATATTCAAAATATTAGGCAACACTTTAGTACCAAACATGATATGAGTCTTCTTTTTTACATCACCCTGGTTGAGTGGTCCTTTTCACAAGTTGTTGCTATTCAGACTATCTTTTTTCTTATACCTGTGCTTCTCTCCAGAATATCTGTACTATTTTCTATTAACTGTAGCAAAGAAATATTAAGGCAACATACTGAATGCTTTTGGATAGGTTGCAATTCAAAACCTTGGAAAGGGATTTCCTATATTAATATGGACAAACTACTTCATTTAATCTGTAGTGTGCAACCGATAACTTCATATGATTTTGGTCCTACCCTTTTCACAGTATGATCTTTTCCTGACTACTACTTGCTGTAATATACGATCTGTCCCTGGAGTGAGACGTGTTCTTGCTCCTAACTGCATTTTAAGAAATTTCAGTAATGTACCTGTACTTTTGAATAACCTAAAAGTTTATAATTTTGTGAACATATTTGGGGTTGAAATTAATATGTTCTTAATAATACTTGGCAATCTCTGTGGAAGTAATACTCAGGTCCTGACAGACTGTGCCATTACTTCCTCTCGTCTTAGCCAATGTGTATTTTTCTTTTGTCTTGTTTCTCTGAAATTCATTTTTTTCTGTGGTCTTCACACAAAAGAGAAAATCTAGGCTGTTTTGAAGGTTCTACAGATGTAGCACAGTGTGAAAAATCTCTCCAGGAAAAGGAAATTCTAGTTGTCACATTATGTCCTGTAACAAAGTATTTTTTCTTTGCAAAAAGTAACATTGTGTACTGTACTCAAGCCTGTGAGCGTTTTCACACCCAGAATGTGTTTGGCTCCTTGCTTCTTTCATTTTTTACTTTTTGCAGAAACACAAAGCAATTCTGTGGTTAAAAATGAATTATTTTTTTTCCCTCTAAGAATAGCCTTTCAACCTGATGAAAAAAACGAACACAGAATCAAGCATTTCCAATCCTTGTGTCCTTGGCCACAGTGACTTTTCTCTTAAAATCCTCCTTGAGAATGTCCCAGCTTCTGAAAACAATCTTTCATTAGCTGCTGGATCTTGCACTGCTCCTCCTATTATTTGTAAGTTTCCTGATGCAATTAGACCAATGGTGCTGTAACATTATTGTTCAACCAGATGAGAGTTCTGTGTGGTTATACCTGTCAAGATGGATGAGTACTGGTGCAGCTGGGAGAAGCTTAGAGCAGCTCCTTAGAGGCTATTGACTGAGAACACACACTGATCACTCATGCCACCTTGTTTTCAGTCTTAACCAAAGCTATGTGTCCAGTTCATACATAGAGTCCATCTTATACTATTTTATTCTATTTTATTTAGTTGAAGAAGTCCTTTTCAGTGGTGGGGCTTATCTGACACAGAAAATGCAGAGGGCAAGAGGTTGTGAGGGATAGTTATACCTTTTTCAAATGCCACAAATCTATAGTTTTGTGGACAATTTCAAAGCTAAAAGCGCACACACTGAGATATTAAATTTGCAATGACTTCTCCTTGCAGTATAAAACAGGATGGTAAACCCTGGGCTTTTAACTTCCCCATGAAGAGGAAAATACAATCAAAAACTTGGTCAATAATTAGACTACACAGTGCAATAAACCTTTCCCTCTTTTGGCCTCTCTTCAATCTCTTTCTCTTTGACAGACTTCTTTGGAAACATTAGAGTGCAGAGTATCCCACATCCCCATTAAACTGGATGCATCTGTTCTTGTTTGGCAGGGATTCCAAGTGATAAGGTGTTCACTTTCTGTGTCACCAGGAACCATTAGTGGGGCAGTTTAAAATTCATCTTCTCTCATGGACTGAGTGGGAGTGGTGTGAGTTCACATGCTCCTTCTGTGAAGCCCAGACAATGCCGCTTGACTGAGGGCTGCTGAAGTTGCTTCATCTGAAATGCATTAAAAACATGAACGTTGTCTTGTTTTGTTTCTATCATCTAAATTGTAGAGTCATCCTGACATGTTTAGAATGTTGTCTGCTGGGTTCTGGTTTGGTCTGATCTTTATAAAAGCTTTATAAAGGCTCAAATGCACCTTCAAGCAGATATAAAATTGTTCCACATTGGCATGAACAGAAAAACATGGAAAGAACAAAAATCTCAAATGTTTTCTCAGCAGTTCCACAGTCAGTAACTCTATGTGTACATTCAAATGAGATAATTTTCTTTTTCATTATTTCCAAAGACAATATGAAAGTGGTCAATATCCTGCTTCAAATTAAAAGCTATTAAAATCATCCCTCATTCCCTCAAAGATGTCTAGAATAATCAAGAACTCTTTCCAAGGTACTGTTGCAGTTCAAGACTAATGCACATAAGAATTCCTTTAAACATTTGTCTGTGGCAAAAAGAGCCAGAAGTCTCTGCCTGCCTTATTTAATGTTTTCTAAATCATGGTCATTAATTCCTTGGTCTCTCAGGGCATGGGATTAACATTTTTTATCTGTATTTGTGCAAGCTTGTGTATCTGCATGTAGTTTATGCTCAGGATTACAAATTTCAATGTTGACCCCTGAAAAAAACCACAAAAAATATAATCCTGACCATTTTAAACAAGATTTTGTTATACTATTGATGTTTGTGCAGCTAGTTAATGAAGTGGTTTCTGTTCCATTAGAGTGACTTCTGAGACATTGGTTGTTCTCTCTAAGGAAGCCTGTGGTGTACAGAGGCATGCTGGGGGGTAATGTTGGGAAACAAAACTCTTCCTTCACTTTAGGGAGACTTTTTATTCTGTTTGGAAATAAGTTTAGGTTGGAGGAAATCCTAAGGAAGTGTAGGTTCTCCTATACTCAAAGATGTGAAAGAAATGGATGAAAGGACCTCCTGACAGGTAAAAGGCTGTGTATGAGTCCTTTGAACATTAGGATTCACAAAGAAAATAGAAGAACGGTTGTTAGGACTGATCAGAGAAGGATGTCATGGACTCATTTACCAGCAAGTCTTAAAGTGGATCAACACAAGTGGACCAGAGGTAACGGAAGTATTCTTCAGATCCTGGCACCAAGAATTCCTAAAATAAATTTTAGTATCGGGAAGTCCCTGGTTCTTTTGTCCTTCTGCTGTTTCACTCAGAATCCTGTGCAGGAAGAGCACCACAGAGTATCAACTTCTCAACGTTATTAACATTAATGTGTACTGTTATGGTTTACATCATGCAGTAATATAACCACACAGATTGTAGCATATAAATGTACCAAATGAGAATTTGTTCTTTTTCTTTACTTCTTTCTTTGTTCTGTAAAGCTTCAGCATTGATCTTTCTGTCTAGTGATCCTATTTATGGTACAAGCCCAATGACCAAAAAAGCCACACTGTCAGAGGCTCCATTACAGAAAGAGGAACAAGGAAGATTATTTTCCAGTCCACTAAAAATATGCGGAGGGTGGGAGAATGAAGAAAAATGATGATCAGCATCATATGCCATTTCTAGGATGTTATTTCTGTTTTGTTGAATCCCATCAGATAGACTTACTGTAGTGTATAAAATGCAACGTACAAAATGCAATATTGCTTCCCACTGCAATTTGTACATTATCATCATTTGTCTATGTGGAGGTCGATGTGCTTCAGTCACTGTAATTTGGAAGCACTCCGCCTACCAAGGAAGTGCTGCCTCTGGACAGAGAAGCACAGCAAAATGCAGAAGCATTTGCTCTAGGTGGAAAAGAATACCACATCTAACTAAAGGAGCATGTCAGGACATTTTTTACTAAGGGAATAAAATTGTAAAGTTATTTTTGATGCCCAGGTTAGTGAAAACATCCTACAAAACCTGATGGTTTAGGAATATTTATAAAGTAACATTTCATCTACATCTGTGTAAATGACAACACATCAACTCTCTCATGCACTGTCCATGAAATATATGTATTTCATGGAATTTAAACTGCCATTTCACTCTTCTGGAAGGCCTCCTCATGCTTTCTATAAGACAAAGACCTTATTAGCTATTCTTTTCTCAATACAGAAGCAAATTCTTCCTTTCTTTTTAGAAAGAAAGGGCTGCAGCAGATGGGGCAAAGACATGCACATCACCATTTTCATATTAACGGTAATTTTCAGAGGAATCTATCAGAATGAGACAGATTGCAGAGAATGCACTCACCTAAAATATATTGACTAATCATTTTCTGAATATTTACTAAGTCATGCTTTGTAAAATTCTTGGCAACTGAATCTTTTAAACCTGGGATGACTGATATGGAATAGTGATTAATAAATTTGTGTATTATTCTCTCTCAAAGCAATGGAAATTCAAATAATCAAAGACAAGGAAAAGGCAAAATGGCAGCATTTAATTAAATGCTGATACCAAAGAGGGCTTTAGAATTTATATATAGAAAGTTTCAGCAAGCAACATCACCCCGTTATTTATGTCTACCTGGGCAAGTTAGCTTCCTAAGAGTATAAAGTTTAAATAACTCTCTACATTCTTACAGAAAGAGATATCCCAATAGTCCTAATTTCTGTGGTATAGTTGCTTTTCCATTTAGTCTGTTCGTCTCTCTGTTTGCCTGTCTATTGATCTATCTTTTTTGAAGAACAAAATATAAACTGATACTACACTAAAATTTCAGTACTAAATAAACTAAAAGTTTGCCATTCATGTGTGCTGAAAATAACCAGACGTTTTCTTGGCGGCTAGTAACAGGTATTTTATAATCGCACTAGAGAATATACCCCTACTGATCTAGATTAGGGATAAGAGACTTTCAAAATAATTTAGATAGCTGGCAAACCAACATTCTTCTTTAAGGAACACCTGCTTGTATGTTTTGTTTATCGTGCTCACAGAATATCAAGAATCTCAAGAGATCTTATGACTATTTTCTGACATCTCCACGTACTCCTGAATTTTTGTCATACACAAAGTCAGGAAATGCTACTGTGACGCATTATTCTGTGACATATTTAGCAATGATAGAGCAAATAATTCTGTGATTTAGAACATGGTTGCCTTAGAAATTAAACGAGGGAAAATCCATTTTAAATAAAACTTCTCAGTGATGGGTAATCCACTACAAATCTTATAAATTGAACAATAAAAATAAATAATTTGCCTCATTTCTATGAGCATTTTTTATACTTAGTTCTATCCTGAATTTTTATAACTTTGGCTTCCAAACATTTAAACATTGTTGTATGTATTTGCCTGTTATATTGAAGAGATCGTTGTTACAATTTTGTTCATTGTCAAAGCATTTCTACTTAAACTTCTCTCTGCTAAACACATTTCAGCAACTATTTCAGCTCCTTGGACCTTTAACTTTCAGCCCTGTTTCCTATCTCCCTATCGGTCTCAAAGCTATTCTGAGGATGTTTTCTACTTTTTCCAGTGCCATGCACAACGAAATTGGACACATTATGCTATCATAATTACTATAGACCAAGCAAAGAAAGAACACAGTCTTCCTCTTACTTGATATTCTCCAGTCTATACACTGAAGGGTATTTTATCTATCATCTGAACAATTTTGTCTATGCAGTGTGTTTGGAAGTCATGTTCAACCAATTATCTACCATGACTTCTACTCCTATTTAGGGTTTCTGCTTCACAGAACAAAGTTTATGTTTCTGTAAGCATCACACACATTTATCTCCCTTTAAATGTGACCTTATTGTAAACCACATTTGCGTTTCTCCAACAGACCAGATCACATGCATTATCCTTTGACTATCACATTTCTATTTCTGTTTATTTTTTGTCAGTAAATTTTGCTTTCTGTCAGATCAGTCAGTTAAAATGTTAAATAGCTTAGAATGAAGAGGTCCTTGTGGGGTGGCTGTAGAAGTTAACCTTCCCTTTCAGTAAAAAAAAACCAAACCCTTAACTGCTACATTGTGATGACTATCAATTCATCATTTAAAATTAATTTGATGTGTGTACCATCTTGATTTTATACCAGTCTAACTTCTTACTCATAGGTATATAACAAGCATTTTGCAAACATCTAGGGAACAAAAAAGTGTGTTAAAAATGGGTCAACAACAGGAAAATTGTGTTGAAACAGACTTTGATAAACAAAGAGACCAAGAGACTAGCATATCTTGATTATTAGAAGTCTACTTGTATTATCCCACATAATACCTCAGAAACAAGTCAGAGGATTATACAGTTCGGATGCAATCAACAATGAAGTCAGTTTACCAGGCTGAGCAAGTCATTGAAACAGTGATTCTCAGGAATTTTTTCAGGCAAGAGATGTATTTTTACCTCAACATAATGACTACAACAGAATCACTTGCAAAGTGATTAGTGCTTGCTGAGCAACTCTCTCACAATGACATTTGTTTTAATGTAAGTGTCATTCTCTTTTACCTTGATAGAGAGCACTTAGACTCTCTGGTTCTGAGAGGTCTTGCTGTGAGCTGGCTGTATAACTTAGGAACAAATCTGCTGAGCTCAGTGGCATCACTCATGCACTTGCAATTTCACTGATGTTGAACTCACTACAGTTGAAAAGCTCCCTATATTATAAGATAGGTATGTGCCAGGCATAAAATTTAAAGCTAGCTAACAACTAAGTGTGTGTCTGCAGCATCCTTATGGTGCAGCTGTTGCACAGATATTTGTTTGTTGCCCTGCTCACTAAGCTTTTCTAGTAGATTTTGATTTTTGTAGGCACTCCTATGCTTCATACTAATGTGGCTAGGCTGCTTATCAGTACACAGCCTAACCAGCTCAAACCTACCCTAGAAATCCTCTCCAATGTGTTACTGCTGTGTCATCAGAAAAGCAAAAGCTTACTAAAATCTTATACAGGATTTTTTTCTGAAAAAATTCTCCTGGAACCAGTTCCGGGAAGCTGATGACAAGAAGAAATGCAGGCATATTAGTAGCTGAAAAAATGTTCTATCTCCTGTAAGAACCTATTTTCATGTACTGTTGTGAACAAATCCCCTGTTGTAGGATTATCTCAAGAATTCCTCTGTCCTTAGCTTCTGGAATATGAAAACATTGTCTCCTTTTGGTTATAGCCTGGATTATTTTGACTTATTCTGTAATATTGTATCTGGGTAAAAGTACCATACAAATTTCACTCTACAAATACTGAGACATAATTCTGGTTTTTCACTAATATTTACTAAAATAAGCAACTAAACTAGGAGATGCTGCAGCTCTATTCTATTACATTTCTCCTCCTTGCATGTACTCAAGGTGTTATATCACATCCTTTTTTTTTTTTTTTACGTTAGAAATAGAGGGTTTCTTCCTAATGTGTCTCAAACTAGTATCTCTAGATGTGCTTTGGTTTCTTCTCACACAGCAGATAGTGAAGTGACACTATATTGTATTTCTGTAATAATGGCTTAAAATGGAAAAATACATAATAAATGGCCTATCTGACTTTGACACTAACAGCTGGAGAAAATAGATTTTCCCCTGAAAGTGCGTTTTGATAGGGACTGATGTGGGAGTGATGCTGACCTCGGTGGGTTATAGAAATACCTTAATATACCAATCACTCAGTAAACCTGTTGCAGACTTTAATCACCACTCTGGTATTTTCCTGCCAAAACTTCACTGTTGTTTGTCTCAGACTTGTCAAGTTCATACAGATACAGGAGGCACGGACTGGAAGCTCACTCCTGAGAAAGGGGCTGGGTTTTGCTGCCAGGCTAAGGCTTTTGAAAATTCCTCACTCTGTTTCCCCCCCTAATGCCAATTTGCATCATCAGGGCAAAGATCCAAGGAGAAGAGACTGACAAGGTAGCCACAGCATCCTCATCTGATAATGGCCAAAATTTGGAAACTGTTAAGAATGGTCAGCACTGTGATTCATGAAGCACTGAGTGGGTCCTGTCATAAGCCCACTGAAGAAATCACAATTGGATATTGATGTATAACAATTTTCCTATAAATGGGTGAATAAATTTACAGTAAAATATGCACTTCTAGATAAATATTTTGGTAATAGTCTGATTATAATGCTTTCATAAACATTTAAGCCACAACAGCACAGAACTCCAATGATTTTATTGGATATACAATAAGGGTATGGTAACATTTTTCATTGCTGCTGGCTGCTACGCCAATTCTGTTATTCAGGGTAGTAGTATGACTACTACTGCAAAGCATGACTTAGGAAAGACCCTTCTTATAACTCACAAACTGAAAGTGCACTGCTATATAACAACTGGAAGCTTCCAGCGGTGCCCTGTTTACAACACACATGGCCCAGGTGAAGTCATGGTACTCTGATCAGCAGCAACCGATCTTATGCTAAATGCCTCAGGGTGCAGTTAAAATACACACGTGATTTTTTGACTGGAAAGTGTCTTAGGGGCAGTTTTCTCATCATGTGTATTCTCAACATTATTAAAGATTTGGCAGTAGCTGTTTCTAAGCTCTCCTCCTTCTCATATTATCCAACAGGTGTGCCTAGAATAGGCTTCCTCGTGAATAAATGCCTCCCAGTGTAGCAGTCAATGCACACATCCAGCTCCCCGTTGAAACCTCCCACAACTGAGGGTACCGAGTGCTTTTCAGGATCAGCCTCATCTCACTGAAGCTAGGAAGGGTTAAGGGTTTCATGCACATTGATATATAGATATTTAACCTAAAGGTTTTCTGGAGATGTTTATCCTATTCCTAAAAAAGATCTACACTAACTCAGCAGTGCTAAAATTTAGCATTCAGCAGTTATTAGCTTTCTATTGCAGGAGTAATGTGATTACAAAATCATTAGATGCACTCTCTTTTGCACAATGTAACAGCTCTGCCTACATAAAACAGGTTCAATAAATGACTTAGACATGGTTGAATACCATCAGGGACTACTGGTCTGACTCTAGTTAACCTCACCAGGTCTGATTTTTGACTCATATTCCTGGCTTGACCTTGGATCCAGCCCATTACTACAGACTTGCCTGAAATCTGGGCTTGGGGTGCCCCTTGCTGAAGGCAGCGGGACAGGTTGGTGAGGACCATTCCCTGCCAGCCAAGTTATCATCCTCAGCTTCCCAGCTTTTACAAAGCATTCAGCTGTCACTGTGTCTTCATAGACTGCACTTATTCTTGTGAAAATCAAAAGTATCCCTTTTAAAAATTGTATGATTATTAATCTCAAGAATACACATTGGAAATCAAAACTGGATTTGAATTTAAGTTGCCTTGGAAATACAACTCTCCATGGTTTCTTATTTCTGTATTTTAAAGAAAAATAAGACAGGTGAATCCTGTGATCCAGCTCATCCTTGTTTCTCTTTCAGCTAGCATAAAAGCAGTTTAAAACGCATGACTATAGGTAATCATGATGTTTGATTATTTAGCTATTTAATAAGGTATTTTTAAGACACACTACATCTCCCATTTTAAATCTTATGCCAAAAATACTCTGTTCTCACTTTAGCATCCTAACTCTGTGTACCCTTTATCAAGCTTCGGGGTAACTTCAGACCTCTCTTGGTCTAATTCACCCTCTTCTCATAACTTGCTGTGAAATCACACACTCTCACCACTCAGGTTCTAAAGTTCTGAGTTGCAGCCATATAAACAGAAGATCTAAAGTGTATTTGCAATCTGTATGATATTTCCCTCAAGAGGCTATGATAATTTAAGTGATTAAAAACCTGTTTCTTGAAAACAAACATGTTTTATTTAGTCACAAGTATGAAGTAAACAGAGCAAGGGGTAGAACTGGTCTCACTCACCTGAATGTGATTCCTTCCTTGAAAGTTCTGGGTTATTTGTAGTTCACTCATAGTTCACTCAGAGGCCTCTACTTCTCAGCTGAGAGAAACCTTCCCTCTGATTTTTACTATGTCTCAAAAAAGGAATGTAATGTGAAGGTGCTTGAGCTAAGACAACAGCTAGTATGTTACCATGCTGTATGTGAATGGCATCTACATTCCTGGGCCTCCTATGGGTGTACTGTTAGAAGCTGGGGTTAGTTACCTGAGATGCAGCTCCTCGCTAACGAAACTGGATTGCAGTTGGATTAAAAAAAATGTGGTTTACACACAACTTCCTGATTCAGGTCTTCTACAGCTTGAACATATGTTTACTGTGGTGTTTTATGTCCAAAAGATATCTGGAAGATCAGGCTGAAAGAATTTCTTTCAAAAGACCAGCTTAGCCACAATAATCGTGATGCTGTGCTTGACTCATTACATTCTATCTTGCTCATCTTTGCCTATGGGGGAAAAAAACAAACCAAAAAAACCCCAAAAAACAACCACACAAAAACCCCAAACACCAAACCCTGAATAGACATACTAAATGTAGACCCATCTGTAGTTGCTGCTCCCTTTCTTCATCATGGTCTTCAACTATTCTTTTGGAAATTGTGGAAAACCAATTCTGTTTAACCAATAGTTCACTGCTGGGCATTTCCCATTAAAAGCTTCCTCCTGTTGTTCTGAGGACTCTTCACATATAAACAGATCGTATATCTGTTATTTTGTTTCTTGTTCTGTTTTGTTTTCCCCGTGAGTCCTTTTGATTTAACTGCATACAATCAATACAGAAAGCTGACACGTTGCTCACTGTGTATTCATTTACATGGGTAAGAAAGAATGTGCAGTGTCGATCTCAAATGAAACCTTTTCTAATTATGTTTAGGTTTAAAAAAGAGTGATCCAAGTTAGAAACAACCAAAATGATAAGCCCTTACCTGTACTGGAATGCACACATTGCAGTATATATCTGTCAGAATTACTAGACCCTGCTTATTATTATTTATTACATGAAAACTATGACTGATCTTTCATTCAAGCAAAAAACCACAGGTACTGTGCATCTGACCGCTCTGGAAATGTGTGTCATTAGATATGATATACAGAGTAGCAGTCAAGGAGTTAAGAATAACCTGGGTATTTTCCTGCCAATTGAAATAAATTGCCAAATGCTATTCTATGTGAATTGAAATAAAATCTAAATTTCAGTGCTTTCCATTAGTATTATTCATTGTCATGCAACTTTCTACCACCATGAACAGCATTACCTTATGTCATCTTTTTTAGGCTCTATTCAAGATGAGAATCTGGCTATTAGGAAGTTTCCACTCAGGGTACGCAAAGCACCTGGTTTTGTTACCTCTGCTAAGAATGCAGAGCTGTCAGTAACCCTGGAAGCTCAAGGACAGAGAAAGCCTCAGGATACCTGGAAATATTAAGAAGCATGTTTACGGAAATATTGCCTATATTTTCTTGGAGCCTGGCATGTTCCTAGGGCATAATAAAAAACTTGGCCAAAACTGGAGGTACCAAGCTCTCTGTTTCCTTATATTTAAATTCATTTTCCCCAATTATCTTACTTCAGGCTTTCATGGGAGAACACTTAACCATCTTACATGTCCATGCCCCAGGCCTGACCCTGCTGTGCAGTCACCAGGTCTTTATTGCTGTTGGTACAAGGTGGGAACTCAAATTGTTTCCATCATTCAGCTAGAAATACCTCTGCAGAGTAGAAAGGCACTCATGTGACCAGGACTGTACATACCAAAAAAATACAAGCGAATTGTTGCTTCACACTATGCTTCTGTTTGTTTCATTTTGTTCCATCTTTCTTCCACTTCTTTAAAGTAAAAACACCTTCAGTATATGGATGTAATTCCATCCAGCAGTTTGAAGTGTGTGTGAGTATTTATCTGTTCATCCAGGTGAATGTTTCTCAATATTTTGAATATTTGAATGATTATTTTTTTTCTCTTTAGGTCTAAATCTTGTTTAAATTTTTGCACCATCTGTAAATTTACACAGTGAAAAGTGCTTGTGCTCAAATAACTATTGATTCTTCTCAAATGTAATATTTATTTATAGTATTAACTCTAAAGATCTGTGAGATACATGTGATTGAAATAATATCTATACTGGTTTATGGTTCCCTCCTAGAATACCTAATTTTCTCTATTCATTTTCTCTGCACATACCCATTTAGACTTTAAGAATACTAATAGCTTCTGGAAATTTCATCTTCTATTAATAAAATGTCCTGGGAATGCGGCATGCTGTAAATCAGTGTAATTGACAACCCTGGCATTTCACGAGAGGACACTCTCCAGCCTGTAACTGTGGGACTTGACTGTGTCTGCATGCATGGTACCAAAACAGTCAGTAAATGTGTGTTCAGTCCTTTCAGACAGAGCAAAGACAAACCCATCTTTTTTCTACAGATTCCTGACTCAGTTGTTTTAAGAGTATATTATGAAAGTGCGTCATAGTTGGGAAGTTTACAGTAGCTTCCTTTAGAAATAACCCTATTGGTCTTTTATTAAAGAAAAAGAATCCTTCTAAGATTTTTCTATTCATCATAATCAGTTTAAATATTAGAGATTTGACTCACCTTTTTGTTGATTGATACACAACATTCAAGCAAAAATATATGGTCATATTTCTTTCTGTTAGTTTTTATTATTATTATTATTCAGTAATTTTAAGCACTTCTGCCTACTACAGTTTTCTAAGTGGCAACTATGACAATACTTTTCTCCTTACTTTCATACTTTGCAATCAGAAAACCACAAATCCTGTGCCAACACATGTGCAGTAATGTGTGGTGTAGCAATACATGTGCTCTTGAAAAGAGACCTTTATAGAGTTCATCATTCTCAGCTGTTCAGATAGATGGCAGAGTGGATGGGGGCCTATTCTCCTGTAGAGGAATGAAGCTGGGTTAATTAGTGTTGATAATATACAACTGTGGGCTCGCTTCAGGGGCGGTGGGTTGGTTAATGTAGATAAGGTGCAGCTGTGGCTGGTTCTGTTAATTGGTTGAGAGCCAATGAAGAGAGGGCAGTCGAGGAAGAAGCAAGAGGACAAAGAACGCATGCCCTGGCTGAGGTGAAGGTAGCAGAGGGACTGTATGAAGAGTATGCTGGTATGAGATTGTACAAAACCTTGTTGCGGCTTGATAGTTTGGAGAGTGCTACAATGTTCTCTGACTTCTTATCCATTTCTTTTGCCTGTTACCACCCAAACCCCACTGAAATAAAGAATGATTTTTAAGCTGCAGGAACCCTACAAAAAGTAATGGCCAGATGTATGAGTACAGGCACTGAGTCCATGTGGACTGTCTCACAGGGTATGCCTTGTAGGGGTATGGCAGCATAACATGTGTGAGACACAATAGTAATGCCTTAATGACATTTCAAACACAGCTTTTTCTCTTTTTCTTATTCTTTCTTGCATTTCTGCAGGCCAAAACTTTTTCCATATGCAGAGACCCACTAGAACCAGTCACAGCCCCTGCTGTGCCAAAGCTGATCACTGCCAGAAAACTCACACAGGGAACTGACCTCAGTCCTGTCTCCAGTGGGGACTCACAGAACAGCAGAGTTCTCCAGAGTTCCAGAAAATCAGTTTAGAGTCTGGGCATATGATGGGCTTGTTTTCTGAATGTGTCCAAATGTGTAAGGTGATGCCCAACAGTGAAGCAAAATACCAAGTAATGGCTCAAGCATGGTCTAACATCAGTATAAAGCAGTTGTGCCACTCTGGGTGCTGTTCTGGTGTGTTTATCAGTCTTCCTCTCACTTCAGTTGCACACCAAGCAAAGTGCTGCTATGACTTAAACTGCTTTGACCTGGCATTGACAAGACAGTAGATGGGGAGTTTTCTTATGATCTGTAACTTCTTTAATTATCATGTAATAAATATCAAAGACTCATCAATCTATAGCGTACAGCTCTTTCTTTTCTTATATGTATTCTCTTCTCCAAAAGCAATTGATTTCAGAGGACTCTGACGCTGGTCTAAGGTATTCCTCATCCATTTCACTTTCCTTTCCCCAGGATTACATCACTTTGAATTTAGGAGTGAATTCCCTCTACCTTTGAGATTATTTTTTTTTCTGGAATGCCTTCCATACTTTTTTTTTTTTCCTTCTCTCTTAACAGCTTCCACATCCACTGACACTAGAAGCACTGATGTACATTCCCTTGGAAGGCTATAGTATTGCTGTATATGAACTGCTAGAAAATAGAGGAGCGAGAAGGCAAAAGCGTGCCTATAACTGCACTGCAGTCCTCTCGGAAATTGACAGCATCACCCAGTGGAGCTGCATCAAAGATCCACATCATCCAGCATGCATGTTGATGCACAAGCAAAGTATAGAGGAGAGATTTTGAAATGTACATGGTGGCATAGTTCACAAAAAAAGACAGATTTTCTTTCCTTTGTGATTACAGTGGGAACTATTGTGAAAAAAAATCTTCCTTTTTTCCCCCAAGTACTGCTGAACTATTTAAAGGGGACCAGTGTGGACCTGTAATGTGGAAATTGATTTTTAAGCATATCTCAGGGCTTATGCATTCTACCTACCTTCAAAAGCTGTGCCTAAAATTATTTGAAATTCACACTAAACTAACTTTTTTCCATTAAGCTCTTCCTCCCGCTGGACAAAGCATCCTAAAATTACTGCAAAATTACTTCCCCTGCAGAAGAAATTTTCTGATATGTCTCATTATTTTCTTCAAATATTGTCATGTAATATTTATTTATAATTAATAAATATGGATAATATGGGATTTTGCATAGTAAATAATACTGATAAAATAAAAAATATTACTATAAATATAGAGATGATTGTTTGCCAGAATGTTTAAATGATAGCAAGTTTACTGGTACAAAAAAAATTAAAAGGAGAATTTAAATAGTACAGAAAGGGAAGCTGAATATCTAATCTGGCAAGTTAAAAACTTTGGAGGACTATATGTGAAGGAGTTCTGGTTTTCTTTTTCCTTCTGTTTGTATCTTCTGTTGGACAAATGCTTAAAAATATTGCTGTAAATATTTTTAATTCTGACCTCAGCCACTGCAAAAGACTTGTTGAATAGTGTCACAGAGAAGCATGAATAAGATGCAAGATCAAATGTCCTTCCAACACTTAATGACAAAACAATGCCAGAACACCAGAAAAAGGGCTTTTCACCATAAGCAAACAGAAGGCCAGAGTGGAGAAGACCAGCCTTTAAGGAAAAGTAATTCTGCCACCCCCAACTTCTCAATCACTTGCTGTTTCAGGGCAGCATTTGGTATACTGCAACCTCATCACATATTTGCATCCATTTAGTTGAATCACAATGTGTGGAATGGGAACATCCTTGTTTTCACTTAGAGGTGAATTAAAAAAGGAAAATAATGAAACTCCTTGGGTTTGCAGAACTATTTTGTGTAGTTTCTCCTTTGCAAGAGCAAACAAAGATAACCTGTATGCAATTGATTGCAGACTTTGTGCCTTTTAATTACTTATTTCTACATAGCAGTCTAGTAACACGCTGGACACACCTATGAGTTGTCTGTTTTTGCTTAAGTCACCACCCCATCAAACAATCATTTCACAGTCAAATGAATTCAAAAAATGTCATCTTCCCCTTTACCAGTTCATGATAACAGTACAAGCAATTGTGTTAAAAAAACCCAACGTTTTAAAGAATTTACAGTATGTCACCTTACAAAACAAATCTCATTAGAACAAAAGGGGAAAAGTAACCTTCATTCTTTAGAGTTATGATAAAAGCTGGGGAAAAAAAATAGTGGGAAGAAGCTGTAAAATCTTTCAGCTTACACAATGAGAAGATGAATCCATGTTTGTCTGGTTGCTTGTACAAAGATTTTAGAGATCAGTATCAGTGTATTTATGATATTCTTTTTTAGTAGTTTGATCCAGCTTTTGTATTTATGTATTAATCCAAATAATTAATATAATTATTAAATGCCTTAAACAATCATCTTTGAAATTATTGGGTTGAGAATTATTTTCTTACATTCAGGAATTCAACATAACTCACTGTAACCAAAAGCCACAAACCCAAACCTGGAAACTCCTAGACATTATATTTGCTCAAGCATGCAGCGTGTCTTTACAGAAAACTGGGGGAGCGGTTGTACAAAATGAGTAATTGATATAGAAATGTCTGTGGAGTAAGGAAACTGGGAAGGGCGGAGGATGTGCCTACCTAAGATAAACAGAAAAGAATCACTTTTTAACATTAAGATCTGTTACAACAGTTTAATGTGGTTCAAGGTCAGAGGTCACCATGAGTACTATTCTTAAGGTTTTGTGTATTTTACATACCAATACATGTATTTGGCAACCAATCATTAACAATAATACTTTTCTATAGGTCAGACTTCAGAAAACCCAGAGAGAGGGCTTGTGCTACCATTGCAGGGAGGATGGACAGGTAAAAGTATTCACTTCAGGATGTCTTATAAGGCAAATCAGCTATGCAACATAATGTTTTTATACCTTCTAAATGCAAGAGCACATATCTAACACAGCAGGTACCTCTGCTGCGAGTGACAAATTTCACAATTAATTTTACAGTGATGAAAAACAGTTTACAATATGTAATATTACATTTCACTTGCCTTTACTGTTTTCCCATAGAACACTGCACATGGAAAATATGATGGAATCACTGTGGAAGTACTTAGAATGAACCATTCACTCATGATTGTTCTCCTTATTTCACAGGTGCAGGTATTACCTATTTCTTTCTAGAGACCTTGTTGCACAATAGAAAATTTGAAATTTTCTATGCACGTAGAAGCCAAGGTTCCATCTGTATCTTGTACAGCATTAACTATCTCCAGGGGGAAAAAAAATAGAAATCAAGACTAGCATCATTTAAAAGGAGCTTGCGAAAACGTTAACTGTCATGAGATGCAGTGCTATACATATCACAGATAAGAATATTTCTCTGGATGTCTTCTATCCTACTAGAAAGTCATCATCCAAAAATGTAATTATGTCTTCAGGATCTGATGGGAAAATTCATAATGAAAAACTTCAAAATAATTTTCTACAGATTGAAATCTGCTACTGATAGATCTCAAATAAAAAACATTTAGAATATTGAATAATGCCTTTTACTCATTCTGCAATATGGCAGCTGTCCACATGTTAGAAAAGATAAAGACTGAAAGCAGAAATAGAAATAAAATCATGGCTGCACTTCATAAAACTCGACTGCATACTGAAAGAGATTTGCAAATTGAAATCTGAGACAGTAAGGATCTTCTTCTTCTTCAGGTTGCAGAATTTTGAACTAGTGTTTTTTTCCAAAATGAGAATCTTTCTAAAAATTTACTGCAATAAAACATTTGAAAAAAATTGAGTTTAATAATACTTTTTTACTTATTTTCAAAAAATGTAAAGTAGAAAGATGGCATGCTGGAAGCCTTGGGAACCTGGTTAGCTATGTTTCCTTTAGATTCCCTGCTTGTCTCCAACTCAGCCAGCAGAAATGAAGCAGGTTTCTTCTGGCATCCTTTGTAACTGAGGAGGAGTACGTTGTCAGTCAGAATTCCTCTAAGGCATACCATCAGCTGGGGAATTTCTCCATAGATCTTACAGCAAACCAGTTACTAGCTCAGCAAGAGGGTTTCAAAGAAATAGGCTGTGTAATAATGAGGCAGAGAAATTGTCTTGCATGTGACTCATTCTCAGTGATTCCCTGCGAAGGGATGTGTTCAACACTTACTAGGTATATTAAACAGTCAAGTCACCTGAAGTTACCAATGCACATTTAAGGAAAACTAGTGAACACTTCCAGTATTATCATATATTTGTCACTTCCTAAACGGCAGTAAACAATAGAAAACACCTGCAAGCAGAACAAGAAAAACAGGTCAAGAATCACCTGCTCTGATGAAATATCATCCTTGCCCCCTCTCTGTGTAAGTCCTCTCAATATTACTTTTAGTATCAATCTTGCCTAGCCTGTTCCAGACTTCACTAGCTACCGACAAATGGGTCCAACTGCAGGCATGCAGGGCTTGGCAGCTGATTATTCTCAGGGTACATTAAAACTGGGCTAGGAACTGTTGAAAATATTGTTTGACTGTAAAAGGCAAAGGGAATGATAAAGGATCCTAGGAGAGAGCATGCCTGTCTGCTCACCGTGTCTGCTCACTGTGTGCTTCAGGAACACATAAATGTCCTTCTTAAAAGTCCTCAATAAGGACAGTAAAATACAAATAAAAAATATTTGATGCATATTAATGTGACAAGCATCAGATATTTACCTCAACCCAGCATCTGAGTACTTTTGTCTTTGTTATAAACTAGCTATCACAGGTGCACAGAAACAGTGTTTTCTTAAATCTTGTCTGACACCTCTAATTTGAGCTCCAGCACGGTTTTTCAATACAATGTAAGTTTAAAAATTTCTGCAGAAAAATTGAAATGAGATATTTTTTAGTGTTTTTTCAATAACTTCTTTCAACAGATTTAATCCTCTGACTTTCTACCTGTTTTCTCTTTTTTTTTAAACTACAACTCCCTTTAAGTAGTAGGTGTCTTTTATGTAGATATCCTTAAACCAATAAACCTAGATAGTCTACTTGCAGTCTTAAATTACAACTCTACTAATTTTCCATGTAAGCTTTTAAAATAGATTTGTGCAACTTCACTGCAAACCTAAAATGATCATTTAATATAAATTGTTTTGCCCTCTTGGCTTATTGCAATAGGAAAAGTATTCACTTCTATAATTTTAACTAGAGCAAGCTAGAGCATTTCTTATTAACAGTAGTTTCACTGCCAGGCACTGATTTTTCAAAATAGAAGCCTTTTTGTAGAGATTTACAATTTTGACGTACCTTCATTAGAAGAAGTTAACTGTCCAGGGCTATCTGACTAAGTCTGTCCAAAAAGAAAGGCAGAGTGGGCAATAGAGACAGAGTCTGAAAAAAAACCCACCACCACCTTGAAGCCATCAGAGCAAAACTGGACATTTTGACACAACAGTAGTGAAATTTGAAAATGTTCAGTATTTTCTTTCCATCCCTTCTGGGATTAAAAACCATCAAAAGCCTTCAAAGTTGCAACAACATGCTTTTACCATTCTACATGAAGTTCCATTTTTAATATAACAAAGGTAAAAAATAGTCCTTACTAATTTACCATTATTACTAGCAGAGTCTTTGCAAATTATACAAATTATCTTCTACACTATAAAAAGACAATAGTAACGCACTATAATATTAATTTTATTTATTTATTTAGCAAGTGTAAACTGGTTTTAATTATGTATAATAGTATGATAGCACTCTAAAATAGACTAATGAATATAAATATATGGATATATTAATGTCTAGGTAATCAGGCACTTTAAATCTTTTTCTGACATGCCATTGTATATCTTTTGCTTAATTATGAAATTCGTAATCAAACTTGATGATACATTTCAAACTAAATGAAAACTGGTTAAATGTTTTGGGGATTGGCCTATCACTTAGCATGGCAGTTCCTTATTTAAAGAAAAACTTGGTTATTTTTATTGTGTGCTATTGAAAGGTCACATTAATCCAAATGACCACAGACGAGCTATCTGTCTGCTTGCTTTGGAACTTGACAGTTAAAGGAAGAGCCAAGAAAACCAGAAGAACTAACAATGAAATCACCAGCAGAAAATGGCATAGTACATTCAGCCTATTTTCTACTATTCATGCTCCAAAATGTGGGTAAAGATTTTGAAAAAGGACTAGGCTTTGGAAAAACAGTGTTACAAAGTTGAACTGAAAATTATAAATGTAAGGTTGGGTTTTTAATGTGTTACCCTCAGGTACTGTGATACACAAAGTCATTGAATAAATACAAAATCTTGTCACCTAGCCTATAGGAAATATATCTTGCAAATATCCACATTGTCTCTTTTTCAGCAGTATATATCACCACTTAATGTGATAGCAAAAATGTTAAGATCCTTCTCAGAAAGTAACCTACCAGCTTGCCCTTCTTTTTGTAACACAGGCACATTAGCTTCTATTCATCTTTGACTTTGACTGTGACAGCATGGTGGGAAAGAAGAAAAGTGGAAACGCAGGCAAAGAAGAGTTGTCAAAAATACTTGTGACTGTATACTCACGTTATCATCCTCTGAGTTTTCTCTAAGTGTATGCTGAATACAAATTTCTCTCTCCCCAAAACTAGAATTTTGTAACTAGCAAGTGTGGAATTATGTCTCTACATACATTTCTTTACTGTCATTGTACCAGCAAGCACATTAAATCAGTGATGTGCCATGTCCAGGGGGTTAATTAATGCCCATAAATTGCCTGGGGTCAGCTAGGGGAGGTGCTCTCCATTGGGGAGCTACTTAAGTGTAGATGAAATTAGTTAGACTAAATACTTCAAAAGAAAAGTAGCTTGCAAAAAAGTGTATAGACAAACACGGTTGTGACATTTAGAAGCAGCATTTATGGGATGGGAGGGAAACTGAATTCTGTTCTTGTTTATATCAAGTGTTTGCTTCATGATTATCTGTGCTAACTGGGAATAATTTTTGCATTGTTCTAGATGCAAAATGGGATATTTTCTTAGACTTAAAGTCTTTTTATTTTTTCACATCCAGACACTGTGCCTATACAAAACAGATTATTGTTGAAAGGAACTTTACATTAAAAGCTTACTTGTCTTTACCAATGTTAGCTTTTTGGGGCAAGAGGAATTGGGACCTAAACAGTATGGGTTCTTGGTAAAAGCCATAGTATCTTGACTGGTGCTTTGTGAAGATCAGAAATTTATTTTTTATTTCTGTTTGGGGAAAACTAATTCAAACTGGTTTAAAATATTTACAAAGAGCATTGAATCTCTTGGCTTAGCTGTAATGATAGTAGAAAGCAGCTTCCCTGTCTTCTAGGTATGTAGAAAATGGGAAGTTATTTCTTAAGAGGAGATGTTACACTGCTTCTCACATGCTTAAGAATTCAAATTTTTGTGTTCAATGTCAGCATTGTTTTTAAAGCAGTGAGTTTAAGTAGCAGTGACTCCTTCCTTGAAATTGCTGTTGTAAGCCTTGTAACCTATTTCTGTATGCCCTCAATGTATAAGCCACCTATAAACATTTTTTAAGTCTAATACTATTGGTGGAAATGCAATAAAATGAAATATTTTCTAAGTGAATAATATTTGTGATCAGCTGCCTGGCTCTTACTGTATGCTCAATAGAATAGTGGAGGACTTTCACACTCAGCAAACGTACTTAATAGCACTTCTTTTGCAAGTCACTAATCTGAATCTCCTTGGAAGGACTGTGTGACAATGTCGTTTATTTGAGCAAGAACTAGGGTCAATAGTAGAGCTGCTGTGGTACAATAGTGTTGCGTGTTAACCCTGGCAGGCAGCTAAGCTCACTTCTGGCCCCCTCCCCCAGCCTCACTCCCATTGCTGGAACAGGGTAAGAGGAGAGAATGACTGAAAACAAGAATACTGTGGGTCAAGATAAAAATTGTTTAATAGACAAAGGAGAAGTAGAGAAAGAGAGGAAAGAAAAAAAAAACAAACCCCAAACCACAACTAAACAAGAGCTGCAAAGGCAACCCTTACCGCTCTCCATGGGTAGACCAATGCCCGGCCAGTTCCTGACCAAAAGGTGGTTACCCTCACTAAAGCCCCTCTTTTCCCTTTTTATTGCTGAACATGATGTTATATGGCATGGAATATCTCTGTTTAGCCTGGATCATCTGCCTGCTTTTGTCCCCTCACAACCTCTTGTGCACCCCGTGTATTCATTGGAGGCAGTGAGGGACAGGACACAGACTAAGAAACACAGAAGGCCTTGGCCGCATGCAAATACTGTTCCGGAATATCTAAATCATTATTGTGTTATCAGCATTGTTTTGACCACAGATCTGAACCACAGTACTATACAGGCTGCTATGAAGAAAATTAACCCAGTCAAAGCCAGACCTTATCTAACCAGTAACTTCTCCCATGGAAAAAAAGTAGCAAAGAAGCTCCTAGTTTAAAATTACTTTAAAATAAATATTAATGGTGGATTTGTTTTGTAACTACGAATTATGCCTTTTCAAAGTATTTACTATTTGATGCAAATATTTTCTTTTATTTTTCCCTAATTATAATTGTACTATTTTCTCTGTGTTCAAAAGAAACCAAATATACTTCAGTTAGGGGAGAAAAAAGTCTAATTAGCATCATTTAATCTTCTTATACTTACTGCACTTGCTATTTGTAGTGATTGTTAATTTTTGCAAAGGAAAAATGTGGGGAAGGTTCAAACTGTTGATTTAACCTAAAAAAATTAACTTGTCTTAAAAATATCACCCTTTGCTGCCTTAATTTTTACCAATTAGTTAGTTGTGGAAATCCATCAGACTTAAGCTTTGTATTAACACTGTAAAGATGTTCTATGACCGTCTCCCTGCTTCCCTTGGAGAAGCTCAGCACTAACATTCATTTCATCAGACACTCTTCCATTCAGAAGTGCAGACAAATCTCTTTTGAAGTCATCAGAACCCATACATAAAAATTGCGATGGTAAGGCTCAGTCAACAGTCAAACATACTTAAGTATTTTGAAGAGAACATGAAAACTAATATCTGACTATCTTTCAAGGACCTGAGAAAGTAGATTTGCTCTTCTTGAAGTGTTTCTTGGATTGAAAACAAATTTAGTTACAATGATCCCTACTTCCTGAGCATCTGTAATAAGCAGTTTTAGTTTTCCTTATTTTCACCTTCCATATAAAAATGAATGAACTGAAATGTAAATTTAAGAAGTCAAAGGGAAATCAAATTACAGATGGCCTCACTGCTTCTAACAAGCAGCTAGTTGAGTAATATTATTATTGTAAATGGAACTGGGCAATATATTAGTTTTGTGCTAGTCTTAAAACCAAGCATGATGTGCACAGCCTTAATTATGTCAATGTTAAACCAGCTGGCTCAGAGTTCCTATGTTGCACCTGGTGAAAAAGAGCAAATGTTCTACCAAGAACAAAAAGATAAAAATCAATGAACGTTCTTCTGATTTTAACATTGAGAGTAATGATAGTTCAACTCTGAAATAGCAACTTTTCTCACCTGCTCCCCCAGCCCAGTCTAACTAAACCTCTTCTAGACATCTAAAATATGAACTAGGATATGATTAACCACAGCATACTTGTGTTATTGGTAAGCTTCCATGTGAGGTTTAATTGCTTTTAGTGTTTACTGCAGAGGTTCTCTGGCAGGGAGTGGGGGTTGGGGTAGGGGTTTGGAGACTACTTTGTGGAAAAGAAATGGATTTTTACAGAACATCACAAAGAATAGACCAAAAATGAGAAGTGAGTTCAAGATGGAGGCAAGAATGTGTGGCTTAGTAACAAAGAAGAAAAAGGAGCTTGAAAAAAACAAGTGTTCCCTTGGTATAATCCAAAAAATTACAGTAACATCTGGCTGAGTAATCTACTGAGGACTAGCTATTGCTAAATTGCAGCTGAAATGGTTTGATTCAAACTGCTTTTTTTGCCTATTCAGGTATCCCTCCAGACTATAGCATTTTGTGCTCAACTGTCCTAACAGAACTGTTTGTGTGGTCATGAAGTAAATCAGGGGAAAACTACTTCTTGTTTGTTTTACACTGTATCAGTGTCTCCCACTAGTATTACTTCTGAAAACTTTTTATTGCCATACCACATTCTTACTGAACTCTGTGAGGTTGTTTTGCAAGTGGTGAGAATTGTATGCTTATAGACAAACTTCAAATAATGACTGATCTTTTCCAGCAGATTAATATGTTATGGCAGGAGCAGATAATGAAGTTATTCTCTCTCATGGGTGTACTGCCTGTATGTTCATTACATACGTCTTATGTTTTCACATAAAAAACTCATTCTTCCTCTGGCTTTGAGCCTAGAAATAAAAATCAAAATGGTCCTTTATAACATGAAAATATTTTTTAAATAATGCTGAAATTGAGTAAAGATCTGAGGCTCTTCAGACTTCACAGATGTTCTCAAGAAGCTGAAGACTGTGTTCTAAGTCATATCTGTGCTCAGTTTCTTAGGTTGTTAAAAAAATCACATGGCAGGATTCTCAAGCACACACAGAATCAGGGTCACATAGATTTTAGTTCTTCGCAAGTTCTTAAAACACAAGTAAAGAATAAATTTGAGGGTCTTCCTAAATGGCATCACAAACTCTTGTTTGTGTCCTCTTGCAAATCAACTATAAAACTAAGTGACAAGACTAAAATTCTAGTGAAGAATTTCCTGCTGATTGGTTCCACAATTTAAATCCAGTTGTGGTCTTACAGTTTCACAATTATCTGGGATTAGAAATATAAACTAGGTCACTATTGTCAGGGGGTTTACTAATTTTTAATACCTTAATGGACTTTATGAATTCTTTAAATTATTTTTAAATCTTAAATGTAATACATTCAGTGCCTTCTGAAGAATGTTATAAATGCCTTTTTCTGCTGTTATATTGTACAAGCTCTCTTGTTCCTTTCTTAACTGTATGCATTTTTCAAATGCACTGGAAATATTTGGGGTATGAGCTATAGAAACAATACTGTGAAACAGAGCATCTAATAATCCAATCCAGCTTTGAAATCAAATATTTACTAGCATGTGGAGGGGTGGTGAGGAAATCTGTTGTTTGAACTCTATATAGACATCTGGCCTTACTTTCTGCAGTGGACTCATGACCATTCCTTTTTGGCAAAACTTCCTGGAAGTTTCCGGTGCTTATGCTAGTTACCGAGCACTTAATACACCACCTAACCCTACTTTTCCTTTATATATGCAAAAAAAATTGCACACAATCCTTTTAGGCACAGTCTGATACTTTAAGACCTGCCAAGTCGCAGTATTGCATCTCAGAACTCACCTATGTATTAAAGAAGAGGGCTGGTGTTGGCTGATCCCCTCAGTCCAGCTGTGTCGATGGGGTGCAATTCCAAAACCACTGCACTGGAAAGAAACGGATCACATGTGAAGCTGCAGAAGCAATGCAGGGGATTTTATGTTGTAGAAAAGTACTAAACATTGGATCATATGGAATCTCTTTTTTTACAGGCCATAGAACTTTTTGAAGTTCATCACTGAGTCTTTACATTATAGATACGCAACCCCCCCAAATTTAGCGACAACATTAAAAAATAAAAATTCTCCTTTTGGCCAGTATCCTGGTTTCAGCTGGGATGGAGTTAATTATCTTCTTAGGAGCTAGTAGTTGCTGTGTTTTGGCTTTGATGTGAGACTTTTCAGTTCCTCAGGCCTTGTTAGCTGAAAGGATGGAGGGACACAAGGAAATGGGAGGGGACACAGCCATAACAGCTGACCTGAACTAGCCAAAGAGGTATTCCATACCATGGGATGTCACGCCTGGTATGTATGCCTGGGGGGCTGGCCGGGGTGGGTGGGTCATTGCTCCGGGACTGGCTGGGCATCGGTCGGCGGGTGCTGAGCAGGTGCATTGTGTGCCACGTGTTCCTTTCTACCTTCCCCTCTGGATTTTATTCTTTCCCTCCCTCTTTTCATTATAACTGTTATTGCCATCATTGTTATTATTGTTCCTTCATTTTCATTCTGTTTCAAATATCAAATTGTTCTTATCTCAACCCTCGAGTTTTGCATTCCTTTCCAACTCTCCTCCTCATCCCTCTGGGTGAGGAGTGAGCAAGTGGCTGCATGGCACTTAATTACCAGGCAGGGTTAAACCACGACAGCCAGAAAGCTTAATATTGCATTTGCCTTTTTAAAATATCTTTTTTTTTTTCTTTCTCCTCTTTCAGTTTATGAAATTAATTTCTGGAAAGCATTATGTCTGCAGTTGGCCAAGGAGAGAAAGGTTCAAGATTGATTTCCGCATGAAAGATTTAACTTGTCTTCTTCAGCCTAGACAATAAGGAAAATGTTACAGACATGATATAGTTTCAAAGCAGGAGCTAAACTAAAGGGAAAATTATGTATGATAAATTCGAGTAAAAGAATTCTTTAAAACACAGTCTAAGGGCAGACAGCTGTAAATTCTATTCAAGTTTCTTTGACAGAAAGAAGTAAGTCTTCCTCTCTTGAGGTAGCTCCTCTATTTACTTTCCCCAACAACTGGACATTAAATTAAGGATCATCAATTGGATCAGCAAAGGCGTGTTTTGCATATAAAAAATAGAAATTAAGAAAGATTCTGTAAATTTCACACCAGTGTAGGCTGCTGAGAGACTGACAAGTGTAGGTTTCTGAGAGACAGCCATTGAGGAAAAAATCGCAGGAGGACACATATCTAGGCTGAAACAAATATTTTCTAGTTGATTAAACATCCTGTTATCAAAGTGTGATTTCTCCCACTGAGGCTGAAGTCAGATCCAGGCAGACAGTCATGACTGTGTAAAAGGCTCTTTTTCTACTTGTTTGGTGCAGAACAGATTGTGTGTACCTCTTTTTTTTCAATAGCCGAGGAGACCATCTCACCATTTTGTTTAATGAGGAGCCATAACTTTACTTATGCTCTTCTGCCTTCCACAACTGTCTTTTCACACAGGCTCTTTCAAAAAAGTGATTTTCTTCTGGCATTTAAAAATTCGCTGTTAGGCTAGAACACAAGAGTACATGTGAAATCCATTATTCCTTCATCCCAAGTCTGGCCTGATATGTAGCCCTGAAGTAAACAGCAGTCCCACCAATTATAGGACTGGGTCCTCAATGAAAATGTTTTCCTTCTTCATCAGAACATTGTAAAATTCTCTGTGTGACACAATTTTATGCTGGCAAAGCATAAAGTCAGTAGAGCAAAATTTATGCATGGCAGATGATATGACTCAACTGGTTTCATAATCTTCAAAACAGAATTATTCATACTGATATTCACAATGTCTATTTTATCCTGTGATCCTTTTCCTGTGCTTCCTAGGTATTGTAATGCAGCATATTTAACAGAAAGTACAATAGAAAAGCAATGGTTAATAAAATAAAAGGTATGCATACTGATACTTTACTATTGATTCTTGGTAACATTGTTGCTGTTTCAAAATGGAGCAACAGAGATTTTGCACTATGTCCAAGAAATCAGTATGCAAAGCACAGAGTTCAGAAGGATAAAACAGAGGCTGGTAAGTCTTTCCAAAGAAGGAATTTTTAATTTTTTTTTTTTAATATAGATCTAGTTGGAAATTTAACTCATGCATTTTTCCTTATTTTAAAGCAATTTCATGTCATTTTGAGCATAGAAAATATTTGTGCAGTCTTTTAAATGGAGTAAATACTTGAACATGGGCTACTCATAATCAGTGCTGCCGAGAAATATCCAGATTTACCTCTAAGGATTTTCAAAGAATTTGTTGTCTTACAAATTGTTTTGATTCAGAAACTGGCATTTTTGATCAAACTTCTTTAGAGATCTGATGTTATTTGAACTCATGTTCAAAGCAATGAAAGCTTTCAAAGAAATCATATCAAATGGATAGGATAGTACATGTTAAAATCTTAAAAAGCTAAAATCTAACTTTATGAATTTCAGCACACAAAAATTATCAGCAGTTCAGGCTCACATACAGCAGTATTTAAATAACTGATGCCTCTGACTGTTAAAGGATTTTTATTCTTTCATGATCACTGGCATAAAAAGGTAGTCTAGTCTAGGGGGAAAGAAAGAAAATAATAATAATAATAATAATTATTATTATTATTATTATCATCATCATCATTATTATTATTATCATCATCATCATTATCATTATCATTATTATTATTATCATTATTATTATTATTAGTGGTGGTGGTGGTGGTTTTGTTGTTGTTGTTATTATTGTTATTATTATTATTTATATAGCCATACTAAAGGAAGTAGGCATAAAGAAGAGTGTTAATTCATATTTACAGTTGAAAGACAGAACTTTCAACTCCACAATTCAGGTAATGTGTCCAGATCCTTAATGTATTGGTGATAAAGAGAGAAGGAACATCCATTTGCTTTCTTCTAAGACTGGTCTTGAATCTGAGATTAAATCTGTTTTAGAGTGCAGTCTGGAAGGCTAGTAAAATCTGGTCAGGAGGACACGAGTTCTTTCTTTTGGGAGACTCAGATACATGGTCAGGATTACTAAGTAAAAGAATCTTTAATAACTTCTACAGTCTGTATCACACTGTCTCCATTATGACACAGATATGCTGCCTATCATTCTGTGTCAAAGGAGGGGATGCTGATGGTTGGTGCATTCCAAATCTGCCAATCACTTAATTGTTGGCTTTGTAAAATAAAACTATTACTTGGGGTAACAAACAAACAATGAGTGTCTGTTCAGTTCCTGTCAGAAAACCTACTCCTGTGTGGGCTCCCTCCAATGGTCACAGCCCTTGCCAGGAACGTCTTCCCGCCGAGGTCTTCATGGCTGCAGCATCCCTCAGGGTATGTCCACCTGATGTGGTACAGGTTTCTCCATAGGCTGCAGTGTGGATATCTGCTCCACCTTGGGCTGCAGGGTAATCTCTGCCCCAGCACCCAAAGCACCTCCATCCCCTCCTTCTTCTCTCACCTTGGTGTCTGCAGGGCTGTTTCGCTAACATTTTCCTCATCTCTCTCTCACAGCCACTGTGAAACATCTTTCCTCCTTTCTTAAATACATTTTCTCGGAGGTGCCAGCTTAGGGGCCCTGTGGTGGGTCCGTTGGAGCGAGAAGGCTGGCACAGGGCAGCCCTGGTCTCTCCTACAGAAGCCACCCCTGCAACACCTCACTGCCAGCACCTAGGCATGGACACCCAACATTCCCACACTGATAACTGCACCTCAGTAATAAGCAGTACACTTTCAAAGGGGAAATGCATTGCATTTCTTTAGCTCTCTTGCATTTGACATCAAATCTAACTCTGAAGGAAAGGAAAGCCTGCTTGTGATAATGAGTGTTACTGAAAAACAATTTCATCTATAGATAATTAATTGACTTTATACAAAATACATGTGTGAATAAATACATATGTAAATTTGCATAATTTGGTGGAACATTTTGAAGAATGTGAAGCTAAAGCTAGATGAATGTAAAGCTAAATGCAGAAGTTGTAGCTTTCGTGCCTTCAAGTAACAGCAATGCTCTGTTTTATATTAGGGATGAGTAAGTCCTGTAACAATCTCCATATAAATATTTATTCCATTTTTTTAATAACTCTGTTTTGACTGCTACATTATTTTTTTTTTTAAATACAACTTTAATTCATTATTGCTTGCTTGAACTTGCTGCCTAGAGTGTTTCTGTAAAAAAGGGATGGAAAGAAATACTGGAGGATAGTCCTGGAAAGTAAATTTATAAATTTATAAATTTATAAACATGAATGCTTACAGCAGAAGTTGCATTTAGATTTACATCAAGAAAGTGAGACACCATATGTAGCATACTTCCAATAAAAAGTAGCTTAAAGTCAAACAAGTGTTTAATTCTTACTTCAACTGCTGGAAAAAATATAAGGATTGTGTTACCTGGCAACCAGTTTCAAATGATTAAGTGCAGAGATCTCCTAATGCAATTTTGATTTCAAACAAAAGATAAAGGTGTCCCTCATTAATTAACTTTTGTTAGGTTCAATAGAAAAAGAAAATATTCCTGAGACTACAGCTTGACCGTGTGTCATGGTTTAACCCTGGCCAGCAACCAAACACCACACAACCACTTGGTCGTTCCCCTGCTGTGGGAAGGACAGAAAACTGGAAGAGTAAAAATAAGAAAACTCACGGGTTGAGATGAAGACAGTTTAACAGGTAAAGCAAAAGCCACACACGCAAGCAAAGCAAACCAAGGAATTAATTCACTACTTTCCATCGACAGGCAGGTGTTCAGCCACCTCCAGGAAAGTAGTGATCCATCATGCATAATGGTTATTTGGGAAGGCAAATGCCATAACTTCAAAGGTCCCCCCTCTTCCCTCTTCTTTTCACATCTTTATACAGTGAACATGATGTTCTGTGTTATGGATCATCCCTTTGGCCAGTTCAGGTCAGCTGTCCTGGATGTGCTTCCTCACAGGTTCCGGTGCCCCCGCTCACTGGCAGAGCATGGGAAACTTGAAAAGTTCTTGATTTAGAGTAAGTGCTACTTAACAGCAACTAAAACATCAGTGTGTTATCAACATTATTCTCATACTAAATCCAAAACATAGCAATATACCACCTACTAAGAAGAAAATTAATTCTATCCCAGTAGAAAACAGGGCACCGTGTTAAAGCAGAAGAGCCATCAAGAAACCTGGAAAAGATTTCTAAATACAGAGACGTGACAGCTTTCTGTATCTGCATAGACTGCGAGCTATGCTACTCAAGGTCCAGGAGTTTAGTTTTAATACGTACTCTAGCTTCTGAACTTCTGAGTGAAGACACAGCTTTGATCACTTGCTTTGTTGAACCAGGTTCCTGTTGAACATCAATATGTCAGGTCTGTAAGAAAAGAGTGCCATAATTTGCTTTTAAATGACAGTTATATGTTTGTGAAGAAACCTTACTTAGTTCTGCACTGTATGTCAGGGCCAAGTGCATCTTCACTCAGGGTCAGGATTGAGAAATATGAAAAATGCAGCTGCCTATGCTTTGAGCAAAGGACTACTTCCAGAAGCTGTTTTTGGAACAGGGCCAGTGATGTAGGTGGAAATTTCCCGTTCTATCCAACAGAAGGTAGTGGCTTCCATACATGATGGCTTGCTCATTGAAGTTTTTCCATATTTATGCCAAGCCATCTAATCAAAGTGTTGTTAAAACACTCAAACACAAAACAAAAAGTAATTGCCTGAATGTTCTACAAATACTGCATAGCTTCAATTCAAGGTTTGGGTGGCTTTTTTTTTGTTACTGTTTTTATTTTTTTTGTTTCATTGTTCCCATATTTAGATGGAAAGTAGGGATGGACTGAGACACATAATTAAGTACCTTGCACTGTGAAAAATTATCTAGGTTCTCCCTATATGGAGATTTCTCAGAAGATTTAATAAGCAGAACTTGAAAGTATTTCTTTTGGAAATTACCCAAATGTTTATAAAATTAGATCACAGTTTTACTTTTCTACACAGAGATAAACCCACTGAAGTTTCAATCATTCTATTTAGCTTTATGATAGCCAAATCCCTTTATATCCCTTTCACTGTCCTTCTTCAATAATATTTTTTCCCCACAGTTTTACATCTGTTTTTATTTCTGCATCCTGTGCTGCCATATCATGACACTGTGAATCAAAACTCTTTGCTAAACTTTAGCTTTCACCTAGATTGACTACAAAACTGTCGCTCATAAAAGTTTTATAAAATGTTTATTAACCTGACTGCATGGTAAAAAACATTCTAATGTATCATACAGTTCTTGCTGGGATATTTTCAGTCTTTTTTTTTATGATGTGAAACAAAAGCTGTTACAGAAAAAGCTGAAGTACTGGTATTTCCAACTGTTTAATGTGTTACATCAAAACTGTTGTCCAGTTGCCTTTTTCAGCTACAGCTTTGGATTGTGGCTTTCTTGAAACCTGAAGCTAAAAGAAGTAAAACTTGGATTAGGTTTCAACAGAAAAATTGTAATTAGTGTGTTCATATTTTTTCCCTTTGGTGGCACTGGATATCTGCGGGGAAAAAGGTTGACACTAACTCTTCTTCCCTCTTTTCACTCCTGTCTCTCTCTGATAAAGCTGTAGCCCAGCCTTGCTTGTCTTTCCATTTATTTCAGGCATCTCTTTTTACTATAACGCTCTTCTTTTCCTTGGGCTATGGGATGGATAGCTTTTACCATCTCAGGATGTATAGAAAAAGATACATCCTCCCTCTGTGGAAGGACTGGCAAGAAAACTTGGTTCACCACTAAAACTCTCTGGAAAATTATCATGTGTAATGCAGGATGATTAATAGTGGTGGAAGCAGCATTACTAATGCTGCAAAGAAATCAGTTATGATTTGCTGTAGTCTTTCCTTAAACTTGTTGAAGAAAATGGACTTCTGAGCACTTCTCGGAAATGGGATCTCTCTAGAAGAAATCCTCAGGTCATCTTTTGAATGTTTCAGGAAACAATTTCTTCAGGTCTGACTAACAGAATAGGTAAAGAATTTACAAATTCAATTATTTTCCCCAGATTACTATGGATTTATAAGAGTCTGTAGAGCTTTATCAAGCTTGGTTGTTTTTTTTTTTCCTTGCATTATGTTGCAAGTGAGCAACTTCCTGATTGCTTTTGGTTCCAGACTCTGTAGTTAGAGAATTACTGATCATTTTACCTAATAATAAATAAATAAATCAATAAATAAAAAAAATACAGGAAAATTTGCCTAAAAATATGTCTTTCTATTGTATTTCTAAATTAATGGCTTCTTGAAGTGGTTTTTCCACGTCTTTGGAGATGTACTGGTATCAGCAAATCATACCATCTTTTAAGTACTGGTGCATACTAATTTAAAGCTGAGAAGAAGATTTTGTTCTGTCTTTGCTGAGCTAGTATCTGTTTGTATTGGAGGCAAGGTGCTATGAGGATAAGAGGGTCCTAAAAGTTAATGTTCTAATGAATACAGGTCTAAGCTTCCTTCATAACAAATGCAGGAAAATATTGCTCTCAAGTTGATAATGTGTGGTTAAGCTGAGTTCCTACTCTGAATCCTCACTTGACTAGTTATGACTAGTAACGGTTCAGACACGTTACCATGCAGTATAAACCCTCTGAAGGTGTCTGGAGTCAATCCATGTAATTTCATAAAAACAGTAGTATAAAGGCAGCTAGCTAGTGATCTCAGTTGGTGAATGCTAATTATCACATGAAGACAGTAACATTTTAAAACATGCCAACTGGATCAAATATCACAATTATTAAAAATAATCGCTACTTTTTTTCTGATGTTGAAAATGTTGGTTCAGCAATATATGTGTGAATTTCCAGGTATGGGACCTGTGTCAGCTGATTCTGCTAAGGTAACTTAAATGTTGTTGTTTCTGTTCCACGACCAGTTAAACACATAAGTGCTTCTGATATGAAAACTAATGTTTGACAATTTAAGATCAGTATCTGTGATTACTCTTTAAGGCTTTTTTTCTGTAATTCTGAACCTTTAAATACACTGTTGGCAAAGTTGCAAATTTAATGTTGGCTGGCATTCAGCTTACATAAAATGCGAGGAGGAAAAGATACTAATCAAGCTTTGCACATTCACTTAATGAATTCCTAAGCCTTTCCCCAAACACAGTGAAAAAACTGGAAACTAAGATAAGCTCAGGTTTCTACCTACATGGCATGGTTTAACTGCAGCTGGCAACTAAGTACCATGAGTTGCTTTCCCACTTCCCGCTCCACAGCAGAATGGGGAAGAGGATTGGGAAGAAGGTAAAACTTGTGGGTTGAGATAAGGACAATTTAATAATTTAAATAAAATAATAAAATAATATAATAATAATAATAGTGTAGTAATAATATTAATAATAACAACAACAATTGTAACAACAACAATAACAATTGTAATGAAAAGGAAGGAGGATGCACAATATAATTGCTTACCACCCACTGACTGATGCCCAGTCAGTCCCCGACAGCAATCCACTCAGCCCAACCATCTCCCCACCCCACTCATCCCCAGTTTATATACTTATCACAACATTTTGTGGTATGGAATATCCCTTTGGCTAGTTTGGGTAACCTGTCTTGGCTGCATCCCCTCCCTTTTTGTCCCTTCAGCCTTCTCACTGACAGGACCTAAGAAACTGAAAAGTCCTTGACTTAGGATAAATGTTAATCAGCAACAACTAAAAACATCAGTGCATTGCCAACATTGTCCTCATACTAAATCCAAAATGCTGCATGTACCAGCTACTGAAAAGAAAATTGACTCTATCCTAGCCAAAACCAGGACGCTATGTTTTCTGGTTTCAATTTCTGATGCCATTAAGCTAGTGCTTGTTGATCCTTCTAAATGCATCAGAAAATGGTGAAGACATGTAAAGGCTGCTGATGAGAGAGCTTATTTTAAAGGACCCCTGAAGTTTCCTCAGTGTCATGAGCTTTAACAAGTGAAGTATAAAACCCCAAGCTTTCTTGAGACAGACGTGTTCAGAGAGGTACCTGTCTAGCACCAAAATGACCAAGAAAGATTATAATCCCATTTCTGTACCTGCACTTTAGCAATAAAAGGAGATATTCTGGGTGAACTTTATTCAAGATCAGAAAGAAATCTCAGTTTTTAAAGTAAGATAAAGATTTTGAATTAAGTGTTTTTGTTTGTAAAGATTCCCCAGGTTGTATTATGAGCTTACTGGTGGAAAACCAGTAGATTGTCACCAAGACACATGAGTTTTTCAGATCTGTGAGTATCAATTTGTTCCAAGTGAAGAATTCACTAAAAATCACTTTTTTGCAAGGATTCTTTCATAATTAACCTTGTTAGGTTTATTTATTTTTAATTAATGATGGGAATCTGTCAGGATTAATCAGCAGGTAACAGAGTGTGTCCGTAATGACAAGGAAAACAAATAACAACAGAGGTTATGTACAAATACCTTGTTTGGCATATAAGAAATACATGAACTGAACGCTTTTGTCTAAGCATATGCACTTATCAATTTACTGGATATGTATAATCTCTCCTGGAGAGAGTGTATATTTGTTTCCTTTAACTGTAGGTAATCAGGCTACTCTCGCTGAAGGCAAGCAATCAAACTTACCTTGAAAAAGCAGAAATTATTTTTTAAATGTTATTTTCTTAACAACAGAATCTACACACCTGTTTAGGGACTGAAGTGGAGTTTAACCTGTTGTTTTTCACAATCATTATGTTCTTTCTATTTAACTTTGTAAGCTGACCTTATTGCATATTGAGAATTTTTTTTCTCTATGCCCCTCCCCAGTAGTATGAGGCACTTCAAATCACTGGTGTTTAAAAAGCATTTTGCATTAGGCTGACTCTTTGTGGTCTCAATCATAAGTTAAACTTCAGCTGATTTTAATGGGAGTAGAGCAAAACCTATAAAGCATTCTTTAAACTTGTGTCATAGTAGAGTATTTAAGAATAGCAAGCTCTGACTGGGCTGGCTAAGAAAAATCCATCATGTCCTTGTCATGAACTGGCATCCATAGCACAAAAAGTGTTGCTAATTGTACAGATTAATCCCCCTCATGTTCAAAAGGCAGATCCAGAAGGTCCAAATTTTGAGTGAACTGTCTTCTCTACATCTGCAGGAGTATAGAGTGGGCGTGTCACGGCCTGTGCTTGGTGAACAAAATGCTTCTGGACCATCAACAATAAGAAATGAACCTATTCATTAAATCAATTTTTGTTAGCAAGCCATGAACATGAGTAAAACATAACGGCTATTTCAGAAGGTTTACTGTTCTGGAGGATACATATTTAACATAATTTAACTATAGGCTGTTCACTGACTTGCTTCAATGCAATAATTGGAGCTAAGCAGCAAGAATACTACATGCCCTAGTGTTCATTGAATCTCTGCTAAATTCTGGATACATCTTTAAGATGTGGCAGCTGAACTCTAAGGCTTTCAAAGGACATAACTTGTTTTTCTATTATTCTGGTTTAGACTATAGGTCATAGACACTTTTTACAGAAGAGAAAACAGCAAGCTGTAATCATTTAGTGAGCATTAGTATTCTCCCTGTACTTACTACAATTTCTTCTGCTTTGAAAAATTCGAGATCTATGGACCAAAAAGGATGTTGGTTAATAGGTATTGACTTCCAATACGACACAGACAGGCAGTTCTCTTTTATGACAAAAAATAACTATTCAGGAACTAGGCCATGGGTAAACTACAAATTAGAGTGGGTTGTTGGGTTTCAAGTAAAGTTAATGGACCATTATGGAAGATTAAAATCCTCTTTACAGTATACTTGTATTGTCCAATATATATAGTACTACTATAGGTTTTAGTACTGTTATTGGTCTGTTCTTAGAGTGTGAAAACACATAAGAAATGTGTAGTTAATTGACTTGTTTGTATGCATTTTTGTCTATAGTTTCCTATTAACTTTCTTTGGTGGGCAAATGTTTAGGGAACTACTCTGCAGAAATTATGTGGTTTATTTTTCTTCTTGATTTTAAGCTATTGCTCAAATGATAAATCCAGGAGGCACACCCCGGCATGCTCAAGCAATCATCCAGAAAAGTTTACCCAGTGCTCAGTTTAGTCTCCATGCTGTATTTCGTGTCACTCACTGCAGTTTTACTCCTGGTTGAGGTAATATTAGTATGTCAGAGAAAGTTTAGGGTTTTATTTCCTTGACCAATGATAATGTTTTTCTGCAAATGGTTGTGGTGTCCTTTATTTCCTTGTTTTACCTCTGGATATAATTCTGTCCTAAATTACACTGAAGGTGGAAAAAGCATAATTGCAGATTTAATTTCAGCTTTTATGACTTCGTTAGTTCACTATGACCTATGATGAACTGTGTATCTTTCCATAGAAGTCTCCATTCTATTTCTTTATCATTTTCATTCCTCTCCTTAAAAGAAATGATGCAAAGATACAAGAGTTTGTGATGAATTAACTGCATAATTATAACCTAGATAAGTATGACTGATTTTAGCTAGGTGATTCTCATTGAAAGTGTAACAACCATTTATGTAATGGTAAACAATAGTAGACGATGACTCAGATGGAGTACCAAGTAGTTTGGTTTAATATGTATATAGTCCAGTGAAAAAAATGAGTAAGTTCTATTTATCCAACCTTGATTTTTAATGTCTTTCTGAACAAAAAAACAACCTTGAAATCTGATGCATTGGCGGTATTGAGTAACATTGCTTACAAATTTTAAGTATTTCAGTTGTCCTCAAACTGGACAGTTATAGTTGATTCTTCTTTCCATCCTCAATCTAAGCCTGTGAATCCTTCCCTTCCTACTTCTTGAACTGTGAAAAGATTATTGTCTGTGTTCTCATAACCCAATCATAACACCTGCAGATCTGTACTGGATGTGTTATAATTAGCAGGAATCACACAATAGGGTTTTTCCAGTTACCTGTAGTTATCATGAAAGATTTTTCTTTATAGAATCATAGAATCATTTAGGTTGGAAAAGACCTTTAAGATCATCGAGTCTGACTGTTAACCTAGAACTACCAACTCCACCAGGTCCCTAAGCACTACCTCTGTAGCACATCAGAGAGATTTACGGCAGTTGGCAACTGAACGTCAGCTCCGTGAGGCAGTACTCTAGGATGGTTAAAAGGTAAAATGTATTTGGCACCTCTTGTTCACTTTAGAAGAGCTGTATTCATCACTAGAATGTAAGGATGAGTGGCACTTTATATCCTGGGCTGAAATAAGGATAGCTCAAGTCTTCCCCACAAGTGGGGTATGGTATCAGCAACTCAAGAGAAAGAGGTGCTTCTCTCTCTCACTACTAGGTTTTTGTGTTTCTTGGTTCACCTCATGTGATATTAAAGATTTATTTTAGTTATGAACACTGACACAGGATTTTAATTGTTCGCTTCCTACACCTGCAACAGTCACAGTGTTGTGAAATGCGCTTCCCACAGGTCAGGCTAGTAAGGGTTTTCATTTGTTTTTCTTTGTTTTGTTTTTTCTCCATCTTTTTTCCTGTAGCACAGGGCATGTTAAGATCAGCTGAGTGTATCTCACCTGGACATATATCTCTCAACCTTTGCAAGAGCTCTTGTTACTGTTAGTGCTTTAACTCTCCCTTTTCCTTTGCCTGTTGAGGAACAAGATTTTACTAGGCTACAGAAATTCAGTCCATAGAGTTTAAGAAGAAAGTAACTGAGAGGAGCCTGAAATATCAAGGTGAGTTATTTCTATTCACTTTTGAATTTTAATCCTCTGAAACATCTGAAAATATCTCTCACCGTATGAAGATTGATGGACCATCCTTTTAGCTTTGGTTCATTTCTTTGCTTTTTCTACCCATTCTCTGGTTTTTACTTTCCCTTAGTAGTGTCTGTTTTGTACAGCTTATTGTTGCATTAATGGTTGGGTTTTTCCTTTAAAAATCAATATATTTTCTGTGTTGTTGTGCTTCAAAATAACTTCCTTCTGAGCAGCTAGGAAGGAGATCTGAGTGATTTAATTCTGTCTCAGACATCAGAGTAGCGGTTTCAGCCAGTCTTAGTCCCTTAAGAGACAGTTTTAGAGAAGTTCCACCACTGGTAAAGCACAAATATATGAGGCTCAACTAACAGCTGTGTACACATTTATTTATTTGAGAGAAATGCAGCTGAACATTCTACACCTGCACTTAAATGAAGACTGCTGTCGTTCTTCTCTGCGAGTGCCTCAAAGCAGGTATCTCCATGTAGACTACCACAAGGGAGACAGATAGACAGTCATACTGAGACGCTCCTTGATGTGAGGTGGCTGTTGAGCTGCTATGAGTGAAGTTGTTTGACTCCTGTACTCCATCCATAGTGACTGTGAAGTAATGCCTCACACTGCAAACCTCACATCAGTACGGGGCATGCCAGCTGGAGCAACTGAAACATGAAAAAGTGGGAAGCAAAGCAGACATTTTTTTCAGTGACTCCTACACAGGAGAGGATAGACATAGGTGGGAGTAGGATCTTCAGATTTCTCCATCACAATACACCTTGCTTCCTGCTGCTTAGTTAACCAGGACCTAACCAGAAAATTCAGCTTTGCCTATTCAGCCAAGAAGGCCTGAGCCAACTTTTCTCCACAAGAAAGCTTGGGCAGAATGCAGAACACATGGAAAGATTGAAATCAAATAACAGAAACAATGCTTTCAAGATTCTGGAAAGAGGGTGCAACGGTGCAAAGAAAGTAGTGCAAGTGAGAAGTGAGGAAAAATGCATATGGGCTTTCACTTACAGGTGCATTTTTTACATGGGGGCATCTGGTTCCAAGAACCTAACTCTAACTTCCAGGTATCCAGATGACCATCACTCATGATTTTTTTAAAATAACTCCCACACAAGTAGAATTCTTCTGTAATTTACCACTATCAAAAAATAAAACATAAAGATTAAAAAGGCCAATTCTGACTCTTGAACAGCCAGGGGTAACAGCATTTTCTGTACCTGACATCTGTATCCTGGTACCACATTATGAGATAGGATGCTTTGATGAGAGGGTTACGTGATGGGGATGGGCAGTTGTACCTCATGATGTGAGCTTACCCCTCATGACTTCCCCTGATGAGAGGAAACCCGTATCTCAGGCCTCCATCACTACTGTGTCAATGTTCTTCACCATGACCGTACCGTGATGGTAGTGAGGATGGTTTGCACAGCCGTTAACATGACAGCAAGGCAGTTGAAGATATTTGATGAAGCCAACAGGTTTAAAGCTTCCAGTGAAACTGCACCTGTACTAGCAATCATTTGACTGCAGGGTGCTTAAGTACAAAAAGGAAAAATTTGCTTTGCTTGAGGAAAACTTACAGGGTCAGAAACAGGAGGTGAAAATGAAAGAGTGAAGGAGGGAAAGAATGTTGTGGTCGGTGTGGGACAGCTAACAGAGGAGCAGGATGTTGAAGAAACCATGACAGAACTACAGACAATTCCTCCTTGAAGTCTGAATTATTGTCCAGCAAAATGTATTTCATATGCTACATACTTTGTCATTATTTTTACAATGTGAGGCACATGCACAGAATTATGAGAAGGAGTTTCCTCTCAACTTTAACTTGGTTGCCATCCTGATACTTTAATCTACATTTAAAAGCAAATTCTTTTTCTTAGACTCTATTTCTAACACCACCAAATAATACAAACTCAGAAAAAATTCCATTGGTCGTTAATGCTGTTGCCTTCAAAAAAGAATATCTGTGTTCTCATTAATACATGTAGGCACTCCAGTTAATCATAGTACTACAGAACAAAATCATGGAACTTTTGGAAAAGACCCTTAAGATCATCAAGTCCAACCATTAACACTGCCAAGTCTATCACTAAATCATGTCCCTAAGTGCCACATCTACATGTCTTTTAAATACCTCCAGGGATGGTGGCTCAAACACTTCCCTGGGCAGTCTGTTCCAATGCTTGACAGCCCTTTTCATGAAGAAATTTTTCCTAATTGTCAATCTAAACCTCCCCTGGTGTAACTTGAGGATGTTTCTTCTTGTCCTATCACTTGTTACCTGGAAAAGGAGACAGACACCCACTTCAATAAAACTTCCTTTCACGTAGCTGTAAGAGAGCAATAAGGTCTCCCCTGAGACTCCTTTTCTCCAAACTAAACGACCCTAGTTACCTCAAGTATTCCTCACAGGACTTGCTCTCTAGACCCTTCACCATCTTCACTGCTCTTCCTTCAATGTCCTCCAGCACCTCAGTGTCTTGTCACTACACTGTTCTTGCAGCGAGTGGCCCAAAACCAAACACAATATCCGAGGTGCAGCCCCATCAGTGCCCAGTACAAGGTGATGTATCTTCCCCTGTCCTGCTGGCCACACTATTTCTAATGCAGGTCAGGATGCTGTTGGCCTTCTTGGCCACCTGGGCACACTGCTGGCTCATGGGCAGACGGCTGTCAGCCAGCACCCTAAGGTCCTTTTCTGACAGGCAATTTCCAACACCCCCCCCCCCCTTTTTTTTTTAAATCTGTTGCTGCTGAACTCTTTTTATTCCTCGCATTGACCTACTATTTCTGACCTTTCAAGCAGTCTGTAAATCAATTTGTGGAGCCCCGCTGACTGTCTGAAAAGCATCTGCAAAGCCTCCAAATTTAATGACGCACACAACTCTAATTTCCAGTAGTCCTTGTACTGTAAAGAAAAGGGTCACCTTAAGGGCATTGCATACAAACATCTTATAGGAACACCTATATAAAAATATGTTTTTAGGTACATATGCAGACAGGAAGCCTGGTATTCTTATGCAAATAACTATTATTGTTTTCTGGTCAAAAATACTGCCTAGGAGTAAGGCCTCTGGCCCACCAGTTTCTACTGAATTGTGCACTCACATTAGAGGGCAGAAATTACTACTTAGAAGCAGAGATGCTCATGATCCCTTGGAAACAGAAATTCAGACATGAAGGCCTCTGGCACGCTGCCCATTAGTACCTCATTCAGCATTTTCTTCATTCAGCTAAATAGCCGGTAGTAAAGTCAATCTTATTCCAAATTCTCCAAAGAACTGCAGTGCTTCAGGGAAGTCTTTTCCAATGCTTAGTTATTCTCTGTGTTTAGTAACTGAGCTTTATGATCGTTCTGTCAAAAATGAATGCAGACTTGCTCAAATGGAAGCATAGTATCCCTTTTTTGTGCTGATACAAAAACTGTTTTGACTTTATGGCTCAAAGTACATGCTCAATCCCCTGGCTTTGGTGGGATCACTATGGGTGTTTCGAGTTACTTTTACTTGGATAATCTTGTAGTCTACAATCTGTATCAAAATATGACTAAATTAATTCACTTCCACAGCCAGCAGGTCAGTGGCTTTATAATGATGGAGTATTTTAGAACACTGATGATTTCATGATTTCACTATATTCAGAGACCATAAATTTTCTGTCAACATTAGAAGTTAGTCACACATGAAGGAGACTCACTAATACTGAGACTTTATACATTCATTGATTCAGTATCTCCTTTTGCACATGTCTCTATAGACAATATTGTCTAGGTCATAAAGCCCCTGATATTTATTGTGTTATTTTGACTTACACTTGGGAGCGAAACATAATCAATAAACATGTTTTATCCCAAGTTATTTTTAGAACTTTAAACCACCTTTTTTAGAAATAAAATGTTCCAATGAGCCTTTTAATATCATGAGAGTGAAAACACAGTTTTAATCAAAGACAACTGGAAAAGAAAATTGTCTGAGAAATACCAAAGATATATTACCTATGAAATATTATTTTTGCCTTTTCGGGGGGGGGGGGGGGGGGGGGAAGGTACAATGAGTGCTCTTGCCCACCTAGGAGAGAAAGCAAGTTACAAGCAGGAGGATGGAACTGCTCTGCCTGAACAAATGTGGGCTTTAAATGTGAATCTTGGTTTACAGCTGGAAAGGACAGATCCACAAATGATTTTGAACAAAACCAGCATTTTAACGTAAGGAATTGAACTAATTTAGATCAGTTACAGAAATGGCCAGCTTTACTTCACTAGGCTGATACCAGCTATAACTTGGCCACTGCAAGGAAGGAGTCCAAAGACTTTTTGTTTCCTCCTTTATTGATGCTACCTTGGTTTTACATGTAAACAGCCCTCCTCGGCATTGTCTCAGCTTCCTTTCTGGTGAGAAGCATTTTTCTCTGTTAAATACATGCATGTATTCTTTACCTTGAGGTTCTGGCTTGTGAATTGAGCACATGCATACCGTAAGAATATATGCAGGCAGTATGCTGTTTATTGCTTCAAGCAAGTTTAATTGTTTCACTAGAATAAGAGATTATTATTAAGGTCTCTGTACACATAGAATAATATTTCCTAGGTTTCCCTGCGTGATAGGCCAAATAAAAGTAGTACAGATAGTCTGTGTGTCTTGGTTTTCCCCCTTTTGCAGCTTATTGGGTAATTTTCTGCCTTACTCTTCTGTGTGTCTGACTACAATCAACACTGATAGTAATGGGTATATGTGGCATTCAGTTTTTCTAGTAGTTGGGTAGTTTAGCTGTTGTATCACCACCTCCTACAAATGCCAGCTTGGCCGTTTTGTACAAATGTAGAAAATCATCAGTAAAAAAACAAACAAACAAAACCCCAACAAGCAAGAACTTGTGTAGTTTTTAAAGGTTTCAGCTAGTTTTGTGTCATAAAATATGTTTAGCTCTACAGCAAGATCCTCCAGATGTGGAAGCAAATAAAGAACAGGAAAAAAACAACAAAACATCCTCACAAGAGGCAACTAACAGGACATTTTTGCCACCACCTCAGAAAATGTTGAAGTCAGGTGATGTGGTGGCATTTACAGCTTTGAAAAATAACATAGAAATTGTTTGGAAGAGCAGAAATGCTCCTTTTGGATGAGAGGTTTGGAACAGGTGACTTGAAGAATAATATATAAAATTTCTTTTTCAAGGTTAGGTGGCTGAAATTGGAGGTTGAATAATAATCCAAGCTTTCTGATATGTCCCCTTGAATTGCAAATCTGCAGCCTTTTGGAGCTACCTAATTTGATCAGAACACTGTAATTTCCATGGCCTTAAATTTATTCTATAGAGCTTGGGAGGTAAATATTCCATAAATTTTGACTGTTCAGCATGTTTTTACAGTAATGTCTGAATAAGTAATTACTGTGTTCTCAGACATGCAGTAAAATGTCATTTGAGAGTCACTGTCAGTTATGTGTGTATAGCTCATCTAGAACTACATGTTACCAACCCACCCTCCGTATGATACCTGCTTTGCAGTCTTAAATAAGTACATAGCTCTTACACGTTAACTTTCTGGTGCCAACTCTATGATATGCTCAGTCTTCAAAAAGAAGGGATATAAAATCAGCTATCTCTGATCATTAAAAAGAACATTCTTGCATAGGATAACCAGCTGTCACTCTGCCCCTGTAATTTTAGGTAGACACACTGTTCCCACTCCTTAAATCCTTGTCTGAATGTTAGCTATAACAATTCATAAGCAGTAATCTCTGTAAAGTCAGCATTGATACAGAAGCTTTGGGTGTTCATTCTGTCAGATGGAACCATTATTTCTTGCATTTGCTTTTTGATTTTTGGACTGAGTCAAACTCTTGGCTTCCTCAACTCAGCTTTCTATGTCTTGTCACCTTTTAGTACAGAATAATTCACTGCAGGTGTACGTGAGCCAATCTTTCAACATCTTAATAACATAAATTCATGTCCTTCTCAAGAGTCAATCAATTGACCTCTATCCCACTAACTGAAAAAAAAAATGTTAAGATCAAAGGTTTGATGCATGGGTGTATTACGCACCTACCTGAAATGTTCCTTTGTAAGAGTACTATGAATCAATTTGATCAATATTTTCGTCAGTTAAAAGTTAATTCAAAAGCCTGAACAAGAGCAGTGGTCACTGGCTCCATTTACCATTACTGTTACTGTTTAATATTATTTACTCTATACACAAAGACCACCCAGATCATATTTGCTATAAGGCAGAGTGCTGAGCTAAGCAGGGAAAGAATGCATGAACATCAGAAACAAGACAAATCTATGGCCATTTTGTCAGTTATGGATATCCTCATTGTTGCTTTGCCCAAAGGCTTCTTTGTTCTGCGTGGCTGCTTAGCAGAGTGTGAAGGCAGGCAAACAATCACATGCAACACATGAAAAAATGTTCCTGACACCAGGGTATTAATTATTGGTGAGGTGACCAGCCTTATTGGTGACCTGCTTTGTACATTTAGAAAAGCCTTTTTTTTTTTGACATTACTAGCAACTGATTCTAAGGGGTTTAAATTCTGTTCATACTGATACATGAAGAGGAAAAAACTACTAAACTGTTAACACCTATTATGGTCTAAAAATGCCTTAAAGAGAGGGCATGAGACCTAAAGCAAAACAGGGTCTCCACCTACAAGAAAGCAGTTTTTGGAAAGTGGCTTGTGATCCAGAAGCACCCTTAAATGGGATTCTCAGTTTGAGGCCACCACCAGGCAATCAAAAAGGGGTGCAGTAAAGTAAGTTTTCCAATAAACTGCCATATCTGTTTAAATCTGTAGCAAAGCAGGTAAAAAAAAATGAGGAAAATCTTCCCACAAATCTGTAACAAAGCTTTTTTTTTGGAAGTGAGACTACTGTAGCCAAAAATGGTTTCAGCTAATGAGATGGTATTTATAAGCGTGGAGAATTTCAATGAGGCCTGGTTTATTTCATCATTTCTTGCTTAGATGCATAGATTGCATTTCAGTGGGAGCCCACCTCAGGGGTGAGCAAAATATTGATGAGGAATGAGTCCTGCTACTGAGCTCCTCCTTTAGGTGCTATTTCTGTCTGGACTGTTCTTTTTTTGCCCTCACAAAGTGTTCTAGTCCACATGAGGTTTGATATCAGTATCAAAAATGCCTCTTGGCTACACATTTTGCTGTTTCAACAAAAGTGGTTTCAAGTGAAGTGATACAGTGTCTTTGATACAGTTGTGTGTTGTGCTGTTGCACCTCTCAATCTATCACTTAATTTAAAATTTGAACACTAATTAAAAAATAGTCATAGTGTCTTAGAAATATAGATCTGAAAGAGATGAGGAGGGAGAGAGAAAAAAAATAACCTAATATGCAGAGCAGCATGCTCACTTGATGAGTTGTTGAGGAGATAGTGTCTAAATGACATCTGTTGCTCAATAAAATCTATACAATCATGGCAACAGAAATCAAAGAAAGTTTAATTCAGTGCTCTTGGAAGGTTTTAATTGTAATTCTTTTCATTATATAGCCAAGGCAATTTTATGTAGGTTTGAACAGACTTCTTACAGCCTTTCCAGTTATTATATCTGCTTGTTAGATAGAAACAGTTTCTTGAGGTGGTAAGTAAAATGGGTGACGATTTGCCGTAGGTTTGACACACTTACTAACTCAGTTTGTGAACAGTCTTAGGTTTTTATTATAAGGTTCTTTTATCAGATTTAGAAGCAGTCAAGACCTAGATGAGCAGGTAGTTTTCAGGAAGGCTAGATATGTCGTTTGACTGCCTGCTTATTAGCTGTTCAGCAATTAGTGGACCAAAATAAATAGGCAAATGTCAATGGGGTAGGGAGATGCAAGTATTTCTGCCATTCATTGTCATAGCATCAGTATCTCCCCCCTTTCCCAATTCTTCTAACAGAGCTTTGACAATTTTTCTGGAAGTCAGCAGAAATGGAGAACACTGCATATTATAGAACACAAAGAACAATGTTCACAGTTCTGCTATTTCTATAAAAGAATCCATTTTAGGTTCTTAAATATTTGTTCATGGGACTTAAAAAAGTGCTCATGGAAAGCATGTGAGAGAATTAAGAAGGCTTAAATTGCACGGCTACATTATTCCGCTTTAAATCACCTGGGCCTATAAGCCATAAATGACAGTGAAATGAGATTATTTATTCACAATAACATGTTCTTTTAATAACATAATAATTTTATAAAATAATACTTATTTATAAACAATACAGATGTATAAATTTATAATTTGTATTTTAAAATGCATAATAAAATTAATAAATAAAGCGTGTAAATCATATAGATATTATAAATGTAAACATAAAATACAGATAAATTAACACTTAACTAATAATGTAATAATTTTAAATGCTAAACATCAATTTCCTACCTTTCTTTCTTATTAATGTTCTAATATTGGTGTACTTGGTCCTATTCTTCATCACTGAAGTGCTATAGGTCCTTTTTTGCTATGTAGTAAACAGAAGTAAAGAAAGTAATTTTCCATGTTTGTTAAATGAAACATGAATAAATTACCACCAAGGCCCTTAACAACATCACTGAGGTAACAATGAAGGTCCTTATAAAATGTATAGTTTGGGTATGTAACTTCAGTGTAACCTTCTCACATATGCAGTGTTACCTCCTCTTTGTCTGGTCCATGCCAGGATTCAAAGGAAGCCTAATACCAGCCTAAAACTAGTCTGACTCAATCCATTTTCTGAGGAAAATACTCAACCCTGCAAGTTTTTATTCTCAAGCCTTGGAATATCTGAAGAGAACTAGCAAATTCCCTTATGAATTACAAAACCAACACACACTAAATTCAAGAAAATACTGTGGAAACAGTCTGTAGTATTAATCAAAACTCATCTTACAGAAAAGTAAAGGCTGGCAAGAAACTATTTTCAGAATTCACCAGTTACCCAAAATTCCCAAGGTGTTTTGCCATGGTGCATATATTCCATACTAACTTCTAAAAAACATGTAGTGCCCATGAAAAATGTGTTTGCATATGATAATTAATTACTTTCACAAAGCAGATAACTACCTTACAAAGGTGTTGGAAAGCAGAAAAATATGCTGAGCCAACACGTATTATTTTCCATTAAAAAAGATGTTGCAGTGATAAGTGAGTTTAAATATTCAAAAGGTAAAGGATAAATACAGTTACAGATTGGCATGCAAGCAATATCTTCGCATATACGTATTTATTTCTAAGAGATTTTGGCCAGGCTTTGAGCAGCTTATACTGCCAATGACTGGCAATATGAAATGTTAGGATTTCCCCATCACAAGGTTTAAGGCGCTGAAAGGCTAGATACATAATTACATGAGGAAAAATATCACTTTGTAGGAACATGCACCTGTATTTGACTGCTTGACTGCTTGACTGCATCTGTAGCCGTTTCTTGGTTTTGGCAGTCTGAAAAACCTCACAGCTGCCTTTTGTTCTGGGTTTCCGTATCTGTTTCCTAGACTTGCAGGACACAAACAGTGTTCAAATTATCTGAGAGACAAGTTTAAAAATAGTGTAAATGTTCATACTTAGAGCACTATTTCAAAGTCTTTTAGCTTGAATAAAAGACCATTCTAGAACAAATAATGCATAAATGGATTAGTTACTACATTAAACCTTTCCCACTAGCTGTCAGCAGTTTTCCAAACTGGGCTGCTCAAAATGATCTGTTTTTAAAACTGGAGCATGTTTTCTTCCTGAATTCTTTAGAAAAAGAATAAAAGGGCTTTACTGTTCGTTCTGCAGTATGACGTAGACATCTCTAAACTAAAAACAAGTATTGGAAAGCATTTCAGTCCCTTTCAGAAAGCTGTGGCTTCTTTTATTTATGATCGTTGGGTGGGAACTGTTTTGCAGCCTGTTAGTGGTTTCAGTGCTACCAGATCAGTAACACACAGGGTCCTGTTTGTGAGTGAAATTGTTTGGCTTGCTTTTGTTACGACTTCTGTATATAGTGACTTTGTACTATACTGATATAAATAGCTGTGTTTCCACATTTAGTACAGTTAGGCATTAAAGTATGGAGGGAAAAATGAAAAGATTGCTATAATATTTTGTACTAAGTTCCTTTGTGTCAGTAAATGGGACCAACAAGCCAGACAACAGAGATGGGCACGGTTATAATGGGCTGCCATTCTTTCCCCAAAGACTTCAATAAAATGGGCATGTGCATTTGATCATATGAAGGAGGTAAAATGATGTATTAGGAAATTCATTGCATGAGCTTTAGGTAAAGTGCTGAAAATACATCTGCTCTTCTGCTAATATTGGCCTATAAAAGTGCACTGGAGTTTTCTGGCAGGGACTAAAGCATTTTTGCCACATGGTAAGTAGTGCTTGATCATATAAGTTACGTCATACAGCTGAAGAAGTTTGGCTTGCTTAGCCTAGTCTCAACTCTGTCTATGGCAAATACTCAACTTACTTTTCTATCCACAAAAAGTAACTATATTTTGACTAGAGCTGAAGCAAATGTACATTTTATCTTGAAATAATTTCAATTGGCTGTTTTCCAGGCTATATCTACTTTAGGATAAACAGATTGGTGTCCATTGTTGACAGCACACTTTTCTAGTGTAAACACTAACATCATGAGGAAAAAAAAAAAAAAGAATGTCGTCATAGCATGTGTTACAGTGCATGCCATTCAGCAGCTAGGGACAGTAAATGACCTTATCCCTGAATATCTTCCCTTTGAGTGAGCTAAACCTAACTAGAATAATCAACTTGTTCCATGTAGCTCAATTTGATGACCTGCAATTGACAGCCACACTTAGCAGCAGCAGTTAAAGAACTAATCACTCCTGGATAGAAATAAAACAGGTATGTTTAGTTCCGTCTTCAAGAAAAGCTCTCTTGAGCTGGTCCCTTCACCTCAGTATCCACCCCGTTCACCCAATATTGGCAAAATCATTGGGTGGTAGCAATGTTTATGCCCATCAGCTCACGTCTGCTGTCAGAAGGGTAGAGTACTTTGCTACAAGGAAGAACATGATTTCTATAAAAATGAGTGAACACAAAGAAAAGTGTCCTTTTTTAAAACACATTCTGGGTAGTTTGACTTTTGCGTGTTTGCTGTCATTCTGTGCAGGTTTCTTTTGATATTTGCATAATCATAACACCAGTATATTCTCGTATGCCTCTGGAATTCAGGCCCACAAGTCAGACAAGCTGACTTCCTTGCCAAGAACCGTTCGGTGACAATTTCCATCAGTTCAAATGGGAGCATTCAGCAGTAGACAAAGTATTTTTATGCTGGGGTTTTTTCTATTTATGTTTTATTAGTTATTCCTTTCTATGCTTTTTCCTAATGAGAATTGCTACCATTTTCTGGTTCTGGTGACACCTTTGTCAGGTAACAGAGAACTGGAGGTTGAAGATTTACTTTAAGCAGCCAAGCATCCTGAAAGAAATTATTTGCTGTTTCAGTTCTGAAAAGAAGTAGTTTTCAAATTGTGTTCTTCTGGCAGATATTCCCCAGGTGGTGTTGATCTTCTTAACATTCTTCTGGAGAGGAGGCAGTAATAATAGCTACCAGAATCCTCCAAAGAATTGTAACCTGCTACATCATTTAACAGGTACACCATGAGCAACTCTCAAGGCAAGCTAGTCTGAAAGCCCTTTTTATTAAATTTTCCACAAAGATACAGAGGTGAAAAGCCTTACCCCAGTGAGTTTCCAGGTGATAAGCTGAGGTAATGTATCAATAAGGCAAACAGAAAGCTGAAATGCTGTCAGGACCCAGCCAGGAGACTAATTTTCAGGTTGTATTTTAGTGCACATGTGATGAAAGAGCATAGATGGTGGTGGTAGTGGGGATCATATGAAGTTAACGGATGGTTGTACATATGCAGGTTTGGATCTTTGGAGGGTTAAGGTGTCTTACAGCTAAGGACAGTACTGACTTATCAAGACTGCCCACACTGCCCTCACAGAAAGTCAGCCGCACAGTAAAACTGAAGGTTTGATAGAAAGAAAAAGTCTGACCTGTGGAGAACTATCAGGGAGACAGGGTATGAAGAATTCATGTTCTGGATCATTGAAACACATTGAGGGCTCAGAGGAATGAGATTACAAGCAAAACTTCATCCAGAGAGGAGTTTCCAGCAACCAAGGAACAAAATAAGTATATCAGCTCTTTCTCTAAAACAGAATGTTTAGAAAAATACACGTGACTGTTTCTTGAGTGCTCAGCTTGGATAGCTCTGATTTTCACAGACAGAAAACAAGTTCCTAACTTCAGTGCCTGAATCATGGGTCACACATAAATCAAATTGTACATTTGAAGATATTTGCCCTGAGTGTTGCGTGCTTGCTGTGTGAGGAGTAGCTGTTTTTGCACATAGCTTGGTGTAGTATTTCAGAATGACCAGGATAAGATCGAAGGTTTGAGACCTGGAGAAGGCTAAAAGGATGTGGGTTGTGAACTGCCAGCCTCCACAGATTACCAAAGATACTCTGATACTGATTCATAGTCTAGTGGGGGGTTGTCCCTTTCTTTCCTGGATTATTTGATCCAAAAGAGATAGTATTTGTTTATCTTTCAGACTGTTCTTGCAGTTTTGCTTTTTGGGTAAGGGAGTAGAAATAAGATTCCACCAAATAATAAGTGTGTGACCAGAGCCTGTATGAAGAAAAATTCAATAAAAATTACCAGTTGGCTGTCATTTTGCAGTCATATCTGAGATTACAAGGATCGTCTCTGAAGTAGTCAGAGCTTTGTACTGCTATATAGAGCTTTTCTAGGTAAGTCAGAATGTCATGATGGCATCAGCAAATTTCCAACTTTGGATCAATATCTGAAACAACAGAAAGATGGGGAACAAGAGTAAATGCCACTTTTTAGTTGTACTATAGCCAACACATGGTGAGCTAATGTGTCAGTATGCTTCCCAGCTGGCAAATAGCAGAAGACACCATTGATGTTATTACCTGTTGACAGCTTTAAGAGAAAGCCCTAACATGAATAACTGAGTAGATGTCACTCCCAGGGGGCCAAAGGTTGGGAAAGGACTGCTCTACTGCAGTTCTTCCATGATAATCAATGTGACTTGTCAGGCTGGTTTCTGCTCTGATCTTCGAATTTGTTTCAATATTATTTTAGATGAAAAATAACATTTTGCATTTGTGTAATATCTTTTATGAGTACAGGGAATGCTTTTCTAATCAAAAGCCAAACTCTTACACGCCTACAAAGAGCTCAGTAATAAGAAATACACTTTTAATTTCATTTTGGTTTGCAAAATTTGATTCCTGAATGTACAGATTAAAACATAAAATCTGAAAAGAATGGTATTTTGAGGTGGCCAATTTTTGCAGTCAGCTTTATTAATTTCTGTTATTTTTTCAATGCTACTATGTTCAGAGAGGAGGACTAGATGTAAAGGAATGTTATACTTAATTGATAGTGATTGAGATCACTCTAAAACAAACTTTGTATCTCTCATCACACTATGTCATCTCAAAACCTAAATTCCTGTTTGATCCTTTTTGGACCTTTATTGTAGTTAGTAATGTTTGGATTGTGATGAACTTGCAGACAGATCCATACCATATCTCACCTTGAATGCAATAGTGAACCTGAACACTGAAGAATCTATCCTCACTGTTGCATAGTATTGCACTGTGACTTCACAGTGGTACTTTTGACAAATCAAGATCTAATGCTGTTTGAATGTCTAAATAAGCACACATAAGTCAGGTGATTGAGCACAAATATACAGGCTAGGTTCTGTGCATCCATAGACCTTATATATTACAATCTTTCTCAGATATGCTTTGTCGTCAGCCTTGGCTCAAATGAGGAAATATATATCCAGTAAATTTAAATATAATAGGAAAAGGTTTGAAATTTTTTCAAGGTCCTGTTTAAATTCAATATGAAGGATCTTAGAGTTTTAATTTTATTTTAACCTGTTTAGCTGTCTCTAATATTGACTAAGGCTATAAAAATACAACAAAATCTCAGAGTAAATTACCTATGGAGAGCAATAAGTTTCACGTAAACTAGAAGGAGAAAATCTCTTACTATGGTACTGTTAGAACCAACTTATGTTGTATTTAGAAAAAAACTTTAATGTAACAAGAAACACTGACTTTTGTTTACTCTTATTCAACTCCAATTTTTAAGTTTCTTTGAGAATTGAGTTTGCCAAGTGTGACAGCACATTCCAAATTTAATATGGAGTTGGTGTGTGGGCACAATAAGCAGCAGCAGTCTTTAATCCAGATGAACTTGTTCCAGAGACTTACATAGCAATGGTTCAGTGCCTTGTTTTTAATGGGTCATTGATCAGAAGAGCAAAAGGAAGAAAAAATTGTGGGCAATTATAAAGACAGTTTTATAAATGAAGCAAAGCTGCACACGCAAGAAATGTAAAATAAAGAATTTATTCATTACTTCATGTTGGCAGGTAAATGCTTAACCACTTCCTGGTAAGCAGGATCTCAGCCCATAGAATAACCCTTTCGTGAACTGAGTCAGCTGTGCTAGCTGTGTTGCCTCCCAGCTTCTTGTGCGCTCCCAGACTACTTGTTGGGTGAAGGAATTGGAAAAAGAGAAAACCTCATGTTGTACAAGAACTGATCAGCAATGGGCAAAACACTAGTGTGCTATCAACAATATGTTAGTCACAAATCCAAAACACAGCACCATTTGAGCTGCTGTGAAGAAAATGAGTTCCATTGCAGGCAGATGGGGTACATCCCAGCATAGTCATTTTACATTTTGAAGGATTCAGAGAAGCATGGGAAAAGTACTTTTCACCATTAAGATGTTCAGTCCATCAACATACAGCACAGAATTATAAAAATGTTTGTTGCAAGCGGTCTCTAGTCCTCCAGCTTACTGTGGGATTGTCACCAGCCTTTCATCAGGTCAGCCACATCTCTGACTAGCAAAGGCAGACATCCAGTGACAGAACTTCTGTGACTGCCCTTGCAACCAGTTCCAGTCCTCTCCAACCGTGTAATGAGGAAAACTTTCCTAATATTCAAATCTGAACCTCATGACCGCAGCCTCTGCTGCATGTTATATTGTCTGGCACTATAGGGAAGCGTTTGGTCTCACTGTCTTTGTAACTACCCTTATGATGTTTGTAATTGCTGTAAGATTGCATTTTGCCCACCTTTTCACCACATTAAACAAATTCAACTTCCCCAGTTTCTACCAACCAGGACACATGATTTTGATCCCTGACAGTCTTGGACCGTGATGGATACATCATTTTTTTCACATCCTACTCGAATTGGAAGTCCAAAACTGGACACTATGCCTGGTCCAGCCTCACCAGTGCTAGGCAGAGAAAAGCAATGACTTTCCTCAGTGTACTAGCTGTGCTTCTCCCAGCATAAGCCCATATGTGTTTTGCTTTATTCAAAGACCGAGTACATCAGTGGTTCGTATTCAGGTTAGTGTTCTCTGCAATACACAGGTGTCTGCTTAGTGAGGTGAGGTGTGATTCAACAAGAGCTGTTACTGAATAATAATGTGGCTTTTCAGGATGCCCTCATTTGTACATGCAGTCATGCTGCTCTGGAAGTAAATGGGGGCCGAGAGCTGAGCGTCATGACAAAGCAGGCAGGGCCCATGAGCCACAGCGGTCTGGGCTGCCAGGTAAGTCAAGGTGGAACTGGTAAGGAAGGACATGGGTCAGGACCAGGGCCTGGGTCTGGGTCAGTGGTGAAAATGCCCAGGCATGGGCAAAGCTACAATGTCAGCTCAGGCAGATGGCAAGTCAGCCTCAGCTCCAAAGCAGTACCCAAGGGAAGGAGGAGAGCATCTCCTTTAGGCTTCCACTCTTGCCTCCGTTAAGGCGGGCTGAGGCTTCTGTCATATCGGAGCTGGCCTTGAGCGCCGAGAGCTAGGCTGACAAGGGTGGGGACATCTGCACCAAGTTGTGACACCTCCAGTCACTTCACCATTTAATAGTAACATCAAAAGAGAAGGAGAGCTTGGATACTACAAGGAAAATATTTTTCAGCTAATTGCTGACAGTTTTATTATTACTACTTTTGCTATTATTTTGGATATTTTATATGATTTATGTCTTTGTTAAATGTCTAAAACTCTACAATAAAGTTACTGTCAAATGCATTTTGAAGGGCCCTGGATACAGCAGGATGAAATGAAATGAAATTCCTTGTTAAACTAGAAAACACCACCCTCAGTGCTGCCCTTGGGTTTTAGAGTTCCAGTGTAGGAGTAAATCTGTGCTCAGCCTTGGTCCTTATGTTCTCAAGAGACATTTAGAAATAGTTAAGTCTTTGGATCTCTTGGTCTGACAAGGTTATTACAGCATTTAACTGTTTTCTTTGCCTAAAATTAAAAAAAAAAAAATTAAAAAAAAGGAAACAAAAACCACTAAAGGGACTTCAGACTTAAATAAAGTATTTTCCAGGATTTATTTGCAATATTTTGATCTCAATTTCTTTCCTTAAATTGTTCTTTTGCTTCCTGCAGAAAGATGTGATTTAGCAGTCCCAAAGATGGAAAATTAAAGGTGTATTTAAAGCAAACATTGCAGTAGTATGTACCTTTACTTCAGATGCAGTCATATTACTATTACTGGAAACAAACTGAATTGCATATTTTATGAGACAAAGCAATGGTCTCCAAAATTATTTGTATGTGTACCTGAAGCATTATACTGTTACCCTTTTTTGACTTATATAGTTTAGCCAAAGTTCAGAACCCTGCTGTTGCTTCCATTTGGAGGAGAAGATGGAGCAGGTAACATGTATATAACCTTGCTACTTACAATGGCTACGCTAAGTCTTCTTTCAGAGGAAAAGGGACTTCTTTCAGAGAACAGGGACTTGTATTTTGGTTCATCAGTGTCCTTCACCTAGCACTTGTCCTGGAGACTTTCTGTATTTTTCAGTCCTCATAGGACATGACCAGTATTTGTTGTGCTACCTTCCTCCCTTCTTTCCCATCTGTACTGATTATTCTTTTCTTCCTGCTGTTGTACTCAAGGATTGTACTCTTCCAGCTTCAACTGAATGTCCTTTCAACTTGATTTAAATTAAAGTCAGTGACCAAATTTCTGCCTCAGTGAGGCTCAATGAGCTCATTATACAGGTTTCTCTATCCTGTTTGCTATAATGCTGGCTATTTGGGTAACTGTCAGTGCTATAATTCTGACAGTATAAAATTGAGCAAACTACACTCCTGTCTTTTGATAAAAGTTATTAAAATTCACTGCAGAAGAGGAGACGTTATAAGTCATCACAGTGCGTTTAAATACTTGCCTTTGATGATAAAGTGGAAAAAAAGTTCAGCTGCTGTTTTTTCAATACTGTTTCCCATATATGATGTACAGTTGTTACAGTAGGTGCCTTGCAACTAGTTTTGCCTCCTTCAGGGACCTGTGTACTACTTCACTCCTACCAAACTCTGCCAAGTGATAGTGAAGAATAGGAGCATCTCCCATAATAAGACTCGGTTTTCATTTGTTTATCCAGTACCAAATTTTAACAAAGAGGTGATATTTCATGTAGTAGCTGTCTGCTTAGGTTCAAGTCGACGTTTCAGGAGAAACCTAATTCCAACTGGATTTCCAAATTCAGGAAATTTTCAGAACAAGGTCTGGGACAGTGATGTTTTGTCCCTTCTTGCCATTATAATTTTATTTTATGTTATTTAGTTAAATAGCTTGAGGATAGCAGGCAATATTTTGAAGCAGGTGTTTCAAGTCTGAAGAAGCAAAAAGAACATTAGACTCATGGACATGCTTTTTGATGGCACTCTGAAAATTCATCTGAACTCATGCTGTTAGGAATCTTTTTGTTTAATTATCATTTTTTCATGTGACATGAAAATCATGAAAAAACATGTTATGTTTCTAGAAGCGACAGAGTTATTAAGTACCAGAATTGAATGAACATCTTAACCCTCAGTTTGAACTAATGAGTGAATTTCTACAGAGCTACATAATTTAAAAATCATTAGGGTTGAAGAAAAGATCAGCTCAAAATGACCTGTATGCTATGAACAGGACAGTCTCATGGAAGATAAAAAAATACTGATTTGAAATGTGAATTGAAGCTTCCAAGAAATCAAGCACAGCTTTCTTATTATCTTGGAAAGTTACATAAACACTACAGAAAGTCCTATGGATTTACCAGCACTTTCAGTTGTATTCTTAGACTGTGACTTGGAACCCCATGGACAGGTTCTCCAACTATGGAATCAGAACTAAAATGCCTCCATGTGTGGGAAAACATTGGCTTATGCTGAGATGAGAAATATTATTATTCCCATTTCAGAGAGAAAGTATGTTCAGGGGACATAAAACATTATTGAAGGGCTTACACTGATGAGTCAATGGAATGTTCAGAAGGACATTAATAATTCAGTCTTCACTGAAAGCACATGAGAGCAGGCCACAGATATGTTCTCTACCACATATATAGGTAATGCAGATGAAAAAAAAATACTAAACTGCTGTTGATAGTGAGGTGAAAAATGAGTGTGTGGTTATATAACTAGAACTGGTTTAATAATTCATATACAAATGGGGGCCCAAAAAACTGCACATGCAAACCTTACTTTGGTGTTTCCTACATTATGACATCTTAACTGCAGACTTTTTGGGTTTTGTTTGTAATTAATTACTCTGGATTTAAAACTGTTCTGTAATTTGCAGGGACATCATCAGATGATGTTTTTGGAGATTTGGGGGAAGTTGCAGGCAAAGGGAAGTTACAACACAGATATGAATTTCTTTTAATCTATTTTTTGTGATGAATAAATGTGACTTTTCTAGAGCCTGAAATGCCATCTTCCCATCCTCATATGTGCATCCCTTCCTTATTTATCCTAGTATCTCTGTTCTATAACTTTTACTCCATCATCAACATAACTTTTAATGTAATTCTGTGAGAATCATCAGTGTCACCAGGAAACAGACTGATACTTTGTAATATCTGGAGAATATCATATTGGGTGCTATTGAAAGGCATTTAAAGGACAATGCAATTCACAAAGGGAAAGTCCTGTCTAATTAATGTATCTTTCTATGATAAGGTCACTCACCTCCTGGAGGAGAGGAAGGTGGTAGATGTAGCTTTTCTGAATCTTAGTAAGGCTTTTGATACTGTCCCGCACAGCTTCCTTCTGGACAAGTTGTCTATCTGTGAGATGAGTAGGTACATGGTGCGATGGGTGATGAACTGGCTGAATGGCAGGGCTCAAAATGTTGTAGTGAATGAGGCTACATCTGGCAGGTGGCTAGTCACCAGTGCTGTTCTTCAGGGCTCAGTTCTATGGCCAGTACTGTTCAATATTTCTGTCAATGGATGCAGGAGTTGAGTGCACCCTTAGCAAATTTGCTAATGATACAAAAGTGGGAGGTGCTGCTGATCCTCTCATGGGCTAAAAGGCCTTGCAGAGGGTTCTAGATAGTTTGGAGCACTGGGCAATCATCAGTTGCATGACACTTAACAAGATCAAATGCCAGATTCTGCACCTGGGATGGAGTAACATGAGACAAAAGTATAAATGGGAAGAGGAGTGGCTGAAGAGCAGCCCTGCAGAAAGGGGGTTCTGGTTGATGGCAGGCTCAATATGAGTCAGCAGTGAGCCCTGGCAGCCAAGAGGGCAAACTGCATTCGGGGGTGCATTAAATACAGCACAGTGAGCTGGCTGAAAGTAGGGATTATCCCACTGTATTCAACACTGGTGTGGCCTCATCTTGAGTATTGTGTGCAGTTCTGGGGCCCACAATTTGAAAAGGATGTTAAGGCACTTAAATGCACCCAGAGGAGGGCAACATTGCTGGTGGGAGGGCTGGAAGGCATATCCTGTGAGGAGCAGCTGAGGGCTTTGGGTTTGTCTAGTTTGGAGACAAGGAGGCTGGGGGGGTGATACCATTGCTCTCTATAGCTTCCTGAGGGGGGGAAGTGGAGAAGGAGGTGCTGAGCTCTTCTCCATGATGTCCAGTGCCAGAATGCACGGGAATAGTCCAAAGCTGTGTAAGGGGAGGATGAGGCTAAATGTTAGGAAGCATTTCTTTACCAAGAAGGTGGTCAAACCCTGCAACAGGCTTCCTGGAGAGGTGATCGATGCCCCATGCCTGTCAGTGTTTAAGAGGCATTTGGACAATGCCCTGAGTAATATGCTTTAACTTTTGGTAAGTCCTGAAGCAATCAGGCAGTTGGGCTAGATGGTCATTATGAGTTACTTCCAATTTAACTAGTCTAGTCTAGTCTTGTCTAGTCTTTCTCCTTAAATCAAAACTAGTCTGTCTATAGTACTTTATCTATACATGCTGGTCCTCCATTAAGTCATCAGCAAAAAAGGCTTCTGACCTTTCCATTTCAAAGTGTCGTAGTTGAACCTCTTGAGCCTCTGAACTATTTCTATCCTAACACAGGTGTTAAAACTGATTTCTGAAAGCATTAAGTGCTTGTTAAAATCACTAACTTAATCCCAAAGCTGATGTTTTGCTTCAAAATGAAACTTTGACGTACTCCAGGGTGTAAAACCTCAGTCAGGAGTGAAATGGATTAGTTTCATTGGGAAAGAATAGTTAGTTTGGTTTGGTGGTGGGTTTTGGGGTTTTTTTCCTGTTTGAGTAAATGGCCTGTTCTCTCTTATCATGTCTACATGGAGGCATAATGTGTACTTTTCTGATTTATTACTCCTAAAGAGGCACAAGTCAACAAGGAAATACAGTGTTCACCATAAAAGAAAATATTCTAAGTCATGCATGTACATTAAGAACTGATGAAAGCCAGACTTAACAGTTTACTATAGTTGTCTAGGATATTAAAAAAGAGGGGTCTGGAGGAAAAAAACAAACAAACAAACAAACAAATCTTTTGTAAGTAAAGCATGAAAAAACTAACAAAAACTAAAGAATGTCAGGTATCACTGAAGAGAGTTTATGCAAATCACAGTGTGAAGTGAATGGCTAAAAGCTTTCTATAATAAATGTCTGGACTTGCTATGTCCTAAATAATCATAAGTTGTACAGCCTCAATGTTAAGCTTTTCCAAATTTATGTCTCACATGTATATGAACAGGCAAAAATCACCAAAAAAAATGTGAAGAGTGAACTGGTAGAGCTGATGAAGGAAAATTATTAACTGTAGACATTAACAAACTTTTGGGCAGCACAGGTTGGGAAAACTAGAACTAAGGATATTTTTGTTTTCTGTTTGTACAGTACATGGCACAATGAAAGCTTAGTCTAAGATTAGGGTTTGGAGGCTTACTGAAATTACAGAGAACAATTCTTGTGAAAATGTCAGAGGGGGTACCTACAAAATCAATTGATCTTCTCAAGCTCTCAAGGAAAAATCACCCCTTGGAAGAATTCTGTTTGCTTTGAGTAGTGAAGTATAGTATTTTAGGACAGTTACCCTGTATTTGCAACAGCGAAAACCCAAGGCAATCCATACTAAAAACAGAGGAATTAGCTATACAAGGAGCACTGATGTTGGCAAGGAAGGTTTAAGGACAGCAGGAAGCACACTTAGTTAATTCATTCCAAGGTGTCAAGGAAATAAGAAGGGTCCTTACAAAGTCTCTTTACATGTAAAAAATGACAAAACCAGTAAAAAAATCATGTGTATACTAAGAAAGGAGGTGTGAAATGTAATAAATAATAAAATACTGAAGCTATGCATCTTGTTTTATTCAAATCTATCTTCAGGACTGAGTTAGCAGAGGTATAAACTAAAATCCCAGTCCTGCTGAAGTCCCTGACTAAGTTGCCACTATCTTTGAGGCTTTTACCCACCAACAATTTAGAAGTAATAAACCAATGGCCAATAAGCAGTTGATTAAAAAACAGAAGGGCTAAAGGAACACTTTGGAGAAGCTAAATAAAAGCAAATCAGCAGGTCCATTCAAACTTTCACCCAAGGACATCAGGAAGTCTTAACAAGCTTGAATTGCTTGTCATTTGAAACCTGTTTGCAGCTGGAGATACAAAGCTGTGCAGAAGTTCTTGAGTGTGGGGGGTGGCGGGGGTGGTATGGTGTGTGTGTGTGCAAAGAGAGGCAATTCTGGAGACTAGCTATTGACAAGTGAAGCCTACAACTGAAAAATGGATAGATAGAAGATCTAGTGTTCTTGTACAGGAGCTTTGAAAGGGACTAGAAGGTAACACTATTTTTAAGGGCAGTGCACTGTGTTTGTTAATAATATGCTAGTTAGTTCAGACAAGTAGGATAATATATTTTAATGAATAGTGGAATTGAGTTGCAGTTCCCAGAAGGTGCACTACACTATCCTTCAAGTGTATTGATAGTACAGAAGCAACTTCAAGAGAGCTGTAAAAGTTCATAATAATACACAAGAAATACAAGAATTCCTAGAATGATTGAATAGAGAAAATATTTTCAAGAGAGACTCAAAATAGCTAGAAATCACAGGTGGCAAGTATTCATCTGAAACATATATTGAATGAAACATGAAATACCATGCTGGTTTTCTTACTTGTATTCTTTATAATGTGAATTTGGACCACCTTAAACAGGTGACATCTCACGAATCAAGTAGGCAGTATTTCCTCTCCTTTTTAAAAGTCAGTGAAACCACGTAAGTAAGACTGTTCCATCTGCAAAAAATACCAAAAAAGTTTTCAGTGCTGTGAAAATAAATTCAGTAACAAAAATATTCATGGACTAAGAAAGAATGATAAAAAACTATAATTATTTATTAAAAACACAAAAGAGGGTGTGCTGACACTTTAGAAATCTGTAACAGTGTGTACATCAATAAAAGTAAGAATTGTTTGGATTAGTTAACAAAGAAAAATGTGGGGAACATCAGGCAATCTTTCTGATGCTGAAAAATGTTTTATTTCCGGTCTTATAAAATAAATATTGGAAAATTCCTTCTTGAACAATGAGTTTAGTTGTTTGGGCAAATCTTTGAGGGGTATACTAGTGAAATAGAAGAACATTTGGTTACATAATTAAACAGCCTTTTTCTAGAGTTTTCTTCCCCATAAATAGTCATATTGGGATTTTTTTCAGTATAAATTGGAATGTTTCTCAAACAAAACTAAAACACTTCTAAGAATTACCTGATATAAGTGTATTTGTTTCCTTTTAAACTTTCCAAGACAGTTTTTACTTAAACCAATTAAAAACAAATAAGCCAAATATTCCTAATGTTTTATAGCTTCCAGTTAATAAAATTTTCTGCAAACATTAAAACTTTCGTATAGGTTTTGTAGCATTTGAAGACATTTCAAACCCACCACAATGGAAACAACTTTACATTTTGAAGCCTTTTGACAAATAGCCCCTCCCGTCCATTTTAAGTCACTTTTGTCTGTTTTTGTCTGGAAGAACCGTGATTATAATAATGTACTCTATTACACAGTGACTAGACTGTTGGCATGTAACTTAAAACAAGTGTGATGAGGCAACCTTGCCTAAGTCTGACCTGAAAAGCTTTGGTTGTTGAATAGCTTGAGAGCACATCAAGTTAATTCAGCAAAACTCCTGTTTGCTTATGTAGCTCAAAGGCAGTTGGGAATACCTAATATTCCCTTTTTCTACTTCTAAACGGTGTCACCTGTCTGAATGACATTTTCTGTGGTTAAACAGGGGTCTTTCCTCCTAATGACCAAGGCATATAGTTCAGATTATTTCAAAAAGGACCTGCTCTGGCCAAGTTACAGCAAAGAAAGAAGTCAATACCTCTCTCGGTGACCCCAGGAGACTTTATGCCACCAGAGTGTGAATCATTGTGTATATATACACTATCGATGTTTATCATTGCTGAACTGAGTCAATGCTCAGTATTTCTGGTTTAATTAGACATTGCAGTATTAGTTTTAAAATGTTACTGTTTAATAAGAATATATTTCACTACAGTCAAATATATTCTGTTTCCACACTCCATTCACTGGAAAAAAACATAACATTTCAGACTTCATTTGGCTTCATGTTGAGAAATAAAACCAAAGTGTCGTAATTTCTGACACATTAATTTTATGTTTCCTTAATTCTGCTTAAGCATATTGCATGACAGTTTCACGGTTCCTTCAGTGTCAACAAGCTGCAACAATTGAGTAACTCACATTTTATTATCTTACCCAAGTGAATGCTGATATGACTGGGTTTCAATGAATTTGATTTGTTGACTATGTTTCTCCCACAGTGATGGATATCATAGTGGTAACACCCAACCGTCTCTTCCCATACTTGTAGTACTGAAATAAGTTTCTACAATGTTTTCTTTACTCATATTCTTTTTGGTTTCTTTAGCTGTATAAATTTGTATTTGAAGTTTGTCCTTCATTAGTTAACTGTCACCATAAATCAATTTGATCAACAAGACCTATTCAAGTATTTGAGCCATTTGAACTATAAAATATTGTTTTAAAAAAATCCAAACAGTATTTCATGGTAGTCTTACCACATTCTATGCTCTAATCTATTAAAAATAATAATTGACCTATCTTTTTGAACTTTTAAGCCATTTTCATTTGTTGTTCCCTTAAGAAAATCACATCATTGGATAGACTCAGAGATACAACGTTTTTTTCCTGAAGCAGAAACACATGCTTATTCTAGCCCAGCTGACTTTTAATTCAGTATAACTGGCTCTCTTGACCCTTGGTATTTGACACAGTAAAAGTAAAATAATTGTGACTGAAGAGACTCTGCTTTTTTATAGATCTGGAAGGCCTCTGGATACTTTCTCAAACATCACCCACTCTATTCCAAGTATCTCAACTTAGCTTTATTAGCACATTCACAGAGCCTGAGAAACAAAGGGCTAAGTGGTAACATCTGAAGCCCATTAATCTTGGGGCATGACACCAAGATTAAAAGGAAAAACTGGAAAGGCAGTCATGAGGGTAAAGGAAAACTTAGGTTTTGTGGATAGGATATGCTTTTCTTGTATGCTTCTTGCCTTCAAGGCAAATAAGAAAGGTCTTTAGATTTTTATTTTATTGCTTGTCAGATTTAGCGTCAAATAAGAAGAGTTTGTACTTTGACAATGTTTGTGTGTCCTATGTACTATTCCATGTTGTATGCTCATTTCCCAAATGCAAACTGTTTTATCAGTGTTGGTCTCAATGTTGTCATAATGCAATTAAAAAACAGTCTATTGAAGACTGGTCTCATATACATAATTAATGCATGATTATTTTGGCTATATACTACCATGAACAACAGTCAGAGTGGAAATACTGATGGCTGTATTTGTTTAACTCCAGCAGGAATTCCAAGCTGTTGGGACACTATTTCACAGCTAAAGTGGAGTCCTCAGCCTGAAGCACAGATGGAGACAAGTACATAAAAGCGTATATATAATAAAAGCCTAGAACAACTTGTGTGACACCATTTATATAGAATATGTGTTTCTTCAGCTGTGTGGTTTTCTTCTCTTCTGACCAGCATTTCAAGAGTTACTGTATTATTATTATTTTAAAGAAAATCTCTTTAGAGGTTTTGTTATCTGCATCAAATCATTAACTCAAATTGTTAATATACTCTACATAGTATCTCTCTTAGATGTAACTACATTATCTACATACTGCTTGATTGTTTGATTGTTTGTTTTTTAATGAGACCCCAGAATGTATCCAATCACAATAATTCAATGGGTGAGATATACATCACTTAGTTTTGCTTAGCTACAAGTTATTAGTCCTGTGTAATCATCTAAGCAATCTTTATTGTCAAGGCAGAGAGGCAATTCCATCTTACAGGATGGAACAGGAGGAATCAGCTAAGACTGCTAGAAACCAACTTTTTGAGTTGGCAGACAATTGCTTCTGTTGTCCAGAAGTCATTCCAGCAGATGCAGCTTGCTGTCAGGACGATTTGTGTCTGTGCATCACTGAAAGCCTGCTTAGTGACTAGGGTAATTAACCCTCTTTCACTACAGTCGTAAGCACTTAACCTTATATGGATGTCCTTCCCATGGTTTTGCAAACCTCTAGTACAGTTTATCTGGATTTGCTAAACTTTTGTGGTCTCTGTGCCACTGGGTTTTCCAGAACACAAGCAGAAGCTGTTGCACCAGAGTAGCTTGAGTTCTTGGGACACACTCCCCTTTGCTTTGGCAGCAGAGCAGAGCTAGCTGTATTTTCTGTGAGAGAACTGGTAAAACAGCATATGTATGTGGCTGGGTAGTATGATTTCAGTGACAGAAAAACTACTGTCGTGTGATTAATGTACTGATATACAACTTGAACCATGTGTCTATAGCTCATTACAGCAATCACTTAGTGAGTTACTCCAAAGCTTGGAGTGAAAAGAAGCACAAACAGAAAGGCGCAGAACTGTCTCAACAGTTTCACTGAAGAAGATTTAAGTACTTTTTATCAAAAATTGAATTATCCAGGAAGCTTTTAATTATAAATTCAGTATTTGGTCAACTTCAAAAACATTAGCGCTACATAGAAAAAACATCAGGAATCTTTTTGAGCCCACAGAGTGGTCAGAGCCTGGGTAGCAATGTAGCAAGTTTTGTCAGTGCATCTTGAGTAGGAAGTATGAAAATACCATTAGAGCTAGGAAAGCAGCTTGGACTGCATCCCTCATCGGTTCCTTGCTTAGGCACAAAACTGCGGGTGCCAAGTGTGGCTTGGCAATGCAGACTGATACCCAGAGAGTTGTGACAAAAAACTATACCCATCTAGTTCCAAGACAGCAAATGGTCAGTGGACCGGAAAGAGTTGCAATTACAGATTCTGTAAGACACATTGTACATATTTCTTACACTGGTCTTAAGACTTTCCTGGTGAGTGTGCAGATGCTGACATGAAATAACTGGTCTACTTTTTGTGCTATGGGCTGTATTTAGGAACAATTAAAAAGGAGCTTCCCTTGAGTGAGAAATAATGGATAAGATAAAATGTCTTTTGTCCAAAAAAAGACCCACAATTTCCTATTCTATTATGGCACCATATGCTCACATGCACATACACATGCTGAATTATTGGCAAGGATGGGGAGGTTGAGTGGGTGCAGGATGTATGCCCTGAGTAGTACTTAAAACAAATTAAAACAAATAATTAAATTAAAAACAATTAAAAAATTAAAACAAATAATTCAGCAGTGATAAGGTACTACAAAAACGTGTAACTGTCATGAAATTAACCCTTTCCAGGGGCATCAGCTGCAGAGTCCCCAAGTCAATCAGATGTGATTTCATCATGTGAACAACACTCTGTAGACTTGTTTCCCATGCCCTTATAAAAATTTCTGTCAGTTTTTGCCCATAAAGAATTTTAGGAAATGGTTTTAGCCATTACAAGCTGGCAGTTATTTCAATGCCACCACTGACCATCACCACTGTGTCAGCTACTCCATTATGAACACCCCAGGTTCCAGATGAGAAAAACATCAGGTTTTTCATTCCAGCATATGTATTTTCCAAAGTCCTCTATATGAAAGTGTATTTTATTCAGAGTGGTACCTTGCTCTGACTGTTGCACTTACTCAGATTTTAAAATATGTAGCAGTTAGCTTTTATGTTTCTCTGGATGCAGTAAACAAGCAAAGCTTGACTGACAATGGAGATACAGCAGTTTCTATCAAACAAGTATCTCTCTCCAAAATACTGTTCTTCAAGTTTTGAAGGTGACTCATTTAACCACTGATGTCGACTTGGTCAGTTATCCTAGCTATCATGACTTACTTGCATTGTGTTACTGTCTGGAAGACAAAACCATACTGAGTTGGTCACTGTGTAACCACCTCAAAAAAGATGTCCCACATGAACAAGCTGTGATATGAAGCTATTTGTGTGCTAAAAGGAATGATCATTAGCCTCTTCAGTGACCTCAAAAATGAGCCTATTTTAAGCAGGTTTAATGCATTATGTAATTAAAAAACTGAAGGAGAGGGCTATTTTGGGGGGGGGGGGGGTGTTTAGGGCTTTTTTTGTTGTTGTTGTGTGTTTGGGGGTTTTCACATCGTCACTGGGAAGATTTCCACTGGAGCCCACAAACTGAAAACGGTAGCCTTCTGTCTTATTATTTACAAAGCAAGTTACAAGGTACTTTTCTAAATTTTTAGAGATATAAACTACAGCTGATTATTTTGCATTTTAATCTGAATCTTTAATGGAAAATCTACTTACACTTATACTTAATCATCAATAATATTTGTCTAATCTACCAAGCAATGAATTTAGCATTTTCATTTTGGAAGCACTAATGTATAGAGGAGTGTGTGGGTGAAGGTAAAAGAGCAGTGTTTTGGGAATTAGCACCATGGTTATATCTGAAGACTTCAGTCAGACTGAACATAGATAGGTGGATGACATGTTGCTGGTTATGTTGGTGACATTAAGTCCCTGTGTCATCATGCATAAAAGCAGTGAAATGAGCGTGTTTTTTTCCAATTTACTACATTGACAACTTTCAAGTGGATTCCTTCTCATTTCCTAAGACACTGTTAAAATCAAAGCAAGAGAGCACTCTGTTGAGACTCATGCCTAACGCATTATGTTGGCAGCTTTTTGTCAATCCTTATGAAAGAAAACTATGGTGAACTTTATCATATGAGGTATGTAGGTTTGTTTTGTAATGCACCACAATGCAGTAATTCCAATACTTTATTACAGTTTGTGATCTTTTGTGAGAAATATTTCTGGTCCTGAATCAGTTAACCTTTTTCTGGGTAGCCTGAATTCCTATTGTTTGGTGACTAAATGATGCTTCACATGCTACTTAGCCAAAGCCAGTCAATAAGTTATTAGGGCCATCATCATTATGGTGTCACAGCTCAGAGCTGAACTGATTAGTTATGTTATCAGAGCTTTAGCACCTTCTGGTAAAAGCACATTAATGCTTTTTTGGAAATTATTTTCCAATTAACAATTAATTGGAAAAGTTACAGCAAATTCAAGGGAATAACAGAACACCCAGAAATATCTGGAATTCAGACTATCCAGCCACTTGAAATGCCAGGTTTCTTCTTTTGTCTATACTGAGTGAGGAAACTAGAAAGGGGGTTCAAACAGGAGTGAGGAATTAATCTCAGTAATGGGACAGGAAAGCCTTTTCGCCTGGCAAAGCAATGCTCTAAAGTCACTAATCCAGAGCAAGGTAAGAAAAGAGTGCATAGACATTTCTGCTGTGCTGATTTGCATCATGTGGGAAAGCATGGCTGGTTACCAGTAAGCAATCTCTGTGAAATGGCCTCTTCTGTTACTGTTTTGTCCGAGGATTAATAGTGCAGACACAGACATATGAAAAGACACTAACATACAGCTCTTCCCTTTGATTTTCTTTTCCATTTAGCTTTAGTTCAGCTATCGTTAGTTCAATTACTCTTCTAGCTATATGAGCTCCTTGTGTATAACCACCTACAAAGCTGAAAACAAGAAACAGCAAAGAACTATGGGGTTTGAGTCGTGCTCACTGAGAAAAAAACTGCAAGGTCTCTAAAATGGCACTTTGCCCGAATGCTATGGAGGTAGAGAAGATCCAGTGACCACCTGTTCAGTAACATCTGTGACTATCTCCCAAGCAATAAACTACACTGGTCATAGCACAGAAAGTAGTTTTATAAAGTGCTTGAGAAAAAAAAACCACCCTGCAGTTTTACTTACTTTATACATGCAAAGCATCAGAAGGCATCAAATGCAAGCTATTGGGTGTTGGTAAAGAAGAAGAGAACAGTAGTAAGATCTTGTTATGCTGCTGCCATTCCTCATCTTATTCCTTTGTATTCTTCTTTCTCAATTGCTGAATTTGATAAGAATATATGACAGCTTGTCAGGCCAATCATCAAAAGGCTGTGAAGTACATTTGCCTTAAAGATAATAAGCAGGTTTTGGGGTTTGTTTTTTTTGTATGGGCAATAAACATCACCTGTCATATGACCTGGAAATTTAATCTGACATCATGACTCTGTAAGTGTTTCTGTGTGCCTGTGTTCCTGTACTGTGTGTCTTAAGAGCGTGTCAGCAGCATAGCAATGCAATCAACAAAATGCCCAGATTTTCTACCAAGGCTACAAACACCAAATCAGTCAGTGTGAGTCCCATTCCGAACTGACTGGACTTTTAAAGCTTGTTTCCAAGTTTCATATTTTTAATCTACAATATTACTATATGGTAGCTTAAATTTATCAATTTAAATGAATCCTCCCCAACTGGAAAGGTCTGTCAATCTGTCAGAGCTGTTGTGGTTATTTTTTTAAAAAGATAAATGAATGCAAAGATACAAGACATTTCCAGGTCATTTTCAGAATTCAGGGAAAACTGAGGAATCTGGAGGTAGAAAAAAGGGGATATTTTATTATCCATTTAGAATGCTAAGAAGTGCAATTAAAGAATAGGTTATTTATTTAATCTATAACATCCCTTACTATCACTATTTCTGCATACTCATCTTTCACCTTTTTGTCAATAATTTCTTATTCTGAACAGATCTTGAAACAGATTTGAACACAGAGGAAGAAATTAAGCCAATGACAGGCCAAAGGAAGAACTTAAGTCACAGAAAAAATTATTCACAGATGTAACTGGCAAGGTGAAGAGTATCAGAGGGCAGCATATGTTGTTTCCCCATCCCAGCCATTCACTACATCTCCTTTTAGTCTTCTATATTCAATATAGAAAGCTACTGTACAAGAGCTCACAGCAATGTCAGCTGCATAATGTGCTAATACTGAACTCCCTGTCGCAGTAAGGTTTATGTGCACAATTTTGAGATGACTGGATAGAAGAAACTATACCAGTATCAATATCATAAGTGAAGACTACAGTTTACAGTTCCTGGCCACGTGAGTTCAGTCTGATATCTAAAGATTCAGATGTGTAAAACTGAACATAGAACTTAGAATTAATTCAGTATTCCTTCCTTTTTTATGCAAAATTTTGGTTAAAAATAAGAAGAACCTACACCTTTATGGTACCATATACTTTTAAAATATCACAGATCTGAAATACAGCAAAGGCAAATAACTCAAAAGAGAAGGATCTGAAAGAAAAAAGTTTCCTTGAAAGCTGTGTGAGTTTTCACTGAAAACTTTTTCCTACAGTTTTGTTTTAAAAAAAAATCTTATCACCACACATCTGTTTTCACTGGGAATTATTAAAGCCTTCCATTCCACACTTCCAATCCGGCACAGCAGCATCACATCCAGTGTTCTTGTAACCTACTTAGTATCTGTTAAGGTGCAGTAAAAGACCTCATTTGCTAAGCAGGTTTTTACACACATTCTTGTGAGCTGGGATGGATTGACTTATTTCTAGCAAAGATCTAAAGGTTTTTTTATAATCAGTCCTTCGAGCTGCTGTTCCTGAAGCTGGGGTTCTGTACTCAGTGTGCAATAAACCAATCTACACAATGAGTTGAGATATTTGTTTATTCCAGTTCTGCACAGAGAAGGGTGCTACGGTAGTATGGAAACCTGGCACACCAATTACAAATCTACAATACATTTATACACTTCAAACTTTATTAGTACATGTCCCTACACCAATCTCATCAAATTCATGGGTTAATCACATTCTTATCTTTATTTAATGGTACAGTACTTCATAATCTCTGTACACATCCTCAATGGGTAGGGGGTTGGGGGGCGGCAGGGCAGGGAACTTAAGTTGTGGAGTGGTTTTCGCAATTTAATCAGGTGAGTTCACCCAAGTACACAAAAAACTGGTACATACAGGAAAGTTTGACCATATAATCTACAGTCAATCAATCTACAGAATACAATGCCTTCTACCTAGACCAGTTAACCCTAAGCTTGTCTATACTGATAGTAACCCTGGTTACAAACACTTAAAATAATAGGATGCTTCTTCATTTGATGTTTCCCCAGTTTGAGACTTATGAATTCATGTAATAGTTTCATGTCTCATTAATTTTATTTGTGAAAGAACAAGGTAGATTCTATAATTGGGAAAATAAGTTTTTTATCTTGACACTGAATAGTGTGTGATCGCAGTTTTGAGCAGTCCCACAGCTGTTTTCTGTTCCTCCTTCTCCCTGGCTTCTGGTAGATGATCTTGTTTGATCCATGTATGATGGAGTCCAGGAGTTAATCCCTTTTATTTTGACCATAGTGTAGGTGGTTAACAGTACTAGGTATAGTCCCTTCCATTTTTCCCTTAGTGGCTCATCTTCCGAAGATCACATGTACACAAGGTCTCCAGATCAGAAATTATATACTGGGGAGTCCAAAGGAAGGGGGACTTGTGTGTTGGTTGAGGTACCTGTACAAAGAGGATAGTACATGTGACAGAGACAATAAGTAATTCTTTAAACTCTTTTCCTTTTATATGCATCTGGTCACTTCTATTGGCTGTACTACTAACTGGATATGGTTTTCCATAAAGCATTTCACAAGGGCTTAACCCTTCCCTAGCCCAGGGGGTAATTGTGATTCTTATTATACCAGTAGGTAAAATATCTGCCCATTTAAACTGAGTTTCCTGACACAATTTTGAAATTTGTCTTTTTAGGGTTTGATTCATTCTTTCTATTTTTCCACTAGACTGTGAATTCCATGGAGTATGCAAATCCCATTTAAACTGGAAGCTCTTTGAACTGTGTCTGAAATTAAATGGGCACAATTATCTGATGATAACCCCTCAGGCACTCCTTACCTAGGGATTGTTTCTTTTAATAACACCTTAACTACTTTCCTAGTTCAATTGGTGTGGCAAGGGGAAGTCTCTGGCCATCCTGAAAATACATCCACAAAAACAAGCAAATATTTATATTGTCTCAGAGAAATCTATTTGCCAGTGCTCCCCTGGGGTTATCTCTCTTTTTACATTTCCAGCAGGTGGTCATTTTTTTTATTTTAGGATTATCAGCTTTACAAATCTGGCATCTTTTTACTTCCATATCAGCACTTGTTTACATTTTTAGTCCCACTGTATCTCTTAATGCTGTTTATCACAGCATCGGTTGCCATTTGTGTTTCTTCATCAAATTTCTTGAGAAAAGTTTCCATTATTTTGGCTGTGGTAAGAACTTGCTGATCTGGGGTTACCGTCATCCTTTTTCTTCTTCTTTTGGTTTGTGGTTTGTTGTTTTTTTTTACATACATAGTTCTGCTAATCAGTTTTGTCTCTCAGAATATTGCAGAGGTTCCATTTCTACCTTACTTCCAGATATCAAAACTCCTATTATATTGTGGAAAGCTGCCTACTTTGCTGCTAAATCAGCCTTTTTGTTTCCTTTTATAATATCTGCTTGTCCTTTTTGATGAGCTTTACAACGAACTATTGCTACTTCCCTTAGTTCAGTGGCTGCATTTAATAATTTCAAAATCTCTTGTTTATACTTTATACAATTTCCTTATGAATTTAATAATCCTCTTTCTTTCCAGATGGCTCCATAACTGTGTACCACTTGAAAAGCATATTTAGAGTCCACATATATGTCAAGTCTCTTCCTATTTCAAGGGCCCTAGTCAATGCAATAATTTCTGCCTTCTGTTCAGAAGTGTACCACGGTAATGGTTTGGCTTCCACCTCTTTCCATAGCGTCATCACTGCATATCCTGCTCTTTATTCCCTGTGGTATAAAACTGTTACCATGTGTATATAATTCTAAATCTGTATTTATCAATGGTTCTTCTTTTAAATCCAGCCTCCTAGTGTATACTTGTTCAGTCGTAGTTAAAGAGTCATGTTGTAAAGCCCTGTTTTCTGCTATGAATAGTAATGTGGCTGAGTTCAGTGTAGGAATTTTACTAGAAGTTATGTCTTCTTAGTACACCAGGATAGTTTGATATTTTCCCAGTCTGTTTTGGGAAAGCCAGTAGTGTCCTTTATCATTTAGGATAGCCTTCACTGCATGAGGGACCATTACTGTCATAGGTTGTCCCAATGTAAGCTTTTGTGCCTCTTGAATCAGCAATGCAGTAGCTGTCACAGCTCAAAGACATGCAGGCCATCCTTTGCCCACTTCATCAAGCTGTTTTGAAAATAAGCCACTGGTCTTTTCCAGCTCCCAAGCATTTGCATCATTAGTCATAAAGCCACATGTTGTCTTTCATGTTCATATAAATGAAATGGTTTGGAGACCCAAAACTGGAGCTTATCTATAAGTTTTCATTTCATTGAAGCCCTTTTTGCATTCTGGTGTCCATTCCAAAAAGTCCCCTGGCCCCTTTACAGCATTATATAGGGTTTTGGCCATCAGTTTGAAATTTGGGATCCACAGTCAACAGAATATGGCCATTCCCAGGAATCCCCACAAAGGTTTCTTAGTTTTTGGAACTGCAATTTGGTGTATAGCCTCTCTACTTCAAGATGTCTCTGTCCTTTTGATATTTCAAAGCCCGGGTGCAGGACTTTTGCTGTTTGTGCCACCTTCTGAGAAACTTTGTAGCCTACTAGTCCTATGTAATTAAGTAGGCTGATCATAACTTCCACACAGCTCTTTTTTTGTATCAGCTCCCGTTAATAAATAGTCTACATATCGCAATAAAGTGACATTGTTGTTGTTACCTTGCCACTGTTCCAGCTCCTTTGCCAATACATTAACAAATACCTAGGACTATCCTTGAATCTTTGCGGGAGCACCATCCAGCATAGTTGCATCTTTGCTCCTGGAGTGGGATTTTCCCATTCAAAGGTGAAGATTATATGGCTCTGTTCATCCACTGGGGTACAAAAGAGGGCATGTTTTAAATCTAAGTCAGTAAAATAAGTGTTAGACTCAGGTATCACAGCTAGCAGGGTGTAAGGATTCGGTACCATGGGATGTATGACCATGGTTATTTGATTTACAGCCCTTACATCTTTGACTAGCCCATATTCCTGAGAATGAGGTTTTCTTGCTAGCAAAATGTGAGTATTGAATTCAGATTGATACCCTCTAAGCAGTCCATATTGCATGAAAGTGTTTATCAGGGGTTTAAGGACTCTGCCAGCTCCCAGTCTGATGAGGTACTGATGTACCCTTACTGGTTTCGCTCCCACTTATAGTTCTATTTTAATTGGACTTACATATTTTGCTCTTACTGGTTTCTTAGAAGCCCATACCAGTGGAATTACTGCATCTAGTACAGTGTTTGGAATATTCTCCTCAGATTCTTACAACATCCCATCTGTCAGCAGGCAGATCTGGGCTTTCCAGGTAGTTTCAAGTGGGATATGGAGCTGCACAGCATTCTCAGAGGTTAATTGTGCATTTAGTTTGCATAGTTAACTCTCATCCCAGTAAAGGAAAGGTGCATTATGGCATGTATATAAACTCATGAGTTAACTTAATGTCTCTAGTTGTACATTTCACATTCCATAGGTTGAAAGAATGGTCTCAAAGTTTTTTCTCATCGCTCTAACAGTCTCTACTGTGATTATACTGGGGGTCCTCTACAACTAGTTATTACGAAATGGGCAACTCCATTATCTATTAAAAAATCTATTATTTTATTTCCTATTCTGTCCTTTTTGGTCTATTTTTTTCCTATTGGGTGTTATACACTTTGCATGCTCTCTCTGTCAACTGCAAAGTAGATGTTCCTCCTGCCTCGTCAGCCTTCTGCATTTGTAACATATAAAGGTGAGGCTGTGGGCAGCAGCAATTGTACATACTCCAGGTCCTCCCCTATACAATGTACAATCCCATTCTTATTACTATTGTCTCCACACACACTCTCCTTCTTTTCTGGTACACATAGCATCAACACATATCCCCCCAGTTTACACTTTCCCTGAATATCTGGTTTTCTATACAGAGTCATGACAGTATCAGCTTCATCCCACTCCCTCAAGAGGCAACAAAACAATATTAATTGTAATATAGTATTAAATTGTAAAGACCTATTTTCTAACCACCATTCAACATCAACCAATTTATAATTTGGCCACTAGTGGTTACGATATCTCTTCATTTTAGCTTTAGTAATCTGATCACCCCCAAACTTACTCCAATTTTTTTTTTTTTTCAAAACACAACCAAAAGGGCTACAGAGAGGAATTGTGGATCAGCCTGACCCCATCCTAACCAAAAGCAAATACTGGTGGCTGTGACCCCTCCACAGCTTACCTCAATATGCACTTGTCTCTGACCCCACTAGTCAGTTAAGGCCCCTCTGGCAGCTATGCGTGAGAAATAATAAAAGTATTTAAAAGGTGTTTCTTCCTTTGATAGCGAAATAGTGAAGAATTTTTTAAGAGACTTAATCTAAGTTCTAAACAAACAAAATTGTTTAATTGTAAAAAACCTAAATAAACAAATTCTAACAGTAAAGGCTAGTAGTACAGCTCAGCTACATTTATGTTAAGAGCTAGATAAAGTAACTTTCTTATTCTTACTTTAAACAGAAGCTATTTCTACTTAAAACATTAAAAGAGAACTCCTTACACTGAAGTTTTACCTATCAAGAAAAACAGCAGTTAAGGTAAGGACAAACATGGACCTAAGACTTTTATAGCATCCACTTAAGTTTGGAATTAGAATTAATGACTTTGAAATAGTTCACTGCCTTCTTTTTACAACAGAATTTAAAAATATGTGCATTTCTCTGCCAAGGCAGAAAAGATAAAACTCCATAAATAAATAAATAAAACATTTTATTGTTTTATTCTGGCTGTGAAATAGCAAATGTTTATACCAACTTTTTTAAAAATACGTTTTAAATGAGCACAGCATTTAAAAATACAACCTTATTCTGTACTATTTTTATAAATAATTAACATATAATTAAAAATGCTATTGGATGTTAGAATTGAAATATTTCTTTACAGAAAAAGAAGTGATTTCACTTCTGCTAACCATATAGAGGAAGGAGACAGATGTGTTTTATAAATGATGACTTGTAATAAAGAGAACTCTTAGAGTTAATGTTGAAGTAAAAGCTCAGATCTCCTGAATTTTGTTTGAGGCTGGTCCTGTGAATTATTTTGAGAAATGCTTTTTCCAATGAACCATGCTATTATAATAAAGTTATAAAGAATTACAAAGGCAAATATTCCCTTCAAATTTACAGAAAAATCTAAGCAGACCTGAAGATGTGTAGGATGCATCTGGGCAGAATAATGGAGCACATGCTTACAGGAAAAGAAGTAGGATGAAATCATTATTAGAAGACCTTTCTGGCAGAGAATGAAAGTCATGAACTGCTGTTGGTAGTTCCAAGTTTGGGAAAGTTTGCTGTGCATGGGCTAGCAGTGATGCTGTGACTACTTCAGTTCTCTCTGCTGCAGCTTTTTTTTTTCCTATCAGATAGTTACAGGGACTGAGAGCTAAACCAATTATCTGGAACAGCTTATTCTTGACTGCTTTGCCTTGGAACTCAATCTAACAGGTGGAACTTGTGTTGCATCTCTTTTATTGTTTTTTGGAAGAAAAAAGAAAGGATTTTTTTATTTTGCTTTCAACAAAACTGTATGTCTTCTCTCTGTTCAAGATATGATTTTATATTTTTTATTATATGGAAGTTAATTATTGCCTTAGCAAAGTGTGGTCTAGCAGTAAGTGACTAGACTAAAATTCAGAAGAACCTAGTCCAGTTCCCATTTTTGTTCCTTTTGCTATATGACCTGAAATGCTCATAAGTAACAATGTATTGGTTGAAACTAAATCTTCATACACCAAGTGTGATGTTTTCACAACATTGTGCCCTGAAAGACCAGGAGTACTGCTTTTCCTTTTTCTATGAAAAAACTCACATGAAATGTGTATGTATGAGTGTGTCTGTGCATTTGTATAAACAATATTTATATACATAAATAATCTGTGATGGCAATATCAATGTGATCTTCCTTTCATGTAAATTGTAACCTCAGAAGATCAGACTGAGGTCCCTTGGGAGTTATATAAAGATGACGAGACCTGACTGCTCAGAATCCCACCCACATGAGAGCCAAAGACAGCAGTCATACTATAGTGAGTGGTTGCGTTAGATAAGGTCCAGGCAGAATCCTGCAGGTAGAAAAAGGATTTTGGATTCTTAGTCTCTCCTTAAACTTGAAGCATGAATAAATTACATAAATTGGCATTAAAGTTACATTTTGTTCACCATGTTTTGGGAACATAAAGTGCCTGTACAACCATCATGAATTTCTTTGCACTAATGTCCTATTTCCCACCCCATTCACATATCCAGTTCATCAGAACTGATGTGGACAGTCAACAGACGGTTGCTAGTTTTGGACCAGTTCTACAAGTTTCTATACAGACCAATTTGCAGGGATGTTTTTCAAACTTAGTTGTGTCAATTTGTCATACTGTATCATGGTGAACTGTAGGGTGAAGGCAAGAAAGTTTGATGGTAATAGACCAAGGTGATTTAGCCTCCAGTTTAGGTCCTTTAGGAAGATCTATATCTGTGCACTTGAATGGATAGGTATTGTCTGACACTTAGATTTTTGCCACACAATGTCTTTTTTTCTAACTCAGCAAATAATGTATTCAAGGTATAAGAGAATTGTTTTAGTATCGAGAAGAAACTCAGTTTTCCTTGTTTTAACTTAATAATAAGCTTTTTCAGTTACTGTGCTACAGAAAAGGAAGTCTGGTGATACAGAATCATCCAGCACTGAATCTGTAGTGTCCCAGTCACGTGGTTCAGAGTATTGTTTTGCAGTAAGAGATCATTTTAAAAGTTTTTAGCTTGAGTGAGCACAGTTGTGATGTTTGTATAGGTCTGTTTTTAATTCCAACTGTGCTATTCAGCTCTGGAAAGTAAATGTCCTCACTTGTATAATCAAGGAGGACTCTGAACTTGCCACTACTTGATCATCAGATTTAACTGACTCAGTTACTGTCATGATACTTAAAAGTTTAAAAGTTGTTTAATAGCTTTCTATCATCTAGGTCGTTACTAATACACAAGGACAAAATATTTCCTTCCACAGTCTTCATAGGGGCATTTCTTTTAATTTGTGAAACTACTGCATTTTTCATAACTAATGCACAAATATTTTTATTTTTATATATCATGAGCCTGCTGTCTGTGAAAGTTCTTTCAAATAAGGTTACTAGTGTGGTGCCATTGCACAAGCCGTGCTCATAAAAGGGCTTAAAAAGTAATACATTTATATGTTTATATATGAGGAACTGGATGACAAGCTATGAAATGGCTTTATCTGTATTTGTAGCTTGCATCTCAGAGGTCAGCAGTTTTCATAAAGCCTAGACATTGCTCACTCTTCCTCCTCACTTTCACAGCAGCCATATATCTCCATTTGGAGACTGTCTGCAATCGCTCAGTAAAGAAAAGAAAGCTGTAGCAAGGGATATTATTCATATCCTGACATAGAATATGCACCCAAAGGAAGCTGTAGCAAAATAAACCCTTTTGAAACCTTGGCCCATTTAACTGAGGAAGTTTTATAGCTGATTTTATCAGGTCCAGCAGTTCACCTCTGTCCAAAAGAGAGCACAAGGTATCAATCAATTTTAGTGGTAGTTAGACACCTTTCCCTAGCTCAAGTTCTGCAAGTTTTTTACTGCCATTAAACAAGTAATGTCTAAGTTATAAATGAACTTTTCGTACTATTTCTCTCATGCAGCATTACTACAAATGGACAGCAATATGAACTGTTTGCCCCACACTCAAACCTGGCTCAAGTCCACACTGACCCACACACTACGGCTAGCACAGGTTTATAACTAAGCTAAACTCAAGCTAAAAGCCTTACTGACAGGCTACAGACCAGGGCTGGCTTGGATCACACTTGATGCTTATCTGTGTGATTCAAAATACAATGGCCCTTGTTTATATGCATGTATTGCTGCCTGGTTTTCTGTCTTTTTTGTACACCATTTCATTGTAACTGAAATTATGATTTCAAGCATATATGTGAGTAGGGGGAAGACATGATTGAATAACCTCCTTGGGGCAGGATGTGTCCGTTCTTGCCATTGGGCTTTTACAGCTTCAATCATGATAATGATTTATCATTTATTTATTTACCCTTCATGGAATTTTCTTGAGAAGAAAGTGAAAAGCAGTTTTAACATGAATTATCTTCATTATCAATAACTTGCAAGAACACCATACAAACACATTCTGAGGTTTGCTATCCCAGAGAAATGTGACTGGAGGAATAATCTTATAATAAATTATATCATAAATTTATATTGAAAAAATGAGAGGCAGCCTCATATGACTACAATGAATCCAAAGGCTGCCTCAGAAAAAAGGAAATAGGAAAAACAGAATGTAAGCGTAAATATTTAAGCCATGTGCTCACAGCCAGCTGTTGCATTTGAACTGATAGAATATATTTCTAAAAATAAGAGGGGGGGAAAAAAAGGCAATAATGCATAAACTCTTTTTCTTTCAAAATTATTAATAAAGTATGATATATTTTAAAAAAGCATGCCCTTGGTCACTTTTCAAGCTTCAAAGAAGTACCTTATTTCTAAGTATCACATCGACTTTTTTTTTTTATTTATAATTGTAACACCTTGGGTTTTCCAGTATTTATGAGTTCATGGAACATTATTAGCAAAAAAATATGCTAAGTGTTTCCTGTCTTATTTTTGTATTGGTGTTTATGTCCCAAGCAGTACTGGTCAGGTGTCACAGAACCTCTCTCATGCATGCTTCTTTGGAGTTCTTACATCGAACAAAGAACCCTGACTGTATATGACCATGGGTATGTGAAGAAATGAAAATGTTTAACTAATCAGATGTCTAATTAAATGTGATTAAAATATTTTTTTTATTAGGGTAGTCTTTTGCAAGTGGATTTTCAAACAAAAATTTATAAAACATCTAGTGTTATAGAGACAACCACCAACGTCTTAGGAGAAGAAATAAAAATAATGAAAGCTTTGTGGTTTTGAGAGGGATGCTCTTAAGTCATTGGCCTGTACACATCCTTGGGACAAGTCACACAAATGTCACAGGTAGCTGGATGTTTCCAGTTTCTGGATGCTTTAGAGTCTTTTTTGTAATGTTCACAGGAAAACTAAACCATATGTAAAAAATTATTAATTCTATTCTATGCATTAATCATTTCTTGTTTAAGTGTTATTTCTTCATAAGTAGAATGACAGTAATAGAATGCCAACACCAGGATTTGCTCATTCTCCTAAAAAAAGATAAACCCATTTTTTAATGGAAAAATCAATGTGTGTTTCTTCCTTACTACATATGTTTACTTGTTACTACATAGTACAGAGGACAACACCATTGTCACAACTAACTTAAAATTGCCTTCTGCAATTGTACTTTAAGATCTTTCTCTAAATGATTTTAAAAACTTCCTTCTGCCTGGATGCCTGTAGAACTTGGCACCTGGTTGGCAGTTGCTATGTTCATGCTGACTATTGTGTTGGTGTTCCCTTGTAAATCTGTTTTACCTCTTATTTTTCATGATTAAGTAAGGAATCATCCTTTGTTTCTCTGTCTGAAAGCACCTCGTCCACAAATATGCCATTTAGTTGTTTCTATTTGAATACAAAGTGAAGACAGTAGCTACCTCCTGCAGCAAACACAAAAGAAGGACAAAACCAATTAATTTCAGGTTTTACTGCTTTCAGCTTTAGAGAGGAATAGTGTGACTACCAGAGGAGTTATGTGTGCAAGAGAGTGATACTGCCCCACACATTCATCACTGAAAGATATAGATGCAATCAGTCGTTGCATGTAGTGTTAATTCTGCTTGAAAAACAAAGACATTATTTTCAGTCTTTCTTACTATGAGGATGTGGCACTGAGTTCCTGGCTAATGCTTTTCTGTTTCCAGCACAGTAAAGCTGAAAGAACAGAAACTATCACAATGAGTTACTCCTCTCTCCCACTCTTGCCCCAATGGGACATTGTGGTAAAGCACAGTCATTAAACCTCTAAATGATTCTGATAGGGTCTTGCATTTGATTTCTGGTAGTACAAAAAGAATCAAAAGTAAAAGGATATACCCACCTAGAAATATCACTGATATTAGACATTCCAACAGTCCATATGCATTTCGACAAATGTTCTTGTAAGACTGTTGCCTAAATGGATTGCAGATTTCCTCTGTGTTTGATCTGGACAAATATTTTACGTCAAAACCTGATAGTCTACTTTGAACAGTGAAGCAGACTGACCTTCATGGCTTTCAGATTTGGTACTGCAGGTTGCAAAAATCAGATTTACAGCTTAAGAGATTCTTCTTTCAACACACTTTTACAATATCAAAATACTTGATGTTGCCAATCCATTCCTAAATGAAAGCAAAGATTTAGGTGGTTTTCCCAGACCAGTACTTTCAAAACTTCTTAACATCTAACATCAAGTTAAGATATGTTTACACATGATGCTCCAGGCAAACAAGAGCTAAGTCTCATTCCCTGGACCTGGAAAAAAGCCATATGACTGCATTCATGACAGTGCTGAATTTAAGTTAATGTACCCTGTCTTCCACGTGCCTCTGAACAGTTTATTTGCATGATATTAATGCTGTCACATGGTCATTTTTTTAGCTAGGAGAACAAGACAAGCAAGTTCACATCTGCCTAGATCGTGTTGTACAGATGTATCCAGTTACATCATATTTACATCCAAGACTATTTTGGTTTGTTTTGTTTTAATGAAATTCTTCCTTCCCATTGGCATCCTGATCATTGTCATTTCTTTCTGAGTAGGTACTTTCTCTGCTGCTAGTTTCCCTTTATCTTTCCCTGGTTCTTCTCATTACACTTCCTAATCCCATGTGTCTTTTTCTACAGCTTGTTCTCTTACTACTTCTCTTGTTTACCAGAGGAAAGATGTCTTCAAAGGCAAAACACTAGTGTAGTACTCCCTATCTTGGTTTTACCACTCCACTTATTGCAGATTTCCTTTTCCACTTTGACTGGGCTACTTCATACTTCTGTGATTCTTCTTCCCTGTCCATAAAACTTGTTTACAGAGTCAGAGGAAGCAACTAACTCTTGGCAGGGAGATTCTTCAATATTTTTGAGGATAACAAAGTGGGAAAGTCAGTAGAAATCCATATTTGTACAGATGCACAACTGTCTTGGTTTCTGTCAGCTTTTCCACCTGTTTCATTGCATTTTGCCTAAGCCAGGATTTAAGATTATAGGACCAGTCCCATGTCTAGGATTCCAAACGTGACAATCTCATGGCTACTTACAAGTGGCAGTGGAATTGTGTTGCTTTCCCTAGACATGGTGAGTAATGTGATATGTCTGTGTTCCTTAGGACATCTTTGCTTGTCTTTTTCTTCGAACGCCTTAGAAATCTCCCTCAGTGCTTTTCTTCCTAAATGCTAATAAAACGTCTATACCCTTTCACAGTTTGGACTGAACCAACTGGTCCAACAGTGCTGGGTAAGAAGTGTAGTTGGCAACTGCTGTTATACCAGCCCTGGGGAGCCCAGGGAACAGGAAAAAGCAGTGGCAGATTTCTCATCTGTGTGCATGTGTGGATGAGTGTTCCCCATATTAACCTAACAACTGCGAGAATTTCACACTGAGGATTCTAATCTTCTGATGATGAATGAGGCTTTGTAAAACTCAGTTGCTCAGGCTGTGGTTTAAAGAGGGCTTCCAAGAAGTCTGTATAGCTGTTTCTGTCAGAGGGGCAGGGAGCATCTGCCTATCTATTTACAGCTGAGTTTGATTAGATTTTTCAGAACACTCACAGGACAGTTTTGAGTATAAGATGCCCTCTATAAATGTCTTAGGTTTCTGTCTTTTTTTGTCTGTTTGCATGTTTGGTGCAGGGTCAGTGGTTTAATGCTATAACATGGCTCAAACCAGTGCTTGGAGGGGCAGTTATCAAAGAACAGAGATGAAGTGTCAAGATACTGGAATAATTAGAAGCCATGAGGAGGATAGAAACAATCTGTCACAGGAGATGTTACATCTTATTTACAGGGAAATATGCAGTGCAATGCAGAGGATTCCTATTTGGGTTGTGAATACCTAGCAAGTTACTCTCAATGATAGCTCAATGGGAAAGAAAGATGTCTTTGCAACACCATTTTTGAAACAAGTTGAAGTTGCAGTCACTGTGGTAACTTAAATCATAAGAGGAAAGTGATATTAAGAGAGGTTATTTTTGTCTTCACTTTCTCTTCTATACCTCAGAAAAGTTGCCTTCTGAGTAAAGTTAAAATGTACTATAATAAAAGAACATACAGGTCTCTACAAATACAATTCAAAGCATATCTGTAAACGCTGAACAGGAACTGTGCTTTTAAGTTTCCTAGCCATTAAAATCCTAACTCAAAACACCGTAAATTCAGTTGGATGCTTTACATTTACTTCAATGAATTTGGGACCAAGCTTAATTTACATAAATTGAAGTACTTTCTTATGCCCCAGAGCATTACCTAATTTGTGAAATCAGGTTTCTGGAGGAGGATGTGCTCACCTTCTTCTGAATTGTCAAGTGTTAGCTGTTACCAGGATCAGATCTGATGGCTCAGTCACATGATGCTTTGTTGGAAACCCTGACGTTTAAGTTTTAAGTGTGGTAGGATTATTGCAGCTAACCTCCTTTTCCATACACACAGCTAGAACATACGTGCCCACATCTTCAGGAAGAGATACTCATTGTAATTGGAACTTCATGTAATATTTTATTGTAAAGAAACAAAAGATCAACCATGTATAAATATACACATACCACACATACATGTGTCTATTTTACCTTTCTTTGTCTATGCATGACAATATTGTTCATATCTTTCTAGATCTGCAGGAATGTGAAGTCTGTATGGCAAGTGACATACTGTATGCGTTGGCCGTGAAAAGTAGGTCAGACTCCTACTTACAGTACATTAACTGCACTGCAGGGTACATGCGGGTAGAACAGTGCAGTGATTACATTGACAGAGGAAGGTAATGTTACAGTAGCACATAATCCATTTGATGTTATTAATTTTCTTTGGCAAGCTTAAGGGAAAGCTGTGTTGTCAGTGGGAATCTCCATCTAGGAGATTCTTGAATTCCCTTTCTCTGCAATTAGTCTGATGTTTCAGAAAGATCAATTTCAACTATGTTGCAGACCACTACAGTAGATACAGCCATGCAGCACCAAGAACTGAAACTCATCCGTAACCCCTGTAATGTCTGCTTTTGACACATTGCACTGTTTTTTCATGCTTTGCACTGAAAAGCAATATCAAAACATCAGTGAAAAATGTCTGTGTTTATATCCAACCTTGGAAATCACCATCTAAACTTAGAAAACACCAGCTTTGGTAGGATTCTAATCCAATACAGATGACAAAAACTCTACAGCACATCAGGTCTCTATATGGGTCAGTGAGGTCTCTTAGGCAGAAGTGTTCACTCACTAACATAACCAGACATGCACTGTGACAGATTTACATTTCTGATAAGATAAGAATATTGGAAATAATTAATAGTAGGAGGATGTAATCCATGGTATGATAGAGGAAATAGATATGTTGAATAATCATTGACTTGTTAGTTTACCTATGAGACTGTGAACAGAACAGGTTTCTTCAGTATGTTAGCCCAGCAACCCTCTAGAGCAGAAGCAGGCTCCCCTGCTCCAGGGGATGTCAGCTGTGATGTTCCTTCCCATTGTGTGGGCAATATTATCTAGAAGGCTTCATTGCATGCACATCAGCTTATTTTTTAAATTTTGTCAGTTATCGACTACAACAACCTATTTGTATGTAAGTGTATTCTCTGAGAAATAATTTTCAAAATACAGCCCTAAGCACTTTGCAGACACTTTCAGACTTGTAAAATAGAGAATTGCCTCATCTATCAACACCCTCTACAAGCTCTCTATCTTTAAGGGAACTTTTCCTGTAACAGCTTGAGTGTTTGAATGCTTGAAAAAATGGTATTAGGGTAGCATTAGAGGAGGTGATGAGAACATACTATAGCTACAACTGCTTGGTTTTAGCCTTGGTTTACATAAGCCAACATGAGAAAGGTTGACATAATCTGGCTCTATAAATCAACGGCCATGGTTGTAGAATGAATTATTACTCAGCATTAGTCAAGGGGACACAATTTCCTATGTCACACTGTTCAGGTATCTTGCTTTCTTTGTGCTTTTTACGTCAGTAGAAAAAGTCCATAGCAGTATGACAACATTAGATCGTAAGAAAAAGGAAAGTTGTCCTATGACTCCTGTCATGTGAAAGGGTGGGGGCGTGGGATGGTAGAGATTTTCTCATCCCCGAGTGTTTGATCTGTCTATCAGCACCCAGGAAAGCCAAGACCCTTGTGGCCAACCAGTCTGTGAGCACCCCGTTACAGGGACCCTTCACTGAACAGTCCAGCTGGATCGGAGGGCAATTCGGCTGCCTTGTTCAGCGAAATGCACCAACAGCGTCAGGGACACCCAAACAGAGCAGTTGTTACCTGCTACTGGTGACTGCTAGCACACATGAAGGACTAACACTAACAGTTTACAGAATAACACTATTAATATAAAATTGTGAGAAATTAAGGTTTTTGATTGCTCGTGATAGTGACTGCAAAAACAAGTTTGAAGTGATACACAACCAACCTAAAATCACTAATGGCAGCTAGAATGAGTTAGTTATTTAGCATGCATAAGACAATGTTCTTATCCAACAGATGTCCCTATGGGGGAGAAGGAAGGTTCAGCCCATTCACTGATCCCAGAAGTTATGATGGAGTCTCCCCTAACTTCTCCCCTCATCTGCCTGCTTTTTATACTTCATAGTACATTGCATATTCATTCATCATACACAGGATTGGTTACAAGTTTCTTGCTTCTATGCAAATTAGTACATATCCTCAGACAGCACTGCTGAAACTCTCTACTAACTACACATGCTCCTCAAACAGGGGTTTGCCCTCTGTCAGGGGGACTATTTGAGTTGGAGGTCACGATGTCCCACTACCACAATTCTCTTTGTCCTATTTTCAGCTAATTTTCTGTTGATGTCAGTGGATTGCAACAGGTTATCATCCTGTTCCCTCTCATAGCCAGAACTTTCCTCACTTGAGGGATTGTCTCTGTGTAACTTAGATAATGGTGTTCTTTTCACTATCTGTTCTTTGTTTCCCATCCTTCTCAAGGCTGACTCCCTTGATTAGAAGTCCCTTCATTTTTAACAACTTTAGAGAGTGAGTCAGCTTGGCCTAGCTTTGTGAACAGTAAATCAGAGTTGGGTAGTCTGGGAGTTTAGACAACAGTTCCCCCCCCATCTAGATTTATTTCAGTCCAGGCCTAGTCCATTTCCATCACATTTAGGTGGCACTTGAGTGACTCCAGACATACATGTTGTTACTGACTAGCATCACACGCCCAGTGAGGTGCAGTAGTTCGTTGGAAGCAGATAACTTTGAGATGGAGGTGTGCGTTGGTAATACAATGAGATTATTTCATGAGGAAAGTCATTTTGTCACAGTGGCTGGCTCAGCAACAGACATCTTCTCATAGAATCTTCATGTGACAACTGCTACACAGCTTACCAGCTGTGTGCTGCCATCGAATTCACACTCCTGCAGGGAGCACAACAGAGCCTGGCCATGGGGTCTCCACTCTGCTCCAGCTTCCATCACTCCCATCAGGGTGCTAAGCTCGCAGGGTGTGCTGCCTGGGGAGCTGTGGTGGTCTAGATTCCCTGCGTGCCAACTGTCCTGAAACTGATAGCTGTATTTTACCCTAAAAATCTTTCTATAACACTAATAATACTATGCTTCTGTTAGGTCCCAGTTTTCTCCAGTTCCCCACCCCACCCCACCAAAATAATTTTCCCACAACCTCTAGTGAAGTATCTTCCTGGGCAAGCTGTTTATAGAGTTAACTGGTAAAAACAGCATCACAAACACCTAAGACTGTTGCAGAGCTTCACATATTATGTAGCTCAACATGAGAGGACTCAGCCTCTGCTCAGATCCGGCCAGAAGCCAGCCAGTATGGGACAAAACTCTGTGTCTAGGGGTGTTGCCATGGCACGGATCTTGTGAGCGTAAGCCTCTCTGAGGCAGAAAATGGAGAGCAACCCACCCAAGCCCTGCACTAATATAGCTACGTGGCTTCTGGAACACAGGGAGAGCAGGCAGGGTGAGCCCCTGTCAGCCTACAAAAGCAGCATATAGATGTACCTTTGCTGTGACAACATTCAAAGTCAAAGACAGGTTCAGGGGACACAAATTATGACTATCAAATTATTCTTCTAGAACAGTATGAAATTAAAAGGGGGTGGGAGTTGCCTCAATACAAGAAAAAACATAAATATTTCTTGGACAGCATCGAAGCAAAAGCAAACCATAGGTGACGTTCTTACAGTCATATTCTGTTTTCTTATTCTGTTTAGGCATGATTGATAAAATAAAGAGTTTCTTTCTTGGATTTTTTTTTCCATAAACTTTCCTAATACAGGAGAATCCAAAGGAATCAGTTTGTCTCCCTCTGTTTTGAATATTGGCTACGCTTTTCCTGAGGAACCATATATATTGTCACAGACAGAGGTTGTAGGAGATGGAAACTGACCCTTATTAGGCTCACCTTGCTTCCATGATGCCTGCTGTACTTAGACCTGGGATAGAAGAACTGTGTGGTGTAGGAGGTAGTGTGGTAATCCATACAGTACATGAATCTTTATCTGTACCATGAAATATCCACAGTAATGTTTTCTAATGCATAACATACAATCTGAAAGTAGAATATAATTGGTTATATTTAGACTTCTTGTAACTCATTAAATATGCAAATATAAAAAGTCTCAGATACTAAAAAAAGTCTCACATACTTGCATTTTTCTGCTTTTAGTGTTTTTGGTGTTCATGACTCTTTTCCAGTACTTTATCTCTAGGACTTTACCTTTAAATGGGAATTTCCTTTCACAAGTTTTGGTCAATTCCCTACAGCAAAATGAGACATCCAGATATGTCTCCTATGACTAGAAGAAAATTGTGATGAGCAAATAAAGGCTGGGTAAACTTCCAAGCATAGACACGTAATATAAATATAGGGTCAGAAAATTGCTAAGTTGATATAACAGAAGGAAGTAAAGGTAACTAACACTCATGTATCTGAACTGTTTGACAGAATCCTATCTGATGCTGGTAACATAAAGTATATTTGCTAGTGCTTTTTCTTCAGGGAAGGCCCATCAAAGTACACCATACCTATACCAAATAAAGTTTTTTTTATCCTTCCTTAAGGCTTGCTGCAGCAGTTGTCAAAGTCTTTCTTCTCTGTCAGATTCTCTTTCATATACACATGCACACGCACAAACAGAATTATGTCTTTGCACAGGCTGACAGTAAAGTAAACTGGTCCTAGTTTAACACTCCATGGCAGAATGCAAGGTAGGCACACTAACAGACCTTCCTAGTATGAAATTCCCTCACCACATTCATTCTCTCTGCATTTCCCATGTCAAGGGGTAATCACCTTCCTCACACTCTTACACATTCTTCCCAGCATTTTGTAATGTATGTGATGTTACTCAAATCTTGGAGCTGAAATCAACAATGAAGAAACAAATTAATCAGGAACATGATCATCAGAAGTATGTGCTGAGATGTTAATGTCTCTGCAAATCAGTTGCATTTTAAAAAGCAGCATGTGACACTAATAAACCCATTAAATTGAGAAAGTTTACGCTTTTGTAGAAGTGCTATTTTGTTTTTAACATTCACTTTTGTGTTTTACAAAGTTTTCTCTTTTTTCACGAGACAAAGAACTACCACAAATGCTTGTGATGTGTGACAGGATCTTGACTGAACTTAGCAATATGAAATAGAAAGGGGAAATAGATTGGAAAAAGAAATAGCCTGAAAGCAATTTTTTTACTTACACCTGAGATGGGCTGCATATTCCTCCTGTTAATTTCTTAATGACAGACAAACTCAAGGGGAAGTTTACCTCTGGATATTCAAGAAATACCCTGACATGATGGAACTGATCTTCTCTTGCAGATGCTCTTCATAATTCTCCTCCAGGGATAAGCTGCACTTTTTTTTTTTTTTTTTTCCAAATCACACACCATCCATGAGTTTTAAAACACTGTTAAACTATGCAAAGTGGAAGATCTTTAAGGAATCAGTTGAAAGTTTTTGCCACAGGGAACTTGGGGTGTACAAGTGGGGATATACAAAAGGATATTTTTCACCAACTGCATTCCACAAAGAGCACACCAGGCCTTCAATATATAAACAACTTCTTCAAAGAGAAGCATTTCAAGCTTCATGACCTATGCCACACTGTTACAGTGAGTGGTAATGTTAATTGATCAGATGAGACCATTTTAAAATTAAAGAATCATTTGTTACTGGTGTCATTCTATAAACAGGGAAAATGGATCTTGACACGTTCAATCCAAGAGGACTGGAAAGAAGAATTTGCATATAAATGTACTTTACAATACTAATAAGCAACAAATAAAAATTGGTTTTCTTCAGTTGCATGTTGTGTTTTCATGTTGCATACATTAAGGAAGATTCAATATCCAGGACTAACTCTTGTCAAACATCAAAAAAAAAAAAACCTGAAAGACATTCTGGATCCCTTTCATAATGAAAACCAGTCCCTATTCTTTGCTTTATATTCATCCATGGCAGATTAACCTTAGAATCACTGATGCATTTTTGAAATTGCAACAGAGGAATAAAATTTAATATGACATAGCCCATACAATAGTAGAAATTTTCATACCTGGAAACCCAAAGCTGGCTATATAGACAAGTACAGCCAACACCTTCTCACTTCAGCTGCACTACAAGCTGGGCAAGCATAAGCCAGCTCTACTCAGATGATGTTAGATGTGTTAGAACAATCCTGTGTCCATGCAGACACCCATGCTGAGAGTCAAGTTACATTAATTTGGGCTCAGCGTTGTAATGACACAAGCTAGATCTATCCCCTCAGCTGAGGGGAGATTACAGAAGTAGCCATGGCTGGGCAATCTCAGCAGAAGTAAGTATGCTCACACCTCCATACTAAAATAATGGGTTTAATATTTTTTGAGGATGATTTCTTACACTGTGTTATCCTCCAGGTTTTCTCAGTTTGCAAAGATTGGTGGGTCCCAGGCTCAGCATGCTGTTTTGTGAAAACCATTCTCAGATACTCCATTTTCTTCGTTTTATAGAGAATCTTGTTAATTCCAGTAAGCCCAAGGTGCTGAAGACCTTAGTATCACAATTTGTTGACCTCTGTTTTCAAGCTTCAGCCTAGTTCAGTCTTCTTGAATGGATTCACCACACCTAACTTCATGCATCAAAAAGGTGGATGTTCAATCCAAGTACTCTTTTAAGCTCCAATGGACCTTTCCACAGGATGGCATAACGCTTCTGAAATAGCTTTCTAACACAAAAGGAGCAAACCATCCCCCAATATATGCTGTTTGCCTTAGCCACAGAAAGAGTTGAGGCAACTAATTTATGTGAGACATCTTACCTCCAGGTGGCAACACCCGGCTGAGATTAACCCTACCTTCTCTAGGACCACTATCAGTAAAATGAGGTTATTACTTCCCTCTTCCGAAAGGTATTACAAAAATAAATACAAGACTTAAAACATGAGTGTCTGTCCTACAATGATGGGACTGGGTAAGAAACAAGGATAGAAAGAGATAACAGAATATGAATCATATTTTTCTATCAAACTGTAATCCAGACAAGGAAATTTACAGTGAGTCTGGATTAGGAGCAGTTTGGTTATTTCAGGGAGGATGCTACAAACTGACAGGTATTATTACAAGCTGACAGGTTTCTACTCTGTTCCCTTGGGATTTGTTTTTTATTGGCCAGCAAGGCTCAGTCAACTTACTTTAGAATAATGATTTATTTTAAAAATACTTGTGTGGGTATGAAACCTGATGTGGGTGCTGATTTTTTAAACATTTAATGCCAGAAGTTATGGGGTATTTTAGTATCTTCCAGACTGTTGATTTGGATAGCTATCCAACTTATTTCTGATCTGATGGTTAGATTTGAAAACATGGGAGAGTAGGAAGTTTCAGTCTTTCTGTGCTATGTTTGGCAGTTACTGGAGTTTGTCGGGTGCTTTTAAGTACTTGAATCTAAAAGGAAGCAAGGCTCTGCGTATATAACATAGATTGAAGTAAATGTGCTGTAATGCTACTTAAACTTCTTAATTTCTTCTGTAGCTAGGAAGAGGTGAGACTCCACTGGGCTTGCCCATGGCAATATATTTTAAACTGTGTAGACAGATAAGGTGATTTAAAATGTGAAGAGCTTCCCATTTTCCCAAATGTTGTTACAGTTACAGCAACACAGTAATTGAGGTGACTGTGAGTGACTGGAACTCAGAGATGGAATTAATTTTCTTTACTTAATATTGTTTTACATATACAGCAACAGTAACTAAACAGCATTTGCTGGACACAGTTTCCTTGGTAGATAAAGAAGTAGGACAACATCCACGTATGCAACTTTGTAAACTATTTAACCAGTATAATATTGGCAACTGAAGCTAAAGAAAAATGGAAATGTAAAGACCTGATTCAACAGTGGCTGCCTATAATCACAAAGGAAATGCTGTAACTATCAGTGTAATTTAAACATAAACATAAACATAAACATAAACATAAACATAAACATAAACATAAACATAAACATAAACATAAACATAAACATAAACATAAACATAAACATAAACATAAACATAAACATAAACAAAGGAGTGAATTAGCATCATAACCCAACATGGCATATATTTGCATCTGCAGGAACAGAACTTACAACATGTTTTTGTCTGTTTTATTTTTATGTTATCACTTCCTGTGATCCCAATATTAATAGAAAACACTGGAAAACAAGGTCATTTGATCATGCATAGAGTCACTGTGCTTGCTACAGCAGCGCTAAAGGCAAAGGAATCTCTGGAATTAGTCTGTCATATACCTTAAAAGCTGTCTCACTACTTCTTTTGTACCATATAAAAATTTTCTGCAAATTACCATGGCAATATTACTGTGACATGTAATCATATAAAAAATTAATAATAATAATACAAGCAAATCTCTCTCACCAACAAAAGTAATAAAGGCAATAGTCTCCTTAGCCCAAATCCTCTGCTTGCAAAAATACAGATAATCATGTGACATTTCCTGAAGTAGATCTCAGACATTATCATTAACTCTATGAAATTCTAATTCTCTTAGCAGCGAGTTAATTTTACAGTGGAAATCAGATGGCTTGATACCTAACTAATCAGCTTGTCATGGTTGTCCAGAGCTTTGAACACTACACAAGTTGTTTATTTACTCTGATGCCTAAGCAAGCACAAGGACAAAATAACTTTTCCCAGCTAAAGAAGCTGTGAAACAGCATTTTGAATATCACCATCTTCATCCAGTATGCCAAGTTTTGAAGCAGAAGGTGTGTGCAGGGCAGGTCCATATTTACTAAAACAAGGCCAAGGACTGGAGGTGGAAAGTTGGGAGGAGCAAGGGGAAAGGATAGCTTCAAGTCTGGAAATTGCCCAGAAACTTAGCAGGGGAATTCAATATCACTTCATGCTCCTGGACTTCATTCCTTCTATAAGTCCAACAATGGCAAAAAAACCCCTATGTTGTCTTCTTAAGTCTGAGGGCTCAGGTAAACAGAAAATAGGTGTACGCATATAGTCACACAGAGTGACTTGAAGGAGATGTAAGACAAAAATATACTGAACTTGAGAAATATATACAGCTGAACAGGTGCTTTTCATGCAAATAATTCCTCATAGCCAAAAAAGGTCAAGAGGTTTCATAGATGCATCCCACGTCTGTGAAGCACAGACACTGGCAAGTTTCAGTGACTGGTAGGTATCAGAGTCATGCTGGGTTAACACTCTAGGACTGCAAATGCAGCAAGAAAGGTCTAGAGGTATCTTGCTGTGAGCACTGTTACTGAAACTCTTTTAAGGCCACAGAGCTGAGGCCAATGGGGAAAGTGAGTTATTCCAAAGCCTGCTTGAGTTTACTCATCTTCCTGTGGCAGGTATACATACAGTGTATTTTCTGAGAAAATCACAATAGAAAAAATAGAAGGCTCTCACATGAATTATGTAAATCATACAAGGGTTTGTACTCAATTTTAAATGAGGGGATGTGCAAGGAGGATTAAGGACAGCTTTTACATACACATTTTGTTACCTTCCCATATCCCAGCTTTTATTTCCATTTCTTGCCAGCCAGGCTGCATCTGCTTTGGTCTTTATAGTATACAAACTTCTTCAGCATTATAACTGGAGTCCAGCTGTCCTGAATGTAATACGGCTTAATGACAACAATGTTCCTTAAATCCTTTCATTACCTAAGCCTATTCTGTGTCATTAAACACTGTAAACTGTGAATAACTCTGTGCACATGTGAAGAAAGGCAAGGGACAGTCCAGTTTTGAACAAGTAGCTTTAGAAGCAGTAAAATGATGACAGACTAGTTTCTGACAGATTTGAGTCCCCCTGTTGAAGTCTTTAAGTCACTCTTGTCTAATAATGTACAAGTACTAAATGAAGCTTTTCCCACTGTTGAAGCAGGTCTTCCTTCTCTTCTTCTCTCATTCTCTCTGTAAACATTCTGCAGCACCTAATAATAGCAAAACAATGCTGCCTTTCCTCCTAGGGAGTGTTTCTTGCCTGCTTTCTTCCTTTGTTCCTTAAAACCCATCTGAAGTTAAAGGAATTTGTATCTTTGTAACCTATCCCTTTCTACTAAGTAGGTTGAAACAGTGCAGAAAGTTTAGAAACCATGTGGGAGGAAGGGCAGGTAAAAATACACATACAGAGATAAACACATTAACATTTTTTATTTTGATAACCATGCTAAAACAGAGGTATTTTAGAACAATTAGCAATCTGGAAACCTAACACAGGACTGATGGTTTATAGCACCCTAGATGGCTGAGTAAGGGAAAATCTTATTCTGCAGCACACCGAGGCACTAATTTAATGCCCTTGCGTAATATTAGGATGCCTGAGAACAGGCCAAATGGGATGCAGGGCATTGTATGACAGCTCCATGTGTTTGATGTGCTGCACCTGGCATCCACCCCCATTCATACTCCCACCCCATGCCCTGCCACACCACAGCTGTAGCAATTGGAAACAGACACATCTCCAAAAAACAGTGCTGCTCTAAAATCATATCACTGAGCCCCTGCAGTGTACAGCCACTTCAGCCATTGAACTGTGATTGGGCTCATCTGGGTTACGTATGGGATGGCACAACTGGGAAAGCGAAACTGAATACAGCAAGGATCAGATCTGGAAAAAAAAAAAAGCCACAAGGCAAGAACTGTGGGAAGGGAGTAGGAATTTCACTGAGAAATCAACAGAGGTTCAAAAACAAGGAACTGGGAAAAAAAGAAAGCCTGAAATGGGCAGAAATCAAGTGACAGAAAATGGAAACAAGAGTAATTACAGGGAATTAAGGGCACAGTGGCGAAACTAAGACAGAAAAGCAAAGGCAAATGTGGATGGAAAGGAGAACAGAAGAATCTGGAAATGATTTATAGAAGCAGTTGGTTAAAACTCAGTCTTTCAGTATCTTTTGCTTTAAAGAAGACAAAAAAATTCCTCAAAAGAATATTATTATTGTTCTACAAAAAGACAAAGAGAACAATTAAAAAAAAAGAAAAAATAATACAAAATCAAAGAGAAAGAGAAGAAAAGAAAAAAAAAGAAAAAGTTTTAGTCCGAACAACTTTATTATATATAATAACTATACAATCCCTATAACTGCTCTTGATAAGCTTCACCAAAAGAAAGATAGGAATACAGCAACAGTGAGACAATAAGAAAATTGCACTGAGCCTACAAATGTATCAACAAACACTAGTAAGCATCAATCATCCAGAACGCTTGTTGTGGGGTGGTTCTCAACAGCACTGTGAAAAAAACCTGCAGGTGCAGAGGCTACAGACTTCCTGCAGTTCCAGGATTTCCCCAGTAATTGCAGTGGGAAGCCATAACCTGTCCCTTCAGACTGAAAGCAGGAGCAAAAGGAATACTGCACAACATTAAAGTCTGGCTCTTATCATTTTTTGTTCAATCAACCTCATGTTAATGCTTTTATACTCCAAAAGGACACGAAGACCTTCACCTGGTACATTTCTATATTTACCAGACACTGTGGCACATGCCAAAATTGTGATGAGTGTAGGTTAATCCTCAAAATGACCTATCCTTTCCCAAATGGATAAGGAATAAGCTAATTTGCACTAGTGAAAAATATCCTTTCCAAATCCCCAAACTGACAACAAGGCTTGGCAATACCAGAGATGCAGCAATTAATGAAAAACAAGGCATAAAATAGGATCACAGTACAGTCTTAAGTTAGCAGAAAAAATCAATGTGTGCAACAGGAGCCTATAACGTGGCACTGGCACAGTTTCCAGTGACCATTGGATCAAAACATGTTATATGCTCCTACTGACTTGTACTGCAGGTAGAAAGTACAAAGAAAGCATCAGGAAAGGAAAGAACTTCTACAATGGTGCAAGCAAGCAGTTCCCCAGTCTGATGCCAGAGTACTGCTGGAGCTAAAAGCAAATTCAGTTTGCACACTTCCCACATGGGCAAAATAGATTTTGATTTTATGTAAACCAATGAGGTTTATATATCCATTTGTGGATCTTCCACTTTGTACTTCCAGGTCCATCAAGGCTGGTAGATGTGCTTATGAGGTGAGAAAATGAGCTCCTTGATAATGGGGGACACTTTGTGCCTCCTGTGTTCCCCCCCTCAAAATGCATGAAGAGAAGTAAGCCTCAAAAGAAATAAATAGAAAAGCCAACATAATTTGTTGAACATTTTTGTGGTTATTACTCAATCATGAAAGTGATGCCAGAGGTGAAAATTACAATTTCATTTCTCCATCTGAAGACAGATAGATTCCCTGAGTTCTGTATAAGCCAAAATATTTACTATAATTTTATTTCTGCTGAAAAGCAACCAAATCCCAGGCTGTTCATTACAGTGATTTCACAGTTGTGCACCACATACAGTGTGTGGTGGGCAGGCCTGGGTCTTTGCTTGGGTCACACCAGCTTCTTCACAGAGGAGGGTCTGTGAGTACTTTCTCAGACATCATTCACAGTATCCTTCCTTGAGAGATTGCTAATAAAGGTACAGATGGTGAGAGTGATAAAAAAGATCCCTTGGCATAAACTTAATAAGATTAGGTTGAGCATATAGTTTTTAAGGTGGAATGAAGCAAGCACTTGCATGCCTGGAGGAAACCACACAAACTTGGTGGAAATTTAAAGCCTGTATTACAAAGCATTAACATAGAGAAGAAATTATGCCAGTGAAAGTATTCTGTCATGTGTACATAGACAGAAATACTGACTGATGCTTTCATAACGGCTGTGTATTCAGGCTGTGCTCTCTACTGCCCCTCAAATCTGTCTTCTACCCTATAGGGATTCTCTGACATCTAATAAGCATTGGTCCATGCATTCACCCTTCTCTCTATGGCAGCATGGACAAGGGTTCCTTGCCCATCAGGGTGCCTCGTTCTGTGAAACTTGCAAGAAGTTCACATTTTTGAGCTGTTTCCTCCCTGTCAAATTTGCTTGGCCATACCCAGTGAGCTCGCAGGTTAGCTGGAAAGAGGGACATGTGCACACCCCCCCCCCTCACACTAGGTATGGTTGTGTAAACCTTGTTTCCTTACAAAAACAGCATAGAAGTGGCCATCTATCACTTTTGTTTCCTCATATGGTATATACAAAGAGGGCTCATTTAGACCCGCAATGTTTTCCAGTGATAAGGGCTGGCTTGTGCTGTAAGCTGGTGGGAGTTAGACACCTCTCCATTATGTATGCACTTACAGATCTCTTCCTTTCTCAAACAAGGAGAGAATGGGGAAAAAAAGATCATGTTTAAGAAACAATGAACTAATGGGTCTATGTGACAGGTGAATTAAAATAAACCATTTAACCCTGAATTCATTGAGCTCAAAAATTACTAAAGTTTCAGAAAGCCCACCAAAGCACAAGGTGTGATTAGATGTGGAAACAGACACAATCAAACCCCCATTCACATTTAGCCTAGTTCATGCAGACCTCAACAGAAGAAGCACCTCTCCTTGCTTGCAAATAATGTTTCTAGAACAGCACTGGGAAGCATGATGGGCTATCAAATGCCCTGGCTTAATCAGATGCCACAGTGTTATATGCTGTTCCTCTCTCACAGCATGTTATAAAGTAGATTTCTAGCAAAAATATTTATTTTAGAATAGAATTTCTGGAGCTATATTTCCCCCCTTATTTTAGATGAGCATTTCTTGACAGCAGAGTACAGCAATCACAGATACGCTGTCTGTGTGTGTTCTGGTATCTACACTAGAACTAAGCACTGTCTGTTGCTGTATAAACAGATTAATAATTCAAAACATTATGTTTTAAAGAAAAGTCACTGGTTTATATATCTCAAGACAATTATGGTGCAATTCACCTCAAAAATAAACCAGAAATTCAGTGTCACTAACCTGTTGCATAGCGATGAAAAATTAACACCCATGAACAGGAGGGTAAATGTAACACTGAGCACTCTGTCAACCTGCTGCTACTCTGCAAACAAATGCCAGTAATGTGAGGAAAAAGACTAACATAATGGACTTTTTTCTTTCATACCGTGTGTCAGATTGCTTTAGAGTTTTAATTCTTCCAACTTAAAATACCTTTCTAAGAAACTTTTAAAAAGAAAACTCTCCTGGCTGCCACATTTTAGTAATAATTTTACAGGTTTTTTTAAATCTCAATAAAAGAAGAAAACAACAAAAAAGCACATTTTTCTTAGTTCCTGGCATCTGTGTTTTACTTAGTTGACAATACAGCTCTCATAATGCACTCAGATAATGAATACAGAATGAAAATATATAAGCAATGGGTTTTATTTAGATGGTGAAGCTCAACATTTCACAGATCCAACTTCATACTATAAAGGAGAAAGATCATGAGGTAGTTAAATGGCAAATCCTTATCAAATTTTCTGGTGGAGTATCAAACTATTGCATTTCCTTACTTTCTTCTGCAGTGTCATTAATTTCTCAAGATGTTTGTAAGATGTTCACAATCAAAAAGCAAAAAAAAATGTTTCCATTCAGAATCTGAAGCTCAGCAGGAAATGCAGAGCCCTTAGCAGCATAACTCTGATCTAAAATGCAGTGGTTACTATCCTGCTCAGTTGAGTAATTTCATTTACAGCAGGAGCAAAGTAACTTATTCTGAGGATTTAAAGAAGTCTGTCTTGAGCCAGAACTGGTTCTTGGCAAGGGAAATGGGGGCCTCTGTAAAAGTGCTTATGAAAAGAAAAATTTATTTACTTCTCCCAGTCTTCTCTGGCACTCCAACCTCGTGCTGCCCCTTGTGCAGATCACCATGGATCAGAAGAAGGTCAGACTTCTAAGTAACCACTCAAATACCTAAAGTCAGGCAGGAGCACATAACAGATTCATACTGCTCTAGCAGGAAGAATGAATGAGATCATGTTTGGCAGCTCTGTGTATGAATTAGTGCAGAGTCAGTTAGTGCCATACAGCAATTCTGGACTGTGGCACATGCCAGGAGCAGGAAGCACTGCCTAGCTTTTACACCCTAGAACTTCCCTGCCAGCTCCTGCTAGAGCAAGACCCAGCAAGTACTATTTTCCCCCCACATTTCTCTTTTTCTCTGAAAAAGAAATCTAAGCACCAATTCCTGGTTCCAGTGCAGTCATTTATAGATTGTCATAATACTCTGTGGAAATCCTGACTGTTCACATCTCTTGAGGAAAGAAGTGGGGTCCATCCATGCTAGGCGACCAGCAATGACAACACCAGTGATCTGTGGCATACATGATACCCACAAGCTGACTCTCTGAAGCTCACCTTTGCCAGCATGACCTGTTTTCTCAGAAATGCTGGTTTGTAAGCAGGAAGAGAATGTACCTGCATGGAGCTAAAACTGAGGGCTCCCAGCCTGAAACCCAACCAATATCACCACTCCCTGTGAAATCAAGACTTCAGACTTCGCAGGATGACTACTTTGTGAGTGAGCAGGTACTGTACAGGTCAGCCCCAACAGCATGAAAGATCTTTGACCAATGTTAGGAAGAAAGGATGAAATCTGGAAGCTGCATGTGGGACTGGACACTGGTGCCCCAGCCTCTGTGTCTGACATGAGAAGATCCTGGTGTGCTGATAACTGTGCACAGACTAAAGCAACTGCAGCCAAAGGTGAAGGGCAAAAGAGACACATTTTGAAGGATAAAGCAGTCATTTGTTTGGTATGCATCATTATCTCACCTCCTCAACAGCAGCTTGCTCCTCCACTCAATGATGTGATCATTAGGTATAGTATGACTTCCAGATGTCATAGCAGATGAAAAATTGTTTTGCAAGCTTCCCAAAAATGCAAGGACAGGCAACAGACTTGTTATAATTACCATGACCAAACCCACATTGATTAATGCATCAAAACAATTAAACATACTTAGCTCAAATACTTTTACTCAAATTAAAGCTGTTTGTAGAATAAATTGCCCCAAAATAAGTACAATAATAAATCAGTTTTAAGTCTTTAATGTGCTACATAATTAACATTGTGGCAATGACTGTTCAGTGCCATTAAAACAATGGCTACAAAAAAATATATTTCAGGTGCCCCTTTTTTATTTGCAATGTACTCCTCCAGTGTTCCTGATTGGAATTCAATTTGAAAGTTCAGCTACTGTTTTTGCAGCCAAAACCACACACAAAATGTTCAGGCAAGTGCATATTTCCTGATCAATGATTTGTCAGGAGGTGAGACAGTGAGAAGCAGAGTAATGTTTAAGTTTCCTTCTGAGTCTGAGTGCAGACAAGAAATTTCCACTTGGTAAAGTCATCACTTCTGATGAAATGATCTAATGAGCCCATTCTCTTTTGTGTATCAAGAGAAGACTCTCTATAGGAGTATCCTACTCAATAGCATGAGATGGGTTAACAACCACAGGAATGGGGGAGGCTCAGTAATGGCTCTGGGGTGGCCAAAGGGAAGATTTCCCTATCTTCTGTTCACCATAGTGCTTTGTTTCCCATGCTGTTCCTTGAGCTTATCTCTAGCTTGTACCCAGCCTGTAAATTGATCTATGCAGGAAAGCTTTTACGCCTAGGCAAAACCTTTTTGAAGCCTAGATAGGTATGCTCATGTGGAAGCAGTTGTCAGGATACAGTTTTAAGGAAGATACAAGTGGCAGTGGCAGATCTACTATTACATGATAACTGTAGAACACATGGCGCACAGCAGAATCTGTAGTTCTGCTTGGAGTTGCCTTCTAACAGGTCCTTAGATTTAGCAATAAAACTGCAATAAAAAGAGAGAGGGAAAGACAGAGAGGAAGCTATGATGCAATGAAAAGATAATTTGTTCCAGGTAGCCAAACTTGACGCTGAATAGTAGCACAGTCAGATGCAGACATCCCTGCCCTAGGTGCAGGTCATCCAAGTTCAAAGCAAGAAGGAAGGTTTCCATGACTGGTTTTCCTGATGGGAATTTCTACCATATACCAGATCTTCACCAATAAATCTCACCTACCAAAGATCATACATATTGTTTCTTCCTAGACAGTCATATTCTACTTCTGCTTTCTTTTTTCCCTAATTCCATGCCTTTCTCCAATCCAATCTACCCTCTTTCTCCCTTCTTCCTGATTTGTTTTAATAGCCTTTGAGCACAATGTGGCTGTGCCCATAACAGAAACATTTGGAGACAAAGCAGCACAAGCAGGAAAAACTTGTAATAGCATAATTGTTTCAATGGTCCCAGTGAACTGCAATGATAAACACATCCAGATCATGCTTCCCCCCTCAAAGGGGTATAGCTCCAGGAAAGCTAGTTCAACCATTTTAGGATGTATCTGACATGACTGCATAGAGTATCAGCCATAATGCCTAGTCTGGCTCAAACCAGTTTGTCATGCCTATTTCGTATTTAACTAAGGGATTCTCTATTTGTACTGCTGTTACTGCTTTCTGCTAAAATACGATACATTGCTTGTCCCTCCTACATTTTAATCATAAGAAATGTTATGAGCATATAGATTTTGGCAGTGTATTATTTCTGCAAAAGAAAAGAGGAAAGTCCCAGTCCCAGTGGTCACTTGAACTTCACCTGGAGTTCTGGGAATGAATCCAGAATTGTCATCATGATATCACCCAAAGTGTCTAGACAGATAAAATGATAAGCAAGATGGCTGTGAAGTATGGAAGAATGCACTGAACACTGGGATCATATTACTTTGAGTTAACACTGCAATCGGTCATAAAAGAAAGCAAAGAATTCAGTGTTATATTTAACAAGTGGGTTTTGTGCTTCTTTGGTAGTGCTTTCAGTTCAGACAACAGTTAATTTATTTTTGTAATAGTTTTCTTTTAAAGACAACAGCAAACTGTAGACATTTTAGATATTAACAAAAAGAACCAAAGCTTTGGAAAATCATAAAGTGAAGTTACTCTAGGAAACAGAACCCAAGCTATCCAAAACCAAGAAGGTGGAATGGAAATACATTAATCTCTTTGATGGTCATATAAAGATGGTAGCAATAATCTGGGATTGGGAAGGCTGCTCTCAATGAAAATAGAAGTAATGGGATTTAGATTAGATATGGATAAGACTATGAAAATATGAGTTATGCAATGGAGCAAGTTGCCAGTGGAGGCTGCAAATTTGTTGCTTCTGTATACATTCAAGGTTATAGATGACACTTATCAATTACAAAAGGCTTAAGAACAATTAAACAAATCCTGTTGACCACTCCAGGTCTGCTCCCTGCAAAGATTTTATGTGCTATTTCACCGGAATGATATACATGTTTACTTTGTTGCATAGAAAACATTAATAATATTCATTGCTTATCTGATGTTTACAAACAGAGAAAGACTGTCTTCTGAAGTTGACTATCAGGGTGACTGGAGTAGAAAAAGTAGTTGCAATATAATTTGGAGAAGAAAGAAACTAAACATGGAAAATTCTAAATGGAGGTTACACAATAGGTTGTTCATCTTTTTAGGTCATTGGTCATAGAGTAGTTGCAACATAAGACTGATGTCATCTACAGGAGAAAATTATTTCAGTCTTTACTGAAAGTACCTCATTTGGCCAAACAGGAACAGAAACAAAAGAAATAGCAGCAGTAGCTGCAACTATGTCATTTCTTTGTTGTTCTGGCCCATCTTGGACTTTTCTGCCCCTGACTGCCCCTGAGGCAATGATCTAAAATGTAATTGCTCTCTTTTTGCCTGAAAGGTTAGCCAGTGTCTGGGCCCTCACAGGTTGATTTCTCTGGGGGGAAGGTGGGGGTCAGTTACTTCTTTGATGTGGTCTTGTTTATTTACAAGTGATGTGCACAACGCCTGCTGCTGTAACCATGGTAGGCTCAAACAAGAAGAATCCAAAGACTGTCCTTCCATTTCAGAGGCCTCCTGACAGCTCAGTTTCTTTTGGCTTTCTATCAGGGCTGCACTGGTTGTTCTCTTGTTCTCTTCTGATTTTCGTGTTCTCTCTGGCTTCTTTTTCCACCCACAGCCAGACAACTGCAGCTAATGCTACCTCCAGTGCTCTGGGGCTTGCATCCAGTCCGGTCTTTAGACAGTTTCCAGAGACTCAATTATTGCCAAACAAAGGGTCATTTAGTCATTCCCCCATTTAACGGCAGCTGTCCCTCATACCTATCAGACCCAGAACTCACCATAGAATCAAGTGTATGATTCTCATCCAACTCCAAGCATAAAACCAAGGTAAGGTAGCTTCAGCTGCATGAAACACAAGTTACCTTCAGGGAGAAAACAAAAAAAAAAAAAAAAAAAAAAAAAAAAAAAGAAAAGAAAAAATCACACAGCTTCTACCATATCTCAAAATGTAATTCTTCTGGGCCCAAAACTATTTTCACTTGTGTATACTAAGGCACAGAAATACATAACCTTCTAGCATAATCTCAGGTCAACAGACTCCCCCTTAATATTGGGTTGCAAAGACTGTCTATCCTGTCCACTTCAGAGGGAGAAGGATCCCGAATGCAGTTGCTCAAGAGAAGAATATGCTTTTTCATGTTTATCTGCCATTAAGGCAAGTTTTCCTACCATTTACTTCACCACACAGCATCTCCTTAGAGATATATTCAAAAAAAATAAGGGAATTCAGATCTGGCATTGTCATAATCCAAAGTAAAGTGAGAGATAACTTCTGATAACCTGCTTACTATATCCCATTTTTCTGGCAGTTCTTTGAAAAACAATTCTACTTCAAAAGTGTATAAAAGTGCAGCTGCATGCCAAAATACATTAATAATGTACAAATAAAAAGGCATGCCGTCGTGCTTTTGACCCCAAAGACCTTGCCCTGGACTAACAGCTGAGAAGCAAATGACTTCAAGTCTCAAATAGCTACACTTTTTTGCCAATAACAAAGACTGTTTCTCCTCCATACTTCTGTTACACGTCTCCTATTTTCAGCCATATTTTTAATTAGGAACTTCTTAATGTAGTCTTGGTTCCTTTTATTAGGTTGATAACAATCAGTTCTATGGTGCTTATAAAGAAAGAATTAGCAAAACTAGAAAGTTTGAAATCTGTACAGACCAGGCTTTTTGTAGGTGTCTCTACCTCCATCAAGTTACCACAGCATTTTTTCAAAATTATGTCCAACCTCATCACTCTACTTCAACATACATCTCTTGAATGCTATAAACATGTACTGTAGGATTTCTTTAGGTGCACTCAGACACATGGCTGCTTGCACTGCCATGACATATCATGTCCATTGTTCACTAGACTGCATTTACACTGCATGCAGGACTGGCTAAAATTAATATGCAAAGTATCCACAGTTTAGACAAGCCTCTGCCAATTCCCTGTGATGTTCATTCATTGCTAAACTGCTGGAAAGACATCAGTCAGCTGTGAAAAGAACCATTTTTCCCCCAGCTCTCCCATTAAAATCCTCTGCATCTAGGACAAACAGAGTACCTAGACTGTGGAGTTTTCAGGTTTGCCTGCAGGAGCCCTGTGTTGGCTGGAAAGACTTCATCACACCCCTACCATTGACTCATGAACTTGCTCTTTGCTTTATGAACAACAAAATTATTATAATGAATAGTGGAATGTGATCATCCTTCCTACACCAGAGGGCTTTTGGCCACAGTATTTATCCTTTCAGTATATCTTTTACAATAATTTGTCCTCACACTCTAAGAATGTGTTGGGTGATGATCTGAGAAGTCATTTCTCATCAGGTCTCAGAGAACTGTGATTCACAGAACACTGCAAAGTCATGATTACACTCGCCTCCTAAAGTGCCTCTGATAGCTGATCATATTAACACCGGAATCAATGCTTTCAGACATTCGTATTCCAGGATCTGCCCCTTTGATACCAGACTCAGTATTCCAAGATAAAGAGATTATCTTACAATTTTAACCTAGTTTCCTTCCTACCTGTTATGCCAGCCTTACAGAAATGTTTCTCTACTATCCAGATAATTCCATTCCATTTTGAAAGGGATTCTATTAGATAAGACTTTACATACTGCCAATAGAAAACAATTTAAAAGCCAAGACATTATTTCTGTCTTGATTTCTCACAAATATCTATCATTTTGGCCTACTATCTCTTTAAAAAAACTCTTGGCTTTGGGTTTTTTTCTGCCAAACTCCATCCAGTTATCTTTCTCTGCCTCTAATCATCCTACTGAAAGTCACTCAGCCTTTTTCCATCCACTGTCATCTAACTCTAAAAGAGCTTTTGTCATGTTTCTTCCCCCACTGTAAGAACAACCCTTGTACAGTACAGTTCAAGACCTAAATATGATGGGCTAAGTAACTGAGCCCCCATTGAAATCCCATGCAATCTGCAAAATTGATTCTGCTTCTGTAAAAAATGGCAGCCACTAAGTGAACAGAACAGATACCCGCGATGGCAGATACCCACCACCTTCAACAGCAGCACCTTTAAGTGCCACATTTCAGCCAGTTAAAATGGCTTTTGTGCCACACGTATCTAAAGCAGTTGCAAGCTCACTTCTAAATTAAACACCTAACTGAAGTCTTTATCATGCCTAGATTCATATGGAAGAACATTACCAGCCTGGGATGTTGCAGAACCCAAACATTTAATGGAAAGAAACCAAAACCCTCCTCAGAAACATCTCCTGAAAAAATGAATCAACCAGATGCTGTTCCAACAAGGACTGAGCTCACTGGCATTTGGCATTCTGCCTTTAGCTTTCTAGCTTTGCTTCACAGGCTCCATCTTCTGCTATCCATAGCAGATTTCTCTCCAACAGCTGCCAAGCACTTTGTACCAGGTGTTGGGAGACCATCTCTCAGCACTTCTTTTGGCAAAATTGTGCTGCTGTTTCTATAAGTGGACTCCAATCATACATATTCTCCCACCGAAAGGTTGTGTGACAGTCTCCAAAAATAAACCTTGGAAATAAATTCACTCAAACAATTTTTTCTTATCTGACAGTAGCTTATGTTCAGACGCACCTTGTCTACCTCCATGTTATAGCCTGTGCTCAGATGTCAGTGTTAGCTCTGGATTCTCTGGTGGCAATGGGACCTTGATCAGCACTACATGTATGTCTGTAGTCTGCTGGCAGAAGGACACTCGGGATATGTCTCTGCAGAGATGCCAGCCCTGGCATAACCTATCGTTTCAGTGGCAGTAATTAACCACTCTCACCAGGACTAAATCAGGCTGGCCCACCTCCCAGTAACATGTGCCCTTTGGGTTTGTGCCTGGCCTCAAAAACTGATAGCCAAAATGCCTGGCTTCACACTGACCAGCTGCCAGACTTACAGCTAGACCCACTGTTTCAGAGACTTTCGTCTAATGTAAAGAAACTCCTTCCTTTAAGCCTTCCTTTAAGCTTTCTCCTTTTATTTATTACCAGAGGGCACTGGGGGTAGCTCTAATGAAAGTATATCAGTGTAACTGAGGAAGAAATAAAACTCATAAAGGAAAAATGTGTGTTGCCTAGGTCTATGTGCACTAACAGCATCCTAAATTTTAAAACCACTGAGCACTTAGCAGCTGCTTCTACAGACAACTGAGCAGTAGGATTTCTGTAAAGCATAATGTAGGTAAAACAGTAACATTACTTAGGACAGTGTCTGTACTAGTAACACAGGAATGAAGGATGCTCCCCAATGCTCTCCTTCCATCTCCAACTGTGAAAATGTCGCTCCTTCTTTTATTTCAGTAGCATTTAGAATGCATAAAATGGCACTCTACTAAAATATTTTCTACAAACTTTCATGTTTTTTGAAGTGTGTTGTGTCTCCCTTTTCTATCCTCTTTACTGAAAGAACATGTGTCACAGGATGCTGACTCCAATCTTGCCATCCAAGTGATTGGTACTTGCTTAGAGAGACTGGGCTGAGAGGAATGAGGCTATGTGAAAGAAATGGCACATACATTATTGACAACCCCTCTTCCTCTTAAGTCCCCTTCTGCAAAATAAAAAGGAAATTACTGGATTATAATAATTTGCTAAGTGTCAAAAAAAAGGAGGAAACCTAGTTAAATGGAGGTTTTTTTCTGCAGTGAATCTTTAGACAGAGGGACCTGGGGTTTCTGTCACAGCAAAAAAAATGAATGACAGAGCAGAAGCTAGTAGGGATATTTAATTTGATTTTTTTAAAGATGGTATATAGCCTTTTTACATTAAAATATAAAGTTCCATCATAAATTTTTTAACTGTTTGACAGACTTAATGGAACCTTAACAGTCCTTTTGTCCTTTCTCTCTATTTGACCTCTGTCTTTTGCCTCCCTCCTCCATTTTTGCCTTTTAAAAAAGAGGAAAACTGTCATCTTCTGCATGTTGGAACAGTGTTGGCATGACAGTGCTTCCGTACATGACAAAATGTGTAGGGGCCATGTCTCAGGGGGATATTCCAAACATCAGTCCTGGCTTGGAAAGCACTTTAAATACCTGTGATATAGATGCAAAACATCAGTTCTGCTGAAACCAGTGATGATCAGAGGTACGTCTCAAGCTGTTAATAATAAGCATCAGCATAAAGTACAGGGATACCAGATTGCTAGGTAAATGATACAAGACAGCTCATCTCTGAAAGGTAATGAAAGAGAAGAGCTGTCTATTCCTGGCAGGATTTTTTTATCATGTGTCCCCTGTCATCGTCATTATCACCCCACCCCCCACGCCGTTATTCAGCACTTGAAAAAACTGCTTTGGAAATAATAATGCTTCTTGGTGTCAAACAGCTCAGGAATCTGACAAAAGTCAGAGGTGAGGAGACCTTTCCCTCACCAGGCCCCTAGCCCTGATAACAGAGGAAAGGTCTGTTTCAGACTCTATTCAAAGTGTTTATTTAATTACTGCATTTCTTTAAGACTGGACGAGCTGACTTCTAAGACATATTGACTAATGTTTTTGGAAAGAAAAGGGCTTTGCCTTGCTAAATTATGTTTGTTGTATTGGCACTTTCTCAACAAAGAAGAATAATGGTAAAGAGTTGGAATCACATTAGAAACAACCTCTAAGGCCAGCTTTCTGGGACTGCTTTGAACTCTCACTCATCATTATTTTATGCACCCAATCTCCTTTGTGCTTATATGAAGAGGGTAAGAAACAACATAAGTCTTGCCTTTAGGATTTTTAATCAAAGCTGCAGCTTTTCTGATTGCAACAGTGGATTTTCACGCTCCAGAGCAGTTGTGTAAATTAAAATCCCATGTTTCTGTGAGCTAGGGAATGGAACTGTTTGAAATGTTCTTAACAAGAAGAGCTCGCTGCCACTGTCAGAAAGGAGGAGAGGAAGCTTCAGGAGCTCTGGGCTTCTATTGCCCCACACAGGGATCTGTGACTGATAGACCACCGGGGGGTGTGGGTGCAGACTTGCGAACAGTGTGACAGTCTCCATCCTTTCCTGGATAGGCCCTCACCGGCTTCCTTCAGATCCACCTGCCACTGGACTGAGGAACAGAGAAAACAGTGACACATGCAGCAGAGGAGGCAAAGGGCTGATCATTTTGAGATGTACCTACCCAGTGCACAAGGCAGCCCCTAGCCCCTCAAAACATCAGATGCACGTCTGCTCCCCCAAAACACTGTGTAGCAAGTTCAGGGATGAAAATGTGATGAGCTGGAGAAAGAACATTAGGTTGGATCTGTAGCTTTTGTAATAACGCAACCAAGACTTTCCAGACACAAGGCCAGGTCTGGAAGTTTTCCTCCCCTGCCGCACCCCCCCCAGCCCCCCACCCCCCGTTTGCCCTTCTGCCCAGCTGCTACATTCTGGCTTTGCATTTGTGAGATCATTCTAGACAGATGTCGAATGTTGGCTTGCCAGTTATTCCTACAGGGGCCAGTGGCTCCTGCACTGGATGCCCAACATAAAAAGAAGCCCACCAGCAGGTGCAAAGAGAAAAGAGATGGTAGGCAGCTTCAAACGGGGAAAATTCATACTGGGCGGCCGTGCAGCCTGCTGCCTGGGCTCCCAGCACCCGTGATGAGCTCGGAGCTGCGGGTGGCTGAGCCGAAACCCGGGATGCGCGGGGAGAAGGCGCATGGGAGCCACACGGCGGGGCCGGGAGCCTGGCTGGGGCTGCCCCGGCAGCGCGGGGCTGGGCCCGGGGTCGGGGGTTGGGACCCGGGGCCGGGGGTTGGGACCCGGGGCCGAGGCGGGCGGACGGGGCGGGTGTGGGCAGCTGGATACTGGCGGGGGCGCGGTGGGCAGCGCCCGCGCGGGAGAGGAGCGGAGAGACAGGTGGAGGAGCATCCCTGCACTGCTCTCCTAGGGGGATCGTCCCTGCTCCTCGCTGCTCCCACCCCCCCCCTCCACCCACCCCCCTTAGCTTTCTATAGGTGACAGAAAGAGGCTGTCACTTAAAGCCCATCTCCGCCCTCTGTGCCGGTGCTGTGCCGGAGGGGCGGGCGGTAAGCGCCGGGGCGGGTCGCTCGCCGCTGTTGCTGCCGCCGCTCCCGCGACGCCGGCCACTGCCCGCGCTGCCTCCGTGGGTGCCGCCGCGCCTGGCTACCCGCCCCCGGCCGCCGGCCCACCGACCGGCCCGGCAGCTGCCCGCTGGCCCGCCCCGCCGCTCCGGGAGCTGGTCGCCGGCCCCGCTGCGCCCGGACCCCGCCGCCGGTGATGCATGGGGAGAGCGACGGGGATGCTCGGTGTGAGTTGCTTGTCACAGACCTTTGTTCGAGCTGGGGTTGCGGCGCGGGGTGCGTGTCAGATAGCGCGTTTGCTTGTTTGCTGTGTTGAGTTTCTTCCACCTGCCTTTAAGCAGCCCAAGCCTGCCTTCAGAGATGCTGAGATCTCAGGTATCGGGGACCGGAGAGGGAAGCATTGCCGAGCTGTCCAGGCACACATCTGGATTCACTTGAGAGTTTGCACACTGCAGGTTGCATCTTGTAAAGCAAGCAGCTCGCAGTATGGAGTGCTTCCCATGAATGTCAGGTTAAGGGGTATTGTGGTGGCTTTTTTCACACTGTTTTGTGCCTAAAACATGTTCCTTTCTTGAAGTCGAGGTCGGTGAGAGGGTGGCCCCCACTGCATGCCACTGAAAAGGCAGCCCCGGTGGGGTCAGCGCCAGCAGCATGGATTTTCCGATGGCATCTCCCAAAGGTGGGACAGCAGGGTGCAACCCTCCGGGCCCATGCTGGGCAGGACTGACAGGCCCCAGCCTCAGCCCCGGGGTGTAAGGCCAGGATGCATGCAGAGATCCTAAGTGGGACAGATGTCAATGACTGCCTTTGCTCTGCTGGAAAGAAGGAAGAAAGAAAAATGCCAGGGCATCTGTAAGGCTGCTGTGCTTAAGTTTTTGCAGTTTTTGCCTGATAAGATTAATGTTGGGGTGGAAGGTGGTGTGAGTTTCCCCAGAGGAATTGGCAAGAAACATGCTTGCTCTTCAGCTGCGGCAGGCAGGCCCCAGGCGTGCCTTGCACCAGCTGGTGTGCCTGCAGCAGCACACCTCGCAGCGCAGATGAGGAGCCACCACTGTGCGGGTCCCCTTCTTGCCCCCGCTGCAGGGCCGCTCACCGTGTCTGTGTTGTCACGTATTTGATACGCAGGTCCTGGCCCGCAGAGCATCCCGTACTGTCCAGTAGGAGAGCACGGCGCAGCCCTGACCCTGCTGAGCCACACAGCGTGCCAGAGTCAAGCATGATGTAAGTACCCGGTGCGGCGTGGGCGAGCCGCCGGGGCGCAGCGCTGGGACTAGTGCCCTCCCGGTGCGCGTACCCTGAGGAGCTCAGGACGGCCCGGGAGAAGAGGCCCGCGGTGCTGCCTCCTGGGACCGGGGATGCTGCCCGCGGGGAAGCGGCTCGGGCATTACGCCCGCCTTCTGGGAAGCAAACCACGGCTCGCTCAAAGCCCAGCCGTGCTTCTTGCACTGACACGGCCGTTTAATGCCGCTGTTTTTCCCTGTTCTGTCGCGGCTGTGCTCGCAGCATGCCCGGCTCCGGGCGACCGCTTCCCACCCTCTGGCTGCTCCGCAAAAGCCGCGGGTGTGGCTTCATGCGCCGGGACGGGCCCGTCAGCCGGAGGTTTCAGCCCGCCCAGGCGCAGAACCCGCCCCGCCCCGCCCCGCCCCGCCCCGGCGGCGCCCCCGCACCCGGCCCAGCCCGGCCGCGCACGACCCCTGGCGGCGGCACGTGGCACTGCGGACGCTCCCGGCGCAGCCAATCACGGCCGAGGGGAGCGCGGGGGGCCGCGCGCGGCCGAGTGACGCGAGCAGCGCGGCGGGCCGCAGGCAGGCGGGGCCGCCGGGTGGGCGGGAGGCGGGACGCGGGGGGGCGCGGGACTCCCCCGCCGTCTCGGATTAGCCCCGGCCCGGGGGGGCGGGTCCGCGCCGGCGGCACGTGTGGGCCTTGTCGGACAGGCTGGGCAGCCAATGGGAGGTGACGGGCCGGGTGGGGCCGCGCGGGGCCCGGCGCAGTGCGCTCGGCGGCGCGGGGCGTGCGGGCTGCTGGGGACTGCCGCCCGCCAGGCCGCCCGCACGCCTTCGCCCGCTCACCGGCTCTTTCCCTTTGTGCTCGCCTCTTGCTGCCGCCATGCCGCACCCGCCTGCGCCCGCCCCGCTACGGCCCGGTGGCCGCCTCTCGTCGCCGCGCCGCTGAAGGAGGAGAAAGCAGCGAGGAGGAGGTTGCCCGCCCGCCGCCCTATGCCGCAGCGCCGTCCCGCCGCCGTCCCGGGGACCTGCATGGACGGGCATGGGGAGAGCTGCGCCTTCCCGCGCCGCCGGGGCTGAGCCGCTCCTCCGCCTCCCGCCGCGCCGCCCGTCGCTCGCCGCCCTCGGCCTGCTCGCCGCCCTGGGGTTGCTGCTGGGCTCAGGTACCGGGACGGGAGCGGGGACGGGACTCGGCGCTCGGGGTCCCGGGGCGGGTGTTAGGCGCAGCGGCGCGAGCGGGGAGCGCCCCGCGCGGGGCAGGGGCGGGCGCGGAGCGGGGCCGGGCTGGCGGGCCTGCCCGCCTGCGGGGCCGGGGAGCGGCGGCCTCTGCGGCGGGGGAGCCGGCCTTTGCTCGGCGGGTGGGAAACCGGGAGGAAGGCGGCGGGTACCCGCGCGTTGCGGACGCCTGCTGAAGCGGTTTGTGCTCCCCGCGCAGTTGTAGGGGGAGGGGGGAGGTCACCCGGCTTTAGTCAAGTTGCCGTTCTTTCACCGCTCTCTGTGCCAAGAACCCACCGAAAGCAGCAAACAAACTCCTTGAAGCTGCAGGGAATGTGGAGCGGCAGATTTATTAGAGTATTTGATAACTTGACTGATTTGCTCAGCTAGGCTAATTTATTTGTGATTAAAATACTATCACAAATCAGAACTGAAGGGGAGCATAAGGTTCCCTGATGCGTCGAAAGTCAGGCTCTGAACCAACATTGGCTGTGCCACTTTTGCGTGGCATAGGCCTTTTTTGTTTGTGTGTCCAAAAACACAGAATTTGCTCAGTTGTTCTTTTATTTTGCAAAGCTACGTATTACTTGCACAAAGGCGAAGTGAGAAACTTACTGCTTACTTACACACTTCGTGGTCACGCTTGACTGTAGGTTACAGATTTCCTCCTTCATACTCTGTGTTATCTTGGGATTTTGACAGGAGATTTGTGTTAGCTACCCATCACTGGCAACACCTGTTGCCATTATAAATTCATGGTTTGGATATTCAGAGTAAGTTATTTGAGTACTGACTCACATGAGGGTCAGCTAAGGGGCAAGCAAAGAAATTGCTAATACTCTCACATCGTTGTGTGAATTGCAGAAAAATGAGAAGTGTTGCAGTACTGTTCAGTTCATTGTCCACTCCTCATTTCTCCGGCATTTAGGAACGTTTTAATTAGGCTTTTAAAATCAGACTGGAGCCATGCCTATTTTACTTTGAGGACACGCAAAACAAGTGAGAAATGTTGTAAAGAGGGCTCTGAGGGGAGCAAAAAGAGTATCTGTTAGATGTATTCTATTTTCCCTTTTTCACACTTCCATGTATCTTTGTAAGCATTTTTGTGGTTTCAAAATCTGCTTTATGACAGTGAAATTACAGATTAATGTATGCACAGCTGAATTTTATAGTTCATGAAAGTAACAAGCACAGCGTGTTTTCAGTGGAAAGTTCTGGCCACTGGACAGCTATTTTATGAAATCTTACAGTATTTAAGAAGGTCCATCTTCTGTTACCTAGCGTCTTCCTCATTTTAACCCCTGTGGAACGTGTGGCTCTGTTTCCTTTAGTGCAGTGTGTAGTCTTGCCAATTTTGTTTCTGATCCTTATGAGTTCTTGTGTAAATGTTACCTGCAGAAGACCGTTGTTAACTGCCATGAGAGTCTGGAAGGGTTTCAGATCATGACAGCAAGAGCTGTGGAGGAGAGGGCTGTAAAACTCCAGTTTGCTGGCTGGGAGGGTAATTAATGCTTTCTGTGCGGAAATCAGGTGACCAGATAAAGTCTAACTGGTTTGTTCCTGTAAACTGAACTGCGTACCTGTTGCATACATCTGATAAGTACTTCAGGTTTTTGTGGGGAGAGGGTTTCTTTGGCCCTTGTCTTATTATTGAATTACACTTTTAAGAAGTACTGCTATTGCAGTGTATTGTACTGCACCTTACACTTCAGACAGCTGTGGGTTTTCTCACTCATTAGTCCCAGAAAGTGAGCAGTGAAGCTTTAGCTATGGCAGTGTCAGGGAAATAAAACAAACTGAATTTATGGGCTGCCCACTTTCCTACCCTCCTTCTCCCCACCCTGCTTTCTAGAAGAGAAACTGATTTCTGCTTCATTCAGTCGGTTTTTGTCTAAGCATATGTCACTTGCTGCCTTTAGCACATCCTTCTGAGGGGTAGGATTCTGTTTAAAAGTTCAATACCTTGTGTAAAGCACTGAAAGACTAAATGGAGACTTGATTATTGACCAAGTGATTAACTTAAGCGTGGAAATTCATCATCACCTTGGTATCTGGAAGGAAATGCTGGGCTCATACTTGGCAGGAGTTTAGTGCTTTTAATTTCCATCTAGACAATATCAAGTAATGGATTAAGTCATGCATGGACCATCTCAGCCTGTGAGATGGTCTGTATTGCTATCTTTCTGCCTCCTGAGCCCTTTTTCTCTATTATATAGTGTTTCCTTAATGGGTGAACACTGCAAGTTGTCTTCAGGTTGTTTTCTGCAGTTCTGTTTCCTGTGGGTGTAAAATGAGGTATTGCAATCTGTTTGCATAATTTCTCTCTGCCATCTGTTTGTGCTTAGGTGACTGCCAGATGCAAACACCTTGTGGAATCCAGAAGTGCACCACTGATTTTGTATCCTTAACATCACATCTGAACTCTGCTTTTGAGGGGTTTGATCTGGAGTTCTGCAAGGCCCTGCGAGCGTACTCTGCCTGTACTGATCGCAATTCCAAAGTATGCCGTGGAAACCTAGTCTACCATTATGCAGTGCTTGGGATCAGTGACCTCATGAGCCAGAGAAACTGTTCCAAAGATGGACCCACATCCTCCACCAACCCTGAGGTGACCCATGATCCCTGTAATTACAATGACCACATAGAAGCCAGAGAATATCAGGGAGGGGGCAAGACGACGACTCCTACTTACCTGTTTTGTGGCTTGTTTGGTGATCCTCATCTGAGGACTTTTAAGGATCACTTCCAGACATGCAAAGTGGAAGGCGCTTGGCCCCTCGTAGACAATAATTACTTATCAGTGCAAGTGACCAATGTGCCTGTGGTCCCAGGATCCAGCGCTACTGCTACAAATAAGGTATGAATTGTTCTTAATCACTGTGCATGCACATGTACAGAAGTAAAAGGCCAAGACAGCAGGGTAAGTCACTTAGCCCTGAACAGTTAGGAAGTGTGGCAGCTTGAGAATCTTCTGTGCAGTAGTCCAAGACAGTAAAACTGTTGGCCTCTTCTTTTCTGAGAATCAAACAAAGCTTAAACAGGTCCTTTTCTTCCTTCCACTCCACCCCACCACAGAAAAATGCTGTACACATCACCAGGTAAGCTTTTAAGGGTACTAAAGGTAACACTTTGAAACAGTCTCTGCACTGCACCATCTGTGACTGCCTCTGCACTATGTAGGCATTCTAGGCAAGGAGACAGGAAAGTCTGAAGTATCTCCTTTTCATTAGGTTGTGTAGCCATAACAGTAGAAACCAAAAAATATTGACAAAGAGTCACAACAAATGAGTTATCAAGACACTGAGCGTTCAGTGCAGAGACAAGAAAGGGAACTGTAGAGAACTGAGAGGAGGTAGCAAAAAAAATTACATTTGCCAAATGCTTATCAGGTCTTAGTACCCTGGCTTTACTAAAGAAGCAGCAGCTTCTGCTGAATTCTGCTGAGGGTGTAAGTCCCTCTTCAGACATGCAAGACTTAAGATTGCTCTCCTCTGAGCCAGCTGAGGTGGCTAGAGAAGGAATAAATGTGCTATTATTGATATCTTATGCCATTTCCTTACTTTAAGTACTTGTCTCTTTTTGCCGAAGGTAGACAGGTGTCTGTAGGAAGAAAACAAGGATGTATAATGCATAAGTCTGGCTAAGGTGTCCTTTGATTTACCTCTAGAGTCGGGGGTGAAAAATGCTCTGAACTTTTGGGGCTTTCTTTCTATCAGTAAACAAATCAGTTTAACATACATTTGAAGCTGATGCTGTCACATATTTCATTCCATTTTTGGAGTGAAATGGCCTTTTAAAACTCTGGTGGTGTAGTTCTTGTATTGTCAAGATATGTCAAGCTATGTATATACAGTTTCAAGATCATCAGTATTGGAGATTTTACTGTTTTTCTTAAGCTCAGAAGTAGGTTTTTTATTACCGGGAGCAGGAGCAGGGAGTGCCAGTCACAATAGGTTATAGTCTGCATATCTCCCATGAAGATGGCTGTGTAGTAGTATTAATAAGTGAAAATCAGTTTTGCTGGATTCAGCAAAATTCATGCAATCATGTTGCATTCATGCTGGATTCCGACGTACTGACTAATGTCAGTACTTGTGTGAGTGAGGCAAATTTTTGCATTTGCCAGAAGCCGGAGGTTGGACTGGTATGTCACTGAAATTCAGAATCGCCTTAACTTGTGCCTGTTCCAAGAACACTGTGCATTGTGAATGAGTTCCTGAAGGGAGGGTAAAATGAAGAAATGAGGCTGACCTGAGTGAGCTTAGCAGAAGAGATGTAGGTCTTTTGAAATCTGCTCTAGTGGCATTTTCTTAAAGACTCTTAAAAAGCAGTGTTTCACAATCTGCAGTAAGCTTTTATCCTCGGTTTTGATAAAGTCTTGGAGAATATTCTTGATTTCCTTGTTATGGTAGTACTGGAGGAGAAAGTTGAGAGTCTTCTTGTGTACAAATTATGTGGGTGGCTAGAGTGTGATGGTAGTAGATAGGGGATTTCTCTTACCCTTTAGCCACATTCTGAAAATGATTGGCTATGGTAGCATGTTACACTGGTATATGTCTTCTCAAACAGGTAACCAAGAGAACTTCAGGAGACAAATGTCTGTATGTAGTAGGGAAAAGTCTGTTTTAAAGAGCATACCTTCTGTTTTTATTCTCAGTGTTTTTCTGTTTTTCTTATTCTGGAAAAAGTGGTAATGCATTTTTCTCTTTTGTAATAGTGATTTAACATGCCTGCTGTTGCACAAGTACAGTTAAGTGTGCAGAAGCAATTAAATAAAATAGGATGTATCATTTAGGATATTAGGAATTTCTCTAATACAAACATCTGTTACATGTTTCACAGTCCTTGAGTTTTTTCTTTCTTTGGCAGGTAATCAAACTTCTCAGCACACCTATTCGCAGGAAATCAAGGTGGTTTGAGTGTACAAGTAACTTAGCAAGATACGTTTTAATCTTTCTAAAGCATCCTCTTGAATCCTTTATTTCTTTATGGAGCAGCTGCTATAAAAGATACAGAAAAGTCTCGTTAAACTACACTGTCACTGCTAGTTTCATTCCTGTAACATTTTTCTCTGCAAGTACTCAATTTTGGTTGTGGTAGTGGACTATCTGCTGCTGGGTATATGTCATGACTTAAGTGCAGCTGGCAACCGAGCACCACACAGCTGCTTGCACACTCCCACGCAGTGGGATGGAGAGAGAATGGGAAGAGTAAAAGTGGGAAAACTCGTGGGTTGAGGTAATGACAATGTAGTAGGTAAAGCAAAAGCTGCGCACACAAGCAAAACAAACCAAGGAATTCACTCATCACTCCCCATGGGAGGCAGGTGTTCAGCCATCTCCAGGAAAGCAGGGCTCCGTCGTGTGTGAAGGTTACCTGGGAAAAGAAACGACATCACTTTAAATGTCCCCTCCCTTTTTTGTTCTTCTCCCAGCCTTATATGCTGATGGTATGGAATATCCCTTTGGTAAGCTGTGATCAGCAGTCCCAGCTATGCCCCCTCCCAGTTTCTTCTGTATCCCCAGCCTGCTGGGTGGTGGGGAAGTGTGAGAAGCAGAAAAGGCCTTGACTCTGTAAGCACTGCTCAGTAATAATGAAAACATCCCTGTACTGTCAATGATGTTTTCAACACAAATCCAAAACATAGCCCCGTGCTAGCTGCTATGAAGAAAATTAACGCTACCCCAGTCAAAACCAGCACAGTGTACGCTCCTGATTTTGGCCACAGGGTAGCTTAAGGCACTTTTAAAGAGCTGCCAAGAGTAATTCAGTGACTTTTATCTACACGGTGTGTTTTCCCTAGCTGAGAGCATGCAAATAAGTCTTCTACCTTCTTCATTAGAAAAGTTACCAGAACATTACCCATTGTTAGTCTTTCTGCTTTTTCATTGCAGATATTTAAGATAGATAATGGGAGATAATAAAGGTTTATGCTGAACTTAAATTTTGCAGAAGCCAAAGCAAATACTAGCCTACTTAATCCAGCCTGAAGCAGACCTAATGAAAGTAAAGACAGAAGGAGCAGAAAATTCAGTTTCTCCTGAATGTACTTTTTATGGGAAGTGATTTAAGAAGCTGTAGGAACAGAATATTTAATCTTCACATCATATGCAGCGTGCTTTTGAAAGGGACATACCATCATTTCCCTTGTAGGTAGTTATTACCTTCAAATTTATCATAGCTTTCTGGTGTACCAAGCTTTAAGGGAATCAGCAATGAAGGGAGCATTATGTGTAAATAATTTGTCTTCTCTTTCCAAAACTTGTGAGACTTGAGCAACCCAAACAGTCTAGAAGGGTATAGAGGGTTATCCAGTAAGTTCACAAAGGACAAGAGAATGCCAGGAGGAGACTTTAAGAAAGAATGTAAAGAATAAAAGTATGTTGCCCCACCCCACGCATCTGGCAGGAAAGTATGAAAAGCAGGAAAATTCTTCCTTTAATTCCTTAATTGGAAGGGTACATCCACTTGTGGGAGTTGTGTATTTATTTGTAGAATGCTTTTGGCAATTTGTTTGTAGGTGCTTTGCGTATTTGTGGTGCCCATAGTAACAACATCTGTTTCTTCACAGTGTACAAAGCTATTGTATGTTTTGTGGTCTAGCTGAAACTTGAAACTCCAGGTTTTTTGGGCTTGTCTGATAGGCTCATGCCCCTTGGCATAGGATCCTAAGGCCTTTCAGATGGAGAATGAAGGATCATCACCAAGCAGCTGGGAAAAGAGTTTAATCTCTCCTTTTGTTTTTTTTTTTCTGATGGACTTCCTGTATGAGTTTTGGATAGGTCACTGGCATCTCTGTCTGCATCACCAGCTATAGATAAAGAGCTCCCCTGTCTTGGAAGCTGTCTTGGGATTTCCGGAGGATAAATGACTGTTACAAGGGGCTGTAGAGGGAGCAGGTGGGAAAGGTATTGTAGAATGCATTAGATGGAAGGGGGGTTAATTTTTTGTGTGCATTACTTGGAGGGGTACAGAGTGTTTACTGGCTTTTGTTGCTGCAACAGGTGTTCTAGATATCACTAGTGTAGTTGCCTCTGAATAGCGAATGAGGCAGAGATGCTTGGGCTCGCACATGGAAAACTTTCCTTTTTTGCAGAGATTGCAAACTAAGTTTTTCCTATCCAGGTGTTTCATAGTGGATAGCTTGAGGGTGAGAGAGGGAATAAGGACAGAGAAGGAAAAACCCACAGAGCTTTTCTGTAGTGGTTTTACTGGGCATAAAGGTTTGAACCTGGGAATTGGTGGTATTGGCAGAGTGGGGGAACATTGGGTATAAATGTTCTTTTTCCTAGACTCAAAACATTTAAATAGCTCTTTTGCAGCATGTTTTCTATTTTTACAGGACATCATTGCAGACTGAACACAGTCTGCTACTTAGTCTCCTTTAAGTAATACTAACACATTTGTCTTCGAGTTACCATTCAGTAGTTCTAAGTAGGAACATTAGTTAAACTTACCATCTGTGATTAGTTTTTTCATCTTTGTGGACATTCTGCCTAAAGTAAAGACGAATTTGTGTTTTTTTCCAAAAGTAGTACATACTACAATTTTTTTGGAGAACAGCATAGAATTATTTAGGTTGGAAAAGACCCTGAAGATGATCAAATCCAACTGTTAACCCAGTGCTGCCAAGTCCACCCCTAAACCATGTCCCTAAGCGCCACATCTACACATCTTTTAAACACCTCCAGGGGTGGTGACTCAAACAATCCCTGGGGCAGCCTGTGTCGATGCTTGACGACCACACACTCCCACATCTCCATGTACTGAGGGGCCCAAAACCAAACACAGGATTTGAGGTGTGGTGTCACCAGTGCCCAGTACAGGGGGACAATCACTTCCCCTGTCCTGCTGGCCACGCTCTTTCTGACACAGGCCAGGATGCTGTTGGTCATCTTGGCCCCCTGGGCACACTGCTGGCTCCTGCCCAGCCGGCCGTCACCCAGCACCCCCAGGCCCTTTCCCACCAGGCACTTTCCAGCCGCTCTGCCCCAGCCTGTAGCTCTGCGTGGGGTTATTGTGTCCCAAATGCAGGAACATTCTCCTTGTGGAACCTCATACAACTGGCCTCATCCCATTGATCCAGCATGTCCAGATCTCTCTGTAGAGTCTTTCTACCTTCAAAGCCGATCAGCACTCCCATCCTGCTTGGTGTTGTCTGCAAACATACAGAGCTTCTCTGGTGTAAAGATAAATGGTTATTTTTCCTGGTGTCCAAGTCAGCCTGGCCTTCATAGGGTGGTTTTGTAGGACAAGCTGTGGCAGGTTGTCAGGCATTAAACTGTTTTCTGTAATTTTTGTGGGGCTGCTAGACAACTGTTAAAGACATTTCAGTGCCTTCAATGCCTGCCTTTGCAGGGTGGAGAAGGAAGGGAGAGATGCGTATATACTGAGCAGTATATATCTGAATGACTTTAAAGCCTCTGGTGGTCTCTTATGGGCAGTAGGACAGGGAATAAATTAACAATTATAAGTAGTAGGTTTTTTCTCAGACAGACGTGGTGATGCGACTTAGGTTAAAACAAGCTTTACTTCTCTGTTTGTTGCCATCTAAGCTTTATAGTCCCACTGTGGGGAAGGTCGGGGAGAACCTTTGTTCTTGGGTTGTCACCTTAGAAAAGGAGGTGGAATGTTTTAGCTACTCTTATCATTGATTAAGGATGCTTAACCATTGTCAATTTCTGGGTAGTTTTGAAATTAATCAATAGTAGATTGATTTCTAAGAGTGATTTATAAACAGTGACCTTCTTCTTTAACCATATTCAAAAAACACTTTCCTGAATGATCTTGGCTTTCCTTTTGGAAATCATCTAATGCTGAACTGTCTTGGTTTCAGGTTGGCTTCCTCATTATTTCTCTGTTGCGCATGGAATCCATACACCTTCCCTTCCCATTTTGTTCTCTGACATGAAATAGGAATGTGTCATGGTTAAATGTCTTGTGGTGCTTCTGTACCACAGAGGCAGGCTGAAGAGGGGTTAACCGTATTTAGTTTTGTAACACTCTGAGCAGTGGTTCTTCTGAGAGGTTGGCCCCAGCAGCATTACTGAGGCAGTCTCTAAATCTTTACCAGACAGTTTGCCCTCCCCAGGCTCTCCCCACCCCCAACATCCATGGAAGAAGCAAGGTGACTTTTGCACATACACCTCTTGCTGGTGTCCTTGTGTTATGTCAACTTCAGCACAACAGTGCACCACAGAAGCATGGGTATATGGAGAGAAACATGAAGAAACTGCTTGGATGATGGCTGGTGCTGTCTGATGGACTGAGCAGTCATTAGCATTTCTAACACCTTTCAGTTTTGTTTCATCCTAAGAGACCTTCTATGCCTATAAAAAGCAACTATCCTGTGATATAACTTGAAATGAGGCTATTGAATCAAGATTTTACAATGAGTCCTTATGAGTTTCCTTTATTAAATCTCTCTGCTTTCACTTTTTGGCATAGGCCATTTTTCAATAAGGTGGTGAGTGATGAGATAAACTTACATGCTTCACACCTGTTGTAGGCCTCTGGAAAGGGAAGCTGTGACATTTTGAGCTAGTGACTTGAAAGTCACCAGCTTTCAAGTTTAAATTTCCCGATATGTATGTGTGTAGTCTAAAAGCTTTTGGATGGCATTGCAAGACCCCTTTAGAAATGTCATGTATGCTATACAGTTATCTACCTGTGACCTTTTAATAGCTGCCTTTCAGAGCTCATTTTTTAAGTCCTTTGCAGGCTTCCCGGGGATATCTGTTAGATCACTGATCTAGTATCATAAAACCTCTTGCTGAAACATCTCCTACCTGTTCTCCAGTGCTTGATTAAATCATTAGTAAATAATCAGGGCTGTGTTTTTCTTTAAACATCCTTCCCTGTCTTTTCCCTATAGTCTGAAATGGTGCATAAGGAGAGCATCTGAATGTTTTCTCGTAATGCTAGTGTGAGGTAGGGCATGCAGACATAGGCTGAAGATAAAACTGAGAACCATGAATAGCAAGGTGTTTCTTCACTGAGTGCCTTCTCAGCAGCCTGTCTGACCTACTGCGCTTTATGCAGACTTACAGACATGTCACTGGACAGGCGCACTGTGAGATCTTACCTGCTTCCCAGTTGCTCTCTGTTAGGAAAAGAAATGTTCAGTAGCAAAATCTAATGTCATTAGAAACATTGTGCACTCTTTCAATGTGCATGTTCCACTGGTTGGGTATTCACTTTTTAAATGCTTACATAACATAATCAGTGTTCCCTGCCTCTCTAACTAGCTTTCCTTGTTACGTACCTGAATGCTGACTGTAACCTTTCCAAGGCATGTACTGTGGCCATATGTGCTTGGAGTAGTAATTGGGAAGGATAGTGTGGGTCTGTGGTTTTTAGTAGCAGCTTGGGTCTTCAGCAGTGTTGAGGTAGGTTCTGCATGATTGCATGGTGATACAAGCCCTTGCCTGAAAGTACAATCCCGCCATGACAAACGTCTAGGAGGAAAATGGACTTGGGGACTGTTTCAGTAAAATTGTGAGTAAAACTAGGCAAGATCAAACTCTGTCCACAGAACAACAGGAACCTTCCATTCTTCGATGTTAATAAAAATCCAAACAACAAAATCCACCAAAACAAAAGAACAAACAATAACTTTCAAATTTTTCCAGAGTTATTGTCTGTTCAGTAAGTAGTGTTACCTTCTTGCATGTGGTTCCTCTCATCTGTGTTTTAACATCTGGATGAAGTCTTAATTCCTGTGCAGGTTTTGTCTGAACTCTTCTCAGTGTATTGGGTCTGGCTGAGCCGCACAGCAGCCCTCACAGCGCTGTGCTTGTGTTGGCAGCTAGAAAGGTGGTGGTAACACACCAGCGTTTTGGCTGCTGCTGAGCGGCGCTCGCACACCACCAAGGCTGCCTCTCCAACATTTCACACCCCCTTCACCAGCAGGCTGGGGGTGGGCAAGATCAGGGCAGGGGACACAGCCAGGGCAGCTGACTCAGAGTGGCCAATGGGATATTCCATACCACATGACGTCTGCTCATATATAAAAGCTAAGAGAAAGGAGAAGGAATTGGGGGGAAATTCGTTATTTACAACATATGTCTTCTGGGGCAGCAGCTGTGCGTGCTGAAGCCCCACTTCCTGGAAGCGGCCAAACATCACCTGCTGATGGGAGGAAGAGAATAACGTCTTTTGTTTCCCTTTGCTTCTGCACATGTGACCTTTGCTATCGCCGCGTTAAACTGCCTTTGTCTTGACCCACAAGGGGTTTTTTCCCATCTTATTCCACAGACACACATACAGACACCACCACCCTCCATGCACACACTTTGGGCTCTGCTGAGGAGGGGAGTGGGCACCTGCCATCCAGGCAAGGTCAACCCACCACACTCAGGAAGATTGCCTATAGTAGGCATAGAAGACTTGAACGACTGAAATTGCATTTCTAGGTGAAAAGGCTGGATTCATATCTTCTGTGTTGTGGAAGGGCTGGATGAGGTTACAGGAAAGCCTTCTGCCCTGTACAGCCCTCACATTATTACTCCTTATTGCTTTATCATGTAGGCAGCCACAGCATTGCGATAAGAAGTACAAGGGTGATCCAAAGAGACTTCTGGGCCTTGGAACAGCTGGTTAAGGGATCAGGAGCACAAGTAGATATTTTTTTTCTCTGTCCTTCCAGTTGCAGGGAATTATGTTGGAAGAAACAGGAAGACCCAGCTGATCAGTATCTGGCTCCATGATGGATCTCACTGGCAGAATTGTAGTTTTTTTGATCACACACAGATTGGTCTACATGACACCAGGCCTGCTGGAGACAGATGGGGTACACCTGTCTCAAAGCAGGGGAAGGGTTCTTTGCACAAGAGTTAGAGAGCTCATTGGAAGAGCTTTGAGTTGGATTTGAAGGTGGAAAGGGCTAAAAGCAGGCTCATTAGTGGTAAGCCATGGGACACACGCCAGTGTTTGAGGAACAGGGTGCTGTCAGGGTCCTTCAGTCTGCTCCATCATGTGCCAAGTACTCTGGGACACATTTGAAATGTCTCCATGCTAATGCACTCTGCACCTTAGCCACCTCTGTGAGGGTAAGGGATGGAGAGCCATGTGGCAGCAAAGACACAAGGGTGGTTGTTGTGTTAGAAAGCGTGGAAGCACCTGAGAACAGTGACATAGGAGTTAGGGTTTCTCCCTGTGGGAAGGTGGGCAGGGTCAGTAGGCTGACTGAAGTGCATCTGCACCAATGCATGCAGCATGGGCAACAAATGGGGAGTTGGGAGCGGTTGTACAGGTGGAAAACTGATGTAATTGCAATCACAGAAATGTGGTGGGATGACTTACATAACTGGAGTTGCAGTGGATGGTTGTAAGTTCTTCAGAAATTACAGACAAGGAGGGAAGGGCAGCGGGGTAGCCCTGTATGTTAGGGAGTGTTCTGACTGTGAAGTGTGGCAATGGTGATGAAAGTTTGAAGTGTTTATGGGTGAGAATTAAGGGCAGGCAGCGCAGTATCACTACATGGGTGTTGTGAGGTTATACAAGGAAAAAAATCAGAAGGGCAAAAGCTCAACTAGAACTTAATTTGACTACTTCTGTAAAAGACAATAAAAAATGTTTCTATAAAGATACTCACAACAAAAGGAGGGCTAAGGAGCATCTCCATCCTTTATTGAATGTGGGGGAAACTGTGACAAAGGGTGAGGAAAAGGCTGAGTTACTTAATGCCTTCTTCGCCTCAGTCTTCAACAGTAAGACCAATTGTTCTCAGGGTACCCAGGGACGGCGAGCAGAATGAAGACCCCCATAATCCAAGTGGAAACAGTTAACAACAGACGCAGGCACACAAAAGTCTGTGGGGCCAGGTGGGATCCACCTAGGGGTACTGAGGGATCTTGTCAGGTGCTCACCAAGCCACTGTCAGTAATTTATCAGCAGTCCTGGCTGCCCGGGGAGGTCCCAGAAGGGGGAGGTAGGCCAATGTGACACCCATCTACAAGAAGGGCAAGAAGGAGGATCTTGGAAACTACAGGCCTGTCGATCTGACCTCAGAGCTAGGGGAGCTTGTGGGGCAGATCTTGAGTGCTGTCACGTGGCACATGCAGGACAACCAGGTGATCAGGCCCAGTCAGTATGTGTTAATGAAAGGCAGATCCTGCTTGATGAACCTGATCTCCTTCTACAACAAGATGACTTGCTTAGTGGATGAGGTAAAGCTTGAGGATGTTGTTTACCTGGACTTTAGTAAAGCCTTTAACAGCTTTTCCCACAGCATTCTCCTGGAGAAACTGGCTGCTCATGGCTCGGGTGAGTGGACTGTGCTGGGTAAAAAACTGGCTGGATGGCCAGGCCCAAAGAATTCTGAATGAAGTTAAGTGCAGTTGGTGGCTGGTCACAAGTGGTGTTCCCCAGGGCTCAGTATTTGAGCCATTTTGTTTAATATCTTAATCGATGATCTGGATGAGGGGACTGAATGCACCCTCAGTAAGCCGGGCAGGAGTGTTGATCTGCCTGGGTCACACCAGCCCCACGCAGCGCTACAGGCTGGGGCAGAGCGGCTGGAAAGTGCCTGGTGGGAAAGGGCCTGGGGGTGCTGGGTGACGGCCGGCTGGGCAGGAGCCAGCAGTGTGCCTAGGGGGCCAAGATGACCAACAGCATCCTGGCCTGTGTCAGAAAGAGCGTGGCCAGCAGGACAGGGGAAGTGATTGTCCCCCTGTACTGGGCACTGGTGACACCACACCTCAAATCCTGTGTTTGGTTTTGGGCCCCTCAGTACATGGAGATGTGGGAGTGTGTGGTCGTCAAGCATCGACACAGGCTGCCCCAGGGATTGTTTGAGTCACCACCCCTGGAGGTGTTTAAAAGATGTGTAGATGTGGCGCTTAGGGACATGGTTTAGGGGTGGACTTGGCAGCACTGGGTTAACAGTTGGATTTGATCATCTTCAGGGTCTTTTCCAACCTAAATAATTCTATGATTCCATGAAATGCATAGTAAAATAGCAAAATGAAGTCAGAGCTACATCTTCATAATTGCATTAGGTCACTAGTGAAGGCTAGTATGAGCACTTGGAGTTTAAAGTGTTGCTTTCAAAGCACTTTTCAAATACTTTCGAAAGTGTGTGGCACACAAGCCTGGCACTTTCTACAAATACATGAAGGTCTTCCAGAAACTTCACTTATCAGCTCAGTAACACCATACTTGAAAGGCTTTGCTTCTGCAGTAGGATTAAAGTAATCTTTGTGATTTGTATAGTCAGTGAGGATCATGTTACTGGCATCAGTAGGAGTGGGGCAGTTAAATCTAAAATGAAATATTTCAAGTGTAGATTGAATGTGTGGGGTGTTTTCTGTTTCTGGTACTCTTAGTATAGCTGATGTTTGTTCATTATATTCAGATAAGTCTCTTATTTTCATCTTTTAGGGTTCCTCACTGCAGTAGCTTAAGAATTCTGTATGTGCCCAGAGAACCAGACTCAGATACTTACACTTTCAAAAAAAACTTTCTGCATTTGAAGATTATGGCATTTGGACTTTTCTGTCCTAGGTTTCGGAAGGGCCGGTAGTCTCTAGTCAGTAAACAGTGATGCTTGATCCGCGTTGTGGGGGCGTTCTTACAAGTATCAGCCAGAGTGTAGAAAGTACTATAGATACATGTACATGTATAACCTGTTAAATTTGTTTGAAATAATCTTTTTCATATTTAATGTTTTCTATTACCTTGATAATTTAAACAGCAAACGTTTTGCAGTGAAATTTGTATAATCTCCGTTTACAACAAGCTCTTGAGTATCCTTCATTCACTTAATAGTCTTTCAGCCCTCGTTCGGCGTGCAGTGTTATTGGTAAACTTGCCTTAGGGTGGAGGCTTCTCTTTTCCCTCCCTGTCTCTGAAATTGTGTGCTTTTCATTGTGGCAGAGGAGGGAGATTTGGAAAGGATAATTTGGTGGCTGCTGCCTGATAAATTTTGCCAAGTACCTTGCTTGACTGTTTTATCAAGTAGCCAGTTCTGTTTCTCATTAAAACCATTAACTCTTTTTGACTCCAGACTTGTTCAGGTGCTGAGCAGACTTAGAACTTTATGTCTGTTAAAATGTAAATCATTCTTTCATTGCAGAGCAACACAAATGGGCTTGAGGAAGTAGGAATAACCTTCTTTGTCTGAGCAGGCTGTGATACAAGTTGGTTTCATCAAAAGTGTGTTACGTAGAGTGTAAGACCTGATTTGCCGAATGAGGCTCAGGATTGTATGCAGAAATACCGATCACTTGACAGATCTCAGGTTTGTCTTCTCTGGGTTGTTGAGCTTACTTCACTAGGCATTGAGTTGTGAGGAGGTCTTTACAGCAGCAAGAGCACTTGTGTGTTTTCTGGACTTTGGGCACAGGCATTCAAGCTTACCTGTGGTGCACAGACATCAGTTTGCCAAATGGCCTGACTACAGGTGGCCTCAAAATAGCTGTATAACTGATTAATGCAAAGAAAAAACATTGGAAAAATTCAGTCAGACAGCACCAGTGGGAGCATACAAAGTCAAAATAACAAGTATTGTCCGTGTGAGACGGAAAGACTGTGTGTCAACCAAATGAGACAAACCAAACGTTGAAAACTAATGTAATCCTGTTTATGGTGTGTCTGAATACTCCAAAGGAGAAATTGTAGCAGTGGGAGGAAGGAGATGGGAAGATTTGTCTTACATAACTGGTATGGAGAGGTGAAGCTAATGAGGTTTCATTCGGATTGTCTGTACTCGGCTGTTTCTTTAATCTCTAGCTCTTAATGTAAGAAGGGCAGGAAACAAAAAGTGGTGTGCAGAAGTGTGCTGGTTAACTGAAATTAAGATGTGGGGTTGCTACAGAGTAGATTTTAAGGAAAAAGTGTAGATTGAAAATGCCTTCTGATATGTTTTGGAGTACTCTGAATCTTGTTACAGATTGCTTAACTCATCGACTGGAAGTAATCTTGGTATGATCAGTCAGTGATTAACATAATGATTAAAATAACTGGTGCAGAATACCCTTGGCCTTTTCAAGAAGTCACTCCCCTCTGGAACTGTAAAGGAAGTAGCATATCTGTTTCTAATATTTATATGCGATTCTTCATTATACTTTTTATTTTAGGAAAAGCCACCAGACACTCCAAACTTGGTCTGCCAAGTAGCCTAATGATTCCCTTCAAGTCCAAGTAGCCTAATTATTCCCTTCAAGTAAGACTGGAGGACCTCCTCTTTCTGTTGTGGCTTATTCAAATAAGCGTTAAGGTTTAAAAGGCCAGCTGTAATCTTCAAAGAATGAGTAATTGCTTTATGCTCCTGGTTTCTGTGTTGGAAGTCACTCTTCAAAGGCATGTCTTTGAGTACCTTTCAGTCTTGCCTTGTTTCTCCAGGGGCACATTTTCTAGTGAAGGCAGACTAAGTGCCACATCTCCCAGTTCCTAGGACTAATGTATCCAGAAGTGCTAAGCAGTTATTTGACTCGTTGTTCTTCTTGGTCTTGCACCTCTCATCTCACTGCCTGTTGTGTCAATGGTTGATAGAGCACTAAATACATCAGTCCTTTTAAAGTAGTCTCACACAGCTAATACTGGTAACGGACCCATCAAGTGTACAGTACCATGACAAGGGTCATACAGTTACTGTAAAAGGAGTGATGAGAATATTGTGAGTAGGGAAAGCTGGGTTCTTTTGTACCTTTCTGGGATTTTGCAGTCTCATTCTGGTTTTGCCATAGTGGCTAGCATTGTAGGAACCATTTGGCACTTCTCTGTGACTATAGGATGCATTCCAAAGTGTTAAGAAACCACCAAGCAGGAGGGAATTGTGATGCTTAATTAAATATAAAGCCTTTTCCTTTCCTGACCGTGTGGCTGTTGCCACATGCCGATATGCTTCCAGGCCAACTGAAGAACAAATTTAACAATTGCCATCTGGTAAAATCCTGCTTTAAGCATGTGTACAGACTGTTTTCCTTCAGGGACAGCTCTCAGCCTCTGACATGGTAGGCAGTCCCAGATATGTTCAGCTGCAAAATGGAAATGGGGTTGAAATGATGATTTTTTTTTTCCACTAACTTTGCCTTTTTTTTTCTCACCCCCCCACCCCCGCAGATAACTATTATCTTTAAATCATACCAAGACTGTACAGATCAGAAAGTATATCAAGCAGTGACTGATGACTTGCCTGCAGCTTTTGTTGATGGTACAACAAGTGGAGGTGCTGGGAACATCAAGAGCTTGCAAATTGTGGAGAAAGTCAGTGGCAAATACGTCGAAATGCATGCCAGGTACATTGGGACCACGGTGTATATACGCCAGCTTGGGCACTACTTAACGCTGGCCATTCGCATGCCTCAAGAGTTGGTCATGGCCTATGAGGAGACCCAGGATCTGCAGCTGTGTGTAAATGGTTGCCCTTCAAGTGAACGTATTGATGATAGTGGCCACTTGCCATTGCCTGTGATGGGGCAGTTGCTCCCTCAGGGTGATGCTGCTCATATCCAGCCAGTGTACACGCTGGAAACTGCCACCACCAAATGCCATGAGAAGATACTGGTGAAGGACATCTACTTTTACTCATGTGTATTTGACTTACTCACCACTGGTGACACTAACTTCACAGCTGCTGCTCACAGTGCCTTGCAGGATGTGGAGGCACTGCACCCCAGAAAAGAGCACTGGCATATCTTTCCCAGCAGTGGAGGTGGTGATGTGGGCAAGAGTAGCAAATACTTTGTTAGTCTTGGACTTTGCTCGATCTTTGTTGCGTTTTTGTAGGGGGTTTTTGTCTATAACAAAGTTTTGAAATATATATTGTCATAATATATTGAGTAAAGATGGGTATATGTGTATATACCATGTATATGAAGGGATCTTTTCTCTTGAGACACCCACCAGATTGTACATGTTGTGTTAACTGTTTTCATGTGTGTTTGATGTAGTATTCTTTGTATCTATTTGTTTTGCAGCTGGTGAAATGTTTTATAATGTCCCTGCATTGGGACTTGAGAGAAAGCACTTTATTTTTTATATATTAAATATTTATGTCTGAGTAATTATGTATCATACATACAAACAAACGTGTACATACAATACTCAGTGTTCCCTCTAAGTACTACTTGGTTTAACACATTTTTTAACTGGATTAGCTTGTGGGGATTAACTTGTGGGGATTTTCTGTCATTCTTTTCCTCTAGAGACAGCACATCTCTTGTCCTATAATGACATTGGTGATTTGCTGAGTTCACTAGTTAAAACATTAAAAATGGAATTGTATTCTAAATGGCCAGTCCCTTCTTTGGAGGGAGAGTGAAGTGCTTCGCCGTAACTCGGATGACCATCTTGGATAGCATGAATTACAGAACGTTCTTTGTAATTCTGACATTTCCTAGTTTCATGGCATGAGTTTCAAAAGGAGAAAAGGGAATGCATTGGAGTTAGACTTACATAGCTTTATGGGACCAGTGGGGAAGATAGTTTTGAAAGATACTAATGGTCTAGTTGCGTAAGCATGTAACATAAATATTGCAGCTGCATCTAACCTCGAGGGTTGTCGTTCTCCAAGACGGACTGAAGAAATCACAAGCCTGAATTCTGTCCCTTGCTTAGGTGCTAATTCTAGCATACATTCAGAAGGAGGAGGGGAGTGAGCCGCAGGCTCTGACTACTTTTAGTGAGGAGATAAGAGAAGAATGATTTGGTGGCCTGAAAGTTGGTTTTGCTTAGTGCCTTGACTCGCTGCAAAAAGTGGAAACTTTAATACATGCTGCAATAAACCCAGCTCCAAGATGGGATTATTCTACTCTTGAAACAGTTCATCTGAGACTGGATGGATGTGTTAGAAGTGCTGTCTGAAGAAGACTCAAATAGCACTTGCATTTGTTGAGCAAACTTGAGCTACTGTTTGCCTTGGTGGAGGGAGATGGAGTTTATTCATGGAATGAAACTAGTTTTTATGGAGACACTTTTGGCTAGATGAGGGACTGTTGACTAGTAAGAACGGTAGTAGTCTTCTCAAAGTAACTAATTAATTCCCAGTATGGATGGGTAACTGCATACAGCTGTTATTCTGGGAATACTTAAGACAACAGTAGTCTGAGCTGAGTTAAGGCTGAAGGTAAAACTTTATTTTAGACTAGGCTATTGGCAGCTTGTTCTGTCTGTGCTGTCTGAGGGTGCTGTTCCAGGTGAGTTAGGCTGGTGGATTTATGATATGTGATAATGTGGCTCCTGTGGTTTCACCTGATGGTGACAGGCTTCCTCCTGTTTTGTGTGGCTTAACTTCCTCGTCAGTGCTCTCAGTTTCTCAAGTTCTTATGGCTGAAAGCTGAGGGATGAACCTAGTGTGGCTTGCAGTGGTGCACATACTTATTGGGCAGGCACCATATCCTAGTTAATTTTCTCTGTCCCTAGATCCTGTATGTAAATAACGGTATATAGATGTATACCAGCATTGAGTTGTGAGCTTCATGGTATATTTCAGAAATGTAGTAATTCCCATAAAGGTTTTCCATTTTCTTGTTCCTGCTGTGGGATTTCTTGAGAAAATGTTATTTGCACAGGTTCATTCTTGATGTCTGTCATTGCCAAGATTTAGTTAATGCCAAATGGGGATATTTTGAAGCTAGGGAGTGGTCTCTGGAGAGAACTTAAGTTCAGAGGGAATACTTTTTTTGACAGGCCCTCCAAATGGCTGTCTTTTAGAAGGCTACAGATTATTTTTTTTCATGCTTGGAAACCCCACAATGTGTCAGTCTTTGCAAAATCTTTTTTATGTGGTTCATGAATGTACCAATAACTATATGCTTGTGTAAAAGAGTGGCTGTGCAGTGTGTAAATACTTTATTATGATAGAACAATAAAGTTGCCTGCCCTGCTGAGGAACATCTGTAATGTGGTGTTGGTGACCCCTGGTGGGGTGCAGAGAAATTGGGATGTGGGCCACGTACTGGGCAGGCAATCTATTAATAAAGCACCAGTTTGTCTCCTAGCCATCACTTGCTGGACAGGAATGTGCTGAGTACAATCATTATACTTCCTTACAGATGCTTGTTTCCCCTCTGCTAAATAAGCTGTGTAGTGAAATTTATGACCAGCAGCTGCAAACCAGGGCAGTTTATTGAAGAGGCAGTGTGTGGGAAGCCAACAACAGGAACCATCCCCCCAGGGATCCCACTTGCACAGCTTCTTTGCAGTGTTTGCAGAGATACTTAGAAGACCTTGAACACAATGATCCGATATGGCTGTATCCATCTTGAGAGGCATTATGAAAATCTTCTAAAGTTACTGGAGAACTTTCAGATCAGAAGAGCCCTGGAAGAGAAAATTACTTGCTGTAAATCTGAAGAAGAGATTGAGGCAATGAAAGAATAAATGATAGACAAGTGTCCGTAAGATTGCAGAACTTTGTATAACAAGATGATCTGCTAAGTCATGGGAGCTGTAATATTTCAGCTGCAGGGCTAATCACACATTATGAAAGTAAATTGAAAGTGCCAAAACTGAAAAAAAAGTCGTCAGATATATGCCAAGAAAGATAGACCTAATAAACACAACTTTGACGGTTGTTTTGCTAAGCTTATGTTACAGCTAGAATTTGAGGTGTGTAGGGAGCAATCTTATGTGGTAGATAACATCGTTGTGGGAATGGCTGTAGAAAGCAAAGGGAGCTTTAAATATGTGTATGTTTAGTGTATGCAGAAGGTGGCCATTGCATTTGTAAGAGCTTACTTTCAAAGGTGGTGACTTACAGAAGACAATATAACATGATCATCAGTACTTTAATGCAACAACTAAAGCTGTTGCTGATGCTGTCTGTTGGCCTTTGTCTTAAAAAAGTTGGCTGATGCCTTCAATATTAGTGGCTTATTCAAAAGATTATTCCGAGTATCTGCTAGAGCGTTTCTAACCAGAGTATTTCCTAATCCTATGCTGACAGAGCTCTTAACAGCGGCTGAGGATAGTTCTCTGTAGTTGTGAAGTCTGACAGCTTCCCTAGGAACCAGGTCACAGAACTGAGCAGATCACCCAGGTGCTTAATCCTTCAATTTTTATGTATATATGGCTCCTAAAAAAGGGTATTAAAAAAAGAAATAGTATTCCCAACTGACTGTCCAACAAAAAATTACTTTTTCTCTCTTTCTGGAGAATCTGGCTGGAAGAATAATGTGCACAGAGCACCTGTTAAGTGGAACACAACCTGAGAGAACGCAGGGTCTGAGAACAACCTGGCTTTTCTTCCTATAGTCATGGTAGGGCCCTTCAGAGATGCATTTCCCTTCAATCTGCTGCTGTGCTGCCAGAAAATGGATCGCCAACTATTTACGTTCTTTTACCTTAGCATTATGGATACTATGCATTTGTTTCATGGGTTTTGAGGATGTGCGAGTGGCAATTTACTTGCATATACCCCAAAGTGAAGCAAGCAATGTTGCAGGCTTTGCACTACCTAATGAGGGTGTCATTAGTGGACATGTTTTGAAAAAAGCCCAAGTGGCTTGTGGCCTTCTTCTGGCAGACTCAGCACAGTTTCAAATCTTGCATTCATTTAATTCATACAAGTACAGCTGTAGTGTTTTACACTGAAATTTTCATGCTTTGGGTTATTTTAATTCCAATTTATGTCTTGACTGACTATATTCCTTTCTGTCTTGCCTATTCCAGATATGAAAGACTGCTATCTATACAATGCCTAGACATGACTAGTAATGGTTCCCTTTTCTAAATAAAGTATTCTTTGTTGTTGTTTACAAGATAAGCATTCTCCGTGTTGTGCTGCTAGTTCTCTCCACCTGTATTCAAAACAAACAAGGATTGTGAGGGTCAAAGTTAATTAGATTTTGTCATTCTTACTAATGAGCTTGTTTTGGAGAGCAACATTGCCACAGATCAGGTATGCAGGTAAATTTATTATGATGCTGATGTACAAAAATTGCATCTGATCTGATTCAGAATTCCTTTAATCTGACTGTGTAAAATTATACTTCATTGAAATTAAAAGCTGCTGATAGTAAATCAGCTGTGAACAGTAAGATTGATGACAGATTTTTGCATACATGCAGGAGTGTGCACCAGAACTGATAAGTAGATATAAAAATGACTTCATGTGTTGTATGTGGATTGCCATTAACTTTTATTTATATGAATTGTTTTCAAGATTACTGCCTTTTAAAGCTTAATTTGCGCTTTTTTCTACATCATAATAGGAGGGTAATGATCCATTATATATGTGAATTATGTATGTGTCATTGTGTGATAGTATGTGCTGAAGGCTGGGTCTGCAAAATATGTCTAGGTGGTATGTGAAGTGCTTAAATCCAAAATTGAGATACACAGTAAAGCCTCAGCTTGAGCCCAGACTTTCCTTTACGATCTCTACTTCTCTCCTCTTAGTCCAGTAAAGTCCCTCAAGGAATTTTTGTTGCCAAGCAGAGAAAGCAAATGCAGTCTTGAGGGTTGTACTTGCACCCTGGTCAGATTCACATGTTGTTAACCTGCCTGATTTACTTGCAGGACTTTTTTTGGCAGGTATCAGACCTGCTCACTCATGTTTGGCAGATAAGAGTTGTTTATAGAGTAGCGGTGTGGTAAGCATTCTGCTGGCATTCTTCCTCTGACTTGATCTTTCACATCTTAAGGGAGTGCCAGTGCCTTAACAGCCAGGAGCTATTACCAAATAAATGCCTTTCTGTGTTGTTATAAAGGGATAGCTTTATCCAAACAGGGTCTTAGGCGTCTTGAAAGAGACTGGAGGCATACTTTAGAGTTATTTCACCTAAGTTCAGTAGACTAAACATGTAGTTAGTGGAGTAAATGGAAATATTGTAGGTTGGGTTGAATAATCCTCTGGATTTGCCTACTGATACCCTTCAGCAGCGGGGGAAACCCAAGCAGCTAATTTAATAATAGCTAATATCTGATTTAATAATAGCTAAAGTCAGGTGGAATTAGTCCAGCCCTGATGGGTACATTTTAAATTCCAGCCTAGGTTCCTATTCAGGGACTACTTGTGTTTGCCAGAGGTGAGCCAGCATTTCCTGCACAGCACCACATCCATCTTCGATGCCTGACTGATGGACACACGTTGGCTTCTGACAGCCTGACACCTGACCTTGGTCTGGCCTGTACACTGAAACTTTCAGTATTTCATTTCTCTTGAAATGAAGAAGGCAACAAGGCCATCCCATCCTTTCTGTACTGGCCCCTTCTCCCCTCCCTGTGCAGCTCGGGGTGGGGGGAAAGAACCAGCAGATGGAACAAAAAAGAAGAGATTGACTGGGATCATAGTGGGTAAGGCTTCTTATCTTAATTTTGGCCTTTAATTCCTAGACTGTTTACATTTTCCAATTTATGACACAAAGTATGTAACGTAAGTCTGCACAGGGGCAAGGGCTGTGTTTTCTAATTGGTGCATTTTATCTTTTAGACTGTCCTTTGGTGTGTCACTTGCTGCCATTGTTATGCAAGTGTTTTATAGAAAGCAGAACAGTTTCAACAGCTGAGACTGCCAAAACCCTCAAATATCTTGCAGCCAAGTTACTAATGTATTTGACTAGAAACTAAAAGAGATTTGTCCTTTTTGGAGTCCCCACTCTAAAATTACGTAAAGGAGGTGTTTAAACAAAGGTTTCCTGCCTTCTCAGATGACCATAATAATCATTATCCTACTGGGTTTATCAGCTTTTATCTGGTAGTAATAAATAGAAATGCAAGCTGCCTCCTTAGCTGGGTGCTCTGGTGGAGGAAAGCACTGCCTCTGAGCTGGGGTTGTCAAGTCCTATGAGAATTTTACCCCAGTATTTCATCCTGGGTAGCTAAAAGCTACAAACCCCTGCTGTGGATCCTGACAGTCTTACTTGCTCCAAGACACCTCGCTCTCAAAAATTCTAAACAGATAGCAGTGCAAACCAAATGTCTGCATGCTGTGCTTAGCACTGCAATGCCTGAACAGCGCGTCCAGTGTATGGCTGAGGTGGTTTTGGAAGCTAGCTCACCCCTGGAATAATGGCAGGTGTCTGTAACATCTGCCATCCAAATAGCTCAGTAGCTATAGCTGATTAAATCCTTTAACTTCACCCCTTTTTATAAGAAAAAAGGGCCTGATCCAGCACTGTCCTTTCTCAGCTTTTTCATACCAGTCTGTGGAAGACGACAGACCTGCCTTCAAAGACTGCATTATGGTTGAAACTCATCACTCCTGCTTTCTATAGGTGCGTAGCATCTCATGTCAGAGAAGTAACTTTTTCTCTAACTTTGTCTCTCTGCAGAGAGAGCCCAACAGCAGCAAACCCTCATGGTAGCTAGGACAAATTAAAACGTAACGTACATTGCTGTCTGTGGTGCCATCTCTAATCCTTTTGTCTTCACATTGATGCAGTCAGTGCCAGTGGTTTGGCATGACCTTCCGCCTTCTAGCCCTTGCTGCTTCAGCTGCTGCCAGTCATCTCTCCCCAGCTTGCTTAAAACACGATGAACTAATTCTCTGTAAAGTAAATAGGTTGATACTAAGCTGTGAGAGAGAGGTGATACCAGAACAGACGTCTTGAAAAAACAAAGTTTGGATTTTTTTCTTTTAGCAATTTAGCAATTATCCTGTAAACTCCTGTTAAAAGTGTGGCTTGCACAAGTAGTGTTTGTGATTTTTTTAGAATGCCACCATTTCAGAAGAATATTTTTTAACGTGTATATAAAAAAATCAGAAGTCTTACCCCTTCTTGCAAATGAGATGGCCTTTACGTGTGCTAAATAGATCAATAAATAGTCCCATTGGGAAATCAGATATAGATATTCCTCTATAATAAGAAAAAGCAGTGAGAAATAATTTCAGATGCACGTAAGTCTATGTCAGTCAGACTCTTCTGCCCTCTCCCTGCAACTAGTTAAGTCTCCTCAGTCACAAAATACCGAGTCCTCCAGTGATGACCCTCTGTGTTTCAGTCCTTGAAAGTTTTCTGCAAGTAGGTGTGCATGACAGAAATGCTAAGAGTTTCTTTTTGTCAGCAGAGCTTCAGGTAACCCTTGTAAGACTATGAATTACTTTTTGGCTTTCTCTAAATGCATGCATTTTTATTGTTGACCAGTTCAGAAAGCCTGGTAATCCTGATGTGACTGTTTCAATGACTGAAATAGAGGACCCTTACAAATGGAAATGCTTTCTACTTCTGGGTTTAGACTTTGGTAAAAAGTCTCACTTCACAACTGTGAAAAATGAGCCAAACAATAGAAATTTGTTCAAAAAAAAAGAGTGTTAGGATGTTTCCTCTACATTGGGAGAAGGAGTGTACAGTGAAATCTCTAGTTCTGCACATTTCAGAGGATTTTGCTTTGGCTTAGTTCTACACTGGCTCGAACAGACCAAACAGCTTTCAGCAGCTGGAGTGCATCACATGATCTTCTGGAACCATTTTTCCCATTTAGTTTCACCGGGAAAGGTCCATTTCATCCAGTTAGAGATGTGAGCGAAAGCAGGGTAGGCGGGAGGGGGAAACAAGGAGGTTCACTTCAAAAGTAAAAATCTTACCAGATCTTTCAGTATTAAAAAAGGATCACATGCCTGGTAGTGTTAGCAATTATAGTGCAAATCCTTAAAGTCAACATGCTACGTAAAAAACAACACCCAAAACCTGCAACCCTGTGATCTAAAAGCAGTTCATTTATAAGTGATTGAGTCTAATGACAAGAAGTAAAAAGCTTCCCAAGTTCATCTTTGCTCAGAGGGTATTTTTACTGGATATTTGAACTGCCAGTCGTTAAATGGCAGTATATTGGCCTCTGGTGGACTACTTGCCTTAAACATAGAGCTGCTAACTGCAGTTTAATTGTGGACAGTAAAGGTTATCTGACGATCATTAATGAAGCTTCCCCAGGTGACAATTTAAGTGGTGTCTTGTTTGGTTTTGCCGCTAATTTCCCCTCAGTGGGGTTCTTAGAGATTAAGCGTGGGTATGGATCAGTATGTATAGAGGCTACTTGACTTCTATTCTCAGGATATAATTTTCTAATGTGCCAGTGTGATTTTCTTTGGTGGTTTAGACCTTCTAAGACAATTAGGCATTCCTCCATCTTATTGACGATCATACCCAGTGCCAATCCTTTTCACTTCTGTTCCTTAACTATAGAATAATCTTTCTGTCTATCCTACACATAAAGGGGGAGTACAACTCTTCCGTTCTTCATTTATTTCACCCTTACACATAACTTCGAATATAGGGGTTAGAGCACGGTGTATCAGGCTTGACGGGAGCACTGTGTCCCTGAATCTCAGGGAAGCTCTTTCCCCTGCCTCCCTGTACTCTCCAAAGCTTTGTTTCAAGCTCATAGATGTCACTATTAACTGCATTTTTCTATAAAGGATCAAAACACTTCTCAAATTCTTTACACTGAATGCCTTATGTTGGCAAGGAAGCAGCGGAGCTGAAGTTACCATTTCATCTCTAGGTTTTCAGCAATGCCTTCCACGCTGACACCCACAAATCTAATTCAAACAAGCAAATATGTAGCTCACAAGGAAAATTTTGTATTTCATTGTGAGGTTTAAATAGAGTTTTGTGTTCTCACACTTCTAGGAGAAATCAGAGAGGTTTTCTGCCTAGACTGAAGAAGTTCATAACATAGCCTTCTACTCTTAATAATACCTGTCCCATTTCTGGGCTTATGTCAAGACAACTCTTGCCAAAGCCACAAGGGAAAAACCTTGCAGTCTGGCAATCTGGGGGCAAATTAAAATGCCTATGACCCTGAACTGTGAAGGAAGACAAGTATAGGAATGTATCCTCTTGGATGAGCACTGAGCTGCTCAGACCTTTGAATCCAGGGTGTAGCGTGGGTGTGCGATCAGAAGCAGAAATTTAGAAAGGCAGTAAAATTTAATATAGAAATTTGAGGACGTTCAGCTACTGCCAGATTATACAACAGCTGCGTGCAGGCTCTGAGGACTGCAGGTGTTTGAATCTAGGTGTCTAAAGTCTCCAGTGATTAAAGGCTGTAATCCCTGTAAATTAACAAACTCCTATTTGCCGATGAGCCTACATTTTGAACATCCACAGATCCATGGGACCTGATGAGACGCATTCCAATATCCTGAAGGATCTGGCAGACATAGTCACTAAGCCACTTGTCAGTTGTATTTGAAAAGTCATGACAGGCAGGTGAAGTCCCTAGTGACTACCTGCTACAAGCATGTAGAGAGGCACCCGGTCACGATGATTTTCCAGAAAGGGTGTGAGAGCTTTTGCCATCACGCAGCCCTCTGTGCACATCCTTAGCTGTGCGCCTACACTTGGGTTGGGCGCCCTTCCACCCTGCTTTGCTGGCTGCAAGGTCCCTCCCATCCACATCACTCTGTGCCCTTTGCTTGTCAGTCCAAGCCACAGCTTCCTCTCCTGATCATGGCTCATCATCTCCCTCCCTTGCTGTTCCTAGTTTAAAGCTTTTCTTACCAGGTTAGCTACGCTTGGCAAACCTCAGAAGAGGTTTTGTCACACTGAGTCAGGTGGGAGCAGTTAGCTGTCCTTGATCCTCAAAATGTCCAGGTAGCCATAAAGCTGGAACCCCATAACTGATACCAGCTGCAAAAGTGGTTGTTATCCACTCCTCCTCAAGCTCCTTCTTTCACTGGCAAGTGACACCACCGGGCTCTGGTGCCCTTGGCCCTTGCCTCTGGAGCCACAGTCATCCTTGCAGTGCTTTGGGTGTCCCCTGCCCGCGTGGTGCTCGTGCAGGAGCAGCAGAGGGGAACAGGCTGAGAGCCAGAGAAGCCTTGGCAGCCTCCCCGCAATGCTCTGGATCCACACCCCCAGCAAGCAGCAAACCTTAGGTGCTGACCTAGCTCAGGTCAGCAGTGGGGACCTCTGCCCCACAGCAAGCAGTTCTGCGCTGCTGTCACTTGCCACTTCCCTGGCTGCCTGCGCTCAGGTGCAGCCAGCTGGGTGCTCCACCAGGTGCAGCTCCCGGCCCCCCACCTGCTACCAGGGCAATGAATCTCTTCTGTAGGTGCAGACCTGCAGGTGGGGCAGAATGTCCTCTTGGGACTGCAAGGCACCAGTTCCCAGGCTTTGCCCTCCTGGGAGTCTTCATTTCCCATGCCTGTAAGCACAGATTGCCTGCTTCCTCGAGTACAGCAGGAGCTCAAGCTTTTGAAGCCACAGCATCCCAGAAAAGCTGACATATCCCTTATTGCTATCAGGAGACTTGATTAAGTGAGGTCAGGTACAGGTTAATAAGGCTGAGAAGCACTGCCCTAGACTTTAATTAAGGTCAGTGGATTGATGGAAAATCTCTCCTTTGCTCTTTGCTCTTTTTCATGAACTCTAAGGGTTGCACAATGATATCCAAATCTATGATGGAAGTTTCACTTCCTTTGTCCAACAACTGAGACATTGATTTTAAAGGTCTTCTCTTAGGTTTGATGATGCTTTGCACCTCTGTTCTCATCCCTCTTTCTGATGCTGTAAGTGTTCCTGGAAATACTCGTTTCAAACAGCAAAGTACATAAAAATAGCCATGATGACCTCTTTATGTTTGTACTGTAGTGGCCATTTTAGAATCTGATTGTTCTTTCACTGGGAATATAAAACAAGGCTCACTTCACAGTCTAGAAAGCTCTGAAACTGATTGTGCCGACCATCTAGTTCTCAAATTTTCAGTTTTGGAATTCATTACAAGAACATTGCTCCATTTTGGAACTCAAAGTGCAGCTAACATACATATTTTTACATGTGAATTAGGTTTGAGAGAAATACACAGACCATAGGAGGCATGAAAATCTCACCTGTCAAATTGAACTACTCAGCTGAAAATAAATACAAAGAAACTTATGGTTAATTATGAAATATTTAACATCTAATTAACAACCAAATATTCCCAATGCTTCAGGAAAAGAAATCATACATATTAAAAGTGTTCAGGGTACTGTATTCTTTGAAATTACTGACCATTGCTAGTAAGTTTAGGGAATCAGTATTTACTGTTGACATATGACTACTCACATAAACATTTGAGGTAGATTTCTTTTAACCATTTAGGTATTACGCTTTCACAGGCATGCAGTCTTAAAGCAGAGGCCGTGCTCCGACTTCATGCAGGGAAGCATTTCAGTAGCTCACTTAGTCCAACATAGCTGGATGTGCAGCTCTCTCTGGTGGCTCAAACTGCTCCTCTGAGTATCTGGCAAGAGAAAGAACATTACCTACCCCACCCCCCACCTTCTACTCAAGATGAAAAATAGAACCCTAATTATAAAAAGTTATCTCTATGGTATGAGAAGATTGAATAGCAGAGCAGAGGAGAAAACAAAGTATATCCTGTTACAAAGAGTGCACAGTTTAAAGTGAATTTACAAAACAAAATGAACCTGAACTTAGTAAATAAACATCTTGCACTTCAAGTAGTTCTTTCTGATTAGCAAATAGTGCAGTACTTTCTGCTAACTCATAAAAACTATGCATATTTTCACTTTCTAAAATCATGTTAAAAGATAAAACCAAGAGTAGTTAGTATCTAAATAATGGTCATAGAAATAATAAAGCACTTGAGATATTTGAAACATACAAGCTTGCATTTGCAGTGGCTGCCACAGGGCTCTTTCTTGGTGACGTACACAAGGGAAGATACAATCGTGAACAAGTGAGGATAATCCATCAGAACCTGTCTTTTCAGGCATGTTCCACTTAATCAACTGCATTCAGCAAGTACAGTAAATTGTTCTAATTATTTTTACTGAAGTGACAGAACAAACCAGTGATTTTTAATATAATACAGAATATTTGGTGCAAATGGAGAGTACCTTACTATCCATTAAAATTCTTAAAGCTAAAAGCTAATAATGCCTAAACTGGTTGGTACTGTGGCAAATCTCTGCCAATTTGTACCTCTGTGTGGGAGAACTGAAGTAACCATGAAATAATTGGAACTAGCATGAAAAGGGCAGACATACTCACATTTGCTAGGAAGCACCAACTGGACAAGACTTACCCGTGGTGGGGTTTGCTCAAAAGTTTTTCAGTTTTTCTTTGCTCTTTCCCTGCTTTCCTTAGAGGAAAGGAAAACTGTGTCTACATTAGCAAGTCATGCAGTGCAGTAGGAGTGGGTTTGCAGAGCAAAAAATGAGTTGAAGATGCAACACCCCCACCCCACACCATCGGGGAGGAGGGGGTTGCATCAGTCAAGCTGCGTTTTGCCCTTGTGATCTTGGTGCTTGGAGGGCGTCTTCCCCTTTGGCTTCACCTGAAAGTAACCAGCCCTGTGCAGAGGGAGAGTGCAAATCAAAGTGCAGAGAGTGGAAGGGATTGGGAAATGCACTTAAAGAATCCAGCCCTTACTCAATCTAAAATCCTGTTGTAGATGCATGGGGTGTTTGCCAAGTATTTCACATTTTCAGGAAGCTTCTGTACACCCGCAAGGATAACATCAGGCACCTTGCTCAAAAGAGTCTGAGAACAGTGAGGAACTCAAACTTTTTAAGTCAATATTATAAAAGTTGTGAGTTACTGAAAGTAATAAGCCATAAATGACAACAGATATTATGGGACAAGAGGATCTGAAAACAACCAACCAACAAAAAACCCCAAATAACAACAACAAAAAAGAATACCAAGGCAGTTTTTCCTTACCAGGTTCCTCAAAAGAATATTTCCACTAATAATACAGAATTTCCTTTTACATATGACTAAACGGATACCTTGTTATCTAAAAGCTCAGACGCCATAGAAGCTGAAGCTTCTAAGTCTAGGTGATCAAATGGTTACTAAATAAAGGATTATAATTACTGTCTTGTGGGTGCTATAGCTACTTATTCTCTCCCAAAGGAATTATGATTCTTAAAGACGTTGCAGTTGAAGAATCAAAGTTACAGAAGAGTGGATCAGTTCCTGTAGCACCCACCGGTCTGCTATTTGGGTGGCAAGGAGAGTGTGGTGGCAGACGGTATTTTGTGTTTTCTTTAAATGGCTATAACCACGTAACTCTATTAAGTTCCCTTTTTCTGCCACGCTCCCAAGAAGCATGAATGGAGGTGCAGGCCATGAGTGCTGTTGGCTGCCACGGGGCCCATGTGCGTTCTCCTCCACAGCTGCGTGCTAGCGTTCCCGTGACTATGGAGCAACTTCTCTCACAGCTGGCTGAAATCCAGATTTTCTTCACTGTCTCTGTGGAGGAACAGTTATTTCAGGCCCAGTCTTCCAAATTTGGTATCTGCCTTGCAGCTAGGTTCAGTGTTTGGCAAATATCAAAAGATTTGATGCCTTACAGATCTACTTTGCTGTCACACTCCTAAAAGAGATGGAAGATATAGTGGAGTAGTCATCCACAGTGTCTGGTGAGACAGCTCCCTTCAGAAAACGCTTTCCACAGATGATGCCAACTACATAGTCATTGTGTAGTTTTGGCATCAGGGAGTAGCAGGGTATTTATACACGGGACATCAACAAGGCAAATAACCAGATGCCTGATGTTTAGTTTTAAGATTACATTTAACCACTTGCCATGTCTACAACAGAAGGGAAGAGAGAACCAAGGGCAGGTTGCAGCTCTTCCCCGTTTGCTCCCTCGCAGAGGTACAGGCAGATCTCTGAGTCTCACTCGTGACCCCGATGGGCACTTCTGTTCAGAGAAATTCCAGAAGAATCAGTTTTGTCAGAACTGCTCTGATATACTGCAGCTCTGAAGCTGAACTTGAAAATTTTCATTCAACTTAACACTCAAGTTTTGAAGTGTAAAAAAAGAGAGGAAAATCACAGATGAGTTCCTAGCACGAGAAGCAGAACCACATCTGTACCCAGTTCATTTCCAACTTTTGTGAAGTGATGCATAAACTGGAACTGGTCTCTGTCAATATGCCTGCTCTCAGCTTCCTCATTTTATTTCTCACATATGTATTTTGAGTGTATTTTTAGTGAAGAGCCAACGAAAAGTCTTGGTTTAGTAATCAAAATTCCCACATGCTATTTTTCAGACAAGCGAATGTGCTTGACTCACCTCCCAGTTTGCCCCAGCAGGCACACCTGGCACTGGCCATGCTCCCTGCCTTTTGCAATCAAGAGATCCTTCCTGGAGGGCTCAGGAACAAGCTAGGAGAAAAAAATCCTAGGCCAAGGGACAGAGACCTGAGTTAGTCCTGACGGCCGATAGAGGATACTAAGGGATAAAAAAACGCTGAATAAACGGTAGTATTTGGAAGCACCAGGTGAGGATAAAATAAAATACACTGAAATATTTTGGTGTTCAAAAGTCATTACTAATAACTGCCTTGTGTCTCTTGTCCCCCTTGATATGCTGGACTAACACCAGTTCATCTTATAAAACATACATTTTAAAGCATTTGCAGTACTAAACTGAGTGCATCAATGCACCTGAGGAGAAATGTTTAGTTTCTTATTCTGTGATCATACACTGTATAATGATAAAAGAAAAGAAATACTGAATTTTCTTCATGTATTCTCTGCAGTAGATAAAGTGGGCTTCCTAGAAAAAGTAGTCTAGGGCTTTGTCATTAAAATTAGATCATAAGAATTACAAAGGAGGGAGGTGAATTAAGAGTCTGCAAGCAAACTTTGTTCTGGAATCTCTTAAAAGTTAAAGAGATTTGTTTTGCATCTATGCAAAAGTCAAATCACTCTTACATTTTTGGAAAAAATTGAAAATACTGTCATTTAAAAATATTCTTGCCTCAGTTTTGAATGTTTATGGTGTATTTATTGAAAAGATCTATTTTGTAAAGAAATGGTAGGCTTCAGTCCATCTCTTCATTCTGTATGTTATTACACTACAAACCCATATATTAAGCCTTTAGGATATGAATGGAAAAAGAACTTGACTCACAGTTAATATAAGCAAATTTCAAATTAATAATGATAATGTCTTTTTTGTAATTATGGGAACATTGATTGTGGTTGTAATAATAAAGTCTGTTTTTTCTGAGTTTTATACTTAAATAACATTGTGTTCTCCCTATTAAGAATAATTTTCCACCACATTACAAGAGTGATCCTTAAGTACAGATGGAATATTCAAGAATTTAAAAGCAAATTGGATGATTTACAAGTAAATTGATGCTGTAAGTTTTGTTTTTTTAATTTTCAGTACTGGTAAAAAACCCTAAAATTTTCAGTACTGTAACTTGAAATAATAATACAAACTTTTTAAACTTCACAGATTCTCCCGTTGTGTCTCCATGACATAACTGCTAGGGCTGGGTTTTGTCCTGCTTGCAGGCATGGTTACGGAGTTTCTCTAGGATTTTAAAATTGCAGAAGAGCAGTCACCTGTGATTGTCTGACACTGTGTCCTTCAGCTTGGCAAAGGTAACTTATTTCAGGATACATACATACTTGCAGACTGTAATAATTGAGCATACTGTGCCTTTCAGGTAATTTCATACTGATTTATTTTAGCACTCTGGCCGTATTGTTGTCTGAGAGTAAATATTATTCATCTTATAATGAATTCACTGAATTAAAACAGACTGGGGGAGGCTGCACTATCAAGGATAACATACCAGATAGAGTTTACACTTCAAAAACTTCACCAGGACACGCTGCAATATGGGGGACCTACAGAGTGATCTGTTGTGTTAGCTCATGGACATGTACTTGAAACTTCTCTCTCTGGTCACTAGCTAGAGACTGTCCCAGTACAACACATTTGAAGGGAAGAACACAGTTTCAAAGCACCAGACTTGAGAACGCAGTGCTTCATGTGCATTTTCTTTTTCATTAAAGCTTATGGAGGATCTGCTCCCTGCGTGTTTCTTCCAGCATTATAATTGATGAATATCTGGATCCTAACTCTTCAGATGTATTTATTTGGAATTTGACGTGACTTGGTGAACCCTTAAGATCTTGGGAAGGTAAGGGTAATTTTCCAGCCGTGTTTACTTTCATGCCAAGAGTAAGACTGTATTAGATCTTACCTTTCTAGATTTGATAGTTTTGATAGACTTCAGTGAGGTAGAATTAGAATTTTCCGTTCAAGATCTTTTAAAACTGATCCACCTATTCTGTTCTGGATAGAGAATCCATCTGCAGATTACATTACAGGAAGAATGTCATCAACCCCCCTAAATCCAGTTTAGTCAAGAATTTAAAACCGACAGCTGTCTCTCATATTAACAACCCCTTTGCAAACAGTACCAGAAGCAAATGGAGCAGTTCTGGTTCCAGACAAAAGAACTGAAAGGTGTTTAATATAATTGATAGCACTTAATTATGATACTGATAGGGATACGTAGTTCCACAGGGTACAGAATCATACAATCATACAATCATTTAGGTTGGAAAAGACCTTTGAGATCATCAAGTCCAACCTTCAACCCAGGACTGCCAAGTCCATCACTACACCATGTCCCTAAGCACCACCAGGGATGGGATGGTGGTTCCACCTCCCTGGGCAGGCTGTTCCAATCCTACATCACCCCTTCCATGAAGAAATTTTTCCTAATATCTAATCTAAACCTCCCCTGGCGTAATTTGAGGGTGTTTCCTCTTGTCCTGTTGCTAGTTACCTGGGGTAAGAGACCTACCCACACCTGCCTACAGCCTCCTGTCAGGTAGTTGTAGAGAGCAGTAAGGTCCCCTGTGAGTCTCCTCCAGACTAAACAATGCCAGTTCCCTCAGGTGTTCCTTGTAAGATTCATTCTCTAGACCCTTCACCAGCTTTGCTGCTCTTCTCTGCCCAGCCGGCCGTCACCCAGCACCCCCAGGCCCTTTCCCACCAGGCCCTTTCCAGCCGCCCTGCCCCAGCCTGTAGCGCTGCGTGGGGCTGGTGTGACCCAAGGGCAGGACCCGGCACTGAGCCCTGTTGAGCCTCACGCAATTGGCCTCGGCCCATCGGTCCAGCCTGCCCAGATCTCTCTGCAGAGCCTTCCTTATATATATACTACTACTGCTACTACTAATAATAAATATATCTACATTCTTAAGTATGTCAGAAACTTATCTAATATCAGATTATATTAATGTTCCCTTAAAAGAATGATGATTTGATACGCTCACAAAAATCAGAGCTTTGAAGTTCTTTTTGCTCCCGTGTGATTAAAAGGAATGTTAAAGAAGCATTTGTTAATTTTAATTGGCCTATACAGTACAGGTAGTCACTTACTAATGCTAGCATTACTGCAAACCAAAAGCCATAGCTAATTTTAAGTGATGAGTGAGAAGATTATTTTTTAAGTGCTCCAATTACTTCTGCACATACTAACTGTATTGCAATTAAAACTCAGCTGAGGTCTTAGAAAAAGCCCTCTAATTAATCTCTTACATTTGATCACCGATATATAATTTTCTGACATGATTTCTTTTTATTTCCAGAGAAAAGAGACTTAAAACTGAGCTTGCTGAAAAATCTGCAACAAATAAAGTATTTACTTTTAGCAAAAAAGTAATAATAATGTCCAGGTATGTTCTTTGGGCTTCAGCCTTAGTGCATTAACTCAATCTAGATGTAAATGTAAGCTTTCTAACAGGACCAAATAAAACCTCACAAAATTTTGCATCAGCAATCAGGATTTCTGTAAGTCGTCAATAATTATGTGGTTTTCATCTCACTTCCAGTAAAGCTCATGAAACGTACATTGACAGTAGCTGGTTTTAGGATGACAACTTTTTGACTGTAGCATTTCATTTGCTATTAGACTACTCTGATGGTTTGCAGAACTGTCAAAAACAGGGCTATTGCAACATTAAGCAGCATCTGTATTAAACCTCTGTACCATGGAGCGCTCAGTTTTCAGTAGTTCTAGGGCTTTTGCCAGCTCCTTGTTAACAGCTTAAAACATACTTGCAGCATATCTCACCTTCTCTTTCTCACCTTCATCGCTCTACATGATTTCTATCCTAGCAGTTATAACAGTAAGCCCACATCTCAGCTGTATGAACTTAAGTAGACCTGAACTCTTCATTAAGCATTTCCCAAAAAACATGTTTCACAGAGTCCCAGATACGTTACATAAATAACTTTTCCCCTGGGGCGTCTTCTTTTTCTGTTCTATGAAAACTCCTTTAGTTGATTTTGGCAAAGAGCAATCTGCCCGGGTATCCAAAATCCTCACCAAAATGAGAATTTGAGCTTCAATTTTACAGGGATGCACAAACTTCCCAAACAGCAACAACCAGCCAGGAGTAAAGGCGGGTGTTGGCCAGCAATGGAAACAGCACCCTAGAAAAACCAGTTAGCTGTGCTGCGGAGGAGCTGCAGGCTGTGGGTGTGAGTGCACTGAGCTGGAGCCCAACAGATTGATTAGAGGTTGCAATTAAGGGCATTAAGGGTAGTAGAAAGCACGAATAGGCTTGGCAAGATGGATTCAGAAGCAGAGCAATGATGAAAGGAAGGCTGGAAGAAAGGCTTTCCATCCTGCCTCTGGGATAGGTTGACAAGAACGCCCACTGAGGAACACTAAGGGTGAAGCTGTGGGGTGGGAATTTGGGATGGGAAAAATCAGGGGCATTCAGTACCAGGCTGGGCTCGCATACTTTAGGTTTGAACAGCAGGAGTCACAGGGACTGGCAGTACCCTGGGGCACCACCTCCCCAGTCATCACTGGGCTGGCACCCAAGACATACACGCTCGCCTGACTCCTCTTCCCCAGCAGGTGTACCCAGGCACCCCATACACAGCTGTAAGACTGTCATCCATCCTTGCAGCATGCAAACATGGTACCTGCAACTATATGGGATCAACTCTGGTAAGCCTAGCTCTCACAATTAGTTATGCCCATTTGCTCAAATTTAGGATTGATATTTTTGGCAGGAAATCCTAAACAGAAAAATATTTCATATGGCTTTAGTCAGTCGTGATTATTGTCACTGGCTTTCATTTACAGCCTTCACACAAAAAGGCACTCTGTTGCGTTACAAGTTTGCAAATCAGTTCCAGAATAGAGCTGGTACTGCTGGATTCATGATCTCAGTAAGAATGTGCCCATGCTGTGGTTTGCCAGCCAGATCTGGACCATGACCCATCTTCTGCAGACTTCTTTACTAGAGGTCCTTCAAATGTCGCCCAAGATTGACCAATGCATTGTGTAAATTGTGCTAGTAGTCTGTGTCCTGCTGCCCTTTGCTCAAAGTCCTGCAGGGTCCTTTGTGGCCATGCAGTAGGAGGCAAATTGATCAGTATCTTCTTTATATGCAATCACGTAAAAGGTAACATGCTGCCAGGGAAAGACTTTACAAGGGTTAGGTGAAACAGACCACTATTGCCTATTGACAGATACATCCATGATATGCACGAGAGGTATCTTGCATTGGCTCCGTAATGGAAGAGATGCTCAGGTACACAGGAACTTCCATATGAGGCCATGTCACTTGCTGTGGCCAAAGGCTGTGGGGTCACTCCTTACAGAAAGATCAAGCAGTTAACCAAGGTTCAGAGTGCAGCTACCCCCCACATGTAATTCATATATATTATTGTAGACCATTACATAGCTACCTTTTTCCTTATAGCTAGAATAAAATGTATTTGTAATGAGTCAAGCCTGAACTAAATAGTTGGGGGTTACAGTTACATCTCAGGTGTTGACAAAACACAGAACTATTAATTAATTGCTTTGAAGTTTCTTTCTGAAATCCAGAGAGCACTTACATATCTCAAAGGGCTCCATTTACTTCCTATGAATGATTAAGATGCATGAAGGTGAGCCACATTATGCAATGGAAGAACACAAATTTTAAATACTGTCTTGATAATCCACAATAAATGCATGCAAGTTTTCTGTATTTATTAGTTTGTGTAAATAATGAAGTTTTGGAGTAAACTGAAAATTATACGCTTGATCAGGACTTGGCACTTGTCTATAAAACAACACCCCACTCCATTTTTTTTCTACAATATATGAACAAATATCTAAGGTTTCTTAAAAATTTATTCAGCTGCTATATTTTAAGAGGGAATTATATTGATATAGTTTAGAAGACTAATGCTGAGCTTTAGAGTGTAAAGCAAAGTGGCTTCCATAATAGGTTTATAAAGATGCTATAAATAATTTTAAAAGCGTAATTTTCTTTGTATGTTAGGTCTAAAAAGATTTTATTTTCAATAGGACAATGGCAATTCTTACTTTATGCAAATCAACAATTATAATGGATTATCATTATCCCAAAGCAATTAAAAAATAAGATAGTTACCAATTAAATTTGTAGGGCAAGGGAGTTGGAAAATACAAGCTAGAAACATTCTTTGGTTTTGTTATTGGCCATATACAAATAAGTATCTTTCACTGACCTCATGCAGCGTGAGAATATAAGGATGGGTGGACCAGAATGTGCTCCCCATTACCCCGTCATTCTCAACTTAGATCTTAATAATTGGGCTACAGAGAAAAATGAAAAGGGTAAGAAACAAAAACGAATTCTATGAACCTCCTCTTTTATTTCTGCTCCTAGCTTTATCTCACACAATTTTATTTCTTAAGCCACTGCTTCTGAAGCATTTCACAAATAAAAGCTTCAGCGTAGCTTTAAGAACAAAGCCTAAATTTCAGGTGCAACCCTACTAGCTTGTATGAAGATTGAAGATTTACAAGTGACATCACTACGTGTCATAGTTCAGTAAAACAAACCTTGTTCAGTAGAAGCGGATGACTCATACCAGGTGTTACCTATTCTAACAGTCTTTACTACTCTCCAGTAGAAGTAAGAGATTGTCTTTCTGTAAAGGTAAAAATGAGAGGACCTCCTGTCAGCCATAGTACACAAAAAGAAGCTAGGATTCAATTAATTTGCTGTTCAAATAAAACTTGATCATAGAGAAACTTGCAATACAATGTCTCATCAGGAAAAAAAAGCTGGTATCGGGATCATCTCCTTTAGTGTCTCCAGTCTTGCCCATCTTCCTAAGTAACGATGAGGTAATTTCCCTCCAAAAAAAGCAGTTGTCACTGAACACAACACTAAGCATAATGCTGGAGACTGAAACTGCTCCTTAAAATAACATTAACTAGAAGAGTACTTCACTGGGATTTTACACTAAGTGGGAACCCTGCAGCTAAACAGTAAGGGCTCCGGAGGTCACAGGATCCATTTGTTGATGACAGAACATCACACAGGGACAAAAAATGCCAGCTGAGCACTGACAAGAAGGCAGGCAGGCACCAAAGCCCAGGGAGTCAGTGCTTTAGGTTGCTGCGCTGTCCATGTCTCAAAGGCTGTTGGGGGTACATTCCTTTTGTAGGATTGTCATGTTTCTGCAGAAACTGCCGTCGTTTAGTGGTTGGTGCTGGAATCCTTTGCAAGTCCGTTTCTTGATAGTAGTGAAAGGCTCTCAGAAACCAGAAACTGAGTGCTGCTCAGACACCAGGACATCTACACTGAAGATCAAAATGGGGAAAACAGAGTGATTGTAAAAGCAGGTAAATGATGCAAACACAGCATCTGATGAACTAATTGCAACCACCAGGCCATGCATTTCTCTGTCCCTAAAAGTAATAGAAGCTGTACATTTTTTAATGTGCTTTTTCAGACTGAGCAGCAATCTATTCTTTTTAGGTAGTACTGGAGATAGTAGACTAGAAATACGTAACGGGATTAAGATGGAATTCTTAGACTTCCATACATGGTAGATTAAACACCTAAATCTATCAACAGTTCTACACGTAGTTGCAGTCCCTAGAGTTCTTACTTCCCAAAACCTCTCATGGTCAGACAACATTAGTATCTGATGGGTGCTTCAGAACCGGACACGCTCCTTCAAGTCTTTTTACTACAAGTGAACAAAAGAAGGATCAAATTTGCATGCATGGAAAATTAATTATAAATGACTCATTTGCAGAGGATATGGGATGCTCCTAAACAGTAAGATACACCGTAACATTCAGCACCATAAGCAATGGAGGCTATCTCCACCACCAAACTTTATACTTCAGACTTTATCCAAACCAGAAGGGAAAAACTTAAGCTGTTGCAAATGGGATTTGTAAATCTGTAAATATGATTGACTAAAAGTTAACACAGCCTAAAGCAGCAGACTAATTGCCAAGATCCTGATCATCAAAGCTACCAATAAGTATCTTGTCTTTCTTACTTCAGAAAGACCTGAGACACCTCGAACAAAAATGGATGCAGGCTAACAATGTCACATTAGATATGCTTAGCCACAATGCCATAATACAGCTACACTGATGGTGAACCAGGCTTAGTAGGACTGCTCCATCTATGCTCTATTGATGGATTTATGCACTACTCAAGCAGTAAGACTCAGTCGGTGGTTGGAGATGCTCCAGCTTCTAGATTTTCATCACTGGAAGCGTAAAACGTATGGCACACATGCATAACCTTACCAGATTATCACTCCACTGCCTAAACACTGCTTCAGCAATTAAGCTCAAAAGCAGAACAAATCAAAACCCATCAGATCCTGAGAAGATGAAGAGTCAAGGAATGAAGCAGCATTAATTAACTGAGTCCCAGCCTACATTAAATAAGCTTAAAACTTAATGGACAGCAACTGTGCCTACAGTGAGATCCTAACAGGCAGTCTGTGGACAGATTTTGGTTCTATATTAATGTTTTCATATAAACATGTCTAATCAGAAAAAATGCTCAACATTGCAAGAGCAAAGAAAAACTGGAGCAACTGATACAGCTCCAACGACATGATGTCAGGCTAGATGTCTTCCCTAATTATAACACTGCATATTAAAATTTATTGAAGAATTTAATGTTTTTATGGGTAAACCTGAGAAAAAGTAACGCTGTAGAGAAAAAAAACACAGCAGAAAACTTCAAGAGCCCACATATCCTTTTAGTTTAAATTTAATTTGTCAGATAGAAGTTATCTATGTACAATCAGTGTGCACTGTAACAATTCTGTCTAATAAAGTCATTCAAATCTTCTAAAATATTAACTGGCTGCATAGCACATTTGACATTATTGCCCATGTTGAAGAGGGAACACAAATGGGTTTACAATAAATTTTGGCTGATTTGGATTCTGAAGTGTTCAGATATTTAACACTCCTTTAAAACCAATGCACCTGAAAAGCTTTCCAGTGCATAGTATAGCTAGATATTTCTTACTGTTTCATTACAATCACAACACTGACAACAGGGAAAGAAAAAGAATGAAAGAAAAAAACAAAAACCAAAACCAAAACCCCAACCCCACAAACAAACAAAAAAAATCCCCAAAAAATCAAACCCAAAACATGTATCTAAAGTATCCAACAAAAAAGGAGCACTAAACAGAGTAACATGTTCCCCTTCCCCATTTTTACATTCTGAACAGTGATTCCATTAAGGTATTTTATTAAAACATGTAAGTACACTGATTTTATTTCATACTTGTGACAAGAAGGCCTGAGTTGGTGGGGAAAGGAACAGTCAAAAAAAGCCTGAGAGGGAAAAAAGCTCATTTAATTAATTTACAATAATTTACAGCCATTTGTGTTTTTTTTAATTATTATTTTTTTGTTTGTTTGTTTTGTAAAAAGGCATTATAACTGATCACAAACAGGAGAAATCCTGGCTATTTTACAGTTATAGGTACAGAATTTAAATATTCAAGCTTGTGATGAAAAGCGGGAAGGTGGTCGCAGTGTACAATGTAAACAAGTAGCTTTGGAAAGTGAACAAAGTCCTTGAGAGTTTTTTACTAAGAAACAAAAGAAAATAAACTCCTCACCCATTCCTGAAATATAAGCACAGGTCAGTGTTTACAAGTTCTTTACAAACATAATTTAAAATGGGTTCAGCCTAGAACCACTCTGACATGAAGAGTTTTATTGTAAGATCCAGTCTGAAAGGGGCAGTGTTGAGGTCCCTGCAAAAGTAAACATCTTCCATTTCTTAGAAAAAGAGTGCCACAGCATTTGCAGCACAGTGCAGCATAAACTTTAAATACAAAAATATTTTTCTTCTGTTGGGATAATAGACCTTGCATCCTGGAAAGAAGTAACAATACTGCTACTGATAGAATATCCAGTCTGTATCTTTCAAGTCATGTAAGGCAATTACTGTGTTAGTTTACTGTATATGGCTAAAAGAACGTCCAGAAAATGTCAGTCTTTGTTATGTTTTCCGGCTACTCCATGTATGTTCAGGTGTACTTTTGTGATCTGATGAATGTTCAAATGGAGATCTGTGTCCTAGGGGAGATCTTGAACCATAAGGAGACCTCTGATCTAATGGTGACCTTGGGCCACTACCCGAAGCTCTGTGGTCCATTTGCCAGTCTGAGTGGTACCTATAATCTCTAGAAGATTTATGATGGCTGTAATCTGAAATGGAACGGTGATCTGATTGTATCCTGTGGTCTGAATGGGAACGGTGATCCAAATGAGCCCGGCTGTCTTTTAAACTTCCTTCCAGGTTTGACCTGTGGTCTCTGCTCCTGTAGTCATCTAACTTTCTATGTTTACTATCACTGTAGTATCTAAAACATAGACAGTATTTGCATTAATATTACTGAACACACATTAGAAGCCACAATTATGTCATATCAACAGAACTGCATTAGAGAGCTATCGCTGCAATTTTGCATTACTCAAAAAAGATGTTTTGGTGCTTGCTACAAGAATACTACAAAAACGGAAGGGAATTGTGCAGAGATTTTTAAATTGATGAAGAATCTTACCTGCTGTCTTGTTTGTAGTGATCCCAGTCTCTGTGATCTTTTCCATTGCTGAAGGCTGAATAGGGCCTTTTCCTAGAGTCACTTTTCTTGTAAGCGTCTCCCTGATGCCTGTCTTTATAATGATCGTGGTATTGTGACAAATGTCTATCAGAAGAATAACTGTCCCTGCTACTGTCGTCATGATTTGTATTTTCCTTCAATCTTTCCACATCTGTTTAATAAAGCAGAGGTTAAAAGGAAGTCTCAAAGTCTTTTCTCCACCTAATTCAAACAACACCTCTACCTGTCAGATGTAAAGCAGTATGAAAGTGAAGTTATAACTGGACAGAAACAAGATCTAAATAGTTGAAAGACAAATGCACTGATGTGAGCAAACTGAAAGAAACCTCAGAAGAGGGAAGCAAGCTACAATGTAAATGTGTAGGATTCTGAAACTGAACTTTTCAGCCTCTCTATTCAGTCTATGAAGCTAAGTGTGGTCCAAAGGAGCAGTGAGAGGTACCTTTAGTAGAGAAATTCTAGACAGAATGGTAACAACTTCCTCTCTAAGGAAATGTCAGTGATATTCCTAAAATACATTTGGTTGACTTTAAGCCCATGAAAATACACTTGAAGTGTTACATAACACAAGATAAAAAGCAAGGATTACAAGAAAGCAGTGTCGGAACACAGAAGAATCAGTGTTACTGTCGAAAATAACAGCCCATGTAACTAATTATAAACTATGACTTCCAGCAACAGCTTGCCTTCTTACATGCTTGAGACATATAGCTACAAACAGGCACAGAATTTCCAAGAAATTTACAGGTTTTGAGTAGACATCTCCCTCTCCCCAAATTTAAACACAAAATTGTATCCAAAGCTTTTTTAAAGGGTGGCCAAATAACTTGCTACTAAACCCAGCGAGTACCAGCTTCGGTCTATACTCAGCCAGATTTCATTAGCAAACTTATGAAGTTTTGCTAATCAGCCCATCTCTGTGATACTTAGCAGTGTGGAAGACTATCTAGAAGACATGTGAAATAAACATGAAAACTAAGATACCTGACACAGAAATATATTTAAGATTTCTTACCTGGATTTCTAATTACATGTGTATTCACATTGCTGCTAATATTCTGGTCATTGTGTTGCTGAAAGAGACAAGTACAAAAACTCACTGCTAAATCCCAAAGTTCATCTGAATTCATTAGAAAAATATCTTAACAATAGACTACTTTACTACAAACACAAATACTACTTGAAGAGTATTTGTGTTCTTTATTGACCTTTAAATCTAAGAAAAGAGTTACAATACTTAAAATATATATTTATGTATTTAGAAAGGGTCTGAAATTATTACCTGAGACTCTTGGCGTTTTTTGATTGCATGTTTATATAGTTTGTGTAGTTTTCTGGCATCAAATTCTGTAAACTTCGACACAAAAATCCACAAGTTTCTGAGGAAGAAGAAAAGAGAAGTTATAATTCATCCATACATTTGTTTTTCCTGTGCTATGCAACAGAACATGGATTTAATTCGAATTATTTGAACAGACATTTCAGACATTTGAAAGATTAATTTCTTTAACACTTTGTCACTTTGTAATAATTATCCTAATTACTTCAGAGTGCAAAGTGCACGGGAAGTAGTACTAATAAGAACTGTGTTAACAGAATGATTTGTGAAACTGAATGTTTGTTTGAAGTTTGAGCATTTTCCATTCAATAAAGGAAAAATTCTTCCAAACCGCAAATGTCTTACAATGGATGTGTAAGACATTTGACTTATAAGCCTTATTTCATGAAAATATCAGTGAGAGAATTTTTCCACAGAATTCCAAAGCCTGGTCAAAGCTTTTGAAACCAAATAAGAACTGCGAAAGTAGATGGAAGTGGCATAGCAATAAATAAATCTGTACCTAACCTGTGCTTGAAGGAATGAAAGAAAACCAGATCCAAGTCTTTTGCTGTCAAGATGCCAAAACCCTGAAGAAAACGTATGCTTCTATGATCACAGGTAACAGATCTAAAGTCTAGGTGGAAGGCTTAAAAGACTACAGATTCCAGTGTTCAGAAGTATCTGAAGCGTGCAGGCTCAGGATGCAACAGTCTGTTTCTTCACTGATTATTTAAAGATTATAATTTGGTTTAGAGGTTTGCAAAAGCAGTCAACGGTGTGCCTAATGACACCTGTGTACCTTTTTTATAAGCTAAGTAGCTTAACTACTCTTCTTATCAAAAATAGCCAAAATACATATTCTATTAATCTACATATAATATTGTTGCAGTAGTATGAATAATATCTCTATTATGAGTTTTCACTTGAAGAAATAAAACATTTCCCAAATTTAAGACATGGACCTTGGTTTTGTATCTTGGATCACCTTAGTATTTTGAAGTAAAGCAAGTAAAAATAGCAGAAGCATTCTACAGTAACAGAAGTCTTCAAGAAAATTAAACACTTAACAGACTTCTGTATATGGAAGTGCAAGATGCATTTTCAACCATAAAAAGATTAAAGTGCATATTCTAATGAAACTAACTGAAATTGCATTAAGAACTTAACAGTGAAATATACTAAGTTTACACACCAACACTGTTTCTTACTTTTATAAACTTTTCAACTCAAAGATGCAATTTTTTCTTTCATTTTTGGAATACATCCGAGTATGTTATGATACATCATTTATCAAGTATCAACATGCAGTATCTAATTTAATTTTAGAGTGTATTTTAAAAAGAATAAAGAATTCTGCAACTCAAAATCATGCGAAGTTCATCATAAATTTAGAAATGCCTACTTTTAGCAGGAATTAAAAAAAAACCCCAAACACCTAAAAGCTGAAAAAAACCCAGATCCTTAAAGGATGCTTTTCCCAAAACACAGGGAAGTAACACGTTATTTAGCGTTTGCTCTCAGTTGTGAGATGACTCCACCTACTGGGCCAAATGCATTGCTATGCAGTATGAAAAAGTCAAACCATTAAAAGTCAGAACTCTGTAATCATCTTTTTATAGACTCCTAATTAAAACAGCAGAAAGATACAAGAAAGGCAGAACAAGAAATAATTAAGAACTTTCTGTTTAAGAGAAGCAATTACAGATTTTCCTTTTCCCAGAAAAAACCACAGAGAATAACATACTTTCTCCACTGTTTAATTTGTTCAGGATTTGTGTACTCCTTCAGACATTCAGTAATGTGATCCCCAATTTTGATTAGACACTGTCTAGTATGTTCCAGCTGCTCCCTTTCAGAAAGGCCCTTCTCTGGTCGATCCAACTGTTTCAGTGCTGCTTTAACAGGCCTCATTCTTTCTTTGCACTGTAAAATGCAAAAGAAGAATGTATTAATTTAAAGGTGAAATAAGAAAAAAAAAAAGAATTCTAAAACCGACCCACACTTTACTGTGAGATGTATACATATACACGCATCTATATACAGGCAGAGACAATATTGTTATAAGCCAAATGAAATACAAGACTTGCTCACAGCTCTTAAAAATCTTTTACATGTTTCCTTTGGAAAAAGTTGTATTTTGAACCCAGCTGGAAATTTATTCTGTGAAAGCATTAAATTTTATAAAATACAGATATTAAGGATTTAGAAAGCACTACCTTAATACAAGGGATTTTCTAAGGAAAGGGACTCATTACAACTGGGTTTTACAAACATAACTCTCAGCACAAGCATATAGGAGAAGACCTAGACTTTTTAAGCACCTTGAAAGCTGTAAAACTTCCAATGTCAGCATGAAGTATGAGACTGTTTAGTACATTTCAAACAGATACTTTTCTGCAACAATTAAACCTGGCATTCAGCAGGGGATCAATGTTGCTTCTCTGAGCAGTTCTCAAATACAGATACTAGCAGAACTTGCAGTATTTAGACTAAAGCCATTTTGGGTATGCCTAGATTAGTGACACCAGTGATGGCAATACAGATACATGTCATATGCACATTCTTGAATTTTCACACTTCGGATCAAATGTTTTAATAATAAATCCAGATAAAACCAGTCAGCATGATTTAAGTTACAGACACTTGCTTAGCAATACCATCCAATTACAATGGCATGGTAAACAGATGAAACGCATATTCTCCTTGTCACAAAGAGCCAAACTAGTTAAGCCTGAACAACCCTCAGCAGCAACTTCCATTTGAAAGTATAGTTAAATACACTAATTAGACTACATCTGACCATGGCATAATGATAAACATACATTCCAGAGCAAAAAGCCTGGATAAAAAAAAATAAATTCTGTACAAAGACTCAATCTAGAATTACTTCCAGTAAGAGCAAAAGGAAGTCTATAAACAAACAAACAAACACACACATTTAAAATAATAACTTTTTTGGAATGGAATTAAATGGATTATTGCAGTTACCATGTAAGCATCTAGGGACAACTCAGGAAAATCAGGGAAACTGTTCCATTGCCAGGTCATGCCACTAATTAAGCAGCTGCATTACATATTGCACTACCCACAGCTTAAAGTAGCCTTTAAAAGACAGCTTACAGAGTGCACTACTTAAATACAGAAGTGATCATAAAAATATAACTGTACATGGATATCAAGTGTCTTTCTGTCACTTAATCACATGGACATATCCACCTGCATTACTTGAGGCTCATCCTAAAAATCACAGGTGAGTTACTTAGAATGTTTAGAATAAAGCTGTACAGACACCAGTCACTACCACACTCAAGAGAATCCCACTTGTGTGTCACAGCCAGCACCTACAACAGCCCCAGTAATCCTGGCTGGTAGAAACAAACAACTGTTGAAACGTGAATGATGAAACATCCACAGGAAAGTAGCTGCTCAGAGTTGCTCACTGATACCTTTCCAAGGGCCCCAGCCACCCTATAAAACTTTACATAAATTGTGTGCACATACCTTTTTTCCTGTAATACTGATTCTGTTCTTAGTCAGAAGTAGTGATTAAACAAAATTCTTTTGGTGTCAGAGACATTACTCCAGCAAGGTATTTCTAAGAGCTTTAGCATTTGTTCCTTCCTGTGTCTACTCATCTCAGTCTGCAATACTTCAGGAGAGAAGTGCTGAAACTGAATTTCTCTTGCTATCTTACAAAGGCAGGCATATATGGTAGGATGAAGCCAGAGATTCCAGCAAGGTATTGAAGTTCATTCATATCTGCTCTTTAAGTTGTTCTTGAGGATATAACCTTACAGTCTATATTCTAAATCCATTCAGTACACAGACCACTGGGTAAGTTTTCCTACTATCCTGCATAAATACAGTAAACAACAAAATAGAACTACCGGAATGAAGAGAAAAATTACTTCAGTACAGTGGCAGTAACATTCATTGATCTGACATTTTATTAGGGAAAGATCACCTGTGTTATTGTGGCCTGTAACAGAATCAAGAATATCAGAAATTGTCCTCATTTAGAATTGCAGGTATAAATACTAACTACCAAAAAGGGACTTACCACACTAAAAGTTTTTTGATCCAGTTCTTCAGATTCTTCTGATATAGGAACTGGTTCACTAGTTGCAGTAATATGAACTGGAGTATCCAACAGTGGAATTTTTTTAGTTTTTTCTTTACTTTCAGATTTGATTTCATTTACCTAAGGACAAGATATAAAAATATTTAAATAATTATTTTATTTTGGCTCTGGAATTATCCTGTAACATACAACAATCCCTGTAACAACTGCATTCTCTTCAATAATAAGAATTAAAACTATGCAGACATGCTGACATTCAATGAGAGCACATTTTACTTTCTCTGTGGGATGGAAAATGAGAATGGAAAATGAGTAAGTTTCTTGAACACACTTGTACTCTCAGTCCAACTAAGATAGGAAGATAAGTATCATCGAAGATGTAATTTCCCATTTCAAATGCTTGTCCTCATGATTTCAGGCAGTAAAAATAAAACTTCAAGTGATGTAAAAGACTTCAATGAAATGACAACTGATCAGACCCAAAATACCTTTTCATCTTAAAATCATTCATATAAACCTAGTGTCCTTTTCTAGTGCTATATAAGATAAACAAACCTAGTTACCTTCTCTTCCTTTACTTCTTTCTGTGTAGATTCTTTAACTTTGTTTTCTCTCTTTTCTTTAATATCTTTTTCTTTTAATTCTTTCTTATCCTCTTTTTCTTTTTTCTCCCTTTTCAAATCCCTCTTATTTTCCTTTTCTTTTGTCTCTCTCTTTTCTTCAGCTTCCTTCTTTATACCAATATCTGGCTCAGGCTTTTCTTCATTTTCTTTTTCTGCTTTAATTTTTTTATGTGGATGTTTCACTGAAACAATCTCATCCTGCAATATGCAAGCATATATGTCACATAAAACTGAGTTCCTATCTATACCGGTTTTGTAGCTATCAAAATTAAAACATACTTTTTATTTGTGCATTTTCTTCTTTTTGGATATAGATTTAACACCTCATCAAATACATCTGAATGCCATTGTAAAGAAGGATGAGAACTACTCATTTCCTTGATGTGACAAAGCAAGTACTGATTTGGCAGTGGTAATGAGAAATTATGTCAATTTAACTTAGAATTAACTTAGAATTCTGTCCCTCTGTAGGGTAGTTTAGCTAAAAACTGTAAGGAAGTAGGTCTCAAAACTGAGCTGATTGCTCAGGACACTCAAGTGATGGGGATGTTAGAAAACCTCTGTTCTAGTTAGCTTTGTCCCAGTAACCCTTTACCAATCCCGTATTAAACATTCACAGGACAAGGTAACAGAGTCCCAGCTTTTTCCAGATGTGTTCTTTTTACTAGGCTTAAAAAGAAAGGTCTTAGTTGCAGATTGTCTGATAGGGCCCATTTAATTATCTGAAGGTTAACAGAATGACACTCCACTGGTCTTTATAATACTCACAAGGTTTGAGGTGGAAACTCAAACCCTTACAGACAATAGAAAAATACTACAGTAAGTAACAAAAGTGTTCAGGTGCAAAAATGATTATTATCTTTGCAATTAGTTGAATACACCCTGGAAAGGCATATATAGAATCCATTGCAGAAAAACAGATAAAAGAATGCCTAATACATGGATCTGAACAAGTTACTTAGATGAGGTATCAAGTAATCAGCCCAAGCAGGACTTCAGTATTTAGGTATGATGGAAACTTCCCAGCAAAAATCCAATGACTTCAAGAGTTTCCTGAATGTTCTAGAGGTTAAACAGATACATTTTAAATATTGCACACACTACAGCAGCTGAGTAGCTAAAGCCAACCGCTTAGGTGGTTAAATCCCATTCTTGTATATAGTCCAGCTTTCAGAAATGCAATTGTTAGTCTGTGTCCAAAAGTATTAAAATGATGAATATCTTTTATTAAACAGACAAAAGGGGACAGCATTCTAGGCACTTTCCCAAAACATAACGAGTCAATCAGCTGACTGGCAATGTCTTCTGTTGTGAGTGGAGATGTAGTCTAACACTGTTTTTTCAAGTAGCCTGAATACTGAATTTGCTTAGTTTTAGGATTCAGTTGCTGATGTTAATTTACTGGGAACTGTGACGATGCTCACAGTTCTTATCTTACATTCCAGACAAATTATTTTACCTATAAATATTAGTCAGTCTACACAATTATTTTTTTTTATGTGTTTGCATTTTATTCTTCATAGTATAATTTAAATACATACACGCTTTAGTTAAAAATGACAGCGTTTTATAGATGTGTCATGGTACTTCTAAGCCTGACAGACTTAACAATTTTTTTTCATAAGGAGTGAGTTGACAATTACAATGGTTTGTAAAATTTAAAATTAGTTTACTTTAAATTTAAAAATTTAAAATTTAGTTTACTTAAACGAAGTAGTATTTTAATGATACATATAGATTTGCACTGATTTATGTGAACTAATTTATTTCAAAATAAAATTAGCTTTGACATGACCCTAAACTTTACCTGAATTTTCATCTCTAGTGGTTTCTGCTGTGTGACAAATTTTAGAAATAAAAAAGACCCTATAGAAGTACTGGCCTAAAAGAAGTAACATCAGAATTAACATAACACAACAAGGCTAAATAGTTGGTTAAATAGACTTTTTGGATAATGAAATACATACACAGGAGCTTTCACATGCAAGTCTTGAAATACCATTTATTTCATGCTGCTCCTTCTAACTGACCTTGATTTTTTTTTGAGCCTGAATAAAAATTTTACCTGAAGCATCGCTATCAGTACTTATAAAACATTAGCCAGAAACATTAGTTTTATAATTGTGTGTTACATTAGGCTTGCATTTCTAGCAGATACAATGCTGAATTCTTTAAAGAATGCTGAAACTAAGCAATGCCACTTGTAATTAGACCACAACAAGTTTTATAATATAATTTGGAAAACTACTCATAATTCCGCAGTTACTGGCTCATCATTACATTAAAACAGACAGTCTTCCATGTGCTTGTACTGATGCAACATCAGTCCTAGTGGCCACAGGAAAAGGATGACATTCAGATACTTCAATTTTATTAAGTCAAGCAGAATATACAATAGAATAGTTATCTTTACCACGTGAAAGATATTTACCTTGTTATCCTCATCATCATCTTCATCAGATTTTTCTGAAGGCTGTGGTGAAGAATCACTTTTTATTTCATCTTTTATTTTTGCAGCCTTTATCACCTTATTCTTCTTAGTTCTTGTTTTCCTCCTCTTTGAATTGCCCTGAATGCAAATTGGCCTCTTTAATACCTCTACTGACAAGAACCTTTGTACCACAGTTGTAAAAAAAGATTTATTGCCACTAATGACCGCCACTTTTCTCAGGACTGGAGGCAGAGCATAGCGCAACAGTGGCGAACACATACAAATAAAAGAATACTACAATATGAAACTCGCAATTAATTTCTTGAGTTAATGTAATACAATATTAGCAATACAGAGTAATACTACATAACAAAAAAGAGCAGAACTAAAAAAGAAAAAGAATCAGCTGACATGCCTGTAAGTGTATGGTTTTTATCTCAGTAATGGATGCCAAATTTTACTTACTGCACCAGCAAGCCTTTGTGCTTCCTTCCTTGCAAGGTCTTTGTTCAGTAATTTAATGAGGTAGTCTGCACGGGTCTGTAACTGTTTCGCCTGGGGTTTCTTATCTGGATCATCAGGCAAAATCTGAGAAGAACAACAGTAGTATCACAGCTATGAGTACATACTACTAAGTTTAGAAGGCGATAGCCTGGAGCACACAGAATAGAAAAAGCTGTGTGATAGAATGTGGAAAACAATCCACTTCAACTATACCTAGCAAATATGCCAGCATGCATGAAACAATGGAGAATTTCTTAAATATTTTTATTTCTCTCCAATTATGCAGCCAATGAAGAATCTTGGTGATGGCCTTACAGTTTCAAACTCACTCAAGAAACCAGTCTCTTATTTATATTTCCACTTTTATAGTTTACCTAAGAAATTCTGAGCTCCTATACCAGTCACCTACAGAACTCCTGGCTCTGCCTCATCTTCTAAATGCAAAACTCGCTACAGGTTATTGCAGATCCAAAGACATAAACAAATAGTTTCAAAAACCAGGCAAATTAACGGAAGGCAGGAGTAGGAATCATTATTAAGTTAATTTGGATAAAACCCTGACTCTTCAAATCTCAAAGCCACAGGTTGCTGGCACTGTCATGAAGTTTACTTCATACCAGTCTTTTCCTCAATACCTGTTGCTCACCGTGGCTGAAGAGCTATCGCACTAATTCTAATACAGCTACTCTCATGTTGTGAGTGAAAGACAGCTTCAAGTGAAGAATCTGGGTATTATGTGGGAATGGGGAAACCAAATCAAATCTCTAGAAAAACCTTCCTTCCAAAAGTTCAAGAGCATAAAATGAACAAAAGCCAGAACATCTAAAATCAGAGAAGGAAACAACTGAAAATAAAAATTCAAATGACAGAGGTCCAACTGCATGAAAACATGGCAATTGACTGCAAGAAGGCATCCTTCAACTGAATACACAAGATCTTGAAATCTAGTAATATACCACAAAAAAGATACTAAGAAACACAATTGACTTAAAATGTTCCTTCAATTTCAATTACCATATGATAAGCTCTCTCGGTCACTGTTCTCAGTTACATTATTACCTAAACAAACTCCTTGATGAAGTGGTGTAGATGACTTACCTTCTGTGTTAAACTGAGATCAGGATCCATTTTTATCATTTCCCAGCTGCCATAACCATATTCATAGATGCCTATTAACAGATTGGAATCATCTTCCTTACCCCAATCTATATCGAAATGAGCAGCCTTGGTATGGCATGGGATGACATATCTAGCAGAAATAAATTAGAAATACAAATAAGTGATTTTTACTTCTGAAGCTTAGCCAAGGTGGAAGGGAACACACTAAAAGTGATGGAAGTAGAGTTGTTTTCTCTCCTAAGATGCCAGTATATTAAGGAAATTAATCTAAATATTTACTGTTGAATTTCCTTAACATTTCTGTAAAATATTTATTGATATCAGCACTGAAATGTTTTTTAAAGCTGGTTAAGATTAACATACAAAGAATAGACATCTGTGGCCATGAGCTGCATCAGAGTTGGCTAACCATGAAAAAAATGAAAGCATAAATCATCACCCAAGTGTAACTGCTAAAGTAGATAGTTTAGGGATTGTGATACATAAGGTGGCAAGGGAAAAAGTTCAGAAGGTAGAAAAAACTACTGCTGTGCTGTGAAACATACTGCTTTCCTTTCAAGCAGAGGTGCCACGTACAGCAGCTCCTCAGCAAGTCTGAATCCTAGTCCTGATTATTATTAGCAACTGAACACAATTCCCAGAGAATACAATCGCGAAGCCAAAGCTGTTACTGGCTTCCACGGCAAGGGAAGAAAGAATGACAGATGTGGAGCAGGTTACTGCTGCCAGTCCTTACAAGGAATAGAGGGACAATGCTGTTGCAGTGTGTTTTGAATCAAAGTTGTCTGAAAAAAGTTAATAGAACTTTGAAAGTTTTCTACATTACTATTTCCTTAATAAAAAATAAAATAATAAAAAAAATACCTTTTTCTTTCTTCTGGATCTGATGGAATGGATTTGTGCAGTGGTGCCAACTCTTCTTCGTGAGAGATGACTAGCTTTGCATTCACCTGTACTCCTGAGATTCGGAATGTTGGGCCTTTAACTTTCCCAAGTCTACCTCCTTAAAGTAAATTAAAAAGCTATTAAAATATTTACCTTTACAAATATCATACAGAAAAATCTAAAGAAAACAACTAAGACTGATGCTATAGCAGAAAACTTTCAATTATACCAAATGACCTTTTCTTAACCAAATGCCCAAATTAAGCTCCAGAATCAAAAGGTCTTTCAGATAATAAGATTAAATTTCACAGTAATTCAAAAACATGCTGCTTTCTCCAATGAAAATTCACACACAGGAAGAGGAAAAAAAAAATCATACTGTAACACTTTACAATCCTCCAGCATGCCAACATTTTTGTTTATATTTTCCCCCAATAAAACTGTTTTCTGTTATGATATGAATGCAAGAATAATTAAGAACTCATTTTTATTGTCCCCCCAAGCCCCCTGAACACACTGTACCTGCTCTTTCTTGTCCAGATGAGTTGTCCTTTAAAGCTTTAATGCATCCATTATGTACAAGCTCTCCCAAACGTCTAAGATCTATCTCTGATTTATCAACTAGCTCAGCATCTCTAGCTACAGCATCTAACCTGTCATAAAACAAACACATATTTTTATAGCTCTGAAACTTTAGTAATTGTGAATGACTTCTTCAGACTTTGAAACTAGAGAAATGTTCAGATAAGTCATCAGTCACCTGTACTTGCTATGCTGTGTATAGCTTTGATCCAAGACAAAAAAAAAAAAAAAAAAAAAAAAAAGAAAGCACGTCTCCAGTATCAGATGACAATACAGCAAGAACCGTAAAGGACCCTAATCCTACAGTGTTAAATTACATTACTGCACATTTCCTTAAAAAAGAAAAGGAGTCATTATATACAATATGTTCATATGGACTATAAGTATTTTTAAGGAAAATAAGGATGGGAAGTTTTTCTTAGAATTTGGAATAATAATCAAAGTTTAAAAATAAGAACTGACAATAAGGAAAATGCAAAACTAACTTCAACAGTCAGAGTGAATAAACTGATAGGCTTTCAACAGGCTATCAAACAAGACAAATGAATGATTATCACCAATGAATTAAACAGGACACCATGTAAAGTATAAAGAGAGTAAGTCCTGCAAATTGAAAGGTTTGCTGTGTGGCTGTTGGCACACATACCATACACGAAGAAAGGGAAGATATTAAGCTAAAGTCATGTTACATTCAAGGCAAAAAACTAGACACTATATTTTCTCTTCAGTCTAACGTTTCTTGGTATATTTTTAAATTTTTATGAAAACAAGGTTCCAAGTTCCTACACAAACAATAAACAAGTTTACCTTTCAAGCGGGCCACCAAATTTCTTGTAACTCTTGATAAACCTAGTAACAGAAAATAATTTTGCCATTTAAATGCATGCTTAACTAATTACACTGGTTTTAAAATTGTATTAATACAGTTACGCATCGTAGTGTAACACTATATGGACAATAAAAAACCAAGACAAAACAAAAAACTAGAGAGGGCAGAGCAGTTTAGTATAACCAGAAAACCCAAAGTCTGAGTTTTATTTAAGAACTGATTCAATATAACAATACAAGGTACAAATTATTTCAGAAATTGCTTTATTAATTTCACAAGATGGAAAATTCAGCAGCTGAATGTGTCTAATCATAAAAGTTTAATGTGGATTACAGTAAATGGAGATTATGTTATGCCTTATATAGTAAAAGGAGCAATTAGCAACAGGTGATCTGAAGACTCTGGAAAACACAGCATGAAAGATACTCTGTAGGCATGTGTAAGAGATTGAAAGAAACTGGAGATACCTGGGATAGAAAGGAAATGAAATAAAAATAAAATCAAAATAATTAAAAAAAGAATGCCCCAACAATCAAGGCCTCAAACTGTTAGTGCAAGCACAAGAATAGTCTTGAAAAAAGTATCAATTTGCTGTGTTGTTAGATGAAATGGAAAGGGAAACAGGATCTTTTAAAGTTGTTTCTCTAACCAAAAGTATTTTTAAAGCTTTACAGCATTTTAGAGAAATATGCATACTTTCAGAAGCAAAGCATTTCATAAACTGGAAAAGGTAAACAACTCTTCCTCCCTCTACCTAAAGAATATTTCAGCAACAAATATCGAAACGACCTGTTGTACAACATTCAAATAGGATTTCATATTTTTAGTTTGAAAAGGCATAATATAACATTAACACAACTACAGTGTCAAGAAGTTTAACAAGAAAACAAAATCCACTGAAATTTTTGTCATTGTCACTAGGAAGATTTACACGTCCTTTCAGCACTGCAGTTTTTAGATAATAGGATTGGAAGCAGAATGTTTGGCTTCTAAAAGAACACCTCACCCACTGTAACAACTGCCTTTTGAAATCTGTCTTCATGGGTTACAGGAATTAACAAGTTTAAAACAACCAAGAATATTTTTAAAACCTAATTTTATCCTTCATTAAAATGGGTTCAGATTTTTGACTGTTGACTGTCAGCACCACAAAGTACAAAAGATAAAATATTAAATGCCTAGAATAAAAAAAATTCTAAGAAATTCAGGTAAAACAGACTGCCTTCTGTACTTTCAAACTCCATAATTGTCGCGACGGAGGGAAGACACAGTCACTCAATATGAGTGATCAGCAGACTTTGTTTATTGTCCCTTACAGTCACCTTTTATGCCTTGTTATAATTAGCTCACACATATTACAAAAGTTAAGCTCATTATTGGTTAGTTGCCTAAATATCAAGTCCACCCCCTAGCTTCTCTTCTGTAATCTGTTCCCACCTGCAACATTCTTTTCCCACCTCAGTCTTCCTGTTATTTTGTAATTTTTGCTTTACTTCAGATAAGCTGAGAGTGATGTGCATTTTTGTCCAGCCAGCTGGACTATGTCTATGAGACCTTTTTCAGCTAGCCAGTTATCCACACATAATAATAATAATAAAAAATTTACTTGTCCCTTTAAATATATGTGTCCCTCTATCTCTTACCGCCTGATCTCTGCATCACTAAATCCTTTGATATTTTCTCGAGGAATAGTTCGTGGTCTTCCACGTTTTTTTGGCCGTTTTCTTTCTGAGATGGAGTCACTATCAGATCCAGAGTATCTTCTGCTCCTACTGCGCCTCCCTTCACTTCCATTAAAGCTGATCTGGAATTTCAAAATATGCAGTTCAAAGCCAGATGATTAACAAACATAAATAAATTTTTGCTTACTCTGAAAAAAATATGTGTTCAGAAAAGTGGGAAAAAAACCCCCAAACCTGACAACAACAACCACCAAACAAATCAACAGCAAAATAAAAGAACAAGTCAGTAAGAACTGTAAACAGTAAAAAAAAAAAAGAAACAGTAAGAAGTAAAAAAACACACCTGTTTTGCACAGTTTCTCATCCTTGGAAGCATATATATTTCTTCAAGTTCCTTTTGTCTTTCCTCCTCTTCTATTCGTCGTCGCTGAACTTCCGGAATGATTTCTTCCCAATTTCTTGAATTTCTTTCTGGTTCCAACTCAATATCATCTTCATCCATATTGGAAAAGTTGGCCACCTTGTATATCAGAATACATGTATTCTTATCAAACCAATACACGACTATTTGAAAAAGACTAAGCAGCTAATATTTTAGGAAAACAAAGGTCTAGATGGCAAGTTTTTTGCATTTACACATTTTATCTATTTTTATATATGCTATTATTTTATATAGAACATACATATACAAAATGCTTCATAAAACACTGTCCCTAATGAAAGTACTTTCATTCATTTACGAAATGGACAGAGACTCCATGCAACATGCACTAAGATGAGAAATGATAAGAATGTTTCTCTTCCTTTAAAAGGTGTTAACTAATACAGATGCATAATGAAACACCTCCCCAATAGCTGTAAGAGTGCTGTTTAACTTCCTTCAAAATATGGCTAACAACATTTGAATACCTGAGTTAATGTGAAACTATAATAATGTAAGACTAACCGAACATTAATGTAGGAATCAAAATCCATTGCAAATAAACAATCATCAGGGAAGCTATTTAATAATCTACTGATCTAAACAAATACATCACACTCTGCATTTCTTTTGCACCCAGGTAATAGTATGTTTAACTGGTAACACTTAAAATACTTGGCATTCAAGTCCACTTCAGGGCTAAAAGCTATATTGAGAAGTCATCGGCTAAGAAATGTAAACTTTGTGTTCTGCATTCAAGGGTACTACAGCTGCTTAACAGAAAAGGCAGTAAATAAAACACAGAATTAGCAAAATACATCATATAGTTTTAAATGTTTATACTATTGGTAGGTATCCTGTATAGGTGAAAAGACGTTTTATTAGGAAGAGACACAGAGTTGACTTACTGAGGCATCTCATAAAAATGAAGAGATGGACAGGTACTCAAAAGCAAAATAGTACTGTTTATAAAGGAAAGTGTAATCATGGCAGGAGAGAGGTAAGACAGCAATACCTTGAACTGTGAAAGCAACTCGTCTCCTACAGTTAATGGACCTGGCTCATTTTCCCGTGTTTCAGCCCTCTTCAAGATTTCATCTATATCCATTTCCTAAAAAAGAAGACGTTTCTCTTTACAGTGAAATAATTCATACATATTTTCAGTAGTTTTATCTACCCTAGTCCAGAAACACTACTTACCTGGGGTTCCTGTTCTTCCCCTTCAGGTTCTTTAAATAGTTCCTCAGCACCAAACTTCAGAATTGCTGATAACTCCTCCTTATTAAAAGGCGTTGAGCTGAAATAAAGGATGTTTCAGGAAAAAGTTATCTTAGTAACTTGATAAAGTTCTCTATGATCATCAGTCAGTAAAGCTTTCTTTTTACTGTTAAATAAAAAAAATAATCTTATAAATATATTAAAATATTAAAATAAAAATAATCTTATAAATATATTAAAATATTATTTAATTAATTACATTTATTTTAACAAATATATATAACGTGAATAAATATCTATTAAGACAATATACTTTGCATCTTTACTTAATTAACTTTATTTTACCTTTTATTAAACAAGTGCAATAGCTTAAACTTTTTACTTACTTGTCAAATATACTTAAGGGTAAATTAGTATAGAAATAAATAGAAAATATACCTTGAAGGAGTAGAGCCTGTATGTAGTACAGTTTTCCCCGTAGTGTCCATTCTCTGAATTACTAAATGATCTAACACCATCTTTTTCTTGGCTCTTTCAAGAATATCTTCTTCTACTGATCCTTTTGTGACTAGTCGATAAATATTAACCTAGGTACATTTTAAAAAAGTAAGCAACAACAAGGAGAAATCTCAGTCTTCACAACGTATATTCTGAATTGACTGGTTTCAAATATGAAATACTAGTTCCATCATGTTACCACAGTCTTAGCATTTTAAAAAAACAGAAAAATAAACTTGGACCTGTCTTGTCTTAAACTTGATTTGCCACAGGCAAAACTGTCTTATTTCCAATTACTGTTGTATGTCTTCTGCAAGAATGAAACCTGAACAGAATTTAAAAATATTTAAGCAAGGGGGATGCACCTGATGCAACAGTTATTTTCTAGAATGACATGATGCCAATGGGACAATTGGGAATGTGGGACAGACAGTCCCATAACTCCTCTCTCTATCTCTCCCATCCATATACCACAGTTGCCATATTATCTCTCCATATAGAGAGATTTTTTAAAAAAGTTAAATGAGCACTACTAACATTTTTAGACATATGCATAAAGTATTAGTTATCCTCAAAACTACAACAACAATGAAGAGTACAGTGAGAGGAAAGCTACTGTACAGAACCCTCCTTCAGGTCTGGAGCTTAAAGCTGAATGTGCATACCTGTTTCTTCTGCCCGATCCTATGCGCTCTGGCCTGCGCTTGCAGATCATTCTGTGGATTCCAGTCAGAATCAAATATAACTACAGTGTCAGCGGATGCCAAATTGATACCTAATCCTCCAGCTCTGGTAGACAGTAAAAAGCAGAAGTCCTGAAATCATAAAATAAGAAATACTTTCATACACAATAACAGTCCTATTCTCAAATGAACCAGTATGACGCTTGTTTATGTGGTATGTGGTGCGGTCATATCATATACTACCACTTCCATAATTGTTGTATATTTAAAGCTTCTTTAAGTATAAAGTAAACATTGATATTGGTGTGTTTTGTAAATTGTTACTGACTTCTCAACAGTTTAAAGGAAGCAGCATCCTAGTAGATGATCACAGGCCAAAAAAATCCCAACCAAACAACAGACTGGCCAAGAAGTACTACTGTTAAAGCCTTGTATGTTACGAAGTCCCTCTACCACACCCCCTGCCCCAAGCCCTGGAAGGCTAAGCAGCCATGCCAGAGCAGGGAAGATGCTTGAGCCTACAAGTAACTGGTTCAGACAGGAAGGAAAAGCCTTCTGCCAAGTTCAATGCTGTTCAACATATTCATGAATAATACGAAAAACCAAAACACAGCACTGCACCAGCTACTAAAAAGAAAATTAACTCTATCTCAGCTGAAACCAGGACAATGATAAGCAAGGTGAAAAAGCCTGCAGATGATACAGAATTCTTCATTCACAGACAAGTATGAAAGACTGCAGAAGGATCTTGAGAAATGCAATAAAACAACATATGAAATTCAGTTACAGGAGATAGCACACCGTCAGGAATGAGTCCTGAGAATTGTGTTAGAAATTTCCATGTACCCCTTAGCTCAGCAATGGCCAAAAACTGTAGAGAATGTTCTAAATTTTTAGGAAAGGAATTTAAAAACAAACAAACAACAAAACCCAAATAAAACAAAACATAATTTTGCTGCTGCACAAATGCATAGTTTGCCTCCATTTTTAAAATGCATGATATATAAATTCCTCTTAATCTCAAAAAATGTACAGTGTACCTGTAAAGATTTCAGAAAAAGGCAACAATGTCTCTATGAGAAATTTGAAACAATTAACTTCTGTGCGTAACAAATATCTGAAGTTCACATTATGGAATTAAGTCCTTCTCCCTGCATCATAGCACAAACAAGCTCAGCAACTGACAAGTGCTACCCTTCATTTTCTGTCAAAAAAAAAAAAACAAACCACCCCCCCCCAAAAAAATAAACCACCCAAACCCAAACAAAACAACCTCCCCTCCCCCAAATATGCCTTTGGGGGATTTAAGCTGATCAAAGATATGGAATGGCTTACATATTAGGAATGCTAAATAAGCTACAAATCTTCCAACTCAGAAAAGATTTGAAACAGGCACCTATATATTTACAGGTTGCTCACAAAGAACAGCTAGAAATCAATTCTTCACTATTTCTTCCAGGGCAAATAAGTAGGTGGCAACAAATAAAAATAACAAAAGCCACATTTGAAACAATTAATGATGGCTGTCCATGCAAGAATAGACACGTTAGTCCCGCCCACTGCCAAAGGATGTTTTTGATGCTAATTGCTTGTGTAAGGTCAGCGCTCTTGTAAACATTGTTGGGTTAGATTCTACACAGGAACAAAGGTGAGGTTAGATTTCTGCAGCATTTATATAGTAATTCAAATTACTTTGATAAAAAGTGCAGGAGGGGGCCTGCAAATCAGGACCATAAAGTGGCAATCAGTTAGCTGAAAGGAATGTGCTAGAGCTCTTAGGCCACAAACCCTGGGAGGACAAGGAATGTGAATAGATAACAATCAACAGGGTGAGTCATGCCGGGAATGAGGAATGGATGGTGTGAAGGAGAGGTAACACCTTGCTGTTAATTGATGAAAGTGTCCTTTGTTTGTAGTTAACCACCAATCAGGGATTGCCTAGTATGTAATGCTTAGCTTAAAGAACCAATCTGTTTAAAGCGCGCAGCTTCTGAAAACAGATACAAACTCGTGATTGTGTACAATAAATGGACATTTGCTTGCATCAAGCAGTGTCCCGTCTCTTCATTCGCCGCAAAAAAGCTTCAGAAAAAAAATTATAGATACAGAATTGCTTACCATTTTTACGTTACGTGTTTTCTACTTAAGAGAAAAAAGTAGATGTAAACCTTATAGTCTAAGCAATAACAATGAATTTTCAACCCTATTGATATAATCCTCACTTTTCTCAAGCCTTTATTTTTTGTGCAATGTTTCTTTACATTTCTTGAAAAAAAATAAAACTTATTCCTTAGGGAAAAAATGCCATACCTCTGATCCTTCTGCATTGAAATGATCCAACGCTTGTTTCCTCAATTCCCCTTTTATTGATCCATCAAGTCTCTAGAGAGATTGAACAGTGCAGTTAAACAGTAATTCTCATATTCAAAATAACAGCAACTTGAATTTTCACCTGCCAAAACCATTACGTGACGGAAAAGAGTAATGCAACACTTGATGTAATATTTTTATTTCACCTGTTTAATTTCAAAATACTACTTAGCACATAACAAGTGCTAGTCTTTCTAGAAAAAGAACAAATTTTCTTACAACTTTTCTTAACCAAAGTGGTAAAGATCACATATCACGAAACAGCTGAGGTTGGAAGGGACCTCTGGAGGTCATCTTGTCTAACTCCCCTACTCAGATGGGGACAGCTAAAGCAGGTTGCCCAAGGTCTTGTCCACATGGCTTTTAAATGTTATAGAGGATGGAGATTCCGCAACTTCTGGACAACTTGTGACGTTGCTCTGTAATCCTCAGAGTAAAGAAAATACTCTTGTATTCAAGATCAAAGCTTCATGGCTACTACTACCAAGATTCTTACCTGAAAGGGAAACTGACGATACTTCAGATATTCTGCTAGGATATCCAGCATCCTCACCATCTGTGAGAAAATCAGAACTCTGTTGCCACGTTCTCGCAGACGAATCAGTAGCTTGTCAAGAAGGATTAGTTTCCCACTGCTACGTATTAAATGCTACAAAAAGCAAGAAATATATATTACAAAGTAAGTTCATCACTAATACACATTGCAGTTGGTTAGACATCTGAGGTTTGCTTTTCTTTGTATTGCTGTTGAAAGGAAAAAAAAGGCAAATTCTGACATTCCTTAAGAATTCCATAGTTTAACACATGAATATAATATACAGTGTCCTAGAAGTTAAAAAAAGCCAACCAAAACAAAAACCCCACCAAATCCATATGACCATAAGACACTACTGCTATATAAATTTACTGGTATGCAGCATTAACTGAACATAAAAGTTTACTCTGATTTTAGTTTAGTTGATTCTAACTGAAATCAACAGAATTACTAACTCACATATTTTTAAAAGAAATGCATTGTTCAGTTCCCTCTCAAAGTCACATCTTAACATCTCATCAAAACATGACTATATGGGCTTAAAAACATAACAAGTTGTGATGTAGGCCCAAGTCCTTATCTGCCAAGTAAAAAACAAAATTTGTTAACCAATAAAATATAACAATGATAAAAAGCTACCTTAGTTCTACTTGCTCTTCATTTCCCACCTTTTGAAGAGAAATAGGTACTGCTGTTTAACTGCCAGAGTATTTTTAAAGAAAGCCCATCAATCAAGTTTCTCAGGCAAGATAAAGTGAGAGAATTCTTGTTCGTGGTGCCTAACACTGTAACCCACCTAAAGCCTGTTAAGCCTTCTCAGCTCCAGTGTGAAATTTAGTGTTGAAAACATTACGTCCCTTTATGTGAAGATGCTTAGACAGAATCTGGGAGGATGCTAAATTCTGAGTTAGCTGCTTTTATTCTTTATGTCAGAAAGGAAGAGGACATTTGTCACCGCACAAACTAGTGGCTTTGAGAAGGTATTTAAATTACCGACTTGAAAACTTCCAGAAAAAAAAAATACCATCTTTAAGAAACATTTTTGTTGGTATAAACTGCATCAACAACAGCAGCCTTATCTGTTGCTGTGCTTCTCAACAGTTTTAGTACAAATACCAGTTAACCTTAAAAAAAAAAAAACCAACAAAAAAACCACACCACCAACAGACCAGACCATCTTTGGTAGTGATGGTAATTGTTTTCATCTGTTACAACAACAATGACAAAATCAGACTGAGCTTTGGATGCTTGTTACTTTCATTTCTTTTCACTTTGGTTGTTTGCAGGCATACAGAGAACAATATTTGGTTATAAAAAATAATAAAAGCATTCTGCAGATGACATTCCGCTATTACATAGGTTGCTGGTGTATCACTGCCAGTCACATGCACTTCCACTCACATTACGTTTACCAGCTTAGCTGCTTCATTTCACTTAGGTTTAAAATAGGTCTTAAGCTTATTTTGCATGAAAATACACAACCTGTTTAAAACCGTTTTCTTTTTTACTTTGATTGTAATTAAAATCAGTGACATTTAGTCAATTATCTGTCAATTATTTGGTTCAAATTAAGATATAAAAATCAAGTCACTTACCTGTAAAACCCAGGATGCACATTTTCCAGAGAACCTGTTTTTATTTAATACACTTCGGTAAGAGTTAATAAACTACCAGAGCACTTATATGTAAACATTGCAAATATGAAACAGAACTTTTTTTAAAATTATTACTAAGAAGTGACATTACCTGTAAGGCCTCCTGTTTATTATAGAATTCATTATCATCTGGTGGCTTAATGAGGTAGCAATGGTTACAACACTTCTTGAGTTCCATCATGATGTTCAAAAAGCCCGAGGTACTGCCTTTTGAACCTTTACTGAGGGCTTTATAATTCCTAGTTAAAATCCACCTATGATATAAGATGTACAATGTAAGTAATTTCTAACCATATGTGGAAGCAACAGATGTAAGTTCTCAAAATATAAACAAGCTAAAGAAAAACAGCAGCTCCCAAATGAATGTAGAAACATGCCAAACTAGAGAAGCTACATGAATAGACATTAGACCAGTATTCTTAAGCCCCTGCAGCATAAAGTTTTACTGCTGTGAAATTCTAGAAGCCTCAAGTTCAAACTGCATTATAAAAACTATTATGCTTCAGTAAATTGCACATAGACATATCACTAAAACAGCACAATTTCTAAAAACTGTTGTTTCTTACTTGTAATATTGTTTCTGCAATGCACTCATTTCCATCCTCAGAATTTGCTCAACTTTAGCAGGCAAAGACTTTTCTACATCTTTTTTAACTCTTCTCAGCAGAAATGGTTCCAGTTCTTTGTGAAGACTTGCATAACCGTATTCTCTCCCTTTGCCATGTTCCTCTTCAAAATCTTCCCAGGAGGAAAACCTTCAACATAATAAAAAATACGCACAAAACAGTGACATACTGCAACTGAAGCAGCAAAACTCAAGTAGAGAGATAACACAAAGAATGCATATAAATATATCACAAAAGCAAACACACATTTGGATTTCTTCCTCACTCCCTTCTGTTTAATTTATCCAATTTGTGAATTTTCATCTTACAAGAAATTCCAAATATTTTGACTGTAAATAGAGGAACGGAATTTTCCAAAAACATTTACAGAATGAAAACTACTGAATTTTAACCTCCCCAGCTGAAACCCAACATTTCTCTTCTTCCACAAGGATATCACTTAGATGGTTGCAGAACTTCCATTTTTACATTTATCAAGAGCAGCGCAAAAAAACCCCAGCTGTGTGGTTGGAAAGGGTGCAAGAGAATAAGCAACTACTTAATGTATGTTTTGCAGCTTCTATGGTCTAGCAGAAGCATAACTAACCTCTGCCTGCGCTAACAGCCTCGAAGAACAGACTATGATTCAATGAAGAATGGGTACTAGACCACAGTGTCTTTGCTCATAAGGTTCTGAAGAAGTCAGTACAATCCATAGCTCAAACTAGAGCTACAGCGCTTGACACCTACAATATGTCTGACAGGAATGTGCTTTCCACACGAGCTCTATTTTATCTTACATAGAAACAGAGGTCATAAAAGATAAGGTCAATGCAGTAAGCTTACTGCATGCAAACCATATAGGAAAACCAGATATCTGACTGAGCTACAGGATACTGGGCATCTTGGTACAAAGTTGTTTTCAGTAACAGTATTAACAGAACATTTGCCATTCTATTTCCCAAGAGTAAATCCGTGCTTTTTTCCTCTTAGGCTAAGATGAAGCTTTTGGTCCAGGTTCTGAACCATACACCAATCCATAATTTTTATGAGTTGCTAAAATAGAACAAGTTGCTACCAGTGTTATTTATCAGAAGCAGCATGAAAAAAATACATGCATCTACTTTATATAGAATATTTAAATTACCTTTCAGTATGATCCTCTACTTCTATTGATTCTCAAATCACTACACTATTTCACCATAATAAACCTGACCAAAAAAAATGTTAAAATGAGTCATGTAAAATTCCTTACTTTTCTGGCATGATGAAGTGCAACAAAGACCAGAGCTCTTTGAGAGAGTTTTGCAGAGGGGTTCCAGTAATAAGAAGACGATGGTTAGACTTAAAGTCTATTAAAGTCTTGTACAGAAGAGAGTCGTCATTTTTTAAACGATGAGCTTCATCAACTCCTATGAATGCCCAATTCAGACCACCAAGGAATGACTTAAAGAAATGGAGGAGATGGGGAACATTATACAAATAAACACATTGCATATCTTCCCACATTTTATAATCAAGCTATAAACACCATCACTTCCTGGTTTGTTTTAATAACATACGGACTGCTATATGTTTTCATAATAATTATGGATTTTACATTTGTCAGATTCAATGAAGGGCTAAGCAAGCATCCTAAGAAAGCATAAATTAAGTTTAAAAGGAAAAAAAAATGGCCAAAAGTCTGACCCACATTGATTTTACGTAACAAAAAGAAAAAAAAATCACTATCGGTCTCTTCTTCCCAGCATGTACAACCAAACAAACCAAAAATGTTCTGTTTCCTGACGATCTATAAAAATTTCCATTTAGCATTAGAAGGCTCAACAATAACTCTGTGTACCACCACTATGAAGACAGCATTAATATATGTACACATACTACTGTATGCACAATAATAAAGGAAAACTATATGGGATTTCAGAGTTCTGTATCATGTTTGGGGTTAGGTTCTTTTCAGTTTATTGATGGTGGTCTGCAAAGAAGTAGAGCTCTTTAAGATGGGAGATAATTACAATAATGAGAATCCCAAGCAAACTGGAGAAAAAGAAGTGTTACTCACTTAAAGAAATGGAAAAAGGCTGAAAGCCTCACCACACATATAGAAAATGTAGAGGTGCTTAAAAAAATAAAACAAAAAAACCACACACACACACAAAAAAACCAAACCTAAACCATGCACTGTCACAGTTCCAGAAGAAAAGCTGTTACAACTTCCATAAATTTAATGGCCCACAACCAAGTACATGCAAGTCGAAAGACAGTTTTACACTGGCGAAATGATTTTTATCTCCTTGAAGTGCGATTACCTTATCCTTCAGCAAAATTTCATAGGTTGTTAGAAGTATGTTAAATTTTAATCGTTTGGTTTGTGGATGCATCCATTCATGAGTTCTTATCTACAAAAAGAATCAAATGAACTATAAGTCAAAGAAAAAAAAACAGTCTTGCAGACTGGGATGAATTTAAGTACTGCAGCAATGTTAATGTTTAATGACATACAATAATATGATCACAAAAGAGAAGCACAACATATTAACATACACAAGACTGAACTTCCCACCTGTCTAAGCACTCCACAAATATTTTGCTTAGACTTCTGAATAAACAGCAAAGAACTTCTACAAAACATTTTTTACTTTAATGGATAAGCTTACTAACATTCAGAACACACATTAAGAAAACAAACCAATAATCTTTCAGGAAATCATGACTGGCTTGCTTACCTATTTATTTTTACTATATACACCTAAATAATCATGACAGAAGATAATTTGTTTTCAAATGCAAGACCAAATTTTTAATCCTGTTCACTATTAAGCAGAAATGACATCTTCCACACACACTTTTATCAGATGAAAATCTAAGCTTTCAATTTGCATCTTAAATACATAGTGTTTCAGGAAGTATTTGCTCAGTCCTAACCAAAATATTGGAGATTAGCAGAGGAAAGGAATATGAAGTGAGTCTTGTTTATCTAAAGGCCTTTCCAATGATGGAGAGAAATACTTACCATGTTTCTGCTAGTTATATCTCCTAAGTAAACTACAGAATTCATCTGAGGAGCCCAAGTTTGAATCTCTCTTTGCCAAGATGTCAAGGTAGAAAGCGGCACAACCAGCAAGAAAGGCCCATACAACTGATGTTCATGAAACAGGTAGTTCAGAAAAGAAATTGTTTGTATTGTTTTACCCAGACCCATTTCATCCGCAAGAATACAGCTATTCCCTCTAAAAATAAAATAATAAAAAAAAAATTAGATTTAGGGGATATGTAATGAGGGAGAGGCATTGGAGAAGAAAAATTATATTTTGAGCATAAAGACCATTCATACAAGTTTTCAAAATTTTGAAACTATACATCCTGAAGAAATGTATTTCCTTTGTTTTTCAATAAAAACAATTTCCAATTGCCCACCCCTACTTGAATTAAATTAACAAGATTCACAAAAAAGTTGCAAGCATTCCTAATGAGTCTTACTTTTAGAAGTGTAACATTTACGTTGACATTTCAGAAGAGTTTGGGTTTTCTGGCCTGAATGTTATTAGGTTTGTTGTTCAAAAATATGACTTACCTCTACATGAAATTGAAAGCAAAGCAACAAAAAGCTTAGCTGTTTTTTGAGAACAGCCACGAAAATTATAAGCTTTGGTACTACTTAGACCAAAAGCACTCCCCTCAGACCTCTACTTTGAGCTTACTTTATGAAACCCTCTACCTTCAAAACAAAATACAGAAAAATCTATTTCAAACTTTTACAAATACTTACAGTTTACACACAGAAAAACTTATTTCAGACTGTACTTACTTGCACCATGAGTGAGCAAGCCAATTCAAACCATTTAACTGATAATCTCTTAACTCCAAACTTTCATGTCCTCCAATGTAGGATGGTTGCTTCTTTAATGCAACAAACCTTGGCCTCTGTTTTAGAACCTGTCAGAAGCAAATTGATCATCAGTCCTACTACTGACTGAAGTTACCAAAATGTCTTCCTACAGAAAAAAAAAGCAGTAGGGATCTGCTGGGTCACAAGTCTACTCTTCATGAATCAACGAAAACTAGGCCATATAAAAACACAAGCAATTTCCAAGTTGAAATTAGTTTGATTGCTAATATAAATTTCATAATAGGAGTGACATTGCCTCACTCAAGACTTTACTTTTAAAATAAACTACAATACTAAACAAGCCCATCTTTGAAAGCCAGTAAAAATGTAGGGGACTGGTATCTACAAAAACCTACTCTTAGTAGTGATATTTTCCATATATATTACTATATATATTTATTAATATTCTGAACAACCTTCAAAAAATATTTCATAATATGCATCACCTGTCTGAATTCATATAAGACTTTCACATTTTAACTATCACTACTGATGTGGTGGCTTGAACCTGGCCAGCAGCTAAGCTGCCATCCAGTTGCTTACTCACTCCCCATCCCAGTGGGACACGGGAGAGAACTGAAAGAGTGAAAGTGAGAAAAACTTGTGGGTCAAAATAAACAGCCTATTGGGTGAAGTAAAAAACCCAACCAATCAAAACAAAACCCCACAACCAAAAAAAAAAAAAAAACCAACACAAAAGTGACAGAAAGGGACTGACACGTCAATTTACCAGCAGACTGATGACCAGCAAGTGTCCAAGCAACAGCCACCTTCAAAGCCCCTGCTCAGCCCACCCAGTTTTATTGCTGAGCATTGAATTAAATGGCATGGAATATCTCACATGTTGCCAACACTGTTTAGGTCGGAAATGTAAAACACAGGCCATACAGGCTGCTATGAAGAAAATAAACTCCATCCCAGCCAGACACAGTACAACTCATTTTAAATCCATTGCAAATTACATACTCACCTTGCAATCCTTAAAGGGAGTGGTCTTGGACTGATTTCTGCTAAAGTACTCATCAATGCGTGCCTGAAACTTTTTGGCAATGAGAGCCCCATCTTCCCAGCTACATTCTGAATAAGGCAGACCTTGCCATTTACAATAGTAGTCTGGATAACCAGCTGCTGATTTCTGATTTGAATGAGCTGCAGAAACGCACCAGAGATGTCTGATCAGCATTTTACTTCTGTATCTTATGAACACACTCATTTTGGGTAATAAGACAACATAAACTAGCTGCACAGCTCAGACCCAACAACTTTTCTCTTTACCTGAAGTTTTGTTTTAGATTGAAAAGTTAGTGATACTTACATTCCAAGTTTCCTAACTACAAATGCAACATACACGCAGTGAACATGCAGAATTCTCAACAGTTTTCTGTCTGCAAGTTTGTAACATACCAATTATTCTTTCCACTATCTGATATTGTTTATGGAGATCATCTGTAAGCTCCTGCTGGCAGTTATAATATTCCACATCTTCTGGAGAAGCATTTTTCAGCCTGTAATGGGAATTAATTTACAACACTTACTACACTTCATAGTTCTAAAATTAAGAAAATTTGGCAACTCTAAAGCTCCAAATGGAAGCATCACAAGAATGTTGCTTAGAGAGCTTCTTTTAAGGGACAACATAGAAATTCCTACTACAAAATTGTTGAATCTGGCCTAGGTTCTTCATCGTAAATGACTGAGAATGCTTATCAAGAGACACAATTACTACGGCTACAGGTAGTACTAATCATACAGCTAATTCAGCATACCTATTCTCAACAATAAGTAGTGCACTTTACAGAAATTTTTCATGGAACAGTATTCAGCGTGGCTCACTATTAGAATCCCTATAATTAAGTTGCTAAAAATTCCACCAGTATGCATTGATTATACTAAACATACTAATAAAACTGAACACTGAAAAGGTGACTTTAAAATGTATGTTTCTTCAGGTTTTTGTTCTCAGGCTTGAACCTCAGGTTTAAGCCAAGAAAACTGAATTCTTCAAAGTAATCTCAAATGGCTAATGCATCAAGAAAACATTCACCTCTGCAGCAGTTCCTGAAGAACTCTGATCAAACTGTAACAACAAAATTAGTAAAAGGTAAAATTTATTATTTAAACACTACACATCTTGACAAAACTCCATTTATAACACACACTAAACTCAGGTTCAGACGATTATCTTAGATGAACAATTTAAGGAAGCTTCAACTTTTAAAGCTTTTGTCTTACTGTTGCGTAGAGGCTTGAAATTATGCCCTCAAAAACAGGTAACAGGTCTCAGAAACACAACAGAACACCTACATTGTTACAAACTAAGTATCATGGAAGTCTACATAAAAATATTCACCATCGTTTTGTTTCCTGATCCTTTTTCTTATAGTTGTCCAGCTTCTTCATTCCTTTAACATTTTGTTGCTTCAGAGTTTCCTCAGTTTCCCAAGTGTTATGGATATGTGACCAACCTTTCCATTTAATAAGATACTGTATTTCTCCTGGCTCCTTTGACTTTTCAAACCCAGCATTTGGGTCACCATCTGCCTCAACTGCATAGATGGTGGTTGCAGCACCCGTGGCTGAGAAAGAAACGACATCGTAAGCCTTAATTAAGTGTGCATTGTTGGAAGTTAACCAGTAAGAAATGTAGTGTAGAAAGCAATTACTGCTACTTTCGACTACTGTCTACAGATCTCTTGTCATTACTCTTATTTGAGCAGTTATGTAGATATGTTAACACATGCATAAGTAGTTAAAAGACAATGAGAAAAAGCAACCAAAGCTTCTGCACCTAACCTACAAGATCTTATCCTTCCACATGAGAACTCTGGTTGCATTTCTAGTTTTTAAAGTCATCACCAGTAAATGATCCACTAATGCTGCTTGTTGTCTTCTGTTGCATTACTCTCATCTCTGAGCATACAAGAGACATCTGACATTATGCTTGGTCAGTCTTGACACATCAATAACTTACTACTAGGGATACTACAAATATATTTCTTCCTATACATGTTTTACTACTTTTTCTGCCTTTGTTATATTAACCAGAAAAAAAGTTAATTAAGTGCAGCCTGTATCACAGCTGAAGCATACTAGCAGTGGGAAACAGGCTCATTTCTGTGAGGACAGCCAGGTAAGAAAATGAGCCCAGCAAGCTGCTGGGGGCAGATAAAGCCACTGAGAGCGGCAACAGCAAAAACAACATCATCTGGGCAGGAAGCTCAGTTCCAAAGACTCTGACCACAACACACTACGTATTGGAGCAGGATACACTAGAATTCAGGACAGCATGGAGAAGAAAGTTGAGAGGAAGAAGAGCACAAGTTCTGAGATGGGTCAGAATGTTTAGACATTAGGTATAAATAATGAGGAAGGGTAGCTCTGAAGTGCAAGGGGCATACCGTTTGGGTGGGTTTTTTTAAGTGTGTTTATTTTTCTCATTAGAATCTTCATTTGCAGACTCAAACACATAAGCAGAACTGCTAGACACTGCATCCCATTGCTACTGGAAATACAACATGCCTACCGCTATTCACAAACTACTTTTAAGAGTTCACATGCAAATGCACCACTGAAATGTTAAATGCATTTTGTAGTCATTGCACTGTCTGAGACAATCTGTAAAGCAGTAACTGAAATCATAATCTCAGTGGTCCAGCCTTGACACCACCATCTTTCAAGGTTCAGGTTACTAGTCAGCTCTCCTATCTAGTCCACCTTCTCCACTCCACTGTATTTTATACCTATAAAGTATCACTAATCTGTGCAAACAGTGCCATAACAATATGGTATGCATTTATGCAATACAGATCTATCTTCCACTTAATTTTTATTTTCTACTTGGGTATGCAATTCTACATTCTACTTTACAACACTTAGAAGGGACTTTAGAAAGGAACATCCTTATTAATATGAAAGATGAAACAAGATGACTTTTTGGTAACTTTAGAAGTATTGCTCTTTATAAACCTCACAGGTTACCTACAGCTGAGAACATTTGCTGATATTGCACTATAATGCACTCCAGGATCTTAAGAACACACACACACACACAAAAAAAAAGAAAAATTAAAAAAAAGAACCTCCTTTTCGGCCAACTCGACTATCCATGAACTTCTCTATAGTTTCAAATTCATCTTCTTCAGGTTGTGGGACATCTTCTCCACAAACTTCCAGCAAATCATCAGAATCTGTCTTGGTTTCTTCAGCTTCTTTGTAACTAATATTGACTGTTGCCTGGCGACGAGCTCCCCTCTTATCATAATCATCATCATCATCATCATCATCATCATCATCCTCCTCCTCTTCCTCCTCATCATCCTCTGATGAATCAAGTTGCCTCTTTTTTGGTCCTGCATTCTTTTTCCCACTTTTTGGCTTAATTCTTTAAGACACAACAAGTATGACACAACAATGATGTTTCAACAGGGACAACTATATCTTCTGTATTGCTTTCTGAATACATATTTCATGAATGCTCAGTTACTCCACTTTCAGTTAAAGCAGACAGGAAAAGGTATTCACGAGAAAGCATCACTAAATTAACACCTTATGTAGCTTTAAAAAAAACTATTCTTTTTAATAAGCATTGATATTTTCAATCACATATATAGTGATAGTAAATACTCAATTGCTTATTAGAAATAGTACCAGAGGATCCAAATGCATGACTTCTTACCTGCTTGGAGGTTTACGGCTTTTGACCTTGTTTTTTGGCTCATAGTCAGATTCACTCTCTTCACAACTGCTTTTGTCCCTATCTTCCTCTGATTCAGAATCGGAACCAGTTCCCGATACTGACCCTGATCCCGACATTTGCCAGTCTTCACTGTACATATTGAAAGACAAAAGAGTAATGTACATTGTTGTTTGTTTCCAAATCAGCTATTCATCCACAGCATATCTGCTGTGATTTCAACATTCACAGAAATAAAAATCTTGTAAAAGTTATTTCAGTTGATGATACAGAAAACTGTCATCAATGAATAACAGATAAATAAAAATGCCCAATGGCTTCAAAGGGAGTTGGACAAAGTTTTCTGTTATCAAGAGGTAGATTTCAAATCAAAAAAAACCCCAAAAACCTGGATTGCTATTTAAATTTCAGCATGAAGAAATCAGTTAATAGGACATTAAGAAACCAAAGCATTTAACAAGTCTAACTTGAAAGATACATATTTATCAGAACTTACACATGATCATATCATAAAGCCCTGTCATGTTATATTCCGGAGAGACCCATGTTGTCTAATGCCTATAGTCCCTGTGGCCCATGTGAAGAGCCAGCAACTTTGGCATAGGAAACAAAAAACAATAGACGCAGATTTGACAAACGTCCAGAAAAACTTGAGTTACAGCAACCTGTGAGTGGCACTGGCTCCCAACAGCTCCCTCCCACTAAGCTCCAAAATCAGTGTTTCACAACCAGGCAAGGTACTATGAGTAAGACACTTGTGACTGAGCAGCAGGATCTCCTTGTTCCTGCTTCACTGAGATCTTCTACTTTGCAACAGGAAAGATGTAACCACTGATGAACAGTATCTTGCCTCAAACTCTGACTTTATATAGGCAAACTTAATAGCTTCACAAAAAAGAAAGGGAAAAAAGTAAGTCCGGTATGCGTTACTGAAACATCTGTAAGTCTTTATACTAACACCAGGTTTAGGTCTGGGTGACCAAGGCACCAGAGCAGTAGTAATATTCAAAGCTGGAATATTACCAAGAAATCTATTCCTTAAATTTACAATCAGAAGGTCTAGGAAACATTGCTTTGATTCCTCTCTTCTTCTCTCTTTTCTGTCTTTCAGGACATTGGGTCATGGAGGAAACGACATTTCCATTGTTCCAGTCATCCAAAACTAACATACATGTATCTATCATACAGACAGCACGTGGTGAATGGTACAGAACATCTTACTAATACAATTCTTCTGCAAACAGTAAATTAAAAAAATACTAACATAAATCCATCACCTGTATTAATTTGGAATTATGAAAAACAGATATAAAGCACCAGCCTCTAAGGCTTGATCATGTACCAAGTTACATATTGAGCAATCTCTGAATTGCATGTCAGGTAACAACTGCAGACATACTTGTTCCGAAGAGCCATAGGACAAAAATTCATGCACTGGATATATGAAGTACTTTGGTTATGGATTCCTAAACTTAAATATCTTCCTGTAATGGAGTATGCTATTAGATGCAATCGAATTCTTAACAAAAGACTCTGATTAACAGCTCATTGCTAGCAAAGTACCACTTTGCATGGCACTTTTTTCTTTTGCACCCCCACCTTTTTCTTTTTTTTTATCTACCATTTCTTTAAGATATATTGACAACCCTGAACACTGGAGGTGATTCATGAACTTGGAAAAAATGAATGATAGAACTGATCAATTTCTACACACCACTCACAAAAACACTAGTCACTGACTCTCACTGCCACAATAATAACATATAATCCTTCTCACAAACCTTTTTATCATTTAGAAGGAGTTTATTTGCAGTTCTTTGTTAGTAAATAAAGTTAATTACTATGTCCAAGGGGGGAAAAAAAGCAAAAAAACCCCACCCAAAATAATTTGGCATTATCTAAGGGATTCTGATTTAAATTTGTTGTACGACAACCTACTTAAATGGTTTCCAATTTCTACAAGAACTTTTAGGGAGGGCCTTCAGCTCAAAAATAAACTGCAACGAAGTCTTTTAAAAATAAAAACACCGATGACTTTTTAGTAGAGCCTCTAGCAACAGGACAACAGGTAATAGTTTTAAATTAAGAGGGTAGATTTAGATTAGACATTAGGAAAAAATTCTTTACTGTAAAGGTTGTGAGGCACTGGAACAGGTTGCCCAGAGAAGTTGTGGATACCCCATCCCTGGAAGTGCTGGAGGTCAGATTGGATGGGGCTGTTTGAGCAACCTGGTCTAGTGAAAGGTGTCCCTTCCAACCCAAACCATTCTATGAATTTATGATGAATGTTTTTGAACAATACTGCAGACTTTTGCTCAGAAATTAATGATATAGGTGTTCCTTTGAGAGTTTATTTTAAACATCCCAACACATTTCAAAAATTAGGAATACGAGATCAAGATGAATTAAAAAGGAACTTGAACTTTTCATATCTGGAGAAATGAAGCACATATTATAAGCATATGTCACTATGATGAAAAAATTTTGTGGTATTACTTGGGAAAATATCTTACTCTTTATGTTTTTTCTTCTTGGTTTCACTGGATGAGTCATCTGGAGAATCTTCACTACTTGATGAGTCCTGAAGGTGATGAAAAAAACCCAACAATTCATTATCACAAAAAGAATGAAGTACTTCTTACACTAAAAAGATAAATCAGCTCCCACTTTCAAATTGGAGGCATATTGCTCATGTTTTACCCTCTTCATCCCCCACAATGTAGCTGTTAATGCAGAATGAGATAAATACTGCTGTTGTTTTTGTATTTATTCATCTATGAATACATTGTGCTAGCACAGCTCTAGAGAACATCACAAAAAAAAGTCTTAAAAAAACGCCATTGTGCCTACATAAAAACAATCATGATTTAAGTTGTGCCAAGTTAATCAAGGTGATGGTTCTATCAATATCCTAATAAAATATCCCACCCTCAGGGGCTTTCTCACCTTCCATATGCTTTCACATTTAAACACCAGTTTAAGAAAATTTTGAGAATAGAATGTTTCTTCTTTCTCTGTGCTCAAAGAAAAAACCCTCTTAAAATTAGATTTCCTAAAACCAATCTCATTGGGATTAAGTTTAAATTTAGATTAAGTTTTATGCTGAAAAAATCTTTCAGAAGCAGTACTTAAACAACAGCTGTAAATTAATGTTTTAATGATAAGTGATTAACCTCAGTGTTTAAGTTTTAATGATGAACTGCTAAACAAGACAAAAATCAGAAATCCAACCAAAGGAGTATGACTACGCTACACAGATTTTGTAATGGGAAAAAAACCCAAACTGCTTTATAAATAAAATCCATTTCATAGTCACTAGTGTCCTTAAAAGATCTTCCTACTGCACAAAGTCAACATTTCCTTAGTCTGTAATTCAGGTTTTAAAATACCTAAAATACACATGCCATTCTTAAACCATGAAAATTCTTTTGTAGTAACTGTTACAAATCTGCAAAAATGTAGTTTTCTGCTCCACACAGGATTTTTGAAAACCACAGCAGCTACCTTTATACAGAAACAAGTTAAAAAAATCTTAATAGCATTTTTAACTGTCTTTACCAAACTGAAGAAGCCAAAAATACAATGTAAGTCAGTACTGTGTGGCTTGAAAATTTTGTCCATACCTCACAGAGTATCTACCTAAAAATATCACATACCTGAGGGTGCTACAATTTTGGCACAACTCACTTGAAGATAAGTAACTAAAGTTATTTTTACTTTTCATACAAAAATGTCAGTTATTTGACGTTAATTTTATAGACTAAACACCGACTTTACACACTTAGGCAATGCAACCTGGCTGTGCATCATTTTATTCTAACATATGAGCCAATGAGAAGAGCATATTCACATCTTAAGTCTAAATTATGTTATTCACCTCTTCTGAACCACTGTCTGATGAGGCTGTCTTTTGTTGTTGCTGTTGTTTCTTCAGTACTGCCGATCTTTGCACAGCAAGTATACTTGGACTAGACTTCCAGAACTAAACAGGAATAGTGATGCAAGGGTCAGTTAACATAGTGGAAGTGTCTCAAATTTACTACATATTTACTTTTCCTGAGTTAGCATCACTGATATTGATTTTATCAATTAAATTATCACTACAAATCAATACTGCATGCACTAATATCAGATAGCTTTTTAAGATTTCTGCAGAACAGAATGTTATATAATAATTACCATGACAATTTCTACATCATGTTTAACAACAGCAGGTATTGTTAAGGTAAAACATTTATGAAGTAGATTTTTAAACTGACCCAGATAAACCCAATCAGACCACCGTGCTGGTATGTTTTTGTTTCATACAGTAATACTGAAGTACATGAACAAAAATATAGCAGAGATTCCTTAATGATCTTCAATTTTTGTGGTAACTAATGTATGACTAACTTTGTGGTTTAACCCCAGCCAGTAACTAAGAAACACACAGTCGCTCACTCACTCCCTGCCCCCTCAGAGGGATGGGGAAGACAATCAGGAAGGAATGTGAAACTCGAGGGTTGAGATAAGAGCAATTAAATAATTGAAATAAAATAAAAACAACAATAATCTTAATAACAATTATAATCAAAAGGAGGGAGAAGGGGACAGGAATGAAATTCAAAGGGAAGAGAGAAAAGAAAACAAGTGCTGCACAATACAGTTGCTCACCACCCACTGATCAGTACCCAGACAGTTCCTGGGCAGCAATCGGCAGGCCACAGCCAACTCCCCGCCGCCCCACCCCACCCCCACCCCCCCAGTTTATATACTGAGCATGACGTCCCATGGTATGGAATATCCCTTTTGGCCAGTTCAGGTCAGCTGTCCTGGCTGTGTCCCCTCCCAATTTCCCGTGCCCCTCCAGCCCTCTCGCTGGCAGGGCCTGAGAAACTAAAAAGTCCTGGACTTGGTATAAACATCACCTAGCAAAAAGTAAAAACATCAGTGTGTTATCAACAAATCCAAAGCACAGCACTGCACCAGCCACTAAGAAGAAAATTAACTCTACCCTAGCTGAAACAGCACACTTCCATAAAAATGGTCTGCCACTCCAGCTAAATTCATGCAACACAGGAGAGTGCAGGTAATTTTGGCCTACTGGATATAACAGATTTCTAAACATCACTTTTTCCTGATTTTAGCTGATTTACTGACAAAAGAAGCCAACTGTATGTAAGCTTGAAATTTTACACGATCATTTATTGATACATTTATTGAAATTAAGCATTAGAGAAACAACATAAAAAGTTGAATTTCGGAAATAAAAACACTATGTGTGCTTTTTGTCTTCCAGAAGTTTCAGTAAATTAGTGTATGCTTCTGCACAATGCAATTTAGGTAAGCATTTAACTCAAAATACTTACAAATGTTAGGATTTTGTAAGCGTCAGTTCAAGCACTTACCCGTGATAAACTTAGCTCCATGTTTAAAACACCTAAGCACATGCATTCACTAAGCCAAGCAAGTTAAAATCTAATTAAAAACACTTCACTAACTATTTTTTGGGGGTTTTAAATGAAAACTGTTCTTGAAACTAACTGCACAGAAAGATTGTTCTAATATTTTTTCCCCCACGAAGGGTTCATTTATATATTTTGTTTACCTCAGATCCATCAACTTTTGGTGGTTTAGCTTGAATTTGTTTCTTCTCTCTAGATGTGTCAGACTCTGATTCTGACTGAGTGCCTGACTCTGAACCAGAGTCAGAGTCACTGCTGCCTGACTGGCTGCTGCTTCTGTCACTACTGCTTCCAGAGCTTGAACCAGATCCAGAACCTGATGCTGACCCGGAATCGTCATCTGATCGGCTGCAATGAGAAGTTAGTAAGATATTACACAACTGCCAAGGTAACAGATTAAAAAAAAAAAGCTGCCTTAGATTTCACCTATAATTCAATGGTTAAGTCAGACCAGACAAATGGATGCAGTCACTTAAGCTGAGATTAATAATGTTAAAAATAAACAAGGAATTATCAGATACTCTTTATGAAGCTTTAAAAAACAAGATAAAGCAGGAACATTCAAATTTATACTAAGAAGTCAAGCAAGGGAAATAAAAGTGATAAAAATGTTTCTTACCCATGCAAACTTTCTACCTCATAATGTTTGTTTAGCTCCATCAAACCCTGTACGTACACACACACACACGTGTTAACTGTTAAGTCTACTCCACAAAGACCTGTCCAACCAAAATACAAGACTGAAAACGATCTTTATAGACCAGTACTCCTTAAAAAAACCCAACCAAAACCACTTCAAAGCACGTAACTCTAAAGAAATAAATAAACAGCTATGCAGACTCTGTTTTTCTCTTAAAATAAAGCAGCAAAATTCATCATACAGACAACTGCTGTCCCTGGTGTGTCACTGATAACTTTGTCGCTGGTGGCATAACTTGTGCCAAGGCATCTTCCTTGGCATATACTTGAGCTGCCAGATTATTCTAGCTGTATACTCATGTTATGACAGATTTAACATACTTAGAAAGACAATAATTAAAAAATAAAATATTCATTTTTTGACCATTCAGAAAACTTAAAAACATTTGGGTTTCTACACCAACTTCAAGAAGTGGCAGAATTAAAACTTTAAAACATTCCTCATTAGGTTAATACTACCACGTTTAAAAGACGTCACGATTAAAACGTCATAATTATACCACCACAGAGCAAAATAATTTCAAATTATGTACATATTGACTGCAAACACTTACAGAGTAAACATGAAGCCAGAATCAAAAATGATAAAACCAAAAGCTGGTATCAAAACCCAGCTGATCTCAGCCAGCACAATTCATCTGGCTGACAGTCAGCTGGAGGTGGAGGCGCAGGGGGAGAAGGCCAATTTATCATCCTCTGCTGTAGAACATACTTAATTGACAACATTTCAAAACCACAAAGGAAGCAAAGTAGCTCCTCTAGTTTTTGCTAAAGCCAGCAAAGCTGCACCAGTGAAGAAGAAATGAAGCAATTAATAAACAGACTCCTGTAGACTGCACCTCAATCAGCCATCTGCAACTGTTGACTTTCTTGAAAGAGAGAGATACAGGCAACCATGGTGAAGGTTGGTTTGTCTTCAGACAAACTGTCTTCAGACCAAAGAAGAACCCTTGGTCTGAAGGGGTTTCCTTGCACCTGCTGAGAGGAAAACAGGGAAGCAACAAGGCTGCTCCCAGACTTCCTATTTCTGTCATCAAAAGCTTACTTCAGGCATGATGCTATAGCACTAACTTCACCTGCCAAATAAAGCAGAGGACCCGCTACAGAACACGACCAGACTTTAAACTGTTTACCAGAAATTAAGGGCACTCCATGACGAGCTTCCAAAAATATTTTATTTGTAATAGTGCTATTGTACACAAACATTACCTTACCTTTAATGCTGGGTAAATCAGATCATTATAAAACAACCACACTTCTCAGCATAGCAAAGTGGTGTAAGTAAATGTCAGGGGGACTGTGGAGGTCAACACTAACTATAAATGAAGAGAAATAGAAGGAAATTTATCATGGAGAAATCTTGAGGCATGTAAATACCAGCCAGACAAGTCCCAGTGACAAAAAGCCACCAAAAATGTGTAAATCCTATATAGCCTTGGAGGCGGGGGAAAGGAATTAAATAATTCCATCCAGGATGAGGCTTCCTCAAAGAGGGCAGTAATAATCTCGATTACCAAATCTAAAAAAAGATGTAGAACACTAAGCCATAAGGGTGGAAATTAAGTTAGCTTTCTATAAAGGAGTAAAATATTTTATACACGCTAATAAAATGCTAACCATAGGTTCAATGGCACATACAGCCAGAGGCAACCAAAACACAGCACCTCTTTTCTAAGGTAGCATGGAGAAGCTGGCACTGGAATAAGGCATCTTGGTCTAACAACTTGCCAACGTTAGGAGAAACATGTAAACTAGCTACAGGATAAAACCTGGAGAGACCAAAGGTAAAAAAAACCCCAAAATTCCAATCTCCTTAGATAAGTAAGCAAAAATCATGTCAGTTAGACTCAGAGTTGATGGGAAATTCTAGGCAGTTTGATCTTCTTCAACACAAGAATAAAGTGTTAAGTTCAAAACCAAAAGGACTAAGACAGGAAAAAAAAACAGTCTAGTGGATAATGCTAGTTGCTCTGGAGTTGGATGCAAAAAACCCAACTCATTCCAAATCTTTTCCTTTATGAATAGATCAGCTAGCTATGATTTAAGTTCTCCATTAAGTAATACCAACCTATCAACAGATGTGGATCATACAGCATTCACCATTCAGGCAAAACACAGTCTCCTTATCTTGCCAACTAACTTACGATAAAGTTGGGAGTCTGGGAATAAATTCCCATTAGGCTTATGAGCAGGACCAGTAAATTAAGAGCTATTTCATAAACTCTGCTTCTCACAGACTGGCTTGAGTTGGAGAAGAGCAGTTAATCCAACTGCATATCAAATAACGGTAACATCTGACAAGAATAAAAATCTTAAAGACACTATTCAACCACGTTACTAACAAATGAAAGACTACAAAACAAACCTGCAGGTAGAAGGTAAAGGATGGGAAGAGAAAGAAAGGAAATTACAAGAAGCAAGAAGAAAGAATAAATAAATAATAAATGTTCACCACAAGTGATTTAGGGCTGTCCTAATGATACCATGTCCAAAGGACAATGCAGGACTACTACCATAGACTAACAGCTAACTGGTACACAGAGACAGAAAACCGGGGGGGGGGGGGGGGGGGGGGGGGGGGGGGGGGGCGGGGAAGAACTTATGAAAAGGCCACAGCATCAATGTCTTACTAAGCTGTCTTACCTCACAGTGTTTAATCATCACAAGGAAATGGGAAAAGACAAACTGAGTAGCAGCAAGTAGTTTTAAAACTAGGAAAACATCAAGGGCTTGCTAAACCATTTTGAAATCTGACAATGCTATGGCAGTATTCATACATGCTTAAAAGAAGTTTGAAATTAGTAAAAAGCACTACAGAAGTCCAAGCACACATGACTAGTCTATGTTGAGCAGAGCTTAATTTCAACTTTGATCATGCAAATTAATACAGATAGGTGACATTACACTAGAGTTTCTGCCTATATACTTCCTCATGTGCACCACAGACTCCCAGAGGTCTTGATGCAATTACAGTGTATACAAAAAAATAGGTAAGATTAAAAGATCTAACTTCATTTCTACTGAATTGTTAAGAACTCTCCTGTTCACTGGCTACAGGACAAGGATTTGTTCTAATACTTGTTTCTTCAATTCTTCACTGATGTTTTCTATGCATCCCTCAGCCCTGTTTGCTGACAAGGAAATGCACTTCAGTTTGTCATGGCTGTCTTCCATGCATTCTTAGCCATTTTTATAGCACCAAGAACTACATTCTCCATGCCATGTGGCATGCCCTGTGATGGCTTCATACTATTGTTAGCTAATATCTTCGGGCACAGTTTACACTTAAGGCAAGGTTAATTGTTAACAAAAGTGAATGTAAATACATATTTCAAATATATGTATTTGATAATTCCAAATATCTGGGGTCCAACTTCTTGTCAGATGCAATTAGATTATTGTTGCTTTTTACCTTGCAGTGTGGCTGACTAAGAGCTTGTACAGGAGTAGGACAAGTGTCAACTCTGCTTATTTTCTTGTTGTTTGCTTGCATTCACAGTATTAGCGTTATCTTCAGTCCACTGTTTAGTACTGCTGACCTTGAAGATTAGTTTCTAGTGGTATTTGTTTGTTTAAAAAAATTTGCTGACCTTTTCTATGAAACAAGTGGTCACCGGTGGTATGCTACCTAGCTGACATTTTTGAAAAAGTATACACACTTAGTGTACCCCTCCCTATGAAGGGAAGGAAGGTGACATTTGAACTAGGTGAAGGTGACATTTGAACAGTGAGAAAGCAACTGCTTTCGAACAGATACTCATACTATGGAGATAGATTCTGAGAACAGATGTTTGGAAAGGTTTCCATCGTTATATGAATTTATTGCCAAAACCCATGGATGTCACCTATAAAAGCTGTCATATCTGTACACTTAAAAAGTTTGAGACGGAAATTTCTAACCTGTTTAAAAATCTTCCAACAAGTTTCAGTGCATTTTGAACCCATTCGTTAAAAACCTAAACCTGCAACCTCTTCTGATTATTTTGCATGAACTGACACTAGAGCAGAGGGAAACTTACTAGTCAAATTTTGAGAACAACCTCTGTATCATTAGCTGATGGGATTGCAAAAAATTAATATGATTTTGTATGTGCAGTCAACAACGCAATTCTCCCATTTGGATCCACGTTATCTTTGCGAGGTATCTTTTTCAGCTACACCAGCCATTAAAACCAAGTACCACAATAAACTAAACTTAGAATCATACCTTCAAACCAGTGTATCACTGGTGTGTTAAAAGTGTTAAACCAAGATTTTAACAGATAAGAATATTCACTATTTTTTAGGGAGTGCAAAAAGGTTTTTTGGCATTAACAATGTAAAATATTTTCAAATATTATTTCATCTTTATCTCATCCTTTTAAAATTTCTAGGGTTTATGTCTGTTTTATAAGATAGGTATTAGTAAAGCACCACACGTATATAATTTACACATGAACTATACATACATACATACATCGGAGGTGTGTGCTCAAATATTTTTTTATCTGTGCAAACAAAAATTTTGGAGACCATTACACTAAGGGATTAAAAAAATCCAAAAGATGTAATGAAGCCTTCCTTTTCCCCAACTCAGACACATTAAGCAAGCCTTGGCTATTAGAAATTAACTTAAATGTGTAATCAGTTTCATAGGATTACCTATGACCCTCTTCCACATAAGCAGTAATTCAGATTAAATCCTAGTATGAGAGATGCTAACCCTAAAGTAAGGATGCAATTATTTAAGAAAAGGTACACACATTGATACACTCACATGCATTCAGGAAGAAAATTTACATCTGTCATCTCCTCACTGTAAAGGAGGAACTCAGGAACATGGAACTAAAAGTTTTCCTTTAACTGCTCCTACCTTTGCTCTATAAGTCAGCAATTTTCACATAACTCTGAATGATGAATGATGTACCACTTACCTATAGGATAATGTACTTATGTTTATCTAAAAGTTGGGAAACGTCCAAGGACCCTTATTGCTAACATGACAGATGTACTAATTGCTAAGTCCTTAGATTTGTCATCTTTAAAAAGGCTATCTGGTCCTAAGTTCCTGTTGTTTATACAATATGGCAAAGACAAGTGCTTAAATCATGGTCACTAGTTTAGTGAGATATGTAAATGAGTTCCTGGAATTGTAATGAATATGTAAACGATTTCCTGGAAAGTTAATGAATAGTATGAGTTGCTTGTATGAGGAGGGGACTGAAAAATCCCCTTGGTGTGCATGACTTTGGTGGAGCGATCCCCCATGCATCCAGCGCTGCCGAATAAAGATAACCTCCACTCACTCTAATATTGGTAATTGATCAACTCTAACAATAGTACAAGCAGCAGAATGAGCTACCACACTTCGAAAACATTCTTCAGTCCTCACCAATACTCTTGTAGAACCCTCACCAGCAGTGGATGTTAACTCTTCTGATGTTTTTATTGCTACCCTCTCTGATTCCCCCTGTGGTGTCATTATTATCCATAAAAGGCACAGACTCAGCGTTTTTAAAATCCCCTGTTTTCATGAACATTCTAAAGGGCCAGTGAAGAAGTGGAAGAAACAAGCACAAGTGAACAGGCAATATTTCTAAAGGACTGTTGTCTTCAAGTATAAAACAGTACAAATCAATACCAAATTTAGGAAAAAAATTAAACAGATCTCAAATGAAAAAGGGGGTTTTAGTAGTTTTTAATTTTAGTACACACTGCATCGTGACATACTCCAAGTAATTTTTCCAGATGCTTAAACTGCTATGTGGTGTAGTACCTTCTCCCCTTTCCCATGGAGCATACCATTGCTGACAGGACTAAGAAAAAGGGCAATGGCATGCAGAACTCCTATTACACTGTAGTGCCTACCAGCATCACTGAAAATTTAGAAAGCTTGTTTGCCAGAAGTTTTAAAATGTAATTGTTTGAGTTTTTGAAGTTCATAGGCAGAGATGTACAGAATACAGAAGTTTCATATGAACTTTCAGGAGCTCAGATGACATTTTCTTGATCCACTGAAATGGATACCCTAACAGCCACCTGTAACAAAGCAAAACAGTCATAACCAGCTTGACAGAGGTCTACAAGTTTTTCAGAGCTTGAAGAGAAATAATCTCTTATGTTAAGAAAGCGTATCAGCAGAATTCCAGAAACAGCTTAATCTTCCTTGAAGTGGAAAAGGAAAGGAGATACAAGCTAAGAAGAAAACTTGTATTTTCTCTAAATAATCAATGGAAGCTAGCATTGCAAACCAAATGATAAATGAGAGAATTTCACACTGTACTAAAATCTGAATTTTAAAATAGTTGCTCCATTAAATACAAACCCTGTCTGATAACAAGACAGTTTACTTGCATTAAAGAAACAGAACCTAAGTTCTGTAATAAAGATGTTAAAATATAAATTCAGGGAGATAATAGCTGTGAGGTAGTCTTAACACCCTTGGTCACTTTCTTTTCCACCTTTGTCTATGGGGTTCTTTGATGTTCTCTATATTTTCTGAAGCATAGTCTATAAGCAATTCCTTCCCTAGCTAAAGAGCTTTAAGTATTGTCTGATGTAGTCTAGCTAGGGTCCATAATTTGACTAACTTTTCTTGCAATGAGTAATGCCCACTAGTCCAAAGTAGTACCACTGACCTCCACAAAATTAATCACCTGAACTGGCACTACTAATTACTGAGATTCTGGCATCATATCTCTAGGTGTAGGATGCAAGGAACATCAAATATTTCATCAACCAAGGACTGGAATACTGTCTCAATTACTTACCTGTCAACTGCTGTCTAATGCCGTTACATAAATATTATCTCAGGAACAGCAATTCTGGTCTGCTGCTTTTCAGAGTTCCCCTTAACAGAAAAGGGGAGGCAAAGTGCATTATTTATTGCCAATTTCTCTTCCTGTACAGACCAGGGTCATTGCCTTTCCTTAAGATGCTGTGCTGGTTTTGGCTGTGGTGGAGTTAATTTTCTTCACAGTAGCTTGTATGGGGCAATGTTTTGGATTTGTGCCGCAAACAGTGTTGGTAGTACAGGGATGTTTTAGTTTTTGCTGAGCAGTGCTTACACAGAGCCAAGGCCTCATCTGCTGCTCACTCCACATTGCCAGTGAGCAGGCTGGGGATGCACAAGAAGCTGGGAGGGGACACGGCCAGGACAGCTGACCCTACCTGACCAAAGGGATATTCCACACCATATGACGTCATGCTCAGCGTATAAAGCTGTGGGAAGAAGGAAGGGGGGGACATCTGGAGTTACAGCATTTGTCTTCCCAAGTAACTGTTAATGGTGATGGGGCCTTGCTTTCCCGGAGATGGCTGAACACCTGCCTGGTGATGGGAAGCAGAGAATAAATTCCTTGTTTTGCTTTGCTTGTGTGCACAGCTTCTGCTTTACCTATTACACTGCCTTTTTCTCAACTCAGTGAAACTCACTGAGTGAGTTTTCTCACTTTTATCCTTCTACTTCTCTCCCCCACCCCACCAGAGGGGAGTAAGCAAGCAGGTGTGCAGCGCTTAGTTCCTGTCTGGAGTTAAACCATGACAGATGCTTTTACAGTTCAGCAAAAGGCAAAAGTGGACACTATAACCACCATGCTGTGGACACCTGAGGTACAGTAAGAGTACAGGTTCGGGTACAACTTAACTAGATTTTTGCCTATGTATCTCTATCTTCTTCGCTGTACTGAGTCTGGCTGAGCCGCACAGCAGCCCTCACAGCGCTGTGCCTTGTGTTGGCAGCTGGAAAGGTGGTGGTAACACACCAGCGTTTTGGCTGCTGCTGAGCGGCGCTTGCACAGCACCAAGGCTGCCTCTCCAGCCTTCCCTCCCTCCCCCGCTACCAGCAGGCTGCGGGTGGGCAAGGTCCTGGGAGCGGACACAGGCAGGACAGCTGACCCAAAGTGACCAATGGGATATTCCACACAGTGTGATGTCTGCTCAGATATAAAAGCTAAGAGAAAGGAGGAGTGTGTGTGCTATTCATTATTTATGACATTTGTCTTCCAGAGCAATGGCTATGCGTGCTGAAACCCTGCTTCCTGGAAAGTGGCCGAACATGTCCTGCTGCTGGGAAGTAGAGAATAACATCTTTTGTTTTCCTTTGCTTCCGCATGTGTGACATTTACTATTGCTGCATTAAACTGCCTTTATCTTGACCCACAAGGAGGTTTTTTTTCCATCTTATTTTCTCTCCCCCCACTGTTCTGCAGAGGAGGGGAGTGATAAGAGTGGGTTGGTAGGCACCTGGAAATCAGCCAAGGTCAACCCACCACACTCCTTCCAAAAAAGCCTGAATAAAATTGTAAAGAGAAATCTCCACCATTTTCAGGCAGCTAGCACAAATTACGACCTTTCTGTCTTTCCCTCACCCTTTCCATAGACAGTCAAGACAGTCTTTCTGCAGGACAATCCTGAGCAGGAGTCTATCTTCTTCATTCAACTCTTCTGCTAGAAAGTCATTCATTCCTTAAATATAATCACAGAAACAGTCCGCATACAAGTCATTCTCAATTCACCTGTGTTTGACAAATTTATCCTAATTCACCCTGTCACACTATGTCCTCCCTTTGCTGTCTGGTACTGCTGACCTCTTCTAACCAACTCTAAGTTGTCCTTGACTTGCTTTCCCCCCCACCCCCACATTCTTCACTGATGAAGGTCTTCCAAGAAACCAAATGCCAACAGAAAGTATAAACAGTATGAAGACTAAAATAGGAGCACAGATAGAAACAACAGGGCAAAGCAAGTTAAGCTACAGAATACAAGTATTGTACACAGAAATACAGTATTTGCTAACATTAACTGTTGAAGGCCATTTGTGCTTTTTTAGGCACTTGACTCCACCACTCAGAATAGAATTTATGCTTTTGTAAGTCCCTCTTCTAAGAGTGTGTTACATAAGACTTCTTCCCCTCTCCAGCTCCAAGCAAATATATAGTACTTATTAAAACTGACAACAACAAAACAGTAAAATGGAAACAGTATTATGTGTTTAGAGGTGTTCCTGATTAAGAAACCTTACATTACATTCACCGTAATTTGTTCAGAAAAATAAACGCCCTCACAAAACAAAACCAACACAAATCTAAACAAAGACAGCAGTGGAGTACAAAACAGTGGAGCATCATAAGATATGGAAATAGAAACAAACATGATGGATAAAGCAATAATGATTATCTCTTTGGTACTGCTGGAGTTAGACTTATTTTTCTACCATGAGAACAAACCACAGCAATGATGACAAAGTTAGCTGTCAGTAATAACTTGCAGTAGCAGGCATACAAAAGTATATACTACAAATGAGTAGCATGTTTTCAGGGTGGGATTTCTACATGAAAAAGTATAGTTCCATGTATGCTGACAAACTCGGGTGTAAAGTCTAGAAAGAGTGCCTTCCAGGAGATGTAGTCAAGAAACATCTCTCACACCTAGCCCTTCAGCCAAGTAGCTACATTTGTGCAGCAGCACATATCAGATATAATTTGGTATGGAAGTTTGACACACTGAGGTAATTTTGTCTGTCCTGTTTTATAAACACTGTCTCTGGATACTCCCTATATAAGCAAGACGAATTTATGCCTGAATGTAGTATTTATTAATAAACAACTTTGCAAGAAAAGCAACATAGCTTAATGAAAGTACTAAAGGAAATAATTTTTCATGTTTGTTTTTACCTGATGTTTTTCAACCCTCTCAAATACCTATGCAATGAAACTGGATAATGCTTTGGGGGAGATGAAAGGCTTAGAGACAAGTCTCTGAAACAGATTAAAAGCACATATCTTGTCACAGAGTCATTAGTTCTTTTTAATAATCTTAAATTTACCTTCACCAGCTTACCCCTTAAAACAAGGTGCCTCTGACAGGACCACGCAATGAGGAACAAAGTCTGCTGATTTACACAAGACCCTGGAAAGACAAACCCTAAGATAGAAAGCTACATAAGTCACATTGTAAAAGAATGAACCGAGCTTTTAGACTCCCGTATAAAGTCTAGGTTAACAATGGATCAAGAGTGAATTCATTCATCTTTTTTACCTCCTACGGAAGTATGAGAAGCCTCCTGACAAAGTCTTTAGTTTTTACTTGACTGTCTTTTGTGGTCCACAGACTATTCAATTCACAAAGTGAATTAAACTATTAACATCAGCTTTCAAGTGTGTGAAGAATGGTAAAAGTGTAAGCAGCTGCTTTCTATAAAACTGGGAGTACTATACATTCCTGCCAGCTATTTCCAGATAAGCTGCACTGAGCGTATCCCTTTTTACCTACAGAGAAGGAAGGTTTGCTCAGGTGCTCTATACCTTGTTCTGCACGAAACATAGGAAAAGCAGAGATGCTAAATCAGATTCAATAGTGTTATTCAGTCATCACCAATATTTCACTTGTGCAGACACTGTCCTACCTGGAGTTTGTCTTGCAGTTCAGGTATAACTGCCCTTGCTCGCTGATTAAGCTTTATTGTTACTAACTAGAATGTATTTACTCATATTCAAGTTTTCAACAGAACGCTTTCAAGAACACTGCATGAAGATGCTTTACTTAAGTCAGCACCTCAAGAGTATCATAAAGTTTGTGTCTACACTCACTTGCTGTCCAGATGAACAGTATCTGTGGTATTTTACCTTGAGTTACTAAAAAATATCCCAGAGTAGTAATTTCAAGTAAACAAACTGGAGAGTAGACGCCACTGTAATTACTACACAGAAATCAGAACATCAACCAACAAGGTTAGGTAACAGTGTTTATGTTAGTCTCCAGTTTCCATTATGTTTGGCTCTAATACTGATTTATAGCTTCAGAGGATGCCGAAATAGGCAGGAAAAGTCCAAACAGTGCAGCCAGTTATTCAACCATGAAAATACAAGAGATGCACTTTTCCACCTGCAGCAAAACAGAACTTCAGGCTCAACACCTGCAGCAAGAGAAAGTTTTCTGCTCATCTACCAGACAGATGAATAGATGCAACACTGGAAAGGAGTGCAAGAGCATGGCAAATTAGCCATTTCGTTCACACACTTAAGAAATAACTGACCTCCACAGCCAGTCACAGGGAGTAAAGGACGGCCATAATTCCTTACCACAGTGCTGACCCAATGCATAAAATCAAACATTTACAATCAGTCCCTTCTCCAGCTCTCCTACTTGCTGAGGATACTACAGGCTTTCCACAATTTCTGCCAGTCACTGTGTTCCCATTAAACAACACAACACAATATCCACGACACCATGTATTTTTGTAAATCCAGCCCTGATCCACTGCTTCTCTTAACCTTCTGAAGTAATGACAGCAGCTTCCCTACATCAGGCTATACTGAATTGTTATTAAGACTACTGCACCAGAATGACAGCCACGGAAGTTTACACCAGACAATAAAAGGAGGTGAACAGCTTTACTGCACTTGTAAAGTGTCAAATTTGTAAAGTAAAACCACTTTTCAAAGATTTCTTATCATTATCACGAATGCCACTGGTTAGATTATTACTGTATTGACCTTTACCTCTTCTTTTCTACATATTCTTGAGAGCTTGACCCTCTTTGCAACTAATTCCCAGCAGCAATTCTCAATTGCTTTCTTCACTTGTTCCACTTTCCTCCCTAGCATTCTGAAAGGGATGGAACTACTAGAAGCTCTGTAAACATATTTTGTTACTGATCTCTACTTCTATTCTGTAGAATTCACATTTCTAGATTTGAAGGCTAAATAAAGCAACACTTCCCAAGTTAGTTAGCAAGCTGCCTGCAGTGGCAGCTTGCTAAGGCAACTCCCCTCCGAGTAAAATCCATGCAGTGTTCTGGAAACTTGCAAAAAAAAACAAAACTAAACAGGGGCAAGTCATATAAAGATACTCTGTAAGTGTCACATTCCTTTTGCAATAATTATTTTAATACTGAAACTAGGCTAGACACAAAAGGGTTCCATCATTTAAAATGGAAAGCTTTCACCTTTCATTTACAAGAAGTTTCCTGATAATAGAAGGCAAACATGAAAACAAGCTTTTTAACACCTGTCTGTGAATTAGGCTATGGGGTTAACGACTGATACAAGCCTAGGAAAAAAGTTTTTAGCATTTTAGAACTTTCTAAAGCTTTAAGATGTGCTCAGCAGGACATTTGAGATGAAGAACAAAGTCTCACTTCACAGGTGAGCACCAAGTTTGAGTACTCTTCACCCTCTTGTATTTACTTTTAATGAAGTTGCTGAGAGCTTTATGAGGTTCACCTGGTTTAGTCTGGCACATTGCTACAGCTTTTTAATAGCTTTGATACACTGATATTTATGGACAGTCACAGCTTGATACAAAGTAGTTTTCCCACTTATCTTTAGCAAAGTGGCTTGTTTCAAGTAGTCCGAAATTCACACATAAAGTCAGACTTGTACCTAGTAAGTTCATATTTGTTGGAGGTCTTAACAATTCAGAAGACTAGCTCTGCTCACGCCATTTTATTTGCTTACATTTCTCTTCTCACCCAAGCCTTGTGTTTGGGGGTTTTTTTATATAACCAGAAGTATTTTGCCCATTACTAGAAGAAACTCCAAATATGTTTGATAGTTGGAAGAGTATCAACTTTATTGGAAGCAGAAATCTTCAAAACTGATTATGAATCAATTTACAAATTATTTGCAAGATTGAAAGTTGACTGTCTTTCTGTGACATTCCTTTGTCATATGTCACAGGAAGCTTGACATAAAAATACACAAGTTATTAGACATAAAAATACACAAGTTATTAAACTTTCTTTAGCTTTACTGTTCACAGATCTTGCGATTTTCACAAGTCACCTAAACACTTCTCTCTTCCCCTTTTCCCACTTGATCCCACTGTGCTATGAGCAAGCCTGATGGCCAGCACATGCTGACCGACCAGCTGGCAAGTGCGTTCTTCTTGCACTTCTTCACTTGAGGCAATAATTTAGATCCCTCTCTACCCAGCTGGAAGTTTCCATGAAGTCCACAAAACAGTTTCCTTCATGACCCTCTGACCAAATCAGCTAACTGGTTCAACAGGTGGTGATCACAAACAGGGGCAAAAAGACAGACAGGTAGACTAACAGCACAGACATGACGACCTCTTAGAAGTCTAAAACCACTTTTTATTTGCAAGTCTACAACCACTTCTTATTTGCAAGTCTACTTTGATTTCTTAAACCTTCAGCATTCACCACACTTCCAGTACTAGAAGTCTAAACTTTCTAGCACAGAGGGGACTTTTTGAACTTAACACTGCTCTAGTAGAATGAGAATCTAATTCCACCCCTCCAAGCCACCCTATGGATGCAGGCAAGTTCTAATCAAGCTTTTCCAAATACAGGAAGAGTCTAGCATTCAACATTAGAGGACCAATTTTTTTAATCAAAAAAACAGCTGGAAAACTGTATTTTCACTTCAAAACACAAAATCAAAGTTAACCCTTTCAGCTATACTGCTCTGACAGCTCTAAAGCAAAAAATCAAGTACTCCGTATTAAAAATTAATATGAACAGCCCACTGCTCCACCTTTATAGACAGCTTAGTTAGGGTTTTATACAACACATTTTATGCATGTGCACCTTGCACTTTATAGGCAGCAGCTTTATTTTAACATTCTAGTCCAATGTTTCAGCTTTTGACATTTCAAATATTTCTTTTTCCCTCAAAAGAGTACTACTATTCTGTTGGATGCTGATATGGTTTTAATACTATTTAAGCTTTACTATGTAAGGCACATACAAGATCATTACAATTCTTAGCTGAAGCAATATGAATGTAACAAGCAGATTAAGCACCTGTAAGAAAGCATGTCCAGTCCTCCTATGGTCTGCTTGCTAGCCAGGAAGCTTTGGCACCAAGTTCAAATATAAAGCAGCTATAGTAAACAAAATATACATAGCCAAGAATAACTGAAATGAGCAAGCGCTTACCTTGACTCCCCGCTACTGTTTCTTATGCTTTCTTCATCACTGTGCCCATTCATTGTAATTATTAAGAAGTTTAAAAGCTAAACGGAAGTCCACTCAAGTCACGAGGTGGATATCGAGAATCCACTTCTTGGTATTCTGTACGTTTTCCAGGTGATTTGTTTGCTCTAGTGTTCTCGGCAGGTATGCAAGGTTTCTCCTAAAATACCTAAAATAGTAAAGGAAAACACTGACACAATTTGAAAGTATTTCCCAAGTAAAAATGATACCAAAAATAACCCAGTCTTTCGCTAACAGTGAACCATGTTTGATGTCGTGTTTTTAACTCTAAAATAGCTTTTTGTATGTTACCTGTTCACGGTTCATCATTTTATCATAATTTTTTCCCTGGGGAAAAAAAAACCAAACAATTAAACTCTTTCCCGATGTCTGCAGAAATGGGGGGGGGGGGGGGGGGGACACGACGACAACGACACAGGATGGGGGGACACGGAAGATGGAATCTTCTCCAGAGAAGCAGTCTTTTTATTACTTATATTTTTAAAAAACTTGGAAGAACTAAATGAAATACACAAAATGCAAGAGAGGAAAGACCTGACTAGCTTTCTGTTCGACTGCAATTAGGTCCCAGCAAAAAGGCCATTATGTTTCTTTATGCAACTTCTCATTGATGGTGTTATAAAGATGGCAATTTCTACTGAACCACTAGCTACAGAATAGGAAATGTTATGGGAATTGCAACCTCTTTAGCATTGTAAGGTGAGAAAAACAGTTTACTCCATGACTACACCGTACCTTGCAGCTTAACTTTCGCCATAGCACTGACTTCAGGACAAAGTAGATCTAAATCTTAAAAGAAAAACTGCCTATGTGAACATATAGGTAAAACCCATAGATATTAATGTTCTGCTAAGATCTGCTTAGTAAAATGTATTTCATGCACAAAACATTGTGGAAGCATTTCCAGATACACACATAATGCTTACATCCAGTTGTGAGTAGAGGCAGGAAGATAAAGACTGTCCCGTTTAAAATAGGTGTCTCCACTAAATCAGACAAGCAAGATCCCACAGATGGAATGATCGTTATTTCACATACAAGAGCATCTCAAATCGGATCACTGCAGTATCCGAGGCCGCTAGAGAAAGTTTAGACTCACGGTAAATGGCCTGCAAACATAAACTCACTGATAATCTAAACTCACTGATAATCGGATAAAGAGCAACGCGTCTCACAGATTTAGCGGTGTGAAAGCGGCCAGGGGCTCGCCCGCGGCCCGCCCGCCCCGAGGCGTCTCCTCTAATTAAACATCCCAATGCAGAGCCCACCGGGTGGCGGTGCGGGGGCAGCCTCGCTCCGGGCTGGGTTTCAAACGCCCTGCGCTCAGGCACCATCTCAGACACCCGGGCCGCTCCAGCCGGCAAACAAAGGCGATGCGGGAGGGGAAAGCGATAGGAAGGCGCCCTGCAGCCCCGAGGGGCGGCGAATCGAGGCCGGGGACGCAGCGGCCAGGGCGGTGAGCCGGCCGGCTCCTCACGGCCTGACCGCAAGGCCGCGCTCCGCGCCGCCCGGCACCGTGCTCCCCGCCGCTGGGCGGCCCTCCCGCGCCGCCGGGCAGCCCCTCGCCGCCAGGCCCGGCACCCCCTGGGCCCCGGGAAGTACCCCGAGGGGCGGCGAAACTTTCTCCCTGCCGCCCGGCTCCTGCTGTACGGCGAACCTCCCAGCGCTGGCCGCCCGCACCGCGCTCCCGCGGCCGCTGTCCCTGTGCCTGCCCCAAGGCGCTCCCGCGGCACCCGGGCCGGGGCTGCCCTCCGCCGCCGGGGACGGCCCTCCCTCGCGGCGCGGCCTGTACAGCCGCCGCTCACGACCAAAGCTCCCTGGCAGCGTCTCGGCGGCCGCCGCTGTCCTCCATGCTCGCTTCCCCCGGCGCCCCCCATGGCCAGAGGAAAGCCACGGCCGCTCTCCTGCCTCCCGGGCGGCTCGACACTGGCTCCCCCCGCAGGAGCTAGCGAGAGCGGCTCGGCTCCGGCCGCCCGCCGCGGCCCTCGCGGCTCCCTCCCTCCGCGGAAAACAGCGAGCGAGCCCAAGAACCCAGCCCCGCGCCGGGCATCCAGCCCCCGCCGGCCGACAGCGGCTCCCGGGCCCCATCTCCTCAGCACCACCCGCCTCCCCCTTCCATCTTCGGAAGCCGCACAACTCCCGGCCGGCGAAAGAGCGAGGAGCCATGGCGGGCCTCTGCCTACCTCCGTGCACCCGGCCTTCGCAGGATCGCCCCGGCCCGAGACGGCGCTACGCCCCGCGAGGAGGTTCGTGCCGCAGCCCAGGGTCGGGGGCAGCTCCTGCGGCTGCGGCGGGGCCTGGGACGCCACTCCTGCCGCTGGCCGCCGGCTCCTCAGCCCCGCACGACGGGCTCGCCCGCTGGCTCGAACAATGAGGCCCCGAACCGGGCAGGGAGAGGCGCACGGAAAACCAGAGTGGGCGCTACGCTGCTCTGCTCTGCCACCGCTTCTTAAGTCCTCCCGACCGCCGCCATCACGCTGCCACTCCGCGCAGCCTCTCCCTCCCTCGGTCGGATGGAAACCCCGGGCGTGATGTCAGCCCTGCGCCCTGGGACCGACCGGCAAGAGAGGGAGGAGCCACGGCTGGGGGCGAGGGCCGCGCCGACGGGCCGCGCACAGGGGGGCGGCCGAGGTAGGATGGGCCGCTGGCGGCGTTGGGGCCCGGCCGCGCTGCCCGCAGCGCCCCCCTGCCTGCCTGCCGCACGGAGTGGGCGCGGGGGCCGCTCCCGTCCCCGGGGAAGGCGCAGGGCGCGGCTCGGCCCGGAGGGGCGCCATGACCGGAGCGCCGCGGCCGCGAGTCCGGCGCGGGCCGCCCATTGCCGTTCGGCGGAGCGTGGGCTTTTTGTTTGCGCTGGCGTTTTCGGTGTAAAATCACAGCCCGGCGACGAACACGGCGACATTACTTAGCCTGGCTACACAGTTACAAGCGGCACCGGGGCGTATTTAGGAAGGCTTGGCGCGCTGCTGCTGGGAAGACATTTGTTTCCGTGAGGACTGTCCCCTGGCCGGGGACTGGTTGTCTTCCATTCCAGAGCCCGACGCCCGCTGTTTTCGAAGTGATTAACGCCAGCCGTTTGCTTAACGTGCTTCGCGTACTTAACGGGGGGGGGGGGGAAGCACCGCACGAGAAGGAAAGTCATGTAAGTTGTACGTCCAAATGTTCCCAGAGTGGCAAAGGACAGTGGTGGCAGCTGAGTGACAGTGTGCTGTAAACAGCACAACACCACAGCCAGACACCGTGTTGGAAAGGAAGCGATTTACCTGCCTGCTGCCCCTCACAGGCACTGGTGTGTGGTCATCCTTCATCGCTGTACAGGAGGACTGTGGGGTCACTGCTGACCAACATCTAACACCAGACCTTCAGACATTCACTTGTTAGAAGCCCACAAGAGTGAGAGAGGCCGGTATTGTCATGAAAACGCAGTTTGCTCATCAAGAAAGGGAAGCTTGAAGGAAGCGAGTCAAGTGTGTGGGCAAAGTGAAGGCAGGTGGTTGCAGTAGCTGTCAAGTCAAGGTTGAGGAGCTGTGCTGGCCAGGAGCCAACGTCTGAGCCACAGTCAGTCAGCTGGAGACCTCTCGGGCCTGTTGCTCGCCTCATGGTTGCTCTTCCATGGTGAGCAAAGCTGGTTGCCTCAGTGCTTGGTGGAGAGTGTGCAGCTAGCATACTTGCCAGTCTTCAGCCAGGCTGCTGGGCTTTCCTGGAGCTGTGCCTTCAGCCCACCAGGAGGGCTGTGGGATTAGCTGCCATGCACAGCAGGTGTCTGAGGAGCAGCGGAGGCTACACGGGGAGGGGCGGGAAACACTAGCTCAGCTCTCAAGCACCATTTAGGAAAGTACCCCAAAATCTCAGTCGTTCATAGCATAGAATAATTTTTCCACCTTGGGTTAAAAAAATGTACCAGGAATTGCTCAGAGAAGAAAACAGCTTCAAAGTTTACAAGCAGGTTGTATTACACTCTGTTCCCTATTGAAGCACTTGTTTGCTAGGTCAGCTAAAGGGAAAATATGTTATTGTGATAGACGAGAACACTGCAAGATCAATGGACCGAGGTTTAAATTCAAGAGTGTCAAAGTGAGAGTCACTGTTTAAATTAAGGTAATTAATAACAAAACATTTTACCATGGATTGTTCAGACTCTAATGGAGGGATTTTTATTACTGTTCTGGATTTGTTAATTTTAAGGAAAGAAACAGTAGAAAGCCACTGCCTTGTTCAACCAGAAGGGGTAAGCCTTAGGCAGAAATTGTGGACTGAAACAGTTACCTGCAGCACGCAGGAGATAAGACCAATTTGATAAGAATTCTGATACTTACTAGGTGTTAGGTGTACAAATGATGTGACTTACACACATTAATAGCTTGAGTTACAGCGATAAACATCAGTTTTCGTTGGGTTTTAGAGCTGGTTGCAAAATTCCCATAGGTCAGTATACATATGTAAATACATACTTTACAGCTTTAATATTAATATTATCCACAGAATCAACAAAACCAATAATAAAGCAAAAAGGAAACACGTGCATTTAGCATCCCTTTCCGTTTACAGAATCTGTTTTACAAACTGCTACACTTTGTCTAGCCAGAGTTATGTAAAAAATGCTCAGGGAAAAGAAGAGACACAAGAACAACAACAACAACAAAAAAAAAAAAAAAAGAAAAAAGAAAAAGAAAACTGAATAAATTCCAGCAATTCCTGTTGCTTAGCTACAGAACACACTTAATTCTTATTAACCATCCAAAAAGCTAAACATAGTTAGCTGAATTCCTCTGTTATTGCTATCCTGTCTTCAAATTCCTAATTATTCACAGAGATACTGTGAATTTCATCCTTTTCCTTGTTTCTTCTCCTTCCTACGCCTCTGTAAGAATCATGTATAGAAAATAGTTTTATTCTGCTAGAAAATATCTTTCCAGGCTGCTGCTTTGAGTTATGTGCATAATTTCATTTTGATACATGCTGATGTTTAATCCATAGTAACATCAAAAATACTGATCAACTTCTGCTAATGAAAGTAAAGTAGTACTCCCATAAGTCCAATAAGTTGGTTTAGCCATTAGTACAGGAAGTAACAAAAACTACCTATTTTTCAGGAAAATGATTGAGGGAGAAAGTCCAGTTATGCATGGCAACTACTACTTTGTCTGTTCATGGTTAGTTACTTTTGTGACAGTTTCTACATGTAAATATCGTTCACACTGCACATACACTGTTTCCTTTGCAGGTTAAGGCCCCAAATCTTCAAACATTTTAAATATGAGCACAATTTCCTGGCATTCTTCCAAGAGTTTAGGGCCTTAGCTTCACTTGATGGTCATATTCTGCAAGATTGTCTGCGTGGTAGGAAGGTATGACTATACTTATATTTTAATAGCTTATTTTAGCTATCAAAAGAAACTTCCTGTAAACTTATGACAGAATGAGCATTAGCATAAATTAATAATCAGTCAGTGCTAGAGAATTTTACCAACAGTACTATCAAGACTGCACAATTGTTGTCATGTATGGTCCCATTTGCAGATGCACAGCACCTCTGTTCTCTTCACAGTTACATGCAACCCAGCATGTCGGATGTCCTTGGGCTGTGCAGCCTTGTGGTTGCTAGAAGGTTCTGGAGTGGGCAGTGCTGTTTTAGATTAATTGATACACACATACTTGCACCTGCTGTGAACACCCTTTTGCCAGAAAGGCATTTATCTGTAAACTTTACTATGAGTTACTATTGGGCAGTCTTTTGCTCCTCTGCCCCACCCTAGGACTTAAACACCAATAGCTTCCATATCCAAATTAATAAGGTTAAACCTACCTCCTTTCCAATAAGTATCAATCCTTAGCTTTTTTTACAGTTGCATAATTTAGTTAGAGGTGTGAGACATCTTTCTGCTTTGTGTTTGCATCAGAAATGCCAGCCTGTGTGCTCACTAATATGAATTGTTTCCTGAACAGAACTACTAGCCTACACTTTGCAACCCAGGAGATAGCTCCCATTCCCTGAGTCTTCTAAGTATGTCCCAAGATGTTGTTCTCTAGGATGTACCTGCACACACCCTTTTGTTTGTTTTGAGAAATGAAAGTGTCTCACATTTGGTAACCTCACTGTAATATGAAGCAGGCTTAAGATTCAAGCAGAATAAATTTCTGCTTCAAGAGGATACAAATGAACTCCTAATTACAAAACTTGGAAGAAATCTATTTTTTAAGTTATATTTTACTTAATAGCCTTCTTGGCTTCTTCGGTTTCCTTCACCTCAGTTCTTTTGGTCAAGTTTCTCAGCTGCCTTAAGAGATCTGCTTTGACGGTGTGGTTTCACAATTGTTTAAATTAACTGGAGTTATGGCTGCTGTGATCCCATCCTCTTGTCTGCCATACCAGCCAAAAGCTAGTCCCACTCAGAAATGATTGTTTTCTGGCCACTTCTTCTGAACTAGGTCACCACGCAGCTGCACATGCAGTGATTCTTGTGCAGTAAGATAGCAGCAATTGCTTCTCAAAGTGGTTATAAATTGCTGCCACAGAATCTGGAGATCTTTCTTCACATCCCTGTGAGAGAAGGGTTTTTCTTTCATATTGGAACTTGTTTGTATTGTGTCTTTAACCAATTCCTTCTTTCCCAGATGGCATCGTAAAGTATACATGGCATTCCTATCTTAGCAGCATTTCACACCATGAGTAATACTGATTTCTGTTACATGCAGGTTTTGGTCAAAGGACAAATACATGTGATGCCCAACATTGTAAGGACAGATGGACAAAGCTTTTCATTATTACAGAAAAGCTATCACCCATGGGAATAAGCAGTCTTATTCTGAAACTGTATTACAGGTGTCTGGCATCTGAGCATGCTTCCAGGATGTGTGTGAGACTATTAATTGTGCCTAAGGTGCCACTGATTTACCCCACCCTTATCCTCCTGGGTGTTCTTGAGTTGGATTTGTGCTTGTAGACAAAATATGATAAATACACAATCCAATTTAGGTGCACTGTTACAGAACTAACACAATTGATTTCAATGTCTATGTTTTCAGGTTATTTACCTGAACATCCCTTTTTAACAGTGGTAGTCGTTCATGTTTATCACGTATCTTATGTTAAAGGAAAGGTTTATTCCTGTTCTATTTTTAGCATTAGGAGATCTTCTGGACAAAGAAGCTATTTCCTTTTCAAACTAGTGAAGCCTTAAATACTGAATCTAGCAGTCTTTACTGAGGGAAGACAGACAGAAAAAGTATCCTCGACGTTTAACTACACACTAAGTTATGTATTGGTTTCTTCCCTTCTTTCTAAACTCCCCCACCATGCTTAGTACTTTGATTTTTCTCCTTCTATGCTTCAATTAATTCTAAAACATGTCCTGAAGAGCTCATAGATTACAATACTATATATCATACACCAGCAAAGATTTTCTCCTCAGTAGATGTTACACACAGCAGGTGTAGTCTAGTTTACATGCTTTTCATTCATTTTGTACCTCTACTGTTATTCCATTTCATTTTGCATTCTCCCTTCTTCTAAGAAGCCATCAATAGCAATTTATGTAGGACACTAGTCATTATCCTGTCACTTAAATACTACATCTTTCTTGTTTTTTTTTTCTTTATTCCTCCTAGCTCTTTTATTTACCACACCCAAAAAACCCTTCTAACTTACCTCCCATCCTCACTTGGGACTCTATCAACCAGCCAGTTGCACAATGCTCAAGATTAAGAAGATTAAGATTTAGAAAAAAGCCAAAGGTGATGAAAATTCACTTCTTTTATAGATTTCTAAAAGAAAAAAAGATTCAGTTCTAGGAGGAAAAAGCTGGTCTAAATTCTTTATGTAGGTACGTGAGCTTCAGGTAAATGATTTTCTAGTTAAAACAGAATTAACAACTTCAACTGATAAAAGTCTATAAAAATTTAACTAAATGAGTTTGATTAAATTGAACAACATACTGATAATTGGGCAAGTATGGTTCAAGGACCTCATATACAGTACAATTACATCAACTTTTTACAAATTTCTGCCTGCTCTGGACAGAGTATCTGTATGTGTTTGGAATACCTGTACAGAAACATTGGATCAGTACATTGGCTGAATGTTTTGCTGAAGAGATCAAAGTAGTAATTAAAACAGTGCCATTTAAATGGTTTTAATGAGGCATCAAAGTTAACATTCATCAGGACGGCTGAGAAAAATTTAAACTTTCCTTCTAAAGTTTTTCTTCTACTGTTTTTTTTGGTTGGTCTAAATTGCCAGTGATTTGTTGGAAGCATTAGTTCTCTCTAAAAGCATCTGCAGGGTGTATTATAAGCATGTGTTATAAGCATGATGTCTGTTAGTGTTTTCATCTCAATATTTAGGTAGAGAAACTGAGATTGAAATAAACTTTTTTCTTTTTCCTCCCTCTTAAACAATAACCCTTGGTATTTTCAAGACAGACAAACCTGTGTCTCTTTCTTTAGTAAACTGCTTTAGACTATGTTTTCAAATAGGAGAAAGAAATTAATTCCTGGAGGCTTGCTTAATCACAGTAAGCACTTAGGTGTTTATGGATAAAAATAATAAATCTAGCATACAGAGTTAAAGAAGCAACTTACAATAATGATCCTTCAAGCCACAAGCAGTCCTTGTATAAAGAATTGCCAGATGATAGTTTTAAACATGGCTGTTTTCTTGTTATCATACCTTTTATATAGCCTTTTTTTCTTTCAAGGCAGAATGTTCATATACATAGCAATTATTTCAGAGGATTTGTAAAATAAATGAAGAACTCTTTTACTGAGAAGAAGAGGAGCTTTTCATGCAGTCAGTTCTACATGTTTAATTTCTTTAGTCGTGCTTTGGAATCCGGTAATGAAAAAAGTAGACTGTTTTCTTGTAATTGTCTTTGATATCTTCATTCAGTGATGATATTGCCAGTCTTCAGGGTCCTATAATTTTATTGTGTCTGGAAAGAGAAGGACATTTTCTCATATCAATAGAACGTGGATGGCCGTGCTTTGTATGAATTTATTTATCTTTGGCCTATGTTTCCAGTTCTTCCCTATCTGTTTTCAACAGTCACAGATTGTTCTGTTCATGAAGGTGCAATTACAGCTGTCCCTGAAATTAATAAAAGTTGTAGCCTTAACCCATGTCCATCCATATTAGGAACCTGATAGGTTTAGGTCTGTGCGTTGTTTGGTCTTGGCTTTTTTGGTGTCTTTTTTTTGTTGTTGTTGCGTGGGGTTTTGGGGGACAGCCTCTCAAAAGCTGAGAGGGTAGACATACAAAAGATCAAGTTCTTGCTATTTTAATTTGGGAATCTAGTAAAGCCTTCTTTGTTGCTGATGGTAGAAAGCACTAACTGTTCTAACAATTACCTTTAATAAGTTCTGGTTTATAGCTACACGGTAACTTAAAGAAAACCTTTTAAAGCCAAAATAAATACCCAAGTGAAATGAATAAGTCCCTGTAAAGATGTATGTTTGAAATAGCCTATACTTCAACTAGCAGGCTTTTTGGCGCACTACTTAAGGCTGGATCTAAATATGGTAAAGCCTGATCTTAGATGGGTAGGTAACATGACTGAAGCTTTTATAAATGGACCAATATCTTTCTAGTATACTAACTCTCACTTGGAGGCTCTGATATGATTTGTTTTCAAATGCTCTCACTTTTGAAGTGATTATATTCATAATTAACTGATTCTGCTAAGTGTTCTAAATATGCTTTCTAGTTCTAATTTTAGATGCAAATTAGTTCATAAAAACTAACAAGTCTTTGGCATATCTAAGTTTGGGGCAAGATCAGAGGAATCAAAAGAAGCTGAAGAGAAGTGGAGACCAACAGTCAGCTAAATAAAACTCATTGCAGAATATTATAATCTCCAAGCTTTACTGAGGCTACTCGGTTTGCATGTGATAATCATCACCCTAGGCAGCCTAGTAATACCTTGTCTGTAGCTGTCCAAGGCCTTGACACTGTGATTGTGTTCCCTGGTCCTGTACACGAGAGCAGTTCCAATGTGCGTGGCAAGCCATTGCTGAGCAACAGCAGCATGTCCAAACTATGTTTCCACTTGCCACCATTTTTCCTTTAGGACAGGTTGTGCTTTCTTGCAATGTTCAGAGTGCTTCAGTTACCCAGGAAAGTATATGGGTTAAGTAGCAGCATCCAAGATGGGAAACAGCTTATTTTGGTTCTTGCCTATTGCCTTGAAAATCAGTACCTTATTTCAAAAGGGCACTTCAGTTTTAAAATCATTCAGGCTTTGAATGTAAAACCGGAGCCGGCTGTTTTTAGAACAGAAAACAATGACATGAGCAGACCCAGCCATAAACACACCAGCTAGTAGATACCTTTTTCTTGTTTACAGAGTGAGACTTGTTACCTTTGCTGCAGGTTCACGCTGTACCTGGCAGTCTCCAAGTACTTGAAAGAAGAAAAACAAGTGTTCCAGGAACAAGTAGCTAAGATCTTTATTCTTGCAAAAGTGTACACCTATATAGCAATATCTTAATCTCTATTATGTTCCCTGACCTTTCCCACTCTTTAGCACCTCAAGTTTCTTTTCAAGTCCAGTAACTGTGCTGTACTGTGGGGTGAAGCAGGAGAAAGGCAGGAGGAACTGATTTGGTTTTGTTGGATACCAGCAAATAACAGATAACAGGGGCCTTCATTTAGACCTCTGTTTGTAACCATAGACTTTATTTTTTCAGGGCCCCAGCACTTTTGATAGGCCTGGCTGAACTTGCTAGCTGATTTCAAAAGTTATTGCAGAAGAAGGTAGGGAATGAAAAAGTAAACAGAGCCAAAGCAACCATATGTTTTTTTCATTGGGAAGCTCTACTAGAAGGAGAGTGCCAATAATGTGTGGGAAAGAAACTAGCCAGTCTTTCGAAGACTCTCTCTACTGCTGACTTGCAAAACACCCCTAAAAATCTTAAGCTTGAAGTTCGTTAATATGCTTCTTGAACAATCAAAAAATGTCATCTCCTACATGTAGATTTAAGCCATCATAAGTCTGTTCTAGAGAGCTGTTATACTATTCTAGGGTAGATCAGCTTTTTCAGGATTTGCAACAGTAATAGACAGGTCTTGTTCATCTGGCCTTTTTCTTGCTTTGCTGTTTGCATGCTAGTATATCTTGAACTTGTAGTGGTCTCCTTCCCTATCAGTCCTCCCAAATTCAGCTAGTTGGCCAGCTGGCCTTGGTTGGTAGAGCATTGGCCAGACACACATTCCAGGTGAAGTGCCACAGCAAAAGGCATGGTACTAGGCAATCATCAGGGAATTGCTTAATGAAATCCCATAATAAGGCATTTTTTGTGCTGTGGGCCCTCCTCTGTAAATATGTATTATTGGGAACTTGCTTTTCTTTTGCTAAGCATTATTGTTTTGTGACCTTATGCATAAAATGCCTATTCTTTGTATCATGTCACTGTAGCCTTAGATTTTATAATTCACTGGAAGTTAAGAAGCATAAAGTGACATAACAATATGCCACTATATATAACACTGTATTTACACTTTGAACTTTTGTTTGCATGGCTGTTTCAGTCAAAAGCCTACCCTACTCATGTCCCAACCTGACAAAGTTTACACTACAAACATTTACAAATGCAGGTGTTTGAATCTTCACCTCAGCTATGAGAAGACTACTCTTATGCATCAATATTAACAACCAATACATGTGTACACTATTATAATTATTATACTATTATAGCAAAACCTTGGACATTATGCCTCTTACATACTGGAGTAATGCAGTCTTCTCACTAGAGCAACTGAAATCATGTATTGCCTTAGAATTGGTCCAAGTTGTATAAGACTCTTTTATCCCCCTCTCGGTTTTGCCAATATAGTGGGTAGGTCATGCTAGGAGTTACGCTAATAAATAGTCTTTTAGTACTTCAGTACTTTTACGTGTAAATAAGTTTACAAAGAGGAACGGAGTGTTTTCAGTGTTTGAGTCTTCAGTTTAGACTAGCTCTGAGAGGAGTGGATAACTGATTATACTTCGAACATGCAGAAGTTCAGTTCAAAGAGAAGATTTATTGCTAACCCTACTGCTTATGGAAAAAATAGACCAAAGAAGTTGAGTAAATCATATGAAAACTGCTTCTTCCCATAATTAAAGGGAGGGTAAACAGGAGCTCTGTCTGAAAAAGGAATCATCCTTCTGTACTTAACCATATAACATACAAAACATACAGAGGTTTATTGAAATGGCCTGCACTATATTGCTGTATAAAACAGCAACAATTGGGGTTAGACCCATGACTTGCTCTTTGACATCAAGAATGGTGAAAAGCAATGACTTTGAAGCTGAGAAGAGTCACAACAAATGCAAAATATATTAATACCTTCAAAGCATTTTTACTGTCATTAAGGATTTGATCCTCAAAATATTCCTGTGAGGCAGTGTTATCCCAGGTTGTATTAAGAAAATGAAGGCTAAAAGTACTTACACAATAAATGAATTAAAATGATACAAAAGCAGCAGAAGAAAACAAGCCATAGGATCATAGAATCATTTAGGTTGGAAAAGACCTTTGAGATCATCAAGTCCAACCTTCAACCCAGGACTGCCAAGTCCATCACTACACCATGTCCCTAAGCACCACATCTATGCATCTTTTAAACACCACCAGGGATGGGATGGTGGTTCCACCTCCCTGGGCATCCTGTTCCAATGCCACATCACCCCTTCCATGAAGAATTTTTTCCTGGTATCTAATCTAAACCTCCCCTGGCATAACTTGAGGGTGTTTCCTCTTGTCCTGTTGCTAGTTACCTGGGGTAAGAGACCTACCCGCACCTGCCTACAGCCTCCTGTCAGGTAGTTGTAGAAAGCAGTAAGGTCTCTCCTGAGCCTTCTCTTCTCCAGACTGAACAACCCCAGTTCCTTCAGCTGCTCCTTATAAGACTTGTGCTCCAGACCCTTCACCAGCTTCATTGCCCCTCTCTGGACACGCTCCAGCACCTCTACATCCCTCTTGTAGTGAGGGGCCTAAAACTGAACACAGTACTCAAGGTGTAGCTTCACCAGTGCTGAGTACAGAGGGACAATCACTTCTTTGGTCCTGCTGGCCACAGTCTTTCAGATAAAAGCCAGGATGTTATTGGCCTTCATGGCCACCTGGGCACACAGCTATCCATCAGCTAGCACCCCAGGTCCTTTTCTGTGAGGCAGCTTTCCAACCACTCCTCTCCAAGCCTGTAGCACTGTGTGCGGTTGTTGTGACCCAAGTACAGGACCTGACATTTCTCCTTGTTGAACTCCATACAATTGGCCTTGGCCCATCAATCCAACCTGTCCAGATCCCTCTGCAAAGCCTTCCTGCCCTCAAGCAGCTCAACACTCCGCCTAAAACTGCTGTTGTCTGCAAACTTACTGAGGGTGTGCTCAATTCCCTTGTCCAGATCATTGATAAAGATATTAAACAGAACTGGCCCCACAGTACAGAGCTCTGGGGAACACCACTTGTGACTGACCACCAGCTGGATGTAACTCCAGTCACCACAATTCTTTGGGCCTGGCCACTGAGCCAGTTTTTTATTCAGCATGGAGTACAGTCATCTGAGCCATTGGCAGCCAGTTTCTCCAGGAGAACGCTGTGGGAGATTGTGTCAAAGGCTTTACTAAGGTCCAGGGAAATGACATCCTCGGGATTTCCCTCATACACTAGATGGGTCATCTTGCCATAGAAGATCAGATTTGTCAAGCAGGACCTGCCTTTCATAACCCCGTGCTGCCTGGGTCTGAGCCCCCAGTTGTCCTGCATGTGCCATGTGATAGCGCTCAGGATGATCTGATCCAAAATATTCCCTGGCACCAAGTCCAAGTGACAGGCCTGTAGTTCCCCAGATCCTCCTTCCTGCCCTCCTTGTAGACGGGTGTCACACTGGGTAACCTCCAGCCTTCTGGGACCTCCCCAGTTAGCCAGGACTGTTGGTAAATGATGGAGTGGCCTGGCCTCCACCAGCTCCCTCAGTACCCTCAGGTGAATCCCATCTGACCCCATGGACTTGTCCATGTCTAACTGGAGCAGCAGGTCACTGACAGTTTCCTCCTGGACTGTGGGGACTTGATTATCCTCCTCCTCATCCCTGCCCCCCCCCCCAGGTCAGGGGACTGAGTACTCAGAGGAAAGCTGCTCTTAGTATTAAAGACTAAGACAAAGAAGGCATTAAGCCTTTTCCTCACCCTTTGTGGCAATGTTCCATGCCACATCCAATAAAGGATGAAGATTACTCCTTTTGTTTCTCATGTATTTGTAAAAACTGGTTTTGTTATATTTTGTGGCAGTGTGTTCTAGCCGGGCTTTTGCCTCTCTAATCTTCACCCTGCATAACCTTGTGACATCTCTGCAGCTCTCCAGATCTGCCTGCCCCTCCTTCCAAAGGCGGTAAACTCTCCTTTTTTCTCTGAATTCCAACAAAACCTCTCTGTTCAGCCAAGCCAGCCTTGTTCCCTCGCCAGCTTGTCTTCTGGCAGATGGGGACGGCCTACTCCTGCGCCTTTAAGACTGCCTTCTTGAGCAATGTCCAGCCTTCCTGGACCCCTTGGCCCTTCAGGAGTGTCTGCCAAGGGACTATCAACCAGACTCTTAAACAGGCCAAAGAATGTCAAGGTGGTGGTTCTGCTTACTCCTCTCTTTACTTCTTTGAGAATCGAAAACTGTCATCTCATGATCGCTGTGCCCAAGGTGTCTTGCAACCACCACATCACCCACCAGTCCTTCTTTCTTTGTAAACAGCAGGTCCAGTGGGCATCCCCCCTGGCTGGCTCACTGACCAGCTATGTCAGTGTCTGTCTTCCACATACTCCAGAAATCTACAAAATGTTAACCTGTTGGGACTTTACAGCAAGACACTGAAGATGTAGCAGTCTCTGACTGCATCTATTTTCTCAATACATTAATTGCATAATTCATTAATTTGAATTAAGAAAAGGCAATGAGACCTCAGATTTTTGAGGCCTTGTCTGAGACAGTTCATCAACATATTAAAATGTGAATCTCTGTCTTAGGGTCTTACCTACAAACTGGGATAAAAGTTCTTTCTGAAGTTATCAACACCAAGTTTTAGTATTTCTACCAAGAGATTATGGAAGTTAATGACTGTAGAGCTGAGAACTCTAGCAGGAAGAAACACCTTAGTGCTAGGAATCTGCTAACTGAGGTAGGAGAGGGCTCGGTCAACCCTAAAGCCCAAAGAAACGTAAGAGTAATACCTTTGCTGTCAGGCTATCATTTAAGACTCCACTGTCCACTCACAAGAAGTAAGGAAATGAAAAGAGAGGATTTGCATGATGTGCTAGAAAATATCAAACCACATGTGAGAGCACGAGCAGAAAAGATAAAGTTCTGTGAGCTCATGGCAGGTGTGAACTGGAGGCAAATTAGAAAGCCTCATGAACTTGCGTAGAAGGTGACATGGCTAAGGAGAAATTGTAATGTGAATTTTAACATTTTATTTTTGTTTGTTTCTGCTACAACCTGCAATTTAAAGTAAATAAGTTATTTTGTCCTTATGACTTGTCTGTGAAGGGAACTGAATCCTTTTATCTTAATCTTCTGTTTTTCATGGTGACAAATTCCACTACATGTGGTGGGTCGGCTTTGGCTGCTGCTGCCGGGTGCACATGGAGCTGCTCTCTCTTGGTCCTTCTTGTTAGCAGAATGGTGAGAAAGTAAGATGAAAAGCTCATGGCTTGAGGTAAAGACAGGGAGATCACTTACTAATTACTGTCACGGGGGAACCAGAGTAGATTTGGGGAAAATTATTTTATTTCCAATTAAAATAGAGTTGAATGGTTAGAAACAAAATAAAATACCTAATCTGTTCTTTCATCCTCCTGCTTTTTTGCATCTCAACTTCACTCCTTCATTCCTGATTCCTCTACCTTCTCCCCCTGAGTGGAGCAGGGGAATGGGGAATGGGTGCTGGGATGTCTATTACAGCTCCTCTCTGCTACTCCTTCCTCCTCACACTCTTCCCCTGCTCCAGGTGGGTCCTCCCCATGGGATGCAGTCTGTCACAAACTGCTCTGACATGGGTTGTCCTATGGGCCACAGTTCCTTCAGGATAAATGTGCTGCAGCATGGGCTGTCCATGGGCTGCAAGAGAATAACAATTCCACTGAGGTTTCTCCCACAGGGTACAGGGGAATCTCTGCTCCAGTGTGTGAATCACCTTTTCACCTCTTTCACTGACCCTGGTTTCTGCAGTGCTGTTTCACATATATCTCACTCATCTCTTTAAACTGTTGTGCAGTGTTTCTTACATTTCTTCTCAGCTATGCCCTGTGTTGGGTCCATTGGAGCCACCTGGAACCAGCTGTGTCTGGCATGGGGCAGCCCTGGCCCCTCCTCACAGAGGCCACCTTGCAATCCACCCCAGCTACCAAAATGTTTCCTTGCACACCCAATACACTGAGATATTGGGTCACTTGCACAGTAATCAGAACTTCCATATCTCCAAAAGGTTTCATATTGCACTCCTACTTGAGCTGCTCAGGCTTCTTGAGAGTTGCTACTCCAAAATTCTGGTAATTATTTTTCTGGTGGTTGACAGTAGCTGGGTACGCATCCAGGTAATATCGGCACTGCTGAGCCTCAAAGGGAGTGTGTAGTATTTGTTCAAGGGTGATAGTGCTTCCAAGCAGAGCTTGAGAGACACAAGTCAGGATTGATTTTTGTCCCATGGAGGGCCATGAATTTCATGTGTATCAAGATGTGGGTTATGCAACAGACATTTAGCAATTAGATAAATCCTCCTTTCGATGGCCCTGACAAAGACATTTGCTGAGGTGCTCCTCCAATTCCTGAGGAAGTCCTAGTAAATTGCTAGCTGTGTGGCAAGGCTTTGAGGCATCTGAGGACTGCAAGTAAGGACACTACTGTATTGCAGGAAGTTGTGGTCTTAAATGTATAAAGCTGCACAGCAGCAGAAAGTGAGAGGTATGGAGCTGGCTGTGAACACAAGCTGTGCCCTGCCTGTATTTCTGTCAGAGGAGGCTGGGAACAACTGGCCCCTACCCGACTAACAGAACTTCCTGTCCTTCTTTAAGGCATACAAGATCTGGAGGGGATTGGCAGAAGGTTTCAACCTGTTTCAAACCTGAAAAAGACTCAGTGTTTGAAATTTAAAACAGTGTCCCAAAAGGACAAGAGTAAGGATCAAGAAACCATGTATTGTTTTATACATATTTTTGTAAGGTTGAGCATGTGCGCTTTAGTATGCTATTAAAGACAGCATGAGTAAAATTTTGTGTTGGGATAGTGGCAGATCAGATCCTAGACTTTTCAAATTAGGCATGCAAAATTGCTAGACATCATGTTTGAGTTTCTGCAGTATGGCTCTCCAGGTGCAGAACAGAAGTAAAAGCATTGCTGTACCTCAGAGAGATTTCATCAAGCTTAGTAAATTACTATGAAACAAGAAGATGCAATAATATTGTTTGTTAAAGAAAAGCCTCAGAGGAAACTAATGCCTTTATATTCATGGCAGGAGTGCATTTGGCCATACTGTGTTTTAAAATGAAGAATGTTCAGTGATACGGATACCAAATACTCCCCTGTATACTGGGTAAAGCAGCAGTTGTGTTGTTTGAATGTGTGACTGTCTTTAAGAGACCCTTAATCATATAAAAAACCTGACAACTTAGAATTTAGAAAATGTCAGATCAAGTATATATAGACAGCCTTAATGCAATCTTTTAGTTGGGAAGTACATGTACAAACATGAGAATTAGAAATCGTACTGCAAAAATACAGCTACAATTTTTTGAATATACAATTTAAAAAAGAAAAAAAAAAACAAAATCCTAAAACTTCGTTATTGAAATTGAAGTAGCAGATTTTCTTAGTGAGTGATACCAGGTGTCTCCATTTAAAACAAACCATTAGTGCTCAATTAGTTAATTCTCCTGGTCTTTAGCTGCAGTATGTGGTACCATGATGATTCTCACTATTATTACATATATAAAAAAATATATTCACATTAAATGACACACCTCAGTTCATCTGTTCATGCAAAACACTGCTTTAATTATTTTTTTTGTGATTGAAGATACTTTAATTCACAAGAAATTCTACCACATCTTTCTATATACACAGACTTCAAATGCAGAGACTCTCTCCTCTCTCCGTCTTTTAGATGTCAGAAGTACGTTTACAAAAAATTTTGGATTCTTGAATTTGGAATACACAAAGTACTGTGTTTTAATTAAAGAAAAGAAAAAGAAAGTCTTAGATAAGCATAAAATGGCAAGTTTTGTTTCAGAAGTCCAGGAACTTTAAGTCCAATAGTGCTCTTATCTTTCAACTTTGACTTCGACCATAAATACCAGACAGAAAAATATTTTTGTGATGTTAAATGTCATGGTTGTAGAGAATAGGAATGAGTGCTGCTACCTTCAGTTCATTTTAATTTCATGTGGTATACCAAGCATTTTGATAAATCATTTAAAATATACACTGACAGTAAGGAAGTATATGCATACATATTAAAAGGGAGAAAACTATTTGCTTAGTCTATATATTATTAAATCTTATTCCTGAGCTCCAAAAATGATATCAATGTTAAGACTAGTGAGGAAGACAGAGTTCCTCAAGACAAAAACTATGTGCAGTACCATGCTTTGGTACATTCTGTTACTGTGAAGAATTCCAAAATTGCATTTATGAAAGTAGAAAGATAAATAGTGACTTTGAATTGCTTGAGATCACACAGCTGTGTGCACCAGATCTGACAATTAAGCAAAATTTTCTTGAATACGGGAATTAGAGGTAGATTATGCTTGGGAAGATATCCTATGACTGACACCAAAAATTTACATTCAGAATTATGTAATTGAGGATTTCTCATACTAATTTTTAAAGTAATGTCTATTTTAAAACTTTTTTACTTTGTATATCACAGTCACGTGAGGTAAGTAAAACCTGAAAAGAGCTTCTTATGACTGACAATTCCAAAACATGAATTCTGTTGGAAAATGAAGATATGTCTTATAACAAGCCAACAAACTGAAACTGCTTGTCATCAATGGTTATGTATAAATAAATACATATGTCTTAAAGTCATTCTTCCGCTAGGTAAGAAACATTTGCTGTTGTAGTGTTGTGGTTTTGGGGATTTTGTTTGTTTGTATAATAGGATTTTTAAACTTGTTTTTATAATCAACACTTAGAGGCTTTACAGCTTATATATGAGTGACAGTAAGTAGAGAGGGAAGTCTTGATTATAATATGGATACATGTTGCTTCCTTCAATACACACTAATTCTTTCACATCTTTAAACAGTCTACAGTTCTGAAGCAATTGTATTATACAAAAGGGAGCATGATGAAAAGTTGCTCGCAAAGGTTGATAGCACTAGTTTTCCTTTGTATTTACAAAGCCTATCTTCACCAAAAATTAACAAGACTATGATATAGTTTCTTCCTTTTGTAAGAACGTAGCCTAAGGAGTCATCTGGGGAAGGGGTGAAAAATGTTTGAGTAAGAAAGGGAGAGGTAAGACTAATCATAAAAGGTAGTAAATCCATTGTTTGGGTCCCTGATTGACACTTAAAATACCACTTTAATTCTTTGATCTCTGATTCAGAAGCAGGATTCATGCATGCATTTTTCTTGTGTGGGAACCTAGACATTAAACTGTGAGATCTAAGTTCTGATAAACTTTTCTTGCAACATTTAACCTTTTCATTATGAACTCAGATTTTAACTTCACTTTAGGGTAAAGAAGGAAATCCTAAGAGATTATTTTTTTCCAATAAAATTCTGTTCAAATGAATCAAAATCAGCACATGGGAAGAAACTGAGACATGAACAATAGCAGCATTTTATTTTCTGACTCATGGATACCGCAGCCTTCCAAGTATGGTTAAAGTTTTGAGGAAAGTTGGTATAAAAGAACGGGCAAAATGAAACTTGTGAGACTTCAACTCTCAGCTGAAATGAATTTTTGCATAAAAACCAGAGGTGATCACTTCCATGGCTTTGAGGATCATGTTAAAGAATTGAATAGTTGTTCTCTGATATGTTAAGAAAAGCAGTGCTATCATTTAAAATCTTAGGGGATTATCTATTTATGGTCATATGGGAGCTCTAAGTAAGCATGTGATCATGAATGCCCAGACTTCCAATTGAAATTACCTCCAACAAGGTGGATTAGGCCAAATACTGTGTCTTTGTACTATAAACTATACACAGGTCTATGGTTTATACTATTGCTGATCATTCTTAAGAAGAAAACAGGATTGTTTCAGTGGCTAACGTTACCCAACGTAAAAAACAAAAGATAAATCCATGAAGCTGTCAGTGAATTAAAAATAGTACTTCTTCACTAGAGATTCTTGATTATTGTGTAGCTGTTGTGCAAAGTGTTTTCAATGCATTCTAGTAGTTCTGTGTGCATGCAGTCTGAGATGCACTTCTTAATCGATAAAATGTCAAAGTGTGTATTCATTGCATTGGTAAAAGTGAGTAATTAGTAATATTTGAAATGAAAAGTCAAACTTCTATAATACAGTAAATTTTCTTTAATTAGTAACATTCCCTCTTCTTGAAGTAACATGTTCTGCCGTGGAAATTCTTGGAAAATAATTCTATGTAGGCAGCTTCTCTGTGTTTTAAAACTCTTTTTTTCAAGAACTTAACTCCTAAGTTTCAGTTTACAAAGTAGTATGAGGGTTTAATTTTGTCTAAAGTAATGTATGTTATGAAAAAGTAGTAAAATTCAGGGAAAAAAGGACATGATTTACAACTGTTATGAAACAAACTCTAGAAAACCATAGGTGGAACAATCAGTTTTTGTCAAAAGTATGACCTTGGATGTTCTTCAGTGAGACTGTAACTTTTATTAATTAAGAAATTGATATAGTTCTGCAAACTTGGCACAGTTTACGCTAGCAAAGTATCTATGCTATTTTATTTGATAATAGCTAATAGTTTATAACTAGGTCTGTGATGGTAGTCATCTTTAGTGTATATAATCCTTTTTTTTTTTTTTTTTTTTTTGAGCCTCAGCTTTCAACTGTCTTCTTTCCTCTGAGCTATACTTTGTTCTTACTATGTTGGAACAACTTAAAAATTTCATGCTAAGATTATGGTTGTGACCAATTAAACATGTGAGGTGTTTAACAACATCTGACACACACAGATTATCACACATACTAAAATAAAACTAAATTTGTAATAACAATTAATGCTAGTGACCAAATAAAATCTTTCTGAACAGAGGAAGAATAGCACATTGTCATCAAACCATTACTTTCATATAATGGGAATATGGTTTTGTAATAGCTTTTAAATCTGGTGTTTTCAACATTGATAAGTTGCAATGCAGGATACTACTAGCGGTTGAACTTTTATTCAAACTAAATTCAGTAATTGGAGAAAATTCTGTTCTAACATGTTCTTATGTTTGTATTCTGAAACTTGATCTTGTTTGAAATGTCAGTGTGTAGTAGATAGAACACCAGTGAGAATCCTAGCCAGACCCAATACAATTATTTAATTGAATCTTCAGTATTCTTTTAGTGTAAGGTAGTTTTACATATCTTTATAGTCCTTTAATCTTTATAGTCCTAAAATAGTCATAATTGACTTGTAATAATCCATAGTTGCTGTTTATAGAATGTATGTATGTTATATTGAACAGGTATGTAGATCTGCTAATTCTAAATGATTGCTGATGACTTGCCTTTAGTTTTTTTTGGTTTGGGGTTGTTTGGTTTTTCTCCTCCGACCCCTTTTTTTTTTCCTTTTTTTTTCTTTTCCTTTTTTTTTTTGTTTTGCCTTTTTGGGTTTTTTGCTAGATTGTTTTGGGTAACTACTACATTAACTCAGAAACTTGAGGATCTTATTCCCTTCTAGAAGGATGAACTCAGCAGATAAATTAAGAAATACTGTCGTTAAAACAAAATAACTAAATTAAAATTAACTAATCAAAATGATGCTATAAAAAATGTTTGCTAAAATCTCTTTACGGTTTAGTATGGGAATAATGTGATCTTCAGAATAGATTTAGTATTGAGATAATGTGGAATTCTATTAGGCACAATCAGCTCAATTGTCTTAAAACTTCTTTCTTGTAAGTCATCAGCAACTTTCCCATGCTTTTCAAAGGCATTTGCTGATCAAGTAGCCCAATATTTACTGTGTGTAGCAGATGCAAGTTGCAGGGCAAACAAAAGCCTTGGTGAAAGTTTTATAATCATTGCACATACTACTTCTGCCAAGGTCGACATTTAAGTGTCTTCAGTAAGCTTGTGTGAACTGCATCAAACAGACACATGAGCTATGATTGACCCATCTTGCATGATCTTTGAGTAATTTCCTATATAAAAAATTATTTGGCAGGTGCATGGTTCTGACTTGTAAATACTCACTATGGGTTCAGGGAAGAGAGGTATTCCCAGATAGAAGGTAATAGACATCAACGAGGGCTTTACCTTTATTAATTTTTTTTCTGGGCAGAGTTTACTGCAGATTGAAAGTACAGCATTGATAATGTGGTAAAGGACTTTTGTTACCTTACTCCTCATGACTTCACATCATGGTTGCAAAGTCAGACTTTCTAATATGCAATTTTAGGTACCGTTCTAAGAACTGTATAAGAAATTTAACACTTTTTAAATTTTTTTAATTTTTCTCCTTTGCTCTCTCTGCTTCATTATTTCTCAAAAAGGGATTTCCTCCAGTGGCTACACAGTCTGCCTTCCCTTGCTTTTAGGTCATGATGAGCTGATTGCTGTCCTCAATTCTGAAGATCACATCATTAATTCTTCTGATTATTTTATGTTGTATAGCAGTGTTTGTGGAGCAGGGACCGTATACAAAAGTTGCTCCCACAGTTAGAGAAGCTATTTGTTGTAATACAAATATAAATTGGGTTTTATGATTTGTTACCAAATGGTTTGGAATTAGTTTAGAGGGGAAAACACCATATCTGTGTGAGTGTTTCTCTATTATTCTCTATTCATATTTTTTATTTGATTATTATTTCATCAGTGTAAGAATATTATTGGTCTTATTTATGACAGTAACAATACCTACAAACAGGAGAACTAATGTTTGTTTCACATGCTGTGGCAATCTCGTGTCACTCACAAGTATTCCAACCCATTTGACCCTGTCACAGTAGTCATAAGGGAATTCCTGTTCTGATTCTCTTAAGTTGTGGTTATAGAGAGAAAAATCATCTCAAGGATTGCAAAAATTACAGAATGGTTTTGCTTAGAGAGAATACTCTGTGATTACTGCCATTCTTTGTATGACTGAAAACTTTAGAAGTACATAAGGCTGACTGCTGATCTCCATACAGCTTTACTCGAAGTAGTTGTTACCAGGATTTAAACCAAGGTTTATGTGAAACACGCTGTGCTATTTACATATGTTTGCTAGAATAGTGGATGCTATTATTTTTATGAGAAGAATTGCTTTAATGTCTACCAGTTGATTTTGCAATGATGGCACAGCAAAAGTTAAAAAGTGATGTGCTGGTTTCTGTTTAAGCAGGTGATCTGTGAATGCAAAGATGTTAAAGAACAGCTTTCCCATTATTAGTGTTCACTGCTGAACGTCTGTTCTTGAGCTGTACACAAATATAGTAATTGTTGCTGATATTACTAATTTTAAAGTATTTAGTGCCTCAAAACCACTAAAAAATGGAAACTGTGCAAGATGATCAATGGACTGAATAAGCAAGCTGGTTAAAGATGTGTTCTGTGCTGTTTGGATTAATTTGTGGACCATCATAGAACACCTAAGTCACACACAAGTAGGTAACAACTATACACTTTATATGAAGATAGGTAGACACACCAGCCAGCAACTAAGCACCCAGCCAGCCACTCTCTCCTGCCTACATCTCCCCTCTCTCCAGTTGGATGAGGTACAGAACTGGGAAACCAAAAGCAAGGAAAATTTATGGTTTGAGATAATGACAATTTAGCAAGTGAAGAAAAGTGGAAAAAAAGAACAAGGGATGCAAAGGTGGCTATTTTCCATCAATGCCCAGCTTGTCTCTGAGCATTAGCTGCTTTGAGATGGCACACCCAGGTTTTACTGCTAGGCATGTCATTATATGGCATGGAGTTTCCATTTGGTCAGTTTGGGTCAGTTGTTCTGGCTGTGTCTCCTTCCAGGCCCTTGTTCACCACTGTCTTACTCCCTGGGGAGACAGAAACAGAGAGGGCCTTGACTCTGTGCAAGCACTGTTGAACAATGGCCAGTACAATGGTGTGTTATCAACTCTGTTTTGGTTATGAATGCAGACAGGGTTCAATGCCATATAAGTGGCTATGAAAAAATGTAACTGTATCCCAGCCAGAGTCAGTACAAGTATACATTTACCCCCATGCAATGTTTTCAGAATATAATGCTTAACTATTACTATGCTGTGACTTGCTAGACAGCCTTAACATCTTTACTGCTTAGTTGCTACTTCCTATTTTCTGTATGCATGGGGCTTTACTAGAATTCTAAAGTGCTTTCAAGCACAGTTCTGTTATGCAAAGTTAAGTTACAGTTTCTGTATGGTTCACTGAGACAGCTTCCTTTGAAATTATCCTCAGCTGCATTGTATTTACACTGAGACTTAGGCAGTGTGAAAGTGAGTGATAGAGGAGACAATGTTTTTGCTGTTGTGCCTTGAAGAGATATTCTAGACAAGGAAATTGTATAAACGGAGACAGTTAGAAGTGCTCTTAACTTCACTAATACAGTGGAAGGGCTAGCACGACTGTCTCAAATTGTTAGACAGAGGAGCTGAAGCTGGCACTAGTAGTCACTTCATATGCAGACACTGATTATGGATTCACAATCCAGCATTACCCATGTCTGAAAATTGAAGGGATTTTAGATACTAAAGCCAATATTATGTATTTATCTTTTTGTTTTGTCTCTGCTATGATTTGAATTGGGCGACTTTTTAAGATACTTTCAACAAATGTTCCCTGCCCTTAATTCCTATTATTTGTAGGAAATTTGCATTTTTACATCCAACTGATTTACAATAGTCCTGGAAATCAGCTTAAAATCTTAACAAAACTTTGCAAATATGTAACTGCAAGTTCAAAGCACAATTGCAGTGCAATTTAGACATCAAAATCTGCTTTCAGTTTTTGAGGAACTCTGTCTAACTTAAATTATCTTAGTTATGGCTAGGCTGCCTATCTGCTACAGTAGCAGATCTGTGAGTGTTACTTTCCCCTGATAAAGAGTAACTACTTTCCCTACTCCCTTGCATTTTTTCCCTTCCTGTATGTGGATGAAAAGAAAAACTAGTTAAGCTTAAAAAAATTTTGGACACTCTAGTAAGGAGCATCTAAAATGTGTTTTGATATGGGCAAAGTAACTTTTCCCCTGAAACACAGTGTGGTAGTGTCCTTCTTGATTAGAAACCAAGGACATGTTGCTTTAGACTAACCTGTGCACAAATTCTATCTTCTTTTTTCCTTTTTTTTTTTTTTTTTTTTTCCTAATATCCCTTATGTCCCTTTCATATGACAAATCTTCTAAAGAAAGCAATGTGTGGTGCTGTATACATTATGGTTGAGCTGAGCTGTTCTTAGTTCTAGATAAATTATAGCTATGGCCAAAACCAAATAGGAAACAGAAGAGTAGAAGAGTATAGCAATCTAGGTAACAAATGAAATGTATCGAATATTTTTAGAGGGATAATGAAGATTATATAGCTAAGAAAAAGTAAATTTTATTTTCAGTGATTTAAAGGCCTTAGTATCTTGAAGTTATTAAGAAAAAAAAATAAAAACAAAACCCTGAAGAAAACCCAAACTCCCAAGTCCCCAAATCTGGTTCCTTGTTTGTATGAAAACTTTTAACAAACAGGAATCCAATTTAGTATAGCAACATCTTTGGAATCATCATAGATCTATATGAAAGAAATATGACCTTTTTCACACTGTCAAAATGTTGGAGAAGATCAGTTATTCAGCCTAAAGGTGAGTTTGTGCATTCTTCTGGTTACGCTGGAAATGAGCGTTATGTGCTCTCTGCTACTGTAAGCTTATGTACATTGTTAAGCCAGTGTTGGTTCTTCAGTTTCCTGTATGCTCGCTTGGTGAATATTGCCTTTGGATTACTACAAGATGTACACTGCAGCCAGGCTGCACTATCATTGCGCCATGGCTGATCCTGTTCTAGAGTTCCTCAACTGCTCTGTGGTTCTGTACAAAATCTTTCTGTGAGAAGGAGTGCAAATGTTGAATGAGGACAGACTTACCTTGACTCTTAGCTTGTTAAGTTGTTCTTCATACCTTTTTTCTTCCATATAGTCACTATCCCTGCTTCTGCCTTAGCTTCTCAGAGAAGCTGTGTCTCAAATATGCATATCCAATAGTAAGTGTTAGCAATGCACTATAAAGTTAGCACGAGTTCTGGATTATGCTCTGTCACTGAAGACAGTGACACTGAGACAGCGCTGTTCTGAGCACAAATTAGTACATGACATGATTAAATGCAAAGTAACTTTCTTACTAGTATTAAGATGCAAATGCTTATACCAAGACTTTAAGTTCAGCTGCCTAAATTCCTGTAAACTTGTACCAGCCCGATTAAACCAGTATCTTTTTCATTTCCTCCTTTTTATCCTGCAGTGCAATAATGATAAAAATATGACAACAAAATAACTATTATTATTATTATCATCATCATCATCATTATTACTACAACAACAACAGCAGTAGCAGCAATAATAACAATAATCTGGAAGCAGCACGTTTAGTTTTAGAAAACTTCGGAAATATTGTTACTTAAAACTACATACTTCGAGATTTTGGCTCCCTCTAGTGAAAAAATGCATAAACGTTCAAGAGAGGCGTTGGCTCGCCCGCTCACACGTGGAAGGCACATCATTTCGGGATGTCTGACTAATGCATCGTTGCAGCTCGATCTGCTACACAAGGTGATCAATGCGGGACTTTGCTGACATAAGTTCAGTACTGGATGATCTTTGTTAGACTATAAAGACATCTTTTTCTAAATTTTCTTTTAAGAGTATTTATTCTTGAAAATTTCTTTACAAGTACATAGACTGAAAGGCTGCTTTTAAGCACTTGATTGACAGTTTATTATATTTTAAAAAAACCACCACATACTCCTTTACTTGTGCATTCTTGATATAATAAAAAGAATGGAGAGAAAAGAATAGGTGGAGTGCAGATAAGGCATAATTAAAAAAAACAAACAGATAGAACCACTTCTGGTTGAAGTGGATTCTGGGTATACCTATTCTGTTTCTAGTTGTCCTTAAATCAGCTTTCTTTTTCTTTTTCTTTCTCTCTCTTTTTTTTTTTTTTTTTTTTTTTTTTTAGTATAGGAAAACCAAGTGAGAGATAAAATCAGGGGATGTAGGAAAAGAACATGTCTAAAGAGAGAACAATTACACTGACATGATAATAATTATTGTCAGATGTTCAGCTGAACAGCAGCCTGTCAGATCTCAAGTTCTGTTGGTGTGGTTTAAAATATTTATTTCTTCTAAATGGTACAGCTTTGCTTAAAGTGATTACAACGACCTTTCAAAACTTCCTACTAATTAATCAAGATGGCAGAGGCATAAGAAAGCAGAGTTCATGTTATTTGAGCAAAAGAAGCCTATTCTTTTTCATAATTTGTCAAGATTTTTTAAAATTCTTCTTCCATTCTGTTTTTGTCAGGTCAAGGCATGAAAAGTAAACTTCCATATCCAATCTTCTGCAAAGATCAAGAGAAAATAGACTTGTTGGGGTTTTTGTTCTCTTCATTCCAACCTATTCATAACTTAATAAAATTGCACTTTAAGCAAACTTAATTTTTCCCAAATGAGTTGTGTTTTTTTTAAAACAAAATTATTAGCCATCTCCAATATGTCTTTTATTGTGTTGTTCAAGAACAGGAAGAGTTTAAAATAAACAGGAAAAGACTGGGAAGAAGGACTAAATTCATTGCTTGTCTGAATATTTGTTTTTATTTTCCTTTACATGCTTCTCTAGTAAACCCAGTCTCCTTCATTTAACGTAAATTGTCCCAAAGGCACATATTAATCCCAACGGATGATTAATTGAAGGGTGAAAAGGTATGGTTATTTTCTGGCTAGGTGCTATGGTATTTTTTTAGTTGTGAAGTTACAAGAATTTGTGTGTATTATTCAGATAATTTGCTCTGTAATTTATATTATTTTGTAACACGTACATTAGAGTGAGGTAAAATAGATTGAGTTTGAACACTTAAGCATTCAGAGGACACAAGGGAGAAAGCAGAAGGAAGTAAATGCTGGAATGAATTGTGCGTTATTGCTTGGCACTAGCTTTTTTTTTTAAAAAAAAAAGAAACAGAAAATCAAATAATGACAACAATCTTTTGTCTCAGGAAAAATAGCAGTGAGCAAGGTTTATCAATGCTCTATTGCTTGTCAGCTTCTTTCTAGTAGATAGCTACAAGTAGTGGAAGGCTTAAGAACTCTATTTATTCATTCATTTGCGTAACAGCTTTGTAGCCTGTTGCTTCATACTGTCTTTTGAACAGTGAAGAGTACCTGCACACCAGTGAGCACGAGCTGAAGGAATAGGAATACAGTTAATTCATTTCTTAGAAACTATTAAGCTCTATTTTACTCTTCTCTAAGGTCAAGGGAAACCATGACAATCATTTTTATATTACACATTAGTGGTGTGACTACTGTGTCATTCAGGAAAGGAAGAGTGAGAGTTTGCTGGTTAATAATTAAAAAAAAAATACAGAGTGACAGATAATTAAGCTGCGTGTCCCACAAGTCCACAGAAATGTGTATCAAGGAGAAAAGCAGAAAACTTCTTAACATGATAACATACCCATATGTGTTTATAGAACACATGAAACTTCTTCTAGGAAAGTTATTATCTTTTCTCCTGCACTAGACCAAAGTAAGGATACACAAAAAGAAAAGTCTAGATAAGAGTTTTGTTTGGGTGAGAGAGAAAAGTTTAAGACTGGGCTTCTCAGAAAGGTGGTTATTTTGTCTTAGGAAACTGCCTGCCCACAAGTGAACGTGTCAGTGAAAAAGAGTTTCTATTGCAGTTCACCAGTGGTTGGAGCTGTATTTTTTTGAAAAAGACCAGAATTGATTGCTAGTTCTCCTAGAAACCTGGGAAGGGGATGTAAGATAGTTGCAATTTGAGTAAAGTCTCAGATGGTGAGCTATTCATGACAAGCTGGCCATTTTAGGTAAGGGGGCAAACTTGGCCATGTTTTCTTCAGAGACAGAATGACAGTGTTAGGTTTTCCTGTGGCATGCGTAGGAATGAATTCAATACAAGGAAATTAATTTTGTGGGAAATAAAAGGCAGCCAAGTTGAAAACTTAGCCTGAAAAGACTATCAATTTATACTTGCTGCTCAGCACTACGTGATAGCTATTGACAGTAGTACACAACAGAACAAAGTTGAAAACTAAGATCAAGTCTGAGTTTGACTTCATTGTAGTCAGTGACAAAAAAAGCTTGTTCTGACAGGCGAGATGTTCACAATTAATAGAGAGCAGGGAAGATGATAAGATCTTCGTGTATCATACTGGAGCTAGATTGTAAATAATTCAGTAAATACTACAGTGTATTTCAGACTAATTAAACCTATTCTGACATGCTTTATGTGGGACAGTATTGCAATCAATTGTAGTAATATTTAGAAGTTTAAGAAAGCAACTTGTCCAAGATCCCAAGAAACTTAATTGCCTGCTAAACATTACAGAAATTAAAATTGATTTTTCTGTGTTGCTTCTAAGCTTCAGTAGTGCACCTGGATTACACTGTCTCCACAATTGAGGAACTGAAACTGTCTCAAGGAAGTTAAAAGAGGGTGTGAAAGGAACACCAAAGGCAGTACAGCTCAGAACAAAAAGAAAGCATATGTTGGCAATGCAAAGTAGCCAAAAATACAGTACTTGTGCAAAGTACGATAATTCCACGTCTGTCTGGAATATTATCAGTAATGAATCATACATATACAATCTCCCTTCATTCAGAAAATGAGCCATAGATATATTAACAACTGCTGTTTCTAATAATTAAAGAATCACATAGCAAATATTGCTGGTGTTTATAATTGCCCAAATTAATCAGGAATTGGACAAAGCTAACAGCTCTGAATACTTGTTGACTTGAGCTACATGGATAATATCTTTCCTTTAATTAACCACAGGAAAAGAAAATACAGATAATCCAATTAAAAATTTTAGCAAATTCTGAGCTATTTTTTTCCTAGGACTCTAAACAAACTGAATATTTCTAATTCATATCCCAAACACCAGCTGGTAGACAGGAGATGTGCAGCAAGTCTTGATGCTATCTGTCAGCTGATGTGGCAGGGAGGAAATAATAGTTCTCAAGGAATAAAAAAAGTTAAAGATGGGAGGAGATGTAAAGCTGAATGATGCAGGAGTGTTTAAACCCCTGAAACTTCAAACAAGCCACATATGGTTAAACCTAAAGTATGATTTAATGGAAGCAGTGAAAGTCATCTAGCTGAAATGATGGGCAAGTGTTTTTTGTTGTAAAGAGTATTAAGAATCAAAGATGTTCTTAGTAGGTTTTTGTATGACTGACATGTGTAGGAAGGTAAATCAATAACTTAATCTAAGTGCCTCAGGAAATTTACAGCTCATCCAGTGAATAGACATCATTGGATGATGTCTAATCATCATTTTTCCTACTAGTCCAGTGAGTGCCTCTAATTCTAGTCTTGTTGGACCTGACAAAAATAATATTTACTGTATTTGCATTATCCACCATACTCATGATTTTGTAAGCCTGGATTATATTGCCCCTAGCCTTCTATTCTACAACAGCTATTCTACCAGCTCTTTCAGTCTCTCCTTGCATGGCAGTTGCTCCATCCGCTAAAAAAAAAGTCACTTTCACTTGTTGCCAATTGTAGTGCTTTTGCACTCTTGGACGAGTTAGAGCAAACTGTACTGAGCCCTCCAGATCTGTGTGGAATACACTTTTCCTTTAGGTGTTTCCTTTATTCCACCTTCTCTCTCTGGGTTAGAATTATGTAATTAACCTCCTGTTAGGCCAGGTCCTGAGTTCCAGTGATCAGTTAAGATTACTTCACCAGGACTGATCTGCTTTCCTCTAATCCTCTCCTCTAGGAGCAGTGACAGCAGCAACCAGTGATGAGACAGCCTGCTTTGGTTCTGAAAGCAAGTAAGAGCTAGCTGATCTCAAACCACACTCTGTATGAAAGACTCTCTTAAGACTTTCCTTGAATCTGGAAAGGACCAATGTTCCTTGATTTTCCCTGTCAGAGCCAGTCTTCATTCTAGGTTGCCTCTCTGGACAATCTCCAGCTGTGGACTTTCCTGTGTTGCTTTCTATATATGTGTCATCTAGTTAACTCTGCGTTCACAGAACAGTCTAGACATGTATCTGGAAGTATGGTGCTGTGATGAATTTAGTTCCTCCACTGTTTCATAGGAAGAATTTTTTCTCCTTTTCACATTTTTTTATGACCAATACAGATAGATTGATAGATTCATACAGGACAAATCCCAGAACCCAGTGTAATTTAAATACATCTCCATTCATTGTCATAAGAATAACTCACACAGTTTTGGAGTGGAAGAGGATGCATAGCACTTTAATTAAGGAGTATTACCATATTATTTTTCTAAATAAAGTGTTATTTTTGCAGCTTGGTAACTGAAAGCCACATTGTGTTCTCTATATGATTTCTGTTACACACTAAAATAACTTCTACAACAGCAGTATATTATCTGTATATTTGCATTTTTATATTAAGTTATTTCTGTTTGGCAAATGCATGGACTCCTTTTCTTCAATACATTGATTTAGTGCAATATTTTAATAAAAGTTATTATTAAATAAACACTTAAAGACAACTAAACCTTGTGAAATGGTCTTTTTCGTCTCCTCAAAACAGAAAGTCCTCCCCTCCTTCCAACTTGGACTGAAGTACCACCACTTAAGAAATACAAAAACATCGTTTTTCAAAACCCAGAAATGATACATTTTACCTGATTTCTGTCTCTCTTTCCAGTATATCATGCTACTATATAATATATACAGAATTTAGCGGATGGAGCAACTGCCATGCAAGGAGAGACTGAAAGAGCTGGTAGAATAGCTGTTGTAGAATAGAAGGCTAGGGGCAATATAATCCAGGCTTACAAAATCATGAGTATGGTGGATAATGCAGATACAGTAAATATTATTTTTGTCAGGTCCAACAAGACTAGAATTAGAGGCACTGACTGGACTAGTAGGAAAGAACTAGTAAGAAAATGATTTAAAGTTTATAAAACAGCCGGTATTTTGGGGTTTTTTTCTGCGAAACTGACAGTGAATTTTTGCTGCAGTAAACTATAGGGATACACAGCATCAACAGGTTCAAAAGGGATTAGGAAAAAATCACAGTCAATGGTATGTAGATGAAGTGGAAAAGGTAGAAATATACCCTAAATAGCATCTGGGTTTTTTCTGCTGTCAGTGAGAGCTGGACAAGATGGACTACCGATACTCACAGTTTTAATAACTCCTACCCTTTTCTAAGGAATCCTGTCTTCTTGCACGTGACTTCAATGTACTTGTTTTCCATTGGATTTATTTCTGTTTTCTTCAAGCTATCACTTTGCCAGTGATGCTGTTCCTTTCACATGCTTATGTGCTGTTTGGCTTTTTTCATCTACTTAGGATTGTAGAGGAATGAAGGTGGGTTAATTAACAGTGATAACATACAGCTGTGGGCTGGCTTCAGGGGTGGCAGGTTGGCTGATGTGGATAAGGTGCAGCTGCGGCTGGTTCCTGCTGAGTAGTTAAATAGCTTTAAGGACTGTATGAAGATGAGCTTGAGATGAAGAGAGACCTGGAAGAAGCAGAGGGAGGAGAGAGTGCATGCACATGCCCTGGATGTAGAAGAGACAAGGAGAAGGACGTAGCAGAGGCAAGAAGAAAGGTGGACTGGCCTGAAGAGGGTGAAGATACAGCACGAACAGTAGTTGAACCCTAAAAACCTTGTGGGGGACTGGTGGTTGTGCCAGGGCAATGTGCGGGAAATATGCTTACTGAAGTTAACCTGGCATGGGATGGTGAAAGCCTTGTTGCAGCTTGATAGTTTTGAGAGTACTGTGACAATGGAAGACTGATGAAAGCCTTGAGCAGATGCCTAACCCACTTGATACATTCTTCTGCTATGATAGTGTCATTGTTTAACCCTGGCCTGCAATGCAGCACCATGCAACTGCTTGCTCACTCCCCCACCCCCCCAGAGGGATGGCAATGAGGACTGGAAAGGAATGTAAAACTCAAGGGTTGAGATAAGAACAATTTAATAGCAAAAAAGCAAAATCTGCACACACAAGCGTAACAAGGAATTCATTCACCACTCACCATGGGCAGGCAGGGGTTCAGCCATCCCCAGGAAAGCCGGGCTCCATCATGGGTAACAGTTACTCAGGAGGACAAACACCATAATGCCAAATATCCCCTTCTACCTTCTTCTTCCCCCAGTTTATATACTCAGGATGATGTCATATGGTATGCAATACGTCCTTGGCTAGCTTGGGTCACCTGTCCTGGCTGTGTCCGCTCCCTGTGCCCCTCCAGCCACCTGGCTGGCAGGGCCCAAGGAACTGAAAAGTCCTTGATTTAGTATAAACATCACCCAGCAACAACTATAACATCAGTGTCCTATCAACGTTGTTCTCACATCAGAGCCAAAACACAGCGCTGTACTAGCTACTAAGAAGAAAATTAACTCTATCCTGGCCGAAACCAGGACAGACAGCAAACGGCCTTGGCAATAGGTGGACCTGGGACATGTGTTAGGGGAAGTGCATGAAAATGTAGGTTTGCGTTCTACTGATCTCTGCTCTTTATTTTCTATCATGTACAGTCCATTTCTTTTATTTGTAAGCAGGACACTTGCTGCTGCACCCTTTTTTTCCCCTGTAACTTGAAGGTAGATTAGGTTCTCCTTGGTGCTCATAGACATTGTAGAATAGTTGACACTGAGATTTGAAGAACAATACAGTTAGAGCAGGGAATATGACTGGGTAGTGTAGAATGCACTTACTGAAAAAAGCTTTTTTGACTAACTGTTACATCATTAACGTTTTATCAGCTTGCAGTCAAAGAACTGCAAGGTAACAAGTCTAGGCAACACAGAAAGTTCTATTTCTTTGTGCAGAATTCTGTATCTAAGCTCAACACTATTTGGAATCAAAGGAATTCAGGTACTGTTTTCATTTTTTGGACTCCCTTATTAGAGCTGGATTCATTAAATGATTTAATTATTTTTTTTTTACTAAAAATGAATTGTCGAAATAGGCTGTAATTTATATCAGCAATAGGAAGTAGACATGCAGGATTTGGATATTTTTATATTATAAACTAATGGAGTTTCAGGCGAGACTGAACTGTTTGTATATCAATACTTATTTTCTTCTGGTCATACAGAGGTGAAGTTACCTGACTTTACTGTCTTAGCTTAGCTCATTCCATAGGTAGCTATGTAGATTTTAAAATACCAATGTATCCACACTATGGTGGCATTTTTAAGAGTATGTCAATGTAAAACTTGCAGAGTACTGTTACTAGTATTTCTTTCGTAGTTTTTTGTCTCCTTAGATTAGTATTTTAAAAAGGTTAGTTAGATTGTATTTTGGATATCAAATCCCACTTAGATATTAAAGTGAGATTACTAGTTGTCCTAAGTTTATTCTATAGCTTCTCAGCTGTGAATATAAAATTCTTTTAAGAGGAAAATGTCTTTCTTAGTTTTTATTTCAAAAAGGAAGGTTGCTTCTGGTTTGATCAGGAGATGCACTAATGGCATGCACAGCAGAACAGTCAACAGCAGCTCTTCTAGAGTGTAGTATCTACTTGTTTCAAAGAAACTACTTCCCATTGCTTAGAGGTGAAGTTGCAGTATTGGTCCCTCCTTCTAAAGTTGTTTTACATACAGTATACACAACAATCAGTCAGGCACTGCCTAACAATCTTGGGACTGAAATTTTGAAAAGCTCTATTGCATATGCAGTTATGTTACTGAAGGGGAAGTTTTGTTCTTCCTCCTCTGACACCTTCACCTCCTTCTGACTCTTCACCAACTTGACATAACTCACTCAAATGGCAGGATGTTACCCACTGCTTTACTGAATTAATTCTCTTCACACTTTGGTTAGTTAGACTGTTTCACAGACAACACAAATTAAAGTGGTACCATGAAGCTGGGAGGACAGAAGACAGGGAAATGTGGAAGAAGTGGGATGCCTTCCACACTGTTTCTCGTAATATTTGCCTTGCTACATTCTACTTGAGAAGAGGTGCTTCTGGGGACTTAGAAATCAGAGAGGGTCACATGTCTGATTCAAATAATTATAGGCAGGGACTAGGTGTGGGCAGGCATTAGGTCTAGGTTGTTCATTATGGATGTGAAAACTGAAAAGAATCTTGCTGCTTCATGTGGGGGCTCCTCAATAATCTGTCCCTTAATCTTTCTGTAATTCAATTTCCTGTTGTAAATCATGTAATTTCCCTATGTTTACAGTGATAATGTGAGGATAAAATGAATCCAACTATCTGAAAGAGCTGTGAAGGGCTCTGATGGTATGTAGTCATGAAAAGTCTCAGAGATACACATTGACAGACTGCAGATAGTTCTTTATCAAGTTGCCCATAGCTGGTAAGCATTAACAAAATAAACCATTAGACTGTACATATACTCTTCTGAACAATTTTAAGTGTTTTATTAGCAGGAGTTTGTAAATAAACAGGGATACGATTTTACAGTGTTGCCAGTATTTTGCAAACACAATCTAAAGAACCAACACTTAAAATAAAGCCTGACAATATAATACTGAAGCAATGCACTACATAAAAACTGAGGAAATGTTGGTATTATGCTACCCATGGTTCTATTGAATTGATTTCTGCATGGCACATTAATAATGCTTAGTATCCCAAGTGTGGCAAGGTTTTGTCTTCTTTTTTTATTTGTTCAATGCCAGTTTTCATATTGCATACTTAAAACAACTTGGAAAGAGAACTGTTACCTTAGATGTTTAGGTAGAGCAACTAAACCCCAGGCTACAAACTAACTTCTTCAAAGGTAAAGGAGGAGTCACTGGGTTTGTTACCCAGCAGTAACATCAATCTTTGATTCTATGGAGTTAAGTAGGCTTCCAGGGCTCCTTGCCATTGTGGAAATGAGCTGCTGTTTTCTCCTCACACGTCACATACGATTATATATATATATAATATATATATATATATATGATTTAGTTTTAGGTAGTCCTACAAGGAGCAGAGAGTTGGACTCAATGGACTTATGGATACCTTCCAACCCAGGGTGTTCTATGACTTTGTGATTCTCTGAGTGCTACCAGAATATCATTATTCCATGAATCAGTTGTGAGGAAAAACTAAAAAACCATGTCCATAACACCAACTGAGCAGCTAACACCAACTGAGCAGCTAACTGCAGTAAAGGAATACCACAGTTAGTTTACAAGTAAATTCTGAATCCCGAGTAATAGTATAGGAGAATCTAAAATGTGAATTCCTGATCACAAAAACATGAAAAAGGGAAACTAACATGGCATATATGCCACTACCTCCATTTACAAGCATCTCATTCCCAGACTGTGGTATGTTGTAGGTAAGCAATGCATAGTCACTAGAAACACCATCTTCATCCTGCTTTTTCTTGCTTAGGTGCTTTAAGACGTAAAAACATCAATAGTGCTAGGGATCAAAATTTTTACTTCTTAGGAAGAGGTAGATCTTGACTTGCTAAAGAATGTATTCAGGAGATAGTATGAACGAGAATGGAATTTTCAGATCAAGTTAAAAACTGACTTGCATAAATGGATAGTTCGTCATGGCAGTTAGAAAATGCTCCAAAATTCTCATTAAAGTGAACAGAGACAGAATCCAAATTTCAAAGTGTAATGTTGCAAATCCAGAGTATTTAACATAATAGTGTGAAAATTGCCAAGCCCCTCAGAATGCTAATTGCTAATTGCTTCACCTTTTAGTCTAGATTCCACCTATCTCTGTAATCTTTGTTCTGGAGAGTATGTCAGAACATTGTCATCTTCTGTGACATCTTCAAAAGGCAATATCTGGTTTTACTCAGCAAAACAGTCTTTACAAGTTTGTGGGAATTTTTTCTTTCCCCCCTCCCTGCCCCAGCCTATACCTATCCCTCTAATGAAAAGACGTTGAGTTTTGTGATGTGAAGTAAGGCTCAGCAATAATGTGGATAGTAGACAAAACCAAAAAATACTCAGGAGATCCTGAAAGAAGGCTGAGAAGTCCAAATCTTGCTTTTTTTCAGTTGCACCTCACAAACAGGGCAGAGTCGTATGTGATGTGTTGTGTTTCATTTTAGGCTACTTTTACTGTTTTTCTCACTTATGGCCAAAAAACTTCATAATTCTTCTGTATTATTCTGACAAGAAGGCAAAAAAACTTTGAAAACACTGATATCCCACCTTACAAAAATCTTTTGTCTCCAAAGGATGCTAGGTTTGGAAAGACGATTAGACTTAAGACAAAATTACATTTTTCTTTTTCAATTTTATTAGGATGTATGGCTGGCTAAAACAGGCGAGACTTCGCACAGTTTCAAGCCAGCTGTGAATTGTCCAGTCTGAGCTTTGAATGTCTATTCCTGAATGAAATGAACTGTATTGAAACTACTGAAACTTTGAGACATGATTTCACTAAAAGAAAGCTGCAAGGATGTGTTAAACCCAAATTAAAACTTTCAAAATAGCATGCCCATAACAGTCTCCATAATCACTTCCTCATATCGGACAGCCTTCAAGCAAGTGCTTGACCATGGCTTGACCATAATCCAGAGTACAGCAGAGGAGATCCTTGGTGCAGATGATACAACTGAGGCACTGGGAACATTTCAGATGTTCAGGGTCAGTTTGGATTGAGCAACCTGGTCTGGTGAAAGGTGTCCCTGCCTGTGGCAGGGGGTTGGTAGTAGGTGATCTGTAAGATCCCTTCCAACCCAAACCATTCTATGATTCTACGATTGATTTCTGCATGCACCTAATGACAGTCTATTAAAAGCAAAACAGAGACAGTTTTGAGATGGCAGTTTCATGGATGTTACCTGTTTACTAACATACCTCCTTGTTACTTGTAAGTCTACATAAACCATGTCCTGCTCACTCCTGTTTAAATCAGTCAGGTCTTTGTAGCTGAAACGAACATCAGCAGCAAGTAAAGTCAGAAATGCACCTCAAGTACCAGTACAGGCCCCTTCAAGCCTATTTCTAACTGTGGTGACGCATTTCCTGCTGCCCTGCCCCCCCTTCTCTGGGCTTCTCTGTGATCTCAGGAATTCCCATTAGATCTTGGCCTTTGTGTAATGACTTGGGAGGTTAAGCATCCCTTAACCTTACCAGCAACTCTTGCATTGCTAGGGTGAGGAATGGCACTGACTGTATCAGGAACTCCTGTTGCCTTACCAAGGCTATAATATAAATTATATATCATATAAAAATACATGAACGAGAGCAGCCATAATCAGTCATCCCCTGACAGCCCTAGGACATTCCCGACCTGAACTGTAGCCCAAGTGGAATGGTACCATAGTTACTGGAATTTTGAAAAATTACTGACCCAGTTTGTGGCCAGAATGGAAACTTAATTGACTAATTGTCTAAAGCCAATCATCTTGCGACCCTATGCAATGTTAAGTGAGACACTTTGAGCTTTCCTGGACCACAGCAGGCTGTGACCAGCATCTCTCTTTCAGTGAGATGTCTCTCAGAACTTGCAAACCCTCAAGTTTACAAAGTTCAGAGGACCATTGCCGAAAGCTGATGATGAGGCCTGGGCTGAAACCGCCTGCTCCTTGAGGGTCAACTCTTGCCCGTTGAGAAATGCCAAGGCATTTGAAGTGAGTGTTTCGCTGAACTCAAGGGGAAATTTTAACAGGTATGCCTATCTGTGTGTGTGTGTGTACGTGTGTGCGTTGATGTACCTCACAGCAAGAACAGTATAAATGTTACCATCTTGGACCTGTAATTCAATCACTATTATGATTGTACTAAATCTTGTTAACCTCACTTTGTAAATGTTAAATAAGTTCATGATTAAGTGCTGCTAAAATCTTGTGATCTATCTTAAAACTGTGACTAAACCTTAGTCATCCTTTAGATATAAACTGTTGTCCAAGTCTGAGACTAAGACTGGACCTAGCTGCGCCTAAGCTTTACCAGGAGTTCAGAAAGCAAGGGGGTCTACTCTGAACCTTGTGACTCAGCAGGAGGGTCTCCATTAGCCTTTTGCATCTTCAGTCTCTGTAAATCATTCTAGCTCAATTCTAACTTGATTTGCTTTTGTATGTTTCATCCATGTAATAATAGTGAACCTTGCCATCAACCTTTGTGAAGTTGTACTCCCACGAATTTATATTAAAACTATATTCACTAATACCTTTGATAGTGATTCTTTAAATGATCTAAACCACTCATCTGTGACACGTCACTCCTCAGAGACTGGGCAGCACTCTTCTTCTAGACTCCTGGACCCCAAACAGTAATGTCATGGACTTCTTCAGAACTGCTAAACTTTAAAAATCTTTTTTACCAGGGTAAAGTGTGTTAATTAATCACATTTTACATAACTTAAATCTTTCAACAAGTAGGAAGAGTAAGGCTTTTTCTTCATGTATAATTAATGAAAGTAATTTTCTTTCCCTGAATAGTAAATTTGATCCTTCACCGTTACCTAGGCTGTGAGAAAAATTACTTTTAGTATGTGTGGGGTTTGTTTTGTATTGTTTTGTTTTGCTTTACTTTGTTCTGTTTTCCAGGAGGCTAAAGTTTCATTACTAGCTTAAGGCTGAGAATTTAAAGGGAGCTAGATGGCGAAGCATGTTAAAACTCGGTGGGAACGGTTCACTGAGCTCTTTGTGGTCCTTTACAATTCTGGGTGCAACTTGTCATGAACACAAAATTCTGTCCACAGGCTGCAACCAGCTGCTCCGGGCTGTGTAGCTGGTGTTCCCCGGCATGTCCGTCCGTATCCACTGGGCGGCAGCATTGACGGGGTCTGGTGGCCTGTCTGGGCTGAATCGGCGCTGGAAGCGCAGGCAGGCGGTTGGGCTTTTTGCCTTGCAGAAGTAGCGCCTGGCAGAACGCTAGTGTAAACAGCTTGGGGTCATGTTTTAAATCACTGCAGCAAGATTCACATCTGTAAAGTGCTAACAAGAGCCTGTAAAAAGGCATTTATGAAAACCAGTCGGTAGAAATTATGTAAATTGCATCTGTAATCTGAGTGGAGAAATTTACGAGTGCATCTCTACCGTGTGGACTTTTACAGGCTTCCCATCATTGTTTGGTTTCATGGCACTTAAAAATGAATGCTCAGCACAATTAGTTATGATACCTTCAACTGTTGTTATGACTGTGAAATAGGTTTGTTATGTGCTGTCTTTCACACCGCACTCCCTGCCCCCTGAGCTGCTTGTTAGATACGGAGTTTGGCTGATGTCGGTTGAAAGTGGTACCTAGTATTTTTCACTTTGGGGAATATTGTCTGAAGAATTTGTGAATTTTCTTCTGACATACTCTGTATGATACAATAGAACAAGGATGCCCGTCATACAAACAAAACCTTCCTGTCGGTTTGGTCAGTAGGTGGCATTTAAGTTCCTTTTTATAGAGCTCAAAGCTTCAGAAAACTACCTTCAAATGTATTCCCACTGCCCCGTGAGTATGTTAATATAATTTTTATAACTGTACTACTGTTGATCAGAGTTTATTAAGTAAATCTAACAGGGTCACAGGGAGTATTGATTTACAATTTTGAAGTGCAGCTTGTATTTCTAAAGACTAATAATCTCTTTGGAGGCAGGTACTATAATCTACACAAATCAGTTTTGTAATTTTAATTTTAACTTTCGTAGAACTACAAAATGTAAAATGTGAATGTGTAAAGTAATTCTTAATATATGTTTGGTTAATAACCAATTTATATACAGTCTGATAAAACTGGTATTTAAAATGGAATTGTATCTTTGCTTGAATAGCTTGTAATAGTATGCTAACATTTGCTTTTAAGCTCCAAAAATTAGTAAGTTTATGAATGAGATGTCACAGGATCCTTCCAGGTAGTTTAGTTTGGAAATTGCATTCTAAAGCATTGATTAAAAATTAATTCTACTCTGTGCCCAAAAGAAAGCATTAACATAGATGCATAGTCTCTATTGGATTATAGGTTGATTATTGGTATGCTAGATGCTGTTTTAATAAGCATATAAATAAATAAATGACCCCCTATAAAGTCTTCTACAGCCTTCTGCTTGGTTTATGTCAACCTTCCTATACCCCTGCTTATTTTGAATTTGAAATACAAGTGAATCTCTATTCATCTCTGCAGGTACCACCTGCATAGATGAGGAAACTAGGTGGTATACTTGCTGAACAGCTGGAATGAAGCATAGTTATGTTCCTTTCTGTACTCACCCCTTTCTTTTTTGTCAGAGAGGTCTTGGAGTGCTATACTAAAATTGTTTGTTCAGAACTATAAGTTAAACCACATTAGTGTGTATCAAAGGAAAACTGACATTAAAATGTATATATATAAAATGTCTCTCAAAAGGAAGAGGGTCAATAATGGAAACAAGCTTATAACTGAGTTTTGTTACTATCACTCTTTTCTGTTTTTAACAATAATATCTTTCTCAAACATGATTGAAGTTTAGGGTTGACCACTTCTCAGTTACAACACCTCTCTTTCCCTCTACTTCTAGCTGTATCTCCATTCACGGAGCTATCTGAGTGCAAGGATCACTCCTTGGTCCTAGCTAAACAAAACCACATTTGGTTCTATGATGTGTATCATCTCTGTATTGAGATTAATTTCCTATTTGACTGCCTGAGCTGTGTGCAAGCTCCTGTGCAGGTGCTTAAAAGTCTTCTCTGGTCAGCCTACAGCTTTGTTTCATCAGGTTTTGTGTTGCTGATTTGCTTTGATCTTAACCGTGTGTTTCTGGTGTCCCACAGCAGATTAGAACATCCCTGATTTTTGATAGTAGGTACTGTTCTGGGCCATGGCTGGGGATTTATGTTGTCTCAAAGTGAAATGAATGTGACAAAAATGTAGTGTTTTCCATGTCAAGCTTTTAAAGTTGTGTTGCTCTGCTGATAACAGAATATTGCATCTGCTTCTATGTTTGTGGATGGAGAGACGTATTCAAGCTGCCTTCTCTACTGCTGCTGATCATTAAGCCACTCCTGCTGCCAGCTCTGCACCCCTGCCCCCTTAGGACCCTGTAAATTTGTAGCTAACGAGTTTTTATATAATTGCTTTGTTGGTATTATCTACTCAAAGTTGTCATCACTGTCAACAGTGCTGCTCAAATGAAATATAGTCATACATAATTATATTTTCTTTCCTAACTGTCATACCATGCATTTTCTTTAGCATTTTATCGAAATCAGGTATATGGTCTTATGTGCGTACAAATGACTAGGAACTGAATTTTTTTGCTCAATCATAACTGATTTGTGTTTTGAGACTTCGTGCAACTGTCTTGTTCCAAAATCGAAACTGTAAAGCAGAAAAGAACAGCAGTGATTTTTTTTAATATTGCAGCTATCCACTGTTCAAAAGAAGTCCAGTCCTTTGGGCACAGTATACCTTGAGACAGTATAGTTCATCCCTAATTTAGACTTCATCTGCTTTTTCAAGATGAAGGTAACAAAAAGCTAAAACGGAACTGCTTGCCGACACCCAGCCAAAGCGCTGAGAGAACTGCAGTTTGTAATTCCGTACTCGGGGGCGGATTTGGCGATCCCAAACCCGCGAGTGGAAGTGCAGGCGCCAGAATCCCTTGGGAAGCTGCAGTACCCCCAGCCCACGCCGCGAATCGCTCCCCGCTTTCCCGCGCTGCCAGCCGCGCGCTGGCCCCGCCGGGCGGGAGGTGTCGCCAGCGCCGCCCCGCCCCCCCCCCCCGCCCCCCGGCGGGCGCCGCCTCGCGCGCTGCGGGGCAGGGGTCGCTGCTCGCAAAGACGTGCGGGGCGGTGGCAAAAGGGCTGACGGAGCCGAACCGCAGGATGTCACATGCCGCTGCGGGGAGCAGATCCCGAGCTCGCCAGGACACAGTGGTCACGCGTGCGTGTGCGTGTGTCTGTGTGTGTGTCCTTTCTCATTTTGAAAAGAGAGCAAGTGAAGTGCGTGCGGGGCGGAACATTGGAAATTCTTAAATAAACGAGCAAAAGATGACCTGGATTTTGTTGAAACAAGAATCCAAGCGTTGTAACTTTTCTGTATTTGTCTAGTGCATGTGTGAATGCAAAACATACACCTGCAGAACCTATGTAAGTGGTAGGTGTAAAAATAGCATACTGCAAGGTTTGCTTTTCAGCAGTGCTTGTTTAACTGTGAAAAGGAAAATGTTGTGTAAAGTATGCTTTTATGTAATTCAAAAGATTTTCTGTTTTTAAACATCAATCCAGAGCAACTGTGACCCACCCTCCCCCAGACAATTCTGTTTTTATTGCCATTACATGCTTTAAAAATTCAATGCAAAAAAATTTAAAAAATGAAAGTAGCTATATATATCCATTTCAGTGTGACACATCACAGACATCAGTTCAACTGCTATTTTTGAAAAAAGTGAATTTAGCATCTCCTATATTTTATTCACCTAAACCTGCAACTTTTCTTCCCACTGAATTCTTTATCAATGTACAAACTGTGCTTAATTTGAGTCCTTTAAAACTGGAATTATGACAAGTTCTATCAATTTTAATGCAGAATTAAAAAAAATATATTAGACACTGAAAAAAATTGAGATTTTGGTGGAATTTCTGGCTTACTCCTCTATAGTTCCTGCAACACAGCACAATTCTGAACTCTCCAAGCGTGTACATTTCTCTGTCAGTCTGTGAGGTTCTTTACTAGCTTTTATGAGACACAGAATGGAAGGAAGATAGCATCAAGTGATATTTCCACGTTTTTTCCCTTCTTTTATGTGTTTTGTTGTTCAGAAGTGTATGTTGTCTGTAATTGGCCAAGCACAAGGAGGGGGAAAAAAGTAATGATTTAGATGAAGATTGACAGCTAAAGAAGATGTGCATATACAGTTAGTTACATTCCCTAAATAATGATGTGATATTATTAGCAGTATAGGTGAAGCTGTTGTGCAACTTAAAATAATGTGCGGCTTCTTGTGAAGACTGAGCGTTAACCAGAAAGAAAACTTAAGCTCCATCTAAGAACAAGTCGCTGTTCTATTTCTTTTCAGAAAAAATATTACTTCACCCGTTATTATCTTAGTTAAAGAATTATTTTTTCTTAAATAAAGATAAAGGCTTTATATTTTGATTACTGAAAGATAATTGAAAATAGCATCCTAATTCTGTTCTTATTGGATTGGTTTAGTGCTGAAAGCTTTGAAAAAAGTCCAAACCAAAAGACTGTTAGGAGGCAGTGGAGGGAAATTGCAGGAATGATGGGTTCAAGTTGTGACAGATTCATGCTGGATCAAGCATTGCTCATGACCCATTCAGAAATGATGAGTATCTTACATCTGAATAGTATCAGTAGCTGATAAATAGAAGTGAAGGTAGGTAGTTGAATGAATCTGTGGCCAGCTAAGATGAAGATGTTAAAACATCACCAAAACTTTGGTTACAATTTTCAAGTGCTTCTGTTAGAGAAAGATTTGTCATTCCTTATCTGAGCTGCAGACTTCTGTTCAACCATTATTTGAACTGCAAATGAACTGAGTAGTTAGGATGTAACTTAGTAGACTGCAGAAATACTCATGAACACTAGATGATTCCTTACAGTTGTGTTTATAACCTAAAACCAGTTTGTTTAAAGAGTAACAGCGAAGTTATGGTTAAAGAAAGATTGAAGGGGGAAAAAAAATGTTTCTCTCCTTAACCGAAGAGGCAGAATAGAAGCAACACACAAACAAAGAAGGTTTGTGTGTTACGTGTGTATCTTCTGCCTGAAGCTACTTTCTGTGTTTGCTTAAAGGTACTTTGTTTATGTCCAGGGTTATTTTTTTCTACTTTATGCACAACGGTGGCTTGTGGAAGTGCTTAGAGAAGGATGTTCTCTGTGCAGTCCCTGGAGTTTACTAGCCCTTGGTCCAATATCAATTAGATTTCATGAGCTTTCCAGAATATTGCAACAGCTGCTTGTTTCATAGAGTTCATAGGGAAGGGTGAGGATATGTATTTGATGCAATTGGGAGGTAAAGACTTTTTGTTGTTGTTGAGTTGACCTCTGCGTGAACTTAACTGCTCTCTTCATTTGAATACTTAAGGCTTCCCTTAAAGATGCCTGCCTTTACTAGGCTTACCGAATGTCTGTGAAGGTATTGATAATGTATTTCTATTGGTGCTCTTGGCTCTAGTTATGCTCTAACTGATGGTCTGGTTACTGAGGAAGTCATTTCATTACAGACCTTGATCAAGTATTTGGTTTGCTGGCTGGCAAATCTCAGGAGTCAAGCTTTTATTTGTATCACTTGTTTTCTGCAAGGGAGGAAGGATGTGATACTTTCCTATGGACGAATGTAGCTGTTTACCACTGAACTACAGCTCAGTGCAGTGGGAGCATTCTCAGTATTAGCCTAGTTGGCATCATGAGGAATGCTTTTAGTGAAGAATCTGGCAGTGCTCATATATAAGATTCACTGAGCTTGCAGTAGTACTGGAAAGTCCAAGAAATTGTGTATCTTTTCTTATATTTATATAGGTGGAAATCATCTGGCCAGAAGAATTTGGTTAGTAAGGGCACAAAGTGATATGTGACAGTGTCAAATTCAGAGGCCAAACTGAAAGAAGATATATCCTGCAATGTCTTCACTGTGTTAGATTCTTTTGGAATCAGTGATGCTGTTGATTAAATTGGTGTTCCTTTGCAACATTGAAGTATTTATTTACTTTTTTTTACTTCAGATGAACTTCCAGTATTTTTTATTACAGATAAGTCTCTTGTTTTAAAGCAGGTTGTGTAGGGACCACAGTAATTTTTATACATTTATGTGAGCCAGTGAGCCCAAACATAATTTTTTAACTTGCTTAGGCAGTTTACTTTTCATTGAGGAGTTGTCTTTCTCTTGAAAATAGAATTAAAATGTTGTTATCCTAGCAACAGGTTCCAGTACTTATTTCGCTCAAGTTATATTTTCTATGTTGCTACAGTCCTAGAGCTTATTGCTGTTTTATCTGCTGGGTTTTATCCACAAATGTTTCTCAGAGGAGAAAGGCAGCTTTCCACTTAGTGCATATCAAGACTTTAAATATTTACTTCTGTCATGAAACTATATAGTTAAAAGTTGACAAACATATTTAACAAAAGTAAACTTTCCTATTATAGCCTAAGTGCTTTAATTAAAAAATTATACATATGTGTTAAAACACAAATATATACTGTGATTTACCTTTGTGGTCAAGTAAAGTTTAAGCACAGAGTTTAGATGAAATAATAAATGTGTTACTTAAATGGAAGATAATACAGAGAATGGGAGGGAAACATTCTGTACACAAATACTTGAAGTCTGAATGTCATGTTTCCAACCCATTCAGGAAATTAAAACAGTTTATTAATTTTCAGAAATCAATGAAATTTTAAATTCTGCCCTTAATATGAGGCAAAGGGTAACCAAATCAACAAGTGTGATGCAATCGGATATTATTATGCGTAAGGAATACAAAGATAAGCAGGAGAAGGTAAATATCTCAAACTGTAAAGTACTAGCTGCTAAAAAGCATTTCTTAGCCTAGAAGACACCCAGACTAAGAAGAATCCATGCATTGCTCCCACAATTGTCTGAAGAGAAGCTCTGCAGTGAAGCCCCAATGTGACAGCGTAGAGCTGTAAGACAGTGAATGTCTTATACAATGAGTCTGTACCACATGTACAGAACATTACATGCTTCAGCTTGCTCAGAACTGCTTTACTGAGTAAAGTTGTTACCTAAATAAATAAAATAAATAAATAAATCATGGAGTAAAAGGCAATAGGCCTGTGCTACAGACTCCATCATTGGAGGATGGACCTAATACTAGTTACGGAGAGGTGCCTTGCAAACATGCCTCCTGGATGTAATTGGTTTAGAAAGAGCTGTACATTTAATCAGGTATTAAATTTTCTAGCCAGGTAGGTTTTTTCCCATGAATATTGTATTTGATTGTATTTATTTTTCTGTAATCTGAAATCAGCGCTGCCTATTAAAAGACTAGTTTTGTTCTGATATTTAAGAAAGCGTATTACTTATGTAACATCCAGCAAATAAAGGCACACATTGCAGACTATCTCTTCCAGGATTATTTTGTTTCAGAGACAATTTTCTCCTTTTTCTAGCTCTCAAACCTTCTAAAACACTATCTGTTATCAGACTTTTACAGACCAAAAAGTAATGTTTCCAAATTCTATGTGCTGAACACTTCCATACTGTGCAGAGATTTTTCTCAATTACTCATGCATGACATGAATAAAAAAACCTCATAGTTTTAATTACAGTGGTGTAATGACTTGAATTAACTTTAGGGTTCATCTGTTTGGTTTTGTCTTTATTTTGTTTGCATCCAACCACGTCTGATCTGAGATTTAAAATCAAATCTATGGTATTGGGCTTTCCATGCCTGATCAGATTTTTGTTGTTGTAGCATGCAGAATTTGAATAAATTAGTGGAGATAAGTGCCAGGATGCTGGGAAAAGATGCCATATAAATGCTGAAATGATAATTAAATGCCTTTTCCCCCAACATTTTTCAATTTAAGAGAGTCTAAAATGCCTTCATATTTGATTCCTTTTTCCCTATCTGTAGATTTTGCAGCAAAATTATCTCCAGACCATTCAGCCTATATGGAAAATGCCATCTCTCTCTCTCTCTCCTGGTAAATCTTTCTAATAGCACCACAGATGTTTTAGTCACCTGCAATTTTGGGCTATTTTGTCATTTCAGAAAAGCAGCACATGAAATGCAACTTTCTTTGATGTGCTGATAGAACGCTGCTCCCCCTTCAAATGGGTATAGCAGTGTTCTTAATTACCATTTTTCCTTCCTTCTTTCTAACTTCCAGCAGAAGAATAAAATAGTGATCCAACCTCATTGACAAGGATTTTTATGCTCTGTAAGGCTTAATTTGGAGGAATAAATTAACTCTTCAACCATATTGGTAAGGGGATGTCTACATTAAACTTACACTAAATGTTTGTGCAAATGCACAGTCAGAAGGACGTTCTGTTTTAGGGCCATCCTGTCACCAACAGGGCCAGCCTTTGTCTCCTGCTTTGTATGAGCATGTGGACACACTGTGCCTGGAGAATTCATTCAGTTGGCTGAGAATGAACTGAGACAAAAAATGAAAATTTTTTTTTCCTGCAGATCAGTACGGTGATCTGACTTGCTGCACGGCTACACAGCCACCATTACTGATGCTAAATAGGGGTGGGCAGAACAGAATATCCAGCTAGGCTAAACTGGAGAGAGGGATATAAACTTGTTAGAGATTCTGTCCCAGCTGGCCAGGAAGCTGCAGCTAGTACATATGTATTAGGTAATTTTAGTCTTATTGGATACTACTATCTGGGTAGCCAAAGTGACCTACATAGTAAGACATGCTGGCCTTCTGAGTATTTATTGAGGGGAATCATTGTACAAGACTTTCAGAAATTTGGCTTGCTTTATCTTTGTTGTACCAGTTGACCTTAAGGGCACTGATGATATTTTTGTGCTAACGTGCAATAGGTCGGGATTGAAAGCTGGTTTCTGTAAGTGCCTGAAGTACTGCACATGACATTTCTAAGTGGGCTACCAGACTAAACATCAGGAAGGGAGCGGGATTTTAGACCAAATTGCTCAGAGCAAGGCTTCAGATGGCAATCTAGCTCACTCTGGGAAAAAGTAAGAGTGAGTATTCAGACCAAATTGTCTCCCTCAGAATCCTTTTCCAGCAAGAGCAACTGGAAACCACTTGTGGAAGAATAAGGAGAGAGCAAGCATGTTTGATGCTTCTTCTGAGTAGTCTTCAGCCTCTGACCATTTCCAGGTTTATGGGAAGCCTAGTTAGTTACCCGAAATAGTTATTCAATGTCCCTTTAGAACCCATAAACCCTTTTTGCACTTAGAGTGCTCTCTATGCTTTTCTGCACCATAGATCCCTTCCCTTTCCATCTGACCCTCAGTTGTTTTGCATGAGGTTCCCTGGAAGTCATACTGAAGCAGACTGATTTTTGTCACACAATACCTTTGATTGTTTATACACTTGCATTATTTTGTCCCTAATTTATCGCTTTTCCAGAAAGAAGAGTGTTAGCCTGACACAGCACTATCAAAGCTAGCTGTCTGCAACAAGGCTTTTACCATCCCATGCCATGTTAACTTCAATACGTAGTTCCCATGCCTTGCCCTGGCATGGCCACCAATCCCCCACAAGGTTTCAAAGGTTCATTTACTGTCTGTACTGTTTCCTCATCCTCTTCAGGCCAGAATACCCTGCCTCTCTGCCATCCAGGGTGCTCTCTGTCCTCCCTCTACTTCTTGCAAGTCTCCCTTCAGCTGGTGTTCCTCTTCCATACCCCTTAGAGCTATTTAACTACTCAGCAGGAACCAGCCACAGCTGCACCTTATCCACATCAGCCAACCTGCCGCCCCTAAACCAGCCCACAGCTGAATATTACCAATGTTAATTAGCCTGCCTTCATTCCTCTATAATTCCTTTACACTAGCCCAGCTAGGCAGATCTCATATATAGCCAATGTCTACATATTGTTACTGCCTCCTGAACCTTTTCTTGTTTCAATATATTCTTTTTCAATATATCCCAAGTTTAGAAGAAACATTAATTTTTACTGTGTTATTACAGTGTTGTCTGTTCTGTTGTCTGTTCCTTTCCTAACATTCCTGATCCGCGGCTTGCTTTTTGACTTCTACTGAACACTGAGCTGGTGATTTCCTGGAACTAGATGTCCTATCCCCAAGATTTTACTCCTTAATGGTAAAGGTAATCTTATAACTTTGATTTTAGTTTTTTTCCCCCAATGTTTATTATTCTTTGTGTAACTGCCTTAACTACACTAAATGCATTTAACTACACTGAATTTCATCTGCCATTTTAATGCTGAACTGTATAGTCTTATGTGTTTCTTCTGTTCGTATATATCTACACCAAAAACCAAGACGCACCTCTGTTACATATAAATTGTTATCATGATACTGTCACCTAAAGGAGCTGTAGCAGGGGAAAGACAGATTTTCTTTTAGACTCCCCTGCAACTGAAAGGTAATGTTGTTGCTAATGAATCAGAGAAATTTTATTTATTCATTAATGAGTACAGAGTCATTTCAAGTTACTGAAGTGTTTAAGGAAAATGAGTGTTAGCAAAAAGTTTATTAAATATGTGTGAGAAAAATCTAAAGTTACGCTTGTGTCTTTTTTTCTTTTTCTTCTAGAAAGAATTAATGGAGTGTGAGGTGTGTGGAGCTACTGCAAAACTATTCAGAAATGTTGTTTAATAAGCAGCATAATTCACTGCAGACTTCCTGTTTCCATGTCTACTTCCTATACCACAGTGAGCTCGTTGTTAATTTCTGTGTAGAATTCTTGGCTAACACTTGTGGCTTTACAGTTTGGACCTTTAAAATGTTTTTGAACAAAATGCTGCTTTTTAAGTTTCTAAGTGAAAGAAGTCAGGTATTGGTTGTTTAGAGGGGTAACTTTCAATATTGAATTGGTGCAGGGAAAGGAAAGACATGCACACAGGCCAAGTTTAATTAGGCTCCCCAGAAGAACAACACTAAAAATGAGTACACAACCTCTTGTATTGCGTTTAATCTTAAAGGTCATACAAACTAGCTTCCTGTTCCTTGACTTTCAACATTTTTGTACCTAAAATCTAGACATCATTATAAGAGTATGAAATTCATTGGAGGCTACTAGGTTCCTCCGAGAAGGGGAAACAGACATTTTTAACTTCCATCTATGCCGCGTCCCCTGACATTCACTTCAGACACCTAGTTTTCCTTTAGATTTTTCAGAACTCATGGAATCAGAGAAAAAAGATCTTGGAAGGATCCTCTGTGTTAGGGGTTGCTGAATTCAGCAGCATGCTTCTGCCTTATGCCCCTAGGCAGAGCCAATAGCAATGGTGTGCATGTGTTCCCAACAGACACACTAAGATACACATTGAATAGTGAACGCTGTACCACTTATCTAAAGGATGACGCACCTATGTTTAGTTAAAAGTTGGGAAATGTCCAAGGACCCTTATTGCCTCATGATGGATGTACAGACTGCTAAGTCCTTGGGTTGGTTATCTTTAAAAGGGACATTTTGTCTTAGATTCCTGTTGTACATGCAACGTGGCGAAGATGGAGACTTTAAACATGGCCGCTGAGGAATAGAGTCTGCGCAGGGACAGCTCCTCAAGGACATTGCACAGGTATGAGATATGTAAATGAATTCTCAGAATTGTAATGAATATGTAAACAATTTCTTGGAAAACTAATGAATAAGTATGAGTAGCTTGTATAAAGGGGGGACTGAAAAGTCCCCTCGGTGTGCATGACTTTGGTGGAGCAATCCCCCATGCACCCAGTGCTGCAGAATAAAAATAACCTCTGCTCGCCTGCATATTGCTGACTGATTCTTCAAATCAACATATACGGTCCACTTATACGCAGGAGGCCACACAGATCATAGACAGAAACCACAGCATTCCTGCAAATACAAAAAAAAATCAATGGCTTCACCCTGGTCTCCTTTCTGGCAGATAAATGTCTGTTAGTGGGAAATACATGCATGCACAAGTCTGGATGCCCCAAGAACTGACTCAGGTGCTCAGGCTGCCCAGTAGTGTGCCCTGGATCTCAGATCTCTCCAGCTGCTGGGACCCGGGCGCATGAGCCTCCAGGCTGCAGTCCCACTCCAGCTGCTGGTGCAGACTTCCCTTATGCACAGCAACACGCACAGATGCACACATTATGCTTTTCCCCTGCATGCTATAACATGTCCCAAACCACAAGGCAAAAACCCCTCCCAGTCTCTAAGGCTTGTTCCCCAGTGCTCCCCTGGCATGTGCAGATGAGCCTTTTCCCATGTAACCTAACACTCTGGAGTCCTGTAATCCCAGTCTGCTCAAAGGAGATCTAGTTTCAAAGGCTGATCATACTGCTCAGGGCATTGCTCAATCAATTGTCAAAAGTGCCCAAGGCTGGAGTCCACAATCTCTCTGAGTGCCTGTTCCAGTGTCTGTCCATATTCATGGAGAAGAATTTCTTAACCTATGGCAAATCATCATTTTCCTAAAATTCCCTTTCACACTCTAGGGATGGTCACTTTGAAGAAGGAACAGTCTTACAAATCAGATAATAAGGGAAAGAAAAGAAAAAAGAAAGATCAGTACTGATCTCTGATCTTGGATGAGCATGTCGTTACTGCTACACCAAAAATCTTCTAACAGCTGGCAGCAGTACATGATTTTGTTGCCCTGATAGAGATGCAACTTCCTTTGTCCCTATAAAAAATCATGACACTTCTTATATGATTCAACAGACCTTTTCTATTCAGAGAAATATCTGTTGACTGACAACACTGAACTGCATACAGTGAACTTTCCCTGTTGGTCTCTAGTAGAATGTTTTCCAGTTGTCTTCTTGCAATTTATGCAAGTGTTCACAATTTGATAGATTGAGAGTTCTCCTTTAGTAATTCTGTTTTGTTTGCCTGGATTATTTTAAACTGAATGATCTTCTGAAGCACAGAAGAGTTACAGGCCCTTGCCCCTTTCCCCCTCCTCTTGCTTGTTTAGTTTTGGAATGTCTATATGATGTCTTTTGTATCAATACACATAGAGGCTAGGAATCCTTTTTCCTAGGTTGACCTCTTGGTTAAATAGCAAAATGAAGCATATTTCTTGTTCCAGACCTGTTAGTCTCAGCCCATTTCTCAAAACTTTTGGAGGTAAAGGAGGGTTGGAGATAAAGGGATGCTAATTCTTCCAACAGAGAACTGAAGGACAGAGAAATTAAATGGTTCGTTTAAAAGAGCTGAGTGAGAGAACAAAACTCAGTCTTTCCAATTTCCGTTTTAGTATTGCAACCACTGACCTATCCTTTCTCTTGTTACATGCCCTCATATCAGCGAAGTCTAATTAGTAATTTTCTCATTCAATCTGATTCTCCAAATGTCAGTAAATAGAAGAGTGCAAGGTGGTTTCTATCTTAAATTTAGGCTGTGAATCAATCAAAAGACAGAATCTTTTCATTTGAAAACTTTATGATGGAGTTGGAGAAGCTAATCACCCCCTTAACTTAATTGTTAACTGAGTGACAGATGCTATTAATTAGACTAAAATGGACAGTTTATAACATAAACAGTGCTTGTTAATTTTTATTTTGTTCTTTTGATTGGGAACCGGAAAGAAAAAAATTAAAATATCACAATGTAATATATTTTTAAAATATATTTTATTGAATTGAAAGTAAAAAATCAACATGATACTTGCAAAAGGATTTTAGCTTGTTTTTCACATCAAAGAAATGCAATATCTCAGTAGAGCTTTATATAGTAATCCAAATTGATTTTTAAAAAATCTTTGGATGGTTGCCCATTGCTGCCATATGCCTTAGTCAGAAATATACCTATTTTCAAAAGCATCATGTGTACCTTTTGCAAAACCTTTCATGCAGCACTCACTTTCTATCATCCACGGTTGAACTGAAAAGCATATTTTGAGACATAGCTGTATGCAATTATGCTAGCTGTATGGAGTTACGTTTTTTACAGAACTATCTTCAACAATGTAGTTCTCTATATAGCTGTGCCAGAGTCCTGTTGATATCAAGTGATTAATAAAATTGAATGTATTGTTAGTAGTTTGACTTTAAGACAACTAGAACAAATGAATTGTTAATGGTTAATTCATATTACAAGCACTTTGTATATCTTACACTTTTGTATGTAAGCACTTCTTTAGCACTGGCAAATACTTTTGTTTAGGAAAAGGAACTTCAAAAGGAAGTGCCTCCACAAGACAGATGAGCTGACTGGAAGCTCACCAGAAGAGATGAGCTCAGCAAATCTAAGGGACACGTAATTCCAGCAGAGGCAGGTCACAACCACTGACTCATTGACCGACCACGAGCTCAAGAAATTCCCCAGACCCAAAAAGAAGCGGAGACTGAGTATGCAGACTTATTAATATAAGAAGTGAGAGAATTGCTTAACAAATAGGAAACAGAGTACTAAGTAATTAAACAGTTATATAACTTGTAACCAATGAAGGCTGATGTCCTTGCTTGCTGAACAGTGCAAATAGTGTAACGTTTTGACAATCAGGAAGCTAGGCATTTGTGGGTTACACATAGGTCCATACTTTGCACAAACTAGAATAAAGAAATAGAAATACCTCGACTCCATGTATGAACTGGAGCTGCACACTGGGTAACAAACATGCCTACAGGACCGCATTTAGCTTTTTATACACTATGGCTGGCTCAGTCACTTTCTGCACAGGCATACTTCACGGAATTTTTGATTCAGCACTTAATATGTTGTTAAAACCAGTTGAATCAGAACCCAGAATTTTACTCTCATTTGGGAATGTCATGCATCCAGGGCTGTAGAACAGTATCCTAACAGGAATTTTCACTTCATAGAGACTTCTAAAATGCACTCTTTCAGCAGTGGACGAATAACAGCTTCATAACTTTTGCACGTATTTTGTTTTGCTAAACTTATACCATAATGCTTTTATTGTTCAGTACATTGGTTGCTTTTGGTTTGCCCATGTGACTGGTTCAGTAACTTTTTTTCTTTTTATACTTGCTGGTTAATGCATTTTAAAAAATATAGATAATCAACTGACTGTGTAGTGGAAGTACATAACAAAGAAGAAAAGACTCCTCAAACTTAAAACTGTAATCACTAAATTTACTGTAACCCCTCAAAACAGTTCAGAATTTCCATTTTCTACTCAACGGTGATTTCCTGAATGACTTTTTACCTTTAATTTATACTAGATACCGATAAGATATTAGACACCAATCTGCAGCTGACTGTCGCTTTGGGTGGATTTCTTTGCCTCAGAGTTTTCCACCAAAATTCTGCCTCTGCATAAGCTGTCACAAGGAAACAGCTGAAATACTGTGGTCTAAAAGCTTAAAGCTACCAGACAAAACTGAATCCTGTCAAATCACTTTTATGATTAAGAATGATACAAGACATTTGGAAATTCTATGCAAGTAAGAAGCACTAAACAGGGAAAATCATCAAGGATAGAAAACCAATTATTCATGCATGAATGCAACTAGGTTTTCAAAGTCTTTAATAGTGAAAATGTATTTATTGACTTCTTAAAAGAACACATATATGCTTCCACTCACACATTGCCTTTTGTTTACATTCTAACATTTCAGCTATAAAGACTGTGCTAGAAATACCTGATGTATTTGAAAACAGAAGAAAAATAAACGAATAGCTCAGTCTTTTGTTCCTATTCTGTATAACAAGGAGACAAAATGGCTCACCAGCCTCAAAACTACCATGTAGAAAAGGCTAAAAACAATTTACAGGTGAAGTGTGCTGTTCTGGGGCAGCACAGAATATAGGTCACAGTCTTTTAAAGTTAAAGCTTTATTTTTGGGAAGACTGTCCTAGAAATTGAAGGTCTTCACCATTTAAACTTGGAAAGCTTATCTAATGATGAGTTCAAGAGCACTAGTGAAGTTTGAGTTTGCTTTGTGATACACCCAATTCTCAGGAAATTTCGGAATTCTACCTGGTTGGGTTTATCCAACATTTTAGTTGTTTGAAAAGATGCCTTCCTTCAATGTCCCTCTGTTTAGGAGAGCAATCTGATTTGCATCATGGAAGAGACAGTGCTCTGCATTGCACCCACTTCATTTTGTTTCATGAATTTGAAATCATGTAGTGTAAATGCCTGCATAGGGAGAGATTTATTTCACAATGGAGATAAGCTCTGAAGTACTCTTTCCTTTCATTGTATAGACCATAGGATTCACATGTGTCATAGGGAGCAAGATACTTACACCCCATCTCTCAGAATGGACAGTAATGGTGTTCTTCATTTGCTGGGGTACCCATGAGTTGTCTTGGGTAAGTGTTGAGTGTTCAGCTGCTGCTGAGGTCGATAACAGATATACTTTGATCAGAAAGCCATGGAGTGACTTGATGTTCAGTACTCTGACATAGAAGCTCCTAAGCATCTTAAGTCTGGGACTCCATGTTAAACACTTTGAACTGTATTTTTTCTTAGCCTTGGCTTATCATCATAAAATTGAGACAGTAAAACTGTTTTTAACTCTAACAGGTATTGAAACTTCATTTGGATTACATTTGGATGTAGGAGAATTAACTCTGTGTTTTTTCTTGAGGGTCTGTCTTTCTTTTGAACTCCTATCAAAGCATGGGCTGGACCACAGCTGGTGAAATAACTCATAATGGATAGACACAAAAATGGAAATTGTTAAGAGAAATATCAGGCTGGCAATGACAATCCAAGAGAGTTGAGGCTGCCTCATCTCTGTGCCCACTGGTCCAACCAGTAGCAAGACTGAAAATCTCTTGCCAGTATGCACATGCATACACAAAGCAGATATATACAGTTGTATTGGGTTTATTTGGCAAGGTTTTGGTAGCAGGGAGTGTACTGGGGTGGTTTCTGTGAGCAGATGCCAGAAACCTCTCCCATGTCTGATAGAGCCAGTTCCAGCAAGCTCCAAGATGGATCTGCTGCTGGCCAAAGCTGAGCTAATCAGCAATTGTTGTAACACCTCGGTGATAACATATTTAAGAAGGTGAAAAAACTGCTGTGCAACAACAGCTGGGAGAGGTGTGAGAGTATGTGAGAGAAACAACCCTGCAGACACCAAGGTCAGTGAACAAGGTTGGGGAGGAAGTGCTCCAGGCACCAGAGCAGAGATTCTCTCTGGTGGAGACCATGGTTATGTAAGGTGTCCCCCTGCATCTCATGGAGGTCCATGGTGGAGCAAATAGCCATCCTGCAGCCTGTGGAGAACCCCATGCTTGAGCAGGCAGATCTGCTTCAAAGGAGACTGACCCTGTGCAGAGCCTGTGCTGTAACAGGTCTTCTGGCAGGATGTGTGACCCTGCAGGTGACCCGTGTTGAAGCAGTCCATTCCTGGAGGACTGCACCCTGTGGAAAGGACCCATGCTGGAGCAATTCATGGATTGTCTCCCATGGGTGGGACCCCACACTGGATCCCAGCAAAGGCATGAGGAAAGAGGATTGGCAAAGACAATGTGTAATGGAACTGACCACAGCCCCCACCCCCTGTACATCTACACCACTTGGAGGAAGGAGGTGGAGAAGTCCAGGATGAAGTGGAGCATGGGAAGAAGGGAGGGATGGGGAGAAGATGTTTTAAGAGTTGCTCTCATTTTTCACATTAATATTTACTTTTGTTATTCTCACACTCTGACCCCTGCTCCCACACCAGTGACCATGTTATCATATTTTGTAGTCAATACTATATGGACATACGGTTTTGTTTAACAATCTGCACATGTTTGTGAAGAAACAGAACGCGCACATTATTTCGACTCAGGATGTCCCATGCAAAGAACTATCAAGGGTGATTAGTTGAAGTAATTGCTGCTTATGACAAGATGACTTTGAAGAACAATTACATCCTGGAAAGTTGGCAACACAAGCAAGATACATCTGATACTTGTTGACAGATAGCCAAAGATGTGTCCTTAACTGAACTACTTTCATTATAATACCAAAAACCATACCCCCTACATCAGGTACCCTGGCCCACAAAGAAACCCTTCCTCAATGAGCAGGTGTAGTAAGATTTCATTATGTAAAGAATCATTATGTAGATTTCCATCCAATCAGTGCTAGAGGGTTGGAAGTTAAAAAAATAATATTCATGAAATCATGTATAAATGTGATTGTGAAAATGTCCAAGCTGTGCTAGTCCACCCAGCCTTGTGCAACTTTTCATTAAAGGCAGTATATATCTTAATCTCAGACTTTGTCTTTGATTTTACATACTGGGTAATAAACTCACTTCTGAGATGACAACCAGCACTTGGTTTCACTCACTCCAGTTTCTCTGTTATACCAGATTTGGGTTCTTCACCTGGTGCGAAAGATCTGATCCACACACAGGGTCCAGGTACTTGTCTATTGCACATCTGCGCAGAGATGGGTGCTGGGTGGCAAATCCACAAAGCCAGCCCCTCTTAACACTTGCTAAAATGTTTTATACACTTTGGACAATTGTTTACAATGATGTTTAGTCACACTTATTGTTTCTTATGAGTCTTGTCTCCATTTAAAGGTACAGCATTCCTTTTGTTCACCGTGGGGTGAACATAGTCTGTGGGGAGGGGGCTTCGCTAGCAGGAGGCTTTCTTTGCTCAAGGGTGGATCTTTTGGTATGCTAATCAGGATAGTTCACGCGTAGTTCAAGTAATTTTCTGTTTAGTCTCATTAACCATTTGGTTATCTTGAGCTTATCATGTTACTTCTTAGCTCCAGGTATTTATGGTCAAGGCTGTGTCTTGTTAACTATTCGTAAGGGTTGATTAACATCCTGTTTTTAAAATTCTGTCTTGCTTTTCTTTATAGATATTTACTTTTTTTTTTTTTTTTTTTTTTTTTTTTTTTTAAGTAAATAATTCATGTATCATCTCCACTTGCTGGCACACATGCACACAGGTGTCTAGCTCGCAGTCCCAGCCTGGCAGCCGGCACTCAGACCCTCGCTTTCTCCGGTTGTTTGCACAACAGGCAGGTGAGCCCCCATGACTCAAGATCATATCCCAGCTGATGTGCTTAAGTTCACTTACCAGCCTCTCCTGTCACTGGCACCACAGACGGACGAGCCATCTGATCCATGGCCTGACTGCAGCTGCTGGCGCTCAGACCCCACAGGCACACAGTCCCTGCCTGCAGAAGACAGTTAGAAATTATGATTAATTTGAACACATGGGCATACAAGGCTGGGCAAGTGTACCAACCAGCCCACTGTTTACAGAAAAATGGTGCTATTTATCTCTGGTTCTCCACTGCTTTTACTCCCCAAATCACCTAGATCCATCCCTTTCCTTCCCTTTGGCTCATCCCCTGAACGCATTACAAGTCTTGTGGAGTTCCAGAGTTCTCTTCCTTTCCTCTGCATCCCATAATGTCACCCATATGTCTAGCCAGCAACGCTACTCAATCTGAAACATGCTCTGGGGCTGACTCATCTTGGTTAGTTTCATGCCTGAATGTGGGGTTGGGGCTCTCCCGGGAGACCTCTGGGAGGGGCTCGTACCAGGTGTCCTTTCTCAATCCTTCATTTGGATTCCTGCTTACCTTTGGTCCTTGTACTTCTCTGGGTTGTGGGGAGGAGCTGTGAGGGACTCATGGGTCCTGTGATGGGCCTGGGAGTAGCCAGGGTAGAATCTTATTTGGCTCCCCCACCTAGCATTGTCTCTCTCTGCTCCTTTGTGGGTGTGCAGATGAACTTTTTATCTCATAACCTAACAGAAAACTTAATAGAGTAACTCTTACTGAGTTCAAGACATCAAAAATCTGCATGTTACTGTCAGTAATGATTTTTATCTGATGCTTAGTTAATAATTTATCATGTAGTCTTTTTTATAAACATTACAGTATATGCATTAATCTTTCCTTAAATGTTCAGAAGGATACATTTTTGTTTAGCATAGGACTGTTACTGAGTACTCTTAATAACATGAGACACTCCTCAATAACAGTCTTTTGTTGCTACTACAGGTGAATAGGCTGAGATGTTTTAAATACCTCTCTTCTTATGTTCTCACAAGCCCCACATATACTGCCAAAGAACTTTCCTTCTGTGCATAAATATTCCTTGATCCTACAATAGATACTGCTGCCTGGCACTGCACTGCATGGTATGCAGGGCTTTCTGTAAAAGCATTTCAGAATTCTTTTCTTCCCCTTCCCCCCCCCCCTTTTCAAATATATGTTTACTCTTTGGCATTGTACTCTTGTATTGCAGTTCTCCTGTACTGTTAATCTTTGGAAAGTTAAACAAAAATTATCTTCAAATCTTTCAGACATCCTCTGTGAAATGAAAAAAAAAAAAAATAAAAGGCACTGTGAAATCCTTGGCAACAAAGCTTTAGAGAAAACTGATTTTGAGAAGATTTCTTTTAGTCTGGTCTGACCTCACTTTGATTTTGTGACAGATGAAAATGAGATTTTGGTACAACTGTTCCGCTCAGGATAAATATTAGGAGTATGTTGCAGACAAAGAATAAATGGTGAATGAGGACTGGCAATGTTATGGTTGATGAATGAAAGTTTTGAAGATGTTTGTAGGATCACAGAATAATTCTAGCTGGAAGGGACCTCAGGAGGTCTCTAGTTCAACCGGTTCTTATAGCAAGGTCAGGTATGAGCTCTGACCACGATGCTCATGTCTTTGTCAGGTAAGGTCTTGAGAACCTCCAAGAAAGGAGAAAGACAGCATCACATCCATGGATATGTGATGTACATATGATAATGAACAAACCAGTGCTAGACTGCCCTCATGGGTGAAAAAAAATGTTTTCCCTTCTGTTCATTTGGAATCACACTTGATTCCACAGTTTATGCTGATTGTCCCTCATCTTTCTGCTATGCACTGCTGTGAAAAATCTGGCTGCCTTTTCAATAGTTACCTCATGGGCACTGACATTCCCAAAGCTGTCTGTTCTCCAGGTTGAATAAGGCCTGTCTCAACTCATAGGCAAGTGCTCCAGCCCCAAACCGTCTCGGTGGCCCTCCACTGAACTTGCTCCAGTTCATCAGGAGGGGATGGTTTTAAGGGACTTCCTTGTATTCTTTGTCCTTTGGTCTCAGGCTGGTTCACAGAAAAATTGTAACAGTGTCTGTTTTTTTGCTGCACTTTATTGACTGCAATTCACTGTATCTGTTTTAACAATGAAAACACAGGGAATATGGACATCTGCTTTGCTGACTAGCTCTTGCCCTGCAGAGTAGGAGAGGGGCGGCGTAGTGCCGTTGCTAGCAGGGAACACTAGTTCCCTCTGCTGTGGAAGATGAGGGAAGCATGAATAATATGTCTGTGTGCAGCTTTGCAACACAAATTGTGATGATCCAACCATTGGGTTCTCTTCATGATGCTCTTTATGAAGAAAAAGAAGCAGGTATTATTTTCTTCTCATATTCTCATGAATCTTGTCAGCATCATCACATAGAAGGCAGACCTCTTCACACTGAGGCAGAAAAGATCATTCTATGCCTTTTTTGATCTTTTACCTTACAGCAGTGTTTTCAAAATCTTGTTTTTCCCATCTTCCTGAAAGTCTCAACTAAGGCTGTGGGTTTCGGTGGTAGTGTTTTCAGTGTTGAAGTAAATTGCTTGTGATCTTGTCAACTCTTTGTGTAGACCACTGAGTAGTTGGTAACATGGCTTCTGGCCTGCCCTCAACGCATAAACATTTTAGTCTTGTCATTTCATACCTCATATATAGTAGCATTTCACTTTTCCAGCAGCAATTTTTAGGTCTGTTAGCTATTTTGGGAGTAAATTTGGAATGTATTTAATAGACTTCTCTAGGCCTGTTTATCATTTACAGGCATTCAAGCTAAACTGAATGTTAAGAAGTATGGCTGCTAAGGGCAATAGATGGAGATACATGCTAGAAATGCAAAAAATCTGAGTCAAATGATTTCAGGTTTCATTAAAAATTCAGAAAGCATTGCAGGCTCACTGAAAGTCAATTAATTTTTAGCTGCACCAAATTGTGGGTATACCAGAGGCAATTTCTTAGAAAACAGATGAAAGTTTTTGACTAAGTTGCACTGTATTTTGAAGCTTAAACTTGAAAGTCAAAGAAAATCACAGAAGACAAGTATATAACAGAAATGTTTTTAGGCAATCTGCCAGAACGGTTTAACAAAAATATAGCTGAAGTTACCAGTCATTCGTAAACTGTTACAATTGCCTGTTCCCTTGAAACAAAGCAGTTTCTTCTTATAACTTTGTGATTAAAAAGTGGGTTTAGTAAGGCAATGTGAAGATATATCAGTTGATTTAAGTATTACCAGTGATTCTTTTCCTGACTGATGCACCACACTGATGTATCAAAACAAGCCAGGAATCAATATTTTTTGGATTGACTGCAATAAAATACTTAATTTTGGAAGATGATCTCAAATGGACTTTAATGTTTCGATCATACAGGGACAGAAAGTGTTACAACTCTTGAATGGAGATACTGGAAGTGAAGGTTTATTGCAATAAAGGTGTAGGAAAACATAATAGGGAAGGATTAGACTAGGAGAAGAAACAGAAGCAGAAAAAGAACTGCTGAATATTCTAATGTGAAGCCAGAAATAAAATGCAGCTAAAAAAAAAAAAAAAAAAAAAAAAGCTCCAAAGCTAATTCATCAAAGTAACAATCTGACACTTCCATACAAAAGGCTGTGATGCTTAGTTCTATGCCTTTAATCTATTTATTAACCAGAGGAAACACTGTCAGAATGCTTAGATTCAGTCATTCAATAGCTTTACTATTGTTGTTGTTTTCCATCTTGTCAGTTGTTTTTTAAGATACACACATTCTTTCTCCTTGAAGGAAGAGCTATTACTTTCTGCTTACAACTTCTCATGTTCAGCTAGTTAACACTATTTGGTCAAATAAAAATATTTGTAAGATTACTAATGGAAATCTTCATGGTTATTTGAGATGAGTAAATGGACTTGTGAGGGCCCATTGCTGCCACTGTTTGGATATTTTCCTATATGGTCACTTGAACTGCAACCATAAGCCTTTGTTTTAACATTTTGCCTCAACTAGAAAAGACCTTTGGTTCCATCTCAGACATGAGCCTTTATTATTCTTTATAATAGTTCATGATTGAGGTTTTTAAAAAAACATTGTTTAGTACTGCCCAACAATTCAAGCTGTATTTCAGGCTTTCTTGGAACTGCTTGATGTATATAGATAATTTGGTGTCCTTCGGTTTTCTTCCTTTGTCTGGTTCATTGAATTAGACAAATACAGCAAGAAGGTTTGCTGAAATCATTGCTCACTGTCAAGCCTTTATGTTGGTCATTAGATGCCAGTTATTCTAAGGAAAACAGGTATGAGTGGATTGGCTTGGCTGCCACCTTTTGGTCTTTGTTTATTAAAGGTCTCTTTTCCTCTTACTCCTCGGTGAACTGCCGCAGCTCACCACAAAAACCCAAACGCTCACACAAATACAAAACTCCAACCAGGCATGTGAAGGTGAAATTAGCAGTAGTGTGTGGTACATGGGAACATTGTGAGACTTGGCCTTTTCTGTTGCTGCTGAAAAGTTTCATGGCTGCTGGAATATTAGGTAACTAGGATGGCAGTGAGAGCTGCCTCATTTGTGACTGTACTGGTCATTAATACTTCCTTTGCTCTGTAATTGTAAGACTAAATAAAATACCCCAGTGTGTTCCAGCTACCATGGTTAATGCCAGTTCACAGCAGCCATGAATTCCTTTGTTTGCCTTGTGTTATCAGTAGTACCTGTTTTGTTTTAGTGTCATTGAAAATCAATTTTGTGTCCTTTGAGTGTGACTACTGGTATTTTGTTTGACCTTATGTAGGCAGATCTGTACTTGCTGCATCTGTTTTCCATGCTAGCAAGCAAGTTCCTATATGGAAGTAGCATTAGCTCTGTTGAGCTACTGCTGTATGCCCTGTGGACAGCACAGTGCTGTGCTGGCAAAGGTAGGTGTCTCTTGGGCCATGCTTTGGTTCAACTGGCTTAGAGTACAGGTAGAGTGAGAGCATGCCTGGCTGAAAGTGTCTGTGTAGGTGTGCTGGTTCTCTGCAGTGGAGTGAAAATTTTACACGTTAGCAAGCAATAGGGCCTAGGCAGAGTCTTGGAGTTGGTAAACTTTTCTAGAATAACTTTCCAGTTCTATAATTTTTTAAGAGATTTTTGCAGGACATAGTTGGAACTGGATGTTAAGTTTTGTTGAAAATTAGATTCTGTAACGTTGGTCAGTTAGAGCAAAGTTCTCTGAAACTCTCCAAAGCTGAGCAATTAAAAGTGAAAATCTTAACATAGGGTTGTAGTAGAAATGAACACATGTATAGGTTCTCAGAGAATATCACCTCCTTGTAGGACAAGGCCTCAAGGACAAGAGTCCAAGTACTGATAGCCTGATGAATAGAGACTTGTTAGAACTTGTAGGGCACAAGCCCTGGGGACAAAGGAACAAGCTAACTGCAGACCCCTGAGCCGTTACAGTTGAGGAGGCAACCAGACGGACAGAGAAACAAGTAGCCAGGTAAGGGAACGGAGAGCGCCGGTATGTAACTTTGTTAATCAAGAAAGTCGCGTAGAAAGAAACCCCCTAGTTTTGGAATAGAAACTGTTGCTATGTCAAGGTAAACTAATAGGTTCCTATTGTTTTAACGGTGTGCCTTAAATATCAACCAATTAGTGTTTTTTATGCTTAAGATTTAACCAATCAGTGTGTAATATGTAGAAGGTAGAAACGTATATAATTGTAAGAAAATCACTAATAAATGGACAACTTGCTTGCATCAAGCTGCGTCCCATCTCTTCATTCACTGCAAATTGGTGACCCTGACGTGATCTGGTGAAGGATCTGACGTGGAGGGGATCTCGAATCACCTATCTGAGTGACTTGCAGCGAATCCCACAGAACTTTGAATGAACCGCTGAAAGGAAGTGGGTGCCGGCCGGCCATAAATCCCTCCAGAGTTGAGAGGTGAGCTGTGGGAAATCCGTAATGGGGAATCAGGTTTCATCCCCAGAAAGAGACATGTATGAGCTTATGAAAGGTCTCCTTAACAAACATAAGAAAAGTATTTCTGGGCATGACCTTAAAGCAATGCTTAAGTGGGTGCAAGTAAATATGCCTGCAGTGACTGCAACTACAATTTTCACGCAGGAACTTTGGGACGATACAGGGGTGAAATTGTGGGATTCTGCGACAAAAGGCAATACTGAGTCCCACCGTCTGCTCTCTTCATGGAGAGTTATTTTTGAGACTATGAAAGCACAAAAAGAAAAGGCAAAGGAACGAGAGGAGGAGGAGTCACGAGCTCCTATAGCCCTGTCCTTATCAGCCTCTAAATCACAGTGCTCTAAACCCCTGGGTGTCAATGCAGTGGAGTATCCGCCAGAAGACAAGCCCTTTGACCCGGGACCGGTAGACCCTGAACAAGAACCTGATTTATACCCTCCTGATCTGCGTGATGTGTGGGCAAAAATAAAGAAACAAGCCTTAAAGGAGGGGGATTTAGAAATGGCTAAAACTATAGTTGCTCCGGTCTTGTATTCTCAGGGTCGGGCAGGGGGAGCACGATGGGAGGCTCTTTCTTTTTCGGTTGTTAAAGAACTGCGCCGCACGGTTACGGAACATGGTATTTCTTCTCCCTGTTTTATAAGTCTGTCATCTTCTGTGTTTGATACTTATGTCATGACTCCTCATGATTTGAAATCTTTAGCACGATTGCTACTAACCCCGACTCAGTACACGTTGTGGGAGTGCATTGGAGAGGGGGACTGCAAGCACTCCTACTCACGCATGTCAATCATAATGATGCTGCATTAGCTGCACTGACAATAGAGCATCGTACGGGCACCGGTGCACACGCTGATCCTGTAGCGCAGGCTCAACACTGTCCCCGTGCGGCTCTCGAGGCAATTAGAGAAGAGGCGAAAAAGGCTTTTTTCCAGGTTCCTGACGTACAAAAGCAACAAAAAGCTTTTACTAACATCACTCAGGAGTCTCAAGAACCTTATATGCAGTTTATCGATAGACTAAAACAGGCTTTGGAACGTCAAGTAGATAATGCGGAAGCTCGGGATATATTGTTAACAAAACTAGCTGTTGAAAATGCTAATGTTGATTGTAAAAGGCTACTGAAGTCTTTTCCCAACCCGAACCCCACTCTGGTGGAAATGGTGGAAGCATGTAACCGAATCGGTACGGTTGACCACAAGTTTGAAGCTATGGCTGCTGCTTTTGCAGCGATGCGTGGTGTGGGGAATTGCTATGGTTGTGCTACTGTAGAAATTATTGTGTTTAGTCTACTCATTAAAATGCATCGATGAGTGAGTATTTATGTTCAGAAATGCCAAAAGGTCATAATGTGGAAATTACAGTAGAGTTTGGGAAACTGGTGATTTCATAATATTGTCTATTGAATTTAGTCAGCAGGAATAAAGGATCTTCTTCCCCTGTTTTATTCTGAATGGCTTCCCATGAACATAAGTATAAATATGGTACTGGTATTCAAAGGGAGACAGAATTTCCTCAACAACTTCAATAAAGAAAACTTCTGCAGAAATGTACAATCCACATTTAGATTTTTATTCCTACATGCCAGTTGAGTCAAGTGACTATATGAAGTTACGGTTAATCAGCTAGCAATGAATGAAAAGTAATCCAGGACCTGTCTTAACTGTCAGGTAAGAGCCTGCAGCATTTAAGCTGTTGCATTCAAGATATTTCTTGACATGCCTGCTGATAACAAATGTGGCAAACAAGGTAAAACTAAGACAGATGATACCCCAAAAGATACGACTAATGTTTTCTGTGCTGCTAATGAATTTAGTCTACTTTGCATGTCCAGCTTTCCTGTCAAGATAAACTTCATTTTTATAGTTCTAAATATGATCTTTGTGCTCTGACATAACATTCAAGACCTAAACATATCTACTATATAGCCAAGGATTGCTATTATTCCTGAATTTTTCTGTAGAATGCCAATAACATCAGATCTTGGCAGTGATGTGCTCAGACTGAGATAAGCAAAAACTAAAAGCAAATGTAATTCAAAGCATACATAATACGCTTGTTATGAGATGTCTAATATCTCAACAATTTTCTCTTTTAAAGATTACTAACAATTAGGTCTTGAAATGTCCTACTAATTAGTTACAACAGCTGTGTCAGGATACTTCGTCTGGCATTTCTCTTGGCAACTGGCAACACATTTTTACTGAGCTTTTTTTGTAAGCCATATGGAAAACAGTTGTGACATTACCATATCATACAGGTGATTACTGTCTTGATTTTGAGACTGATGCCTGTGTCGGAATTCTATTATTGCTGACACTACCCTCTGGATTACCAGGATGTTCAAGAGAATAGTTCTCAAAACTGTTTTAGTACATTGTGCTCTCCCCTCGTGACAGCATTTTTTGGGGGGTAGGTGCAGCATATTTGGGGAAGAATCACCAATCTGTTTCGCTGTGGTAGTATTGCATGTGTACCAATTCACTATAAGCTTACTGCCAGTGACACCATAGTAAGCATACAAAGGAGAGGTAGTACTGAGAAATAGAACTGATTGATTTGTAGAAGTGGGTGGTGAAGAATATAGGTCCTTCAACCCAACAGCATCCTGGTGTGTATCAGAAATGGTGAGCTCAGCAGGACAAGGGGAGTGATCGTCCCCCTGTACTGGGCACTGGTGAAGCTCCCCCTCAAATACTGTGTTCAGTTTTGGGCCCCTCACTTCAAGAGGGACATGGAGGTACTGGGGCATGTCCAGGGAAAGACAATGAAGCTGATGAAGGGTCTAGAGAACAAGTCTTACAATGAAGTGCCTGAGAGAACTAGGGTTGTTTAGTCTGGAGAAGAGGAGACTCAGAGGGGACCTTATTGCTCTCTACAACTGCCTGAAAGGAGGCTGTAGGCAGGTGGGAGTTTGGTCTCTTCTCCCAAATAACAAGCAACAGGACAAGAGGGAACAGCCTCAAGTTACACCAGAGGTTTAGATTGGACATTAGGAAAATTTTCTTCATTGAAAGGGTGATGAAGCATTGGAACAGGATGCCCAAGGAAGTAGTGGAATCACTATCCCTGGAGGTGTTAAAAAACCACATAGATGCAGTGCTTAGGGAGATGACTTAGTGATGGACTTGGCAGTCCTGGGTTAACAGTTGGACCTGATGATCTTAAAGGTCTTTTCCAACCTACATGATTCTGTGATTCTGCTTCTCTTGCATTAGCCAGGAAGTGTTCAGCTGTCATGCCAGAAATGTCCCATATTTATTCTGTTGCTATGGCAGAAACATGAGATAATGCAATTGCCCAAATATTGCACAGTGGCCTTGACCCATCAGTTAGAGCCATGAGCTTTGGCTCACTTTATATTTAAGACTTAATACACTGTGTTAAGCATTTGAAAAAAGTAATTTTTATTCTGGCCTGGGTAGTTATTCACACAGTTACTTTCACCATTATTTTGGAAAGCTGTGACTCTAAGTAGGACAGTTTTCCTTCTGTATTTTTATTTGTCAAGTTTTCTTCCTCTCACCATTTAACACTGTTGATGTAGTTAGCTTTCTTATTGCACAGCTGCATATGACAGGCCTGTCTTCTGCACTTAAAAAAAATATTTTTTTATACAATTTCCCTTCTCTGTTTTAAGGGCTGTCACCAAATAGTACTTTGTGCAGTTAACAAAACTAAAATTATTCAGGAAACCTACTATAATGCTTTTTTTGATGAGAGCAGAGGACTGAATATGAAGCTTGTAATGCAACAGTATATCCTGTAGTGACATTTGTTGGTGTCATTAGTGCTCATTGGTGATGCTACTTTACTTTAATGGATCAAATTGGTAGAAAAAACTAGGGTGGCAATGGAAGTAAGCATAGGTCATACATTTTTTTTTGTTCTCAGTCTCTAGAGAGGAACAGACCTTTATTATTTAAGGGTTTATAGAACTGTGAAGAGAGAATTGTGCTATATGTCCATTCTTTTTTCCTTCTCTATCTTGCTGTGGGTTTACTATTGCTAGTCATGTGTGTTTCCGATGATATGCCCCATGAGTGCCTTTCTCTGTACAAATAGCAATTGTATTGTAGCTAGTAAATACAGCTTGTGTGGGCACTTGTACTGTGCAAGTAAACCACCCATTTATCCTCATCAGATGATTCAGGACAATTTCATGAGATCTGATAGAGAACAGTTATCACTAACTATCTCTCATGTGGTTCTGATGTGTTATTTACTAAAATTCTGAGAAACAGGTCTACAAAATCCTTGAAATAAAACCTAAGCTGCTTATATGTTTTGTTGTCAGTTACTCTCTCTTGGATCAGTGAAATACAAACCAAAAGGTCCTTCCTGAATTCCTAAACGACAATAGCAAAATGGTGCTATTGTAAAATGTATTGACTTTTTGTGTGACATAAAGTTTGTATGTTTTTCCTTTCAGTTTTCCCCCTTGCTATTTCTGTGCTTTCTGGACTGCTGTCAGATACCATACATTATCTACGTTTCTTCACTCTATGGAATTTAGTTCAGATTTCAGGGTACCTACAGATTCTGCCAGAGAAATTGTGCTAAATGTGAGTGCCTGAATTGAAAGATCTTTTCCAAGTGGGCATGATTTTCATGTCATAATCAATCCAGTTTCCAAACACTTTAAAATCTAGACCCAAACTAGGGAATATTCTTTTCATGAATAATTATAATTCATTATTAATTTCCTAACTTGTTCTCTAGACAATTTAAAAAAAATGCTTTAGCAACATGACCTGGATCAAAGAAGTCACTTTGTTCAAACAAGGGGCACCTTAATATTGAAGATATAAACTCCTGTGACTTCTGGTTTCCAATTCTGAATTTACTAGTGCAGCTAATTTCATGCTCATAAACAAATGAAAATTATGAAGAAAATTTGGCACCAAAGGAATGTTCTAAAATAAAACCTCTGTGTCTTTAGTCTATTTAAAGCTTACACAAATCTGTGTAGCTAAGAAATCTTGATTGAATCGTTGTTAAATGTGATTTCTAGAACTTTGATTTTTTTCTCTGTTTTTATTCTCAAGTGCTTCTTTGGGGAGCTATTGTCTTTCAGAGACAGCAATAGTTGATAAGCTTTTTTACCTGACCACCGTGTGAACTTGCCCTTTGAAATACTTCTTGAGAACTAGAAGCAGGCTGTATATCCTTCAGATTTGAATGGTTCTGGCTCCATTTTGAATTTTTCTGGTCAAGACTGACTTTCAGTTTCTGCTCCCTTGTTCATATGCCAGCATGATTTTCTGTACCAGTCCTCATAACCTATTGAGACATTATGCTGGAGCCTATGTATGTCTGTCCACCTGTATATACAAGCTCTTTTTTCTTTAAATGTATGCAAATTGTAATTATTTTAAAGCTTGTTAGCATACAAAGGCGTGAATGCCTTGCTCAAAGTTTCAACTCATTATCTTCCACATCTTGATGATTTAAATTTTATAGATATTGCAGAATACCTAATACTGATAAAGTGTCCAGATCCAGAAACTGGAAAATCTAGAAGAGAATAAGCAGTACAAAGTGATCTGAACTGGATCTCTAGGGCAATGTTTGTCTAGACAAATTTAATGTGTTTTAATATGGTCAGCTGTCAGGTCTAAGCAAAAAAGATTGTAGGTTATGCACAGCATGAAGAGAAGTCACTTGGCTTGAAGGCTCTGGGCAAAGGATAGATGTGATGTTTTGATTCACAAGCAGGTGTTTGAAGGGGCTGAAGGAAATTAACATTCAGCACTACAATACTGATTGAATAAATATGTTCTCCCATATAGAATCACTGTGCAGTGGGTAAAATGTGAACAGGTAGGAAGACGTTTACTGATGTGTATGTGTGTTGAATGTGTTAAGACTGGTATCACAGACCCTGTGTCCAAAGCTGATCAATTTCAAGTGAATGTAATACTTTTTATTAGCACGAAACCTTCTTAGCTGGGTCATGTTTTGAAACATATACTTCCACTAACATTATCTGTAGAGGGATTTTTAAGGGGCCGAGGACATATGTTGCCATTGTCTGGGTTGGACAACCCAGGCCTGTTAGTTGAAGCTGCAGAGCAGTTTTAAATCGTCCCGGGAACAAGCAGTGTGAGAAGGAAAACAAGCTATGCACAAACAAGGAGCTAGGTGCGGAGCAAGTCCTGGGAACCGCGAAATCAACACAACTCTCATCGGCACACTCTGATCAGGCGCCTGCAGCATGCCCACCGGTCAGCCACACGGACGCCCGCGTGGCCCAGAGACTTTTATCCAATCACCTGTGTGTAGAGTCGTGTGAGAGGTTAGTTTAAGTTATAAATATGACCTGTTTGTTTAATAAAGGTGCACGGCATGTAGCCATATTGGTTGGCCGACTTTCCACGGGGGAACCCTCTTCAATTATCTTGTAAACTAAAGCCTGTTTTTAAATAGCTGAATAATATCCATGTAACAAATAATGGTAGCCGTTTGCGTGTTTTTTTTTTTTTTTTTTTTTTTCCAAGCAGTATACATTTCTTAACAATATTTTCATAATTTGTTAGAGTATATAAAAATAAGAGAGATGTTCTGTGACTTGTGTAACAAATTATTTTGGTTATTAAAGGGTCCCGTAAATGACATGTATCATTTACATTCTACATTCTACAGTCAGTCTGGCTTCATAGCCAGTGTGCAGCTCCCGAGAGATTTATTTCTCATGGATACCAAATTATACTATGCTATGATGTTTTATTTTCCAGGAATGTTGGCATGGTAACTATGGGGCAGGTGCCAACCAGATGGTAAGAGGAGAATCTAGCAGAAAAGCAGCTGGACTGCTCCTGCTTGGTAGATGCCTGATATATTATGCAAATATGTTTCTCTGCAATTCAGAAAGTGTTTTTGTACGTATGAGACTTACAGAATAAATACTCTATGTGTCACACATTTGCCAAAAAGGCACTAAATTATGAAAATAAGAGAAAGGTTCTTACAAGGATAAAATAAAAAAAATAATTTGCCAACTCTAACTCTTTCTACACACTAAACAATTCAAATACTGCCTATCATGCCGAGTAGTCAAAAAAAAAAAAAAAAAAAGGAAACGAAAACAAGATCTATTCAGCAAAATGTGTCATGTTTTATGACAACTCTTGTCCAACCAGGATGAAATGTTATTTATTAACAAAAATGAAGGAATTGGCTATGAAACAATAAGTGTAAATGGAACAGATAGGCAGTTGTAAATGAGAAATCATACACATTTTGGTTGAAAATGCTTCATAGATCATGTCACTGAAATGAGTCATCAATTATCAGTAGGTATCCCCTAAATCTATCCAGTGTCTTTTGCCTTTCCCAGTGTGTTTAGGAATGACAGATGAAGAAGATGCACCAGCAGCAAGGCAGAAGCATATTATTGATACAAACTTTGACTTTTCTGTTGCACTTGAGATAAATTCGATTTCGTCAAAGGTTTTGGTGTGGCTTTTTTAATGCCTTCAGAGATCTGAAATGCTTCAGCAGGATGAAACTGACTGAAGGCTATGAAAGTATCTGTTAAAATATATCAGTGATATTTTAAATACGTTCTTTTGATGTGACAGAGACAGAAAGCTTGAAAACTAGATTTGAAAGTTATTTGCTGTGTTTCATTTGAAGTACTGTCCAGATGCTAAGTATCTGATGTACCTGCTGAAGGTGGGAGGTATCTGCTGTTCTAAAAGAAATTAGTTTGCTGGCACCTTTTCCTTAGTGTCTAGCTGAGCTAAAATCTAAGATACTTTAAACAGTGGAAATTACTAATGGGAAAACTGCATCTAAAATTGTACACTAGCATTCTATTATATAAGGTATATAGAAATTACTCAAACAATTTGTATTTCAAATACATGCCTACAAAATACCACCTATTTGAACTTTTATTTTATTTATGAGCTAGATGCTTTTATTACGGTTATTATATATGCAGACATATATTATGTCTTGGGAGTAACATGTTTTGAAGTTAAAAAAACCTTTACCATCTAAAAATAAGAGATAACATGTGTTTTGGCCAGGTTAGCCACTAATTATTAAAAATACTTTTAGCAGTTATTGTTCATTGTTGCTGCAGTTATTTTCACTAGGGGAAAAGTACGTGTTTTCTTCTTGAGCCTCATAAAATAGCCATTATACTATTCCTAATAAGCTACAATATAAGTAATGAAAAATAAGATTTAATTTAGGTTCTCTTTTCTTTCTTTTTAAGCTCTGTATGTGAGGGTGGTAGTGAGGTATGTGAGGGAGGTAGTGAGCATATGGCAGAATAGAAGAAAGACACCAGGTAGGTCCTGAACTACATTTCAATTTTGATGAATACAAAATTCTAGAAGGTGACAAATATTTCTGCAAAATACAGTAGTGATGGGGAATCTGTGTTATGTGTATTCCTCTCTATCACAGTCTAAAACTTTAAATAAATATTCTGTAAGCTATCTTGGAATAAATGAATAGTTTTATGATGCTGCATTTTAAGTAAAACTTTTGCCATTCAGGTATGTCTGTAAAGCTTTGTCAGGAATAATTGGACTGGTAGAAAGGCTTCTAACAGTTAAAAAGTCATACACATGGTGTGGCAAAATCATGATTTGAGTAGATTAGGCAACAGGAACACAGAGCAAGTGATTTGCTTCTAACTTGGCCTCACAGAAAAGGACAGCTTGAATGGAATTTTATTGGGTTTAGTTCCTTCATGTGAAAAAAGTGAAATTCTTTTGCCTTTAAAGGAACGGGCTCTTTCTCAGCGTAAATTAATACCATATCTGCAATTAGAACAGTAAGAGAACTGGTTTCCCAGTCTTTTGAATGTTTCACATGAATCTTCTCTAGAAGCTTTTCAATGTTTTCACTGTATAAAGGGGAATAAAGGGATAAAGGAAGGGGTAGAAGAGGAAGAAGTGGAGAGAGGGAATAAGGGAGAGACAATCTGGGAAAAAGTGGTTTAAAACTTCTCAGAACCTACTGATGTTGCAAGCTGAATGGGAGAAGAGCACACATCCAAGGTTTTGATATGAATTACAGGGATCTGAGAGCTAAGAAGTAGCATCTCCAAAATGTGAGGGACACTTCCCATAGGTGCCACTCATTTACCACTGAGCTCTTGCTTATTTTAAGGCAACATAAGAGCTGTCTTTTCTTTTGACATGAAATTATTTTCAACAGGAAGACTGATGAAGACCTAGATTCAAACAGAGGGTGGTGTGAGGATTAAGTTCTTGCAAACAGATATTTTTTGTTACAAAGCAAATTCCCCAGAAGGTTCCAGCTTGTGTTCTCAGAGTTGGCTGCTCCTGTCACTGTACTAAAAGGGAAGTTCTAAGCCACTCTGAAATAGCAAAATCTCACTGTTAGAGGTTAGGAGTGGAGGGTGGGGAAAGTCCTATAGGACCAGAAGGTGATAATAGTATAGAATAATTCAGTTGGAAAGGACCTACAATTATCACCTAGTAAAACTGCCTGACCACTTCAGGGCTGACCAAAAGTTAAAGCATATTACTCAGGGCATTGTCCAAATGCCTCTTAAACACTGACATGCACGGGGCATCAAACACCTCTCTAGGAAACATGTTTGAGGGTTTGACCACCCTGTTGGTAAATAAATGCTTCCTAATGTCAAGTCTGAACCTCCTCTGACACAGCTTTGAGCCATTCCCCAGCATCCTGTCACTGGATACGAGGGAGATTATCACCTCCCACTCCACTTGTCCTCCTCAGGAATCTGTAGAGATGTCACCCTTCAGCATCCTTTTCTCCAAACTGGACAATTGCTGAATCCTTAGCCCTTCCTCATATTACATGCTTTCCAGCCCCTCCACTGGCTAGATTGCTCTCTGCTGGATGCATTCAAGTACTTTAAAATTGTTTTCAAATTGTAGGGCCAAGACCTGTGTACAACACTCAAGGTGATGACAGGCCAGTGCTGAATACAGTTGGAGAGTCATCTCTTTTGACTGACTGGTTATGCTGTGTTTAGTACGCCCCAGAATGAGGTTTGCCTTCTTGGCTGCCAGGGCATGCTGCTGACTCTCGTTGAGCCTACTGTTGACCAGACAGTAGACTCAGCCAGGAACGGACAGCATGAATTTTTCAGGAATAAATAATTTCAGGAGGGTATATTAGGTTATTTTGGCAGGGTAACAGCTACAGACAGGAAGTTAAAATAGGTGTAACAAACCTTGATAGAATTAAAGCTTCAGACACAGTCACACATGGCATTCTCATAAGCAAAGTAAGTGAAAATGGTCCATATTAAACTATTCTTGCAGGCTGGAGATGCAACAGGCTTCAAAACTGTTGTTAAGTAGTTACAGATAGTTTACTGTCAACTTTAGGGGACATATAGGCAGTCCTGTTCACTGTTATGGTTTTTTTTCCATAAATCAGCTCGTGCTTCAGCTGGGGAAGAAAACTGGTTACTCAATCTAACCTTGAGGTCTTAAGGATTTAGGCATTTTAAATTCAAAACCTAACACCTGAAAAAACGCAATTATTGGAGTGCTTGTGCTCCACATGCATGTCTTCTTTTTTTTTTTTTTTTTCTTTTTTTTTTTATTTCTGCAAGCTTCCCAGCCATGTTGAGCCAGGCAACTTTGTCGTACCCAAAGCTGGCCATTGCCTTGATTGGAACTAATGTACTTGGCACTTGCATCGTTCTGCAGCTTAATCAGAATTCAAGAATTAACTTTTCCTCATACTGTGTCTTCAGGGGGCCTAATGCTGCAGATTTTCTTAAAGCATCGTCATGAACAGAGACAGTTAGGGCTCTGCATATAAACCTTCTACTTTTCTTCCGAGAATCAGCCAGTAAGCGACAAAGTCAAGTAAAGAACTATCTAATTTAGTCGATGAATTTTTTTTTATTATTATTATTTTAAAAAGCTTAAACAGTAATTTGAATAAAACACATAAATCATTCTGGTAACAAAGACTGGAGATCATATCTCTCCTTCTCCTCCACCTTTTTAATGCCTGTGCTCTATATTGCATACTCAGTAGAAGTTTCCCTGTGGGTTTGCTCCAGTCAGGTGGAAGATGACCTTGGGTACCCTTCTGTCCATGTTTTTGACTGGGTTGAGATACATCTGAGGCACCCAGTGTGTGAAATTCTAGGGTTCTGGATTCACTTGGGAAGAAGGTATTACTAGATATCCAAATCCTTTGCTGTTTTTAACCAGTGCTAGAGTGTAGTTTGTATTTTGCCTTGCTCTCTTTCTGTTGTATTAGTATTTTTGGTAGGTTTTTTTTTTTTAAGTTCGAGATTTTTTTGTTAGTGTGACAGCAGAAACAAATACAGAATCAGGTAACGCTTGTCAACAGAATAAAAAGGATGAAAAATCAGTTTGTCATTCTTCTCACTGTTCTCTGGTTTATTGTAGGTTTATGGTTCTGAATTTCATTGCACCAAGAATCATATTAAGCACTGTTACTCATTTATAACATAAACACCTTTGAGAGGTTTCATGATCATAAAAGAGTGTCTGAATAGGCTCAGCTTGTCGGGTAGACCAAACTGTTCTTGGCCAGTTTGTTGTCATTTTTTACCACTTTGAACAATGATTGTATAAGCTGTGAATTTCATTGACAATAAGTTTTGTATTATGTTCTAAATCATTGGTAGAAATAGTTTGGAGCTAATCCTGTGATTCCAAGAGAATCATGTGGAAGGACATTTGGAACAATGCTTGAATGTGCTGTTAGAGAACCTTTTTTCCAGCTTGCTTGAAGATGATTTGTTTGATTTGGAATTGATTGAAATATTTGAGGAACAACTCTTACAAGAAGATGGTGAGAGTTCAAAAAGTGAGTCTGGTTTGTGATTTTGAATGTCATGATTCTCCTAATCTTTAAAATTCTTCATATTTTGTGGTGTTAAAAAATCTAAAATGTGTAGAATACTAGGATAATTTACCTATTAATGTTTGGTAAGTCATGGAAGTAGAAATTTTAATACCTTTTAATAAGTCTTTGTCACTGAAGCCTACAAATGTTTAAGAAAGCATAAGGAGACAAACTCCCATTATTTAAAAAGTATGAAACAGTTTGTGGGAATTTTCAACATACTGTTATGTCCACTAATTTTCATTAAAAGTCAGGAGTGTGTGCTTTTCATTCTCTTCTAGTATGAGCCAATGACTTTCTAAAGCTATTAAATACAACAGAAGCATTACTAGCTGGTATGTGCTTCATATTGTTTCCAGGATGTGGTCCATCTCCTGTTAAAGTCAACAGGAATGTCAAAGAACTGGGACCTGGTCCTGACTGTTGAGAGAGGATGCACCAGAGAGGATGTTTTACCTATAGTTGCCTAAATTATATGCCCGTCGTTTAACATATGGCAGTGCCACAGCTTCTAATAGACAGAAGTGCTAATGCTGTATAGAAGGGCTTGACTAGCTCACTGTCAATATTTCTGAAGTCAGTTCAGATCCTCTGACTCTAAAAAGTGGAAAGTAAAATCTTGAGCTTGAATACTATGCTCCAATTTGAACAGCAGTATTTGCAGAAGTCTTGCAGAGACTTCTTTCTGTAATAGAATCCATAAGATGCACAGTGAATTATATAGTTTGAGCTGCCTGACAGAAATCGATACTGTAGAGAAAGTTAAAAAGATTTGTATAATTCTTTGCACTGGAAAACTTGCAGATAAAGAGTAGTCTTTTTTTTTTTTTTTTTTTTTTTTTTTTTTAAAAAAAGTCCCTAAGAAATGCCTCTTTGGGAGACATATATATCAGCAAATGCTAAGCAAAGGTGATTTTTATTATTAACAATAAAAAATAAAGCATATAATTTATTTGCCAGCATCCAGTCTCTACAATGTTACCATTTCCTATTAATAAACTAGGAAGAAATCTGCTAAGTAGGATGATTTGCTGTGGAAAAATCACTCCACTGCTTTCCTCTTTGTCCCTGCTCTTTTTTATTTGTAACGTAAATACGACTTCCTTCAACCCTATTCTATACTTGTTGAACATGTTATTGACATACCCCATGATATGCACACACAAGATTCTATTAAATTTTTACATACCACTATCCCAGCGTGGTATGAAGTCGCTCTGTAAGCCTTGACCCAGTGGTTGTAATTAATTGTTAGACTGCTCCTTTAATTTGCACTGCAGGGAACGATGCTGAGGGTGCATATGCATGGTCTGGGAAATTTCCCAGAATCACTTTGAGGTAACTGAAGCCCTCCATATGGCCTGCACTAAATGGGCTCTACAGCTTGCCATAAAACTTTTGGGAGTGCACCTGTTGCAACTGTGATTGGATTAAGCAGGAGAGGGGAACAGGGATAAAGGTAAAAAAGATGAAGCTTTCTTGCTCATGGTGGACTTCTCTGTTTCTCCTTTTTTCTGGTTGTCTTTTTACTTCTTTCTCATTGTGTGTTAAGATCTTTAGTGCTACTGTGTCCTTCAACTCCTCACACATATGTTATTGCTCTGCTGTTTTCACACAGACTAAATTGCATTAGCTTGCAAATGATGATAAAAGGAGTTTCTTGGATCCAGTGGTAGTAATACTGTAGTTGAGAGGCTCCTGGTCAGACCTCTTACGTCTTAAACACTTCTCACTACATTAATATTTCTGAGCACAGCCAAGCACCCAGCCAGCCACTTGCTCTTTCCCTGTGCCCCTGCTTCGTGCAGCATGGGGAAGCAATAAGATGAACGAGAATGAGAAAGTTCCTAGGCTGAGATAGACAGGGACATCACTTAATAATTACTGCCACAGGCAAACCATACTTGACTGAAGAATTTAACTTAATTTATTGCCAGTTAGTAAAAATATTTAATTACTGATTTAGTGCTGGGAAACAAAATCAAAAAGAAAAGAAACAAGCATTAAAACACATAGGGAAAACATACCCTTTCGCTTTTCCTGGACTCAGCTTCACTCCCAGGTTCACTCCCAGGTTCAATTTCACTCCTTCAGACTCCTCTCCCTCTGCCATCATCTCCTCAGTCTGCATTCAGTCTCTTCAGTGAGAAAATGAGCAGCACAGGGAGGGTCATGGTCAGGATATGGCAGTTTCTCCCTGCTCCTTCTTCTTCCTCACTCTTTTCTTCTGCTGTGGTGTGGGTCCTTGATGGGCAGCAGTCCCTTCACGAATATTTGCTATGCCATGAAGCACCTCTTTCTCCTCTGGCTCTGATGTTTCCACCTTTGTTTTCTACTCCTGTTTGTTTGGGTTTTTTTGGTCCTTCCTCCCTCATTACCTCTGTGTTCTCTCCTCCCCTCTCCAGAGGTTTTTTCCCTTTCTTCAATATGTTTCTACAGAAGTGCCTCAAACTTCCCTGGTGGGCTCAACTGGCACCCCACATCTTGTGTGGCCTGACACAATTTCCATGTGCCAAGCAGCCTTTAACCATGCTGCTTCTCCTGGCCTTATGATGGGGAACATGGGTTTTCAAATACTGGAATTTTGGCATACTGAGAGGTTTGCTTTTTCCTGGAGGCTTCCACCCTGGACTTGTTTTTTCTTTGACATAATTTTTTGCAGTTAACCCGTCTCTACTCATTAAAGCAGCATGAAAGCTTTTATGATAAGAAAAGCCAGACCAATGATAGATCTTAGACCAGTATCTTGTCTTTGTCGATGGTGGGCCACAGGTACCAAGGAAAACCAGTAAGAATGGGCAAGTATACAAGGATGTTTCTTCAGAATAGTCTTTTAGTTGGAAATAAAAAAAAAGTACTAAAGAAACATATGTCAAAAAAGAGAGACCACTTCTATACTACTTCCCAGCTCTCTGGATCTAATAAAAGACATTCAGGAAAGTAGCTTGTGGACCTTTGAATAATGAAATGTTGTGCCCACTCAGATTTCCACTGTTGCCTCTTCCTGGACTGTGTGGTAGTTACGGTTAAATTGAACTGTCACAGTGTTACTTAGCAGCCAGGATTAAGATGCTGGGGCTAGCCTGTGCAATTTTTAGGTTTTATTTCCTCCATTTTCTGAGTGACTTGGGGTCTTAGAGGCATCTGGCTTTGACTTCTAATCCAAATGTCAGAGAATAAAATTCATGGTTTACACAGGCCTAGTAAAAAGTACCAGAAGATCAGAGATATAGCATAGCTAAAAGAAGGAGTAAGTAACCGTTGAAAGAAGTAAATGCGTGTGCCTTAGTAAGTTATTTGGATTTAAAACTCAAGCAATGAATTCTGCAGTAGCCCATCCTCCAAGCAGTCTCAGTTATTTTCATATTCAGGCCCTATCATTCTTGATAATTATCTACTTGTACAATAAGGCTTAATGCCAAAGGCATTAGCACACTGGTGGAGTTGTTTTATGCTATGCCAGCTACTTTTTTTTCCCATCTGTTTTGTAATTTTGGACATGGGATAGCAAAGCAATACAAATCCAAAAGTTACTGTTAACAATATTTAGAAGAACAAAAAACTTCTACCAGCAAAAAGCCAGTAAGTAACTGCAGATAGGAAAGGTATGGTTGTAATGAGGATATACAATAATTAGGGCATTATTATGCAGTCCTTGGTCTTTTTCTTTTTTTGGCCAGTTGTTGCCCATTCTGTTTTCTAGCAACACTGAAAGGAAGCACAATGCAATTTTGTATTGTACAAGGTTTTTCTTGGAAGTACTATCAGCATTAATTGCTTAGTGAAGTCCAGGGTAAAGGTTACACCATAAAACTGGTGGGAATAAGCAGACGAGTACACAACTAACAGGTCCAGTTGTGGACTGACGTTGTGCTTTAAAGGAGTTTATGTGGTTGATGCCTATTCTTTTCCTTTTAAGTTACTTACATATTCTACAGAGAAAACCTAAAGGTCATCACCTTACATTAGCATGAGTATAATTTAAAACAGAGTTCGAAGAAAATAAGCAAATTTTCAAAACCTAATATTTTTCTACAAATCAAGGAGCATAAAACTTTTACCTGAGGAAGAAAAAGGAAGGGACCTAATACATGGATTTGTGCAGAATTTCATTTGACTAACTGTCTGGGGAAAAAAATTAAATTCCTCCAGTTGTAGAAACATTTACTGTTACATTTCTTTGGGTTTATTCCAAAAAATGCAAGATAATAACAACATTATTAATGTTTGGCAAATGGGTAAACAGTATGAAAATTTGGTTTTGCAGTTGTTGTGTTTTGTTTTTTTTTTTTTTAGTAAACCCGTTTCATTTTAACAGGGACTTTGAGTTTCTGTTACTTTTTACTGCTGGGAGAAAATATGTTTCCTAGTTTTCAGACAGAGATGATCATATCTAGAAATGAAAGAGTGGTGGTGTCTGTTTATTACTTGTCAGATAAGTTAAGGTCTGATTCCACAAAGGCCTTAAGCATATAAATGGTCCAGTAGTGCTGTAGGAAATAAATAGCAGGATGGGATATATTGTATACAACATGGTGTATTGTATGCCTGCTCTGCAGTGCCAAGCCTGCTTCTTAAAAGAATTTAGCAGGTCTGTTGGCTGACCTTTCATTTGGAGCTTAGGGAAAAGGGATCTTGTGTCATATCCTTATGCAGAGTGCCCTGAGGTCTCTCTGCATTATTCTTGTGTAGATGTTAATGAAATTTGAATCAAGATTTCCTTGCTCCCTCCAATGCTCATGATTTAATCATCTTGTGTAAAGTTGCCTAAATGCTTATATACGTTACAGTTAACATTTTCCCTTGCCTTAAATTGTGCTTATGAATCAGGACTGATGTAACTGAAAATGAAGCTTCCTAATACGACATATATATGAGCTGTTCTTGTCATCATTACTCTCCAATTTTTTTTCCTCCCTTTTAAATAAGACACAGGAAATACATTCCTGTTTACTCTCCCATTATATTGTGTATAGTCAACTGACATTATTGCAAAGCAAAAAAATACTTTGAATGAATGTTTTCATCCCTGATGGTATTATTTCGCATTCTAAGGGAAATCAGTGTCTTATTTTTGCACTAGTCCAGAGCCATCTAGCTCAGTTGGCTGCAGGCCAGATCCAGAATTTTCACTACTTCCAATGTTTTATATTGTGTGTGTGCACACTAAATGGTTGCTGGGGCTGAGGGGGCTTCCTGTCTCATGATCCTAGCAAGACAACTTTTCAAATGATCTGGCAGTGCCCTAAAACTTACAGAAAATCTGAGTGAAACTGTAATGCACACTGTTCATAAGTCTGATTTTTACACTGTTGAAAAAAAAAGAGAAATACATGTCTTAAAAAGTACGAAGGGTAAACACGTCCAAAATTGTGAGAAATGAAAAGTTCTTAGGAAAGGAGAGAAGTTGGATTTGCATGTATCACATAACTGATATGTGTCAAAGCCCTAGGCATGAATCTTTTTTGTGTTGGATGGCCTTACAAGTTCAACTCCTTGGTATTTGCCTAGGAAAGAGATATAACAGCTTGATATGGCTATTTATATAGTAATGGGAAAATTAGGGTAAATGGTGTTAGTACTCTGCTGCAAAGCAGTCTGTGTTTGCCTCATTCTTTCAAGACTTGAATAATTAAGCTGACCTGAAAGTATTGATAATATGTAACCAGTAGTAAATGGACAGGCTATGTGGGAAGTGAGCAGATTTTATTAAAATTGCCAAATAAAGGAAAGAGGACAGGAGAATGAATTCAAGGATTACATGGTGTTACTTTATTTCTTGTTTATCTCATTATATTTAATGTAACCTCTACATTTTAGGGATTTTAGAAATCACAAATTCTTGTATCTTTCTATGGCTGTTAACAGGCCACTTGACCATCATTAAAAATAAATAATTTAGATGTAGTAGAGGTGTTGCAGTTTTTATTTGTAGAGTGATTGTTGTAGGTCCTGGTAAGGTTGGCCAGTGGTTTCCAAGAGTAAATAAAGATGCAGCAGAAACAACCTGGGAAAACTCAAAATAAGTTTATAATGACCTGAGATAATGTGTTCTGAAGTTTAAATTTGCAATGCTGCAGACCAGGCTCTGTTTTCTTTTCATAACTCATGAGGGCTGATTGGTCCCAGGGTCCAGAGGATACTCAGTTCTGGGTCAGGTATTTTAAAGGTATGAACAGATGGATGGTCAGGGCTTAAGCCTGCAGCTTCAGTCCATAGTGAAAAGACCACGTTAGTATACTTGCAAGGCACTTAAATTGCAGTGATGGAAATTTAGTTTAGATATTAGGAAAAAAATTTCTAATGGTAGTCTAATTAAGTACTGAAATGCGTGGATGGTAGAGGTAGTTGAAGGGCACCAAGGAATTTCTGTTGCTGGAGACTCTCAAGAACGGGCTAAACCCATGTCTGTTGGCTTGGTTAAATTATAATTCACCCTGTCTTGGTATTGGTATGCTGGGACTAGGAACCTGTTCAGGTTCCTACCAGCCCTGTTTTCTATCATACTGTTGTCCCAATTTCAGCTGGGATGGAGTTAATTTTCTTCTTAGTATCTGGTACAGTGCTGTATTTTGGATCTCAACAGCTAACTGTATTGGAGGCTGGAATAAGCTTGACTGGGAATGAGTGGCAAAGGTATCCCATTGACACTGGCTCAGAGGCTCCATGTATCCTTGGCATAGACTGTCTCAGGAGAGGGTATTTCAAGGACCCAAAAGGGTACCAGTAGTTTTCCAGTATAGTTTCCTTGGAGATGGAGGAAATTAAACAGCTGTCTGCTTTGCTCAGTCTCTTGGACAACCCTTCTGTTTTGGGGTTGCTGAAGCTTGAAGAACAGGTACTGATCACTTCCACAACAGTACATCAGTGGCAGTATTGCACTAACCAAGACTCCCTGATTCCCATTCATAAGCTGATTTGTCAACTGGAAAGCCAAGGCATGACCAGTAGGACTTGCTCACCTTTTAATAGCCCCACATGGCCACTGCAAAAGTCTAGTGGAGAATGGAGACTAATAGTAGATTATTGTGGACTGAATGAAGTCATGCCACAGCTGAGTGCTGCCACGCTGGACATGCTAGAAGTTCACTATGAACTGGACTTAAAGGCAGCCAAATGGTATACCACTTGAAATGCATTTTTCTCAATCCCTTTGGCGGCAGAGTACAGGCCACAGTTTGCCTTCACTTGGAAGGGCGTCCAGTACACCTGGAACTGACTGCCCCAGGGGTGGAAACAGCCCTACCATCTGCCATGGACTGATCCACACTGCGCTGCAAGAAGGTGAAGCTCCAGAACACCTGCAATACATTGATGACAACATTGTATGGGGAATACAGCAGAAGTTGTTTCTGAGAAAGGAAGGAAAATAGTCCAAATTCTTCTGAAAGCTGGTTTCACAATAAACAAAATAACATCAAGAGACCTGCACAGGACATCCAGTTTTTAGGAATCAAACGGCAAGATGGACATCATCAGATCCCAACGGATGTGATCAACAAAAGAACAACTGTCTCCACCAACTCATAAGGAAGAAACATAAACTTTCTAGGTGTTGTGGGCTTTTGGAGAATGCACATTCCAAATTGCAGCCTGATTGCAAGCTCTCTTTATCAAGTGACCTGGAATAAGAATGATTTCAAATGGGGCCCTGTGCAGCAAATATTTGAACAAATTAAACAGGATATGGTTCATGCAGTAGCCCTTGGGCCAGCCTGAGCAGGGCAAGATGTAAAAAATGTGCTCTACACCACAGCTGGGGAGAAAGGTTCTACCTGGAGCCTCTGGCAGAAAGCATCAGGGGAGACTTGAGGTCAACCCTTAGGCTTTCAGAGATGGGGATACAGAGGATCCAAAGCCCACTACACTCCAACTGAAAAAGAGATACTTGCAGCTTATGAAGGGATTCAAGCTGCTTCAGAAGTGGTTGACATTAAGACATAGCTCCTCCTGGCACCCCGGTTGCCAGTGCTGGGCTGGATATTTAAAGGGGGGGGGTCTTTTCTACATGTCATGCAGCTGATGCTAAATGGAGTAAATGGGTTGCACTGATGACACAGCGAACTTGAATTGCAAATCCCAGTCATCCAGGAATTTGGAAGTGAACATGAAATGGCTAGAAGGCACAGATTTTGGAATGTCACCAGAGGAGGAAGTGACAAGTGCTGAAAAGGCCCCACTGTACAGTTAATTACCAGAAAATGAGAAGCAATATTCCTTGTTTACCAATGGGTCCTGCCATGCTGTGGGAAAGCATCGGAGGTGGAAGGTGGCTGTATGGAGCCTCCTACAACAAGTCTCAGAAACTGCTGGAGGAGGAGGTGGATTGAGTCAATTTGCAGAAGTGAAGGCCATCTAGCTGGCTTTAGACATCACTGACCAAGAAGTGGCTAGTGCTTTATGCTAGTGCTCTGTCTCTGTACTGAACCCATGGATAATGGCAAACGCCCTGTCAGGGTTGTTGCAGCTGGCAGCACAGAGATAAAACCGTACGGGCTACTACCTTGTGGCAACGTATTGCTGCCCAGGTAGAGAACCTTGTTCTTTGTTGTTGTTGTGAGGTTGTAAAAGTACTTCAGAGAGACACTTATGCACCTGAGTCAGGCCACTGAAGAACATCAAAATAACCAGCAAGTGGGTCAGGCTGCTAAAAGTTAAATGGCTCAGGTGGATCAGGACTGGGAACATAAGTGTGAATTATTTACAGCTCAGTGGGCTCACCACACCACAGGTCATCAAGGAAGAGATGCAACATATAGACAGGCTTGTGACTGAGGGGTGGATTTGACTGTGGACACTTGTGTAGGTCATTCATGTATGTGTAACAAGTGCTGCAATTAAGCAAGCAAAGTGGTTAAAGTCTTTTTGGTATGGAGGATGATGGCTGAAATAAAAATATGGGGAGGTCTGACAGACTGATTATATCACACTCCCACAAACCCACCAAGGCAAACATGTCAAGGAAAAATATCCTGGGTCTCATGCCAATGCCTGGAACACTATCCTGGTCCTTGAAAAGCAAGTCTTACAGAGACAGAGCGCCCCAGAAATAATTGAGTCAGATGATAGGACTCATTTCCAAAACAACCTCATAGACACTTTGGCCAAAAAGCATGGCATTGAATAGGTACATCACATCCTCTGCCATGCACCAGCCTCCAGAAAAATCAAAAGGTACAATGGACTGTTAAAGTCTACTCTGAAAGCAATGGGTGGTGGGACCTTCAAACATTGGTTTGTGCATTTAGAAAAGCCACCTGGTTAACCAACACTAGAGGATCTGCCAACCGAGCTGGCCCTGACCAGTCAAAACTTTTATGTACTGTAGAAGGGAATGAAGTTCCTGCAGTGCACATTAAAAACATGCCAGGGAAAACTGTCTGGGTTATTCCTGCCTCAGGATAAGGCAAACCCACTAATGGTATTGCTTTTACTCAAGGACCTGAATGTACTTGGTGGGTAATGCGGGAGGATGGGAAAGTGCAATGTGTAGCTCAAGGGGATCTGATTTTTGGTGAGAATAGCCAATGAATTAAATTACATTATGTTAATTGTTATACAACACTGTATATTATCATTTCTATGGCAGCTATATGCCCATCACTGCACTCGCTGCCTTGCAGTGTCCATCTCTGCTACTACGGATTTGGGGATCTGAACCCAACTCACTTTCAGTTGCCACAATAATGAAGAATGGACTTTGATGAGACCAGACCAGTGCAGTGGTGTGGAATCAGAACTGGCTTCAGCATGCAACAATCCACCACCACACACAATCTTTCCTGGCCTGAAAGACTGTTACAACAGATGGAGCCCAAAGTCATGGACTAAATTAACTCAATGGACTTTTATAGGGATGGTCCATAGACTAAAGGAATGATATATCTGTGTGTTTGTGTCAAAAGACAGGACAGATGATGGTGTATTGGAAAGTGTTGCATGTCATAAATGGTATGGAATAAGGGGTGAGTGAGTGGCGGTGTGTTGCTTAGCTGCTGGCTTGGGTTAAACCATGACAACTGGGATATTGGTTTTGATTTATTTACGATACCCATTTAAACAGACAAGCAGAGAGAATCTAAACAATGGAGAAAAAGATTGTCCACAAGTGTCATTGCTACCACTAGTTTAAAAAGCAATTACCAATCTTTTCTGAATACATAGGTAGAACTCTTCAATTAAATGCTTGTTTTTTACTTTGTCTCTAAGGGAAAATGCAGCAGAGAAAGACGTTAAATTACAGTTGATGTAAACTTACTTCAGGTAATACATGAAGAGGAAGAAACATTTGTTCAGTATTTTCTTTGTCTTCTCTATAAAGAATAGAGGATCAGAATGCAAGAGAGAGAAGGGATTTAATATTTAGGAATTTTGCAGAATACAGTGATGTACTGAAGTTTACTGACAGATTTTTTTTAATCTTGTGTGCTTCTCATGCTTTAAACCTCCTGAAAATGCTCTTCCTTTCTCCGTTGTGGTTAAAGCCCAGTTCAACCAAAGAAAGTCACTTTGAATATATAGGGACAAGGCAAATGATCTCCCTGGCTACATCTACCAGAATAGCTGTTTTCATTGTTTTCAGTTTAGTTTTGGATGCATCAGTTTGAAAGAAGAATCTAATGTGTCTTGTTTTAAAACTTCAGTGAAATGAAATAAAAGTTTCTTAGTGTAACTGAATCATTATTGAATGAGCAAGCAAATCATACTCCCCACACACTTGGAGTGTACTCCTATTCTCAAAATGAGAAAAAAGAACCAAAAGATGCAGCTATCAAAAATGCAGAACTAACCAAAGAAACTGTTTAACACAAGCAAAAGAAGTCATACAATCACCATTTTCTTAGGTTTTTTCCATATCTTTTTCATTTCCACACTGAAAATCATTTGTAACTGAGTTGTATGCCTTTGTAATAACTGTTGACATGCCATGTCTAACTTTCTAGTCTTCAGACCACCATTTAGTTTAATGCAATATTTGTATTTTCTTTTGTGTTATTTGTAGCTGTCTTGACAATGATACAAGTGTTTCTCCTTTGTGTCAAGAAAAGATTTGAGTAGTACTGTCTATAATATAGCAATTGTGAAACTCAGAGAACTGCTGAATAAAACTGGAAATATTGGTGAGAAGTTGGTGGTTTTTATAGAGCTGAGGACAGTAAGAGGACTACTTTTACTATGCTGTAGTGATCCTGACAAGAAGACATCGAGGAGTTAGTGATCCACACTCACTTAACCTGAGTGATCTCAGGCCTGTCCTGTGCTGCACTAAGCTGCATGTACAGCATGGCCTGTTCCAGTTGCTGCCAGAATAAATTTAAACAATTAGTTGTAATAGAGGAGTCTGCAAGCAGTTCCCACTGAGTAGCAGCATTTACAGCACTTCATGGCCTTGCCTTTACCTACCAGTGTAGCAAAAGGTTCTCACGTGAACAACCTTTCTGTTTGACAGTAGAAATGATTAATAGAGTTGCTTCCTTGTGAGAAAAATCCCATAACAGCCCAAACAATCACAATGGGAGAACCTCTTCTATGTACAGAGTCTGTCCAGCATGGATCAGAGGTCCCTGTGATGCTACACCACCCAGGGTACCCAGCATCTAAGAGAATGTAAGGTTATCTATACTGTTCCCTCCTCATACTGTTAGCTCTAATAAGTAGCATTTTAAACGATACTTTACAGACTCTCAATGCCTTTCTTACTGGTGTCATACCAGACTGGCAACTCCTGCTGCAAAACATATGCTGAATATAAAAGTGATGTTAATCGCTCACTAAATCTGTGATGGTAAAAATTAACAATGACAATACAAAAAATGCAAAATCATTCATTAAACTCAACTGATTTTTTTGTAGGAAAGAAAAGATAAATAAACACAGGTTTTGATAATAATGAAATACTTCCTATTCTGATAATGAACAAGAAGTAAATTAAAAGATAACTGATGAAAATTGCACATTTTAAAGTTTGTCTGGATCAAAGAATTCACACCCAATTTTAAGAAAATTGGAAAAGTTTGATTTTTTCTAAAGATGGTTTTCAACATATACTTGAATGTTAAAAGAAGGCCAAGATGGTTGGAGATAGATTAATATTATGCTTATACCTAGAAACAGTTGTAATGAAAATGATTTAGCTGATTTAACTCACAGAAAAATGTTGAGAAACATACATGTGTTAACTGAAGAATTAGAAGCTGCATATTCACTGCGAGCTGGTAGTGATAGCTGTATTAAGTTGAACAAAAACTTATGAAGTTAGGTCTGGTCTTCCTAGAAAAAAATATATACAGAACAAACCTTCTCTTGTGATATTCTGATACTGCCTAGTCACCTGATTTCTATGATGTTTTGAGCCAGTGTTCCCATTCATTTTATTATGTTCAATAAGCACTTATAAATTATCTATAAATCTCTTCCTGAAAACATCAGTACTTCTGCACTAGATAACACAGTGCAGCAGTGTGCTGTTCAATGCAGTTTTGTATTGCATTTCAATGCCAACACAAAACCTCACCTTTGTGAAAAAAATATATGAAAGTGCCCTGACTTTCATATAATGTGGAGCTACTTTTGATATTAAAAATTCACTTTTACCATGAAACTGCATGCTTTCATCTAAGCTTGCAAATTTGTATACAGATGCCCTAATTTATTTTTTTTTGCATCTTTGTAATAAATACTTTTGCGTTGCTTAATATCTGTAAGAAATCTGTAAGAAGACAGTAACAGTCCCTGAAGGAAAACAGTAAAAACCAGTACTGCTGAATTCTGCAGTTGCATAAAAATGAGGGATGAAGAAGAATGACAAGGTAGGTATGAAGTACAGGCGTGGTTTTACTTAGTTTGCCATCATTCAAAACACATTTCACTGTTGGAAACTGTCTAAGACTTAAAGCAAATTACATGTTAATTGCTTGAGAAATGTTTCTTGAATGTTCCTTGAGAAATTGCATCCCTGGCAATTTGTCAAGAACTTCTCCAAAGAAAAACAGCAACAAAACCAACCCTCCACTAAAATAATTCCTTGATAAAGTATGTATAAATACTTTTTTTCTGTTAAGATTTTTATTGTAAAATATTAGATCATTTGCAGTTAAAATAAAAAAAAAAACCAACAAACGTTCTCCATAGATAAAGTATAGGAGTGAGATCAAGGCAATTACATCATAAATCTCTGTCATGTTATTCCCTTCTAGTTCTGTGATATTAAAATATAACACAATGTAGCTGGAACTACTTTCTTTGTTATTAAAGAAATTATTCTTTTTTTTCACTGTAGTCCCCAAGTTACAATATTGCCTAAGAAGCAGATAACATACTGAACTACAACTTGTGAAAAGAAGGGGTCTGATTTTTGCAATGAATGTCTCCAATCAGATTGTGGCTGAGAGCTTTTCATGTGGTGGCAATATTTGACAGATAATTGAGAGGGCTGTGTTGAAGAGGTATATTCAAGGAATGACTGTTTGTTATGCTTTCTCCTGAAGTGTGGTTGTCATCTGTTTCTTAAAATCTGACACTGCAATGACATATTTTGTGATGGAGAATTTCACTCTTATCTTCTAGTACAGGGAAACTCATGCTTTAGATAGTAGTCTCTTACACCAGAAGTTTCTTCTTACTGTACGTAGACCTCATTAACCTGTCTAACAGCTTCACCCCAAAGTCATGTCAAACGTCGGCAGGTCAAGTTGGGATATGAGATGTTGCTTTCACAGTACCTGCAGCACAGTAGTAATTTACAATTTGTAAACCTGCCCTTGGAGCCCAGAATACAATTGTTTTTCTTAATGGGCATGATGACTTCTAATGGAAAGATAGTAAGTCTTTTTTGTAGTGAAAAGGATGAGAAAATAAGGATAAATCTACACTGTGGGAGTATGTATTTCACTTTTGTTTCTGAAATCCCTGGCTTTCTTAGAAATAATACTTACATTTGAAAGATAGTTAATCAAGCTTAAACTTTCAAAAGTTTGTAGACACGAATGTATTTTGTTCTTGGAAAAAATAAGACATGTACCCTCTTTTTCATTCTATAAATAGGGAACTAGGGAAAGAAACAGTAACTACCCAGTTTCTGGAGTAGAGGGTACATTTCTAGTGCAATGGATGTGAAGTACATTACAACTCCAAAGGTGGCTGCGCTGCTGTAGCTGTATCGGTTAATAACTGCAATATGGTGTCATGGGTTCTCCTCTGCCCTGTTGAATACTGAGTGCTCCACTTGCATCACAGTCAGGCTGTCATGTCTAGTCCCACCTAGCCTGTGAATTCCTTCATGAAGAAAGCAATGCTCCAGTTCTGTACCCAGATGTAGCCTCAGTTTACATAGTTGTAGATGAGTAATGGTTTACTGTGGGATCATTAACCGGAATGGTAACTTTTATATACAGAAGAGAGATGAGATGCTAAATATAGTTGTACAACACACTATACATGTAGAATAACACAATTAAAACAAAGGGGTAGTTCTAGAGGTACTGTAGGAATTATAAGAGCAGCATGCAAATTTCCCTAGGCAGCACAATGTATGTATAAATATTTATGTCATTTAAGCTTTTATTGCATTACCAGAGAAAACATTTTCAGGGTAGGGTCATGCTGACAGTTACTAGTATTGCATTATTTAATTAGACAAATGTCAGCTTGAAAGAGTCATACTTCAGTGATTCACTATAATAATCATTTATAGATAACTATTTAGAGGGGAAAACCCCCGTGCCTTAATGATTGGTTTGAAAAAAATTCTTTATAAAATCACATATAATGCCTTGCCCTGTCTTTTTAATATACTACCGCAGTATAAGTAAAATCCTCCATTTCAGTGGTGGTTTTACTGAAGACAAATGCAATATCTTCTCTCTCATCTCTCATGTACATGCCACCAAACAAAAAATGTCACTTGAAGTTCAAAGCTACACATATGAATCGCTTATCAGCAAACCCCTGTTTTTCAAGTACAGCTAAGCAGAAATGCCTTCCCCTTATTTATCATAAATACTTTCATGTGCACTTTGAGAAGAAGAAATATACTATTATCTGCTATTTATTATCCTTTCTTCCTTACATTTCTAATTTACAATCTCTGTTTCACAGCTATATTTGCTTCTTAACCCTGTCTCTTTTTATCAGTTGTACAAAGAAAAGAAGTTCTAGTTTGATAGAATGTGTTGTCTGGCATGAAGCCAGTTCCTTCTTTGCACCCCTGTTCATCCCAGGGCAGGAAAATGGATAGTTTGCCATTCGTTTGCGGTCCTAGAAACTGACCAGCATTGATTTGAGACATCTGTGTGTGTTATCTGTCATAAGCTGTGGCCCAAGGCAAGATTACAAATGAAATCTTGAAGTTTTGTCCAGCCTTTCTGGCTTTTAATCTGTTGACTTTTCATGGTGTATTAGTTTTTTTGCAATTCCTTTGTTCTCATGTGCTTCATTCTCATCTCAAAGTGTCCTTTAAACTGGTGCTAGAGTTCTGTTTTGTCTTCATGGGAGGTGGAGCAATAGTATAGGAGGAATGGGAAGAAGATATGACTTTTAATGAATTTAAGGACATGATGGTAAGAAAAAAAATCCAGTGTATGTGTCTGTACCTTAGCCATCTAAAAGCAGGAAAAATTGTGTCTTTGGGGACACTGGTGGCTGAAATATAGCACACAAGCCAGCAATGTGTAATTTTAGCCCAGAAATCCAATTCTGTCCTGGGCTGCATAAAAAGACGCGTGCCAGTAATGCAAGGGAGTTGATTCTCCCCCTCTGCTTCACTCTTATGAGACCCCACTTGGAGTCTGCATCCAGCTCTGGGGTTCACAGTACAAGAAAGACCTGTTGGAGTGGGTCCAGAGGAGGGCCACAAAAATTATCAGAGGCCTGGAACACCTCTCTTATCAAGGAAGGCTGAGAAAGTTGTTGTTCAGCTTAGAGAAGAGAAGGCTCCAAGGAGACCTTGTTGTGGCCTTTCGGTTATAAAGGGGGCTTTATAAAGGAAGGCTTTTCTCCAATGTTTATAGTGACAAGACAAGGGCCAACGGTTTTGAACTAAAAGAGAGTCAGTTTCAATCAGATACAAGGAAAAAACTTTTTATGATGAGGGTGGTGAGTCTGAAACTGAAACAGGTTACCCAGAGTTTTGAATGCCCCACCATTGGAATGTTCAAGGTCAGGTTCGATGGAGTTTTGAGCAACCTGATCTAATGAAAGATGCCTCTGGCCATGGCAGGGGATTGGCTTATATGATCTTTAATGGTCCCTTCCATCCCAAACCATTCTGTGATTCTATGATAATAATTTGGCACAAACTTGACTTATTTATTCAGAAGCCAGTGAAATTATACCAGAATATGAAGTATGGTTTATAAAATTATCATGATGGAAGAGCATAGCCTTCCTTCCTGCAGAAACTTGGGCTAGATGGCTCTAAAACATCTCTTCCAACCAGACTGATTATGGATTCTATGTGTTCAGGCTTTAATTTAATCTGCTTACCCAAGGGGACAAACTCTTGGAATGAAGCTGCTAAAACTGTGCAATTGACAGCAGAACTTACTTCTTCACCCCCTCATGCCACTTTCAGTGTTGTTTCATTACAGTTTTATATGTATTCTGTTTTATACTTTTCTAGTTTCTAGAAATTAATCAAAATCAGAAAGGAAAAAAAGAAAGAAGTTGTGTCAGTAGTTACAGTTGCTGATGGGACGTACCAGAGATTTGACAAAATGAGTTAAAAGGAGGTGGCCTGAGTTCAGTGTCAAAAAGATCTAATATCAAAATCAGCAGTGCAACGTTTAGGTCAGCTTCCTTTGAATTAGCTAGTAAATATTTTGATTTTTTGCTTTTCATCAATGTCTTTCTGTGGTTTTTTTTCTGTAAGAACCTGATAGTGTTGCCTATGTAATGCAAAACTGACATTTAGGAATCATTGATGAGCTTGCGTTCTGGAATAATACTGCACTGTATCTCAAAAGATCTGTCAGTGTGTTCTCAGCAGTGTATTGTGCACCAGCATAAGAATTTTAACCTTTCTAAATGCCTTTAAAGGATATTTGTTTTCCCTCTGAGCAGTAATTTGACTTTGTTAGTACATTAGTCAACCCACACTTCAGTTGGACAGAGGCTAGATGCTCAGCAAGGTCCATGTCAAAACATCTTGAAAAGGGATGTAATTGCAGTGTATAATGGAGTTTCTTGTTGTCAGAATTACTTGTAAAGGTACATAACTGCAGCATATACTTTAAAGTGTCATGTCAGATTGTGGGCATATGGAGATCAAGCTACCACAGGAACCAGGGTTTCAGCATTCACTTGCCTCTGTGATGGGAAAATTTGGAAACTAATTTACTTTCAGATTTTTTACTTTTTTGTATTTTCTTGAAAAGTGCAAATATCAGCAATTGTTTAGCTAAAATGGTGAATATTGCCGATGAGTTTACTAACTCACCCCCATTATCTTGTGTTCAAATTTCTGTGACTGTTCTTCACAGTGAATAATGCTTGCTTCTTAAACAAGACTCTGCTCTAACCTTGTATTATTTATTTTGTCAGGGATTTAGAAATATTTCCCTTACTAATAGATGGTTAAAACTGAGGTGTCCCTCTACTTTGGGAATCATACTATACCTCCAAATAACTTATGTTTGTATAAATGTACAGCAGATATGATTTCACAATGTATAATAGTATCATTCAGAGTTTTGTTCTCTTGGTGCTCAAGTAATAAGACACATTGTTTTGTCCGTGTTGGATAGCTGGTGTTTTCTACTGCTAGTTGATCCTCTGTTCCTGGGTCTGAAGAAGTACTGTTAAGATTTTCAGGATTTTGCCATGGCTCCTTCCTGGCCCACCTGGCCACACTGCTTGGCAGTACGAAAGTTTCAGCAGGCAGGTGGTATATATATATATTCAGACAGAGAAGCTAGACACCTTATTGGACCACAGTATATATGTAGCTCCTTAGAGCTAAATAAGCAGAGACTTTAGTCATTTGGAACCCATCTACAACCTGATTTTGATGTCTGACCTGTATGAATTGAGACAACATATAACAGTGTATTTTTAATTGAATTGATCAGCTTTGAAAAAAAATCAAAATCTCATTTTTCCCATAGTCAGATTTCTAGCTGCTTAGATTTATTTGTCAATCTGTTTTTTTTTCTTTAGTATATTTGTCATTATCTGGCACTGATACCACTTCTATTAGCAGAATAATCTGGTCAAATAGTCCCAAGTCTGAAAGTTCTACCTACCAGGAATATTTAATGCCTATTGTTACTATTGTATGATTAGTGTACTTTATTTTTGTTCTCCCTGAGCTGCTTACCTTGTTATTCATTTCTTGAAAAGTACCAGTTGTTATTAATTATAAATATATTGCTATAGTAGTGACTTTAAGTCATAACTGTAGAACAGTGAATAAGAAAACATTTTAATTTTTTTTCCCAAATAAATAACTGTTAAAATTCACAATGTCCATAGGAATCAGAAATGCTGTCATGAGTTCCAGCAGTTCTAAGCTCCTTGATGAATCTGTGTCCTCAAGAGTTCTTTCAAACTAATATTTCTATTCAAAAGTGTTGTGTAATCATTTTCTTTATTTATTTGTTGTGCTGGTTTTTGATGAGTACTATTTACAGAAATATGAAATGGCTTGTTTTAACTGTAAAGTTACATATCAATAAACTGAGGAGAAAGTTAAAAATATCTGCTTTAAAGATGTGTAAGTTTTCTTTCTTTTAAACAAAGATGCTGTGTATCTGTGATATTCTTGCAACATTTTATGGAGCAGACACTGCATTGTAATAACTTTGATCTTCAAACTGTATGTCTTATTTACAAGTGGACAAGAAAAGGACTTTTGCATTCCTTCTTTTTCTGCCAGTCTGTTAGTTGCAAAGTTTGATCCGTAAAATTCAGTTAATCACTTAAATGATGGCACATCTCCATCACTAAGAAGATAATTTCAGTCAAGATATTTTGCATTTTTTCATTATAAATTAATATTTTCACATACTTTAAAGGATATGTCTTAGCCTAATACACTATTCAACTTTTCTTACTACATCTAGAGAGTTAATAACCTTTCAGATTTTTATTTTTTATGAAGTAATTGCAAGAGATTAATAAAAAAACTGAATTCAGATGGTAGAGGGGATTGGATTTGCAGATCCAAGGGTTTCTTTGTAGTTCTTTATTTCTGGTATAAATTATTTAGGAAAAGTAGTGAGGTACCCTAAGTGAACATTGTCTATATTACATATCTCATTTCAAATAATTCACAAAACTTCAGCTAAAAAGTTTTAAAAGGAAGTTCTAAAATAAATCTGTATGTGAATTTGTACCAATAACTCACTTGATTTCATACATTTGGATGACATTGCCTTCCTGCTGTAAGGTCATAAGAGATGAATAGCAGAATTCTTTTACCTTATTATGAAGTTCATGAAAATCCATTTTCTTTAGCGGAAAAAACAGCCTGCCTACCTGTTCGCAAACACTGTCACTGTCCTATTGAGACACAATAAAAGAGTCTCTTTTTCAGTTACATGGTTTTAACTTCTGATAGTTTTAAGAAAAAATAAAAAAATATTTCTTACCTTCAGATATCTGAGTTGTTTTGGTAGTGGGTTTTTTTCCCCTAAACTGTTTTGGTGAATATGTAACAATAATATAGTAAGAAAAGAGATCTGGAGAGTGGTAAAAAGCTCATTCTTTTCAGTGTCTGAATGAATTATGTGGTGTTGATCAACATTCTGAAGAATTCAGACTCTTAAAATGCTCATCTGGTTAACTTGTTCTTAAAGAAGAACAAGATTCTTCCTTTTAGCAGAACAATATATTTGTAATTTTGGTGCAGATTTTTCCTCTTCATGGTCTTAATCTTCCTTCTGTAATTTTTCCTATATTTTTCAGCAACCGTAACTTACCAATGTTGTTATGCTATAGCAAAGTTGTTTTATATGAAGTTTGATTGTAATGGTTGCATTTTCTACTGATGCAAATATTTCTGCTTCAAAGTAGCTTTTATTTTCTAGAGACATGCTAAAATATTTGCTGTGAAGCTGCCAAGGGACTAAATACAGTCTAGGGTGTAGGTTGAAAGGATGTTTCTACCTGTCAGCTGTGAGCAAACAAACCTAAAGATGGAAACCATTCCCAGCAGCCTTTCCAGCATGTGTTGAATGCATCATTGAAACTTAACAGAATAGTACAGGATGTTTTACATCTTTAATTTATTCCAATGATAAGAAAAAGAGCTTCTTCACTTATTCCTTAACAGTTTAACACCTAATATATATAAAAAAATCTAGTCGCAGCCCTAAGGCACATATTTTTTTTTCTTAAAAAATAGATACCATACCTGAAGTTGAATGGAATTCTTTCTGCTACTGTTTATTTTTCCTGTTGTCTCTCCCAGTTATGGCCAGTTGTGTCTTTCAATACTGATTATTTAAGGCAGATCTTCCACATATTTCACAGTATGTAGTTAACTGAAGACAAGTTTTGATTCTATTTATTAATGGATGAAAGCAGTAATTGCCTTCTCTGTGACTGTCCTTACTAGAAAATCTCTGTAGGACTCCATAAAGTTTTTAGGCTTGCCAAGTTTAGTTACCTATTACACAAGTATAATTAGAAGCATATCTTCAGTGATTAAATTTGTTAATTGAAAATTTATTACCTGCAAATTCACAGTACAAACATATGAATGACTGGAAAAGGGGATGTCAATATTTAGCTTTTAATTGCTCAAGCACTGTTTATCACTATATATCATTATGCCCTATACTTTAAGACTCTGATGCTTACTTGGAAACTCTATAAGGTTAAAATTCCCTAAGACACAGTGGGAACTCGTATTACATTGCAAGTATGCCAAACCTGTGGTGATCAGCCTAGCCTTTCAGAATCACTGATGCTTCCATAAAGGTTCCTGTTCAAACTTAGTATCCTCCTGGAACTATACAACGGTTTTAACTGAAACTTGGAAATAACTTTGAAATAAACATTTGGTAAATGCACCTAGTGGCTTACTTTTCCCTTTCTATTACTTGCAGATAATAAAAGCTTCTGCATGAAGTACCGTATTGCAATTGCTATTCACAGTCCATACTATGCTTCTGCTTAAATGTGAAGACTGTATACAGTGTAAGTCATAGGTTATTGAAAAGTACCACATCAACTGCAACATTTTGTGTTTTATTGAAGTCCCTGCTGCCATACCCTTAAATAACAGGTATTTATTTGGTCTGCTTTTGAAAGGAGTCAACAAAGTCTGTGTGGTAAGTCAAAAGACAACAAAGAAACTTTATAACTGGTAAGTGATCAACTTGTCAGCATGCCTAAATCCTAGGTCTGAACTTTGCTTGATGTTTCTTCTCTTGGTGTGCACAGGCATTAAAACATAATTTTGTGTTTGCATTGAGTTAGTTACATCATGAATTTTGCTTTCTGGAACGATTTGGATGAGCCACCGTGAATCTTGCCCAAGACTACTACAACTGGGAAATTAGTCCAGTCAGGTGGTGTATCTTGATATTGCATCATTGCAACAGACGCTCACTTGGAATGTCAGGTAATGTTCAGGTGCTTACTATGTATTCAGGCAGCTTAATTGGTATTCATCATCAACTCAGAATTTACATTGGCTTGACATACAGATGTCAGTGTATATGTGCATTGGTATTTCTGCAACTCAGTAATTCAAATCCTCCTCACTCCACTGATAAATGGGAACTAGATACACAAACAGGAAAATGGAGGACCTTGATTAGATTATATCCCGAGGACAGCTGGTGGCTGCTGACACAGCATTCACTGTATATGAAACAATAAACAATTTCTCTTTAAGAAACTTATTGTCTGTGTTTCTCAAAAAGTAGATTTGTTCCTCCCTACATAGTAAGCAAGCATTGCTCAGGCACCATCAGAAGGCAACATCTTCTTTTCCTGTTCCTTCTGTGATCATGAAGGGCTGTCAGCACTTGTGCCTTAATATTGTAATATCTAAGAGAAGAACAATGTGGTCATTTAAGACTCTACCACTGCCAAAAGTCAGAAGACAAAACACCAATTTATGTTGAATTGTCTATCAGTCAGGATAGTTCTAGATATAACAGGGAAAGTAGGGACAATGGGTCCAATGTTGTTACCAGTAGGTCTCAAGAGGACTTTGTTAGTTTATGATATCTTTGCTATTAATCTACAACAAAACTTTCCATTAGAAAAATATTATGTTGTTTGTTTTTCTTATAGGAAATGCCTGAGTGTTTCTGTAATGTCTGTTTCACTGACGTATTTCCTGTTTTCTGAATTTTACCTGACTGAAAAACCTGAAGAAAAATTCAATGTACCCAACAGGATTAGTTCTTTATATTTTTCTTAGTATCAAAATATATAAACAGAAAAAACCTATCTATTTTAAACTTCAAAAAATTAAAAAGGACTCATGAGCTTTTTTTTCCACGTTTTTTAAAAAATGAGTTATAAGAAAGTATGAAAAAAAGTATGAAAATCACAAGTAAGTGAAGTAAATAAATAAAGATGATGGATAAATAGTTTTTTGTAACAGAAACATAAATTCTATTCACAATTGAAATGTAATGGTAATGTTAAAGATATCTGTACAAGAAGCATAGCCAAATAGAGTAACTTTTGATACCTGATGGGATAGCTTTGTATGTTCAGAATCATGGATGATCATGCAAGAGCTTGTTTCGAAAATATTTTAATCATGAAGGGCCTTTAATTGTCCCCTTCCATTGACAAAGACTACAGGATGAATCAGCAGATTGGCTTTAGTGTAACAGCTGTATTTTGACTAAAGAGCTGTTATGGTGAGAAGTTCAGTGTGAACCTGAAGAAGATGATGCCCCTACCTGCATGCAAGTATGGGTTTTAAAGAATGGAATTTCATGGGGAAACTGACTGCAGCTGACAGAAGAAGAGGCTATGGACTAACCTTACTGAGCCATACAGGACGCCTCAGCCAGCCATAAGAGGTGTCAAAGGAGCAAAAGGAGTTATTGTAGGACCCATATCCTAAGTGAGTAAACTGAGAGAAGAGGATGATTCATACTATAAAACACAAATGAAAAGGAACACAGAGAACACACCTGAGAAGGAACCTGGACAACTGCGTGTGACCAAAAAGTATTTCAGAACAGTGAAGAAAATGAAAGATAGAAAGAAGTATATGAAGTATTCTCTTTCTGTGTCTGTTTTTGTGTTTGGGTATTTAAGAAAAGGAGCAAGATCAACTAAAGCAAGGGGAAAGACAAAGAAGAAAAGAGAAGGAAGACTAGCTAAGTAATAAAAAATGTGACTGAAAAGGCAAAAAAGCTTGTGATGGTCAGATTTGAGTTTCATATAATTTTTTTGTAATTCCATAATAATGTAGTATTCTATTATTGTTCTGAATTCTTAAGACTTCTATTTAAGAAAAGAAATAATACAAGGTGTCTTTATGAATTTAGTGTCTTTTATAAACCTCATGTATTTTTGCCTACCTTCTTGATTATCTGAGTAGTATTCTGAAACCTGCATAGCAAACACCCTTGAATTTTCTAAGAAATCAAATAGAACTGTGATGAGAGTAGGAAACAGCATCAGTCAAGGTAATTGCCATAGACTCAAATGTAAACTGGCTTCTTAAATACCATATTTCACACTGATTTGGCAGACATTTTACCATGCTTAACTTTAGGGAAATTGTGTATTCCTAACAAATCAGAAGTACCCATCACCTACCTGAAGTAAAGACATGTACTCAGGTACATTTGCCGATTTGTGGTCCAAATTTTCTAGAGATGTTAATGAGTATGAACTCATATTTATTTCCACCCTGAAGACTCCTTCATTATGAACCAGTGACAAGGATAATTTTCAGGATCTAAGAAATTATTCTGGATCTTGTTTCTCCTCCACATTCTCTTCTGCTTTTTTTTTCTTTCTTTTTTTTTTTTTTTTTAGCAGCATCCTTTGATCTCTGAAACCCAAATGTTTTTAATTCACAAGAAACCACAGCTATTTCATCTCTCAAGATCTGCATTCAAACACACCATCAGTCAGAATCTGTTGAAATCACTAAAGAGGGGAAAAGACAAAGAGCTCTGCAACCAAAAAGCATCTTTGCTACTGTGCCTGATTAGAGCTTTTGAGTGATTGAACATGATAAGCACTGTTCTACCCATACTGTCAAAGAAGACTTAACAAATGAAGACATTCAATTTAATTTTTCTTCCAATTAAGGTAATAGTGATACTTCTTTATACAGCAGCTGGTCTCTTGTTGCTCCTTTATTTGGTAGAAATAAACTACTTACTAGTTTTGATTTCCACAGTGGTCTCATCCCTTGTTTCCTGTGCAGAACATTTTCTTTCATTGCTGTTGATCAATGTACAAATGCTATCTGACAAGTGTCTGTAGGAAGAAAATTGTAAGGGGGTTTATTTTTTCTTTCCTTTCTTGTAATTGGAAGTGTCAGCCTATAAAGAAAAGTCAGATGGTTTGGAAGTTGAAATGGAGGGAAGTAAACATGGAAAAAAGTAAGGGATGTTCATTCCTAGTGCCCAGTACTAATTACAAGAAGACCAAGATGATAAAAGTAAGTGCCTGCCAGAAACTTTAGGTTTCCTATATTGGGGAAGAAAAACAGCCTTAAGGGACTATGGGAGATTATTTAAAGGCTGTCAAAGCCTTGAATATGAAACAGCTCCTGCTGCACATGTTTCTTTCAGAAACACTGACTTGAAGTTGCAAGGAGACAACTAAGAAGGATTAGTGTGTGACACAACTGTAAAATCTTCAGAAGTCATTTAGCTTCCAGTATTTTCAAGATAGTTTTCAGAGGAGATTTCTGATATATTGTACTACTACAATGTGAAGTCAGTTTTCCGCAGATCTAATGCTAAGCTGTCATTAATCTTTCACTAACCTATCTATGCACCACTTCAGCAATAGTTACATTTATAGTCAATGAAAAATTTGCTGTTTTCTTACTGTGCAGATATTTAGCTCAGAAATGCCTTGGATTAATTCTGATGTTGACTTGTAGTTCAACCAGAGTTTTCCCATTATAAGTAAAAAATAAAGCAATATTTTGTGAATAAAATTACAAGAGACTTACTCTTGTCAGCCATGTACTGGCTAAATAGTCTCAATTCATCTCATACAACAGGAAATAGAAAGGGTTCTATTGTTACTAGGTCATCTAGATCTGTAGTTTTAAGATAACTTCATTTAACTGTTTATGAAAATAGATCTTTCAATGATTTGTGAAATATAATACATTTTTTTTTAGTTAATATATCAAATTCATTTGGTAGTTGTGAGCAATTATATAATGGTATATATAGGATTGGAAAATCAGAAAAGATGTAAGGAAAAGTGTTACTCTTCAAGGTAAAGAGTGGGGACATTCATGAGGCATTAAACAGTGGCTCTTATCAGATCAAGTCCTGCCTTATTTACCTTAATTCTTACTGAACACAATGGCATATTGGTAGCACAGTTCAGTGATGACAATCAGCGTTTACAGTCTGGGACTAGAGACTATTTTAGAACTTCTGGCTCAGATGTGCATTCTAGACATATTCTGACCCTTTGCCAGAAAGTAACTCTGTGTGAGTCATTTTCTTCCTCTCCTCTGACTTTCAAATGTTGTAAAGCCTATGGAATGGAAAACCTGGATGTGTACATAGGAAGGAAGCATAGTATATCAGTACAAAATCAAGATAATGGAGAACATTTACTGCTTATAAGTCATGTTAAAGCTGCAGTCTAGATATCCCTTTAGAAAAAACTCTTTTCACAGATTAGTGGAATTTCTGAAAGGTTTCTCTAGAGTTTCACAAACTAAGAATGCACACAGGAAAAATTGTATCCCCAAGCTAAAAATGTGGCTCTAGAAAGTAATACAGCTGACCATGCTGCCTTCCGATTTGAATTTTCTGGTTCTGGTTTGAATGAAAGTGTTGAGCTGTTTAAATAGCATGGTCTGCAAGGTTCCTGTGATGGATGTACATTTCATTGCTTGATTAAGCAAATTGTATTGCAAATACATTCCTTTTATCTTCCACTCCTTTTTTCTTGCAGTTCACTCATTCCCAAAACACTAGATTGGTTGCAATGTTCCTCTTGCTTTAAATACTAAAAAGTGTATATTATAGCTGTATATAGAAAATATATATATATACTTTTCCCTTGTCTTGGCTGATGGCCATATCCAGGGTCATCTGTTCTGGCCCATACTCAGTTCACTTTCTAGAATCAGAGAGATTAGATCTTTGCCTACAATTCATACTGCTCTCATTAATTTGTTGATTAATTAGTTGACGGTTTGTTATATTAATAATTAATGAATAAGCAACTGATGGGTTGAGCAAGCCCAGACCAGATTTCTGCAATGTGTAGTATACATAGTGTTTTCCAGTGTGAGATTTCCATGGCTATTGCCTCTCCCATGCAGAACCATAATACTTTAAAGTGTGCTAGTTCTGTTGCATCAGAATGAAGAAATGGTAAGGACTGCTCCAAAGCACTGAAAAATAATTCCCCTTTAGCTGCTATATTTTATTTTTTATTTCCTTCCCTTGAATAAGGGAAATTGTTTATGTTTTTCTGTTTCTTTCTGTAATTCAGATTTCCAGATAGAAATGCAAACTATTACTTCACCAAGAAAATAGGAAAATGGCACGGTACTTATGTTTTAAAGATATTTGCTCAGCAACTGTAATAATCCTTTGAAAGCTTGAAATAAATTATCTTTTCTAGCTTATCTTCCATTATAAATAATTACTGTTTTTTTCAGTACTGTTCAAAATGTTCTCATAGCATTTAAAAGAAAAAATGTTTAAAAGTAGTCCTCTGGTATCCATGTTTGTGTCTATGCATGCCATGATAGAGTTTTTGCCTCAATATAAGAAGCATAGAGTTAAATGAATCTGGAATTTCTCCTATACAAACTGCGTGATGAGAGTCTTGCACACCATGTTACATAAACTGAAGTTGGAGGTTCCTTGAGTTCAACTGCTAAATTTATTTCTTATTCTTGTTTAATGTAAACCAGGGTTTGCAAAATGTAATGCACTGCTGCTTGGTGGCACAGATCTGTGTACAAAGTCTATGGTTTGCATTGTAAGTCTTGTTGGATTAATTCAAACAAAACTGCTATTAAAGCCAATGTGACCCATGACGAAACTTGTCAGGATCCAGCCCTTCCACCTATCTGTATTTACAGCATTCTTTCAGTCACACTTGTAAATAGGATAAGAATAATTTGTTCTGTCTGAGCAAAAGCTGTTTATTTCGAAAACTACTGTCTCTAGAGCTCCAAGGTTTATTTTTTGCTCTGAGAGAGTCACTGGAGTATTTTTTGTCATCTTGCTTTGTTTTTTTTTTTCCTGGGATTTGTTGGTTGGTGTTTTTTTGGGTGGGGGAGGTATTGATCAGCTCAATGCTGAATGATTTTTTTAAGCTTCCTACCTATTAAAACTGCAGCACAGATACTTAAGAAGTAATCAGTTGCAGTACTCCTCAACAGAAGCATACCGCATTAGACGCTTGCAAGAAATGTCATGATACTACTTGAAGCTGTTACACTGTAAGTTCTGTATTTAACATTGATATTCACAGCAATTAATCAAACATCTTATTTACTACATGACCATTTCCATGAATTTTAAATGTAAGAATGCTATTGATTTTAAGTTGCCATGTCATGTGTTCTTTTCACATCTGGTTCTAAAAAAGTAAATTAACATCCCAACATTACTAAGGTAGTGAATGTATCAGTCCTAATGAAAATCCTATTGATCAAAATGTATCGATAAGATAAATCTGGGAATTTGTAAATCAAAAAAGAAAGTGAAAAATTAAGATTGACTGTCTGTTCATTCCTTAATGCAAAAAATCTCCACACAACAAATTACCTTGCAAAAAGCTCATAAAACTCCAGATCTATCACACACTAGGACAATATTTTGGTCCTTGTTATTGAAAAGCAAACCTTTGCATTGTTAATCACGAAAATGAGCTGCCTTTGAGAGCTATTCAGACTGTACCAGCTACATTTTCAAAATACATATTCAGGACATACTTGACATGGTGTAAGGCCTAGACTTCTAATAGGCTTTTTTGGTTCTAGTTAAGGTAATAAAAGATTTAGATAAATTAGAATGGAGCCTTCTGAAATTTGTATAGAGTTTAGATTTTGAACAAAATTATTCTGATTCTTTCAAGCCTCACACAGTTCTTAAAATATTTAACAAGCAAGGAAACAAACACATTTCAGTCTTCACATTGATGAGTTAGGCTTGGTTTACAAAATTGATTTAAAGGAAAGGAAGTTCCATAAGTAGATTCTGTCACAAGTTTTCAAAATGATATATATTAAACTACAGATAATACAGACACTGATGAATACTTTTGCTGCAATAGTAATTAAAAATGACTTTGAATATGACATTCTGGAAATATTCTTGGTTTTGATCTCAATTATTTTCTTACATCAGATTTTTAAAAATCAAGCAAATTTTATTAACAAACAGAAATGTAAATTCATCTCATCAGCTGAGAAAGAAAGCGAAGCACAAAGCTTTTATGTCACTGTTAACAGTCTTGTGAAACAACAACAGAACTAATTGTTGGGTGGGTTTTTTTGTAATGAAATGTGAAAAAAATGCATCTGGCAAACTGAAGGATAAAGCTGATATAGATAAAGTGTGGTGAAGACTAAAGTTATTTCTTTATAAAAACTATTCAGTCATTCTGCATTCAAATTACTGGTAATAATTTTGATATTTAATTATATATTAAATGTTGCATATAAAACATTAAAAAACCCCACTGTCATTCATATCAATCTGTTTAATTGTAGCATTAATATTCATATGCCCTCTGAATATTTCTCCAGAACTATGTATGTGAAAAAATTGTATCACTGTATCTGAATATCGATTAGGAAGATAAAATCTGGTGTAGCTTGATTTCACAATGATAAGTGCTTAGAAAAGTGTTATAAAAAGCCAAAGCAGGTTTTTGTACTACTGAATTCGTCTTGCATGGAGAATGAAAATCTTCATTAAAATAACTTTGAATAGGATTGTTTTCTTCAGGAAAAACAAAGTTTGTATGAACTTTGAGAAATTACATGTGATTCTTTCACCATTCCACAGTCTGTTATTTTAACTAATTAGATTTAACTAATTAGATGATTAGGATAACAAGATGAAAGAAAAAAGGGTGAAAGAAATGGAAATCTAATGTGTTGAATATGTGAAAGAGTCAAAGTTTTGGAAAACTGGAAAGATATTGGGGGAAATTTTGATATATATTAAAGAAGCAAAATGTAAATAGTGTCTTAGTGACATGAAAAAGAAGCTTGGCATTAGAAAGCTGTGTACAGATCAGCCCTAAAGAAAGAGAGTTACCTAGGATTTTAGAAGAAATTAAGCAGAGTTCCTTGGAGACAGGTCACTGGAAATAAGAAAGGCATGATCTTAAGTTGTACAGGAAACGAAGAAACTGATGAAAGTGGCATTGAATATCAGACTTTCTCCAGAAGATGTGGTAAAATTAGGTGCACAAGAACCAGGTGAAACATAGCAAATGAGAATTGTAACACATGAAGAGAGCGAGATGGGAGTGAGAAGGCAGAGACTGGGACAAGCATGAAAATTCAGAGGTTTTCTTGACAATTACTGTATTGAAAACAGAAATTCTGATTCTTGGGGCTTCAAAGTCTGGTTTAATTTTGCCAATGAATTTCTAAATTTTCAACATCTTTCACAAACAAAACAAACTCTTAAATAGGAAAGGTATTAGGGTACTAGGAAAAAAAAAGAGAAAGAAAAAAGAAAAAAAAAAAAGACAGACCCTCCAGCCCAATAGCTAGCAGTTATGTTTTTCTTCCATTTCTGGCACTTTATTTTTCTTTGAAACTGGGAAAGGTTCCCACAAAATGGATACATTTCTAGGGGAAAAGAAATATTTTCAAATACATATTGCCATTTTCCCCTCCCCAACCCCAGCCAGTTCTTTTATTCTTCTTTCTGTTTTCTTTTCTAAATAGAATATATGTCTGGAGTCTATTTAATGTAATTTTCAAACCATGAGTAAGGGAGAAAGAAGGAAAAATCTACAAAAGAAGAATCTTGCACATTTTCCCTGTCTGTATTAGCAAATTTACTAGATAGAACTTAGGAAGTCCAATTATTAACTAGGTTCTATAAAATCATAACAAATGCAACAATATGATTTTCCTCCTGTGAACCCGAATCCTTAGCTTTATGCTACATGGTCTGATCACTAGGAAAATATCTGTTGGTAGATCTTCACAGACAATTGTTTTTTATATTGTATTTACTATCTCTTCCAGGAATTTGTGTTCCTAATAGTCTAACCACAAATATTTTGTGACAATCTCCTACCCAGAACCCAAGAATAATTGAAGTTGTGACTCTTTATGTATACATATGTATCTGAAAGCATGGGTGCTTCCAGTTTCTCATCTTTAATTTTGGAGTATGAGCCACAAGTCACCTGTGTCATTTAATTCCATTGATTTACAATTATCTATCAGTTGTTTCTACTCCAATGCTCCCAAAGTCACATTTGACCTATCTACATATCCGTCAGTCATATCCCAGACTCAGCCCTCTGTCTTACATCTCATTATTATGTTTTGTTTTACTAAGGATTGCTACAGTCTTCCTTATGTATAGGTCAAGGTCACATCTCTAACACATTTTCTGCAGTCACTGGATCATGGATTATGATTCAGCCAGCCAAGATCATCCTGCACACAATAGAAATAATAAGAAAATTTAAATCTTATGAGATCCAATTATATGAAAATGTATTTATGGGATTATGCTTAAAGTGTCCTCTGGAATTCAGCGAATTTTTTATAATTTTTTTTCTATGGAAAGTTAAATGACATGCCTTAAGATTTCATCATTAATTAGGGATTGATGAAATGTCTTTTTTAGGTAACTCTTATCTACTGGGTGACATTTTTGACTATGCAAAACCTCAGTATGCACATCAGGTAAACAAATAATATTGAGCAAGGAGCTTTACAATGAAAAGTTAGAATTTAATTTTAAAAAAAGTCCCCAAATAAACAGTAAAGACATAATAAACAGAAGCAGGGCATAAGTAACTAAAGAACAAAGGAAATATTTTTAAAGTTCTGTCCAATGAGTTAAAAGAACATCTAATGTTCAGGTTCTCTCTCTATATATGATAATGAAAGATTAATTACGAAAATTTTGGTTTTGACTCCAAAAAGGAGTCAGATTCAGGTAGAAATTTCACACTTACCTTCCCTGTCTGGTATGTGAAATGATGGCAGAAACCTGAACTGGATTTTACACTCAGCATTTTAGATCTTGGTAGAATCTTAGTGCAGATAATGCTTAAGGTCCCTACAACTGCAGTGAAAATGATTGAATATAAAACTGATTTGCATAAATGTTCAATAATTATCTTTAATTCCAGGCATCCAAGACTAGAAAAGGAAAAAAAAATTATGGCCTTTCCTCTTCTGTCAAAGGTCATGAATTAGTTCACAAATGTTAATAGGTTTTCCTTCTGATAGGGCATCTGTTAACACCAGCTATGTAAAAGTATGAAAAAATGCACCTAAGTATGTTGAAGGGTTTTCTTCATTAGAAAAGTGATCACGTAAAATAAAACTTTTTCCTTACATAACTCATTGGGTGCAGCCACATACTTTAGTGAATATGTTGGCAGATTGGGGAGGCACTCTGGTAAGTGTCTGGGATGCTTGTCTTGCTTGTGCACCATCAGTAAAAATTAATGAAGTTCTGACTGCTGAAACTTTATGTTTGGTGATATGTGAGCTAGTAAAATCCCAGACTGGATTTGCAGAGCTCAATGTTAGCAAGCACATCTGCTTGGGCTTGTAAACGGTGAAGATTTAACCTGGAAGTCAAGGATAAATGAACATACAAACTCAGTATGCCAACGTACAATGCAAGATTTCATAGAAGGAATAGGAATTACACATATTTAATAAGCTGTCACCACAAAATGGAAATTACAGAAGCCTGAATCTTGTAAGACCTATTTACTTTTGATTTTAAGTATCCATGGAGTATAACCTTCCTTAAACTAACTTCAGCTGATGCGATCTAGCAGGTAAAACACAACTACCATTTTCTTCTGAAACAGAAATTAAGAAGAAATGCAGCAAAAAAATAGTCATATAATTATAGAACCATAGAATATCCTCAGATGGAAAGGACTCATGAAGATCATTGAGTCCAACTCCTAACTCCACACAGGGCAAACTAAAAGTTAAATCATATATCCAGGAGCATTGTCCAGCTGTTTATTGAACAATGACAGGATTGGTGCCAAGACCACTTCCCTGGGAACCTTCTTCCAGTGCTTGACTACCCAGTCAGTGAAGAACCTTTTCCTAATATCCATTCTGAACTTTCCCTGATGCAACTTCAAGCTGTTGCTTCATGTCCTGTCATGGCACACCAGAGAGAAGAGATTGGCTTCTTCCTCTCCCCCCACCATCATGAGGAAGTTCTAGACAGTGAGGAGGTCACCCCTCAGTCTCCTCTAAGCTGAACAAACCTCGTATCCTCAGCCACTCCTCATAAGTCATGCTCTCTAGTCCTTTCACCACTTTTGTTGACCTCCTTTGGACACATTCGAATATTTTTATATCTTACTTATATGGTGAAGCCCCAAACTGCACACAGTACTCAAGATGAGGCTGTACCAATGCTGAGTACAGTGGCACAATCATTTCCTTTGGCTGGTCATGGTTAGTTATACTGTGCTTAACGCACCCCAGGAGAAGTCTGGCCCGTTTGGCCTTCAAGGCATACTGCTGTCTCATGTTGATCTCACCATCAACCAAACCCCCCAGATGCCTTTCTGCAGGGCTGCACTCCCAGTTTTTGTCCCCTGGGCTGTACATTTAGGATTACACCTCCCAGGTGCAGAATCTGGCCTATGTCCTTCTGAAGTTTCACATGGCTGGTGATTGCCCAGTGCTCTAGTCTATCAAGACTTCTCTGTAAGGCCTCTCCTGCCCTCAAGGGAATCAACAGCTCCTCTAAAGTTCATATTGTTGGCAAACTTAGTGTGCACTCAACTCTCGTGTCCAAGTCATTCGTAAACACGCTGAAGAGAACTGGACCTAAAATTGAGCCCTGGGGAACACAACTAGCGGCTGGCCACCAGCCTGATGTAACCCCTTCTACTCTCTGAGCCCAACCCCACAGCCTATTTTTGTGTACATGCCTAGCTGTATGCTGGACGTTTTGTCCAGAAGCATACTGTGAGAGAAGTTATCAAAAGCTTTGCAAAAAAACCAACAAAACCAAACAAACCCAGAACACATTCACTGCCTTGCTTTTGTCCACTAACCTTGTGAAAGAAGGATGTTGTGTTCGTAAGGCATGAGTTTCCCTTCATGAACCCATCTTGGCTACGGCCAATGACTGCACTGTCTTCCAGGTGCTTTTCAATTAACTCCTGGAATAATCTGCTCCATAATTTTGCCAGGCACCAAAGTGAGACTGACAGGCCTATAACTGCCAGGGTTTTCTTGCTTGCCCTTCTTGAAAATCAGAATAACATTTGCTAGCTTCCAGTTAAGGGGCACCTCTCCAGATTCCCAAGACCTTTGGTAAATGAGGAAGTCTTCCATGAGGAAGTCTCACAATAACATCATGCAATGTTTTAGGACCCTGGGATGATTCCCATTGGTGCCCATCGATTTCAGTGCATTCAGCTGCAGCAGCAAAGCCCATACCAGTTCAAAGTCAAGTGGAAGCTTGTCAGGCCCCCATGGCTGTCCTCTAGCCTATGGCGCCAGGGGTCCCAGAGCCCATCATTCTGGTTAAAGGCAGAGGCAAAGATGGCATTCATAGAATCACAGACTCATAAAACGGTTTGTGTTGGAAGGGACCTTAAAGATCACCTGGTTCCAACTCCCCTGCCATGGGCAGGGTCACCTTTCACTAGACCAGGTTGCTCAAAGCCCCATCCAACCTGGCCTTGAACACTTCCAGGGGTGGGGGGTCCACAACTTCTTGGGGCAACCCAAGGTGCTGTCTCACCACCCTCACAGTAAAAATGTCTTCCTAAAGGATCTATTCTAAATTTACCTTTCTTTAGTTTAAATCCATTACCCCTTGCCCTAAGGCTGCATGCCATTGTAAAAAGTCCCTCTCCATCTTTCTTGCGGGCCGCCTTTAGGTACTGGAAGGCCGCTATAAGGTCTCCCAGAGCCTTCTCTTCTCCAGGCTGAACAACCCCAACTCGCTCGGCATGTCTTCATAGGAGAGGTACTCCAGTCCTCTGATCATCTTTATGGCCCTCCTCTGGACTTGTTCCAACAGGTCCATGTTCTTTTTATCTTGGGGGCTCCAGAGCTGAATGCAGTGCTCCAGGCGATGTGTCACAAGAGCAAAGTATAGAGGGAGAATCACCTCCCTCGACACGCTGGCCATGCTTCTTTTGTGGCATCCCAGCATTCAGTTGGCTTTCTGGGCTGTAAGTGCACACTGTCAGGCAATGTTGAGCTGCTTTTTCACCAGAATGCCCAAGTCCTTCTCCCAAGGGCTGCTCTCAATCCATTCTCCACCCAGCCTGTATCGATACTGGGGGCTGCCCCAACGCAGGTGCAGAACCTTGCACTTTGACCTTGTTGAACTTCATGAGGTTCACACAGGGCCATCTTTCAAGCCTGTCAAGGTCCCTCTGGATGGCATCCCTTCCCTTCACTGCCCATGTCACTCAATTCCACTGCCCATGTCACAGACAAAGATGTTGAACAGCATTGGACTCAGCATGGATCCCTGAGGAACCCTTCTCATCAGTGGTCTCCACTTGGACATTAAGCTTTGACCACAACTCTTTGAGTGTGACCATAGAGCAATTCCTTACCCACTGAGTGGTCCACCCATCACATCTTTGTCTCTCGATTTTAGAGACAAGGATGTTATGAGGGATGGTGTCAAAAGCTTTGCACAAGTCCAGGTAGATGACGTCAGTTGCTCTTCCCTGATCTGTCCATGCTGTAATCTCGTCATAGAAAGCCACCAGATTTGTCAGGTACAACTTGCTCTTAGTGAAGCCATGTTAGCTGTCACTAATCACCTCCTTATTTTCTGCATGTCTTAGCATAGTTTCCAGGAGGATCCGCTACACAATCCTGCCAGGCACTGAGGTGAGACTGGCCAGCCTGTAGTTTTCCGGGTTTTCCACACTTCCCTTTTTTAAAATGGGGGTTACATTTCTGTTTCATCTTCATCCCTATTTGTGACTAACCTCATCAAGTAACAGGGTAATGTCTTCTTCAGTCCTCCTTTTGCTGTTAACAGTCTTGAAAGTGTCTGATTTCTTATCCACCACAGTACTGGCCAGCTTCAACTCCAGTTGAGCCATATGAATTTTCTGCCTACAGTGGTGAACAGCATCTCTGTAGTCCTCCTGTGCAGCCTGACCTTGCTTCCAAAGCCCATATGTTTTCTTTTGTCTCCTAAATTCCAGAAGAACACCCCTGTTCAGTCAGGCTGGCCTTCTGCCCCACTTGCCTGATCTCCAACACATTGGAATTGCCAGTTTATGTGTTCTTTCTTAAAAGACGGCCTTTGAAAAGTCACCGGCTTTTACGGAACCCAAGACCCTCAAAAGCAAATTCCCAGGTGACCATATTTAAAAGTTCCTTGAGCAGCCTAAAACCTGCTTTTCCAAAACCCATGGTAGTAGCTCTTCTGACAGTTTTTCCTCACATTGCCGAAGACTTTAAACTCTGCAATTTCTTGTTCACTGTGGCCAAGACAACCACTAATCATGACATCACCCACAACCATCCCTGTGTACAAACAACAGATCTAGGGGGCCACCTTTTGTAGTCAGCTCCATTAGTACCTGTATCACAAAGCAACCTTCATTGTCCTTCAAGAATTTCCTGGACCTGATTGTGTTTGCTGTTAATATCTGGGGAGCTGAAGTTGCCCGTAAGAACAAGGCCAACTGGTCTAGATATTTCCCTTAATCCCTTACAGAGTAATGCATGGGTACCACCATCCTGTTTGAGTGATCTATAGTAGACTGCCACAGCAACATCCACTTCTTCAGATTTTTTTCTAACCCATACCCAGAGGCTCTCACCCATGCCATCGCCAGCTGCAGAAGCTGTACAGTCCAACTCCTTTACATACAGTGCTACCCCCCTGCCTCACCTGCCCTGCCTGAAGAGCCTACAGCCATCCATCACAGCACTTCAGTCACAACAGTCTTCCCACCAAGTCTGACTTATGTCAAAGATATCTGTGTGCGTTAGTGTGCAAACATTCCAGATGTGCTCCAGAGTACCATATATCATGGTGCAGCATGAAAGCCCTTGGTAGGACACTGTCTGTCAAAGATTTTCATGCCATCACACAGGTTATCAGTGGTAAGCCTAACTTTATCCCTTTTCCCGCTTCAAACCTTGTTTAATGCTCTCTCAATCAGCCCCACCAACTTGTGAGCAAAAATATTTTTCTCCCATCGACAAAGGTGAATCCTGTCAAGGCCTTGGAAGGACTCATGTCACATAAACTATCCCGTACTAAAAAAAAGAGAATTCTGCTGAAGACACTAGCCTGGGAGCCAGGTATTGATAAGATGGGTGTGCCAGTTTCTTTTGATGTCAATCCCTGCACCTGGGAGGATAGGGGAGAATACTACCTGCACTCCTGATCCCTTTGTCAGTCTCCCCAGGGCCCTGAAGTCTTTTGATCACCCTCGGACTTTTCATTGCAACCTCATTTGTACCCACATGAAAAAGCAATAGTGCATAATAATCTGAGGGCCGTACCAGGCTAGGAAGTTTCTGGTAACGTATTTAACTCAAGCCTCAGGGAGGCAGCAAACTCCCCTAAAAGGCACATCTGGCCAGCAGACTGAGCCATCTCTTTCACCTTAGAAGGGAATCACCTATGTCAGTAACTCACTGTTTTTCTTCATGGTGATGAAGAAAACTCTTCATGATGAAAAGGATAGGCTAACCTGACCATGGTGACTCCTCTAGCATAGATGGATTGTGATTGACTTCACCATGTCCCCGGCCTTCCAGTTCTGTAGTCTCATATCTGTTAAGTAAGAGCACCTTGGCAGACAAGGTAGACAAGGATGAATTTCCCCATTGCCCTGAGCAGGGATTTGTTTCCATTCATCTCTATCCTTCAAGTCATTGCCTTCTGCCTGGCAGAGGTAGGGTACAGGATCCCCCTTGTCATTTGTTATGCCTAGCTGACATTTCTGTTCTGGTGAGGGTTGAATATGGTTCCAGTAGCCAATCTGCTACTCAGACTCCCAGATGTTCTTCAACCTGTCCACTTCCTCCTGAAGCTGAGCAGTTCTTCTGCCTAGGTGCATCTTCCACATGCATTCTTGCTACTTCCCTCAAACATCAGTAGAAACCTTGGAAACACCCTGCAGCTGGAGACCCAAATGGCTACATGTTCCCTTTGGAAGTCTGTCTGCACAGCTGTATTTGTCCCAGTGGGTGCTAATACCACAGGGGACATAGAGGACATAGCTTTCTGTTGAGTGGCCGCTGTTGCTTGAGTTCCTGGGGAGGGGCAGATTATGACTGATGGGGAGGGTCTGTGGCAGTCCAAAGCTGCAGTCCTACAGCATCTTGGTGTCCTTAAGCAGCTGCTGTCGTCCTTGCTGCTGCCTGGCCCCTTTCCACACAGGGTCTAAGGGTGTTGGGGACCAAGATGCCCCCTTAGACATCCCCTGGGTACCTCACAAGCTTTACAGTCCTCTTAGCACACAGTAACAGCTGCTGCTGCTAGCATCAGCCTTCCATGTTTTCAAAGAAATATCTTCTTGTTCATTTTAAGAGTTTATTTTAGCTTGGTTGTCTAAGAAAATGAGTCATGCCACCTCATAGTCTTTCTGTCCCTCTACCATTCACCTCACATGCTATTTTATTATTAAGCACCTGTGCAGCTGTGAACAACGAGCATCTCTATCATCCAGCTAGAGAGAGGGTGGCACCAGATTAAGGTATTTTCATTTTTGAGGCTGAGAAGCTTAAGGGACACACCTTATGGGAGCATATGGGAAACAGCAGGACATACACAGGAGCACAGAAAGGGAGATCAGGGAAGGTAGATGTGAATTTGGAGGTGAAGGAGATATAGATGACTCTCTCTCTCTCTCTATATATATATATATAGGGAAAAACTGCATATATTGCAGTAAAAGGACTATATCGCAGAATTGGAATTCCTGGGCTGGAGTATCTAAGGAATCTATAGGAAACCAGAGTCCATTAATATGCACTTCCAGAGCAATTTGCAAAATAATGTATTTTGTTAGATATCTCCCTTCCTTTCTTCCCACTGCAGTGATTATGTGCACAGCATCTCAGTTTCCCTGTTTACTCGTGTAGAGCATAGGTTACTTTGTACACTTGCCTATTAACTTCTCAGTGCAAACTGGTGCCATTATATTCCTAATGGCTATTACATTCTCTGATAGAAATGTTGCTTATATTGTTCATGTATAGTCAGTCTGTGTCCAGGCAGCGAGAGCCTATGTGCATAAATGAAAATGTTCTTAGTAAGCATTTAATAAGCTAGAAAGGCAGCCAGCAGATGCAGCATTTTGCAGAGCAGTTTGCACAGAAGGGTATGAAGAAGAGGACACCAAAGGAGGCCTCAACTGAAAATGTGGCACCAAGTGGCTGATGCAACCTTACAAGTCCCAGGCTGCAGGGAGTGCCTGGGACAGATGCAACTCTGTCTGCAGGAGGTGTGCTGTCTTGGAGGATCTGTGCTGCCAAGTGGGGGTGCTACGTGAGGAAGTCAGTAGGCTGTGCTGCATCAAAGAGGATGAGAGAGAGATAGAAAGGATCTTTTCTGAAACTCAGTAACTTGAAATGTCTCAGACCCCATGTGCAAAACAGAACCAGGCAGTTTCTACCCCACTACAAAGGTAAGTGAAATTTCTGGAGAAGGGAAAGGATGGAAGATGGCAATTTCTGGCATCAAGAATAGGGCTTCTTCCCCATCCAAAAGCATATACTTGCGAAATACATTCATTATCCTGTTAGCTGAAGGGAAGCCAGAAGTGTCTACAAGCAAAAGGTGTGGCCCATCTAACCCCAAACCATGTAAAACTATCAGGAAGAAATGTTGAACAATCATAATGGGTGAATCCCTGTGGCAGGGGATAAAGGTACCTATTTGTCAGTGTGACCAACCATCTAGAGAGGTTTGCTGCCTGCCTGGGGCCCAGTATCTGGGGTGTTGTAAAGGGACTGCCAAAGCTTATCGGGCCCTCTGACTACTGTCCCCTGCTCTTGTTCCACGTGGGCACAAATAATACTGCCTGGGAAACCTAGACAGCATCAAAAGTGACTACAAATCTCTGAAGCCCATAGTCAACTGAATGTGAGCTCAGGTGGTGTTCTCAATCCTCCTGGTGAGGGTAAAGGGCATGAGGAAAAGGCACTAATGGAACAAATTAAAATTGGCTGTGGAACTGGTGTTGGTGGCAGGGTTTTGGCTTCTATGACCATCAGACCCCTTTTTCAGACCAGTGTCTGCTTGGGAAAGATGTGAACTGTCTTATCAGAGCAAAACTATTTTTGCCAAGAGGATGGCTGACCCCATTAGAAGGTCTTTAAACTAGGAGTGACGGGGAGGAAAAGGGCAACTAGCAGTCCTCTGAGGGAGTAGTAGGATTGCTGACCAAAGGGCATGGGGTGGGTGGTGGGAAGGGATCACAAAGCCAGTGAGGTGGGGCTTCAGTGGAGTCACCTCCAGCACCTGCATGTCAGTAAGGATTTGCCTACAAGGCACCACTGTGACTAAATCCCCCAGACCCTGTCCAGGACCCCAACATGATTGGGGTGCCACTCAAATGCCTGTATACTAATGTATGCAGCAAGTGCAATAAACATGATGAGTCAGATATATGCATGCAGTTGCAGGACTCTGATCTTGCTGGGCTCATGGACACATGGTGGGATGGCTCCCATGACTGGAGTGTTGCAATGGAAGCATATAGGCTCTTTAGGAAGGACAGGAAAAGAAGACAAGGGCAAGTTGCCCTTTATGTGACAGAGCAACTGGAATGCATGGAGCTCTGTCTGGGGATGGATGGGAAGCTGACAGAGAGCTTGTGGGTTAGGATTAAAGGGAGGACAGGCAATGGTGACACTATAATGGGTGTCTGCTATAGGCCACCTGACCAGGAAGTACTAGTGGATGAGGCCCTCCACAGACAGATAGGAACAGCCTTATGTTTACAGGCCCTTATCCTCATGGGGGACTTAACCACCCCATATCTGCTGGAGGGACAAACAGAAGACCATAAGCAATGCAGATGGTTCCTGGAATGCATTGATGATAACTTCCTCCTCAAAGTGATTGAGAAGCCAACAAGGAGAGCTGCTCAGCAGATCCTCACACTCACCAGCAAGGAGGGCTTCCTGGAGGATGTGAGGATAAAAGGCAGTTTTGGCTGCAGTGACCATAAGGTGGTAGAAATCAGGATTCTGAGGGCAGGAAAGAAAGTGAAAAGCAAGCTCACAACCATGTACTTCAGGAGAGCAGACTCTGGTCTCTTCAAAGGTCTGCTTGGAAGAGACCCATGGAATAGGGCCCTGGAGAGAAGAGGGGCTCAAGAAAGCTAGTTAATATTCAAGAATTGTCTCCTCCAAGCTCAAGGAAAAGTCCACCCCAGCTAATAAGAAGTTGGGCAAAAATACCAGAAGGATTGTGTATATGAAAAGAAGATCCTGGCCAAAGTCAAACAAAAAAAGAAAACATACAGAAGGTGGAAACAAGGATGGATAACCGGGAAGGAATACAGAAGCTTTTTTTGAGCATCTAGGGGTGAAGTTAGAAAAGCTAAAGCCAAAATAAAATATAATCTGGCTAGGGGTGTTAAAGACAATCAGAAGGATGCTTAGAAGTACGTAGGATACAAAAGAAGGACTAGGGAGAATATAAGACCAGTGCTCAGTGGGACAGGGTCCTGGGTACACAGAACATGTTAAAAGTGGGAGTACCGAATGCCTTATTTGCCTTGCATTTTACTAGCGAGACAGGTCCTTGGGAACCCCAGGTCCCAAAGGCTGGGGGAAAATACGAAGTAAGGAGAATGTGCTTTTGGTAGAGCAGGATCAGGTCAGGGAATACTTAAGCAAATTGCACATACATTAAGTCCATGGATTTTGATGGGATGCACCCATGACGGCTGACAGAACTGGCAGATGTCATTGCAAGGACACTCTTGATAATCTTTGACTAATTGTGGTGACAGGCAGAAGTGCCAAAAGACTGAAGGAAAGCAAATGTCACTACTGCCACCCCAGCTCAACACGGGAGACCCAGGGAACTACAGGCTGCTCAGCCTCATTTCAATCCCTGGGAAAATGATGGAGCAGCTAATCCTGGAAATCCCGTCCAGGCACTTCCAGGTTTCATCAAGGGAAAGTCATGCTTGACTAACTTGATAAACTTCAGTGACAAAGTGACTAGCCTGCTAGATGAGAGAAAAGCAGTGGATGCTGTCTACCTGGAGTTCAGTAAAGCCTTTGGTACATAAGATCTTCACAGAGAAGCTGTTGATGTATGGTCTGGGAGAGCAGAAAGTGAAGTAGATTTAAAACTGGCTGAATGGCTGGGCTCAGATGGTGGTGGTCAGTGGTGCGAAGTATAGCTGAAAGCCAGTGAGAAACAGCATACCCCAGGGATCAATACTGGGTCCTGTCCCGTTTAACATCTTCTTTAATGATCTGGATGATGGGACAGAGTGTGCCCTCTGCAAGTTTGCTAATGAGTTAGAATGGGGAGGAGTGGCTGATATGCCAAAGGGTTGTGCTGCTATCCAGAGGGACCTCAACGGTTTGTAGATTAGGTAAAAGTGTTAAATCATTGCCCATCAGTCAAGGGAGGTGATTCTTCCCTTCTGCTCAGCGCTGGTGGGACCACACCTTCAATACTGCATCCAGTTCAGGCCTCTTCAGTACAACAGAGACATGGACATACAGCAGAGAGTTTAAGTTACTAGAGAACCTCACACATGAGGAAAGTCTGAGCAAGCTGGGACTGTTCAGACTGGAGAAAAGAGGGCTCAGGGGGATCTTATGCATGTGATAACTGAAGGGAGGGTAGAAAGAAGTGAGAGCCAGGGTCTTTTCAGTGGTGCCTAGTGACAGGACCAGAGGCACTGGACGCAAACTAAAACACAGGAGGTTCCCCCTGAATATCAGGAAACACTTTTACTGTGAGGGTGATGAAGCACTGGCACAGGTTCCCAGAGATGTTGTGGAGTCTCCCTCAGAGATATTCATGGTCCTGGGCAAGTGGCTTTAGTTGGCCCTGCTTGAGCAGAGTGTTTGGACAAGGTGACCTCCAGAGGTCCCCTCCAACCTCAGCCATCCTGTGATTCTGTGAATATTACAGCTTCCAACTGTGGGAAGAACTGTGAAATTCTCAATGGTTATTTCTTGTGAAATATACTAGTTACTATTAAAAACTATTTATTGAATTCACATAACTGTTAAGGGTGCCAAAATTGCTATTAAAATAAAAAAAACAGGACTTCACTGCACTGTATAGTATAGAAACATGGATGAAGAGATGTCCCCTTACCTGCAAGGGACCTTAAGCTATACAGACAGCTGAAAGAAGTTCGAGAAGACCATTAGAGAGATTTGACCGACAGAGTAGTGTTTGGTCACAACATGAATACCCTAATTATCAATTTATTTGTAAATAAAGCACAGTGGTGGACTGAAATTTTTGAGCACTTCTTGCTTTTCTTCCTCCTCTTCTCAAGAGGGAGGTAGTGCTGGCAAAAGAAGTTGCTTGTTTACGTAGAAACAAGCCAATTAGTGAAAAAGCTACAATTCTTGGTAACTGGCTGTTGTTAAGGAGACAATGACCTATGGGATTAAATTCCTTGTATTAGATGGAATGGATGTCCTTCAAAATAGGATATAAATGCAGAAAAGCTGACTGTGAGCAATTTTAAGCTTACCTACTTTATGGGCAATGGCTAGAGTATAGGTAAAGTAAATTTATTTAATGTCAGTAAGTGTTTTGTCATGGTCCATTAACAAACTACTAATTTTTTAAAATTTCATTGTGGATTTATAGGGTTGGAGGATTTCCCCCCACTTGTCTCTTTCTCATAAATTTTTGTTATAAACAGGTAAATCCTTTTGCCAAAAGGGAAGCTGAGGTTCAAGATTAACTTTTATTTGGCCTGTTCAGGTGATGCTTGTCCCTTGGGTGTGGACTACTAATTGTATGAAAAGAATCTTTGAAGTCAGATGCTTAAGATATTATATATTATAGTTCATTTGAACATCTCACATCTTTCACATTGCTTAGCATGCTTTTTTTTTTTTTTTAGTTTCTATAAGCCATATAAATAAAAATATTTAATGAGTACAATCCTAAAATGTGTTCTTGAGGAATTCCACTAGTAGTTGGTAAATAACTAGTAAACAGTCAAAAACCACATTCAAATTGTCTCCCACTTAGTCATTTTCCTATATGCTTTCCAAGACATTTTAGTACTTTCTATTATCTCTGATTTAAATAACAATTTCCCATGCATTATCACATAAAATACATTGCTGAAGCTCAAATAAATGACATCTCTGTAATATCTCTTCTCTAAATAATTATCTAATGAAAGAAAAGAAATAATTTGTTTGTGCCAATCTGAAATTAATTAAAGTTCTGGATTTAAATCTTAGCAGATGGAGTAAAGGATTGTCAGGTCATCGAAAGATACTAAGTAAAACCTTCAGGCTGAAAAAAAAATACTTAAATCTGCTTGAAATGTGTGCTTGTAAATTTTCATCAGAAAATGTTTGGTAGTTTAAGAAAAGGTATTTTCAGCTATTACAGTCTGTTCTCTTTCAAGGAGTACTAGGATGAATGACTATAACTTTTCTTTGAAGTACATGGAACTACTACAGCAGAAGGTCTAACTAATATTTTAAGTTTTTACTGTAATTTTTTAAAAGACTTTACACTGAATGTTGTACTTAATGATAGTGTAATAGCTTTCAATTATTTCACCAAGTGATATTTAAAATACTGTTATATCTCCTGTAACCTAGACATAAAAGACAGGCACTAAAAACTTACAATGAGCAATAATAGTTACACTTAAAACACTCTCCAGAGTGAAATTCACAAAAAATAATCTGGAAGACCATTAGTGAATATTGGAATATCCATGAAAATGGAATGTCTTGGAAATATCCAAGGTGCCACTGCAGCAGAAATGAATGAATATAGCAAGTTTAGTGAAGTTCTATCAGCTGTTTAATAATAAGAAGAGTAACTGTAAAAAAACCCTTTAAAAGTCACTATATGGCAGGGTACAGTTATTAAAGCTTTAAGTACAGCAAGGCCAAGAATATTCCTTATAGTCATTACTGTGTAAGCAGATTCAAGGAATTCAACTCCAACAAATGGTTCAATATGAACAAGGGTGGTGGGGTCAGACCCTGAGCAAGCAATGCTTATACAATTGAGGAGAAAGAGAATCTTTACTTGAATATAAAATAGGTCCTTTTATGTTATCTCAAAGACAAATATTGATTGTTGCTCTGTCAGCAATGCATATGTAAAAAGCCTGGAGGGTTTAGAAAGTAAAATGATATAGTTCTTTCTCAGGATGATGATAAAACACTTTCATTCAGTACCAGCCCTGGAGGATATTTAAAAGACTTTATTGGAACTAGATTTTTTGACACTACCAAGTCCACACAACATGCACACAAACAGTATTAAAAGACATGGATGAGACGCATTCTGGGATATTAATATTTATTTTCAATAAATATTGTACCAGACTGGATATTCCAGAAGACTGAAAGGAAAATAGTGTACTAATGTTTAAAGTGATAAATTAAATAGCATAGAGAATTGAGTTTTTTCTGCCTGACAGCTGCTTTGCACTTTTTGATTATTAAACAGCAAGGTCACATAATAAAACAAAACTTTAATCATTATGAGCCTCAGGATATTTTTCAATCAGTATCTGTGGAAAACAGATTATTTGTATTAACATTGTATGCATTTGTGTATAATAATTTGACTAATGTAATAGTGTGACAGCATTTTGGTATAGTGACAGTTCCTTTTGAAAGGCACTCATACCATTTTGTATCAGAAATTGAAAGATTTCCAACTTAGTGTGTTTCCCACTTATATTGATATCAAATCGGCTGCTAAGACTGGAAGTGTAACCATAATGAAGGGAACAACAAGTGGTTTTAGTAGAGTCCCATGTGATCTCTTTCTTGAACCCGTGTTCTGTAACATTTCTATCAGTGAGCTGGAGACAATATAATTGATCATATTTTCCATAGTTCAAAGGTAGATAATACGTAACAAAGAACACAGATTATTGTTCCAGAATAATCTAGATTGCTTTCTAGTATAAATTCTAGAAAGTTTTTTTATAGGAAGAGGACAGTCTAAAGTAAGAGGCAGTGACTATAGAACACTGGGGGTTGAAGCTGTAATCCAATAAATGCCATCCCTCAGTGTAACACTGGCCAAAGAGACTAATGTGAGCACTGGTTACATAAAACCAATACTCTGGTTGTTCCAAAATTTAAGGTGAAGGTGTAATTTAAATTTAAGAGGGAAGCTGGTAAATCACAGCAGGATTAAAAAAAGAATGAGAAAGGTGATTAAATGGGCCTAAAATGTAAGACAGAGCTTCAATCCACTTGATCCAGTGAACACATTAAAAGAGTCTTCTGAGGAAAGGAATAAAGAACATTTAATTACAAATTCTTAAATGCGATATGAGGAACAGACTTTTACCATGTCTGTTTAACATAACAGTCAAAGGTAAGAAATGCCAAATAGCTGGAAATTTTCAACCAAGTGAGTTCATACAGGGATTAAATGAAGTTATTAGTAAACGATGTAGTCTGTCAAATTATTTGTTAAAAACCTCATGGATACTTCCACAAAGAGGCACAGTGTGACAGCGGTAGGTGAGGGAGGTCAAGTAATACACTTGATGGTCCCAGGGCCATCAATAGAGCCATAGACCAATCATTGGTCCATCACAAGCCCAGAGCAACACAGGGGCGCAAAGGGGAACCAAATTTTGGATTCAGGAGGACATTCTTAGGAGATGCTCAGCCCTGATATTCACCATGAATGGAGAAGATCTCTGTAGCAGCTTTCAGACTGGTTGTGAGTCACTGCCTAGGCGTATGGGAGAAATTATGGGATGCAGGGGAAGAAAATGCTGGAACTGCACAAGACTTATAATGGGATATTTAAGGGACTAACCAAAGATAGGGAAAGGTGATTTAGGGAGGAAAAGCAGTAGAAAACCAGGGATAAATAGCACCATTTTCCTGTAAACAGTGGGCTGGAGACCTGTGTGTGTGTGTGTGCGCGCATCTGCATGTAAGTAAGATTGTATTAACAATTGGAGTGGGGCTGTGGCCTCAGGGGTTTCTATGCACTAGCAGCTTGTGACACTGTGGTCTATGGACCAGCTACTTGGCAGACCAACTGCTTGAAGGATCCACATTGTACTTATGCCTTCTTATTTTCACTAACAGAATTCCATCCTGGTCAACCAGGGAGGGAAACAGGATGAGGCTGCTGGTGCTCTTTGTGTCTGTGTCTTTGGCAAGTGCAATAGGCAAGGGAGCTGCACTGAACAGCTCAGCTCTGGGAAGGTATCACGTTCAGCTGCACTGAAAGGTTGTGCTGACTGTGAGCCACAGTCAGCACAACCACACTGCAGCTGTGCAGAATTATCACCAGCAAACCTTGACCTATAGGTGACAATGACAACACATATTAAAATTGCTTAAGCTTGCAGAACTAAGGAAGCAGTCTCATATAAAAGAAAATAAGGAAAATAGCAATTTGTTCAATGCAATAGTCAAGCACAGATAAACTGTAAAAGGCAAAATTAAGAAATTAACTAATAATTAGAATATAAACTGTTCATGAGCACAATTGTATGCAGCACAGGCATAGCAAGTGCTGTTATTGGTTGATTAGAGAAGCTATAAGGGTATGAAGCCACATAAAAGCTGAGGGTCAAAACCTTGCCTTGTAGACCAAATACAACGATGTATACACATATGTTCACAGTCAGCCACATATATTACAGTTGTGCATTAAACAGCCAGTTCCAGCTGGGTCCAACAGACCTACCATAGCACAGCAGTGAAGCTGGTAGTGCATCTGTGAAATCTTACTTAAGAAAGAGTAAAACTGTAAAAGAGCAGCTACCCCCCATTTCCCATACTCCCTGTGCTGTTAGGTAGGAAGGAAGTAGGGGAGGCAGAAACAAAGAAGTTGAGCATGGAAAGAAAACAGGAAGGAGGTGTTTTTACTTATTTTTTTCTTCTCTTTTTTTCTCACATCCGACTCTATTTTTAATTGACAAAAAGTTAAAATTATTTTCCCCAAGTCAAGTCTGCTTTGCCCATGATGGTAACTGGTGAGGGATCTCCCTTTCTTTATGTCAACCCACAAGCTTTTCCATCTTATTTTCTCCTGCTGTCCTGTTGAGGAGGGGTTGTGCAAGAGTGGTTGGGTGGGGGTCTGGCAACCAGGCAAGGTTAACCCATCACAAGATGAAATGCAAAGTGTTTCGCACTAAGAACTCTCAAATCTATATTGTTCTTTTCCTAGAGTTTTCCTTTACCATTTCTCAGCCTTCAGGGCTTTGTGTCATGCTTTTATCATTTTCCAATATGTTTTGCTGGCTGGAGGTGAGTTTACTAAGCAGTAGCAAGGGATTTAAATAAATAATTGTCTCGTTTGAAGAATAAACATATGGCCACAAACAAGAATAAAAATTAGTGTATATTTGACAATCAAAATGAACAGAGAGGTAGGAAATTGAGTTTACATCAACTTCAAAGGCAGTTAAAATCACAGGCATGGTATAAGTATTTGATTAGGTCTGCATAGTCCTTCTGGAAGTACTTCTACAATGGGGACAAGGAAGAAGACTGTACACAGAGTTCCTTTGAAGGCGACTGGTGGAGTGGGAGATAGGCCCATAACCTACAGTCATTCTTCCTCAAACACTGTTTAGTGACAGACACTGAACCTGAGGCCAAAGCGATCTCCTTTTGTTCCTTGCCTGCTTTCATAGACCCACAAAGGCATCTCCTCCAGCCATGCCAGCTGAAGAGCACACTACTGAGACACATTTCTTTGCCACTGGCAAGCTGTATTCATTTCTGAAGGGATGCCCATGATGCTGCAGGTAGATTCCTTTGGCTCTTCCCACAGTACTCTCTGAGTTCCTTTTCAAATATGTATATACATTTAAAATATGTATTTCCCATACATATTTTACTCTCTAAAGGCATGCTTTAGGACAGACTGGGAATGCCTGCATTAAACTGTGAACTCCCACTAGTAATATAATTAGTTTAGATTTTCAAACTGTAGAAAATCCCATAATTGTTCCTATTTTTGAAATCACAAAATAAAATTTCTGATGTGTTGTTTGAAAAAAGCCAAAATTATTGTTTGTGTCATTTTTTACATTAATCTGTATTATATGTCAAAGTATTTAAATAATCTAATGCCAACAGTTTTGGAAAAATCTGTGAGGTTACCCAGCATGCTAATGTTTTGTTGAATCAATATTTCCTAAAACCCAAGAAGACTTAATTGTGGTTTTTATTTTGTATAACTGCATATTCTAAGATTAAGAAATACTTAAATTTGCCCAATGCCAGCCTGTCAGAATGAGTTCTATGTGGCCATTCTATCCTATTAAATGTTTAGCGGATTATTGAAGGGAGATATCTGAAAAAACATCAGAGAGGACCCTGGGGAAATGACATAATTAGTCTCCACTGAACAATGGATTTCTTATGCAACATTTAAGATGTCTGAAGCCAGATATGTTAATAGAGGAAGAAAGTAACAGGACTATAATTTCTTTGCAACTGAGCTATCAAACATTGTATTGGTAAGACTGGCTTTCATGCAGGAAAAAGCAGAATTTTCCAAGAATAGAAAAGATGCTAAGGTATCAAGCATGAAGTACCACAGTAAATTAGGGCAGGTACATTTCAGGAATCTTTCTTTTCCATTTATTTAATATCTATTTATAATGAGATTAGTATTTAATCTCCCTGTTAAATTAAGCCCAGTATGTTTTGCTTTCCATCACTGTCAAGTTAGGATTTATATCAAAGTATTTATATCAAAGTAGACATCTGAGTACTTTAAGAGCAACACTACATCTAGGATATATGAAGCTATTCTTTCAGTGACTGAGAGTTGCCCTTAGTTCTGGAAACAACGGACAAGTTACATTTACACTAGATGCACCAGTGATTTAAGTACACTTCCTAAAGATTGCTGATTGTCCACAAAGACTCTGGACCACGTTGTGAGATACTAGTGGAGTAATACGTGGTAACAGTAACAAAGAAAGATCATAATTTAAAAGACAGATCACATCACACTTAAATTATTAGAGAAGTTAAATGAAACAGGAACATAGGAAAAGTGCTGTACAAGCACTCAAAGAATGGGAATACTATCAGTTTTCTACATATTATGAAGTTTATTCTGACAATCTAGATAATGTCAAAGCATGAACTGATGTCACTGCAATGAAACACTACTAGATTAAAAATGTAGATAACTAGTGCATATGGAATGTAGAGACAGACTGATCAGATTTAGGATGAGGTGCTCTCCTTTCAATACACAGTTACTAAACTCTCTTCCAGAGTTAGTCTTAGAAACCTTTAAATTGATACTTGTGGTAGGCAGGATCTAAAAATGTTAATACATATTTTAAAGGAAAATGACTCTAGAAAGACTGACCTTCATGAGGTAGAAAACATCCAAAAGAAATGACAACTAAAGGACATGTGCACACTGTAATCAGGTCAGTGAGGATTTTAAAGATTAGAGCGTTATGAGATGCACTCTCCTCATTCCTTCTCTCTTACTCTACTCACTTCTCTCTGTACAACAGGAATTTTTCCATTTTTCCCAGCCATCATGTCCTTCACCCATTGTCAGATGACTATTTGAGCAGCAAAAAAATCCCACACCCAAACCTAATTTCTAAGGAAAGCTGGTGGCTTTGACTGAAAATCAAACATCAGTCTACAAGGTCATTCGACAATACAGCATGCAGAAAATGTCTTTTCTCTTTCTGAGCCTATGCTGCACCTCTTCTTTTTGTATGCCTTTTTGTTCCTGATCATCATCTCCAACACATAGGTCCCTTAATGTGCAAACAGTCATGCAGAATGTATGTCTATCAAGAAGAATTCAAAGTAATCATGATTTTTTTCAAGTTAGACTTGATGATATTGTTTATCAGAGGTGTGATTCCTTTTCAGTGTAACAAAAAAGTGGAGACTATTCAGTTACACTGTTACTACCAATACAGTAAGTTATTTTTCCCCAGAACCAAATTACACTGCAAATAAGAGTCAACAGGAAATGAAAAGAAAATAATGATCCAATCCAAGCAATACAATTTCTTACACACTTTACTTCAGGTACTAAGTTCAGTAAAATAAAATATTTGAAGCCTGGTATATACTGGTATAAAATCACTTGGAACCTGAGATGAAGACTATGCTGGATCATGCACATTGCTTAACTAGTAGCCCTCTCTGTGGTATGGCTTTGGCCAATGCAAACGAGTATGCTCTGCATAATTGCCCAGCTCCACTGAAGAGTCAGCAGGTGTCAGGAACTCCTACCAGTGAGCAACATAAAGAGGAATGCAAGACCTTTCCTGTATACAGTCCTCCAGCACTCAGATTCAAGTGCCCTTCACGTGGTCTCAGGCCACATTTTAGGCATTCAGAATTTACCTTTGGTTTCATGCTTTGCTAACTTCGTAGTGGTGGTCTACAGAGCAACTCTCATTTTATATGCTTTGTACTGAGAAAACAAACAAACAAACAAACAAACAAACAAACAAACAAACAAACAAACAAACAAACAATTATTATTATTATTATTATTATTATTATTATAATTATACTACAATAATAAGAGTAATAGTAGTAATGATAATAAATAATAGTGGAAAATCGTGCACACACACTCCAGAAATAATATTATTGTTTTAAGGCCATAGGAAGATTATACAGGGCTCAGAAAAATCCCATGATACTTGCTATGTATAGCATGGACACAGGCAGCCTGCACCAGCTTAGCCTCAATCCTATTTTACTCTGAAGCATAGTTATACGCTGCCTGCTTAGCCTCCATCCTGCTGTCTTCTACTCAGCTACTTTTTTGTAGATGATTTCTACCTCCAGGTAAAGTATGAAAGGAAATCCTTTTGACTCTCTTTTTGGGCACACTTTCAGCAGTGTGTCTTCCGTTGGCAGAACAATATCTCGCAGCTAGGCCATAGCATATGAGGTTACTTATGAATTCAAGAATCTCTTGCAATGAAAACAGTCCTATAAGGGATTTAACTTTCAAACTTCCTAATACCTCCTTGTTTTCACTCCTAATCTTAAACATTTCCTAATTAATTTGCATCTTGGATTGACTGTTTTGAACATGACAGGCAGTTATAAAAAGCTTATGACAACCCTTAATGATTTAATTCTTAAGCCTTCCTCCTTTAAGTAGGAATTAGGTGCATATAAACTCCAGCAAGCTGCTAACGTGGAAGAGATTTCACTGCTTGCAAATTCTGTTGGCAATGCAATTGGCTTAATCATTCTGAGAGTGCACATTTCTCCTGAAAAAGGCAATGATAATACTGCACTTTAGGCACTGAAAAATTCTTCAGGGAGTTGTCTCTTCTTGCACCATTGAAGCTCAGCAAAGCTAACGCAAGAGTAACATGTCACATAGCTTGATTCAAATCAACGTATTACAAACATTTCCTTAAAACAATGCCTTGGTTTATTCCATGTCTTAGGGTACCTAGATATCCCTTTGTATGAACAGAACAACTCAAATTCATCCCTGCATGTGTATTTCAAAGACTGTTCCTAAAGGATCCTCCTGCTGCTTACTCATTCTATAGTTAAAACCAGTGCAGATGATGCTTAACTCGGACACTCATCTTAGGAGAGGTGAAGTCTGGGAATTACCATCTATGGAATGGACTAACTTAAAAAGGGAATTACTTAGCCAATAAAAAAAGCTGTGATGCTTTTACATTGAAAGACATTTCCAACACAGTTACCTAACATCTGTGTTATTTCAGCCAATGAGTACGCAAAACTATATTCAAAAGCAGTTTTGTTTGAAAATGGAGAAGGAGGAAGGAGGGAGAAGAAGGAGCTTCAAGCTGTTAGCAACTCCTGGTAACCATAGCTAAACACCAAGTTAATCTTGTTCAGTGTATAGTGAAATACAATGGACTTTGGAAGCCAAGGGTTTTCTCCTTCCTGGTCTGTGAGATGAAGATTTCTGCTGTTCCTGATTACAGATCCAGCCGGTAAGTATGCTGAGTGTGAATTCAAAAGGTGCAAATACACACACAAAACACACCTATGGCAGAGAACACACATCAACACAGACTGCACGGCCCTTATATGCATCCATATAAACACTAAGAAAACACAAACATGAACAACACAGTTAGAACCTGCTTCCTGTCTCTCGCTGATCAGGTATGACTTCACTGCATGCATCCTCTCTCACTCACTGCACATGCACGGTGACTTTCACTGGTTTCTCAAATAGTGACATGGATTTTCTAACTAATAACTGGCTCACATCTGAGGTATTTCCAAATGCTGGTGTCCTAATGCCAAGCAGTCCAACTCAAAGTTCACATGTACATGCACTCACATGCAGAGGCTAGAGATAACATTCACACACAAAAATTAAAAAAGAGACAAAGGGGCAAAGCCTGGGCAGACAGATATACTGAGCATCAGCCTGCTTACACACAACTAACCTTTTTATCCTCCTTCTCTCTATTGCTCTTTCCCCCACTCACCTGGAGTCTTTCTCCCTCTTCTCCTATCAGAAAAAACTACCCGCCTCCCATTGCTTTTCCCCATTGGTCCCAGTGTTGCTACATCCATACTGAAATTTGGTGGTTCTTCTGTGGTTACCTCGGTAATCTCAGCCTCTTCTGATGCTACTGATGCAGTTACCTAGGCAGTGTTTGTTTTGCAATACTCCTCTTTTCCCCAAAGATACACCCAGTACTCACCTCCAATTATCTGTGGATTTTGCACAGTTCTCACATAACTCCCCATATACACATGGGAAAACCACTCATTTCTCACAGCATCATTGTCAGCTTCACACTCTGGTTATTTATTAAATCTAGCCACTTCTCTCTTTTTTTTTAGTTAGGCAAACCTCCAGCCACAGCTAAGTGATCTACCTGCATACTTTAAAACTTTTAAATGTGATTTGTGAGGTCCACTGTAACTTATTTCGTACCATCATCTTTTCAATTATGTTCATAGCAATCTTAACTGGACAACAGATGAACATGGTTAATCCAAAGTAACCCCATGGTTAGTCTCATAATGTCTCTTCACATCAATTTCTGCTACATATTTTGTTACTCTAATAAATGTAATTGTTTTCTTTCTGTAGTATTATGTCCTACATTAAGCACAAAATGAGGTAAGAAATAATTCTGCTGAAACCGAGCCACTAATATTAGATATCCAGATATCCACTAATTCTGGTGAAGCTTGAGTTTCAATTCAATATTCACTATGCAGTATTAATCTCTATAGTACTGACTATTCGTAAGACGAAAGTCATCCTACTGCAAGAATTGTGATAAAAAACTTCTGGTCCAATTCCACTTGTAGTTGCAGATGAACTGGTTTGAATCTGTAATGGACAGAAATGTTATACAGTAGCAGGGCAAGTGCTTGTAGTCTTTCTTCAAAATGCCAAAGATGAGAAGGAAAGTGGCATAAGCATAAATGTTTAAAAGAACCTCTTGTACTGTTATTGTCCACAATGATACATCCTATGTACCTATTACCTTAGGGTCTCTAGGGTTGTTATACAAGTGACTTCAAAAAATCTAGTCAAGTCTTTATACAGATCCATAAAAATTCTAGGAAAATTCAGAAACGGATCCACAATGTGAAGTGCAGTCCTCTAAATACCATCAATTATCGCCAATTGTATTAGTTGTTCTTGCCCTGTGGAGATATGTCCACTAGGAACTAAATTGATATCAGAACCTTATTGTCTATATAGGTCAATAATCAGACAGATAGATTATCTTTATTCACTCCAAACTTGTGCTAGATTCAGGCCAGTAATTCAGAAATAAAAGACTTTGTGTCCTATTATTAATTTCCTGAAGCCATGTAATCACTCAGAACTAGTAAGCATAAGAGTAATTAAGAGTCCCTCACACGTGATGGTTTTGAGTGTCTCTGTGCTGTAAGCAAAATTTCATGTCAATTTACTATTTGAACCATATCACAACAGAGTATAAGCCCATCAAGGATTTTAATTACTGTAGGAAGGGGGGAAATTCTGTTATCACTTATGCATGCTGCAAAAGGTTCTAAAATATTCAAAACTGCTGCCTCACATTTATGGACATATTAGTCCATTTTCCTTGTCAGTTCTGTGTGCCTGCCTTTGAATGATACAGGATTTCTGTATTTTGAATTCCAAAGGTGTCAGTGCTGTGCAAATAGCTGAACAGGTTACACGAGTTGCTTAATTATTGAAAAATATAAGTGTGAGAGAAAAAATAAAGGCAATAACAACATGGAAGACCATCAGAGGTATAAACCAACCAGTTTAAAACAGGCTTGCCATTGGAAAAACTCTTCAGATTGTGTTGTTCAGTTCTGCTGTGGCAGTTTTACTGCAATCTGAAAGATCTAGAAGAATATTAATATGGAAAAAAGTTCAGCGGCCACAGGGTAAGAATACATTTGAAACAAAGTAATGCAATTACTGTGTAAAAGGGTCAATTTTCTTACACTTAAAAAGCCAATAAAATAAAACAATTACTGCTTTATTATTACTTCAACAGTATGTAGTTACTTCTGCCCTATATATTGTTCAAAGGGAGCTTTGCATGTAGAAGGAACAAAGCACTTCACATTAAAGCTAAACATCTGCAGGTGTGCTCAGATTTAAACTTAAAAATCTATTCATAAGATTCACTACACTTTTCCCTGAGAAAATATTTCAAATTATATCCTCTAATCCTGTAATTTATTTTGTATAATACAGTGTTTTAGCCATATAGTGCATATTAATTACAAATATTTTGAAAAAAAATTAGAGTTTTCTTTCTAAGCCTTTTCTCCCAGATTGGAAATATAAAGGACAAGAATTGGAGGTGACGCACTATTTAGTTAGATAGTGAGTTTTTCAAAACATGGGGCACTTGAATCCAAAGTTTTCAGGCTTTACCCTGTTTTTTGAGCCATTTAATATCATGGGTTCTTCCCTAGAAAATAACTGTGTGATTATTTATAAGGACCATGTTTAAATGTCATGCTGCGCCATGCAGAACTCCCAGCTGTTTTAAAGAACACTTTATAGACTTCACATGTTTGTGATGGCTTTTTGTTATAGAATGAGCTAATGAAACATGACTAAAGAGGAAGCAAGCAGGAAAGGAAGAAAAACAAGCAAACAAACAAACACTAGTCACATGAACAAACAAACAATGTGTAAAGAAGAAACACTTCAGAGCTAGTTCTTTCTACACAGCTGTTAATGTTGAGAAGAAAAAGACTATCGGCATCCTCAAGTATCAGAGAACAGCAAGGCTGCAGGCTGGTCAGGAGGAGAGAGGAAAGGCTTTAAAGGGGTCAGAGACTGCCCAGAAATTGCAAGCTGGGGTAATGTGAACAAAGCCAGAAAAAAGGTGTAAAGAAGGTTGCAAGGAAAAGACTGTCTTTTAGCCACAAGCAAGGGTAAACTAAATCATGAGGGATATTGAAATCAAAATTTTTGACAAGGCAGTTTCAGGAGAAATGAAGATGTAGGCATGCAGGTTTCTTACTTTCACCTTCTGCTTGTACGTTTTACACCTTTACAGTTGTATGTCAAAGGCCTTGAGGATGCTCATGGCCAGATTTATACAGCTCCACTTCCTATCAGTAGGTTCACTCCTTTTACCCTTATGAGGGATGCACTCCTCCTGTTTGAACTAACCCAACTTAGGTCCAGGCAGATGCTCAGCAAGTAGGCCTAACCTAATTTAAAACTATTGTGTAAGGCTGACAGTGAGAGCACGAGACCAAAAACCCAGTTTGGCTGGACACTGGGCTGATAAGTGGCCAAAACATCATGAACACAGTGGAAAGTCTGGTTACAAATCAACCCCTTTGCACTTTGAGTATCTGCAGCCATCAGCATCTGTTGAGCTCTCCCTCCGTATAAGTTGGCTGAGCAGCAGTGATCTACCCTTGAGTAAGGATACCTCTCAAGGTTACCCCTCAAGGCCGTGAGATCCCTTACCTGATGTCAGACATTGATGTGTTGGTAAGTGACGTTTATTGCATGGATGTAACATTTAAGATACATATATTATGCTTATGTGGTAAAGTTTGAATCCCATATTATCTTTGTGGAGTATTGACTACCAATCCATCTGTATTATCAAACATTTTACATACCTAAACTTGCTATTAGAACTCAATAACTACTAGATCAGATCTGTCTGAGTGATCTCTGACTCTCCTATGACGACCTTACAAAGTAATCACCAAAAGGATGAGCCTGCAATAGCTGGATATGTTAGAAGGACTTGCGGAGTGTGATGTAGTGAACATTTAAATGTGCAGATGTAGGAAAACCCAATAGAACTACACACACACCTTTCACAATTTTCAGAAAGAATGTAAATACATGAAGGGGCCAGACAACTGCTTACTGCTTTCATAGCCTGGCTATGTCCAGTCTAAAAGAAAATTACTGTTCTTGTTCATTCCACTTTAGATCAAGTCCTGTCTACTTTCTTGTCCAGGTCTTTCAAGGACTCAACTTGTATGGCTGATGCTACGTAGTAGTATGAGAAGGAAAACAATAGAAAAGCTATTATAGGGATATCAAAATATTTCATTTACAACTAAAATAATCCAAGAAAAACAATTACTATAATTGCTAGCTATCCCTGCCCATTCCTCTGCTCATGGATTTACTGCTACTTCAAGAATAGAAAGCTGCACAATTGCCAGCATGCATCAGTCCCTCAAAAGCAGGGTTCTGCTTTAAACAAAGAGGTCCTTTGGAAACCTTCCTGAATGATTGGCCTCACCAGCACAATAAACCCTATCCTCTGTCACAGTTAAAGGTCTTATTAGACTCACTTTGCTAGACCTTATGGAGGCCATATTTGCAAAGTGTTAGGATGAATATACAGTGATGTCAGAGGGATCAGAGTAGTCTGAATTTCTTTATAGAGACTGATGCTAGAGTATAAACCCAAGAACAAGAAGTATAAAATCTTGTTTTATATCATTTATGTTTCTTTTTAACACATGCTACTTCAGACATAAAATCTTCAGAACAAGACACAGTATTTGTCTGTTTTCAGTCAAAGAAGCTAAGATGGTACTTGAGAAAAGTTTGACTCAAACTTAATACAGAAATTACACTAGAATTATATGAATATCTAGTTACTATTCTTGGCAGCTTCTTACATTATTGTTGTCGGTTAGCCTTTGGAAGCAGCAGAAAACAGGAACACCAAGAGAAAGCAAGCTTGTGGGCTGAGATAAAGACAGGGAGTTTATTTACCAACTAGCATCATGCACAAAACACACTTGATTTGGGGAAATTAACTTCAATTGTTATTAATTAATTTAAATTGATTCAGTTAACAGGAAAGAAAAAAGAAATCAACAAACCTTAATACACTGTTCTGTGCTTTCCCAGGCTCAACTTCACTCTTCTACACTCTCAAGTGGTGTGGGGAGTGTAGGCTGTAGTTAGTAAGCAGCAGTTGCTCTCTGCTGCTGCTTCCTTCTCACAGTTCTCATTTCCTCTGGTATTGGCTCTCCAATGGCCATGGGTCCTTCAGGAATATCCCTTTCTCCTGGCATAGGGTCCTCCACGGTCTGCAATGTGGGTAATTGCTCTATCATGGAGCATCTCCTCCTATGACCCTGGTGTCCCAGAAGACTGCTGTTTCTTTTTCCTTCCTCCTCTGCCTGTCCAACATTTCTTCCCTTCTTTTAAATACTCTTTCCCAGAGGCACCACTGTCTTGGCTGAGGGGCTCCGCTGTACCCTGTGGTGGGTCTGTTGGAGCCAGCTGGAGCCAGCTGTGTCTGCCACCATATAGCCCTGGTCTCTCCTCACAGAGGCTGCCCCTGCAGACCCCCACTGCCAGTACCTGGGCAGCTGCACCTTACACAGTTATGAAGCACAGATGCTTTGGAACTAATGGCAGGGTTCCTTTCCTGAGTTTTTCCTATGAAATTCTGTTAGCATCCCACAGTAACCAGTATTTCTGACTTGACCGCAAATAAGCGTAAATAAAAACATGCTGCAGTATAGATTAACTGCTGAAATTTTATGGAGATCAACAAGTAAAATGTCATTGGACCCTGATTTGAAGCGACCCTGTGGGAGTTTGTCAGGGTTGTAAGGAGGCAAAAACCCTATCAGTTGGTGGCATTTTGGAATTACAGGCTCTTTCCAACAGGGCAAGGAAGTGTAGATCTTAATCATCTTTGTCTTCGAATGTTAACACAATGCTTAAAGAACTCACCCAATCTGCCTCACCTTAAAATTTTTTACCTTTATGGATCTAAAACCCTCATAGAGGAAAAAAACTTTGTTTTTTCTTAACCTTCTCAAGGAGAACTAAAGACTTACAGGCATAACTTACTGATTTAATCCTCCTTTAAAATGGAAAAATACTGTATACTGTAGCAGCATCTTGATTACTTATTTGTCTTGGGGAAAAAATAAGCCTAAAAACGTCCTCCCTTCCCTTATGTCATCTCAAATTACTATATCAATCGCAGTTAAGCATAGATTCTTACTTGGAAGAGATCTGAAGCAGCCCAGTGAGAGAGGCAGCCATGCTCTCTTGAGAAGATACCTACAGTATTTGAGCCAGTTAGAAAGAGTAAAATACCTAAAGTGTGCTGGGGGGAATCTATGACATTAAGACCACATCAGAACCTCTGTTATATGTGTGAAAACTTGTTCTCTAGAGCAGTACTTGTTCTTGTAACGTTTGTCTCTTCCTCAGCCGTGTAATTCACTGAGCAGTGCTGAGAGAAATCCCAGAGGGGATGGCAATTCTTGTTCTGCTAGCTGGCTAAGTTGCCTTTAGTTTATTTGCAGTTACTGGATGTTGGAGAACAAGGGTAAACACTGATGCTAACAACTACAGAAGAGGACCCTGGCTACTACAAGAACTGCCACCTTTACTAAAATCTGCTAGATCACCCGTAAGAGTAATGTTATTAATTATTGCTTTCAGAGCAATAGAGTTTTCAAATGACAAGTTCCATGATGGTACAGGTAATTCAAGCAGAAATAAAAGACAGTATGTGCCCAAAAGAATCTACAGAATAAGTAAATGAGAGAGAAAATGTCCTCTAATCTGTTCTGCTCATCAATGGAAACTAGAAGATTTCTTGCAAATTAAAATAAAAGTGAAAATAAAGTATATAAGAAATAATTAATAATTCCCTGACTATTCATATTTTTAAAAATATTTTTAAACAGAGCCTCGAAAATGTTACATTATTCTCCTCTCTCCCCAGGCTCCTTTGAAACTGTAACACAAGCTCTCCTACAGTTCCACAGGGTGGAAATCTAGCAGTCATGGTCATGACCTATGAGGGTTACCTGACCTGCGGGTATGTAAAGATCATGACTGTGGGCTTCTCAGCATTCTGCAATACACAAGGACATGGACGTCTGTGTTTCTGAGAAATTTGTTATTACAAGTTAATGAAAAAACAATTATTAGTAAGAAGAAATATGTGTACATACATATATACCACAATGCACTACAAAATTACATCTGGGAAAGCAAGTCTGTAAGTGTACATATGTTACAAGAGTAAAGCAAGTATATGTACCTTGTAAGTTACTGCAGAATTCCAACCAGTGAAGCAAGTGTACACTTACCAACCTTCACGTGTGCATGCACCTATAAATGTATCATGTGATGATGAGATGTCACTGGTACAACACTCACCAAATCACACCCAGGACTGGGGCTAATCGATGACTAAAGAAATTTTACTTTAAAGACGATCAACATCACAGGGGCTAGTCCCATCCAGACCCAGTAAGGGTCCAGTCTGTCCATGCAGAGACGCTCTTTGTCCTGGTTTCAGCTGGGATAGAGTTAATTTTCTTCTCAGTAGCTGGTGCAGTGCTGTGTTTTGGATTTGGTGTGACATCAGTGCTGAGACACACTGATGGTTTTGGTTGTTGCTGCGTGATGTTTATTACCCAGACAAGGACATTTCAGTTTCTTGGGCCCTGCCAGCGAGAGGGCTGGAGGGGCACGGGGAGCTGGGAGAGGACACAGCCAGGACAGCTGGCCTGAACTGGCCAAGGAGGTATTGCATACCATATGACGTTACGCTGAGTATATAAGCTGGGGGAAGAACAAGGAAGGGGGCATCTGGTGCTATGGCATTTGTCTACCCAAGTAACTGTTACTTGTCTACCCAAGTAACTGTTACACACAATGGAGCTCTGCTGTCCTGGGGATGGCTGAACACCTGCCTGCCCATGGGAAGTGGTGAATGAATTCCTTGTTTTGCTTTGCTAGCATGGCATGTGGGGTTTTTGCTTTACCTGTTAAATTGTTCTTATTACAACCTTTGAGTTTTACATGCCCTTCCAATTCTCCTCCCCACTCCTCCATGTGAGGGGGAGTGAGCAAGAGGCTGCGTGTTGCTTGGTTGCTGCACAGGGTTAAACCATGAAGGTCCAAAAGGACCTGAGGAGAAAGCTTATTTTGGATAGGTAGCAAGTTACTTTTTGTAACTTAGTGTAGATACATAGGCGGGCATAGGAAGGTCAGTTTGTTATCACAGTTTCTTTGTCCTGCACCCATCAAGCTTTGTTTGTCCTACCAACTACTCCCCATCGAGGAGATTTCATTTGACCTGAGATTTCATCAGAGATGTCTGAGGATTCCTGCAAAGGAGATACCTTTGTCAGCATGTTTACGAGGTCCCCTCTGTGGTGGCCCCATCAAATTCACAGAAGGTGAAGTGTTAAGAACAGTGTAAGTATAGAAACCCAAATATCACTTCCCATTTGCTCAAAAATGAAGCAGTGTCAAAGCAACCATTTGCTTAGCTAGAAGAATCAGAAGACACCGGTCACAAAAAACCCTAACCAACCAACAAAACAAAAAAGATAGGGAATGAATAGAGCTGTTGATCATTCAGTAACTTAATTGAACAACCATTCCAATCATGCAAATTATCAGCTTGGTATTAGCAAGGGGAAAAAAAAAAAAAACTAATCAAAAAACTTTAAAGAACTGTTAAAAAGTATGTGTCACACTTGCCTGTGAGACACAAACCGTAACCCTAACATGTATGTGTTGGGGTGTGCAGGACCTAAACACTGCACATGCTTGGAAATGTTTCCTCCCCAGGCGCAGGACTTTGCGCTTCCCCTTGTTGAACTATGTGGGGTTCTTGTCAGTCAATTTATTTCTCATCCTCTCAAGGTCCCTTGACGTGCGGAATTAGACTCTATAACTCGAAAGTTATAAAGTAGGTAAGTTTATTGCGCGCAGATGCACGGGGGATCGCTCCTCCACAAGCGTGCATGCCCGAAGTGACGAACCATCTCACATTTATACAATAAAACAAATGAATATTCAATTAACGCCTGTACATATTGGTTACCTAAACCCGCTTACTCTCGCTTCGTATGTTAATTAGCTTATCAGTCCTTTGCCTGGAGTGTGGTGGCCTTGCAGGTTTGTAGGTGATTCATGTCCTTGTGACCATCCGATCTTCTCCAGCAAGAAGCCTTAGCACTCCCTTCCTCTAGATAACATTGGAATGTCTCTTATCCTTTTCTCATCCTTTTTATAAATAGCCCCCTTGTCAGAGGAAGAAGGGTAGGCGTCTCCTCAAAGCTGTGTGACTATGTGACCATACACCACACCCATGACCAGTCACCATACCCACATTCCTGGGCAGACATATACAATCACGATTGATGTCCACTGTCCCCATTTCACACTATTTCTCCATATCACCCTCTGGATGGGAATACAACCATGTATCAACCTGATATATGTACCTGAAACATCATCATGTTTCAAGTATATCAGCCACTTCTCCCATTTTTGAGTCATCAGCAAACTTGCTAAGGGTATGTACTGGCTGTCCAGAGAGTGTTCAGTCAAACTCACTGTCTATGTCAGGATTTTGTGGGATACAGTGTTGAAAGCCTCACTGAAGTAAATGTAGACAATATCCACTCTTCTCACCCTGTCTACAAAACCATTCATTTAATCATAGAAGGGTATTAGGTTTGTGAAGGGTGACTTCCCCTTAGGTCTTTCTTGAGTGAGAAGATGTGCCTGAATGGACATAGAGTTTTTCCAGTCAGAGAAGAACCCAGTGATGGACGTAACACTTTTGATTTTACTTTTGGCAAAAAGGCAAGGTGTCATTTAGAAATTTTATCTTCTAGGATTTTTTATTTGAAACTCCTTCACTTTCACTTCAGTTCCTTAATGTCTGGTCATCAGGATGTGCTCCCTGCACACGTTATGCATATCTGTGGATTTTCAGACTGTTTCTGTAGGTCATGTTTGGTGTTCCTCAGAAGTATATCATGGAAAACAATATTTGTTTTAGGAAGAGAGCAGAGCTGGAATGTGATTTATAAAAGTCCTACTAAGATACTATTTTGAGTTTCCGAAAGTAAAATTTTCAAATTTAAAGCAAAAGCTTTCATTTTTTTAATTTCTCCTTCTTTGTTTCTTTTACTATTCTTTGTGAAAAAAAAAAAAAGTCAGTGTTTTACGTGGAAAATCTGTACTTTCTGTAATTTTTTTTTTACAAATTTGAGGTTTTTTCTACAAGAAGGCCTTAAAAAGAGTCAAATAAAATACATAGATTGATTTACTCTAGCATTAAGATACTCATTAGGTTCTTAGAAGCTAAATATTAGTGAGCTATTCAACACACATGCTGATTTATACAATATATTAAGTTGTTTAACACTTATACACCAGTGTGATTATACTATGAACCAGAATGTTAGTGTGATAAACGCAGTCATGATTCATGTCAAAAATAGAATGTACTGTGATAAGTGTAATTGTTGTACCCTGTGTAAATCTGGGACCTGTATCGCAGTTGTGGTGCGTGGGCGCGTGTGGCTCTCCTTTGAGACAAGGTGATGGCTTCCCCTTCCCCTGAGGTAATCGCTGCTTGGAAAAGCCCTCCAGAGGAGATAAGGAAAGGGAAGGCCCGCCGGCCGCAGAAGGAGACAAAGACCTTGAGATTTGAAAAAGCGCCAAAGGAGAGCCAGTAGGAGGAGAAGGCGTACCCTGAGGGCCCAGTGGGGAAAGGGCAGGACGGACAGCCGGCGAGAGGAGACTGGTCAAGATCCGGGCATAAAAGACGCTGCTTTTAGGACTCAGGGGTGCCTGTGGTGGAACTAATTGAGCTCTCCGCGCACCCAGCGCTGTTTTTGCTTATTGTTTCTCAACCTAAATTGATTGAACCCAAAATAAAATTGTTTTAATTGTTATCGTTTATAACATTAGGAACAAGAATGACCAGATAAAAAAAGCTATTATGGTGTACCGGATATTTTTACATTACTATGTAAATAGTTATCTAGATAGAAGTACTGTTTTTTTGTATTTTGAACATTACTGTTTTACCACATTAAATCACAGCTATGTTGTGATTTACATCTGATTGCAATTATGGGACTATTGATGTACACTCTCATCTGGTATATATTGGCAGGCCACTGCAGAATCTGGATTGTATCTCAGATAATTTCACAGCAGGTATATTAGAATTAATACTGTCCTCCTCAACTGCAGTTAACCCATGTGTATAACCACACTTTAATTTAATTTATTCACTTTGCTCAGAATATACTTGTCATTGATTACTGAATATCTTTTGTCATTACTGCCTCAATAGTTTTCAAAATGTCATTCTGAAATAATAACTTTTTGTCTCATTTTCTAATCTCACTTTCTGTAAGTTGCCTTTCTTTCATCATCTACACTTATTTCACTCTTCTGATTGCATTGTTTCATCATTGTCACCAAGCAGGTTTCCCTTACTTATCAACCCCTTTTTCTTCATCTCAGCTCAATAGGTTTATGCATTACAAAATCTAGATGCCAGTATAAAAGTTTTCTTTTACCTCCATAATTCTGCAGGAACAGCTTGATCATGAATCACACTCACCAGTGTCACACAGAAATGGCAATATCAGTGAAGGACAGAGTGTAGCATTGCTAGAATTTGAGTCAGTCAAAATACATTAGCTCTTTTTTAGGAGAAAGGTCCAGTTTGTGGGAATATTCTGTTTGCAAATACCTTAGCTTTGGAGCTGACTACCAAAGTACCCATTGTGTCCTGTAATTTAAAGGAATGCAAATCACAATAAACACATCTCTATATCTGGATAGCTAGGGAGGCTTTCTGGCAGAGACTGTAAGGTTTTAGAAACATTTTCAATCGTTTAGTTACCATATATGGCTTTTGGGATCCAAAAGACTTCAGACTGCTGTATTTTTTAAGTCTGTAAACCAGCAACAGCTAAATATTTCAAATTACTAGGTCAGTGTGAATATAAAATAAATAGTTAAACAAAATAAATCCTTCTTGAAACTACTGTTAGAAAGGAAATAATTGCACTACACACTAAACAGAGTAATGGAAATTACCTGTCTTATTTTTCTTCATACCATCAAGTGTATTTGTGATATCAAAAAATTTGATACTGGACAGAAAATATTTAATATTAATCAGAGAAAAGAATGTTTGTGATGAAACAAACAAATGACTGAGATGGCTGAGTCACACCAACAGTAGACAATTCCTGTCTAAACCAGCTGAACAGTATATTGCTTGCCATTTGGTGATGAAAAGAATGTCATGACTTCACTGAACTCAAAGGGAAAATTAGAGATATTCAAGTGTGAACAGTGCAAAGGCCTACCAAGAGCTGGGATTACAGGAAGTTTTATGAAGGGCAGAAAACACATTAGTATGAAAATATGATGTGGCTTCAGGACTGCCTTTTCCCTTCCCCACCTCTATTCTGACATTTCTTCTAGACTTTCTTACATGAGAGAAAGACATAGTCATTGGCCCATTCTAGCATATAGCATTTTAATCTGATACAAAGCTTGCCAATAATTCTGAAAGAATCCATAGCAACCTTTTTCACTGATCTTTTCTAAATCTTTTGGGTATCTGACATGTCATGTAAGTGTTGTCACATAAACACATCATGTAGAAAAAAATAATCATGAGACCAGTCTCTCATTATTTAATAGTATATCATTAGAGATTCATATATATCTCCCTGAATGTTGCTTAATAAAACAGATGATTGTGTGTATCCACAGCTGGATTTGCTTTAAGCTTGCATTGTGTGTGTGGTTGCAGGTAAAGATACCAACAGTTCTGTTCTGAGTTAAAGCATTTACCCAATAATGCTTTCTTTATTCTATTTTATATTATTATATATATTCTATAATATAATATTCTATATTATAAGGCAAATAGTCACAATTTTTGAGGCTGATGTCTGTTTAGACTGAAACAACCTAAAAAAGGTATTGCTTACTCTTGACCTTTAATGGGTCCCTTGGGACTTAAAATTTCCTTATTAAATAATAAATGTTGCAACATTTTATGGAAGATTGTACAAAGGAAGTGAAGACAATATATTTTCTCACTGCCAGGATCAAGGAGACTTTCAGTCTATCAGAGAAACCAATGTATTTTTGGAAGATGCAAGTAGGGAGACTTAGTAAGCGTCTATTTATGGGCGTGCACAAATCAAACCAAACAACATTATTTCTTTCTAGTTCAATTTTCTTTTTTAAAAAGTTATATTTAACATATGTGAAAAGTGCACACAGAATGTTACATTTATTCCAAATTAATGATATGCTAAAATTTCCTCTTTTGAATGGATACAAGAAATACTAGCAGTAATTTTTGTATATAGAGTGTACATATACATTCAAGAGTACTTAAATAATCTGATTTTGAACACATTTATCAGTTTTTCTGATTTTTAGGAATGACTTTGATCTCCCTTTGTTAAAGGAGCAAGATGGCTACATGTGAAGTCTGTTAACCCCATCTCATGTGAAAATCCTACCAAACTCTAAGTAAATTGGATATTGCATATCGTGTTCACTCTTTAAGCCAAAGCCCTCCTGTTAATTTATCTCCATTATACAGAATAGCAGTCCCCACTTGCAGTATTATAAAACATCACTCACAAACACTTTTGTTATGGAGTTGGCAGACAGCATTCTTTGCAGTTCAATTATCCTGTTGATTCATTCCATTAATTATAAATTATTTGATTTGGGTGTCAAGATCTAGCAAGACTGTTCTTTTGTCAAGTTGAAACAGTGTTGCAATGAATGCTATGCATTATAATTGGGCTGGGAACCAAACTTCACCTGTAATTCTTTGCCAAAATCAGGCTGGCAGTGTTCCCTTGGTAAACAAAAAGATTTTCAGTTTAGAAATTGATTGCCAGCATTTACAAGAGAGGCACAATAAATAGTACTTGGAACCTGCTCATAAGCCCAATTCCAAGCATAACTTTAAGGAAGAAGGACTGAAATACACAAATAGGTATATTTATTAAATAGGACCTCCAAGAAAAAAGCTATGATATGAAGAACTCTAGTTATTCAATTGCAACAAAGGTAGAGACTGCAGATGGCTGTGTTAACTTTAAAAATACAAGAATACTCATGATTCATTACTTCCTATTAGTGATAATCCCATCATAAATGAGCAATAATTGTTCCAGTGCTGGATTATATTACAAAGGGGAAAACTTGCCAGTCAGACACAGACAAAACTGCTGCAGCTCCATGCCCCCGTCTCCGAGTGGAAGTGAGGCTGAGCATGCATTCCCAGTAGGCACTTACACACATGCACACACATACACACATGCACACACGCACACAAAGACACCTGTGGTGGGTTGACCTTGGCTGGCTGCCACACCCCTCCAGCCACTATCTCACTCCTTCTCAACAGGAAAGGGGGAGAAAATATGATGGAAAAAGGTTGAGTTGAGATAAGGACAGGGACACCACTGATCAACTACCATCATGGGCAAAACAGTCTCAACTTGGGGAAAATAATTTTAGCTTATTGTCAATTAAAAATAGAGTAGGTTGGTGAGAAACAAATGAAAAAGTACAAACCACCTCCTCCCCTCTTCTTCCCAGGCTCAGTTTCACTCCTTGCTCTTCTACTGATGTGGGGCACAGGGGGATGAGGAACTGGGGCTGCAGTCAGTCCATAACACTGTCTCTGCTGCTCCTTTCTCCTCACAATTTTCCCCTGCTCCAGCAGGGTCCCTCCCATAAGATAAATTCCCTCAGAAATTGCTCCAGTGTTCCACAGGCTACTGTTCTTCAAGAACTGCTCCAACATGGCTTCTCTCCGTGGGGTACAGTCATAGAATCACATAATCATTTAGGCTATATAAGACCTTTGAGACCATCAAGTCCAATCGTTAACCCAGGACTGCCAAGTCCATCAAGAAACCATGTCCCTAAGGACCATGTCTATGGGTTTCTCAAACACCTCCAGGGATGGTGATTCCACTGCCTCCCTGGGCAGCCTGTTCCAATGCTTCACCACCCTTTCAATGAAGAAATTTTTCCTAATATCTAATCTAAAGCACCTCTAGTGTAATTTGGGTCTATTTCCTCTTGTCCTGCTGTTTGTTACCTGGGAGAAGAAACCTACCCCCACCTGCTTACAGCCTCTTTTTAGATAGTTGTAGAGAGCAATAAGATCCCCCTGAGCCTTTTCCCTCAGCTGCTCCTCATAAGACTCATAAGCTCCAGCACGGGTCCCCCATGGGACACAGTTTCTGCCAGAAAAACCTGCTCCTGCATGAAGTCGTCTCCACAGGCTGCAGCCCCTGCCAAGAGACTGCTCCTGCATGAGGTCTCTATGGCCTGCAGTTTCCTTCACAGCATGTCCACTTGCTGTGACATGGGGTCCTCCACAGGCTGCAGTGTGGATAGCTGCTCTGGTGTGGTCCTCCAAAGGTGGCAGGGAAATACCTGCTCCACCATGATCTTCTCCATCAGTTCCAGAGCAATCTCTGTGCTGGCACCTGGAGCATCTCCTCTCACTTGTCCTCTCACCTTTGTGCTCACAGGGCTGTTTCTCTCACATTTGTTATTCCTCTCTGACACTCTGCTGCAAAATGTTTCTTGCCCTTTCTTAAATAAGCTTTCCTCAGAGGTGCTGTCACCTTGGCTGAGGGTCTGAGCTGTGCCCTGCGATGAGTCCATTGAAGCCAGCTGGACCCAGATGTGTCTGACATGGGGCAGCCCCAGACTCTTCTTGCAAAGGCCACCCCTGCAGCCCCCAGCTGCAAACGCCTGAGCACATAAACCTAATGAACACCTAAAGACCCTTAACTGACCTCACAGCTTCAGGGCATAGAAAGACTTTTGAGGCAATCTTACTATACAATGACCTTATAAACAATTATCTCTGTTGTCACACCATTTTCCTATTTTTGCAGAACGTGCAGCTAAAGCCTTGTGGTACTCCATGAGTGAAGGCAGTCTTTCCCTACTAAGCCTTTTACACTGCTCAATAACCTTGCCTCCAGCCTACAAAACACTGAAATGTAAGGAAACAGCAAAAAAGCCCAAACACGTCAATAAGCCCTGAAGGCTGGCAAACTGAATGTCTTTTTTAGTGTGCCCTCACACAGGCTGAGGATGAGGCAAAACTGTACTTTACACTGACTGAGAACCCACCTTCCCTGTTCACAACAGCATGTATCATTTCTACCGTGTCTGCTTTGGACATGTTATATCATAAGGTCACTTTAAAAATGCAATGGAAATGGGCCACCCAAGTGTAAGTAACAGTGAATCATTCTTCTGGCTTGGGGTGTGGTACTGAGAAGGACTGTGTGCCACAGAGAACATGTATATCACCAAAATCGGCAATTCCAGTTTCCAAGATGTCCCCACAAAAGTGAGCAATCTAGTTACTGTTCATTCAGAAGGTCTGCCTTCAGTGTCAGAGAGCTGTATGGCATGCAGACAAACTGTGATGTGTTTGGGAGTGTGCAATAGTAGTGCAGGTGGCGTGGCCATGCTCACAGTCGTTTACTGCATGGCATTCTCTTGTGCCTTAGGTGATACCCATAATTACATGCTCTTCTGCAATATATTTTATGAAACCTTGTCTGTATGTGGAAAGTATTTTTCCTGTAAAGGGACATTTGGACTCACTTGTTCTGGAAATTATTTGCTTTTGTTCATCAGTCTGGTAGCCTCATCGGCTTGATATATGAAGTAGTTTTGAGGGCTTTTATTTCTACCGTAAGCCTTCCCCACGGGAGTCTTCCACAGAGCCCATGTTGATTGCTGTGCAGTTTTCTTATATGCTCAGCCTTAGAGACCACGTACAATTATTCAACCAAGAGAATTCAGAGTCATGGACACTCTTTCATGCTTTTAGTGCTTTTTTTTTGATGCTTCACACCAGATACTGGTACAGGGGGGAGATAGCTACTTAGAAGAGAAGAAACAGTATGCTAGAAGAACAACTTTGTGTCTGGGTTTCATGAAACTATTATGAAATTCTTCCCTCAGGTTTCGTAATATCTGATCACAGTGATGTTACTGAAAATCTCATTGTTCTTCACAATGAGCTTGCTTTCTCCACTGAAATGCAGACATTTCCACTGTTTTTGTTTAGCACAATCATCCTGATTTAATGAACAGCAACCAGTTTTACTTAATTTTATATTCTGCCTTCTGGTTCTGCTGTTTCTCTGCTAATACAGAGACTTTTTGAATTGCTATTAGTTGAATCATTTCATTTTATTTTTAATTTCTGATTTTCTCAGGCAATATTCCTTTACCTACAAATAATTTTCTCCATTATAGTTTGTTTATGGGCCAGATTAATACACTTGCATATAGATGTCTGCTTTTTCATCCAGAGGAAATGTAAAATTAATCAACAGAAATGCTAAGTATTTCAGGTATGCTGGTTTAATTTTAATCCCACACGTCTTCTACTGTAACATTAATAGACTAAAGATAAAACTAAGAATTAATGTTTTCAAGTGATAATTTCATTTTACAATGCAGTCTAAAACACATCCAAAAACTGGATTATAATTTTATTTGTGCTTAATATTCAGGGAAAATTCAAGTCATGTCATTTTCCTCAGAATAACTGATTATATTATTTATTTATTTCAAATTTTTGCTATTTGAAAGATAGAATTTGAGGTTTTGATTCCTGGAGAAGCTGATGGAAGGCATGCAACAACATTCATTTTCTTATGTTCTTTTATTTTGAGTATTCAGACTTTGCTTGAATTTTAGGTTGTAAGTTAGGCTATGTTTTGGGACAGAAAATGATATAACCAGTCAATTGTGTTTCTCTATTTCCAGGCCTCTCTGGGAACATGCAATTATCATTGTTGCATTCACTAAACTGGTTTACCTGATTAACTAAATAGATACCCTACAGGAGGACTGCAATGGAGAACTTAGTAGTTCAGTAACACTTATCTGCCACGAAGAGTAGGCTAGCACAAGGAACATGTATGACTTTATGAAGGAATTGAGTCATATTTGTAGTAGAATGTTAAAGCTGGTGAACACAAAAATCACCTAACATCTACTTCTTTCTATTTACATGTGCTTTTCAAATGTCTTCAGTTGTATTCCACATAATCACAGAGGCTGGCAGGGACCTGTGGAGATCATCTAGCCTAACCCTCTTGCTCAGGTAGTGTCTGCTGGAACAGGTTGTACTGGACTGTGTCCAGTTGAGTTTTGAACATAACCAGCTACAAACCCCCACAATATCTCTATGCAATCTGTTCCTGTATTCCACCACTTTCACAGTAATAGAAAGTACTGCTTAGATTGCACTTCCTTCATTTCAGTTTGTCGATTTCCTGTCACTGGTCACCACTGATCAGACTCTGTCTTCTTTACACCTCCCTTCAGATACTTATAAATGTTGATTAGATCATCTCCAAAGCTTGTCTTCCCCAGGCTGAACAGTCTCAAGTCTTTCAGCTGTCCTTGTATGGCAGCTGTTCTAGTCCCTTCATAATTTTTGTGGCCCTTTTCTGGACTCACCTCCAGTATGTCCATTTCTCTTGAAACAAAGCAAGGTCTTAAAAAGATTAGTCAGGATGATTTTGGTACAATGCTCTGGGTGATGCTCTGTTTGTGTTGAGAAAGGAATGTACTCTGAATAATAAGAAAAGTACTCTGAATAATAAAAGGTTCCATGACGCTGTTAACCTAAAGGAATGTACTCTGTATAATTAGAAAAGGAAACGTGGGCACCTGAAGGAGATAAGGAGACCATGAGTCAGGAAATCATTGAACAAAGAAGTTGAAAGGTTTACTCCACCTAGATCCCACCTATTATAAATAGAATAATTAGATGTCGATGTTGAAATCAAATAAATATGTATGTAAAGATGTTGTAACCTCTCAGGAAAACTGTATAAATTACCTGACCTTTCACTGAAAACTTTGGAGCTAGTTTGTCCGGTGTGAACCAGATAGCTCCCCAAAATTGCATGAAATAAATACTTTTGCTGCTTAAAGACAAAATTCATCTCTGAGCAGTTACTCTGTGCCGTTTTGACATCATGCTTCTGTACTAAGGGAGCCCAGAACTGGATACAGCACTCAAGATGGGTCTCCACAGTGATAAGCAGAGGTGAAGGATCATTTCCTATGGCCTTCTGGTAATGCTGCTCTTCATGCAGCCAACAATACCATTGGCCTTTGTTGCAAGGACACATTGATGGCTTGTGTTTGCCTTGTCCATTAGGACCCCCAGGTCCTTCACTCCAAAGCTGCTTTCCAGCTGGTTGGCCCCCAGCCTGTACTGGTGCATATGTTTTCCTCTCTGCACTCCATAAAAGTATTTAAAAACCAGGAAGAATAGTATTATTGCTTTCATTTTCCCTCTCAGTAACTCCCATTAATGAATGGATGGTTGCAAAGCAGAAAGCGGAGTATTGCTTAAAACCAATCAGATTATTGTCAAGAGGACACGGGGCTCATGAAGTTTGCTCCATTAATAAATGGACAGAAAAAATAAACTGAAAGCAGAGCTGACTTTGAAATATTTTCTCTGATAATAAAGTGAAAGGTATTACATCTGTGCCAGTCAACTTACTGTGCTGTGTTTATTATTCAAGAAGCGTGAGCGTACAGAAATTGGTCGGTTAAATATCCCCTTACCTGATGAAATCAAACAAGAAATATCTAAAAAAAAAAAAAAAATAGATCTGTTGAACTTTTAAAAAACTAGTGCTATCTATGCTTGCATCCTCACATAGCAAAAAAAAATAGGTAACATCTGATTAAGAATGAAGCTTCAGCAGATCTATCACATAGGTGAAGTTAAACCTTTGATGAAGCTTGATACATGGTTTAACATCCTGCCTATATTTGTTTCACTGAAGTTACATGTTTTAAATAACCTTTACAGTTAAATACTTAATTGCACTAGAACTACATGTTGGTATCTGTGTAGACAGAAATGGGACCAAATTCCTCTAAAGTCTGTTTCTTCAGTTATGCTTTTCGGGTGGAGGATCAAGTAATTTTTAACTCCTTAGGACTTAACACATACAAGCCTGTGAATAAATTATAAATATCATGCAACAAATATTTTTAATGTTTTACTCTCTGAATTTTCCCAAATGATCCTGTACTCAGCTTTATGATATTGAATTGAGTTTCTTTAAATTGACGTTAATTGGAATAATGCTGTCTCTTGAACTGAAAGGCTAAGGTAATTCTCTGGGGAATGTTGAGTGGTGTCTTCTGTAGTGAGTAGTGTTGTAATTATCCTACTGCTAGTGTTACAATTGTAATGCCACCCTATGCAAAAACTGTTGTGTAGCTCCTAAGTGATCCCATGAGCTGGAGTCCTAGGTGCTGTAGTACAATGGTTCACTTGAGGTTTAGTATATGAGGATATGAATATGAAGGAGACAGAAATATATGAAGAATACAGTGAAATATGATTTGTTATAAGGGGCTAGTTCTCTTTGATAACTTTATCAATGATCTGGATAAGGACATCAAGTGCACCCTCAGTAAATTTGCAGGCAACACCAAGCTGGATGGGAGTGTTAATCTGCTTGAGGATAGAAAGGCTTTTCAGAGGAATCTGGACAGGCTGCATTGATGGGCCAAGGCCAATTGCATGAGATTCAACGAGGCTCAGTGCCAGGTCCTGCAGCTGGGTTACAACATGCAACACAATAGATTTCGGGAACAGTGGCTGGAAAGCTGCCTGGTGGGAAAGGACCTGGGGGTGCTGGTTGACAGCCGGCTGAACATGAGCCAGCAGTGTGTCCAGTTGGCCAAGAAGACCAACAGCATTCTGGCTTGTAGCAGAAACTGGGTGGCCAGTGGGACAAGGGAAGTGATCATCCCTTTGTTCTTGGCCCTGTTGAGTCTGCACCTTGAATACTGAGTTCAGTTTTGAGCCCCTCACTACAAGGAAGACACTGAGGTGCTGCAGCGCATGCAAAGAGCAACAAAGCTGGTGAACAGTCTAGAGAACAAGTCCTAATGGTTCTGAGGCTCATTAAGTTTCTAAGAACTCAGTCCTTTGAATCAATAATTTCACCAAGAATTACCAAGAAAAAAGAATGTGATGTGAATGCTGATCTATAGTTCCCTGAACATTGCAGTACAGTTGGAAGTCAAAATACTCACAGATGTTATAATTGTGATTTTAAATCAGAGTATATATTTGGATCCTCCAACGTATTATCTGTATGAAGTATGGGAACTTTTCATACATAAGCTAACAAATGTTAGTCATAGAATCTTCCTGTAAGTAAAAACCAAAAAAAGCATCTCCAGTTTTCTGAAAATTTCTATTTCCTAAAATGGTTTTGTTGTACTAATTCCAACTTCTAAACACGCTTGAGGAAAAGTGGACAAAACCATAATCCCACTGAAATCAGCGGCACAGCTCCTGTGAAGGAGGAATTAAGATTTTCTGAAACCACTCATGATTCAGATTTCTTTTTCTTCAAACTTCACCCCTTAATTATGAAAGCATAACTTAGTACAAATAATAAATCTAGAAATCAGAAATTTTGACGTAAATTTTCCTATTAGAAGATGGCAGCTTACCTTCTCTAAAATTTTTTCCTCAAATGAATGAATTTTGATTCATCTCAGTAACTTGGTTTACTTTGCACTCAAAACCTATCATAAATAGACCCCCACCTTCCTGCCATCTGGCTGTACATCAGAAAACCAGAAGCAACAGAGGAAGAGGGATCTGAGCCCTGGCTGTACAGTTCAGAACACACGCTTGGGTATGACCATCCTAACCCAGAAGTCTGGGTTTTTTTCTTATTTGATTCCTACTGAAGCTGTCCAAATCTGCAGAATATCATACATTTCAGGATTGACAGAGACAGAATAACAGTGTTTATAAGGCTGCATTTCTTTCATGAGATGAGATCTAAGCTCGAGTCCTGGTCTTAATTTAGTGCAGGAAAGTGTGAATACTGGTTTTCTCATTTCCCCTGAATCCTGACTCAATGTGCTAATAGGACCTAAGAACTACAGTTGAAAGAGCAGACAGGTTGTTCTTAGAGAAATATTTCCTAAGGTCTTTAATGCCAGGTCCCAAACCCATCCATACATAAACCAGACATTTTTTGAAATCAGAAAAAATCATACAGGACTGGGAAGCTATTTTTACCCAATTCAAGATGCAAGATTCGATTTTATGGGAAAAATATAAATGGGATAACTGCATGTAACTGAGGGGAAAAATCTGCTCTTTACATTGAAGTAAAAATTTGAGGTATTGGGTGCACAAATTCTGTGTAACAGTAATCTTGGAGAGGTATGAAGTGTGTTGTGAAATGGACTTATCTGTCAGGCTTCACAAAGTTCAAAAAGTTATATAGATTGGAGACTACTAATACTTCAAATTGTTATTCCATTATTTTTATTGCTTTAATTACAGGTAATACCTTTAAAAACATTAACTGGAACTCAATGTTCTATTGTATTTGACAGGAATAATAATGGTGGTGAATATTTCATACAGAGCTCGCGCATGCTATAGAAATCCAGCAAAAGAGAAGAATAAATAAGAAAAAAACCCAGACTTGTTAACACATTTTGGCTGTGCTATACAGATTTGTCAGAACAAGATTCCTATATACATGAAAGACTGAGGTTCAAATAACACATATTTCATTAGGCATAATTCATACCCAGGAGCACATCATGGTATTTTCTGGCTGGAAATAAGCAATTATTACTTAGAAAAAAAATTACACCATTGCATTATGGAATTACCTCTGTAAAAAGGAGAACTGATGACTGCTAGATGTGACACTCCATTTATTTTTTTAAAGTTTAAAAAGATCTACTGTCAATTTACAAGATACAGCAGAAGTATTAAATCGTATGTCACGCTAAATAATTTCTAAAGACATTATCTGACCTGTTTTATATCCAACTAGAATTTGGCTGTTGTCTCACAGGGTGTGTACCCCCATGTGAAAGGTGCCAATCTCACACGCAGAGCCAAGGTATAATTTATAGCATGTCCATGCCGAAGTGGGTGCTAGGTGGGAAATCTGCAAACTAGCACCCCTATTAACACATGGTAGAACAATTAATATGACTTTGAACAGTTGTTTATAATTACGTTTAGTCACACTTAATGCTCATTGGTTCTTAACAGCCTGATCTCCATTTAAAAGTACAGTATTCTTTTTTTTTTCACTGGGGCTTTGTAAGTAGGGGGCCTTCTTTGCTCTGGGGTGGAACTTGTAGTATGCTATTAGGACAGTTCACACGTATCCAATTAATTTTCTGTTTGGTCTCATTAATCATTTGCTTCTCCTTGAGCTTACCTTGAGTTGTAACCCAACAGGCTCCTGCCTGCTGCCCTGAGTGGGATCCATATTACTGGTTATAGAGCCTGGTGGTGCAGCCAAGCACTGGGACTCACTGTGTGACTGATGTGATTACTTTAATAAGCACCATAAATCAATAATCACAAGCAAACCACTATCCCTGTTGATATAATGGAGGTAGTGATTTTATGCTGATCACCCTTGATAGTTTTAGAATAAACAACACACAGAAAGGTAAGGAAATAGACTACAAAGTTGATTGACACATTACAGTAAGTGGACACAGTGAATAGACATATGACCTGCCCAGAGGGAAAGCATTGCATGGCGATGACAGGGGATCTCAGGCCAGCTGAAAGGGAGCTCCACAAAGCACTTTCTGAGTTAAGGTTTTATACCCTTACAGTCATATAGGCTTTTCCTATGGATAACTTTGATAGGCAAGCCTTTTTTATCAGTTTAGAGACAACATGGAGGTGTTGCAACACTGGATGTGTGCTCCCCTTTAGCTGGTAGATAGCTTTTATCTATCTGGGATTTTTATTTATCTGGGATTTGTCCCACTTGAGATGGAGGGTGTGAGCGAGGCACTGTTATCCCTTATGCACAATGGGGATGGAGGGCTTCAGAAAGGAGACACTCCCTGGCCTACCCCCAGTCCTGCTCCTCTCCTTATGGCTTCAATGGCTGTTTCCCTTCAGCACACTTCTTAGTTGGTTTCTCCCCCGCCCCGCCCCCCCCCCCCCCCCAATCCCCAAACAAGAGTCTGAACCTCACATCTTGTTAGTTCTTAGCTTGATGTATTTATGGTGTTCATTCCTTCTCCTAAGGTCATGTGTCGTTAACTATTTGCAAGGATTAATTAACATCCTCTGTTTTTAAAATTCTTTCTTGTTTTTCATTATTTACATCTTTTTTTTTAAATTTCAAGTTAAAGAACCGACTAACCTTCTATTAACCATGTAAATGTGTATGTTTGATCTAATATTGAGCTGGGCCAATGGGACAGAATGGCTTTATTATGGTTAACATATAACTACAGGGTTTCTTGTAGAAATTATGCCGGGCAAAAATAAAATAATCCTGAAACCAAAAAAAAGGGAAACAAAAGGAATTTTGACATTTACTTAAATGAATCCAAGATTTCACCCTAGAAACATTATAGCTTCCTCATGTTTTTTCCATCTTTTGGATGGAAAATATCATCTGATTTTATTATGTGTTTTTTCCCTTTTCTTTAGCTATTCAGCTGCAGTATTTTGCTACCACCATTTAGATAGCTGCTTATTTGGAAGCAGTTAATTCCCGGAGTTTCTGGCAATTTTACAAATCAAGAGTTTCATACAGACAACTTGCATGACATATTCAAGATACAAAATTCCTTTAACATAAAAAATAAATTGTTCTAATATTCAGATACCCTCAGGAATAATACTGTTTCTCCTTCAGATGATGGGGTTTTACCAATGGCTTTAATGAGAGGAAGGCCATTTTGAGTATTGCAACAAAAAGTATAACATCTCCCACAACCAGAGCTAAAAACATTAAACTATTATTTACTCATTCAAGTTTATTATTATGATAAAGAATTTGTCACCTTGGTACTACAGCATAAAAAGTATTTTCCATGTATAGAAGATATATATAGCATGTATGGAGGTAATGCAGTATAAACCAAAGAAAAACATTGAAAGATATTTCTATTCTATTCTATTCATGATCAGATTATATGATTATAGGGATTCTGACACATTATACATACCTATAAAATAATACTTCATATGTACACACCTAAGTTTAACTTACATGACAGAAATTCATAAATACTTATTTTTGCAGCGAAGATTTCAATTTGTGAGGAAAAGTGAAATAAAGTCAGGCAAAATATACCCTATATTCCAATAGTTTCCTCTCTAGGCAACCATATTATATCCATCCATCATTAATCCGTCTATGTCCTTTACTGGTCATCTACTTAATTAAGAAAAGACCAGAAATTACAAAAAACCCTAACCCATCAATCAATTTTCTTCAAAAAATGTGTCTTTTCAGCAACCTTTGAGATAGAAAAATAGATCTTTCAACATACAGCATCTACTGATGCATTGGATCTGGCAGAGCCCCATAGGAGCCCTCACAGCGCTGTGCTTGTATGGGCAGCTAGAAAGGTGGTGGTAACACACCAGCGTTTTGGCTGCTGCTGAGCGGCGCTCGCACAGCACCAAGGCTGCCTCTCCAGCCTTCCCCCACCGCCTCCCCCAAGTAGACTTGGGGTGGGTAAGATCTTGGGAGGGGACACAGCCAGGACAGCTGACCCAAAGTGACCAATGGGATATTCCATACCATATGACATCTGCTAAGACATAAAAGCTAAGAGAAGGGAGGAGGAAGGGAGGCATTCATTATTTATGATGTTTCTTTTCTGGAGCAACAGCTACGCGTGCTGAAGCCCCACTTCCTGGGAAATGACTGAACATCTCCTGCTGATGGGAAGTAGGGAATAACATCTTTTATTTTCCTTTGCTTCCACATGTGTGGCTTTTGCTGTTGCTGTGTTAAACTGCCTTTGTCTTGACCCACAAGTTTTCTTCATCTTATTTTCTGCCTCCCTGTTCTGCTGAGGAGGGGAGTGATGGAGCAGCTTAGTGAGCACCTGGTGTCCAGACATGGTCAACCCACCACAATTCCTTTCGAATTTTCCATGTGCATGGAAATTTTAAAGTGCAGTAACTAGTATTAGTGACATGCTGCCAGCACTGTAATGTATTTCTGTGGATTTATAATAGAGGATAAGTGGGAAGAAGGCTTTTTATCCCCTTACATGCTTTATTATATTCAGCTGGCACAGAAACTGTTCATGCCTCACAAGTCACAGATGATAAACTGAGTATTTCATAGTATGAATATTAGACTGCAACTGCCTTTGATCAGAAGATGGGAAGAATTCAGAATGCAATGAATTTAGATGTATATGCACACACTATGTTATATTTCTTTTGTCAATAGAAATCTAATTAAAACTTTATTTCCTGTAAAGCTTTATCTCCAGTTTTATACCTATGGCAAATAAATGGGACTTGTTAACACAAAAACACACCTTAAATAAGTTCCTAAAGAAATTGCAAATTAAATAACTGAAATTCAGCAGATAATAAAGTAGAGACAATCTTAGATGAAATAAGTGAATAAGGGCACAGCTCAAACTATGAACATCAAATGTCAGGTATTTGCAGAGGAGTATTGGTGGCAAACAATTTGCAAACAATTATTAGAATTTGTTCATTAAAATATTTTCAAAGTTTTCATGAACCCATTTGTTGCCCAGTCTAAACTTACTACATGTGGGTAAAAGACTGAACATTTTCATATTTTATATTTGCAGTGTAACCTGTTGAGTCTGTATCATCCTGACATCAGATAAACACTGGAAAGTTGAAAGAATAGATGAGTATAGGTAGGAGTAACATTAGTCTACCACCTGATGCAAAAGGTATAGAATGACACATAACTGCATAAGTGACTTATTTTTCCTTTTATATTTTTGATACTGTAACTTTCTTTCCATTCAGTTGTGGTTGGACACCAGGTGCTCACTAAGCTGCTCTGTCATTCCCCTCCTCAGCAGAACAGGGAGGCAGAAAATAAGATGAAGAAAACTTGTGGGTCAAGACAAAGGCAGTTTAACACAGCAACAGCAAAAGCCACACGTGGAAGCAAAGGAAAATAAAAGGTGTTATTCCCTACTTCCCATCAGCAGGAGATGATCAGTCTTTTCCCAGGAAGTGGGGCTTCAGCACACGTAGCTGTTGCTCCAGAAAAGAAACATCATAAATAATGAATGCCTCCCTTCCTCCTCCCTTCTCTTAGCTTTTATGTCTTAGCAGATGTCATATGGTATGGAATATCCCATTGGTCACTTTGGGTCAGCTGTCCTGGCTGTGTCCCCTCCCAAGATCTTACCCACCCCAAGTCTACTTGGGGGAGGCGGTGGGGGAAGGCTGGAGAGGCAGCCTTGGTGCTGTGCGAGCGCCGCTCAGCAGCAGCCAAAACGCTGGTGTGTTACCACCACCTTTCTAGCTGCCCATACAAGCACAGCGCCGTGAGGGCTCCTATGGGGCTCTGCCAGACCCAATAGAGGAAGATTATGTCAGGTCACGTTAAAAATCTAGATATTCTATACTCTTCCTCTACAGCTCAGAATGCCTGAACCTGACAGAAGAAGAGTGAAAAGTTTGAACAAATAATATTTGAGTGTACAGAAATATTCATCCCCTGTTTTGCAACCTGATCTGGAGAGGAAGGCTGGTATATTCTGTGGCTACCAGGTGACAGACTTAAAGTTCTGTACTTAGTGAACTTTCACTTCTTGAAGAGCAAGTAGAATATGTTGGTGATACACTGTTCTGGGATTTGATCTTCTCATCAGTAGACTCTGTAATTTCTCTTTCTAATGAACTAAGTGGAAGTGGTATAGGGTGGAAAAGAGGTAGGATTTCAGAAAACATGCATCCTATATTAAGTGAATGCTATTTGTTTGGCCATTTATGAAAGACTTGGAAAATTTTTGAAAAAATTATCAGCAATGAAGTTAAATATTTCATCTGGAAATAAACACTATGCAAAATGCAGTGGTGAAAGTCCAGTTCTGGTGGTCTGTTGCATGTTGCTAGTATCAATTTGTTTCATGGTTTCTACTTATTACACTAACCCACTACCCTCTTTAGTGCATCTAGTAAAATGGGAAAATAGCCAGTCTTTCTTTGTTCAATGTTATAGCAATCAAATAGTGTGTCAAGGAAGCTCTCAGTGAAATTGGACTCCTCATAAGCTAACTGAAATTGGTATTTATTTTCTCAATAAACCAGATATTGCCTGAATATTTTAGTGTTATGTGGTAATAACTGCAAAATGAATGTAGTGGATAGCACAGCCAAAAAGCCTTTTATAACAGAGATTCCTTGAAATAAGGACTTTACATCATAATTAAGCATGTTCTTACTATTGCATTCATCATCTATGCATGCAGCTGGTTATTACCACTCCATAAAGAACAGCTATATGCAGATGAACAGAGAAAATTATGTATTCAGCAGGTCACCTCTGTGTGCAAATTTACCCTTTCTAAAGAGTACGATCACAGTAATTTCTAGTGCAAATTAAATACACAGTTTAATTATTCATCTTTTCACTGTTCACAAACGATCAGGTTCAGAAGTCAGTCCCTTATCACTGATAAATGTCTGCTACAAGTGAAAAGGTAGGATTCCTTGCTGTGCTGATGCTGGCTGTGATAGAGCTAAATTTCTTCAGGGTAGCATGTATGGTGTTATATTTTGGACTTATGATGAAAGCCGTGTTTATAACACAGGGATGTTTTCGTAATTGTTCAGCCATGCTCACACAGCAACAGGACCAGCAGCAGTGAGCGAGCTGAGGGTTGTGCAAGAAATTGGGAGAGGACACAGGTGAGACAGCTGACACGAACTGAACAAAGGGATGTCCCAGACCATATGACATTGTGATTAGCAAAAAAAGCTGGGGGAAAACAGAGGAAGTGGGACATGTTTGGAGTCATGCCATTCGTCTTCCCAAGTAACCGCTACATGTAATGAAGCCTTACTTTCCTGGAGATGGCTGGACACCTGCCCGTCAATGGGAACTAGCAAATTAATTCCTTATTTTGCTTGTGTGTGGCTTTTACTTTACCTATTAAACTGTCTTTATCTCAACCCATGTGTTTCCTCACTTTTACCCTTCTGACCCTCTCACCCATCCGACCAGAGGGAAGTGAGTGAAGATGCCCACTTGAGTTAAACCATGACACTTGCTTGTGAGCTGACTAAATTAGTTCCCACTCAGAAGTGGAACTCACTGTAAAAAATGTGACCAATTGCAGTGCTGCTACACAATAATTCTGTGAGGAAAACCCAACTCCAGAGTACTTCTGGGCACAAGTCACATTTCTAGTACCAGATCCTATTAAGTCTACTGCCATTTGATTGAAATATAAATCTCCTCTCACTAATGGAATGCTTTACTCTAAATGTAAAAAGTGTGAAATTCAGAATGAAATTTTCAGAACACAACTGTCTTCAGCCATATCTGCCTGTCACTTTGAAGAATGTTCCAATTTTGCTTTACTGCTGGGTATATCAACATACCAGATCATTGTCATTCTCTTAGTGAAATCAGGATATGATAAATAAATGTGTTCCATTTAGCTCTGCCATGGTTTGATTTACTCTAACAAAAGTGGCAAAAAATGTACTCTCATTTTAAATTGAGCAACTTGCAGCTGTGCAGGATTAGTGTGGCAGGAAAGATTGCAAACAAGAATTCTTTTCATGCCATACGTTGGAGAGATCTGAAATGAAATACAGATTGAGAAAAAAGTTCAGGACATCACATTCCTTTTAACATTAAGCCCAATTGCTAAGACTTAAAAAAAAAAAATAATCCTTTTATCACATGATATCAACTGTGATTGCAAAACAAACCCCAAGTCTCCACTGCATTTCAAAGACTTTTTTATTGCTATTCTTCCATAACTAGTGCTCACTTAGAAAAGAGAGCTATGTTTTAATTGTCAGGATTGTGTGTCATGTGGGGGTGGGACAACCTTATTATGTGCAACAGAAAGACAGAAATATTTGACCTTGTCAGGAAATTGGAAAGCAAGGAGTGGGGAAGTGACCTTTGATCACTTCTTGCATTACATGGTACGGAATTACTACAGCTATGTGGGTATGACTGAACATTAAGTGAATTTAAACCTGATTACTTTGTAAAAACTTATGAGGATATGTAGTGAAGACAAAACAGCTTTTGGAGGCTTCTTTTTTCTTTCCTGTATATTGAAATATTCTGTGAATTCACCCTCAGCAGGTGCACATTTACGGTGGATACTCAATAACCTTGTTATTAACTCCATAGAAGAAATTTAGAGCTATTTTATTTTCTAGAAATGACAAAAGAGGAGAAAAATATAGGTGAATTTTGTAGCTTCCTTATAAAATGTGTGATGGTCTTAGCTAATTCTTTTGCAAACTGAAAGTTTTACAGAAAAGTGCTTGGATGAGGCTTGCTATATTTGCCTTTTGACAAATATTAACCTGTTTGTCAAAAGCAGCAGTGAGGGGTATAACCAGAATAGTGCACTTTGGTGATATGTTACACTGAAATAATACAGGTTTAATATGTCTTTCACTTTAAACAACATTCCTACCTTTGGTCTCCTAGTCCTTGCTCCCTTTTTCCTACTTGTCCTGCTGCATCAGTTTTTGAATTTACCTAATGAAAGGCTGTCTGAAGACTTACTGTTAACGATACTACTTTTAATCATAGAATGGTCTGGGTTAGTAGGAACCTTAAAGGCCATCTAGTTCCAACCCTCCTGCCATGGGCAGAGACACCTTCCACTGGACCAGGTTGCTCAAAGCCACATCCAGCCTGGCCTTGAATACTTCCAGGGATGGGGTATCCACCACTTCTCTGGGGCACAGATTGTCTGATACCACCCAGATGAAGAAAGGACAAATAGAGCAGCTAAGTGAACATTGATTGCTGCTCCAGATTTTTAATAGTTACTTACATTAACTAACATCAATGTTTTTTAGACACTGCAATTTAGACTTAAACTATTAGTTTAGCCAATTATATTAGTTTCAAAATCAGTCTCACTGTTAAAGGTAACACAGTTCAATAAGTGCATTTTTAGAAACTGAAATGTAAATAATAGGCATTCCATTGTATGGTTTCTTTTATTTTCTTCAGACTGTTTGAATTTAGTGGTTTACACCAGTACAACCACACTGCTAGAGAAAAAAACAACCACGGAATGTTTTCTTTTTTAAATTACAAAATAAGCTGTTTCACTGCAGCAACTGCTTTGAATAGAAAAGTAAGTTTCTTCAGTGGCCTATACTCAGCTCATCTTTTGTGGATGTAACCATTCCCTGATAATGCCAGTTTCTGATGAGCTCATTAGCAGAATTAGCTTCTAATTATATGTATATTCCTATTACTGCATAAACATATTTGTTCACTATTATAGACAGCATTTTGCCTGTCATCAGTATGACTACACTGAATCCCACATTATTGACTTTCCTAGTGCTGTGCTTATTGCAGATCCAGCTTAAAGATTCTACCCTTTCTGATTTTCAGCTCTGTTCTTTCTTCTCCTCTTCCCATCTGATTTTCCTCCCCACACCTACTGTAATTTCAGTTGTCTAAGCATCCACACTTAAAAAGAATAAACAGAAAACGAAACCTGGTTTTGGAGGCTTTTAAACACCTAAGTCTTTAACAGACACAATTTAGAACACAGTCACATAAAATTGGAGCTGGCAAAAACTAGAAAGTGGATTGCCTTTTATCTGTGAGGACTGATAGAGAGTGGCTGCAGGCTAGGGAAAATGCAGCAACCCCCTTGTTTGGATCTGCAAGTTACTGCACAGAAAGGCAGATTATTTCAAGTACAGTCAGCTTGCCTCACTGGTTTTATGTGAACCTGAGATCGATGAAGAATGCTGTTTATTTCTGCAGAGTAATAATTGACATTGCTTCTTTCTCCTCTTTGCAGTGAGTATCCTAATACAGATAAGACTAACTGAATGAAAACCTGAGTGGAATAGAAAAGGTAAATTAGAAAAGTATTTTTCAATTCCTGTTATAAAACAAGAATTTTTAGCTAGTTTTATAATTTAGCTAATTTTTAGACATTGCTAGTTGGTGGCAGGTTGGAACAAAAAGAAAGAAACAGACAATGAGGAGTTTGGCTACAAATATATTTTTTATATATATCTAAGAACATTGTTTAGGGTTATATAAGCCTAGAGAATTTTAACAAATTCATCAGGAAAAAAGTCATTAAAAGCTATTGCATACCAAGATATTATCTACTGGCTCATGAAGTCCCTAAACTGCAGACTGATGGAAGTTGGGATAGTTTAGTGAAGTATTACTGTTTGCTCAGTCTATTACTATATTCTTACCAAGGGGTGCCATCCTAGATACCATGAGAGAGAGAATGTAGGGCTAAGTGGACCCTTTTTCTGGCTGTTTTCATGTATATGACTATTTTTCCTCCTGTTTTCTTATATTATTCTCTCAGTCAGTAAGTAACTTTACTAAGCAGTGATAAATACTATTCCTCTTCTCTGTAATGATCTCAGCATCTTCTGTTGCACACAAACCTAGTTACTTAGCAACAAATGAAATTGTAGACATCATTCCAAGTAAGAACTTCACATATTCACAGGCTCTGGATTTAAAACTCAACAAAATTGATTTTTATATTTTGAGCACAGAAGATGTGAATTTAAAGTGTTCCATGAAGAATAAAGGGAATTAGAAATAATGCATATCGTTCTTGTATTTTGAGTATGCGATCACTGTTTATCTGTTCATTACATGTCTGTGACAGGCAAGTGCAAGTGAGTGCTGGTATCCATCTGTTCCACTCTTTGTTGCTTTATGTTTAGCAGTATTTGTTTAGATACACCATAGTGCTTTTGAAAAACATTCAGGACAATGTGAGAGCATCTGTAGTAAAATAATTGAATTTCATTGACCTTTTTTTTTTATTGCATTGATCTTTGGTTGATGAAATCACCAAACAAATAATCATTCATTAAGAGCTCAGTATCTCTAATATAGACAATTATGTCACAAAAATTATAACAAACTTAATGTTTAGGTCTAGAGTAGCTATGAAGAACTGAACCATGACCACTAATTTAACAGGGCAAACCAGACATTAGTAAAGTTCATAGCAAGCTGCCATAGACTTCAGTGAAGAAAAGATTTAACTTGGAGACCTGAGGTACTGTATGCATGCTTTTCTTATGGGCTGTTTGCCGCTCAAACTGTAATACAATATTGAATTTTAACAACAACGTTACTATGGAAATACATATGCTGGTATGTTTGGCAAAAGAAATTTATCTAGTAAGTAAAAATTATAACTTGACACATTAAACTATGTGGTTGAGATATTCCAAGGGTCTGGAGCACAAGTCTTATGAGGAGCAGCTGAGAAAACTGGGGTTTAGTCTGCAGAAAAGGATGCTCAGGGTGGATCCTATTGCTCTCTACAACTACTTGACAGGAGGCTGTAGGCAGGTGGAGGTCAGTTTCTTCTCCCAGGTAAAAAGCAACAAAACAAGAGGAAACAGCCTCAAGCTATGCCAGGGGAGGTTTAGATTGGATATTAGGAAAAATGTCTTAATTGAAAGGGTGGTGAAGCATTGGAACAGGTTGCCCAGGGAGGTGGTGGAATCACCATCTCTGGGGGTGTTTGAGAAACTCATAGATGCTGTGCTTAGGGACATGGTTTATTGATGGACTCAGGAGTTCTGGGTTAACAGTGGACTTGATGATCTCAAAGGTCTTTTCCAACCTAAATGATTCTATGGGTCTATGATTCTATGATCATTTATATTCACACTTCCAACTCTGATACATAACATTTTTTAATAGTTATAGTCCAGTATAGTACAGTTATAATAATAGACAAAATGAAATTCAGTTGGAAAAATTACATCAGAATGCTTTACCTTGACATTTTCAATGATTTTTGTATGCTTACATCAGAACAATTATTTGTCTACATATTCTTGTATGAATGTTTTTTATCTGCCTTTGGACTGAAATATGTGTAAATGTTGGTTATGTCAGTAGTGTCCTGTACTCTATCACAAAGGCCAGGAGGTCTTTTCTGTTTAAAGGTGTGAAAAGCAAATAATGAAACAAACAAACAAAGAAACAAACCTCCCAAACTGTTGATGTTCTTCATGTTCTTTTTAGCTTAATTGCAATTCAAGCCAAGATATCAGGTTTCTCAGTTAGGCAAATCAGAGATTTTACCCAACTTGGCCTACTAGTTACAGAGTCTAGTACTGCATCAAGAGATTTGCAGCGTGGTGCAGATGTGCCTATCTAGATTTACTTAATTTTCTTTACTTTTTTCTTTTTTTTCTTTTTCTTTTCCATTCATCTTTTGTCTGTCTTATCTACTTCAGTAGCAAACCCTTCAGATCATAGTGGATCACTTCACATGTGACTGTACACTGTAGCCAGTCAGGATTTGAATTTATACGGAACACAAATGTTGAATAGTAAGAATAGAAATTCTGTGTTTTAAATGCCATTTACTCTTTTAAGTTTACTCTGGTGTTGCCTACTGACAGTAACTGAATTGTAATGGATACACACAGTGTCTTGGTATTTCTTTCCTAAAAAATCATTCAGTGACAGAAAGGAAAAGCTTGAGTAAAACTGGTATTATTTATGTAGCAAGAATAGTAACCTCCACTACTTTTCTATTCTTGCTTAGTCAGAAATGATTCCACCTCTGACAGAACTATCTCCAGCATAATATCGTTTTGTGAGAATTGAAATAAATATCATTTGTGTACATTGAGAACAGGGTCCATTTTACATTGTGTACATTGTGTACATTGTGTACATTGTGTACATTGTGTACATTGTGTACAGTGTCCATTTGCCTAAGGTTGGTCCCCTGTTTATTTGTTGGCTAGTGTTTCTCATGGCACACAGCCTGACATTTTTCTCTGATTCATTGCAAATAACCTAAATGTAGCTGCTGAGATCAGTCCTGCATCAGGAGACTTACATGACTAAAGAAAAAAAACGTTCTGTAAGAACCTGAATCCAGTGGACAGCGATCCTGTTAGATATCTTCGTTTATTCATAGCTCAGCCTGCCCACCTTGGCTATACAGATTTCATGGAGAAATAAGACGGACATGGCAAGGTATGTCAGAATGAATGCTGGATGGAGAGTGCTTTGACACCTGTTGAGCTTCGGATGGCCACTGTCAACTATCCATAATGCCAAGAACCTGTCTAAACTACTGTGTCCCACCAGACAACAGCACTACGATTGATTTGGTTAGATAAGCCACTGAGCAAATGCTGGGGCTTTACCAGTGATTTAATTTTTCAGGAAAGGTAAATTCTTTGAAATTCAAACTTTAGCAAACAAAAGGAAATAACACCTCCTAGCTGAAGCAAAGCTTATGTTGGTTGTGCTGTCTTCTAACCATTGAAATACTTTCATTTGTTTTGTTTCACTTCCATTGAAAAAAAATCTTGGAAAAACACACTTTTCTGATCATAAGGTCTGTTTTGACCAACAATTATTCCACTAACAAATGATTTGTTAATGAAAAAATTACACCAACTCTTCCAAAATCAAAATTAGAGTGGAACTTGGAGGAAGGCTTATCGATGAATAGGGTTGGTGTTCACTCTAGGTTTGGAAATGTAGTCATCGCAGAGACCTGGAATTGGGTGTTGCACAAGGAAAACAACTTGTGGTGTAAAACAAGTGTAAGATAAATTTGTTCTCAAAAAACCTCTAACAATATATATTTATTCTTAAGAATTGCTTACTGGCAGTTTATTTCTGCATTGGTAAAGACAAATATTGAACATTGTTTTGCCATGATTGGAATTTACATTTGAATGATTCTTTTGTGTGCTATTGCTGTTTGCAAGGATGAAAATTCACAAGAAAACAAAACTTACACCCTTTAAAATCTTTCATGACCTACTAGTCCAGCCCTAGATACACTTTAGTCTCAGAAATTACCAACATAAATAACCTAAAATCTAAAGAGGTCCAAGAAACTCGCTGTTTTCAACCTCTAGATATCATCGTTAGTCTCCAATTAGGTGAGGAAAAAACCTCACCTTTGAGAAAGAATCTCAGGTTTTTGATAAGCAACTATGACTGCTCATCAATCTGATGGAGGCACAAGCAGACCAACCCTTTCCTGCCACAAGGAAGCAGAGATGAAGCTGAAAAAATTAAATGTTAATTTAATGACCTATCCTCCAACAGATAGTGTATTGAATGCCCATGATGAATGATGTTTTGTTTGGTTGGTTGGTTTTTTCCCCCTAACAAGCTTCTTTTAATAAAGGCATTGGCGGTTCTTTTTTCTAATTCTTGCAGCATTTATTTTTCAAAATAATATGAAATTATTAACTTTGCCTGAAGAGTAATGAAACCTTAGGGAAATGTCAGTAACTCCAACATATCTGATGAAATGATGTATTCGTTGTGGCTATTTTAACTTGATTGTTTCTACTGTCATTCCAGTTTTGTGAAGTGCCTTATGAACAAATTGCATTTTATTACAAAAAATCAAAATAATGAACTGATAGTTTGTTTTTTCAGTGTTTGAAAGAGTTCAGATTTTCTTTCCTTTTTCTTTCCCTTGTCTTTCGTTAAGCTGTGTGAACTTCATTGAAACTCTGATATCCACAAATTGTTTCACTCAAAATAGTGTCCTTACACTGTATTTAAACACCATTCCTTTACCTTACAATTAAATTATTTATAAAAGAACTACATCAGCTGCTATTTTCTGTACCTATTGCTTTTTAATTAACTAAGCAAAGTTGCTATTTGGTTGTCTAGCTTAAGTAATCAGGTGGACAAGAATAAGGAGGCATGTTCTGTCTTCCAATGTGTCACAGAGTGACTGTGGAGTTGTGTTAAAAGTATTACTGCAACAGTGAAGTTGCTGTTGCTCCTGTGGTATTGCCATTGTGACAGGAAAGGACTGGCTCAAAAATGCTAATTTTGCTTGTAAGGTCTTGTAGAGTGGGAACATATGTGATAATCCCTTGTATTGCCACTAGCTGAACATAGTTGCAGTGCAATTAATTTTAATGCAGGAAAGCAGGAAAGTGGTTTTGGCTTTTAAAAAACACCTTATAAGTGACATGTTGAAGTTGCAAGCTCTTGGTTGTCACCAAACTCAATAAAATCAGTTCATCCCAGTAAGAGGACTTTGCTACAAGTATGATAGGAAAGAAGATCATGTGGGACCTGACTGTCTTTAGACACAGAATATCAGTGCTAATAACTTCTGTATTAAGTTCTTTTCCATCTGCTTTCCACATACGTATGATATATACATGTATATGATAACATGGAAAAAAAATCACTGCAGAACTCACTGCCATACATAGTAAAAGCTACAATAGATAAGAGCTCCTGGAACCTAGAATTCCTAGTACCAACTTGCTACATTATGCAGAACCATTTCTGTGACACAAAACCCTCCAAAAAAGATGCTCATAAAAGCTCTTCTTGTGAATGGCAACTGTTCCCCCAAGGATCTGTGTTCTGGTTAAAATGAAAATAGAGAAAAGCACGTAAGCCACTAACATTTGTGCATATCATTATTAGGTTCTGTTCATTAAGATAGAGTTCATACATTTATTTTCGTATTGGTGCATCCTAAGACCTTGTTAAAAAAACTGGATGGTAGTCATGTATAATTCTTCCTTATCCCCAAGAAAATAGCTTATTTTTTCACAAGACAGCTCTTTTTCAGAGGAAATTATATAGTGATTCAATTGAAACAACAATAAACAATTATAAGAAAGACAACATAACTGATCTTCATATTTTACTGCATGTAGTGTGTGAAGTGAATTACAAGTTATACATTGGTCACATAATTTGGTAGATGGAAAATCCACATTTATTACATTTTAGTATGTGGTAAATTTTAAACTGGGCATAATGTTTCTACAAGTAAGAAATTATGATAAAGGCTATAATTATACATTATTCTGTGGTCTTTTAATTCTAATTTTTGACAGTTGTGAGTAACTGAGATGTTCTGAATGTAAGTGGGGGAAAGTCATTTGGAAATTATTTCTCTAACAGAGTAGATGCAAACTTTCTGTTTTGTAATCCAGATTTATACAGGGAGAAATACAGGGTCGGTAGCAATCACATACTTGATCTTGCGAAAAATTTTTGGCAATAGCTTGTGTCCTTCATGAGGACTTTAACTAAGAAACCTTTGGAAAATTAAAAAACATGAGAAATATTTACTCCACCATAACTGATACAGATTCTGATAGCATGAGACACAGGGTTGTGCTTCTCTTTGGCTCTGAGCCTACAGGACACAGAATATCTCTGCCTTGTGGCATGTCCCTAAATTCTGGTCCTCTGTTGTCCACAGTAAGGACCCCAGAGAATTGCTAACTATCTTCCTTTTGTCCCATATTTAAGCTTCATTACTGATCAAACCAAGGCAGAGAAGGAGGAGGAAGAGCTAGGGAAAATGCTGTGATTTATTTTTCTGATGTGGACTGAGGTATGACCTGGGTGTGTGGTCATACCTGGAACACAGTATACACTCCTGAGATCCATGGTATAAAAGTAGCCTTGCAAAAAACTTCCAGGAACTAAAGACTTCTGTTTTGTGAACTCACATTTTTTTTAGGGCAGAGACAGTCTTGATTATGATATATCAGGTGTTCAGATTTACAGGTGGGCTTCATTTAAGGACTTCTAGTCATCTCTGGTTAAAAAGGGGTTTTGCATCTGAATTTACTGATACTCAGTGCAGATCTTGACAAAACATACCTTAGATTTAAGTTTTTTCTTTGCTGAAAAGGAAACAAAACCCCATTTATTTTACTGAACATGCAACAGCAGCCCAGGAAAAATGTGGTCCCAGAAAAATGCCTACATATTTTGCAGTCTACTCTATAATGTATATTAACATAAATAATTGTTCAGCACCTTCACTACCTACAGTTATACTTTAATTGCACAAATTTTCCTCAAGAAATCCATGTTAGATTTGGAACTTTCAGCAAACTGTAAATAAAATGAACGAGAAGCAGTTCTGAGGAGTTAGTATATAAGAACTATATAAACATTTCTAAATAATATATTGCTTAAATGTTAAAGCCACATTCCTTGACAAATCTTCTAGCCTACATATCTAGGTTTCCTTTCTGTTTAAAACAATCTTCAATATTAGTAGTTATTCCGCATTTTACAGTTCTGTCTGTATACATTCACTCATGAATATTTTTCATTGTCGCTATTGGAGATTCCCCAGGTATCACTAGAATGGGGATGAAATAAATCACACACACAAAATAAATCAAAAGATTTGAATATATTTCTGTTGGTATGTATATAATATTATATAAGGAATGAATTTGCTATTATATTCACTAATATGCATAAAATAATTTCTGTGTCTCATCTCCTGCAACTGTTTGAATTGGTTAAGTAATATATATTGAAATACTTACTTCAAGGAAAGCAGTGTAGCTGCTGCAGCAAATGCTTTTCATTGCATTTGAAAAAGAGGCATTAGATTCCTTTGGTTCCATTTCTGTGAACTACCAGAAAGGTCACTATTCTGTGGGCTGCTGCTAAGTCTTGATTAAAATCAGATTTTAAGATATATAACCAGGGTATCTAAGCAAATTATTATGCTGGACTGAAAGGAGGCGTGAATTGTGCAGCTGCTGTCTTATAATACACACTTCTAACCCAGCCAAATCATAGAAGTACTGTCTCATTGGAAATCAGAATTTTAGTAGTTGCTGGGGACATGATATTGGTTAAGCTTCTCTTTATTACTGGCCTGCAGACTTACTTATGGAATATGCCTATCATAGCACAAAGAAGAAAAATTGTCAAGTGAAAATATTATGGATTAGGACAATAGACCTTTTAAGAGCATAGGAATGTTCTGGTAATCTGACTACCAAGGGGAGGCAAGCTATTTCCCCAGAAATTGTAACCTTATTTGTTGTTATAGTAAAGGCTTATTGTAGTTATAAACTCTGATACTTTTTAAGGCTTTGCCTAGAGTTAGAGCAGGTGGATGTAGAGAATTATTCAGAACTCAACTGGAAAAGGTAATGAGTGGCCTGACCAAACTTCAGATCAATCTCTAAAGTTGGCTTGCTATGAGGAGCCAGATGCCCCCTGCAACCCTAATTATTGTATAATTCCACAGTACATTGCAATTAAATTACACTTCATTAACTTACATTGTCCTTTCAACAACAGTACAAAACAAGATTGCAGTCAGAATATTCTCCTTCTCATCAGTCTTTACCCTAGACAAATGCTAGTCCAGGGTATAGTGTCCACTTGACTACTACACATTTAAGACAGATGCTTCTGCATAACAGAATTGAACACAATTTTAAAAGATCTGCCAGTCATTTGCAGCTGATATATTATATATGTTTGCATCAAACGTGTTTCAATAATTAATGTTTTTATGGAGGTATCAATACATTCATACAAGGCATTGTATGGGTCTTTCTTGGTTTTTTTTCTTTCTTCAGACTAATGTAGAGTAAAATCCAAATAACAAGGCATAGCTGTATTATTTAACACTTCTAATATCTATAGGAAAACCAGTTATGCTTCAGAATTCTTTATTCAGCTCTTAAATTGCATTTTGACTCTATAATTTTCTATGGTGCAGAATCAGATGACATAAATGGCAGAGGAGGTTTGACAGAAAGCTTGGCTTACAATGCATATTTTCTTACTCTGTAGTGAATAACAAAGATATATTTTGAAGAAATCACAAATATGCCCATTAATCACCATAAGAACAAATAATATTGGTTTTTAACTTCTAATGTATAAGAAGAAAGCAATACAAAATTTTCTTTTCTTGCATATAGAGTTTGGATATGGGTTATACTTGATCATACAAAATGAAATATAAGTAAAGGTATGGTTTCAAATGTCAGTATAGGTGAGAAATCTCTTAGTACAATTTATTTCCATGATTTTGCAAAGTCATGAAATAAATCAACATTTGATTAAATAGCTTTAAAAATACACTCTGAATGGTTTCTTACTGTCATTTAGAGTGTCACACAGATTAGATGCTGCTACACACATCTGACTGTAGCTGCTCTGTTGTTTGTAGCTATAATTAATTTCTTTAACTATGAAAAAAAGAGTAGCAAGTGTGTTGGCATAATTACGTCCATGTTCTGAAAGGCTGAACATGCAGGAGTTGTGGAGCTTGTATTTAAGTACCATAACATAAAGTTCCCATCATCACTACTGTGTCCCAAAGCTCATTATGGAATGATCTCTTTTTACTGTTTGGAGAGTGTAATTTTGACCCTTGCAAATTTCAATGATCTTTGAGGTAGCTGATTTGGTAGGCGTGCTCACAGCATGTCTCATTCATACTGTGAAGACAGGCCTTTTGCAAACTACACTCAAAGATGACCTTTTCAGGAAAAGGTGGTGCCAGCCACCTTTCTAAAATAGCTTAATGGTGAACTGTCTTGTGAAAAAGCTTTTAACATTGTTTTCTGTATTGGGAAGAGACTCAGCCACATGCTTCCCACTTTTCTGGAGAAGCCAAGCTTCATATTAGTGTGAAGAAGTAAGGGGTCCTTTCCATCCACATCATTGAATCTCTGCTGCTGTGTGCCTGTGAAAACCATTATTGGTCATAGTGCCAGAAGGGAGGCAAAGAGAGTCTAACTTGTAATAACTAACAGCGTGCATCTCAGGTAAGGCAGATTAATTTAATCTGTTTCTCTTGGATAATTTTAGAAAACACACAGAGGTTCTGAGAGTTGGAACCACAGCCTTAATCAGCTGAACATATTGCCCTGATACAGGTTCAAAGTTGAGATTCTGCTCCTTTATTACATGGAAGACGTATGCGTCACACCACTTTAAAGGGAAAGCACTGTTTCCGTTCAATTCCTTGAAATGAAAGTAGAAGGTGTCCATCTTCAAAGTGGTCTCTGGGTGCTGGATCCACTGAATGGACTGGGGAACACTACATTTCAAGGTCTTTGCCCAAGCTCACATTTGGCGTGGACGTTTTCCCCTTTGTCCAAAACATTTAAACATTTCCCAATTTGTATCATTAGCAGCTTCTGTAAAAGTTGTGGACAAAGCTTAAGCTCACTCTCTTGAGACTTCAGAGCAAACTGACTGGGGAAGCCAAAGGGAATACCCTAGTCCGTTCAACACTCCACATTAACACCTTATTTGTGTAGCAGCCTTGCATTTGCACGCCTCAGTGCCCATCCCAATGGCTATGGGGTGGCTGCAAGAAAAGTTATGTAACTTCCTTCATAGCAGGGAAGGTTGAGGCTCTCTGGAGGTTAGCTATCTCAAAAATGGTACTGAACTTAGCATTGCTTAAGTATTTTATTTGATCTAGCTGCAAATGTCTACACTTTGTGCAACAGGCTGCAACCTGAAGTCTGAAAAGTAACTGGCTCCCCTGTTCAGTACCTCCCCTTGATTTCTGCAGTGGCAAGACTGAGCCGCTCCTCAAGAGGAAGGTGAACTGCTGACTGATTCCTTGGGAGGAGAGTAATTAATGATCATCTAACTATCCACAGTTAAACTGAATTCATAACCAGAAAAGGATAATGAGGAAAGGAAAATTTTATGGTAGTGACATGTAATGAACACCCAGTAATAACTAAAACAAGAAGAGTGCTTAAGACTGTATTTTGTGACAGCCTAATTTTACTTAATGAAGAAATATGAAGCCATAGTAAAATTTTGTTGAAAGTTGCAGTGCTATAGATCTTTCCAGAATTTAGAATTTACAGCATATGCACAGAGTTAATACATTCCTGTTATGATATTAAGTTTACAATCTTGCTGACCTGCTTAAACAACGAATGTGTTAGGAGCAAAGAAAATGGGAGTGTTATGTTAGCTTAATAACTGTTCTCTAGATTAACTGTAACAGTCAAAACATTAGTAATTTTGTCACTGCTTACGTGAAGAAGGGAGACCATCGTTTCCATGATCATTGCTCTAGTTGTTTAATTTCATGAGTAGTTTTAGTGTTACTCCACCTGGAGTACAAACATTATTGTGGTTTTGTTATTAAGTTTCCCTAATATAATTTAAGATTTTTATTCTCCTTTTTCTTTTTGGTTTGTATGAAAAATCTGATAAAATAAGAGGAGCTCATGACAACTTGTTAGTCACCAGCATGTGGAAGGAGTAGCTGAATATTGTTTGTGGGGTATCAAAATCTTAAGAAATCTAAGATTTGTTAGATTATGATAACATTAAAAAGTATCCATCCCTCTGTGATGACACTGAAGTGATGCTTGCTCCTACACTGTAAATGTAAGCAACATAAAAGCAAGATGTAGGTGTACATAGGTTTTATATTGCAGCAAAATGACACTTTCCACCTTAGTTTTTAACCATATTTCTTGATGATATCCGAAATTACATTGTATTTTTTGGCTGCCCTTTATGTCAAGGTTATGACTTCAATGAACCATCAGTTGTGATTCCAAAACGTTTCCTGGGATGTGACTGTCAGTTGCAAATTCAACATCATATAAGCATGGTTTGGGTTATTTTCTCTCTAGATGAATTACCATTTCTGTAGCTCATTGACCCTTCACTCAGTTTTATGACTGAGTTCACTCACAAAAACTATGGAATTTTTGGGTAGTATTGACTATCTAAAAAAGCTTCGTCTGCAAACTTTCAAATTTCAATGTTCAGTTTGTTCTCTAGATCATCAGTGAAAATGTTGAATAAAATTAGCCTTAACATTGATCCATTGGGTGTTTTGGGGTATTACTAAGCCTTTTCCATCCTGAAAAGGAACTTTCAGGCCCTGCTTTTTGCTTTCTTATCATTGATGAGCTTTCAGTTAATTAAATTACATTTCCTTTAATGTCATATCAATTTTATTTCTTTAGTGACTTTTAGTATGGAAACTTTTTTAAAAAATTTATTGTAGTATTGTGTTCACTGGACTGCTTCTGTCCACATTGTTACTGACTTCCTTGTCAAACTCTTGTGAGGCAGGATTTCCTGTTACAGAAACCACACTGGCTTTATTCAAGGTTCTACTCCACGTTCAGTGGTTTATTTTTCATTGTAGATTCACCTATCTTACCAGGGATGGAAGGTAGACTTGCTAGTTTGTAACAACTTCTATGACCCCTTTTAAAGAATGTTTGGGACAGGGAATTTTCTGTTACATATTTGAAGATGTTATTATAATATGATTCTGCTATGTTTACATTTCTATACAGTATTTTGTAAAGACTTGACACAGTGCGTTCCATAGCTCCCACAATATTATGCAGTAATAAATATTCCCTGGGGTAAACACACAAAAAAACCCCTAACTAACTTAGCATTGATATTTCAATGTGAAATCTTGGCTTGGTACTACAGATCAACACATTTTTCTAGACTAAAAATTGTCTGGGAATTGAAAACTAGAGTCAGAATCACTGTATGATTTCAGTAGCTTTTAAACAAATATCTCATAGACTTATGCTTTTTCTTGTGCTGCAGGCACAGCAAAACAGTCCCAAGGATGTATGTAAACTCAATTTCCTTCCAATGTATTCTACACTCTACAACTTCTACATTTCCACAACATATACATTACTTAAAGTAAGAATTATAAAATGATTTGTATTGTTTCTTCATATAATATAACAAAGGGAAAGAAACTACTTAAATATAAAATTAAAAAATGCTTTTTATAAATGAGAAGACAGAAAAGTGAATTTAACTTCAGTTTTATTTGAATGCAATTACATGAAAAAAATGAGTTCCATGCAATACCACAACAGCAGTTAGAATGGAAGGTATTAGTTAAGAGAAACGATAAATAATATCTCAGTGCGATGCAACATCAGCCAGTGCATTGAGTGATGAACTCAGAGAAAATTGACAATATAAATTTTGCTTGTACATGGAAAATCAGATTTCAAACTGGCAGAAATATTTTATGCTGAAGTCACCAGACAGACTTTAGCATTTAAGCTGAAAGCTAGACTGGAAGTGTTGACATTTGCCTGATGTTATTGACCTGTGGCTGAAAGAAAAATTAGTAATTCATGTCACACATCTTGAGGTTTCAAGCACTGGAAGTCACAATCTGTTCTGAATTTGGATGTAGGAAGCTAACCAACTTATGCCATCACAGGAATGACTCTTTATTTGTGAGACCTTAGAGATTTGCACTTTTTAACATGATCTGTTGCTTTTAAACACTCTGAAACTGGTATTCTCAGTGAGACCTCTGGCACTTCATGGAAAACAGATTTCAGTCTTAAGTACAAAGGACTGTCTGACACTGCTGTTGTGACTGATAGCTCTTAAAGCTTGACTTGGGAGTAGCTGGGGAAGTAGCTATGCATCCACATCAAAGTAACTTGGGAAAGTCTTGTGGCTCTAAGGCTCTTAATGTCCCGTGGCCAGTTTTAGCAATCTGAGCATGTTTCCATCTGGAGTTTATGGTTTCCCAAGTAAATTTGGCTGTTTACATAGCCACATGCCTGAGATGATAATTAAGAGCTTCCAGCTGCACCTTTAGGTATTGCTAATGGCTCATTCAGATTTGCTGGAGACAGCATCAAGAAACTACTGTATCACATACTGTTGAATGTCAGCTTTTGGCAAATCTTGGACTGCTTTTGTGTCCTGGTGCCTGGTGCCCTGACCATTAAGGTCAGAGAATGTGTAAGTATTTCTGAGGGTCTGATTTTGTCATTATTAACCAAAAATACTTTATATTTAAGATTATGTAATCTTAACTCTGAAAAAATGAAATAAACTGGAAGTGAAAACTGTCCTACTGATAGTTTGTCATCTTGTCAGATCACTCTGCTAAGATGTAATAGCATGAAGAAAATGCATAAAAATTTACATGTATGACAATGCAAAGAACCATTTAAGCTATATACTATTTATTTTTATGTTTTGCCATGCTTCTTCAGTATGCCGCCTTTTTCAAGTCTACTGGAGACAACCAAGTAGAAATATACCTGCCAAGATTATTTAAGTTCTTGACCATAATACACATAGCACATAAATCATGAACTACATCCTAAGTTATAGCCCCAAATACCTGGAAAACCAAGGATAACAGTGATGAAATTGCTTTTGAACTCTGAGTTCAGTCTATTGGAGTTTGTCACAAGTTAGTCTGCTGGCAATGCTTATGATAATGTGTAGGCTAGTAAGGCATAGTTAACGATGACGCCTTATCTTCATAGGTCTCAGCTATCTACCTCCTACTGCCCTCTGCCCTAAACCTGTTACATGAACTCCATTTTTCCAGGCTGCAACAATATTACAGAAAAATGGGACATGTTAGGCATAAATGCATATAAGTCTTCTCTGTGGTGGATCTTCAACCTCCAAATAACCTGTTAAGTGAGGCGTTCCCCTCTACCTGAAAGACTACTTTATAGCAATAAACAGTCACCAGTCTTTCATGAATACCAGACTGAGATCAGACCTAGACCAAAAGTCATAAGCTTTGCCTTGCATGTTTTGGAAGTATAGATATATACCCACCATATGCTTTCTTGCTCATTTTTCTTTTCCCATTCCAGTTCTACTTTTCTTTGTATATCAGTGATCTGTGCTCAGAAAGAGGCTTCACCAAATGCCTACCTAGACACTGTTCTTGTCTTAGAATCATAGAATCATAGAAAATAATAATAGAAACATTTAGGTTGGAAAAGACAATTGAGATCATCATGTCCAACAATTAACCCAGGACCGCCAAGTCCATCACTAAGCCATGTCACTAAACAAGTCTTTGACCCCATTGATACAGTAGATATTCAGAAGAGTAACTGAAGCCCAGCAGAAGAACCCTTTGAGATCAATTTGGCTGTCCTAAACTCACTATTTATACATGAAAGATGGGCAAAAGATGCATTCAAAGATCCTTAACTATCTTGAGGAAAAACTTGGGTTTAAGTGCTACCCCATTCTCCCCCAGTTCCTTGAGCAAAGTCCTAGAACCTGAGATAGGTCAGTGAGATTTTTATGTTCGAATGGCATAGCTGAAGAACACCGTGTGGCTAAATAGAACAAATAGTAATACTTATATACTCTTGTTTTCTAGTTGTACAAAGACTTTAGAGTTTGAATTCCAATTAACATGAGGTAGGCTTTTGCCCAACAGATATGTCCATATTGCACATTTTATTACTCTGTGAAGATCCTCGAGCTTCTTTAAAATGAGCTAAGGATAAGAAACAATGAAGCTACATTACCTGAAACTCTATCTAGACTAGTTTTTCCTGCTGAGAAACAGGCTGCCAATTTCCTATATATGAATGAAAAATCCTTCAGACAGGTATTATGCTGTGGAGAACCAGGCTAATGAAAAAAATTGGGTCTTCTGTGCCGTTTTATACAAATTGATAAACCTGAACTTTTAAATACTCAGAACTTCACAATCTCACAAGGATTTTGCAATACTAATTGTCATGGAGTCTTAAAAATAGGCCTTTTTTGTGTCTGTTCCTCACACCTTGAAAAATATTCATCACTCAAAATTCTCCTTTGGTGGCAGGAATGTCATTCACTTAGTAAATGTAAACATATAACTCCCACTCCTTCAGACTGAAAAATTAATATGAGAGCTCAGTTATTATGGGACTGTACCATGGCAGGTTTTTTTTAATTGAATGCATTTAACACTGCAAGCTGTTATTTTTCTCTTTAAAGTCACAGGAAAAGCATCTAATTAAAGAGAGCTATAGTAGATTTTATTAGGTTTTATTTTATTAGTGTGTTCTAAGCAATTTTATTGACTTTTGTTATCTATGATGGTAATCATATTTTCTTGGAGTAGAAAAGGCGTTGTTGGATACAGTCAAGATCTTTCTGTATGAAAACTGTGAAAAAAATCTGTTTTCTCTGTCTTTGATATTTTGTTCCCTTTGTACATATGGTGAGCATGTAGGATTTTTTCCTTTGTATGTATTTGGGAAAAGAAATGGTAATATTTGTCATGTATACAGTAGTTCTGTGAACCACTTGGGTCAATTAATAACTTAGTGATATTTTAAAAAATATATGCTTCTTTCTTCTTTTAACTAGAAAGTTAAGTATGAATTATGCTATTTTCAGGGGCTGTTGGGGAAGTGGCTTCCAGAATCATAGCAGTTATGATATGCTTTTGTAGCATAACAGTTGAATTGTATTGGATAGTGAGTATCGGATAATGAGTACGGAAGGAGGGAGGCTTCTACAGATTACATTATACCAATGAGGTATAATAGTCTAGAGCACATGAATCATTACAACTAGAAGAGAGCTGAGTGTTTAGTCTGTAGTCACAGGGAAAATGTAAGCTTACACTAACATGATCTATTTTATGTAGGAGAAACATTTTGTTTGTGTAGAACTGTTACTTCTCTGAATATGCCTTCAAAATCTGTTCCACACTCTAGTATTTCACTTGTAAACCATTTTGTAAATAAACGCTTTTCTATGTACTTAGGTTTTATAAACCAGGAGACTGACATTTAGAAGATTTTCCCCGTTATGTATTATTCTTGTGCATGTTCTCTGGGTCCATTGATCCCATGGTATTTCATTCACATGGCTTATTTTCTCTCTGAGTTTGATTTTTCTTTCATGTGTCTGAATGAACTTGGCAGCAGGTAGAAGTATGCTTTGAGTAATAAAAATGACTGGAAAAGCCCCCACTCTACACCAAAGGGAAGACAGTAAAATGCCTAAACAATAATATTGAAATTTGGAGAAGGTAAGAAGTCATATTTTGGGAAAAAACACTCCACAGATCATTTGTTTTAAAAGTGGGCATGAGTATGTGACTTCTTATCAGCTTTCCTTGTTGAAACAGCAGACTTAAGACACGTATACATGGCCTTTCAAAATAATTTGCTCTGGCATCTAAAGTTAGAGATGATTATGTTTTTAATCAAGTGTAAATTAAAAAGAAATGATACAATACTATATTTTGCATACTGTTATAAAATGTCATACAACTCAAAACACAGGGAGTTCTTTACTGCAAAGTTCATCTGAATATATTTTTTACATCACTAGTAATTTAGTTGAATAACTCACAGTCCCTATTTGCCTAATGAATTAACACTGTGATTGTGTATTTGTGGGAATATATTTTTATGTCCTTAAATTATCAGGTATCTGTACATCTCATGGATGATTTTTGAGAACAACTCTTGATATATAGCTTGAACATAAGCTGCTATCTGTCATATTTTAATAGATCAAAATTCAGATACCAGATACTTCTCATGGTCAAAAAGATGCACTTTTGCATATCACTTTAATATATTAGCAAGGAGTTTGAGCTTCTCTTTTCTGTTCATATATATACATTGTGCTCTGAATGTTTGAACATACTGGCTAATAAAAGATTTCTGGAAGATTCTAACATGTGTTTGAAATACACTTAATGTCCTTCATTATTTGATTAACATTTTGATTTGAAACACTTAATGGTACCTCTCAGTAAGAGGAAATCATGTTCCTATACAAAATGGTGCCAGTTCAGCAAAACAATTGAACATATTTTTAATTATAAGCCTTTAATTCACCCTTAATCAAGATATATCGTGGCATCTGAGATTTGACTTAGATCAGACAACACCTAGTACATGCCTCTTTTATGCACAGCAACCATACCATATTTGTGGTCTACAGTAGTCAAGTGTCTAAAATTTAATACAGATTATTTTGAAGAACATTTGGAGATGTAGCTTTTATCTACTCTATTGATGGAACAGCATCACATTATCAGTTGTTATTTTTGTATTTTACTATTCAATAGTATATGTTTTCCTGTTATTTATATATAAAGATGTAATTTTCAGAGTCTGACCTTTTCCCACATATGCTAATGGTAATGTTTCCCTTTGGTTTCTGTAGAAGACCCGGTTGGTCTTGATTTCTACGGTGAATGCTTAACTATGAAGTAAAACTTAACATCACAGTGCTCTTGGCATGGGGTTCATGATTTACAGTCAGAGGTCTGTTGCAGCAAACAGCATTTGTGAAGGGCTGAATTAGTTCTACTCATGCCTTTCTATATTCTTAGAATATCACCACTAACTTTCTAAACTGTACTAGACAGCATTGTCCTTCCCAGGAAAGCAGAAACTGTGGAAGTCAGGGTGTACTCTATCCCCTTTCCATCATAGTCATCAATCTACAACCAACAACAGTAAATTGTGCTGCATCGTGAATGTTTTCTAGGTTCCTTTTTTTTCTTTTTTTTTTTTTTTTTAATTCTATGTATGTTCTTACCGAGTCTTAGAATTAGTTATGCTTATATTCATTTTACTGGTCCTCTAAAGAAGTGTCCCTTTATCATTTCCTAATTGAACATTACTTGCAAAATGTGTACTTAGTGTAATAACTCCAGCTGTTTTATAGTAGGGAAATTAGAAACTACATTCATACCACATTTCATTTGACAATGAAAAGTCAAAGCTAAGAAGAAATCATGCATCATACAGATTAAAAATACAGAATATCAGGATGAGACTGATATAAAACAAGTAACGCCACCCCTTTAACAGATGTTCCACATACGAGAAGAATGGCAACTGCAGAGTACAATTAATTTCCAGTCTTATTCACTTGGAATAGGAAAGAATCTTTTTTTTTTTTTTTTTTCTTTTATGCTGCCTTTGTGTTGCTGTTCTTTATAATGAAGAAGACCATTTAGAGTCCTAAGACCTGATACCCAGGCAGCTACATAAGCATCTCTGCAGAATTTCTGACAGAAAGTGTGAACAGGAGTTTTTGGACAAGCTCCATGGTACCTGAGCCAGTGATAGGAAACAATTAAAGCATACCTGCTGTCCCCAGACCTTTTTCCAGAAGAGGCTTAAATTAATTCTGCATTGTGACTATACCCTAGGAGATTTGGTTTTCAGAAAAACCCACTCGAAGGTTTCCTCTGTGCCTGCTTCTGTGCAATCAGAAGCCTAGTCGTATGCATCACTATTCTTTTAAAAACATAAGTGAGTCAGTAGGCAGTGAAATCAAAAAATGAACATGAGGCCAAAGATGTTATTCAGTCCACATGCTTTCTGCAAGTCAACAGATACTGACTGTCTTTGCCATTAATGTTGCTTGCAGGGAAATTTGTTCATATTTAAATCCCAGACCAAAAATGTGCAATTAACGGAATGTACCTGAAGAAGCTACTACTGATCCCCTTCTTTAGATATTCTCATTAGTTCCAAAAGCCTAAATCCTCTGTAACAGACATAGGCTACTTATTAGTTACAATCATTTTTTGGCAGGGCAACATGGGTCTTTCTAGCCCCTGGAGAAGCCACTCTCTGTGTTTTCCTTTAAACTACACTTTTCTGCACCTTCCTTCCATGTGTTTGTTTGTGACATTAGCATGAAAGTTTGCTTCCCTGCAGATAAGTGACATTGCAACACTGGGAAAAACTGCTTGAACTCACATAATTGTATAATGAATAAATGTTAAAAACACCCTGTATAGACTAGATAAAAAACATTTTGTTCCTATTTCAGTTGAATCCAAGACTCCCATTGATTTCATTAGGAAATAATGCATGATGATGCAGATTAAAATTTGAAATAAATCTGGGCATTGCTAGCATGTGTGCAGTTATTTGTGTAGACTTTTTTTTAATTAGGATCTTGTTACACAACTTTTACTTAAAAATATCAACCTATTACTTGTCTGATGCCAACAGAGGTTGAGTTTTCTTAGACAAAAAACCTAAATCTCAGAAACACACACACACACACACACATATATATATATGTACAAGTATAAATTTTGCATCATAGATACAAGACACAATCTTCTTTATGCAGCTATTAAAAAGAAACTTATTCTAAATCACTTATGCAGTACAACAAAATACCATTCTGCCTCATGGTATGTAGGCACTGAGCTATGTCTGAAAGAAAAGCATCTGTTCCTCCCCTGCACCGAAAATCCTTGGTGATATTCAAAGGATCATCTACAGCTGCACAAGTGAAGTTAAATTGCATTAACACCTGTTGGAGACTGGCTAGAGCTTATGAACATTATACTATCTGGGAAGGAAAAAAAACAACCCATAAGTTTAATCTGGCAGGCTTTATCCAACAGACAAGGTATTATATGTTATCAGCTTACTAGGAAAATGATGTTTTGATTGCATTCCGGAATTTCTGGTGATAGTAGTGCTTTCTTACATCTAATGCTCTCTTTGCTGTTGAAATCACTCCTTGCAGGTGTTGGTCTGTTCACTGTTGCAGTATTTTCTTCTGGAGTCAGGTGCCCTTCTAGCCAAGGTAGTCAAAGGTAATATTTGTTCATGTCCCTAACTGTGATTATATTTCAACTAGAAAAGTTTATAAATGCTCCAGAGACTTAGGGATTTGATATTAAGTGCTAGAGGAGGAATGAATTTTAGTTGTTGGTATTTGTACACTTTTAAGACATTAAAAATACATTTTTGTGTTGTTCAAGGATTCAGAAGTAGGGATGTTGTTACTGGGGCTGCACTCAAAGCATGTTTAAGAAAACTCATGCTTCTTAGAAGTCATTGGTGGTCTGTGGTTATCGATATATGAATTAGCTTAGTAACTGAACTTGGTACTAACAGGTAAAGTTGCATCAGTGGAAAAGCACGCTGTCTGTCAAGGCAGGAGCACATCACTCCCAGGCTTCTTGCTTCAGGGGCTTCTCAGATCAAGGACCCAGGAAAGTAGTATGAAACCTGAATGTAATACTAATTTGATTAAATCTGATGAAAGCCAAATTATCAGGTTGTTCTAATTTGAGTGGATCAAGAAAAACCAAAGTCTTTCTTAATTTCTCATTGCTTGCGAATGACTGTTGATAACAAACAAGGCTTTAATGATCTGAGTGAGGAACTTCAGAGTGGATGGGTTAGAGCTCAGATGAAAGGAAGACACTGTTTAGTAAGTTTATCAAGAAAAAAAGAACAAAAAGAACAAATAGAAGGCAGACTGTCTTTGTATGTTACCAAGACACTGGGTAAAAAACCTTAAGATCTTGGGTCTTTTAAGGAGGCTTGTACTTAGGCACTTTTAACTTTGCAGCATCTCCGATATAAATTTCTGCTAAGTTTCCCAAGAAAAAAAAATACAATAGCTTTAGTAAAAGCACATAATCAGCTGTGACTAGTGACTGGTGAACACTTCCTCAGTTATGAGAGGGAGAGACAACTGTATGTTCTTCATCTTTCAGTTTCAAGTTTCAGTTAAACTAGCTCTTGATATCTTAACAGATAACCAATACTTTGTTCTGAGACACTTGTCTCTTAATATTTTTTTGTAAATGGATATAACAACCAACTGATCCAAAATGTTGAACAAGCTTTTAGTAGCTGGTGGGTTGACTCAGTCTCTCCATCAAGGTAATGCTGTTGAGAATGTGTCTCTAATAGAAAAGAAAGCTCTGTATGCATTGTAGGTGGGTGCATTCCAAAACTTTTTAATTATTGAGATTTTAGCATGTATTTTTCCTGGCACCGTTATTGATCTGAGATGACTTATAGACTATAAACTGAAAGGTTATCTCTGAGCAGTACAAAACTGAACACAGCATTTCTGTGAGATGTTCAGTGTGCTAAATGGAAAGGCCTGGTTCTAGTGCAGTTTGGTTTTATTGCTACAGTGATGGATAATTTGACTGAGAAAATAGAGAGATAATATGATTGATTATCAATGTCTACATAATGTAGATGGCTTATGACGTTTAGCATTTTCTCGGTCCACATTATAATCAGCTCAGAATGCATAGACTGTATGTCGTTGAGCAACAGTCAGCTGTTCAGGAACTTCTGTAACTGGTAGAATGTTCTTGAAATTTTAGAGAGGTGTAACTGCTGCCTATGTCATGTGTTATGATGCCTGTGGGAAATATCTCAAATCTAGTACAAACTTCAGTATCAAAAATTTAAGGAGGTTGGGATTGATCATTTAATATTTGTGTTTGTCCTATCCATATTGCTTTTTATTATACAATAGGACAAAGTCAGTATTATAATATTTTTAAAGTGAAGATTTCATGCAGTTTTATCAGCAATGCTTCTGTACCATTTTTATTCTGGATATTATTAGGATGAATTTATCATGGAATATTGCTGTGTGCTCTGTATTCTTGTTATAAAAAGTTTCATAGCACAGTGGTACCCAGCACATCATCTCAGGGACCTTGAGAAACATTTATCAAAATGATTTGACTAGGAAGAAAAGTGCACCACTTTCAGATTGCCAATAAAAAGATCAATGAAAAAAACACAGATCTTCACATAAGGTGAGATGCTATTCTGCAGAATGAAATTTAGTCAACAGCAATTACTACCTTCTAGTTTTACAAGCAGATGCCACAATATTTTGCAGCCCTCATGCAATTCATCTGCTGACACACAGGATGTTTTTCTCGGTTGTGTGATCAGTGTTAATGTACATGGGATAAATGGACTCTAGAGTTTCCTTCACTGTATCACCAGTGGTTGATTTGCTTTAGATGGCATGAATCTCTGACAAAGCAAATACAAAGGAGATACATTACAGAAAATTCAGGGATAAATACTTCTGGCAGAGGTTTTGTACATGTCAGTTCTCTATTCTGTGAATCTGGGAATTATTCCTCATGAAAATTCAAAGATCAATGCACTATCTACAGAGCAAAGCTTCAGACAAATTGCACCAGGGACACTCTTAGATGGTTTTCTGAAGATTTCATTCAAAATATTTTGCCTGTCCTCTGATGACTGCTCCAACTGATGACTCTGATGCTGACTCTAACTGACCCTGCTGTCCTTTGCCTTTCCATTGATATCTTGAAATAACCTCTGATGTTAAATAAGGTTAAATTCAACCTGGGAAGGGAAACCAAACAACCAACAGCAAAAACTTGTGGAAATAAGGTGATTCTTAAGGCTTTCATACTGCCCACCTGTTTGAATATTCACTCTTTTTGTCTTAACCCCCTACTTTTGTACCCTTTTGTCTTAACTTCCCAACTGGATGGTGTATACTTTAGACCATGGAGTATATAATATTGCTTGTGAGTTTTTAAACATACTGAAGACTTCACTAGTATCCTCCAGGGGCACAAACACCTACCCACACTATGGCCTACTAACAAGGACTAACAATGATGAGAACAGTTTTTATAAATGTCTTGTGTTTTTCACCATCTATCCCACCGTTCCTTGTGACCTGATTCATGATCAGGCAAATGCAGAGCTCAGTGTGTACTTCAAAACAACCAACTTTTACAAACATAGAAATGTTTGAGTGAAAAGTGGTTTTTAACATACAAACCAGCTTTGTGAAATGTTTTTGAAATTAGTGGAACCATTACATTTATTTTTAGCAAACTATTTTTTCCAACCATTTCGTTAAACTCGCTTTGCTGAAAATTGCTTATTTTCTCCAGATTGCTTTATAATGTGTTAATCTACCAAGGTTCTGAATGTATCACACAGAGCATACTTGATTTAAACTAGTTCACAGAGCTACTTTGAGAAGACGTGCACTTTCAGGAATCCTGAATGAAAGCTACTTGAACTATAAGGCTAACTCAGAAAACTATTAACTTTTACACTTTTATTGTTATTGAAGTTCACCTTTAATATGCAAACATATTAGAGACATAGTTGAGGCTACTAAATGAGTGCAAATATGACAGTGAGGACAAGTAATGATTACTGCTATAGACAAATAAATGGTTTTGTTATGCTTGAATGAATATAGCTTCTGTTCAACAAACAAAATCATTGTTCAATGTTTGAATTTATTTCCATAAAAGATGAAGTATAAAGAAAACATCTGTTTGACTGTTGCAGCTAACATCTTATTCTCAGGTACAGAGAGAAGACAGGAATGAGAAAGTCAGGATGTTTTAAAAGGAGAAAACTTTCTCTTACTTAGAAATAATTACAATAGCAAAATCTAGTTTTCCCCTGCCTCCTGCTACAGGATTCATTCTAGGCCTTTTTTCAATCCATGCTGGCAGAAATGAATGACATTGAACTTTAACCAAAGACATATATTTCCCCAAGTTTGTTTTATTAAGGTATGTTAATAAAACAATAATAGGAGCCCATCGTATCCACTTCAGGTTTTCTCTCAAACATATTTGAGTTGTTGCATCCAGGACAGTTCTCTATTTACCCATAGAAGCTAGACCAAAACTGAAGGAACACTGTTAGGTTTTTTTTCCTGTATTTTAAGAAAGGGAAAATACAAATCTAGTTTTAAACAGTTGGTCACCTTTGAACATTTTCTGCTTGTTGGAAGATCTTAGCTAATACTCAACTAGTTTTCACAGTGACCACTGTGATAAATGTAGCCCTTGCTACTTATAATAATAGTAGTTGTGTAAAAATTGCTATTGTGAGTACAAAATGCTTCAGTGCACTTACTGGCACCAAGCCATTCCTCCTCCAGTTTTCCAAGTCTCCCCTCTTACTTTACTGCCTCTGGAACAGTAGTAAAATCTAAGGAGATTACAGTTTCATAAAGAACAACTTTTTCTGGGTAATTGAGTGGTTCTGGACAGATTTTTCTACTTGTGTGCAAATGCAATGCTACAATACTTCTTCCAGTGTGTTTTGAATGGTTGGTACCAATGATAGAACTTTTTCTTTCACAGTCATTTTAGAGTGTAATTTTTAGACTAGAAAAAAAAATGTGGCTTTATAGATATAATTCATACTACACAATTCAATGAAATAATATCTGTTCGAATAATGAGCAAATAATTTATAAGTCACAATTAAATGAGATTTCATTAAGTCCAAATTGTACACAACAAGACAGGTATGTTTTGAATTAAATTTATGAGGTAAATATTTAATAGGGAGAAATGACTGTCACAGTGGTGCTTCTTTTTGTATATTTTAACACTTTGCCTTGTAAGTAGCATTAAACCAAACTAAACTAAAAATTGCAAATTTTAAGATGCTGATACTCTTAAACAAGAAAGAGACCAAACAATAGTATATTTAATTTTGACAGAAATATTTTCCCCCCTTTCTATGGATCATATATGCCTTAGCATAAATGATACAGGAAGAGAATTAAGCTTTTCATAGTAATTGCTAAGTATTCAAGTCAACATGTTTTGAATTTTTGACATATTCTAGATCTTGTCAATCTTCATTTGAATAAATCTCATTGGCCAAGTGAGACAAGTTTAGAGTGAAAATACTGCCAAGTGAAGAGGCAATAAAATGCATATCTACAAACTTACCATGTTTTGGTGGAAAACTAAGAATTGGTGTAAAACTGATTCTAAGGTCATATAAGAACTTTAGCTTTTGTCCTTTCTTAACTATAAATTGTAGTACCCATCATATCACACTAAAAGGCATTTAATCAAAACAAGACTTTCCAATATAAAGTCTGTTTTACTTTTCACACTTTGTGCCTGACATGTATGTATTTGCAGTGGGCATGCACCTTTACACTGAAAATGCACGTTGGTGAAAACATTTTTTATGGGACAATTATTTTTCACCAAAATAGCCTATTCACCAAACACAAGATATTTTGCAGACATTCATCTTTTTCTGCTAATTTTTCAAATTTGTTTGGGTGAAGTTTGAATGGATGAAATATGGGACAATCAGGATCTAATCCTCGATCTGAACTGAGGTTTGGTGCATGTAGTGCAGCATATCTTCTGTCTGGCCTTCAGATTCTCCATACGTGGAAATATGGAAAAGAGGGGAGAAAGCAGAAATGCTGATTTGTATGAGACCCCCTTGATATGAATTTCTGTATTATGATATAAATACCTGTAACTTAAATGTCTCAGTAGATATGGATGAGTAAATGCTTCTATCTACGTATTATCAGAGTGAAAACCCCTCCTCTCATTTAGAAAATAAAATGCAAGTTTTTTTCAAGAATGTGTAAAATTATTTATCTTTTGTCTGATTTTGAAGAAAACAAAAGTAAAAATTGTCACTATCAGACTAGTTCTCCATTAGTGCTCTAAGAATATTATGTAGCTAGGTTCTGGAATGATTCTTTTTGCTACTTAGCTTCCCCATTTGGTCACATTATTGAATGGGTACGAACTTTGGTAGCTAACTGAAACCCAAAACCAATACCATTTTGAAAATCCTTCCAGGAAAGCAGGGACAGCTTTTCAGGACCCAGTTTTCACAATGACGCAAATGTTGGAGTTCGTTTCTATAACAGGATCAACTCTGACACTTCTGTCTTCTGAAAAGTCTTTGGGTCTTTATGTTATGCTGCGCTAAGTTATTTATATTGAATTGGTTTGCAGCAAGTAGGATATTGAGAGTACTGTTAATGAATAGAATCATCAGTTTAAGCAACACTGTACCAAGTTCTACAAAGAGTAATTTACACAGCAGAATGTATACTTTTGTATTTTCACAAACAGAATCACAGTTAAAGTAGACTTTGCTAGTCTAACAGCAGAGATTTCCCTTTTCTTTTTGCAGGCTAATGTCAAATATGCATGTGTGAACATTAGACCAAAGCATGTCTTCCAGTATTCTCCAGGCAGAGAAACACTGGTATATTATAAAGAAGTACCACAACTACTGTGAACTATTACACATCACTAATACCTTCATGTTATGCTGCAATTTTTTTTCTGGGCCTCTCTACCACGTTTGACACTTTGCTCAGAGCACCAGAAATAAAACTATCTGCTATTTATGTTGCTAAGAGAAAAGACTGGAAAAAAAAAATTTAAGACTTTCCACTGGTAAGGTGTGAGTCAGTTATCGAATTTAATATAAACTCTGGACTACCTTGTTTACCTGTTCAAGATCTCTTATATTTACTCAAATTTTTTATAGGGTCAGAGATGTTTTATCCATACCTACATTTTATTATTCTGACTGCTCCCTTGGTGCTATTCTGGGAATTTTTCCGAACTGCTACCATCTGTTCATCTTTGCACATTGTGAGAAAAAGGGGATGCTCTATAATAAAGCAACAGTGAACAGTGCAAGATTTATAACCTGACAAGCAAGTTAATATCAGCTCAATTTCTCTTGCTTGTTAGGATTCTGATTAAGAGAGCAAGCCTTACTCACTAAAAAATTGCAGTTGCTTCAACTCGGAAAAGCCATCAGCTGAGCTGCCTCAGCCACATGGTAACTCTTTCAGAGTATCCACAGTACCAGCCACAAACATGTAACTGCCTTGACTTTTTTAGGCAACTAGGTAACTGGAGGAACTGATTCATACTCTCTCTACTTGGTATTTTAATTGCTTCTAGAAGATTTCATAAAAGAGGATTTTATGCTTATTATATTTTAGACCCTGCCAAGGGTCTATATTTTAGAGTCTGCCAAGGAGAGAAAAGTACAAACATACTGACTCATCTCTTTCTGTTCCTCTCTTCTACCTTCATTCTAGTTAAAACATATGACTGGTTTTTGTTGACTCAGTCCATGGTCTTCCATTATACTAGGAGGTACACCATCAGACAGCTAAATTTATGAAAAAAGCTGGCAAGAAAAACCAGAATATTTTCTTGGAGAATTGCCAAAACTTTTCACGGTGCTATTTCAGAATGTCTTGAAAAATTTTGGCCAGTGTACTCTGGCAAATTCTGAATGTATATCAGGACCTTTAAAGGATAATTCTTGCTCTTCATAAATGTCATTAATGTTCACACCTTTAGTCTATCCCCATACTGTATGTAAGCAGATTTTCTTCTTGCTCTTCCACTATTTCTTAAAGGAGGAGAGAGAGAAATCTCATTTATGTCTGAAATGTTAATGTCTATATCCTCATAACAGGGTGTTGCAGTTTAACCCCAGCTGGCAAAGAAGCACCACATAGCCACTCACTGTCTCCCCCCACAACGGGTTGGGAAGGAGGACTGGAACAGTAAAAGTGAGAAAACTTGTGGGCTGAGACAGTGTAAAAGGCAAAGCAAAAGCCACACACATAAGCAAAGCAAAACCAAGAATTCATTCACCAGTCCCCATTAGCAGCAGGTGCTCAGCCATCCCCAGGAAAGCCGGGCTCCATCAAACACAGCAGTTACTTGGAAAGACAACCTCCACAATGCCAAATGTTCCCCTCTTCCTTGTTCTTCCCCCAGTTTATATACTCAGCATGATGTTCTATGGTATGGAATATCCCTTTGGCCAGTTCAGGTTACCTGTCCTGGCTGTGTCCCCTCCCAGTTTCTTGTGCCCCTACAGCCCTCTCACTGGCTGGGCCTGAGAAACTGAAAAGTCTTTGTCTGGGTATAAACATCACCCAGTGACAATCAAAACCATCAGTGTGCTGTCAGCATTGCTCTCATGCCAGAGCCAAAACATAGCACTGCACCAGCTACTAAGAAGAAAATTTACACTGTCCCAGCTGAAACCAGGACACGGGGTACTGTCACATTTCCATTTCCTCTTGTCAAAGAAGTTTTTCCACCCTCTGTATACTGTAGCAGAGCTTCACCTTTTAAATCCATTCAGTTAATTTATTTGAGTGGTACAGTGGTAGAAGCAGCTTGAACTAGGTGCCTCTGGGGAGAAACCCTGAACAAATGAATTCCTGGGCAATTATGGCCTTGCAATCTGAATTCTCCACCCCTCTCAAGACAGTTCCAGCCAGCAGTAATATTAGGGCCTGGGGTCTTTCCTGTTCCTCATTGGGTGCCTTCATTTTCTCTAGTGGGGGATGTTTCTTTTCTTCTCTCTACAGTTGCAGTTTCTGCTGCTTCTGCTGATGAGTGTAGTGACCTTCTTTGCCTCCTTGTCTTCCAGCTCTAACTGCCTCTTGAAGCCCTCCTTCACTAACTGCTAAACAGTTGACTCCGGACAGTTTCAGTCCAAAATACCTTAACATCTCCCAGCTACGTTGGTTCTTTCATTTCTGCAACCCCTTTCTCACAGCATATCTGATGACATTATTCTGCTGCACAGCCCCAGACAGTTTGTCTCATCAGAATCTTATATTGGCATCTTTTGACTAGAAATTCTGTTGCCTCTTTGCATTATGCTCCCACTGGTTAGGTATGAACTGGGGCCTTAGAGAATCTTACCTGATATGCCAACAGCAAAGAGATTAGTGTTTTATCTGGGAAACAGTGTTAATGGACGATGACGTAGATGAACACAGGGCCCCTCACTGGTGCTGAAAATGTAAGAAAATATTTTTTCGTAGATTTCTTGGTGCTAGAATAGTTTTAGTGTTTTGTTTTGGTTTGGTTTTGTTATTGCTGGTTTTGTTTTTTGTTGTTTTTTTTTTTTTTTTTTCTTCCCAAGTTTACACTAAGTGGTTGTTAACACTGATAAGGGAAGTCACTGATCCCACAGTGACCTATTTGGCTGTGACCAGTTTTGCTGTAACCACTACAGTCAATACAGGCTTCATTCATGCCCACCCTGCTTTTCCTGCTTATTCACCTAATTATAGATTTGGCCTTCTAGTATCTGTAAAGGATTCTTGACTTCTCCCTGCACTAACATGTATATGGACAACCATGAGCCCCTTACAGTTCATGGCTGACAGCTTGGATGTTACAGTAGATCAATTCACTTTTCACAGGGAAGATGAAGAAAAATAAAGAAGTGCTTCTGGGTTCTTTTTAGGATCCATAGAGAAGAATATCCAGTCAGAGAAGGGACCAGTTGGAAGTTACTAATTGAAGAGTAAGAAGTAAGATATTCCAGTGGCATTGAGTAAATGCATCAACAGAAAGAAAAAGCCACAGAATTCTAGTACATATTCTTTCCACACATGCTGCCTGCAGGTTCACCTACTTGCTAGAGATCACCAAACTGTCAGTTGTTCAGTAGAAAATTGTCCAGGACCTCACCATAAATTTAAGCAGAGTGAGAACACAGATCTCATGAGTTGAACACCATGGATGAGATGTCTGTGCAAGAAGGGATGCACCATCTTGAAATGAAACCTCTATATGAGTCACTGTAAGAATCATCTTCCTTTCTGCATAATCAGCTTTAAAACTCTTTCACCATTAGGAGGTGCCCTTAGGGGCATTATACCTGTTCTCCAGCAAGCTCTAAACTGCAGCTCAATTACTGCTCTTTTTGTCCAGTGGCAGATTTGTCAGGGTACAGGTAGGCTTGGTATATCAACACCATGCAATGAGAAGGCATTCAGGCATTCAGGACAAAATGGCATACCTCAAAATATTATATGCCTTTTAAAAATAGGGACAGGTTATATAGATATATTAGCAGATAGTTATATTAACTCTTTATGGTCATGTAATTGGGTTTTCAAAATGGAACATAGTTCTTTGCCAGGATCTTACATGTGGGATTTATAAAAATATATTTCTCCACAGAAGAGTATGGAATAAAGATTTAATAAATCCCACATGTAAATATCCTGACAAAGAATTTATTTTCAAAACCAAGACAATAGAATTTTTTAGGATTGAATATCTTGAAGTTGTTTATTAAAAAGTTTTAGACATTGATAGTCAGCATTTTTGAAGCACATGAAAATTAGTGGGAAAAGGAAACAATAAAAAATATTTTAAATATTAAATATTTATAAATTTTTACATGACCAGTCTGGCAGAAACTTAATAATATAATCATTTTTTTTGGTCACTGAACATGTGGTTTTGGGCTAAGTAAAAATTACAGGCCAAAATATTTCACCCTGTTCTGCAAACTGCTTTATCTGACACAGGGTGAATCATTCAACAAAAACTTGAAAACATATAACTAGCATGATGATTCTTGTTAAGAATAGCTGCTAAGGGTTAAAAAGTAGATATCTGAGTGTGAGCTAGTATTATTTAATGTGTTCTTCCAACATGTTGGAGTATATTTTGAAATACATCTCAGTTAATAATGAAATAAGATATTGTTTGTTGCTGAAAGAAGGGTACACTATTCATGGGAGAATTTGTGGACATGGCTGATGTCTTTGCATTAATAACTTTTTTTCTGATAGATTTTCATTGCTGAAAGTTTACAGAGGCTTTAAAAAAAGTACTGTGTCAATGTGAAATAAAAATACATGCTGGGAAAGGACTGACTGTCATATACATATGATTACATAGGTATGCAAGCAGAGTTGAAGTTAGCCCTTTCCACAGCGAGTATACAGGTTATTGTCAACAGCGGTTGTTCCAGAGTAGGATCAACAGTATAAATATAGAAAAAGAAAATTATCTTCAGGCTTTTTTTCACTGGATTTTTTTTTTCATTCTGATTGGCCCCCAGTTTTGTATTTATCCATACCCAAATTAAGATACAGTCTGGTAGAAACAAGTCTTGTGAGCACAAATTGTGCCACATAACATAATCCCTTTGTTATAAACACATCTGTTATATTTCATAGATAATTTATTATTCTTCACTGTGTGTGATCCTTGCTTTAAAGTCAGCAACTATTTCTTCTTTTAGTGGTAATATTTTTCCCCCCGAGTTATTGATGGAGCAGTTAAATCAATGGCATAGTTGCCATCTCAAATGCCAGAGCTACGCAAACACCAGAATGGCGATGCCAGGTTCCCAAGCTCCCCCAGTTCCCAGCATATGAGATTTTAAAAGTAATTCTTGAATTGTTATACATATCATATGACCTCTGTGGCCCCTCTAGATATTTCTTTTAAATATTAACAGACTATTTTAGTTCATTATGTGGAGACAGAACAGGAGATTGTGTGTCTATGTAACTTTTATTGCCTTAATTGAATCAGTCTCAAATGTATGAGCTTGTCTAGTTTAAAAGAGGTATCCAGTCACACGTTCATCGCATATGTCTGTTTATTTGTGACAATTGCTCCCTAAGAATTTTAACACAACAGTTGTTTTTCAGTTCTATTCTCTGCTTGATTTGTCATGTCTTGTTAAATTTTCCATGTTTTCATGTTAAGTACATGTTAACTGAGTTGACAAGTACAGATTTTCCATATCTATTTTGTACATCTTTGAAAATGGACATACAAAAAAAATCCCACATGAACATTTGAACACACCGGAACATTTCCAGAGGTAGCTTATGATCTGCCCATCCACAATTTGTATACCACATCCACTATCGTAGGTTTTTCCTAGCACATAGAAGAACACGAATAAATAATTTATTGCACCTTTTCTTTTGGTTTTACAAGGTTTCATCTTCTGTCACTTGTATGGCTTTTGTTGAACCACTGTGAAGTTTTTCCATGGGATCACAATCACAGTCTACCCACAGTAAGACTACACAGCTAGACATACAGGAAACATAGTAGCTTTAATTTTTTTAAATAAATAATACATAATGTATTATTTCATTTTACTAATTAGCTTTTTGTTTATTTGTTATAAGTGCAATATATTTTTTAGCTTATCTTATTTGCTTTTATAATCCTGTTTCTTCAAAACTAGCTATAGTAGTCCTTTGCTGTTTTAAACATTTTTTTTCCTGTAGAAGAACAGTAATTTTCATATTTTTATTAACATGCAAAATATGCTGGGTACATGTTAGCAGCCATCCGTTACCCATTTAAAATAATTTTGCACTTCTAGCCACTTTAAATCACTGATGCAGTTGTAGTTTAGTTGATAGCCTGACATCTGTGATGTTCTATGTATGTGCCCTTTTGAATTCCAGTGGCTGACTATGAATCAAGTAGCCATGAACATTAAATTCTTTTATGCTTTGAAATCAGTAAGTTTGTTTTAACAGGAGGAAGGGGAAAGGCCTAAAAATGGTAAAAGAACCTGGTCCTTTTTATTAATCAACAGAAAGCTGACATATGGATAATAAAGCTTTGTTTCTCAAGCCAGGGTTTAGTTATGGCAGCAAGGAGGGAAACTGCTGAAGGGCAGAATCTGACCAAATGTATGTTCTTTTTTCTGTAGCTAAAAATCAATTGGGAATAAAAGTACTCCAGAAAGCAGAGAGAAGAATGAGATGTCTGTCTCATAAAATGGACTTGGCTGTGATTTCAGTAAAGGATGTTAAGGTGCTTGTTGATTTTTGGTTAACATATGACTTCAATCTGGTTGCCAGTGTTTCAGTGACATTTGTCTATCTTTTCCTCATAGTATGTTCTCTTCTGAAATTTGAAATGACATTGTATATTTTATGGCATGGTCCACTCAGTGGACTCGTGATGGTTCATTTACTATGATCTCAAAGCGCAAAATATCAAGGTGACCATGCAAAGGGGTTATGCTTTGATCAAACAGCACAACTTTATTGTTTGCCCATAAAGCAGTGTGAGATAGATAGATAGAGTGACAGGAAGGGAAGAAAAGGTAAGGTAAAAAGAAAAAAAAAAAGATAAAAGAGGATTATAGGTACCACCACAGGTCCAAGGCATCCCTATGGTCCCAGGTCCAGGCAGCATCCCACCAGTCCTTCCAATCGTCATGATCCTTGGTGGAGAAGATCTCCAAAGTTCAGTTGCTAAGGACCCATCTTTTATGCCAAGCGTCACACCTTGTTCCTTCTCTGGCCCATGGATTGTTGCCAGTCTCCACCTTCTTGAGCAAGGTTACCACACATGTCCAAAGAGGAGTGCCTGAGGCGTGGTTTGCCTTAGAGGAGGGTAGCTTCAGACCAGGAGGTGTGTTTTTGTATTGGAATGATATTATAATGAAGAAAGTTCACCTGAAGTTCAAGTTTTTCTGGTTTGTTGCTACGACAGTGGTTGTGATCCATCTTCTGGACAGTGGTTATGCGGCCTTATCGTAGTTGTTCCTTTCAGTCTGAGGTAGCAGGGAATGACATAGTACTCCTCATACCATGCAGTTCTCCTTCTCAGGGTGTTTGTGTCTTGGTGCCCATGAGGACCGCATTCCATCTCCAGGTCTCTGTTGGCAATGTTGAGGCAATATCGTTCTCTTTGGACTGACTCTTACAACTACTTATATATTTTTAAGCAGCATGGATCTGGACAAAACTTTTTTGAGTTTATGATCATCTAAAACCAGAGTTCAATGTTTCAACAGAAACAAAATTTCTACTTGCATTTCTCTGTTCCTTCTGACGGATCCCAGCTATGAAATACTGCTTCTTCTGAGATCAGTACTAGTCAGATGAGGTTTCTCCTGTAGTCTATGGAGCAGTTTTAATAAACACTGTAGTTAGAGCTGCTACAGAGAAAAAGCAGCACTGATAATCACAAATAAGTATCAGCATAGGTTCAGACTTTTTGAAAGAGTCACTGCATAAACAAGGGAGACCAATTTGTCGCAATCTACCCTGAATCCAAAGTGGTATTAGTGAAATGTAATATATGGTATGATACAATACAACAAAAAAGTCTATGGAATGTTTTTTTCTGATATTTAACAGGCTAGATCTGTATTTGAAAATTATTCAAAAATAAAGTAATAACTAAGAGCTGTCTCAGTAGCTCTGGTGCAGTCTTTATTCTACTTGTTCACTTATAAATGATCTGAGAAAGTGAAGAAAAAAACAAACAAAAAAAGAGGTGACATCCTGCTCCTAATTCAGATTGGGAAAGATTTGGCTTTTCAGCTAAAACAGATGTTTAATTCTGTAACCATCTGTCCTTCTCTCCCCTGATCACTTAAGACAACCTGATTTTTTGTACGAGGACAACAGTAGAGATGCAGCAACCTTGCCCCGTGCACTAGCCTGTGTCTTTAATTGTTACCATCTGCCAAGCACATTATTTGATGTAAAGATTCACTACAAGGGAGAAGACAATGGAAAATTTCATTAATGCAATTTTCTTGCAGTTCTCATAATTTCTCTGAGGTAACACCAGATGTCCATTAAAGCTGTTTTTTCCAGTATACTTTCAGATAGATGAGTGGCACAAACAGCACTGTGATTAGAGCTGTGTATGTAATAGCTACCAGGACTCGATGTGTCTACCAAGGCTTCTTTTTAAAATACAAATGTAATACTTGAAAGTAAAGGTCTCATCCTCTGTGGGTATAAGCCAGCATTATTCTTCAACAGAATTGAAATAGATTACTTGGCTACACTGTTCCTCTGCTTGAGTCAGTTCTTTATTTTTTTCACCTATGTGATGTATGTCAGATTCTGGACTGACAGAAATGACACTATAATCGGCAATCACAAAACAAATTTGTCCAGTATCTGCAGACTGTTGCTTTGTTAAAGGAACACAAACAAACAAACAAAACCCAAAAAACCCACAAGAATGGCTACATTATTGGTGAAATGAGGGAATCAGTTAAAGTCAAATAGGCCAGATTCCCAAAACTGCAAGTATTTGGGACATGGTGATGACAGTGGGCTACAAACGTATGTTGAAAAAACACCAATTCTAACAATGTAAAGTTAGAAACAGGTAGTTTACCTTCCAAATGGCATGAACCTTATTATCTAATTGTCAGTGAACAGCTAATATAAATGACATATCTAAGTAATATAATGATATAATAAGTTAAAGCAAATGTACTTTAAAATAAATGTATGTAATAAATATTCTTGAAAGAAGCATAGAAATTTATTTTCTGTTGTCTCAGGCTATACTTATCAGTACTTTTTCCTACATATTTTCTCCCAGCTTTACCATTAGATCTTCTAATGTACTTCATATTTAGTTCTTAATAGGATAAACATTTATAAAACTGAACAACCATTTCACCTCTTCAAGATACACAAATTAATAATAGTGCTATATTTTTGTAAAGAAATTAAAATTACAATTCTATTAAGCTTTATTTTCAGATAGTGAGAATGATTATAGAATAATTCACCCTGGCTTCATGAAAACTGACATTTATTTAATTATTTTGTGGGAACTTGAACACTGAGTGTGTTTTTCTGTTTCTTTTTGATGGAAGAAGTTTTTTTTGGTTGGTTGGTTGTTTTGTTGTGTATTTTTTTTGTTTTTAAGGAACACATATTTTGTAGCCAAGTGCTATAAAAATGTTTCAGCACTTACTCGATAATGAGCTGTTTACATTTTGGAAGGTGTCAAGAGCATGAAACGTCTGTGGGATTTACAGTCTGTATTTGGGTGTGCCAGATGGGATAGAGTACTGAAATACCTGATCAGGGATAAAATACTCGAAAACATTTCACAGGCATATAGAAATGTGTTTTAGCTGGGAAGACAAAACTTTTAAAATATTAAATTATGTACACAACAAAAAATTCAAACCAAAACCAAACAGTTTCAAGATCAGAGAAACACTTGGCTTAAAGTGAGAAATTTAGATCTAATTGGCACAGAATTATGAGAGTGTAAATTATAAATCCCAGAGAATCTGTAAAGTATCAGATAAGCAATCAAACTGCAAAACATCTCCTTTTTGTCCTTTCCATCCCTCTTGGAAACATAGGAAGCAATATGGAAAGGAAGTAGACATCTAAAAAGAAAACAAAAACCAGAACCAAAACTGTTATAGCTTCTTGTGGGTTCTTAGAACTATGTTTAAGCAGCACAATCTAACCTCTTCAGTGATTTCAACAAGAACAAGAAGTCACCTTATCTTAATGTTACTGAAAGCAATTACTCCAGATCTAAGCTGAGTATCTCTTCTCTTCACAATTCCCTCAAAGTTCAATTTATTATGTTAAACTATTATAAATCGTGTGAAACTTTTTTTCTTTTTAAATAAAAAATGCATCAGGTTTCAATAAGCTGAACAGAGGTTCATTCTCAATCAAAGAATATCTGCATCATTTTCCAATGTTGTGAATTGTCTGTATGATAGGACAGGAGAACCAATGTGTTATGATATTAAGAAAAAAAAAAAAAAAGTTATTCAAAAAGCCTGAAGAATTACTACTACATACCAAAGACCTAACTTTACCTCTCGTTTATTTGTGCCAATGAAGTATGGAAAATTGGTTTGGGGTGCCAGTAAACTGCAATGCCTAATATTTCTGTACCACAAAATGGTAAGATTCAGTTTGCAAAAAAATGCTTGGATCTCAGTAAAAAGGGTAATACCCACACTGAAGCTGTTATGTAAGAAAAGTCAGGTTTGCACTGATTACTCATTGAGTACTGAAAGTATTTCTACCCTTCACTTGATACTTCTGACGGAGTAGAGCAGTAAGCAATATTATTTTGGCATAAGCCCACTTTCTTGACTGTCTTATGGGTGATCTGACAAAATAAATTGCTGAAGTCGCTGTTGAACCTCTTCTCTAAACTACCTAACAAGTCAGAAAGATCTTCATTAATTCAGTCCTATTGTACTGAGTGACTTAGTTTGGGTTCCTGATTTTAAAAATAACACAGCAAAGAAATTGAGACTTTCCTTTTGTTGAAAACTCTTTTATTTCCTTACTCAGTCATGAATTTTTGCCCACAAGCCTACAATCTCATTTCATCTAGAAAGTTTATTAATCAGGTTCAGGCTGATTTAATTTTTATGTTGCAATGCTTTTATTTTATTTGTCTGATGCAAAGATAAGATTCTCTCTTTTCAAATGAATTGCAAGTATTTCCAATTTTCAATTAAAAAAATTAAAGAATAGATTCTTCATTATAAATCACACCTCACAAAACCAAATTGCTATTTCTATATGTTGGTGCCTGTTAAGAGTTGCAATATCCCATAAGTATGATCTTGGTATGCTCCTTTAGTGCAAAAGATGGAGCAGTTTATAATTAATATTTTACTCTTTTTTTCTCCCCTGTTACTCTTCTAAACTACTGTCGTCCTTTTCAGAGATAACGGACACAGGAGCAGAGAACAGTGAAGGACTGACCATGTCAAAATTAACAGGTGGTGCAGCACAGTAGCTGCAGAAGAGGGATAAAATGGTGCCAGGGAGCCAATGTCTGCACTACATCTATATTTTCAGCTTGGTCTGGTCCCAAGGAGAACATTAGCTGTGCATCTTCTAGTTTAGTTTGATCCTACAGAATCCAATCTGAAAACTTAAGGACCTACACTATAATAAAAACCTGAGACCAACAGGTTGACGTAGTTGAAAACCTCCTCATATCAAGTAAAGCACTAGTATAAATGTATCTGTACAATGCCATAAAAGATGGTTTGTCAGTTTCTTGATACGCCATATGTCAGCATTCAGGTTTTATTACTTGACTGGCTAAAACAGTTTAGACAAAAAAAGAATGGAGGTAAAACATCAGGAAGTTGAAAATTTACATGAGTATTTTGGACTTTTCAGCTGCCATTACCCCACAGCCTGGTTCTGACACACGTATCCTCAAACATACTCTACTGTTCCTCCTTTACATTTTTTTTAATTTAATAATTTATTTCTTGCCATGTTGACTGCAAATTTTAAATAATGTCCGAATCTGTGTTAATGATGTGTAATTTTTTTTTTAAAAGACCAGTTTTATCCTCCCCATAGATTGCCACGAATCATATGCTTTGCCATTGACCGTGGACTGTTACCTGTACCACAAAGGATCATGAGATTCATTTAAGAAGTTATATAAACCATTCAAGGAGTGGAGGAGTTTCATAATTTTTTTAATATATTTCAAAAGGACCTGGATGAGGCAGGGGACTTGGTGACAAATTACATGGAAACAGCTGAGGTACTTAACATTTTCTTTGCCTCGGTCTCTACCAGTATAACCAGCTTCCAAGAATACCAGGTTCATGAGACCAAAGGTAAAGTCTGGAGCTAAGAATTCCCCTTAATGGAAAAGGACCAGGTGAGGGAGTACCTAAAGAAACTGGAAATACACTGTTCCGTAGGACTTGTCATGTTGCACCCACAAGTCCTGGCAGAGCTTATTGACATCACCGTAAGGCCTTTCTTAACTATCTTTGAAAGGTCATGGAGATTAGGAGAGTTTCTGAAGACTGAGAGAGTAAATATCACTTCAGTGTTCAAAAATGACAAGAAAGAAGATCCAGCAAACTACTGGCCAGTCAGTCTTACCTCAGTCATTGGGAAGGCAATAGAAAAAACTTCCCTAGAAACCATTTCAAAACAATAAGGACAAGAGAGTGATTGGAAATAAACAGTATAGATTTACAAAGCTAGAATCATGCTAGCCAACCTGATAGCCTTCTACAATGAGTTGACTAGCTGGGTGGATGAGAGGAAAGCATGAATACTAGCTTGAATTTAGCAAGGCTTTTGTCATTATCTCCTGTAACATACTCACAGACAATTTGACAATGTACAGGTTAGGTAAATGGACAGTAAGGTGTCCATAAGACTGACTGAAGACACAGATCCAGACGGTTGTTATCAGTACCACAATGTCCAGTTGAATGCCATTCACCAGTGGTGTGTGCCAGGGATCGATACTGAGGCTAACACTATTCAGTATCTTTTTTAATGACCTGGCTGCTGTGATGGAGTATTCCCTTAGCAAGATTGTAGGTGAAATAAAACTGGGAGGAACAGTTAATAAACCAGATGGTTGTGCTGTCATTCAGAGGGAATCTGAGAGACTGGGAAAATGGGGTGAGAGGAATCTCATGAAGTTCAACGAAACAAAAATTCCAGGTCCTATGTCTGGGGCAGAATAAGCCTAGGCACTGCTACACACTGAGAACTTACTGTCTGGAAAGCAGCTCTGCAAGAAAGGACCTTGAAGTCCTGTTGGATAAAAAGCTGCCAATGAGCCAGCAATGCACCTTGAAGGCAAACGAACGGTATGTTGGGTTGCATTAGGGAAAGCCTGACCAGCAGGCTGAGGGAGTCCCCTGGACTCAGCGCTGGCAAGGCTGCATCTACAGAGTGCTGTGCCCAGCTGGGGGCTCCCCAGTACAAGACAGATATGAACTTACTGTAGCAAGTTCAGTGAAAGGACACAAAGTTATTAAGGGACTGGAACATCTTTCATATGAGGAAAGGTTCAAGAAAAGGATCAGGAGCATCTTAGCAATGTGTGTACGTACCTGATGGGATGCAATGAAGAAGACAGAACCAGGCTCAACTCAGTAGTGCCCGGTGACAGCTAAGAGGCAATGGGCACAAACTGAAACATGACGTTTCATCTAAACACAGGAAAAGAGTTTTCTGCCTTCAAAGTGGACGAACACCTGAACTGTTGACCAGAGAGGCTATAGAGTCTCTGCAGATGCTCAAAACCTGACTGTATGTGGTCCTCAGCAACCTGCTATAGCTGACATTACTTGAGCCAGGGGCTTGGACTAGGTGATCTCAAGAACTCCCTGTCAAAACCTCAACATTTCTGTGATTCTGTGTGATTCTGTTGATAATGTGAGCTGGAGCTATTTAGATTTTTAAATGTTGAGTTGCAGGAAAATATTGAGCAAAGTACTTGAAGAGCAATCCTGAAACAAAGATCCATTCACTCTCAGAAGAGGAGCTCATATAGCAAACTCAAGACAGAAAAACATATTTATACAGCCCAATTATAAGCCCTTTAATGTTACAGTTCATAATGGAAGTGCTGGCATAACCTTTACAAGAACTCTGAGAGAGCATCAGTATAATTAAGATAAAAAGAATGACAATGAATCAAAGTTGAAAGAACTGTTTATGTTTCTGCAGAAAGGGAGAGACAGGTCTAACAGGTTAGAAGCATCACTGTCCTTGTGTATGACAGAAAATACACGGCAATAGACAGGCTCATTTTATGATGCACAACATAAAAATAAATAAATAAAACCGGATGTTAAGGGAAATAGATTTCATGCCTTCTGCACTTCAACAAAACAAAAGGCTTGTTGGAAGCATTAGTGAAAATTCACTACAGTATACAAAAATGTAGAATCTGCAGTGATTCTGAGATATTTCTCAATATTTTATGCTCAAGTATCTTGTACCTAGATTAATATTTTAGCAAGAATGGACATTCTCAGGATGCAGTAGGAAAGAGACTATCTAGACATTTTACTCAGAATCCATTTTGGCTAAAATTATTGAAATATTTCCTGTGTTTTAGCCACTGAAATGATATTGGCTAGGGTAACAAAAAATACAACAAAAATTTTCACAAAATAAGGAAGAGGTATAAACAGCCATGTAAAAAAAGAAAAATATATTTATATTTGTTTGATTTAGCTTTGAATATTTTGATTTCTCTAGGTTATGTTATCTAATAAACGTATAGTAGATAAACTCAGAGTTGACCTAAGAGCATAGAAGACATTCCAACTTTTGACAAACACTGATTATTTCATTTATTTTACAAGTTTCATAACACATTTTCAATGCTATCTTGTGCTTGTTGCCATCTCAAGAAACCATTCATGTAGTTGATGTCCATGGTGTAGAGGTATAATTCTGGGATAACAAAGAATAAATCATATCATCCACCTTTTAAAAGTTGTTTTTCAGATGTTATTCATTGTGAGCTTTTTATTTCACCAGGTTGTTTAGGGTTCTTATAAGAATTTGTTTTGCTGTTTATTTATCATATTAAGATGTTGCGGGCAGGTTTCCTTTATGTTATTACTTAAGTCCAAATAAATCAATCTCAGCAAATCAGAAGTATTAGGGAGAAACACCAAGCAGATATTTACCTTTAACAAAAATGATCTATCGCCTTTACCATATTTTTAGTATTCATTACTGATTCCAAGGTAACACCAGCTCCATAACCTAGGTGATACTATTCATGTCCTTTCTTAAAAATTGTGAGATCCATAGAACTTTTTAGAGCTGAATAAATTGCTTATTTTTGGAATCTGTGGTCCTTAGGTAATCATAATCATTAATCATACTTACCAAAAATGTTAGTTTGTTTTGTGGGGTTCTTTTATTTATTTACTTCTAGTAACATCAGCAGAAAGAAAAAGTTCCAGAAGGCCAAATTCCAGCTTGGGTAATGGACTCATTTCTGAATGTCTGGTTACCTCTTTCACTCTGAGTGACCTCCTGACATGTTAGCTAAGCTGCTAAACTAGAGTTCTGAAGTTATGAGTAATTCAGTCTTGTTAATCTTAAAAACAAGTCTTATGACCATTATTTGGGCCATCTCATGTTACCAGTACAGACAATTTAGTACCCTAGGGCGCATTGCAATGCTCCCACTGCTGACTTTCAGCTATATGGTAGATGACAGTCCTTTCATATTGGGAGTGCCTTTGTGACCATGAGCTTATAATGCTGCCACCAGTAAGCACTCAGCACTGCGGTCCTCTGCAGGCTACGGTACAGCAGCATGAATGCCTTTTCTTTTCAATTTCTATCTAGCTACCCAAGCCTTTGCTTTCTAATTGTAATGGGTTCTAGAGTTTCATAAAGCTTCCCCTATTTCACAAGACAGATACAGGTCTCTGCTGATCATTCAGTTTCCTACTAGCAGTGCGTAAAAACATATGTATAGTTCAGAACTTTTTTTTACTGCCTTGGGAGTGAGGAGGATGTGATTATGTCTGAAGCTAACAGGCTTCTAGAGAGGTATCCTCTGATGAGACATGGGTTGCTTAAATTTCAGATGTTTGGCTTTAATTTATCCGCTGTTGCTACTACTGTATAAAAAAAACCAAAACCAAACCAAACAAAATCTGGCCTGAAAGAAGATGTAAAGCCCTAAAAACACTGTACAACTGTTAAAAACTTTCAGACACATTTAGTAATAAATATATTAGGAAAAACAATTCTAAAATCTCTTTCAACAATCATCCAACCAAAAACTCTTACAGTTAGCCTTTTGAAGGCACATGTATTCATAAAATGTGACCTTTGTTCCTCATGGAAATACAAGTGGCACTACCATATCTAATGCAATATAATTTGAAACACATTTTTAAATCTTTCACTATTTAGATCAGAGTATTGCTAAGCACATTTCAGGTAATGTAGAAGTAAAGCTTTATATTAAAAAATTTAGAAGGTACTACAACTCTTAGATAATAACAAAACTGGACAGCTGTTTAACAGCTATTAGTAAGAAATTCAAATTCACTGTTCTGCTACATATAGCATAGTGTGAGTACAGTACTTGACTATGCAGCATAAATAAACCTTATAGTTAATGTTCATCAGGAATATTAATCTCAGCCTTGCCAGAAATTTCTAAATTATTGCCAATTAACAGACTTTTAATTATTTATTCTGGTACTGAAAAATAAAAACCACCACACATTTAGCGACACACCCCGGCTCCTCTCCAGACACTTGCCTCCCCCTTTCCAGCCCATCTCCCCATCACATGCTGCACTCAGTACCCCTGGTGTGGTGGTGGAAGGCTCAGTGCACTAGGGTCAGTGCATGGTACCTCCTGCTCAATTGCTCTGGTATGGTCTCCACTGGCCACAGCTATACCTCCTTTTGCATTTCTTTTTGTCCTGCTCTGGTGGCTTCTTTTCTCCTGTCTGGACTGGAGAAGCCATTTTAACTTCAGACCTGCTCAGAGCAGTTAGCTCTGCTGTCCTGCTCAAGTGGCTACTTTTGCTTCAGCATTTATCCTGCTCTGTCATCACTCCCACCCTGGCAACCTTCAGGTTCCTCTGCTACTCCTTCTCCATTTTCTCTACTGCCCTATCATGGCCTCTTGTGTTCCATCCCATTCCTTAGTGTCTTTCTGTCCTGCTCTGGCATTTTTTCTCAGTAATTACCACCCTTTCTTAAGTTTTGCAGAGGCACCACAGACTCCTCTGGCTGTCACAGTTTTGGTGTGCCACGTATCTGTTTTGTCCATTGTGGAGCCACTGGACCAAGCTGTGGCCAGTGTGGGACAGCCCCAGCCTCCTCCGCTCCTACAGAGGCCAGCCACCCCTGCAGGCAGCCCGCCACTGCCAGCAGCCCGTTGTCCAGATTCCTCTTCCCTATGTAAATACACAGGTTGGGGCAAACCACCCCAATGGTGTACCCTGGGGAGGGGGATGGAGGGTACACAGGCGGGCAAAATGCTGAATGGAGAACAAAAAAATAAAATGGAAATCATATGCAACATTTTCCTAAAAACAGAAAATCACTGTCATGTTTGTTATAAAAGATTTTTTATCTTAATACTTCTTAATCAGTATTGAAGAATATGGACTTCAACATACATTATACAACACTTTTTTTCTCCAAATGAAAAAACACAATGGAAACTTATTTGGTGTTTGCATTAACCACACTTAAGAGTACCTTCAGTTATAGGGCAATAGGATCTTCAAAACTTAAACTTCTCTAAATTTAAAACTTAAAATTCTCTAAAACTAAAGTTATAAAAAACTGCATTGAGGAAACTGAGAAGATACATAAAATGTCATTGTCAGTTTTGCATGTTTTTCTCAGTTTTGTGAACATTGATTCCATAAAAATAGATCTGAAAGATACCTTTTGGATTCAGCACAAATGGATGTTTGGATTACCTTACTTGGGAAAAGGCTAATAGAAGTTATATGAGAGGCTTTCTTAAGAGAGGAGATGCGAAAAAGCAAGGTGTACAGTCAGATTAACAAATTATGAAAAGAACCACTACAACCTAAAATCAGTTTTACAGAGAAATCCATTGTTACTCTTATTTACTTTGTCTAAACAAGTCAAAGAATTATTCTATTAAACTAAAAAAAAAAATAAAAAGTAAAACCAACAGATCTAATTGGACACCATATCTTGACAGCTACATGAATCCATTTAGTGATAAGAGCTCCTGTTAGACCAAAGACCATAGTGGTTTTCCACATAAGATTAGGTATTTACATCCAGAAGGTACCAAAGAATATTTACGGCTTTTTTTTGAAGGACAAAATTTGATCATCAATTGACTAGGTTTAAAAAGCAACTTCTCTCTAGTTTTCTCAGAGGTGTTTCTGAAACTTCTTGGCACACATTCCTTAAGATCCTTCTAGTGTTTTCTACACATCATGTAGCTGACCTTCTTCTTTTTAAATATATATATGGAAACTGGGGAAATTAATAAAGAAATATACTCTTAAAAAATCATGGGCTTTTTGTCCTTTACAGAAAGATCTGCCTGACTTGCACATTTTAAAACAGGCAGAATCAATAGGCTTGGATTCTGAAATAAACAGACCTCACTCAAAGTAATGGTACAAGTAATGGCAAATTACTGTAAGTATTCTTGATTATAATAGTAGTATAGAAGTGGAGAAATCAAAATATCTTTATATTAAAATCAAAACAACTTGGAGAGAGAGAGGGAAAAAAAAGAAATGGGGGAGAGGGGAGGGGGGGAAGGGAAAGAGGGAAAGAAAGACAGGCATTCAGAAAAAAAGGTTTAAAATAGCCTGGAGACAGTTTTCTGGTTGTCTGTCATAATGGTGAACAAGGACTTAGATGATTTCACTGTTTTATGTTTTATTTAGTTCATATTGACAGTGATGTGTTATGAAAAGGGTAACTTGTAACCTAAGGCCCCAGTGAGATGCCTTAATTCAAAAGGCGCGTAGGTTGGTTTGTGCAGGATGAAAAAGCTTTCTCTCAGTTTAGCACAGAAAACATTGTCGCTGTGAGGCTGATGGAGCCTGGCAATATTTGCCTGAGGAGACAGGCATCACTTTTTCCAAAATCTCTAGGACCAAGCAAACACACTAGAGGGCCACATTTCTAGCAGATGTTGTCATAAATGCACTGCTAGACTGGGAACTGGGAGGTATGGCCGAGAAATCTGCTTCAACAACGTGATGTGGAACAAGCTCTATTTTTTTTTTTTTAATTGTCTTTGGAAAAAACTCAACAAAACTGTGGATGAAAATAGAAAGGTCCAGACACGAAGTTAAACAATCTTATACCCTGAACACTAGTCTTTTTCTAAGCAGCATAGAAGGGATACAAAGGACAAAAAGCTCGTAAAAAAAAAAATGAAAAAAATATCTAAGACACAATGTATATTTAAGCATATTTAGACCACAGTTGGGCTCAAGATTTAGGATCTTGGCTTTGTAGTGTTTGCTCTCTAATTAGGTTTGACTTATCTGCATTGAGTTTTTATACCTCATCAGTGGTACTGAAGCACAGACTACTAGGAAATTAAAAGCACTGCCATCACTTTAGCCCAAACAAAAACAAGCAGATCTCTTCATCTTGGTTTCTGCAGTGAAAGGAACTTTACTGTGATAAGTTCTGCAATCCATCTTATTAGATCTTAATCGAGAAAACAGTAACCAAACAGCTATAGGAAACAAGTTATTCTTTTCTGAGTTAGGTTTCACATCATTAGCAAACTGCTGTAAGGTAATTTACTCTATTGTTGCCTTGTCACATTTTTTTTCCCTACCCCTGAATACAATGTAAACATAAACACTTTCATGAGTGTGAGAGTAAGCCTTCCTGTTCTGCAACTACCAGGCAAGGATCCTTCAAGATCTCTAAATTTAGGCAGCAGGAAAAAAAAATATTATTCATTTGGAAGTTCCACTTTGTTTTGGTTTACAAACATAAATATATTAGAATTGCTGCTACTTTATTCAGAACATAGACTAAACCAAGATTTTGAAAAATCTAAAATAAATTATCCTGTAAATCCAAAGCACAGGATAACACCTGGCTGTTCAGAATGAGCTATCCTGATTCCAGGATTCATGAGAATTATTTTCCTATGACTGTCTCTGGAATATACCTCTAAGTTGCCTGTAAGTATCTGTTAATGCAGGAAATTCTCATGCAATCATGATGCAGCACTCTTATCTTCAAAACTATAGGATTTGCATGAATATTAGATGTCAAAAAGAATCATCTGTTTCAAAAAAGCCAGTGCAATACTTCAGTGTAGAAGTGCACAGTCTTCATTCACATGGACTTCAACTGAACACATTCATGCTGCAAAAGGTATGTGCATTTGACTTGAATGTCTGTGTTTTAAAAGGCTTGAAAATAGCTTGAATGCCTTTTTTTATTAATGTTTTACTATATTCACTATACCAAAAAGCTGGCGGTAAAAAAAAAAAAAAAAAAATGCATGAAAACACCATAATAATAAAAAAAGTACAGAATGGTGAAGGTTTGGGAGGGTTTTTTTTCAGTCGTCATGTTCTTTCTCTTCTATGGTTAGCAAATGGGTTGATTCTAGTCGGCATCTACTGAACTGACAAATTGGAGTTTCAGCACAGAGGCAAACAGAAATATGACAAGAAGACAGATCTAAAGATGTCACCAATAGACTGAGTAGTGTTATATTCAGTTGGAAAATAAAATCTTTATTCAGTGTGGAGGATCAGGGTATTTACTACAATCAGTAGCAGCACTTAGGATGGAGGGGAATGGGGGAAGAATTAAGATGCACATGAAGCATGGAGAACAAGAGATACTCTCTAGACTTGGTTGGTTTAGCTGGTGAAATTAGTATTTTAACATGCACTTTTACTAGAAAAGTAACTTCAACGAGTTAGGAAGCTAATAAGTAAAGCCTAGCAATGAGTGATGAACACAGAGTAACTCTGCAACACATTTAAGAGCTAGTTAAACTAATAGAATTGTTGCACATTGTAACAATATTGTATTAAATTTATCCTTACCTTCCCTGAAGTTTCTAACACAGAATGACAAAGAAGACACTAGCATCATTTTTTTTCTGGTAGGGAGAAAACCTTCCATCCAAATTAAATAGTCACCCCTGCAGTGAGATACTGGCTTAGGCTACATTATGAGAAAGTTAAAGATCTAAATATGGAAGGAAAATGTTTCCTGAGGGTAAAAGTCAGAATGACCTTCTCAGTTCCCTGTTTTAATGTTAACAGATTACTGGATTATATCAATAACATCTACAAAGTATGTTGCTCTTTTATCTGTCTATCCAAGGTACATGGGAGTCTTTTATAGCATATGTAGGCCTTGTATTTCTTTTCACCACAACTTTCTTTTTTTGATATTGCAGTTTGACAAAAATCCAATTCCTGTAACACCATGCCAATTTTTATGATTTTTTTTTTATGAAGTGCCCTTTGAAATTCAAAACATTTCCATCATTTTCAAACATAACATCATGTCTTTGGGATTTTCTAAGTACTATGATTTTAAGGGAAAATTTATAAAGAATCAGTCTTTCTATTTTATCAAAATATGATTCCTGGGATAACAACCATGTTGTTAACTTCATTTCACAGTATCTTTTTAATTTTGATTCAAAATTAAAGCTATTTTCAAAATGTCATACTTCTGTGTGAAATTGCCATTAGAAATTCCAAGTTTTATCCAGCTCCAAATATGAATTATTAGTTGGAATAAAAAGCAAATTAAACACACATACATATTTACAGAAGAGATTAATATTAAAATAAATTTGTAAAATAATAATCTTGTAAAATCTGAGCAATATTGACTGTTAATGCTATTATGATTACAGAAAAACCGTTAAATAAACTCTAGCTATAGTCAAAATCTGGGACACCTGTAAGGCAGACATTAAAAGGAATGGGTTTCTACTTCTGAGTACCTAGACAGCAAACAGTAGTTAACATATCTCAGTGAAAAAGAAGTCCACAGTCACTACTGGTTTTGAGCTCTTGAACTATACATGAAGCAATCATGCTGATTTCATTACCCCAAAACAGACATTTAGCTTTGGTTCCAAAGAAGCAAAATTTAAAGAGTTTTAGGGTGTTTTTTTTAAAAAAATCACTACCAGTGCAGAAGTATATTGAAACTATTATGAAACTCTAGGATTTTAAGCTAAAACTGTGCTAAAGTGTAATAAAAATCAGATTTTCTTCATCTCTGTACTAAGTTGAAACATTATTTAATTTAAAAAAAAGTATTTTAAAAAACTAAATTTTATTCTTTAGATCATTAGTTTTTCTTTAAGAATCTATGTCTTTGCAGCTCCAAATCATCTAATGATTGATTTATTAATTATTATACATTTCTGAGGAATTAATCAGATCAAAAGGATATGATTTTCAATTTAAATTAAAAAGATATAAATTTGTTCATTATGAGTTACTGGGTGGGACAGGGGAGGAAACAGGGAGAGAGATAAATACAGAAATTACAGCCTGACACAGGAAGCCACTGTCCACAACTTTTCTATGACATAAATACTTTCTAACATCAATTATATATTTACACTAAATCCCGTCATGAGTCATTGGCAAGTGCCTTTTTCCCCCCTCATTTTAAGCAATGGTTCAGCTCTTTAGGATATGAATGTGCTTTCCTCACAGTGATGAACAATGTATTCAGGATGCTAAAAATGCTTCTGAACAAGTACATTAAGATAAACAACTATGCTTTAGCAATTTATTTCACAAAATTTGAAGAGATAGGATTTCATATTTGTACGGTTTGGACTGAGATAGAGTTAGTTTTCTTAATAGTGGCTTATTAGCTTAATGGTATGGGGCTATGTTTTGGATTTGTGACCAAAACAGCGTTGATAACACATGGCTGGTTGCAAAGCATCAAGGCCTTCTCTACCGTTCAAACTGCTTCACCAACGAGCAGTCTGGGGGTGCACAAGAAATTGGGAGGGGACACAGGTGAGACAGCTGATCATTTCTGATCAAAGGGATATCCCAGACAATACGATGTCATGATTAGCAATAATGCCTGGGGGAAGAAGGAGGAAGGGGGACATGTTCAGAGGTATGGCATTTGCCTTACCAAGACACAATGTTAAAAGTCACGGAGCCCTGCTTTCCTGGAGATGGCTGGACACCTGCCTGCCAGCAGGAAGTATGAATTAATTCCTTATTTTGCTTTGCTTTGACCCCTCTGATGCTCTCTCCCATCCCACTGGAGGGAAATGAGCAAACAGCTGGGGGTGCTTAGCTGTTGGCTGTGGTTAAACCATGATAAGAATACAGGTTTGTTAGACATTACTTATAGCACACAAAATATAATCTCATATTTCATATTATTTTCTATTCAAGTCATAAGTCGTTGTAGCATTCTGTGGAAGCACAGAAAATTGTGAGATAACAATGTGGTGATTTTGACAGAGTTAAAGGTGTCTGATGTCATAACATAAATTCCCCATAAAAGTTAAGGGAATACAGTTTGGGTCATGAGCAAAATAATACGTTTATAAATTACAAGAAAAGAATGACAATATCATTATAAACTGGTAGGGAATTTGTAAGAAAAAACAATATTGTAAGTTAAAAGACAGAAAAATTTCAAATAATTTCTTATGGCTTTTTATTTTATCCATAGTAGTTTTCCAGTTACATGTCAGAAATAGGTTCTACACATTTTGGTCTTGGAAGAGGCAGAGGAAGATGCAGTATGCATGCAGTCATTTGAATGGTTTCTGAGCACTTACCATAGGCTATTGAAAGACAGAAGGGTGCCACTTGCTTCTGAGAATTTCAGATAAATCCGAACATCTCCAGAAGATGCATAATTATTTTTCTGATAAAATGGAAAGTTCCTAATTCTTTTCCTTTTTTTTTCCTGAGCTGAGCTAATTGGAAATTGTTTAGACAGAATAGTTCATTTGAAGTGAAAACCACATAAAGTTATATATATTTTCATTTTGTATGGTTAGAAGCCACACCATTCAAAAGACTTAAAACAATCCATCCAAAGTTAGTTTCAGATATTTAGGTCTGATTTCAGAGGTCTCTGAAAATGGAGACTCCAACAGCATCGGGGAAAAAAGCCTATTCGATGCTTTTTAACTAACAGCTGGAAAGTGGAAATGGTGACTTTTCTTCAGTGGGAACAGGCAAATGCGACAGAGTTCTGTTGTTCAGCACTTGCTGAGCTGATGATTCCTTGACGGAACTAGGCAGATGGGCAAGCCAGGAATCCTGGCCAAGAGTGAGCTGCAGTTGTAGGTAACCATTTGTGAAGAGGCCTCACAGATTTGCGCTGCTTCTTTTTTTCTTTCTGCTAATCAGTGAGCCTGGCAGTGCAGGTTCTGCCTCTCAATAGGGAATGTAAATTATCACCTTAAGTAGAATTCAGTGATTTTTAATTCCATTTTATGGCAAGTTAAAATAAGATTCTTGAAATAAAACCAAAGTAAATAATTAAAAATAATTGTTCACAGCTGAAAAAAACAGACTGGAAAACATAGACACACAGGTTATAGAGCAGCAGTGCAAAGCCTCTAACAAACACCCAGATGTTTTCCTAGTTTTAAGAAATTAAAATATATGATCACTTTATTTAAGGTATTCCTGAATACCCTGAATGTCCCGAGCATTTTAAGTTTCATAAATTCTTCCTTGTGTCTAATTCAGAAACTGGGTGAAAAAGCTACCTTCTCTGCCTCCCCGAGTCAAAGAGCAGGTTAAGCGGGCAGTGAAACAGCTGTGGTCTGGGTGGCACCGCAGTGTTCCAGGGCACAGCTGGCTTCCAGTTGGGGTCATGTCACCAGATTTCATAAACAGGCAACGTATCAGTTGTCCTTTTAGGATTCTGACAGAATAAGGCTTTACTGGCTTTGCTAAATCTGATACTAGGTGAGCAGACAAGCAATAAGACAGGTTGGAAAAAGACCATCTGTCACTTACGCAGAAACCAGTCATGCATTACATTCCCTAGCTCATGAGGAAGAGCAGAAATGGACCAGCTAAAGGGAAAAAAACTGTATTCAGGAAAGTGTGACTCTACTAAATCCTGTCAGGAAGTGAAATACATCTCATCCTACCTTTGAATTTAGGTCTGCTTCCACTTAGATTTGTGGTAACCTAAAATGTGGAAATTTTGGAAATACTTTGCTTCTTAAGCTCTTACAGGGAAGCACTTCACAATAAGAATGTGTTAAGAAAAGCTTCCTGCCTCTCACTTTTCTTTCCAGTGCTTGACTGTCCTCTTGTTCTGCAGTACTCTGTGAATTCAATTCTACATTCATGACATTGATTTATAAACTTTCTTTATTGAATTTTTTTCCCTGCTCCAGCATTAATCTGTGCTTCTTTGGCAGTTATTTTGTTATGTGCTGGTAATAAAAACACATGCTGTGAGTGCCAGGCAGCTGATTTTTTCAAAGGTCAGATCAATTTAAAGCTTCTCTGTGCAAAATCATTTCAAGTTACCATATACCAAGGCAATCCAGATCCCAAAAATACCTGGGTTTGCATGTATTTCTTGCTCTCCATTTTCACTTTTAAGTGGAGATGTCTATCATACTTAGCTTTTGCTCATTACTTTTCTACAGTTCCGTGTGAATCTCGATTTTGTCTCACTAATGTACTTAATGTTTGAAAAACAGATCAGAAAAAACCTTCCAGTAATAGCACTGAAACCTATTGTCTCCAATGACAGCTATCAAATATGCAATATTAGTATAAGAACCTGAAAAAAAGTCTCTCTGGTCCACAGAAAGGCACAGTATGATGACAACGGGAGAGTGAGGGGGTTAAATACTCAAATGTACTTGTCTAATCTTCAGACCTCAAATTCTTTCTTATTGGATAGAATTGCATCTGAAAAAATATGAATATAATAGTGTGAAGAACTGTGATTCAGTTTTGTGGAGGAGTTTATACATTAAAACTTGTTTTTCTTCTGATCAGCAATGAAAACCAAGCCTTTGGAATTCTTCTCTGCAGGGAATAGACCCTGGCTATGCAACAGCTGTTGGAGCCCCGGGACTGAAAGCAGTAGCCACACCATGAGCCAAGGGGGGATGCTCCCAGGTCTTGGGGGCAGTGAACCATGTGTCAGCCTGCTGAGAGGGCTGCTGAGGAGCCAGGCAGAGAGCCTGGCAGAAATGCAGGAAGATTTTGAAATCTGCCTGGTAGCAGTCAGACTGAAATTCTGCCAGTCTTGTCTCTGGTTTAATTCTCAAAACTGAAGAGGATGAATAAAAAATATATGTTTGAAGAAAGCAGATTTCTTTGGCAGGATAATATTCTGTTGAAGGTTTTTTGGCATCAAGTGTACTGTGGAGCAGACACTGTATTTGGCTTAGGTGCCCAAGGTTTTGGTAGCATAGGGGCTGTACAAATGGCTTGTGTGGTCAGGGACTGCACCGTGTTGGACACAGCTGTTCCAGTCAGCTCCAACGAATCCGTGGCACTGCACAGCTGAGCCCCTCAGCCAAGACCGTGGCACCTCTGTGGAAACATATTCAAGAAAGCTCAGAAAACACCAGAGAAGAAGATTATCCAGGTGCCAAGGCAGATATTCACTCACACCCGTGGAAGACCTATACTGGAGCAGCTGGGTATTCCTAACAGGAGCTGCAGCCCTTGGAGAGCCAACACCAGAGTAGAGGAAAAGTGGGAGCTGCTGTGTATTGACCCCCTGCTGCACTGCTCCTTGCATCCCTGTAGGCACTGAGAGTAGCCAGCAGCAGTAAAATGTAGGGAGTGAGGGAGCCTACAGAGAAGGAGTGAAGGTGAGCCTTGGAAAGAGTGGAAGAAAACCTGTGTGCTTTAATGTTTGCCTTTTCACTCCCACACATCTCAATCAGTAATTATTTCAATACATCTATAGATCTATAGATACATAAATTGGTGATAAATTAAGTTTCCCCAGATCAGTGTGGTTTGCCTAGGGTGGTAATTCATATGTGGTCCACCTGTCTCGGAGCTTTCTTGCTGCTGTTCCTTCGGTTCCCTTCTACTGTCCTGCTGGGACAGGGGAATGGGGATGGGGAGAAGGGGACATGGTAAGTTGGAACAAGGGGCTGAACAGGGGTTTGGCTGTTATCTAGGGCCAGCCCTACACATAAAAACATTGTGTAAAGCTCATTCACAAATTAAAAGGTATTTCCCAAAGGAAAGGTGTGCCATTCATCAATAGATTTTATTGATGGAAAGCCAACATGATCAGCTATCCCATCCATATGCCAAATGTAATTCACAGAACTGTCCTTCTTCCATTACTGCTTGAAGAAAGCAAAAAAAATCCAGTGTCACAAAAAAATACTGTTGTGGAAAAGTCTGCCACAACTCTTTCTACAGTTTTTAGTGGTTAATTATCATCCAACTTAAGGTTTGTTCTAAGTCATAAAATTATCATGTTGTGCCTTTTTTCCTAATACCTTGCCACTTCTGCTGTGTTATTTCCAAATCCAGCACACAATCCTTCTTTTCTGATATGTTTTTAGTCTCTTTTTAGGCTTTAGACCTACTACTAGATGCCCTATAACATTGTTTTTCAAGTTTTCATTCAAAAGCGCTTTCCCTCTCTTCTATTCACGTCCAGTCTGAATTTCACAAGTGCAGTCCCTGGAGTGTGGCACCACAGTATGCTCTCAGCATGTGTTCATACCATGGTATCTGTCATTGTCTCCCAAAACTAAAGCAGCGTGTACAGGTGTTTCTCTTGTCCTCAATGTTGTGCAAAGGAATTACTCTAAGGAGAAATTAGTGATCCTCACTCTTATAGCTGTTACTCTACACGCACATGCAAAGCAACATGTAGTCTTATAGCACAAGGATATAGAACCATCTTTAACTGGCAGCTCCTAGTTCTTAATAGATTTTGAGTTTCATCTGTTTTGTATTTCTCCACAAGAAATAAAGTTGTCAACTATAAGTTAATTTAAAAAAGACACACAAAAAAAAAGTTTTGAACCAATAATCATGGAAAAGGAATTGTATAAATATCCAAAAGAAAATGCCTTCACACTTAAGTCAGCAATATGACCAGACATAATTATATCTTATTTATTTATGTTGTTCTATATTATTTGTAGGAGGAAAGTAAACATAGGAAATTTCATCTATAATACTTTTTTTGGAACACTGTAAATGCCTGAGAACAAGGTGTTATAATGTTTGCTCACTGATAACCAGAGCACTGTTATGCTGATGCTTTTATGATAACAACTTGAAAGAAAATCCCATGGAGGTTGAATTGGGTTCAGAAACCAGTGTTTAAACAAAAGTTTCCTTCATTCCCATCCAAAATAATTCCTGCCATAATGAAAGAACTGCGCAGAGACTCCAGCATAATAGTTGACTTATGCATGACACTACGGAGTGGACTTACTCATTTTCTGGAAAGGGTCAGTAATGACATTTTTAAAGGTGAGAGAGGCTTACATGTAGGCGTCTGTGGCTTTTCTACCTTGTCAGAACAAGAAAGGAAGTAGTAGTTGCTAATTTCCTCCTCAGCATGTTCAATGCTTTTATACTTTGCTGGTTTCCATCATGCTATCCATTTAAAACTATCAACTGTAACTAAGGCTGTCGGTGTTTTCACAAGCAACTTGCTATCTCTGAATTTCCCTGACTGTCATTTCTTAACACAGTGGGGTGACCGTTTCCTTCCAAGTTGAAGAAGAGTCCCTGATAGTTTCTGCTACTCAGGAGCCATACTATGCATGTGTGCACTGACTTTTTATTTATGCATACATTCTTAGGTGTAATTTCTCTAAACATAATGGGACAAAACTTCTCACATGGATAGCCCCTGCAGGGCTCAAGGCTGAGAACAGCAATAAATCATGATGGAATTGTAGTCAGTGAGGTAAAAGAATTGTATCTTGAATAAAATTAACAAAAAACTAGCATAGAATTAGCTCCCGTTTCTTTCTCTCTGGCTCTCTACTCTTTCCATACATTTTCTTATTTCTTATTCTACCTTAGTACATATTTTTCACTTGGCTCTCCTCTATTGCAGAAAAATAAACATGTAATTTGTTAAATTAGGACTCCACCAAGAGAAATTGGCAGAAAGCTATTCTTTGCACCAACAAATCTAGTAGACACATATTTTTGTATCTACAGACAGTGACTGCCAGAATGGTAAAACAAATGAGGCATGAGCTTTTAACATCTCACAGCAATGCTTCTGGAAATCTGGCAAATACCACAGCTCCACATTTTGTAATTTTTATGTGAACCTTCCCCATTTTCTTTAAACTAATTCATTTCTGAGCACAGTTTTTACTTTGCATAATTAATATTAAATTAACAGAATTTTATGTCAAAAAGTTCCCAAAATATGGATGTAGGAAATGACAATTGATGGTTGATATGTAAATGTAATTGACAACTTTGACTGCATTTGGGAATTTCTGCATTCAGTTAAGGATTTTCTTTTTAAGATTATCTTTAAGGTTCATGTGTATGTGAATGAAAAAAAATTGATTTGGTCTGTTATTTCCTAAGTGTCCCTATACAGATTTGGTTTAGTGCCTGGGACACAGAGAGATTTTGTATAATATAAGGAAATAAACAAAATTCTGAAAAATTTGTTATTGTATAACTTCAATAGAGAGATTCCTGGAATTTCAGGTGGGATTTACTTTTAATATTTGAATCAGCAAACTCATTCATTTAAGCATGCAATCTTCCACCAATATTGTAAGAGTTAGTCCAAAGAGAACGATATTGTCTCAACATTGCCAACAGAGACCTGGAGATGGAATGCGGTCCTCATGGGCACCAAGACACAAACACCCTGAGAAGGAGAACTGCATGGTATGAGGAGTACTATGTCATTCCCTGCTACCTCAGACTGAAAGGAACAACTACGATAAGGCCGCATAACCACTGTCCAGAAGATGGATCACAACCACTGTCGTAGCAACAAACCAGAAAAACTTGAACTTCAGGTGAACTTTCTTCATTATAATATCATTCCAATACAAAAACACACCTCCTGGTCTGAAGCTACCCTCCTCTAAGGCAAACCACGCCTCAGGCACTCCTCTTTGGACATGTGTGGTAACCTTGCTCAAGAAGGTGGAAACTGGCAACAATCCATGGACCAGAGGAGGAACAAGGTGTGACGCTTGGCATAAAAGATGGGTCCTTAGCAACTGAACTTTGGAGATCTTCTCCACCAAGGATCATGACGATTGGAAGGACTGGTGGGATGCTGCCTGGACCTGGGACCATAGGGATGCCTTGGACCTGTGGTGGTATCTATAATCCTCTTTTTTTTTTTTTTTTTTTCTTCTTACTTTACCTTTTCTTCCCTTCCTGTCACTCTATCTCACACTGCTTTATGGGCAAACAATAAAGTTGCGCTGTTTGATCAAAGCATAACCCCTTGGCGTGGTTGCCTTGATTTTTGCACTTCAAGATAATATTAAATGAACCATCATGAGTCCACTGAGTGGACCGTGACAGTAGTGGTTCACATATTGAATTAATAAGCAAGAGTACTGGTGTACCGTACACAATTTATTTCAAATGTTTATTCTAAGACTGTGCTAATATCAATTGCTCTTGCTATTCAATTCCATTTAAATGATGAGTGAGTGTAGATTTCTGACAGCTTGAATTAGCAGCTTGAATTGGTTTAGGATCTTGTCTGTGCTACGGTGTATTTGGGAGACTTAATATCTTTTACTGGTACAGATGTCTGTGGGCCTGATACAGTGTCCCAAGTAATATGTTCCTTGTGCAATAAAAATTTTGACTTTTCGAGCAGCAGACCTGCTGAGATTATTTTTTTCAAGCTTGACTTTTTTCATCATTTTTGTCTCCAAATCTGTTAAATCCAAGAAATGAAACTATATAGTAGCAATGAATTTTTCAAGTACTGCAATAGCTTTTTCTTTTTTAAGATCTTTGCATTACTTAACCTACAAGAAGAATGCATAGAGAACTGAACATCAGAGTCACAGAATACAGTAGTTAATTTAACATTGCACCAATATTTATTGCTGTCATATTGTACCGCTAATGTTTACCACAGAATATCTCCCACTTGTTTCAGTGATCAAAAAAGGAAGGAGACTGTGTGTGTACAATATCACACTGTTTCTTTTGCCATTTTTTAGGTAAGGAAAAGAAAGGAATGAATAAATGATAATGGACAGGAGCACAGGGAGAGGTAAAGAAACATTGCATTTTACCATCTACGTGAGGCAACCTATAAACAAATTTATTTTTGCCAGTGTTATAGTTACCAGCTGAAGCTAGCTATTTTGATAATTACCATTATTAAGAATTTACCTGAAGTGAGCTTTGGTATGTTTAGGAAATTAACTCTGTTTTGTATTTCAATATATATATGTTGGTGGATATATTTTTTTTTTAATAGAAAGTAAATTTTATGTTCTGGATAGGAGTTAGTAGAGACTAACAAATTTGGATATAAACATGGATTGATTTTGGTGCCTATAACTGATGTAACTTACATGTTCAATAGCCTGATTTGCTGTATTTAGATGTCCAAGTAAAACACACTGTGTCTTCAACTAAATGCAGGTGCAAAACTGTTATTAAAATTGCCTGTAAGAGGGAAATACACAGATAGTGGTATTTTTCCATTTCTGTTTTCCTCGTGTTTCCTGAAGTGTTGTTTTCATATTGTGAAGCTGTACTGTTTTGGCATCTCATACCAGGCCAAAGTGGTTTTGGTTGTTCCACCCTGATGACTGTGAATATTAAGAAATTTACTTGGGTAGTGACTAGGTTGTGCAGGAGGGAAAATAATAGGTTAATCATTGCCTGTGCTTTCAAAGTTGAATATATTGGCTATGCTGGTGATAATTAAGGAAAGGATTGTTGATATGTCAGCCTATCATCTGCCAATAGCTTACTGATAAATAGAAATGCCCATGAAAAAAATCTGGGTGAAAACAGATCTAATTTTATTGGACTAAGCTAATTCAAAGCTTCTTAACATATAGGCTAAATTGACTAAGGATAAGGGACTGGACCCTGGCTGGTTCATATATATAAAGAGAAGAAAGAGCAGAGAAGGCAAGCCTGTCCACATGTACTTGCTGTCCTATTGTGGCACAAATATGTAATGGATCAAGAAACTCATTGATTATATTGCCACCTCTGATAATCTACTTTCTGAACACTCATCCACTTTGCTGTGGTCTCCAGCTTGCTCTAGGAATGATTATGTTATTATTTTGCCAGATCAATAAAATAAATGCAGTTCAAATTATGATTAATAAAAGTTCTATTATAATAATATTAATTTACTTATAACATGGAAAATACTGTTTTTTGAAAAAAATATGCTTTTTTTGGTGTTTATACATTTGTTTGATTCACATTTTCACAGAGATATGACTAATCTGGCAGGCAGATACCTGCTTCTAAAGCATGTTGCCAGAGCCAGCCAAAGTGTTTGGAGCACATCAGAGATTAAGGATACAAGTGTAACAACACCTACAAGGAAATCATAAATCTCTAGCCATGTGAGAAGCATTCTTCCATGTTGCTTGTGTAAATAAGGTGGGGCATGAACAAATCATACCAGAAAACCTTGTTTCTTTGTGTGTATTTTTTTTTAACACTGACTTTTCATCCAATCATTATTTCAGAAATCTATATATTAAGATATGATTAACAAAGTTGTTATGTGACCCTAGAATACTCATACCTTTGAGCATTTTTCTGCAGAAACAAGCAGGACTTTATCCTGTACTAATACAGGGGGAATGCTACTACTTCTACTTAGGGCAGAGTGGCTGGAAAGTGCCTGGTGGGAAAGGACTTGGGCGTGCTGGGTGACAGCCGGCTGAACATGAGCCAGCAGTGTGCCCAGGTGACCAAGAAGGCCAGCAGCATCCTGGCTTGTATCAGAAATAGTGTGGCCAGCAGGACTAGGGAAGTGATCGTCCCCCTGTACTCAGCACTGGTGAGGCTGCACCTAGAACCCTGTGTTCAGTGTTGGGCCCCTCACTGCAAGAGGGACGTAGAGGTGCTGGAGCATGTCCAGAGAAGGGCAACGAAGCTGGTGAAGGGTCTGGAGCGCAAGTCTTGTGAGCAGCAACTGAGGGAACTGGGGTTGTTAATCTAGAGAAGAGGAGGCTCAGGGGGGACCTCACCAGTCCCCACCTGAGAGGAGGCTGTAGGCAGGTGGGTGTTGGTCTCTTCTCCCAAATAACAAATGGTAGGACAAAAGGAAACAACCTTAAGTTACACCAGAGGAGGTTCAGGCTGGGCATTAGGAAAAAATTCTTCACTGAAAGGGTGGTCAGTCATTGGAACAGGCTGCCAAGGGGGGTGGTGGAATCACAATCCCTGGAGGTGTTTAAAAAACACATAGATGTGGTGCTCAGGGACATGGTTTAGTGGTGGACTTGGCAGTCCTGGGTTAATGGTTGGACTTGATGATCTCAAAGGTCTTTTCCAACCTAAATGATTCTATGATTCTATCATTCTATAATATTTTGTCTGCTGCTCTGGTAAAGAAGAAAAAGCCTTCATGCTTTTAACATAGTTTGTTCACTATTTTAAATTTTTTAGGTCCTGAATCACAGTTTTATGTCTAGGTTTCCTCACATAACAAAGTGAAACTATCAAATAGACAGAACTTCATTAATTTTTTTTCATATATATATTTACCTAACATCTTGTATTTATAGTGAAGCATAAAGTGGTACTATAGAATTTTTGATTGGTATTAATCATGCAGGATTCTATGTTCTGTAGGTTTGAAAAGGTAGCAAATAAAAGAAGATTAGGAATGTGCAAAAATATCTTTCATTATTAACATAAGGGCTGATAAGGATAGGACACTTCTCATAATTTTATTTTACCCTTTCTGAAAGAAGTTTCTGAATTTTCATTTGTCAAAGATCTAAGTTTTACAAGATGTGATACATTTTGCTTTTTGGAAGGGAAATACTAAAAAGGGTCAGAGATGATGCCTAACAACCTGGGAATAGAGCTGAAATTTAAATTCTTTTTCCTTAGCTAAAACATTACAAATAAATCTCAGTGGGAGCGCACGGCAAGAAAAAGACATGGTTATATGTATTGATTGGACTGCAGTTCACAAATAGGTTGACACTGACAGTGTTTTAACCTGGAAGTGGTCTTTGAAGAGGACGTAGCCGGGCTTCAGCTGTAGTCCTTCTTTAATGGTGTGTTATAAAATGCTAGAAAATTAACCTTACTTTCCCCCTGTAATTCTTGCATGAGGATTTTCTATGACTGAATAATAAGTGTTCCACTGATTAATTATAATGGATTGTAATTTACAGAAATCTCAGTTTCATATGGGTTGGGGAAAAGAAAACTTTTAGATTTATTTTGGGGAAATTTGGTCACTGAAAAATGTATTATCTTTAAGCACCTCTTTATGCTGTATCGCTGGAGCAAAATAAAAAAAAAAAGCCAGTCAGGATTCAAGAAAACATTGTACTGATTGAATGAATGGATGCATTTAATTCGTCCTAGCAAGTGCCATATTTTTCATCTCTGTTAGCACTGCACGTTATTTTCATTATTTTTAGAAAAAAGATATATAAGGGAACAATTATTAAAATAAATCAGTGGTCATGGCTGTAGAAATTTCAGGTTGTGGTTTTAGGTTGCTAGCACATGTATAGTAATGCTTTGTAAACTGATTCCTTGCTAGGCTAAGTGTCAGTAACTCCGGCCAGGGGTTAGACAATGAAACTCCTGCTGTCAGGATTTGGTAAACCCACTACATTAAGTTCATCACACACAGTTAATCTTACAGCCACACTGATTGTGAGCTGGCCACCACCCGGGAAGATGTTGCTGTCGGTTTTTCAGCAAGGTCTAGTTAGCATCTAAACATCTTACCAGGGAAAAATGGACTCCAAACCCCCAAAAACTTTAACATATTTCATCACCTGCTTCCTGTCCTGGGCAGAGCTGCCAAAGTCATTGCAGCAGAGTCACAATAGTTTACAAACCAGTGGTCTGCTTAGGTACACTTATTCTTTTTGTGGCAACTTCACAAAAAGATGTGTGAATTATGAAAATTGAGATTACTTTATCATTTATGTAGGAATGTTTGGGGGAAGTGCAGGATACAGCTGGTGTTCTGGATTTCAAAGGACAAAATAACATCTCTCTTGACAGTGAAATATAGCAGGAGGCTGAGAAAGGGCTCTGAAAAACAGTAACTGTTGCTACTGACTGCAACTTGTCCTTTGTGCTTCATTAAATATTATGGAGATATTGACTCATTGATAATTTTGAAAAATTGTTTTGCAGAACTTGTGACCACCAAAGGCACGAAACTTTGTGTGCTGAAGTATGTTTTGCAATCATTCCAAGCAAAGTTGGCTTTTATGGCTTTTTTATTATAGAAAACAATCTTGGGCATATTTCTGTACCCATGCATTTAAATCCACTTCTCCAGTACAGACTGGAAATTATCTCAGTACAGTCTATTAAACACTTATGAGAGACAGACTTTAACAGGACACTTTCATTATCTGGAATAAACTCCCTGTTATACTGAAATATTATCTGTTTTTTAATAAAATTTTCACACTTTGTCTTGAAAAGCTTTGTCAGTCTATAAAATTGTGATCATTCATTTTCATTCTCCACCATACTAGATTGAATGTCCTGCATTATATGGCTTTATTTTGATGAAATATTTTTCAGTAACACTGACTTTTGTTCCCTTAGGACTTTCATGAAAATGTGTAGCACACGAAGCCATACTAGTAGGAAAGTTTAAAATTAATACAGTAACCTCTTCTCCTCTTGCTCAAAATAACTGAATTTAAAAAGTATCCATGCTGTTTTAACTATTTTCTAGAAAAAAACCCCTGTAGTTTTATGTATTACTTGTACGTACTTTTTTGCATAATTACAGAACTAACTTTAGATCCTGTCTGGTATTTCTTAATAACAAAGAAAGATAATGGGAACAACTAATATCTGTCTCTCCTCAAACTGGAGTGGTACTATGTTTCAGAGTGGAAGTACACATTTTGAACAGAAAACAATTTTGAATCATGTGTTAAATAAAATATATCCCATGCATGACTAATATTTTGTCAGACTAATAAAGATTGCACAAATATATAATGCGTTAAACATTGGCTTATCCTCAAACTAGAATTGCTTGTTTTTTCTTTGCATTCATTCATCTGTTATATGATCTATACAAAGAGAACATAGTTCAGTGCTGCTTAAATAGCTCAAAATGTAAAAAAAAATAATAATCCATAATGCTTTTGTAAAGATACGTTTGTAAAATATGTCTTGTATCTTTTGTTTTTAGCAAGGTTCTAGCTTAGACTCACAAATTCCAAATCAGGATGTCTTCACAGGTTTTGTTCAGAAATTTTTTTACTGTAATATAGTCAGCAGAAATATTTCAGTTAAGTATAGGTTTTGCTAAGTTATTATTTTGATACATCGATACACTGAAACTTTTACATTCACTGCAGGGTTTTAAAGTTAGCTTGTGATTATCATGGTACTAAATTAAAACATGAGTGTCAATGGTATCAACAAGTAAACATATTAGGCATTAAAATTTTGGATAAATATAATCCATGATGTCTCCCCAAAACACTGACCTTTAATTACATGAATCACAATGGATATGCAAAAATATTGTCAACTGTGCTATACAAGAATCTATATATTTTACAATGAATACCTTATTTTTTGTCACAATCTTTCACAATCACAATTTTTCCTCTCTTCCTCTCATCCCCTTCAGTGATTTACTATGGGTCATTTAAGTATTTTTACCTAAATTTTTAACAGGTTCATGAACTACAGGAAGACCTAGAAGCCGCAGTCCATGAGGACTACTTGCTGTCATTATAGTGATTTCCGAAAGAACTAAACAAAACACAAAGTAGATAGTGGCTGACAGGTATCAGCTTTTACTGCTATGTGGTATAAATAAACTCATAGCTCTATCATCTAAAGTCCATGTTTTAATAATGAAAGGAACATAGGTATCTAATAAGTATTACACCAGGATAGAAATTACCCAATAATTTGTTTCAGAAATAGGCAAGGTTTTATCCTGTTGAAATACTTTCCTAGTACCACTTTTACAGGTAAGCAGTTGCTGTCATTACTACACAAACATAATGGAGTTATGAACTGCAAGGGAGTTTGGTCATGAGGCCAAACTACTCTCTGCAGCAGAATTTGGCTGTCAGGCTGAACTTTGGCATATACTCACAGAGAAACAGAATTCTCCTAGCTGTATGCATATGCTACAGAATTATTTGTGACTTAAATCCAAGTAAAATACTAAACTGAGTTTGAAAATATTTCTTTCAGGTGTGGTGTTGTAGCAAGTTTTCAGGATTCATTGAATTTAGAAATCGTGTTTTTTTCCACATTACTGCACTCAGAGCTTAAGCTTAATCATCTTATTTCTGCCAGCAGTGAGGATTCACTGGAAATTGTAAAGGCCCACATCATAAGGCATGCCTTGATGACCAATGTGTACCATGAAGGTGTCTTTAACCTTTGAGAGTGAAAGGGTGTTATACATGGGAAACTGCTGAATCACAATAATTTCCTACCTACCTCACAAGCAGGTTCTTTGATATTCCATGGCTTTCCTCCACTTTGGCACTGCAGCCCTTTGTTTGTTTTCTGCTTGGGTGACAAATTTCATTCAGTGCATTTTATTTCCAGTAAGTGTGATGGACTGTTCTCTAGTCTCAACCAACAATTACAAACTCAGCTTGTAGCACATAAGAACCTAATCAAGTCTTATAAGACTCACTATTTCAATTTTCACAGGCTCTACCTTTCATTTCTGCTCCTTTTTACCCATCACTCAATATGTAAATGAATGTAAATATAATAGTCAGCCATTATAGAAGTTTCTTTATTCATGAAGAAGAGGAGCAAGATACTTCTTTACTGATGAATGTAAGAGTCCTTAACTGTATCATAGGGATATTGAATTTATTTTCTTTTAAGTTGTCACTCAGATGTGTTGTTAAGACATTCATTTGCCATAACAGTTTTTGAGCATGAAAATCATCATCTCAGTGATCCAGTTTCAGATCCTTGGGATAATAATAATAATAATTTTTAGTTACTACTTCAATAGATAATATATTAAATCAAAACAGTCATTTCTGTTTTGGATTCTGAAATAGTAAGAGGGCACAAATTCATGTCATCAGGAGACATTTGTAGAGATTTCAGAGGAACCTGAATTTTCTTGGCAGCTAGAAATTGCATGAGAACTTCAATGACCAGGCTATTTGTTTTTGGTTTTGTGTTCTTTTTTTTTTTTTTTCTTTTTTTTTTTTAATTTTTTTTTTTTTTTTTTAAGATTCTGTGTGAATTAGCTATTTGACTTCAAACATCTTTTTGCCTCCAGACTTAAAAATTGTGTTACCAAAAATCTCTACTAGATTTGTGACTTCTAGTAGAAAGTGTTTGGCTTATTTTAGCTTTTAGATAAAAAGTTTTGGGTTTTTTTTTTAGTGATCTTAGCCTTCCTTCCAAATATTTGCGTCTGAACAATTTCCTATCAAATGTATAGTTTTTCTATAGAGTTTTAACATGCTTAAGTGGTCCTGTAATTTTCATTTATTTACTTCCTTGCAGACTTTCAAAAATGTTCCAAATGCCTTCTAGGTGAAAAGAATGAAACGGGATGAAAAGAGGATGTCTGTTTTGACTCTTGCCATTTTTTCTCATCATAAAATACACTCAATGCATGTATTGAAGTGAAGAAGCCAAATATTTGAAGATGAACTACATTATCTCTACCAGTGAGACAAAAAATTAATACATTTTTTAGGTAAAAGGGATATTACATGCACAGAATAAGCTTTATTTATTTCAAATAAGCCGTATACTATTTCATTCACTGATGCTTTATGGAAGAAATAAAGTTAAAATCCAGTCTCCATGGCACTTGAAGTTACTTAAAGCAGTAGATCACACTTAAATTTATTTCCCTCCTTTTTACCTTCCCAATAACCTTCCAAATTAAAAGAGATGTAGGATTTTATAAACAGGATTTACTTTTCTTAGACAATCCTGCTTCATCCTTTGAACACAGCTAGGTGCTACCTTGAATAAAGAAAAAGATTTGTGGAAATTTTGTGATGCTATGAGATACAATCAGATGAGGACTGAGGTGCAAAAAAGTGGCAGAGGCAATCTTAATTCTGGCAGCATCATTCCCTCTCTCAATGATGCCAATCTTCTCAGTGACAGCCTAACTGAATAAGTTTCACATTTCATACTAGCTGAAGATTATGGGAAAATATTAGAGGCTGTTGAATTATCGATAGATTCCTCTAGGTTACATGATGGTCATGGTTCTAGATACTTCAGAATCTGAAATGCATATATCTGCTTGATTCTTTACATTGGATTCTCAGTTTGCTAATACGTTAGACTTATCTTTTTTTAGTAATGATTTGTCCAAGGGCTAGCTAGAATTGACTAGGGTCCAGAAAGCTCTGAATTACGAGTTCTGTGTTCAACTTATCTCTATAGATGCTGAGAGAAACTGAAACAAAACTCAGAACATGATGAGGTGCTCAACATGCATCTCCCTTGCACCAGCGGGAACAGTGTCTTACCTGAGATTTTCTATAATGATGAGGTAGATGAAAATTGAAACAATGAAACCAGGAAGGAAAATGGAATTATGTCATCAGCGTAAGTGCTGAGACTTTTCTGACCCAATGGTATGATCCCTGCCTCATGTCAGTGAGTTCCAGCAGGTGTGCTTATGGCCTTCTCTAATTATATATATAATAACATTTCCTACTAGGAAAGCAACATTTAGAAATTCATGGTGATTATTGCTCTTTTAAGGTGTCTAAACTATCTTAACCTTCAGTCTCATCTTCTCAAGGTATACAGTAATTATCTGAAAATTAAATGTTTTTCATCACTTAAATAACAGTTTCATGGCCTAATGAAGATAAACTTTAGGTTTTAATTACAGAAGAAGAAGCACAAATTAAAAGTCTAAATAAAATCATGTCAGCATAAGTCAGAGTTCTATTGCTGACTGAATGACATCAATGTCTTAAAAAATCTATTAAACAATTTTCCCGGTGAAAAAACAAACTGACATAAAAAAATATTAAGTTAAATTCAAATAAATTAAGTGCTAAGTCTTGGAGAGAAAAAAGAAAATACATTCTTAATTAATAAGGATTTTTTAATTATTATTTTTTAAACAGACTACCATATTGGAAATATGAGAAATTATTATAGCTTGTTAAGTGTTGCTGATGAGAAGGTACTGTGCATCCTTGTAACAGAGCAGGTTGCAAGAAGCCCTACGCAAGTTTTAGATCAAGCACCTACTCCTATCTATAAATCTAAAAATGGTTTAAGCTATGCAGTGTTTTCTAAAGACAGTTGTTCATGAAGAAAAAATATCTTTGAATAGTGTCCTATATTAATTTTCCTTTTTCAAGCAATATTTTATTCATCATATTAAATATTTGTTTCATGTCATACGTCGTAGAAAATTAGATCAAGTAAGAGATATACAATGACATGTGATGGGAAATTCCACTGAGAAATGAACTGACTACACATATTTATATGTAAGGAAATAAATACAGAAAATAAAGGGAAAGAAAACTCTAAAACTACTGATTAACAGAAATTGCCACTACCTCAGATTGCTCTTTCATGGACCTTCAAAAGCTTAGGAAGAATATTTTTCCAATACATTGGAATCATAGTTTTCCCCACTTGATTTAACAATTCCTTATAAATTTTCTCTAACTTTAAGCAAAGCAGATTAAGGGTTGCAAAACTGTAAAATGCTAACTGCTGAATTTAACTGCACCTTGACAATATGCCAGTCTGCCACCCTTCAAAGAGATGTTGCAGGTCATTTGTCTGTATCTGATCCTTAATTAGCATGATGTTTCAGCTCGTCAGAAGCCACAGTTCATCAAAGGGAATGACAGGCCTTGACAACATGATATGGGACTCAAAGTTTTGAAGACATTTTACCAGAAGATACCTAGTTAAAAAAAGCTGTATGGACTTGTCCAAATCCATCTTCTTTATGTATGTTATGTGGCAAATCTTTAACAAGGTGAGGAGTGTAATTCAGCAGTGTAATGAAAGGATTTAGTTCTGCTGCAGAAGACCCAGCCTTGCATATTGGGTTCATGTGTCTGCTTGGTTCATGAACACCATTCAGTATATATGACAAGGTCATACCGATATTACAGCCATGGTGAAGGTTGCTGTCATCTGTATAACCACATTTATTTTGCAAAATTCCTTGGAATTGTTTTCCTTTATGGTAAGTGTAAAAAAATTAGAAGTGACCACCATCTATTCCCTGGTGTAGGGAAAAGTATACCCAGCAGCACAGTACTTCCATTGTGAAATGAGTGGTTTGGGTTAGGTGGCTTTAAAGCGTAAGACCCTCCTGTTGAGTAACGAGGTTCAGAATGGACCCCTTGCTTTCCACACTCTTAATGGAGTTTAGGTGGGCTAGGGCCAATCTTAGTCTCAGACTTGGACAACGGTCTATATTTAAATGATGTCTAAGATTTATTCATTGTTCATAGATCATAGAATTGAAGCAGCACTTAATCTATGATTAACATTTACAAACTTTATCAATAGGATTTACTTAAATTGCAAGAGTAGCTGAACTATGGATTCAAAATTTTGATGCTTATACTAACGATGAGGTATCTAAATCAATTCACACACGCATGCATACAAGCACAAAAAGCATAGATATACAGAGTTATGTACACAAATATACAAAGGTGTAGCTGTTAAAATCTCCTCTCGAGTTCAACGTCTTTGGATTTCTCAATAGGAGCAGGGGTATCAGCCCAGGCCCTACTGCTAGCTTTCTGCGACGGTCCTCTGGCATCACAGACTTGAGAGTACACGAGTGTCCCACTCAGACAGAGATGCTGGTCATAGCCTGCTATGGTCCAGGACAACTCAAAGGGTTGTCTCACTTAGGACCACTGTTTATACAATAATGAGGTGATTGGCTTTAGCCATCTGTCAGTTTCCATCCTGGCCATAACTTGAATCGGTAAATTTTCAAAATCCACTAACAATGGTAGTGTTCCACTTAGCCAGCGATCCAGGTCAGGAATGCCTCAGAGTTATCAGGGAATAACTGATTGTCCCCTCTGTCACCCCCTACCTTGGTCAAGAAGCAGGAAGTCCCGGTACAGACAGTGCAGATCCCCACCTTAGCCATGCAAGAGTTGCTGGTATGATCAAGGGGTGCTTAACCGCCCAACTCCCTACACAAATGTCAGGGCCTAATGGGGATTCCTGAGGTCATAAAGCAACCCAGAGAAGGGGTGAAATGCACCACCGCAATCCACCCCACTACTAAAATCAGTCCACCTCTCTCATAGAGTGGCGGCATGGTTGCCTCTTGCCTTTATGCTTATAAACAGAGAATGTCATATTCCAGCTGTGATTTGAGAGAAGCTTTGTGTTAGTCTTCCTGCGTTAAATGTGACCAAGCAGTGTTATATATGTGAGGAGGTTTTTGCAACAGCATCATCCATTTAGCCATCCTCCATACTCTAACATATAAACCAATGCTCAACATCAATCATAATACACCAGGAATTAGTAAAATTTATGATGGGATGCAGCATCCCATTTGAAGTCCCTGTTGCTGTTGGTTACCATCCAAATAAAGTAGCCTACCTATGATGTTCTCCATCCTTCACTCTTTCTAGGACATGATGTATCTCCTCTGCATCATGATGGATGGTAATCAGGGTTTTTTGTCAGTTTTTCTGGATTAGTTTTAGCATTGATTCCGGTCATCATGTTTCAACAGTTTTCTTACCAAGGTAAGATACATTCCAATGGAGAGAGTAAATTCTGATAGGATGTGTAGGTTGATTGTAGCAATTGATTGTGATGGGAGCTGAATAGTTAAAGTTGTATCCTATAATTTTGGTAAAATTACAAATACAGATATTGAGTGTTTATATATCTCCACAGTAGTGGTGTCTGTAAGTTAAAAATCACAAAGAGATCTCATACAAACACACCCATTTCCAACATACACAAGTACAGTTTCAGAGGTTTCACCAGGATGTGTTTCAAAACCACAGACATTTTGTTCAGTGTCAAGACAAATGTCTTGGCCCTAATAGTATTATTTTCACAAATAAATCTGTGTCGTTTCCATATGACACATGCATAAAGATTGACAGTTTGCCATTTGTCTCCATTTTGTTGGGTCCATGCTCCATAATCTAATGGGTAGAGTACAGCTGTGTTGTGGTTTAACCCCAGCACAATGATTTGGTATATTGTGTATAATGAAACATTGTGTATTGCTAAAACGAAAGCTGTGGCTTTACTGTCAGTAGGGTCATAAGTGAAATTAACTAGGTGCCACCAAGACCGGAATTTTCTTTCAAATTTAGTTGCATTATCCCAAATTGCCTTTTTAATTACAGCTATTAAGGTACCCTCTTCACATTCTCTTACAACTGCTGTTACAGTAGATTGCTTCCACAACTGGGAAACATGTATGGTGCAGAATGCATAATAGTTACTGTATTGATTAACATAAATAAAAAAGGCGAGGGTGCCAACCCTGTTGGTTTAGCTTGTTGATGTGTGAATCAAATTTGGTTCATGCTAGCCATGTAAGAAGGATAAGCAATCTTGATTTCCAGGGAAGGTGTGCTGGTATAATTCCCAGTACCATTTCTGGAAAGGGAAAACAATACAAGTCTTGACAGGGTTTTTCAAGACCGATTAACCCTTAGTGGCTCCACTTGTTTAACTTCTCAGACCAAAAACAGAAGTCCCTTTTCCAACTCAAAGTACTTCTGTTCTGTCTCCTTACATGCAGTTGAACTGAATAATAAAGGTCTTTTTGGTCCTTTAGAGACAGTTCGAAATAAGCTTCAGTAAGTACCACACATTCAGCAAAACCTTATTCTGCTATAATAGGATCAAAGGGGAGTATTGATCCCCAAGGACTGATATGTCTTTAACTCCTGTATTGGAGTTACATAAAGACTGATATGTATTTAACTCCTGATTGCCTCTTCTATTCTGAGTTCCATTTCCACAGTTTTTGCTTCCTTAAAAGTGAGTATAGGGGGCAAGCAATGACAGAAAATCTAGGTACACTTTCTCCAATACCTTAAAGTACCCATAAACTGTTGTAATCCTTTTCTAGATTGGGATATCTGCAACTGTTTTATTTTTCTTAAGATATCCAGAGGAATTACTGCACTGCCTTCTATCCACCAAGTACCCAAAAATTTTACTTCTCTACTTGGTCCCTGACATTTCTTAGGAGGGATCTCAACTTCTAATTCATGTAAGGCTTGCCACACTGCCCTTGCTGTTTCTCCTTCCTCTTCAGGGGAATCTCCTCTGATTCAAATATCATCTGTTCTGTTGGGTTGACCCTGGATGGATGCCACCAAGCTGGTCTATCGGTCCCCTCAGCAGAACAGGGAGGCAGAAAATAAGATGAAGAAAACTTGTGCATCAAGATAAAGGCAGTTTAATGAAGCAACAGCAAAAGTCATGGGGGCAGAAGCAAAGGAAAACAAAAAGATGTTATTCTCTACTTCCCATCAGCAGGAGATGTTCAGTCACTTCCCGGGAAGTGGGCCTTCAGAACGCCTATCTGTTGCTACAGAAGACAAATGTCATAAATAATGAATGTCACACACCCCCCATCACACCCTTCCTCCTTTCTCTTCACTTTTATATCTGAGGAGACATCATACAGTATGGAATATCCCACTGGTCACTTTGGGTCAGCTGTCCTGGCTGTGTCCCCTCCCCAGATCTTGCTGACCCCCAACCTGCTGGTGGTGGTAGGGCGGAAGGTTGGAAAGACTGCCTTAGTGCTGCGTGAGCACCACAAAACTGGTGGTTCCGAGCTATCAACACAAAGCACAGCACTATGAGGGTTGCTGCGGGGCTCTGCCAGACCCATACATCTATATATGTAGTTTCACGTCATGATGACGTGAGATTGTAAAAGTTCAGCAAGTGCAACATGAGTAATTGTGGGTGAATGTTTATAACCCTGTGGTTATACAAATCCATGGATGTGTGGCTGCCTGCAGTGTGCCTGCAGTTACGGCTGTGCTTTTGGGTACTGTAGCTGTTAGTGGGGTCATGTTGGCATTTAAATGCCAGTACTCAATTGTAGGACACCACCTCCCATCCAGTTTTTGGACTAACCAAACTGGTGAACTATATGGGGACTGGATTCTGGAAATAATATGTAATTTTTCCAAGTCAGCTATGGCTTCAGAAATGCCCTTTCGTGCTGCAGCAGAAATTGGGTATTGTGGCACATGAGTAAACTTTGAGGCTACATGCACTGTTGCCTCCCACCATCTATTAGGGTGAGGGTGGATGTTTGAACTGGACCACACACTGCCATCCAGTAGATGCCAGGTTCGGCTGTTTAAGACAACACCCAAATTATCTCCATTGCAATCTTTAACTGCAAAGTGAGTAGCTGACATGTGCTTCTTGCCCAGAAGCCATAAATTAACTTTTGCAGTTTGACACAAAATATTTTCTCTGTTTACTCCAGTGAATTAACTCTTTGATGTGTGGGTTACACACCCAGCTTCTTGGGATACTGTTCAGTTAGTATGGAACTTTGTAATCCTGTATCATCTAGAAATTTCATTAATTGTTGTTGAGGATCATGAGAACCGACTGGAATCAAAATATGTTCTGCTTTAATGATGGGTCTAGCCTTTAGGAAGAAGGGGTTATAATTTCCTTCATCATAGTCTAGGATTACCACAAACATAACCATCCCAGTCCTCTGGGGACAGAATTGATTTCTTAATTTTCATGGGACTAGGTAGGTGTGAGGCCTGCATGAGCACCACCTCAAGCTTTTCTTCCAGCTTTTGTGTTTTTTCCTTTTCTTCCTGTAACTGTTTCTGCAGCCACTCAGTTTTCAAAGCTAGTATTAATTCAGCTGCCTTTCTGCCTTCTATTTCTTTTTTAAGGTGCTGTTCCCTTTTATTACTATTCTTCCTATTCTGAAAGGTGGCTTCTAAGCATGTGCTTAAAATTTGCTATAATTCCTTTTCTTTTTCCATATTTTATATTGCCCCTGGGGGTCTTTATTTTTGCTACAGCTTTCCAATCATGCCAGTTATCATAAGCTCATTCTTCTGAGAATTTAGGACTTGGATTTATTCCATGTTTTTGTAAGTAATTAGTGATAGTGCTTACCCTCCTGTTCAGTAGGTCAATCTGTGGCAAAATGAATCATTTAGGTTAGGCTGCTTAGAGTCACCAACAAAGGTACTAGCGAAATAGTTCTAATATAAACTTGTGGCAGTGTGACTTCAACAAGTTCGATAGCAAGATTCATTCTATTACCTATTGCATGAATGAAACATGCAAAGGAAAATCAAGTTAGAATTGAGCTAACAGCTTTACACAGAGACCGAAGACACAAAAGGATAAGGGAGATCCATCCACAGAGCCACAGGGTTTACAGTGGTTAGTTGTTTTCTAGACTCTTGATAGAGTTCAGGTGTGGCTAGATCTACTCTATCATCCACTATACCAACATATCACTGAAGATGGATTCAGTGTCAGGAAACAAAAAGAAACTTGTTAAAATCCAAAAATAATTAACCGAAAAATTTAATTTAGATTTTTGCGAGTTTAGGGTTTTCTTTCTCTTTTAGATGACTGTTGTCTTTTTTATGAGAGAATCTAGTAGTAGTCAAAAATTTGGTAGAGGACAACACATTGCAGGGAAGTTTTTAGAAGCAAGAGAGGAATGGTTAACATATTAGCCCAAGTCTTCAGCTTGGGTATCTTCTAAAATTCTTCCAGAGGGAAGATTTATATGATTCTAAATAATGTTATTTAAAAAGTAAGTTAAGAATTAAAAGCTGTTTGTAAAGATCTTTTTTCCTAATGCATGGTATAATTTTTATACATGTTTTATATGATAACAAAGTTCTACATTGCCAAAATAAAGAAAACATCAAGCTAGAGAGTGGGAACAAATACATTTATATGTAGTAATTTTTTGTGGGTATTAGTAGGTATTAAATTAGACAGTTTATTCACTGTGTGCTGAATCTTGTGCCTTGGCAGAGTCAAAAAATAAAGCTCTTGTGAACTATACAGTCACATTAGATTTTACATTTATTACAGCCTCTTCTGGTCTAAAAAAGTGGTCTGTTAATAAAAATTACCATCTCCAAGGTTGAGTAAGTCTTTAATTTTTAGTAATTGAAAGAAAAAACGTGGGATTCAACCTTTCAGATATGTATTAGATCAGTTAGTGATTTACTACTTTTCTAGGGAAGAGAAATATTTCCAGTTGTACCTCTACTTCTATAAGGAAGTGAAATGAATGCTCTCCAAAAAGATTTGACATAATTTTTGTAGTCATTCATAATATATATATATATCATAAATAATTTTTTTGCTTAAGATTAGTATCTCCCAATATTTGTGTTGAATCATATACCATTGGAAAGAATTGTTCTGAATGTAACAGCTTTCCTGGTTTCAAACACATACACACAAAAACATTAACTTCCAGTTGCTTGTAACGAGAAAGTTTATTCTGTATATTAAGGTTGATATCTGGGTAGTTCAGTCCTCAACATAGCTCACCTTATATTTTGGACAAGTATAATTTTAGGGAAGCAAGACAGATGTATTCTAGGAATTATATTAACATGTGAGGGGCATTAAAATAGTTATTAAATTATTTGCCTTGACTATACTTGGTTGCATTTAAAAATTGCATATTCTTCTGTTAGACCTGAATTAAGACTGCTTATAGTTATGAGTTGGACAGAATGAAGTTTTCTCAGGTTCAAAGATATGCTCAGGCCACCTATATGAAGGACTTTGAAGAGGGAGGCAGCTCACTGAAGAGAGAAAGTCTGGAGGCTAGCAGCACTGGCACAAATCAATCTTTGCTGAGTTTGGGCAAAATCAAATTTCTTCACGTTCATAACTAGCAAAGTGCATTTTCTTTAAAAAAAAAAAAGACACTAATTAAAAGTAGCAGAATTAGCTGATATGAGCATAACTGCATAAAAAAATCTCAGCAGCCAAGCACTCTTACAATCACTTGGTTCTTACAAATGCAGAGGACCAAACTTTCTATCACAGGAGCTTATTAGAAATTCCAGTATGTGTTAAAACAGTAATAAAATCTAATCTACTAAAAAGAGACATGTATTTAACCACAGTAGGTTGTCTTAACCTGGATTAGAGCTGTGTGTCACATTCAGCTCTTTCTCTGAACTCCATAGAAGGATATTTAATCTTCTACTGACACATGTTTTCTGCTTCTTCACTATCAAACCTCATTCTGAGAGAAAGAAAGGGGCATCTTTCTATCTTTCCTTCTTATTTTCCCTGTCATCTATCACCCGAGGGATAATTCACCTGATTTTACAGCAACACAATCTTGACTCCTATGCCATCTTCCAGGTCTGGAAGATACGGAATAGAAACAGAAAGCAAGTTGGCTCCACGGGGATATCTCCAACAGCTAAATACATTTAAGCCCCATTTTATGTACTGGCTACAATGGAAGGAGTCAATGAAAGTGAATACAGACTTTTCACAAATCCAACACTGTTCTTCCAGACCTTCTCTCTGGTGCCGTATCAGTTTCTACTAAACTGCATGCAAGGGTACAGTGGGAAAGCATAGAATAGAGCAACAATGGGTTGGTAAATGTTATTAGGAGAAAACTGACAATAGCCCATGAATGACTGCTAATTTAATTTTTATCAATTTAAGTGAAAGCAAACTTAAGCCAAGACTAATATAACAAGTAAGCCTAAGCATGGCTAATACAGACCTAAAAGAACTGAAAATTATGCTTTATTTTACCACAGAGAAAATCAACCACAACCATCTTCTCTGCCATTCCAATGATGGAATTTGAAGTGTGTTGTCACTTCAGGTTTAGTTCCACTAAATAATCTTATATCAAGCATTTATTTTCTATTCTCGTTATGCTACAGTGGTGAAGAGCTCTGATTGACCTAAAAGGAATACGTAAATGTGGACCAAAACCCACATCCTGAATATTCTTATCCTTTATGCTGCTTTTATTTGCTCTCTCTTCACTTTCATCATTCACTTTGTATTAAAAATGAAGGGATTAATTTTAAATTAATGCATATTATATGACTACTTGCAGGTTATGAATCTCAAAATGGTATTTTATTTGAGTCATAGGGACCTTTTAAAAATCATTTCCAGCCAAGATTCTTCAAATTATTGATAAATACTGCTTAAATCAGCTAGTGATTTTATAGAATAGAGGACAAAGAGAATGAACAGATTTTTTGAGGTTAGGAAATAATTGTTCAGTCCATAGGTAGAGCATAAGCTTCCAAATGTATTTTTTCTTGTATGGTTTCATAACCATGTGTTATTTCTGTCAGTGCGGAGCAGGAGTCTCAGTTCTATTAGTCATTAGGCTTAGATAAAATTCAAATGTCTTAAACTTACTTTTAATCATCCTATCTTTTCTAAGTAGATTCTTTCATGTGGATAAGGTGTGTTGTAGTCAAGAGTGCCCTTTCATTGACCAATGACTGTCACCTCCAGACAAAGACTTCTTAAAATGCGCTGAGACACACCAAGCCAACACTGAATGCAGTGATCATCATTGTGCCTTCTAAGCCTTCCTCTTGAGGAGCCTAAAATAAGCTGTGGATGTAGAATCCTTCTTGGAGAAACTAAGCCAGACTTGAGTGAAAAGGCAACGTGCAAATTTTAGCAAATCTGTTTTGCCATTACTGCTCATATTGAAACAATAGGGAGCAAAGAAGGATGGAGAGAAACAAGAAGAAACTTAAGAAGAAAGAAAAAGGTTAAGGAGAAAAAGACAAAAAAATCATAGAACTGTGCAAAAGAGATTCCATTCTAAGTAGATTGGAATATTTTAAATAACTTTATAAATGCATATGTAACACTTTACAAATATGCTTAAAAGACAGATTAGATACTTTTTTTTTGTTGTTTTGCACCCTGGATGGGGATGCACTGTGTGGAATTCCTTCTGGATTTCAATAAGAAAGACTCAAAAAGAAACAGCATAATAAAATAGCTGTTTTAATAAATAAAATTAAAAAAAAAATACAGTTTGTGAGTAAATCTTACATCCTTTCAGATGTTGGAAAGACTGCTTTCATGCAGATCCCAGATGAATTTTCCCACAACACACTGCACAGATCCCAGCTGTGGACAGGTTTGGTCTCCCTCTCATAACATGATGCCTTCTATCTTGTGTAAATCAGTAAATCATATGTCTTCCCCTGACAAACAGGAAGGTTGTGTCTTTCATTATACCCACCAGCATGCAGCACGGTCTGGCATGGGACGCTCCAGCAGATTCCTTTGTGGCAACTGCCCATACTGACGTACAGGCTTCCTGAGCCTTGAGTACAAGGCCTGCTAGAGCAGAAGTGGCTTTCCCAAGATCACTAAATTCTCAAAGGCATTGTCGTCCACAGGGCATATAGAAGATATCGTCAAAACCTCTTTGTAATCATGTATCTTTACTAAGGCTTGTAGTGTACTCCATTCATGTCACTGTATGTTTGCTATTCAGATCTGATACCTTAAAAAAAAATACTGAATTATAGGAGAGGCATTTGTTTCCTTCTATATTACTTTGGTTGTTACAGCCCGTGAATATGTCATACCATGTAGAACTGCATGCTTAATGTATAAGTCAATACCTGCTTAAAAAAAATACAAAATAATAGAAAGGAACCCTTCAAAATGTCTGTAGCTTCACCTGAGGCTTAATTCATTATGTTTTGATACTTTCCAGCCATGTATTTCATGCCATTACTTTTAAAGGCTTTAGGGAAGTAGCTTTGAAAATTAAAGTAGAATCATAATGAGATGATGCAAAAGATTAAAGTGAAAGCCCTTGGAGTTGCCATAGCTCTACTAAATTCTCTTTAAGTATGGGAACAATGCATGAGGAAAGATTTCCTGGCTTTGAATTGCTGTTAGTGAAATCGTATATGAATAATGTTTACAGATTTGGCAATATCAAAGGAAAATGAGCTAATGTGTGATGTATGGTCCACCTCTGAAAGTTGTAATTAACATGTCCTTCCTTGGGAACTGGTGCACATTGAAAGTTCCCTAGTATGTCTTCTCACGTAAGTTCACAGCCAGTGATGCACAGTCTTTAAATCTGGCTAATTCACCTGTGAGGCCATACTGGAAGCAGGAAAAGATTGAGTAACTGTATTTTAAACTTCCCTGCAATGGGTTTCTATGACTGCTTAGCTGCTTGCTGGGGTCAACCCACCACAACTCCTCAATAGTTAAAGGGTATGGCATGGATTCAGATCTTTCCTTTTTTTGCAAGTTTAGGACCCTGTTTCTTAACCCTGTTGTTTTGCTCTCTGGGCAAGAGTCACAACATATTTCTTTACTTTAAAGAAGAGATGCTGCAGTGATTACTATGTTTATACAGGAGTGTGGACAATGGCTGTGTGATTTTCTGGACTGTAGGTAATTACTCCAAATTAAATGTTAAATAAATAAATTGTAACATCTTACATAAAACTGTGTGAAGTCAAGTCATTTGCAAATTACATGAAGAGTTAATTTGAAAGTAATAGTGTTTTGATAAACTTCTTTTGCTAACTTTGCAAGGTGCATAGACTATAAAATAACAAAGTGGTGAACATATAACGTACCAACATGGAATCACAGAAAATAGAGTGATCACAGGAAAAATCATGGAAAACTGAATGCTTGTTGGGTTACCACTTCTACCCCAAGGCAGGAAGAACTATGCCTATGCCTTTCCTGACAGACACTAGCCTCTTATTCTTAAAAGGAATAACATAAGAAAACATTCTATATAAGACTCCACACAGTAATTTCACTAAATATGCTAGATAATCACACAAAGATCCTGCTTAGAATTTAAGAGATAGATGAGAAGCCACAACACTACAGTTCAGTAAAACCGGTCTTGGTCCAAACCTTCATTAAATCTTACTAGTGCGTTCTGTGAAAATTAAGAAATAATTCACCTACTCTCTCAGAAGAATTTACAAATACTTATGAATCTATTCCAGTGAGGCTCTGTTATTTTGCTTTGTTATTTTTACTTGGTTATATTTATCTTCAAAGATGGTTGAAGATATCTCTGCTCATCTGTTGCAGATGCAGTAACTCAATAAGCTCTATAGACAGAGGCAAATGATGAGACAGTGAGTTGCATTGAAGAGATAAGAATAGGATCCATGCCCTGGGGAGCAGAACCAGAATTTGTTATGTTTTTTTAAGCATTGAAAGTACACATGTAATGCCCCTCAGTGATATTGAAAAGCTGATGTGATTCATGTAAAACATATAGAACATTTACAACAGTATTGAGGTCAGCATTCCTGAATTTAAGTCTCTTGGCTGTTGAACTTTTTACAGTACCCCTCCTTCATGGCCTGATTTTTTGGTAGAACCCAGTTCTTCAAAATTTAGACACTTTCTAAATCTGTCAGAAAGTGTTTGTGCATAGTGTTGGAATTGTATATTTGAGAACTTTTTGCTAAAAGTCACACACTGTGATAAAGCAAAAAATTAGGAATCAGAAAATAGAAAGAAAGAAAAAAAAGAAGACAACTAGTGTTGAGTAGCCAGTATTATATACTGAATGACTACAGCTGGAAAATTTGGAAGCCAAAACTGAGATAGCATATTTCTTCTGCAGATCTATTCCTATAACCAAATTAAATTATTTCTCAGCTGTGGCTCTGTGCTCCTGGTAAGAAACACAACTAGAAACAGCTAAAGGTAGTGCTGTGAGATATACTGGTAGTTAATGAACTAGTCAGAAAACCTGGATGATGCATGGGTTTCAGTTTTAACTTCAAAAGTCAATCATTTTTTCTAAATATGCTTTTTTTTTTTTTTTTTTTTTTTTTTTTAAAATCCCTCAGGCAATACGCAGACAAAAGCATTGCTTCCTTACTTGCTTGGTTTGTTGACTACAGTTCAGCCTTTAAAACATCCGTAGGCAAACTCATTAGAAGATGTAAAGCTCCCTGAAATATCAGCTTAAAATTCTTTCCAATATTGTATTTCTAGTTCTAGTGCAGAACTGCTGACCTGGTTCTCATTACAAGACATGGACACTAGAAAGGCTGTATTGGGCAACCATGTAATGTCAATTTTAGATATGATATAGATCAGAAAAAATACCTCTACTGTAATAAGGGAATTAGATTTATTTTTCTCTATAATTGTTCTTCCATCTGTTCCAATGTAAATTGACATTATTCATAGCTGTACTTTAAAATTGTTAGTGTCTTTTCACAGTATCAGTATTTTAATAATCTTGTTTGATTAAAAGAATTGTTTTGTTTAGTCACTTTCTTGCACCTGAAAAATATTCAAAACAGTAAAAACATAGCTATTTGGAAAATTTACACAAACACACTTTTACTTAAATTTCAGATATTTTCCCCAACATAATTATATCATTCTTTTTTTTATATCTGTCAAGGTTTAACCCCAATTGACAGCTAAACACCATGCAGCTGCTCGCTCACTTTCTGCCCTTCCCAGTGGGTTGCAGTGGAGAACCAGGAAAAAGGTAAAACTCAGGGGTTGAGATAAGAACAATTTAATAATTGAAATAAATTACTACTACTACTATCACTATCACTATCATTATTACTATTACTATTATTATTACAATAACAATAACAATAAAAATAGTAGTATTAGTAAGAAAGAAATTTAAAACATTGTATTGACAAGTGGAGAGGAGAGAGGGATAAAACCCAAAGAGAAAAAAACCCAGGTGATGCACAACACAATTGTTCACCACCCACTGACCAATGCCCGGCCAGTTCCCCAGCATCGATCTGCAGGAATAGCCACTTGCCCCCAGTGCAAATACTCAACATGATGTCCCATGGTATGGAATATCCTTTTGGCTAGTTCGGTTTCTTGTGCCCCTCGAGCTTTCTCACCGACAGCGCCTGAGAAGGAGCAAGGTCTTAAATGTTACTTAACAACTATCAGTGTGTTATCAACTTTATTCTCATATTACATCCAAAACACACCATTGTACCAGCTACTGAGAAGCAAATTCACTCTATCCCAGCTGAAACCAGAATCATTCCAGAAAAAAAAGTGGTTTGCAAAATGCTTCAGTAGCTCTACTCTAAGGGTATCACCTGTGGCCATGTCAACAAGAAAAATAAATTGTTAATTTTAGGACTAGAAACTATTTAAAAGAATACATCTTGTGTTAACTTGCAATATTTAAAATAAAATATTTTTATTTCTCCACTAATTGAATATATTTTTCAAATTCTTTTGTCTCAATATCAGAGACCTCCTACCTTAACCAGGAGGCAGACTAACATTTTCTCAAAACAAACCATATTTAAACACCAAACTTTCCCCCAGGGGAAGCAGAATTCTTTGCAAATAAGAATTTTTCAGTGGTAGCTGTGCCAGAAGATTGCATCAGGTTTAAATATAGAAACTATTAATGACTACACATAAACCATTTTAATTTCTACTCTACTGAAGACAATGATATTGGGCCGAGGAGGTAGGAGACAAACAAGGAATTTGCAGGTAAGTGTTTGCAGGAAGGTACCATGCAGTAAGTGGAGGGATGACGTGCACTAGCAATCTGAGCTTCATGATGGACATGTTCTCTAGAGTTAGTTTTTCAGCAGATGTGGTGCTGTAGTGGAGTTGCTCCAGCCGTAGAATGCTAATGGATAGTAGATCTGCTTAGGTTTATCAAATCTACTGGAAGAAATTTTATTACCATCTCCCATTCCTCTACTACGATTCTGGAACTACTTGCATTCTTGGGACAGTAGTATAATTTCTCTATGGCTCATCCGAAGTGCTATACCATAGGAGATTTTACAGTAGATCTTACAGCATTACTGATTTGGAAGGAAGGGAGGGAAATAATGTCTCCTCTGCTATCTACCCACTTGGCAGATAATTTGCCCACTTTGTCCATTAATGTCTGTTAAAGAATATGACTTTGAATTTACATCAGCTGTGGCTTTTCAGTTATCTTGAGTAACTATACTGCACAGAACCTACTGCAACAATACAGTCTGTGGAGTAGGCATCGGAGGAACAATTTCTGAATTTTAAACAATGTAGTAAGTGATGCAAGGAAAGTTGGAAGTGAAAAGTTCACCCATTTGTTATATTACTGCCAGTTCAGAATGTTGTGTAGCTCACATCAAAACAAGCTCCCTAAACATCTAAAAATATGAAACCATCTAGCCTGGTTGTCCTTCAGCAGTTGGCTACTAGCAGATGTCTGGAGAATTTAGGAATAAGAACTTGGCAAGCATGAATTATCACCACAGCTTGAGGTTTGTAGATTTACCATGTTGAAGGAGACAGATATCAGATTAAGCCTCCCAGATTAAACGCATACTTCTAATGTTCCCGTCATAACTAGGGGTGATTTTCAGAGTACATTTAGATCTAAATGTGATCTCATCCAGGATGATTTTGATTGCTCTATCTACACACTCTGCTACCCATAGAAGTCTTTTGGGTTATCTAGAAGGGAACTAGGAAGCAGAATAATCCCAAAAGGCAAATTTTAAACCATTTTAAAAGCACAACTTTGTATGTCATCACCATCATGTTAATTAAACTGGATTTTTTTTTCCAACTAGGCAGCATTCTGATATTTTTTTCCTGATTAATCCTCAATAAGAGCTCAGTAATTCACATCTTTATGTTGGCCATGTTCTAGAAATGCTGAAACAATGAACTGCTGTAGAGGAATGAAGGCAGTGGGTTGATTAGCATTGATAATATGCAGCTGTGGCCTTGCTTAGACGGCAGTGGGTTGATTGACATGAATGATGTGCAGCTGTAGCTTGTTCCTGCTAAGTGGTTAAATAGCCCTGAGGAGTGTGGGGGGGTGTTGGATGCAGGAGTAGTGTGGTTTCATCTCTGGAGGAAGGAGAAACAGCATGGACAGTAGAATCTGACTGATAGTAAAAGCCTTGTTGCAGCCTATTTGTTTGTTTGTACTGCAACAAACTGCTCAGTTAAATACTGTAAATCACAGTGGAAACTGTAAGTCATCAAGTCTATTGATACATGTGATATCCAAGCTACCTCATTATTGCCTTAGATTTTCATACACATTGGACAGGAAAGGAGAATAGACTCCTTCAAAAGCCTATCTCTTTTGATGTGGATGAGCAATTGCCCGCTCACATTTTACCTCTCAATAATTCTACTCTTTGCAGTCATTCAGAAAATCATATATAACCCTGGCAGCACTTAAACCAACAAGAACTAATTATCAATGACACTGACAGCTGCATTTGTTTGATTTCTAGACAGATGTTATTAGTCAGTTAAATGAATACTGAAACTTCAATATGAGAAGAAAAAGTGGAAATATGTATATAATTTTAATCTATACCAATTTCTCCATAATTTTAGGTTTTTTGCTTGCTTATAATTTTTTCTGCTTTCCCACTTGATTAGAAATATATCACTATTTAGCTAATTTTTTTCCATTTTCATTCTTAGCCATCTGGCAAGTAATTTCCTCTTCCATTTCTTGAACAAGAATGTCAAGTAGATACTAGAGTGATGCTGGCATGCAAAGTAAGGACTGAATTTCAATGGCAGGTTTGAAAGGTATTATTGACAGAACATGTCATAGCATAAGCCATCCTGAAATATTTTCATTAATACAATTTTGAGTCATAAGGTAATGGAGATTCAAAGTCATTTATATAAGAAATTAGGCACCCACATTTGGTCAATTATTTCTGCATTATTGAATGATAGACATGAGTATCAGACCACTATTACTGTTAGATTCTAAAAATGCTAAGTTTTGCATGCTCTTCTGCAGTGCATTTCTCATTATCTCTAATAGAACATAGATCAGTTTCTGAAGTACTCTGTAAATTAGATTTGTTCCAGTAGGAAATATCCACTTTGAAAATCAAGGCATATTTATATCCACACTGATAGTATACAAAAATCTTTTATAGCTTAATGCTTAGAAGCACACAAATGTGTCTGTAATAATGAAGGCAGAAAGAGCATTAATGAGGTCAGGTGAGGATGTTTTCTTCCAGGTAACATTGGGAAAAGTAATACGATGTATCCCTTCAAAAAGGTTTCTGTGTAGCATACCTATTTTGTGAACATGAGCACAGCAAGCAATTCATTCGGTGTTCGGTGTTATATTCAGGAAATGAAATTTTTATTGCCCTTCTTTTATTAAACTGTGTGAAAATTAGCCTATGTGGCAATATACTGTAGTATCCATATCCTCTCCAATGCTTTGATTGCTGTAATTAACTTTCTGAGAAATGAAAGATGAAACCTATTCCATGTTATGTCTCAGCAATAAGATTTTATTATTTGGAAACTAAGAATTTAAATATTTTACTAAATTCTTTTCCAGATTTCTGTGTTATCTTTTATTTAAAGCAGAAATATCTGCTCTGGTAATGAAGTTCATTTGCAAATTTGCATATGACAGGTCAATTTTCTAGTAAGTATTTTTTAAAGAAATTAACGTACTGTATTGCTACATTTTCTGCCATTTTTGTCTGAATGAGTCTCCTTGCAGAAGTCCTAAGGAGTAAAGTGGAAAGAAGGATTTGCTGGACTTAACAATAGAGTGTATATGTGTTGTTTGGAATAGTCAAATTTCAGTGCTTTCTGGACATTATGTTGCAAAAAAAACCCCCAACAATGCATGATATTTAAAGTTTTCTCTGGAGAAGTGCATGAAAGATGGGATGTCTTTCATAGGGAAATAAAATCAAACCCACAAGAGTATGAAATTATTGTTATTTTTAAACTTTTTAATATTTATGTTTTTATTTTTGAAACTTCTTTGTAAGTATTCAGTCTTTCTTATTTGAAATGCACAGAATTTAAAAAAGAATGCATGATGCATACAGGTTTGAGATGATCAGAACACTGTGAGGTAACATAAATATAGATTGAGCAAAAGAACTGTATTTTTCATAAATAGTAGCTATTTCTTTTAGACACTTTTCTTTAAATTAAATTCAACGGATAGTGTGGTTATAAGTTAGGATTTACACGGAAAACAATACAAAACAAGCTGAAAAGTGTAGTATGGAGACCCCACAAACCTAGACCAGTTGTGTTGGGTTTACGTGGTGAAGTTTTAGTAGCTGGTGGTCTTAAGAGTGCATTGTCTGAGAAGACACCAGGATCTGCCCCCACGTTGGACAAAGCCAGTTTCAGCTGGCTCCAAGACAGTCCCAAAGCTGAGCCCATCTGCAACACTGGTGACACCTCTGTGGTACCATATTTAAGAAAGGGTAAAAAATGTTGCAGAGCAGTTATAAGAAAGGAGTGAGAAAACGTGAAAACACCCTGCACACACTAAGCTCAGTCAAGAAGCAAGGGGAGGAGGTGCTGCAGGTGCTGGAGCAGAGACTTCCCGGCAGCCCATGAAGAAAAGAGCATGGTGACACACATTGTCCCCCTGCAGCCCATGGAGGACCATGTTGGAGCAGATACCCACCCTTCAGCCTGTGGAGGACTCAGTGCTGCAGCATGGACTTGCCTTGAAGGAACCTGCAGCCTGTGGAGAGGAGCTGAGCTTTTGTTCTTGTGCCATTGTGTACTTGCACATATATTTTTTAACTGAAATATGAGAAAAAGTAAAGAGAAGAAAACAAGATTAAATAGACAAAGACAGGATTAATAGAAAATGTTTCTCTGAAATGATACTTTTATTTCATTTTTTTCAGGCTCAAAGTATCTCAGTGTCTTTAATGACCCACAAATGGCAACTTACTGGTTTTAACATTCACTTTTTCATGGTACGTTTTTAAGAGTTAATTATAAATTTATTCCTGTAGCATATTGGGAAGGGTTAGCTGAGAAAGAGAGAAAGAGAAGACTCCTCTGGTAGACAAAGTAATCAAGGGTTGGGTTGGTTGGTTTAAATGGAAACATTGCCTTTTTTCCCGGTAATAAAATGCCAGTGCTATAGTGTTCTAAAGAAAGACAAAAACAAAAACAACAAAAAAAAAGGAAACAGTAAGATAATAAATTGATGACGGAATAGCAAATACTTCAATCGCTATTGCACTGGTGAAAACAGATGTTGAAGCTTTAATGCCAAATTCTGTATCTATCAGGTTATGTGTTTGCTGGAGCTAAAAATATAGCACATAAATATTTTTCCTCCGAAATGATCTGTAATTACATCAGGATAGACTGCAGATTTCTTGAATATGTAAGAGATCTTATTGGAATATTTTGGCTTGTCTTCCTACTTTAGGATTGGATTATTCAAAAAGAACAACTTTTAGATTCCTACCTGGAGGTGTTGCATACTGCAGTTTGCAGATTATAATTATTGTGTCAGAGATTAAGTAACAGATTTTGAAACAGATTCATGAGTTAGAAATAAAGAAATACATGAAAAGTTAAAGTAATTTTCATGTGCCTTAGTTACAGCCAATACACTAGAGATTTAAGATAGTCCAAGATAGTCCAAGACCTTACCATTTTAGTAAAATATCTCAAAGTACAGCCAAAAAATAGCAAAGAGCAATTACAAATGCTGGTATAAGCAGAAAGTGGACTGAAATTGTGCTGCAAATGTTGATCAGGTAAATAACCTGAAGATTCTGTCTCTAGATTTTTTTTTTCCTAGAACCTATTGCTGTATTTAACAACAATAACAAAAAGGTACCTTTGATGAAACTACACAAAAGGTGTGAGTCAATCGGTTTTAAAATACAGCTAGGTCTAAGTCATGACACATGATTTCAAGAAACATGGATAAAGAGTGTGCTCCTGCGTGAAGGGAGGCCAAGAAGTAAATATGAATTAAATAAATGAAAAGAAAAATTCAGTTACAAGAAAAGGTTTGTTGATGGGCAGGGAATTCTTTGCATAAACAACCTGAGGTGGTGGCAGTGTTGCTGGTCTTGTGCAGCTTGAGGTCTGGGGGCTGGATCTGCTTCAGTAGCACCATATGCTGTGGCGCACTCAAGTGGTCAAATGTACTAATGTGCCCATCTCTGCAGCACTCCTCTTCCTGCTTCTGTCATGGTTCAGGTGAGCATTTCACAGTTCTAGAATAGCTTTTTCTTTTCTTACAAGCTATCACATTCTATCAAAAGTGAAGCTTGTTGCATTGATTAATTTTAGGATCTCATTCATTGCTTCTGAGAATGAAGTGGTTCTGCCATTGGTCTGTGGAAGGACGTACATATTTTCTGAAGTTTAAACTGAGGAAAAGATGTTGCGATCAGGCAGTGGTGGCCAGGAACTACCAGCAAAAGCACCACATAATTAAGGTCAGTTTCTAATATAAAGCTGCATTTTAATTTCTTGTATATTTATTTTTGAAATATTGAAGTACATTTTTTTCATGTTCACAAATCAGACCTCTCATGATTTCTAAATTCTTTATTTTGAAATTCAAGATAAGTAGTGGTGCATCCTCTTTGAAATATTTTAGCCATGCAACTTCTATATACTTATGTTTTAGTCTTTGCTTTATTCACTCTTTAAAATACCTATCTAGTGAAGGCAGTCTAAGACTTCCCTTCCTTCACTTCATTCCCACCTGTGAAGTTACCATCCTGTGATGATATTTACATCCAGGTTCAGTAGCTTACATGTCACATGTCAGTATGGCCACGTAGGTAAGATTCCTTCCTAGGAAGTGTTTGACGCAAAGTGTTAAGGGTTCTACCAACCTATGGTGAATTTGCCCAGGGACCAGATCGCTCTAGCTCCTGGATTACTACAGGAGTAGTCCCTTTACACAAACAACTGGTAATTTTTATTTTAGATTCAGCCTTTGCTAGTGTGAGACATACGTTTTGTAGGAGTCTAAGTATCTTGCATACTAAATAAATTTTGTATTATGTAATATATTTTACAACTCAATAATAGTTAAGGCAGTAACAATGTTAACTATGAATTGTTTACAATGCGCTTATCAAGACTTATACTTGTAAAAGAGAAGAGCAAAGTCACTCATTTAAAATTTATTTTCAACTTACATAGCAGAAGATGTGCCCTTCTTGTCTTGTGCCAATAGGGGAAAAATATTGATTCTGTTTTGCAGATCTTAAAAGAAACACCAGAAATAATAATTCATTTTTCAGGTACAACGTTTAGGAAAATGAGATTACAAATTATATTTTTATATCTTTGTTCTTAAATATTTATGTGAATATTAAAATATTTTAAAGTTAGGGAATTTTTACTGAAATAGGCATATGTATCTGTCTACATTAATATTTTCATTACAAAATTAAATCTAGCAAGCAGTAATTTCCACAAGAGTAATTATTTATATCTCATTTAGCTAGACAGTCCAAGAAGTTAAGTGTTTTCGAGTCAGGGATGCTCTTAGTTATCCTAATTGTGTTAAGAATAACATTTTTCCAACATAATGGTGAAGATGGGTAAACTTAATAACCAATGTTATGCATATAACTTCTTATTTAATGTTTAATTAGCTACAGGAATTACTACTTCAAAACTGTTTTATTTCAGAAATCCACGTTCATGTTTCCATTTTTAAGTAAAAGCATCTATGTTTGAGAATAGATATTGACCTTTATCTCCTTTTCCATACAGTATTTTTCTATATTTTCCAGGCAGAAATCAAAGACTATTTTACATTAGTTGAGAAATCAGTGGACGTACAGATACAGTAAGAGCAGCAGTCATATTTACTGTATGCTATGATGCATGCTCTGTGAACAGGTCGATGCTAGAAGTCAGTATCTCACTTAAAGCTGGTGTAGGTTTTTTGAAGCTATATTACTGAATTGCAGTGCAGATATAATTATCCATTTTCTGAACTGTGTATGCTGTGCCGCTTCTTAGAGAAATATTTTATGCTAGATTGTAGATGCCTTAGAGGGCTGTAATTAACAATCTCACTTTTGATTCTGAGGTATGAAAAATGTTCCTAAACCAATCTATCCTATGGAATTCATTGTCATCTATGTAGTTGAGTGTGTGCAAATAAGAAGTTCTGACACTTAAGAAAAGAAGCTAGAAAAAAAAAAAAAGATATTGGTTAAGTCTTCAGTGTCATCAAAACTTAGTCTTGAACAATGTTAGGTTTGGTTTTCTTTCAGGATCACAGAGTGGTGGCTACTGCTCTTTTCCTTGACCTAGGCAGTCAGTTCTAGCCCCTGGCAGGATTCTCTTCTTCAACAGGAGAAATATGGGGAATTATGGGATTTATCTATATAAATTGAAGCTTTACAGCTGTAACATTGTCATTCTGTCCTGTGTGTACATGTTTCTACAGTTCTGTAAGTACTGCTTTGGAGGACAGTAAAATTGTAATTATGTAGATATTCTTTCATTCAGATATTTTACATATTTATCAGCAAATACTTTGTAATTTGAACAATACCAAGTACCACTGGACAATAAATTAGAGACCCAGAGACCAAATTGCAGGACAAGGCCTCAAGGACAAGAGTCCAAGTACTGATAGCCTGATGAATAGAGACTTGTTAGAACTTGTAGGGCACAAGCCCTAGGAACAAAGGAGCAAGCTAACTGCAGACTCTTGAGCCGTTGCAGTTGAGATGGCAACCAGACGGACAGAGAAACAAGTAGCCAGATAAGGGAACGGATAGTGCCGATAAGGAACTTTATTAATTAAGAAAGTCACATAGGAAGAAACCCCCTAATCTTAGAATAGAAATTGTTGCTATGATAAGGTAAACTAATCAGTTCCTATTGTTTTAATGGTGTGCCTTAAATGTCAACCAATCAGTGTTTTTTATGTTTAAGATTTAACCAATCAGTGTGTAATATGTAGAAGATAGAAACGTATATAATTGTAAGAAAATCACTAATAAACGGACAACTTGCTTCCATGAAGCTGCGTCCCGTCTCTTCATTCACCGCACAAATGATTCAGGCTTCAGCAGAACTGGTAAAATTCCTGTATACAGAAGAGAAAATGTAGGAAATATTAGTAAGAGTGCTTTTATTTTCTACAGAACACAGCCCATAATCTTCCCTTAAAAATACATTGGAGAAGAACAAGAAAAAGGAGCAATGGGGTGGGGAGGAGTAGTAGGGAAGGAGCACTCAGTCATATTTTCACATTCACCTGTAAAATACTCATTTTTTTCTGTGTGAAACACACACCTATATCATTGTATCAGGAAGGCTGTGGAACAAGTTATGAGATGCTTCCTCTGCAGGTAAGAAAAAAAAATGCCAGTTCACCATTACGCCTCTTTTGCTCAGTCTCTGTACTTTGCTTACACACTTTGAGATTTGGCTGTAAGAAAGGAAACTGCTGGTTTCTTCTGCTTTTCTTTTGGCAATACAACATATTTTGGCTGTTCATATTATGACAATATAGTGTTCTTTACCAAATTGTGGAATTATTGTTTGCATTGATGTTGCTGATAAATATGTCCCAAGTCATATGTAAAACCTTCTCACCGAAGATGTGATTTAGCAACACACTTCACCCTGAGAGGTACCTTGCCTGAGGCTGATGTATCACTTAAGATACACTAAATACCTTGTTGTGATCTAGCATTTGTGCTCTCTGTTGTTTCATGCAGTAGGGTATGGAATTGTAGCATATGCTATTATAAATTCTGAGATCTCATACTGATCATTCAAGTTTTTGCTGCAATTTAGACATATTCTCCTTAAACTGAATTTGTTAGGGGTTTGGGGGTTTTTTTTTTTTTGTTTTGTTTTTTTTTTTTTTTTTTAAACAGTCTAAAGGACAGCTACTTCTATTTTCATGCTTGGCAACTTTTAGTCTTGGCAACTGAGTGCCTGTTTTAGTATTTCTCACCAATACAGGGTTCCAAAATATGTTGCTTGGTTTTTTTATTTATGGATTTTCTCCCCTGAAAGTTTGCACATAGTGCAGATTGTGTCTCTTTAATCCATCTGTCTTCAATATTAAGGAAATGAGTTAAAATTCACAACTCATGGTTGGGCCGTAATTGCTACTGATGAGACAAATGCTAGGGAAGACAGGAAGGGACTTCCTGTGAATTTTCTGAAACTGCTGGAAATGTGTGTGGCTAACAAAGCACAGCTAAAATGTCTCCTGACATTGGTTCACCAGTCCTTAATGTGCTGGAGTGCTGCTATGGTTTACTGAACGTAATGAAGTACTAAAACCAAGTATCCACTCCTCCAAAGGGTGTACAAATAAACTGTTACTGAAAATGTTATCTAGGACCAGAGGTCCTCTTTGATATTCTTGCCTTCATAGATCTGCAGGAACTGAAAGGCCTGAACTGGCATCTGTCAGATTCATACTGCACGTAGTCTAAAGATGCATTCTGATGCACAGAACTGCTTTGCAGACCATTATGGCACTTAAAGCCAACTTGCAATCCTATGAGGGTACACATTTTATATCAAAAACATCAGAAGGACTTTTTCATAGATATGCTCAGTCAAGCTTGGCAGTGGGCTTTGAAAGACTTCATGTGCCTACATTTACCCTAACTTTATTGACAGTCTGCTGCATCTCAACTTCTTTCTTTTCCTTGAACATTTATCTTCCTTTCTTCTCTGAATAGTGTGCTCTTGTCATTCTAAATGAGTTTAGAAACCCAATTTATCTTTCAGTTTCCTTCTTGTACAGATGAAAGTATGCAAAGCACTAGCTTGCTTTGTATAACAGGAAAATAAAGGAATAAAAGACTGAAGTTCTTTACATCAGACAATGAATGTGTGGTGCAAAAAAGTTAAACAAGAACCAGGTATTAACAACAGCATATATCAACTATGTCATATATTAAACAAAATACATGTGGCTAATTTATGTCATTTCATATCAGCCATCTTTTGTGTCTTTAAAAACTACTTGAGATGTAAGATTCTTAATCCAAACTTATTCTTGCAACAAGCTTTCCTCACTTAACAAATGTCTAGTCAGTTAAAGTCCTGGTACTCATCAATATGGTGACTTTTAAATACTATTTTTTTCTGACAGTGAGAAACACAGAACTTTATGGAAAGGTAAGAAAAACGAGGGACAGAAGCAACTCAGTCAAGGTGAAACAAATTGCCATCGCTTTGCTTTCATGTAATTGACAAAAAAAGGTTTGGAGTGAATAGCTATATGTGTTATATTGACATAGATAAATATTTTCCCATTCTTTTTAAAAAAAAAGTTTTGACTGAGGATTTACCAAAGACAAGGGTCAGCCATACCAACTGTCAGTTTCAATAGATTTACTTAATAGATTCAGTAAAATCCTTTGCTTGTTTTATTATATGATCAAAGATGCATAACATTATTTTTTCATAATGAAAAATGAGTACTGGACAAACTACTATTTTTACAGAAAAAAAGTGACATGGGTTCAAACTGCTGCCAAATGCACAAAATTATCACAGTATCAAAAGACATAAATAAAAACAAACACTCCCCCCCCTCAAAAAAACAAACCCAAAACAAACCCACAACCACAGTGTGTATCTCAAACATGTGTTGTGCAAAGTTTACATTTTGTGTGCTGATTGTACTACCTGTGATTTCCTTCCCACCGGTGACATATGTATGAAGCAGACATCTTTGTCATTCAAGAAACTTTGACAGTGCTAAAGACTTCTAGAAAAATACTCTCTAAAGCCTTGAGACCTAAATATACTTGTGGAGAACCACCTGAGTGATAAGTGGAGAATATTGTAGTGGAAAAAGTGTTATTGTTATACATTAATTACAGTACAGCTGACTACATCCAAAAGTAGCTAGTGAAGGCAGTACATCCAACTCTGGTGAAACGTCTGAAACTTTTTCCACTCCACAGAAAACACGAGTTTTTCAAAACCATTTCCCTGTTCCCGGTTTGCCCGCCTGTGCCCGGGTCAGCTCTGACAGGGGGGCGACGTGGTCCCCCGGCCAGGCTCCTTGGGGGGCAGGGCGCTGTGACCGGGAACGGGGAGAAGCCTCATGCCGGACACCCAGCCCTGACCGACGTAAGTTCCCGGCTTTGCCCAGGACCTGCTTTGCCACCACGAGCCTGTTTGGCGACAGCAATGCTCCTGGCTGTCCCTGGCACTGTCACTGCCCCCCGGTCCCTGCATGCCCTGTGTCCCCGGGCGCTGCGGGGCTGCGCTCCGTGCCCTGCAGGCTCTGCCGCGCCCTCCGCACCCTGTGCAGCATCCCCCTCCTCCTGCTCCCTGCCTCCTCTTTACCAAACGCCACTTTCCTCATTCACTGTACCTGTGCTTCAAAGCTTGCTACCACATTCCAGTTTATTTCCAGGTCCTACTTAAGATTAGTTTTTATTAATGTTGTTGCTCAAAATTTGGCTGTAGGCTAGTACAGTTTTATCAGAGCAAGAACGTCAGGATAGTTGCTTCTCTTTTTCTGTCTTACTGCATATTTACTGACCTCCAATGTTGTTTTTGTAATTGATTATATATACCAAATGATAAGCTTTCTTTTACCTTCTGCTCAATCCCCTGTGACACACTTCACAATATGCTTTCAGTCATATATATCCACTGTTTTCTTTATATTTAGAGAGTCTGTCCTTCTGGGCACCACCCTTACCCCTTAGATTTTCATCTTTCATCTATTTGTAGTTTGAACTGAGTACTATGAAAAATAGGATATGGTTCTGTAATTTAGAGCAGAATTCTGTTCATGCACAGAAGGACATAAATTAAGTTTCTTAATTATCTGTGTTTATCTTGATAAAGAAATTGAACTATCACAATTTTATACTATATAAGAAAAAATATTAAACTTCTTACTAATATATGTTAAAAAATAAAAATAATTATTTTGCTTCTAGGAGAGTTTTCTTTTTGCATGAGATATAGTAGAAATCAGTAATTTCAAAACTAATAGTTGACCAACTTTGTAATTGCTGTGGTGGATTTGCTAGAAATATTTTGTGGTTTAATCTGCATTTTATTTTTTCACGTATAAAAATTACTGAAGTGACACTTATACATTACAATAGCATATTGTATCTAATTGAAACATTTCAATATTTCCTTTGAATAAGAAAACAAAGTATATCAAATTACTACTCATAAAAGTCAGTGTCTTTAGAGAATGTAATTCAAAAATAAAAGAATAAAACCTAGAGTGTGTTTGGCTGTGATTTTCTCTTGTAAGCAGTTCTTGTACTTGAATCTGAAGAGTACATATGATTTTGGAATCCCTGGAGGACTTTCTGAGAGTTTGCCGGTGTGGAAGGGTTTGATGGAGTGTGCTGTGGAGGACTTCACCAGTGCAGTTCTGGCGAGTTTGCTAGGCTGGCTGTGGGAGGCATCAAACCAATTGAAGGATAAAATGGTAACCTGAGTTTGGCGACTCAGAAAAAAGTTGGGCAGAGAGGCTAGGAGTTCTGTTGATGGAGAATTTTTAACTTAGTGGCAAAATGTTCCTCCCTCAGAATCAGAAATCTGAAGAAAGTTCTTTAATTTTGGGACCTAGGAGTGAATAATTATTTTTAGTAGAAGGTTTAAATAGAAGATAAATAGATGACCATGAGTCTGGAGGCAAGTTAAAGAGGATGGAAAACACTGGTGACTATTAAGGATGTGAGTTTAGTTATCCAAACACGTTATTGCAGAAATCTGTCATAAGTACCGTTCAATTACTGAGTTTCAGGCAAAATCAATCTCAGCAGGGAAACAATACTATAGAAGTAGCACATGTGCTAGTTTTATTGAAGAGTGTTGCATGGTAAACTGGGCAATGCTTAGGTCTGGCCTCAAGATTTCCCTGCTACTTGAACACTACCTAAAAGGTATTTTTATGTAGAGGTCATCCAAAGAGCAGTAATCACTGAAATTTACAATTTATGCACATGCAGTACCACAATAAAACCAAAACTAGTTGTAAAATGCTAGGGTGTCACTCTCAGGTAGCTAAAAGGGATCAAAAGTTTCATATCTGTGTACTGATGACACAGCTCCTGCTGCTGTGAAGTGGCAGGAGCTAGACCAGTGGAAGAGCTACAGGCTGTAAGAAGAACCAGAAGGATCCTGGAGCTAGTTGTGGAGGCATGATTGAGATGCTTTACTTTAGAAGAAAATAAAGCTCAGAATTCTCTCATATTTCCTATAACACAGAAATATTTATATAATTTAGGTCTTGCAGGTGTAAGACATCTGCATATCTGTGCATTCTTTTCTCTTCATAAACTTTTTAGGGTAGAGGGGAGGACCTAGATCTCTTGGGCTGTCTTCTGATGATCACAACATAAGATGATATAGCTCTGATACGTCAATTTAGATTATACATATTTCTTCCAGTCCTTTGTTTTACTACTTTAGCAATGAAACTATGAGGAAATGGCTTATAACTTGTAGGAAGGTTAAAGCATTAACTGGTACCTGTACGTGAACAAAGCTGCAATAGTGTTTCCAAAATTAATGACTGTGGATGGAATAGATTTTTATCACTAGGTATTTTAATTTGTTTGCTTAGGCAGCAGGACATTTTTTGTAGTATACTCTAAATTAAATTAAAATAAAATACCTTCTAGAGGGAAAAGTAAATGATGGAAAAAGCTTCTGCATTTCTGAGAGCCTGTAAAAAAATTGTAAGCTGTTAATTGCTGAAACTCTAGCTCACTGTTGTAGTGATGACTTCCTCTGGCCAAGAATGTCTGTGTTTACCATATCGATTTTTGTCTTTCTGCCCTAGCAGTATCATTAGGGTAGTTTCAGGCTAGGAACTAGTTAAGAAATCCATGTTCCTGTATTTGCCTCTTGCCCTGGTTAACAGGACTGTTTAACTGAAGTTCTTTCTCCATCAGTTTCCCTTCATGAAGAGCAGTAAGGTGTTTTGAGAGCATACAAAATGAAAGCTCAGCAATGATGACTGCTTATTCACTCCTTATTAGATAAATAATTCTGGTCAGAACTCTGAATGTTCAGTCCATTCCTTGGGGAGTTAGACAATACCTGGGGGGAAATAACCTAATCTCAAGCTGGAATACAAACCTATTATTTAAGAACAAGACAATCCTGCAGAAAAAAAAAAAAAAAAAAAAGGCATTCCAGAAAAAAGGGAAATTCCAAAAACTCAAAATTGAAGCACTCCTCCAAAGAATTATTGAATTCTTAACTCAGAATTATCTGGAATATCCTCAGAGGATGAGGTAGTAGAGTTTTGTTTCCTTCCTCTCCTCCATTTAGAGTTGGGAAAAGTTTCCCCTTCTAGCTCAGAGTGGCTGGTGGAGCGACAGCTACAGCCCTAGCAGCAGCAGCAGCAGGCTGTGCTGTTAGGGCCCAGGAACGCTGCACCTCACATCTGTCCAGTGTGTAACACCTGCTGAAACTGGCGGCTCTCCCCAAACACACCTATGGGTGCCAGCCATCCTAATTTCTCCTTCTGACACAAAACACCCTGGAATTTTCTGACTCTAAAGCAGTCAGAGTAGCAGGGTTGCCCATATCAATGTAGGCTGGAAACCTCAGGCATCTGTCCCGGGGAGTCCCTGTTTATGTAGCTTCTATAGAGCTGTATCTTTTAGACATCCCTCAAAAGCCCATGGTGGTCAGGTGGGGAGTTGGGCAGGTTTCCTTCAAAAACTAGGGAGTGCACCTCCTATGGAGCAGCTTGGCTTTGACAAATGACTGGGGTGTTATAAGTGTTCCATTAGGAAATTTCTGACCATTTGTATAGTTCCTTTTTATTTTATTTTTTCCCCATCTCATTGACTGTTCCAGAAGTGTAGACAATTGGTTACATGCTTACAATGAGTTGTGAATGCAGCATATGTGAACTATAACATGAAGGTGCATATAGATACATCATCTATTAGGTAACTGAACTCATAGTCTATGTGTCATTTACTGCAGAAATATCTTCAAGATAAAATGTCAGGGCCATAGATCTAGTGACTGATGTATGCAGAGAACACAGAAAGTTAACATACTGAATAAAGCAGATACTCTAAATTCAGCAGTATTTCCATATAATTCATACTCATTAATATTAAGTATGAAACTAAAGGAACACCTCCAATACTATATTTCTGTATCAGAAATTCTTGCAATTTGTATTTATAGAATTAATACTGAAAATTATTGATAAAGAAATATCCAAAGTGCTTTATTTCTCTGGATTTTATTCTATTTGATTTCCTAATACCTTGACTATGGACCATATTTCCTTTCTTTTGTAGGTGGTTAATATTTAATCCAACATCAGAGGTTTCACAGACCCATTTAAGCAATGAGTTTCTACATGGATAGAAAATCTCTCATGAGAAAAATTCCAGATTTGAAGAAGATTTTGTGTAGTACCTTCATTACTGTGGTATGCAAGCATCTCTCACTCTTGTTAACATATTCCATGAGTAAGTGTTTTTTTGTTCTCATCACTGCCCTGAAGGACAGATTATTTTGCTTTGGTTTAGATGCTTGCTTGTGGCTAAAAATTTACAGCAGTTAAAAGGAGGTCAAAGGAATGTAACTCATTTAGGAGTATAAGGTCATAGAGTCTTTCATGATGCAGTATTTTTTTTCTGCAGAAGATAAACCCATTTTTACCAGGGTCCTGGAGGGTGAAGGGAATCTTGTGCAGATTATTTTACCCTCATATTTGAATGGTCAATGAGCTTGAAGCAGAGTTGTTGACAGTAATATTAATCCTAGTGCTTTAGGAAATTATTTATTCATTTCTTTATACATCCTCAAACAAGGGCATTTTTGCTATTGGCTGGAGGGAGGGCAAAGAAAAGAAAAATTCAACCGACATGGTAGTTTCTATTTAAATAAATGTATTTTAGGGTTCTGTACTATCTGGAGTTGTGAAAATGCCAATGACTTCATGGTTTATTTGCTAAATGACAGACAAGGAGCATTAAAATCCGCCCTCCCCCTTCTTTTTTTCTGCACGGCAAGAATATAGTATTTTAAAAATTAGGATATACTGTTTTTCTGACAGTAAATTACCATAAAATAGTATTCTAGAAAGATTAGTCTATTGAAATTCAAGTTGATAATTTGCCTTTAAATTATTGCAAGTCAGCAAATTTCATATGACTTTCCACTACAGAAAAAAACCTAAACCTGCTAAGTATATATCTTGTAAATTATACAGCATTTGATTTGTCAGGTTTTATATCATACTGATATAAATACTTCACATATCTGGAGTTATGGGCCATTTGTATTAGCTATCCTTAAAGCTGAATAGTTGAAAGAAGAGAATACTATACTTGGATGAATAGTTGGAAGTGGCAGCACAAAACTGTCAAGATTTTTAGAAATAAGCGGTCATTATTGGCACAACTTTATCAATTAATTGATGTGTAGAGGAGATCCTAAAACTGGCCGAATACATTCCTGTTCAAACATGCTGTATTTCTTTGAAGAATAGATCAATTTAGTTTACAATGCATTTTACCTCAACATTAGTTTGTTTCCTTCCTTCAGGTTGTCAATAGCCAAAAAAAGGTGTCTTCAAGAAGGGAGTATTTTTCAAACAGTTATTGTTAATAGAATTTTAAAGATTTATTTTAAAGCAGTTTTCACCTTCACTGTTATGATGAATACAATGGTTGATAATTAGATTTATATACATTCTCTATTATTCTGTCTTGCTCAAAAGCAAGTAAATGTGTAAACTTGACTTTTTCGTTGAACAATCTGAACAGTGGTTTGATTTGATATGTCTTGGCAGACCAAAGGCAGACCAATGGTCAAGGTGGAGTAAGCAGGAGAGTCAGCCAATTTAGTACTACGTTTTGTTTCTCTCATATTTTTTTTTAAATTCCTACAGCAAAGAAAAAATCACTTGAGCAGATCAGACACTGCAACCCAAGAAGCATTTGCATCTGTTCATTGCTGGGCAGTTCCATCCTGTCCATTGAACAAGCTTGACAGCTATCAGCATGCCTAAACTATTGCAAAAGACTTTTGCCACTGTGGGCTTTTGTGAAGAGTTTACAAAAAGGCATCTTAATTTGTCGTACAATCTTTCTACTTCCTCTAACTTCACAGTGTTTAATTTTGTCTCTATGAGACTGCCTTTTCCTTCAAAGCATCGTCTGTGCTTATTTCAAAACATCTCAGGAAAATGGGATTGAAGGGTGGGGGTTGTTAAGGGGGTATGAAACAGATACCTAGCACAGTATAAGCAGTTGCTGTATTTGCATTTTAATCTGTCAGTTCCTGAAATTCTAACTGAGGACCATTTTCTCCCTTTATCACAACATCCTACAAGAAGAAACTCAGAATTCTTTCTCCAATAAAGGATGCTTACATCAGAAAAGTCTACGGTTTTTTTCTCTGGTTTTTTTTTTGTTTGTTTGTTTTTTGTTTTGTTTTTTTTTTTAATGCTTTATTTGTTTGTTTCATTTTGCTGTTTGTTTTTTTTTCCTTCCTATCAGGCTAGGCCTTTTTCTGTTCACTGTGTGAAGCAACTCTGCAAGCCTCAGGCTCAAAATGCAAGCCCTAACAGTCCACTCTTGAGACACTGAATACAAGTGAATAGACAATGCACCCATAATTTAAGGAGTCTGTAAAGGAATATAACTGGCCACTTTGCATATGTGGGACAGCAGGTATTGCATATAGAATCTATTAGAATATGAAGATGGGGTATTTTGAACCATGAAAAACTAACTGGATTTCTGGGACACGTAATGGACCCAAGACTGGGTCCTGGGCTTTCTTAATGACAAGTAATTATATATTTAATCCAGCATGTTTCAGCAAACTATGGCTCAGTACCAGTCACCAAAACCCCATTTTCTATACTTCATGATAAATTCAAGATTTCTATTGTAAAAGACAAAATTATCATGCATTACATCAGGACTTCTTCCTCTCCATCTTTCCAGGATCCAAGATAAGCTTGTAGCTCCAATGTTGATACTTCTCCCAAAGTTTTCTTCATGATATGTGTAATTTTAAATGATAGCTTAAGAGTTGAAAGACACATTCATAACTGCTTTTATAAGAGGGTAATTATTTGATAAAAATATACAGTCCTAAATGTGCCCAGATGTAATGTTGCAGGCTCAGAAAAAGATACTGCTTTTCTACTTTCTGATTGTTTTAAGCAAACACATGTATACATATTGCAACACTTTTAGCGAGATCTTTTGCTCTTGCTTGAGAGGATCTTAATGGCAACTGAATTCTCAGCTTAATCATTTCCCCCCTCTCTTTTCATCTCTCCCTTTCAACAGAGATGGACGGGTAAGAAAAAATGCAAAAGAAAAGTGTTTGAAAACTGTTTGGTATGCTTTTTTGTCTTGACAAACCTTTTAGGCTGTCATCAAGATTACCTGCAACAGCAATCATTAGTGTTGTATATTTTGAGGCATGGTATAAGGAAAAGATACATATACAGTTTTATACATCATTAACAGCTTGCTGTGGGCATTCTAGAAAGACTACACTATGATTAGAAAAGAAAAAAAGTAATATATTCTTTCAGTAGAAAAACACATTTTTAAAAGAGGAATCTAATTTCATGTCCAATTGTGTGAGGTGTCTAGTTTTTTTGCATAGATCAGAGATTATCATCCAGCTGTTAAGGGAACAGAAAAGTAGAAAAACAAATACTTTGTAGAATTTCTTTGTACCAAAGAATTAGACAGTGATTGTTTTTTTTTTTTTTTTCTTATTTAAAAACTGAAATCTTTTGCTTAGACATGCAGTATAAATAAAGGGTTGAGAATGTCTATGTACCATTCCAAGCTTGCCTCTGAAGCATGACCGTCTTGAGCAACTTTCTTCAGGAAAAAGAGGTTCCAGCTCAGAAATCTAATACCTCAGGTATGAAAATACCTTATTAGGAATTTAAGGTTATATAGTAAATATCAGACATTTTAGTGACATGGGATCTTTACCTGAAACACTAGACACTGGCAAATTTTTACTTTAACTTCTCTGCAGTTATCTTCTTCCTGTTAAAAGGTAGGATAATAGAATTTTCACTTCTGTCTCAAAGAACAGAATGGGCCTTAATGGCATACAGCTTCCATCATACTGTGAAAGATATGATCAAAGAGTTTAATTACAGTACAGTATCAGCAAAACTACATGTCTAATATCTGCACTAAGCTAGTAATAGTGATGAGACTGACAAAATCCAATTCAAGTGAACACTCTAGCACCATTAGTTATGTTTCTAGCAAGCACCATATCAAAACTTCACCCCACTAGCAAAACTACTAGAAATTCATGCTGCTTCCACATCACAGCAGAGAAAGAGTAAGATTTGCAGTCTCCTTGGTGACTATTTGCAGTAGTAAGTGGGAGTCCAGGTTCTTCCTGTTTGATTCTCATGGGTAATGTGAGCTAGTGGATACAATATCATTTGCTTATTTTGCTCTAGTCCCTCAGATTTTTAATCTCCAACCTGTATTATTCCCAGTCTTCTCTTAATTGTGCACTGTTTCTTTTCTGCTTTGCAAAGCGGTGCCTGTTCTTGCTTGATCTCCTTTCCAAGTCCCATACTCCAGCCCACAGTACTGCAAAAACTGTTGGCTTCTTGTACTCTTCCTTATTCCAGGACTCTCATGTCCATCTTGGCTTATTAACCTATTTATTGCTTTTATTACTCCACATATTTTTTTCTAGTTTTCTTGTCTAGACATTTAGTTCCTGTGCTTGCTTTCAACACCTCACTCTATGTTCTAGAGAACTATGTGTGTCTGCTGCATCTGTGCTTAGTTACACAATGATGACTCTTAACCCAGCCTTTTAGCCCAAACGGTTTAATTTTTTTTTGTTATTTCCACAGTAGGGTTCACCCTTCCTTTTCAATGTTTGAAAGATACTTTCTATAATCTTTCTCTCCACAGCATGCCCCCTGACTCCTCAGCCTATGAGCATATGTCAAGCAGAAATGTGGCTGGGAGATCAGTTTTCTGCTCATGTTTCCAGTGTGGGACTGAATTTACTACAGGTCAACATGGTGCCAACACTGCATGAGAACTTCGGCTTTGCTTGAATAGATCTGAATTGCTTTGAGGAGCTGTTATGTGCATAGTCTGGGCACCTGTAGAAGCTATGAGAGGAGGAGCATTCCCAGAGTACAAAAAACCATCATAAACTCCATTTTCTCATGAATTAGACCAAGAAGAAGCCAATAAATTGGAATTATGTTCAGATTACCTATATAAAGTAAAAGGTATTTCAATAAACAAAAATTATTCAAAATTCTCATCTTGCTAAGTAATTTTAAAGCTCCAAAAGAAGTATTTCAAAGTGCTCAGAATATCACTGAAAAGAAAAAAATCTGTGCCTCTCATTAGTCTTATCCTCAAAAATGTTTTTTAAAAAAATACCTGCAAGTAGGCAGAACATTGTTTTGTGGAAGAAGCAACTAACTGCAAAGTTTTATATTAAACAAATCATTGCAAAAGGAGCTGTTGGAAAACTTTAATCAAAACCAATGTCTTACAGATCTTACAACTTAACAGTGAAGATAGAGCATGGATAGGAAACACTTTGTGGTGGTTTAACCCTGGCTGGCAACCCAGCACCACGCAGCCGCTTGCTCACTTTCCCCTACCCAGAGGGATGGGAAGGAAGATCAGAAAGGAATATAAAACTCAAGGGTTGAGATGAGAACAATTTAATAGGTAAAGCAAAAGCCACACACGCAAGCAAAGCAAAACAAGGAATTCATTCACCACTCCCCATGGGCAGGCAGGTGCTCAGCCATCCCCAGGGCTCTGTCACACTTAATGGTTACTTGGGAAGACAAATGCCATAATGCCAAATGTCCCCTCCTTCCTTGTTCTTTCCCCAGTTTATATACTCAGCATGATGTCATATGGTATGGAATACCTCTTTGGCTAGCTTGGGTCAGCTGTCCTGGCTGTATCCCCTCCCAGTTCCCCATGCCCCTCCAGCCCTCTGGCTGGCAGGGCCCAAGGAACTGAAAAGTCCTTGACTGAGTATAAACATCACCCAGCAGAAACTAAAAACATCAGTGTGCTGTCAGCATTGCTCTCACATTAGAGGCAAAGCACAGCACTGCACCAGCTACTAAGAAGGAAATTAACTCTGTCCCAGCTGAAACCAGTAGCTCCAAATATTGTATTTATATGAAAAATATCCTTTCCTGCCCCTTCCACTCCCTGCCTTGGATAGAAAGTGGAATTTAATTAGCAGGAGAGAAACTAAATAGTTGTAAAAGTGACAGGAGTGAGGACAATTAAAAGAAGGGTGAGGGGTCTGAGGCTGGGACAAAAAAAGGATTAAAAATGTGTGAAGTAAATTACGGAATTACTATTAAAAGGTTCAAAAAATGTTTTAAAATATTGAGATAGATTAGCAGGTTTTCGATGGAAGAACAGACATGACTGTGGGGCAATCTTGCCCTCTTTGAATCTTAACTATTTTTTTTTCCTCTCTAGAATTTTAACTCTGGTAAAACTCTAATAAAACCTCAGCTCTTTTAGAATTTTGCTTAAGGGCAGCTCTAAGTCATCTTTTAATGATCTCCAAGCCTCAGGACTGGCATTACACAAGAAAGCCCTAATGTGACCTTTCCTGCAGCTCCCTTAGTTTCACGCAAACTGTTGCCTGTGGAACATCTACAGCAAGATGTTTTTGCATGGGTGTGCATGTGTATACACACCCAACTGTTCTTACATGAGTCTGACCTCCTGAAGAGTTTTACTCAGTTTTGAGGGATACATGATCTTGGTACAGCCAAGGCATGAACCTTAACTTCAAACTGGAAACACTGTACAGATTAGCTGAAAAACCTAATAGATTTGTATGGTCTCGGTTCCGTTTCAAGAACAGTTGAACCAATTTCTGAATATGCAGTGCAGTTATAACTATTTTGGTACAAGATGTAATCTCAGTGTCTCTCAATGGAAGGCAGGGATCACTACTCATGAGACAAGAAAACCTTTGCCAACAAAATTGTTCAATCTCTTTGCAATAAAGGTAATTTTGTGTTACTAGCTTTAATTAGTTCATTTATTCAGTTGAACTGAGCAGAATTCCCTCAATACCCATAAAACCGCATTTCAAAGGGACAGCTAAAAGTTGGGTTATTTCTCCGTATAATAGTAGATACCTGACTGCCACTCATGGCAGAATATTGGGTAATTTTACCAGACTCAGTGAATTTTTAAAAAGCTATATAGAAATTCTACAAGAATACTTTTTTCCTTTGTGAAGTTTCCTCAAAATCCACTTCTACACCAATACTAAGGAGTAATGGGCAGTTTTAATAGCTAGTTCAAGCTATGGCTTATTGAGTATACATCAGCACATAGTCAATGCATTTACAAAAAGTTTACATCTATGCCAGACTGGGGAGAGAAAAGGAGTAGGTATAGTTTAATGAATGCTAATAGGGTTCCAGAAAAAGAGTTTTTTGAAATGTAGAGCAAGACACACAATCTAACAGAGAGGGCTAAGGAGCATTTGGGTTTTTCCGTGATGGGCAATGAGCGCTTCTGATTATTGAGATTAGAGGAAGGAGGAAACTTCAGAAGGGATGTTGCTGAGTTTACTGAAGGTGAAGAAATAGAAAAGTTTAATGTATACATGAGTTGTTGGCATTCATATGCGATTATAAGACCTTCAGTCTGGTCACTTATAAGGAGTTGTAGGAAAAGTTTTTATCAGAAACAGTTTTATTTACATGAACCTTAATAAACAACAGTTTCCTAGACCAGGAATTTGAGTGGTTTATTTTATTTTATTTTGGTTTTTTAATCTTAATAAATAACATTTTTCCTAGAACAGGAACTTGAAGTGTTTTTATTTTTGTTTTGCTGGAAAGACTTATTTCCTTTTATGTATTTGTTTTTGTTCTTTTTAATCCTAGGTTTTATGATATGTGGCTGGTTTAGATGCATGAAATAAATATTTTGAAACAGGGACATAAAGTCAGTGCAATAACCTGTCCATTCCTAAGCCACAAATGCCTTCACTGAAAAGTCACACTTAGATAAAGAAAAAGGATTCCTATCTCAATTTCAGAAGAAATAATAAAGAAAATAACCCAGGAGAAGTTTGTTTAATATGCAAATTATGCAATTTTAATTTCAAACTGGAAGAGATTAGTGGAAAGTATATTTCTAAAATACCCTCTGAATAAAACATGTGATGAGAACTTAAATGACTATTGAATAATACTTAAAAAGTGGAAGGAAAGGAGGAGATGAGCTGAACAACCTTGTCAGTTAAAAGCCAAAATCCTATAACATGACAAAACTATACTCAGTAACTTTTTAATTCTTGCTGACAAGATTTTGCTGTCATTCAAGTTCTGGATTGACAGTGTTTTAAATTGTGTTTTAGCACATTTCTGTTCAGGAAGACAGTACTCTACAAATAGCTGAATGAAAGAAATGACAACATGTGCTAGAAAGGATCATCCTAATTACATTTATAATACTTCCCTACAAATTTGACTGCAGATTAGATTACAGTTTAGAACATCGGCTGACAGTTCGGCATTGACTTTTAGGGTGTTTCATTTGCTGTACAAAAGCTTGCTATCTGTTTATTATGATGTTACTAACCATATGGTTTCTCTCAACTTCCTGTGGTAACAAACCCCAAAATTAGTAACTGTTATTAAAACTTATTTTTGTCCAAATCCTAACACTTTCCAAGAAAACAAAAATAAACAACCTTTTAATGCAATAGCGTAAGAAATGTCTGAACCTTGGAAACAAATTCAACATCCATATTTGCCTGTACCTTTTAAGGCATATGTAGAAAAGAACCCTTTACCATTCCTCCTCTGGTTTCACCTCTCCTGCTGAAGGTGAGGCCAAAATACTGAGATTTGGGGAGTTGCGTGGATTTCGGTCCCAGTGGGCACAGGTGGTAACAGCTCACAGAGCTATTAGCAGAGCTAACACCTTGTTTTCCTTTATCTACACGTTTTTGGTCCTGCATTATGTAAGGCTGTGTTCAACCCAGTAATCATTACTTTCCTGCAAAAAAGGATGTATATTTGAAGTTAGTTTGTGTCTGCAGTTGTAACAAGAAATGCTTCCCTTTATCGTGTAAAGTTTGTTTATATATACTTGTATTTTGTTAAAGCCAAGCTCATGACAGTTTGCCTTTCCTACTGATAGCTGGAAAGATAAACACCAACAAAAGAAAAAAATCCAAAGTGACAAAATTACACCATAAAATCATAGAATATGTTAGAAAAGCCCTTTAATATGATCAAGTCCAGGAAGCATTTACTTTCTTTCTTTATTCTTACCTAAAAAATGTTTTCTTATAACACATTATTATTGGTTGTGGCAGTTTTTAGAATGGAAAGGAGCCCTAACATTTTCATTTGTGACAGAAGTGAAATTCTGAAGTTTGCTGCCTTGATTGAATATAATTGAACTGACATTGCCGGTCATTGAAAAATTACTCTGAGAGTAAAGATGCTGTTGTCAGTATCTGCTTAAAAGGATATGAGTAATGTTACAATGATAGCTTTTTATTTTTTCTTATATCTTTTTTCCTTCTTTGTGGTCAATAGCTACAGTGTAAGACCTGTTCACTCTGCTCTGTGAAGATGGTGACCCTAAATGACGTGGGAAGGGCTGACTATGCAGAAAGGGAAGGAATCTGAAGGCAAAGTCTGCTATCCTTTAACTCCTTTTCTGTAGCTATGTACCCATTGAACTCCCCAATCTGGAAGATTAAAAAATATCTAGAAAAGAGAAATAGCATTATTATGCATGGCCTCTCACTCTACTAGATTTTCCTTAACTGACTGGTTCAAGTTCAAATTTCTCCATGGGAAAAAATAGGTAATGTTGCATTGTAAGTAAAAATGTACTATTAATTCAAATTTGCAGTTACTGAAGATGATGAGAAATATGAAGAAGAGATAATGAAGAAAAGAAAGGCTAATAGGTGATGACAGAGGCAGTAGTAGTAAGAGGACCAGAGCATACAAACCCAGAGGATACACACAAACCCAGGTTGGTTGGTTATTCTCTATTTGCTAGCTGTAGTTATACATCTTACCTTAGAGAAAAAGCTGAAGATCCAGCTCCACCATATATTCTAGATGATGAAATTGGCTCACAGGAGCAATGCAGTTTAAGGAGAGAAAGCACCATCTAGAAAGATGGTTTATGTCAGGAGCTTCTAAATGAATAGAGTGCGGCTTGCAGCTTCAACTTGAGGTTGTCTTTTTCATATATATTTTTGAATATAAATATTTCTGTTAATTGGTATAACTTTTGTGCAAAAAATTGGTATTAATATTCCTAGACTGTCCAAAGAAATTCTGTCAAATTCTTCCTCAGCCTCAGGGCTCAGTACAGCAGAGGTCCAGAATTCTGCCAGTAGCCTGGCTGGTAAATTATGTATCTATCTAAAGTGTTGTGATGAATTATTACTCTGTAAGTCTTTTCCCAACCATACATATGAACAAAAAGAACAAAACAACAACAAAGGTGTGAGCTGCCCACTGAGAACTGATCATTACAGGTCACAAGCTGTGCTCCACAGCACAAATGGGAGATGTTATTGTGCAACTGAAGTATCATATTTTATGCCATGATATGGCTCACAACTGCCATTTTCTTAAGAAAAGCCAAACAAGCCCCCCTAAAAAAAAAAATAAAAAAACCCCAAACCACAAAAAATTCCCAGCAAAAACCATACAGAAGAAAAGTTGTTCTCTTCACACTTCTGTTGTGTTGGTATATTCAAGGAAGTAAAAGCTGATTTTAAAATAAAATTAAGTCCTTTGTGGCTCTGCAGTCAAGATTTTTTTTCTGCTTTAGTATCAGGTTCTATATCAGGATTTTCTTTTTTTCCAGAGATACGCAACATTAAATTTGTGTTACTTTCTGGCAAAACAGGAAAGAAGGAACAAGGAAATGTAGTGATATATGAATGACTTGCAACATGTATTAACTTATGTTTGAAGATAAATCTGCAAGGTAAAGTCTACAAAATACTTCAGCCCCTATCAACCCTGCAAGTCAGAAAGCTAGTCACCAAGGAAGGAAAATGTCTTAGAAAAGAGGCAGAAGAGAGCAGGTCTTCAGAGAATATGCACCAATTCACTGAGATTGCATCTATGGTCATACAGCAGTAGTGAGATGAACTCCACAAGGTGCATGCACAGCAGCCTAGTGGTGTCACTGAACCCTTCACATCTCTCACACAACACTAGTTATAATCCGGTGACTTAGCTTTCTGAAAAATTAGTTTAGGTGGGGAGAACGGGTGACTATAACTATGTTCTAATGGGTTTTAAACCTCAAAATCTGTAAACCAGGTATAAATTAATTTGCTTTTAGTAGGAAAAACTGTTTCAGAAAACACTCTTTGTGTAGGAGTGAGAGGGGTTTGTATTACTCTTTTCAGTTCACAAACAAATGAGTGGCTGCACCGTACCTGATTGCTGGAGCTTTATACAAAGTTACTGCAGTGCAAATTCTGCTACCCAGAATGAAGACAAGATGTTTTACTAATGCATGAAGCTCATAGTTTTAAAGGGATTGAAATAGGGCCATAGTAGTCTGGTAGTTAATGCTTGCCATGGAAAGTTGCTTTATCTCATCTGGGTGACCCAGGTTACAGATACAGCACTTTAGCATTTTACACCTGCAGCTGCTTCCTAAGAAGAATGATTAAAATGGCAGATGCAACTTTTAAAGGATTCTTTCAGGTGTTGTTTTGTTATGTCAGCTGTAAAGTTTAACAGATAGCTCTTGTTATCATAACGAACAAAGCTATTTTAAGTGAGGTCCTTCAGCCTGCTGTGAAATATGGAGTAGGCCATCTAATTCCTGCTTATAAACTATATAAGGATATCTGACTTGTAAAACAGATCCAGTTAAACATTTTTGTGATGATGGATGCCTATAAATCTAGACCATGTTTAACACTTTCCTAAAGTAACGGACTGCAAGGTTTTGTTTCATACTGGAAGTCTACTAAGTGGCAAAAAGACTGTATCTTTATAAAGAAGTTAACATCAAGCAAGTTGCAAGACAATACAGAAAAATATCCTACTTTCTGCTGCCATTGTGCAGGGAAATCTATTAAAAGCGTTGTTCTATATGAAACATGCAAAGCTTTTTTTCTTTGTCTTCACATTATTATGTAAGACGTGGTTTTGAAAAGCTATGTCTAAGCTTCAGGAAAATGAAATAACAGTTTTCCAGGCATTGTCTGCTGTAGTCATTTCTAGTGTCCTCAACTGATGATTTTTTTGTATATTTGAGAATGGGAAAAGAAGTTGTGTTTTGGTATGCTTTTTCTGCTAATGTTTGCAGCAAGAAAGCATCTGATGCATGATAAATTTGCTAGACAAAAAGTCTTCTTGCCCAGAAAGACATCTTTTTACAAAAGTAGGAGTTGTACTCATTTGTCTTTTAGAAAGGCATAGTACCATGACAATATTTTATATTCAAAATTTTATTTTAGTATCACTCATCTGTTAGGGAATTGAGATTGGGAAGGGTGATGAAAAATCTTCAAAAGATTTTAAATAGAATTGCTTCTAATTCTAATGTAATTCTAATGTAATTCTAATGTAATTTACCTTTATACAATGGAAAGTCAGATGTGATATCTATTCTTCTTTTATAAATTTTTGTTTTGTTTATAAGGGCTGCCAAATAATTTTGCATGTTTTACGTTTCTTAATTTCCATGCAAAATTCCTCAGAAAGCAAAATATTTGTTCTTTGACAGAGTCTGAGCAGAAGGGATCCATGGATATGTTAACAGAATATCCTTTGTTCCATACGTGATTCAACAATGTAACCTAAGGTTGAAGCATACTTCCCTGTGGTTGTATTTCCAAAGATGCGTGCTCAATCAGGAGCCAAGAATTTCAGCTCTGTCCCTAGGAACAGAGATTTATATGCTAATTCTCAGATCCTATAAAAACATATATTTTCAGTGGAAGATGCCTTTGGTGAGTACATGCTTGTGTGACTAACTTGAGTTGCTAAGTACCTTCAATCTCATTGACAGTGGCAGTCTATTTCCCTCAAATCCACTGGTTCTATATTTAACATGTTAATCACCTTAGAAGGATACTATGAAAAGATTACAGTAAAAATAAAATTAAGCAAAAAAAAAAAAATTATCTTCTTATTTATTCCAGTGCAGCACTGTACTGCCAATTAGATATTGAGTTTACCCAGAATGTCTACTTTGCAGACTTCCCAGTGAGATAGCTTTAATGGGATACAACTTAGCAAAATAATATTTTTTTCACTATTCAGTACCTTTTAATTTTGTTGGTAATTTTATCTGTATGTTTTGGGCGTTTTCTTCATTGCTTAAACTACATTTCTACTACTACTACTACTAATTATTATTAATAATATTATTAGAATCAAATTTAAAAAACCAGGGATTTACTGAGGTAAACTTCTGAAAGAGCAGAGGAGGAACACATTATTCTGTAGATTGATATGAATGAGCAGAGGAGGAACACATCATTCTGTAGGTTGATATGGATGGTCCTAAAATGAAAATGTTGCTCATGAACTTTGGCTCAGAACTATCATCAGAAAGGGTGTTTTTCTTTTTTTTTTTTTTCTTCTTCTTTTTCATATCTAAATAAAAACATAGCAGAGAAGTCAAGTCTTTGGAACAGGTCAAGTTTGGTTCTATCACAGTTCAGGGTGGGGCAAAAATGACTTCGGTGTTTTTTGACTGTATGTTACAACAGCTTTATCTGAAATCATCCAAAAGAACATGACTGCTGCAATTGTGCGTGTCTGTGTACATGCCCACGTGAAGAGGTAGTTAGGTAGAAAGGGAGTTAGTTCAATAGCAGCAATCTACTAAATGTCAAAATTTTAAGGTTATATTGTTACTCTGATCTTTTTTTAAAATAATCTGACACAATCACATCTTTTCATTTTTCAGCCACTGTAAATTGCATTTAGTTTTACCAGTCATATGTTAACCTACCTCATCTTTGATCTCCCTGCTTTGGTACACATTTTGGAGATTATTTTTCAAAATTCTTGACTTCATTTGTTCAGGAAAATATTCTCTGGAGCAGGCTTTGGCCAGTAAATCAGCTGTAGTGTTAATCAGTACAAGTAATGACATTTGTAGGCAAGATCTGTTTGTTTCAATAATAGTAATAAAGAATTTATTGATCTTAAAAATATCTCATTAAAACAAATAAAAGAACACTTATGCAATTATTTCCTCACAGTTTCACTTAGAAACATTTAAATGCAAAATCAAGACAAAGTTCCTTTGAACGTACATTTTTTTTGTTAAAGCAAACTAATGAAGATATGAGAGGTATGACATTGTAGCCAGCTGCTCAGTAGGCTCCATTCCTTTCAGAAATCTCTAATGACAAGGGCAACTTTTACTAAGTAAACTGAAAATGTATTCCCAAAACAATGAGGATTAATAATTCTCACTGATGTCTTTTGAGTAACAATACAGTATTATTAGATTGAAAAAATTTTGACACTGTTGTGGCTTCACCAGTCAGACCACCCACCTCCATGACAACCATCAGCTATAATTCCCCTGCAGGGAGCTCAAACAATGCTGACTACCCAGCCGAAAGTCATGATGTCTGTATCCCCTGTAGTATTAGCACCCACTGGGACCAATGCAGTTACCCAGACAGAGATCCCAAGGCAACATGCAGTGTTCCAGCTCTCTGGCTGCAATGTGTGCCCAAGGTTTCTACTGGTGTCTGAGGGCAGTAGTGAGACTACCTGCTGAAGGTGTACCCAGGTAGAAGAACTGCTCTGTAGCATACCTAAGGCTTGGTAGGAAGGCTCTTGTGGCTGGAATACTGTGGCACATGGTTGTAGTGGTTGTAGGCTCTTCATCAGAGATAGACAGGGCAGGTGAGGCAGGGGTTTAGCATTGTATGTAAAGAAGTTGGACTGTACAGCTCCTGCAGCTGGGGGTGACATCGTTGAGAGCCTCTGGGTAAGGACTAGGGGAAAATCTAATAAAGTGGAAAAGACTTGGTGGGAAGACTGTTGTGACTGAAGTGCTGTGATGGATGGCTGTAGGCTCTTCAGGCAGGGCAGGTGAGGCAGGGGGGTAGCACTGTATGTAAAGGAGTTGGACTGTACAGCTTCTGCAGCTGGCGATGGCATGGGTGAGAGCCTCTGGGTATGGGTTAGAAAAAAATCTGAAGAAGTGGATGTTGCTGCGGCAGTCTACTATAGATCACTCAAACAGGATGGTGGTACCCATGCATTACTCTGTAAGGGATTAAGGGAAATATCTAGACCGGTTGGCCTTGTTCTTACGGGCAACTTCAGCTCCCCAGATATTAACAGCAAACACAATCAGGTCCAGGAAATTCTTGAAGGACGATGAAGGTTGCTTTGTGATACAGGTACTAATGGAGCTGACTACAAAAAGTGGCCCCCTAGATCTGTTGTTTGTACACAGGGACGGTTGTGGGTGATGTCATGATTAGTGGTTGTCTTGGCCACAGTGAACAAGAAATTGCAGAGTTTAAAGTCTTCGGCAATGTGAGGAAAAACTGTCAGAAGAGCTACTACCATGGGTTTTGGAAGAGCAGGTTTTAGGCTGCTCAAGGAACTTTTAAATATGGTCACCTGGGAATTTGCTTTTGAGGGTCTTGGGTTCCGTAAAAGCCGGTGACTTTTCAAAGGCCGTCTTTTAAGAAAGAACACATAAACTGGCAATTCCAATGTGTTGGAGATCAGGCAAGTGGGGCAGAAGGCCAGCCTGACTGAACAGGGGTGTTCTTCTGGAATTTAGGAGACAAAAGAAAACATATGGGCTTTGGAAGCAAGGTCAGGCTGCACAGGAGGACTACAGAGATGCTGTTCACCACTGTAGGCAGAAAATTCATATGGCTCAACTGGAGTTGAAGCTGGCCAGTACTGTGGTGGATAAGAAATCAGACACTTTCAAGACTGTTAACAGCAAAAGGAGGACTGAAGAAGACATTACCCTGTTACTTGATGAGGTTAGTCACAAATAGGGATGAAGATGAAACAGAAATGTAACCCCCATTTTAAAAAAGGGAAGTGTGGAAAACCCGGAAAACTACAGGCTGGCCAGTCTCACCTCGGTGCCTGGCAGGATTGTGTAGCGGATCCTCCTGGAAACTATGCTAAGACATGCAGAAAATAAGGAGGTGATTAGTGACAGCTAACATGGCTTCACTAAGAGCAAGTTGTACCTGACAAATCTGGTGGCTTTCTATGACGAGATTACAGCATGGACAGATCAGGGAAGAGCAACTGACGTCATCTACCTGGACTTGTGCAAAGCTTTTGACACCATCCCTCATAACATCCTTGTCTCTAAAATCGAGAGACAAAGATGTGATGGGTGGACCACTCAGTGGGTAAGGAATTGCTCTATGGTCACACTCAAAGAGTTGTGGTCAAAGCTTAATGTCCAAGTGGAGACCACTGATGAGAAGGGTTCCTCAGGGATCCATGCTGAGTCCAATGCTGTTCAACATCTTTGTCTGTGACATGGGCAGTGGAATTGAGTGACATGGGCAGTGAAGGGAAGGGATGCCATCCAGAGGGACCTTGACAGGCTTGAAAGATGGCCCTGTGTGAACCTCGTGAAGTTCAACAAGGTCAAAGTGCAAGGTTCTGCACCTGCGTTGGGGCAGCCCCCAGTATCGATACAGGCTGGGTGGAGAATGGATTGAGAGCAGCCCTTGGGAGAAGGACTTGGGCATTCTGGTGAAAAAGCAGCTCAACATTGCCTGACAGTGTGCACTTACAGCCCAGAAAGCCAACTGAATGCTGGGATGCCACAAAAGAAGCATGGCCAGCGTGTCGAGGGAGGTGATTCTCCCTCTATACTTTGCTCTTGTGACACATCGCCTGGAGCACTGCATTCAGCTCTGGAGCCCCCAGGATAAAAAGAACATGGACCTGTTGGAACAAGTCCAGAGGAGGGCCATAAAGATGATCAGAGGACTGGAGTACCTCTCCTATGAAGACATGCTGAGCGAGTTGGGGTTGTTCAGCCTGGAGAAGAGAAGGCTCTGGGAGACCTTCTAGCGGCCTTCCAGTACCTAAAGGCGGCCCGCAAGAAAGATGGAGAGGGACTTTTTACAATGGCATGCAGCCTTAGGGCAAGGGGTAATGGATTTTAAAGAAAGGTAAATTTAGAATAGATCCTTTAGGAAGACATTTTTACTGTGAGGGTGGTGAGACAGCACCTTGGGTTGCCCCAAGAAGTTGTGGACCCCCCACCCCTGGAAGTGTTCAAGGCCAGGTTGGATGGGGCTTTGAGCAACCTGGTCTAGTGAAAGGTGACCCTGCCCATGGCAGGGGAGTTGGAACCAGGTGATCTTTAAGGTCCCTTCCAACCCAAACCGTTTTATGAGTCTGTGATTCTATGAATGCCATCTTTGCCTCTGCCTTTAACCAGAATGATGGGCTCTGGGACCCCTGGCGCCATAGGCTAGAGGACAGCCATGGGGGCCTGACAAGCTTCCACTTGACTTTGAACTGGTATGGGCTTTGCTGCTGCAGCTGAATGCACTGAAATCGATGGGCACCAATGGGAATCATCCCAGGGTCCTAAAACATTGCATGATGTTGTGAGACTTCCTCATGGCTGTTTACCAAAGGTCTTGGGAATCTGGAGAGGTGCCCCTTAACTGGAAGCTAGCAAATGTTATTCCGATTTTCAAGAAGGGCAAGCAAGAAAACCCTGGCAGTTATAGGCCTGTCAGTCTCACTTTGGTGCCTGGCAAAATTATGGAGCAGATTATTCCAGGAGTTAATTGAAAAGCACCTGGAAGACAGTGCAGTCATTGGCCGTAGCCAAGATGGGTTCATGAAGGGAAACTCATGCCTTACGAACACAACATCCTTCTTTCACAAGGTTAGTGGACAAAAGCAAGGCAGTGAATGTGTTCTGGGTTTGTTTGGTTTTGTTGTTTTTTTTGCAAAGCTTTTGATAACTTCTCTCACAGTATGCTTCTGGACAAAACGTCCAGCATACAGCTAGGCATGTACACAAAAATAGGCTGTGGGGTTGGGCTCAGAGAGTAGAAGGGGTTACATCAGGCTGGTGGCCAGCCGCTAGTTGTGTTCCCCAGGGCTCAATTTTAGGTCCAGTTCTCTTCAGCGTGTTTACGAATGACTTGGACACGAGAGTTGAGTGCACACTAAGTTTGCCAACAATATGAACTTTAGAGGAGCTGTTGATTCCCTTGAGGGCAGGAGAGGCCTTACAGAGAAGTCTTGATAGACTAGAGCACTGGGCAATCACCAGCCATGTGAAACTTCAGAAGGACATAGGCCAGATTCTGCACCTGGGAGGTGTAATCCTAAATGTACAGCCCAGGGGACAAAAACTGGGAGTGCAGCCCTGCAGAAAGGCATCTGGGGGGTTTGGTTGATGGTGAGATCAACATGAGACAGCAGTATGCCTTGAAGGCCAAACGGGCCAGACTTCTCCTGGGGTGCGTTAAGCACAGTATAACTAACCATGACCAGCCAAAGGAAATGATTGTGCCACTGTACTCAGCATTGGTACAGCCTCATCTTGAGTACTGTGTGCAGTTTGGGGCTTCACCATATAAGTAAGATATAAAAATATTCGAATGTGTCCAAAGGAGGTCAACAAAAGTGGTGAAAGGACTAGAGAGCATGACTTACGAGGAGTGGCTGAGGATACGAGGTTTGTTCAGCTTAGAGGAGACTGAGGGGTGACCTCCTCGCTGTCTAGAACTTCCTCATGATGGTGGGGGGAGAGGAAGAAGCCAATCTCTTCTCTCTGGTGTGCCATGACAGGACATGAAGCAACAGCTTGAAGTTGCATCAGGGAAAGTTCAGAATGGATATTAGGAAAAGGTTCTTCACTGACTGGGTAGTCAAGCACTGGAAGAAGGTTCCCAGGGAAGTGGTCTTGGCACCAATCCTGTCATTGTTCAATAAACAGCTGGACAATGCTCCTGGATATATGATTTAACTTTTAGTTTGCCCTGTGTGGAGTCAGGAGTTGGACTTGATGTTCCTCATGATTTCCTTCCAACTTGGGACATTCTGTGATTCTATGATTCTCTGTTGTATCAGTTTGGTGGGCAGGAGGAGGAATGAGATGTCTACACAGTTACGTATGTAGAAATAACTATAAAATACTCTATTTGGAGAGCTGAGTTCTTTATTCTAAACCAAAACTATTCAATTAGTTCCCTTGTCTAGAACTGTAACTATGTCCTAAATTGACATTTGCCTTTTGGGCTACCTTGAAGCTGACAGACTATTTTCTGAGAACTAATGACAGTGGTTCTGGGGTCATTTTAGTCATCTGTAATTGCTAATTTAAAGCCTATCTTAATGTTTGTATGGTCACATTTATATAGGTAGAATTTTCATCTAATATTCTATCATATAATCACTACATAAGATGAAAACCTTCTGCAGTTCTTTAGTCAACTTTCATTGCCATTATTATTTACCATACATTTTTGTGTCCTTTTCCAGGACATTTAGTAATACTCTGAATCACAGAGATTCCTTTGTAGATCTCTGAGGGAGTCCACTGGATTTGATAAGAATGACTGTACTGCGTCAGAATAAATGTCTACCCAAGTGCCTGTGTCTTGTTGCCAGTGGTGGTTGATGATGGATGATTAGGGAAAAGTAGAAGAACAGAGTCAACATACCCTTCCAACTTCCCTCAGTCTGACTATTTACACTTTTCTTTTTCTGCTTTATCTTTTATAAGAGAGCATTTTCTCTAATCTTTTAGTGATCCGCAGGCAAATTCTCAAACTCATATTCTATTTTTTTAAAATTCAGACTAGATTATTGACACCTGTATGTTAACTGTAATTTATTCTTCCACTGTTTTGTCACACATCTTAAATAACTGTTCTAGATTTTAAGACAAAAATCTCAGTACGAACACTTCCAACAAAACAGCACAAAATTCTGCCATTATCTAAGTAAGTGAACATAAAATCTGTTTTCTTACAGAACAAAACTGAGGGTAGAAATTTGTGATAACACATCATTTGGACTATGGGAATGCTTCTTGGATCAATATTTGTGCATTGCAGTTGATCATCATTCACTGATGGCATCTGAGATTTGCTCTGCAAATATGAGAGGTGGATTTAATACTATGTTCAGTGGTCTGTATTAATTCACCATCAAACTTCCTCAGCATTTTGTGGTTTGTTTTTTTTTGTTTACTGTTTCATATGCTCAGTCAGGGAACAAAAGCAATTCAGACAAGTTAATAAAATCAGAGCAGATGGCCATTAATAACAGCAATCAGAACAGAAAAACTGTTATTTTTCTACTCATATTTGGGCATGGACATCTTAACTTTCAGTTGTACCCCTTCAATAGTACATTACTTGTGGGATTCAAGAGCAACTGCAGAAACCTTCATAACTCAAGCATGTTTCTCCTTCCTACAGCAGTAACTTTGCCATAAAAATACATCCCTTCCTCTTCATTTAAGACAGACACAGAATATGTCCACCCTTACTACTGAATTCAGCTCTTCTACAGTCTAAGAAGGAGTTGGAAAACTATGGGTTTCTCCTGTTGTTTGAGTAGAGTATGTCTAATGTTCAAGCTGTTGATGATTGTTCATTTCTAAACTGTCCATTTGAATAGGTTGGTAACTTTGTGTATTGCTATGTGCTAAGAGGAAGATTATGTCATACAACAGCAGTACTAACAGGACCCTTCACTGAATTGGTCAAGAAAATGCATTACTCTATTTGCAACTTTGGTTTTATTATTTTGAGATGTTATTTCTACCTCAACTAAAATCAGCATTTTGTATGGATTTCCCTAGACCAAAAGTTATTTTGAAATGCTCAGGTTATCAACAAATTGGCATTCATGGCAAAAAATACCTGAAGGACATGGGCCTGTCAAATTGTAAATTTGCTCCATGTCCCACTGACCCACCTACATCTTTGTGATGGGATGTTTTGTTATAACAGACAAGCTATTTTTTTTACTCCTTTCATCAAGAAGTTTGAGATGTTTTCCAATCCAAAACAAAAACTTCTGGCTTTTACTCCAGTTACATAAAAGCCGTATAAATAATTGTCATAATTCTAGCAACAATTATTCATATACTAAGGGCTTGCTTTCCTTTCAGTCAACAGGGAAGTATGTGTTCATGTCACGTTGATTTTTCATGTGTTTACATTTACTTACCTTATGGTTTAGAACTTATCACTTGTCAGGTTAATATAGCAATATGTAAAACAGATTTTACAGGAGACTTTTGAGTTCTTTGGTACTTCTTTCTAATCGAGCCATAAGACTAAGATTTGTCTAGAATTTTGTGTGATGTATTCATTTCAACAGTTCTCTCTTTGACATCAGAAAAACTTGTCAGTATTGAGTATCTCATAAACAAGGTTACTTTCCTGTCAGTATTTTTACTGTTACTTTCCAGTGAGTATTTTTTCATGTCTAATTTCGGTGGAGGAAGGGATAGAAATGAAAAGATTACTATCACAATACAAAATCCATTACCTTTTTTTTTTCCAATGCAGGGAGGAAATCCTAATTGTTTTAAATTTATTTTATATATATTTAGTCTTCAATTATTCCAGTATTACATATAATAGTTCAAGAGTGTTACATTCTGTTCAAGTTTGTTTTGTGAGAGACGTTATATGCTTTGTTATCAGTCAAACTGTGGTCAATAGTCCATATGGCCCTTGGTTGCCTTCTCTACCCTGGTCATCCCTGGAAAAGAAACCATAGGATTTCATACTTAGTATCTTCACTTTAATTACCCTCAACCTTCAAATGCTGATAAACCAACAAAACTTTAGGGTTTTTTGGTCTTTTTGTCTGCGTAATTAAGTTTTTTATTAATACATTGTACCTACCAGTTTGATTATTGTGTATGATCATTTTAATAATTTATTATTATTATTACCATTTCTAGTTCAGCAGTTAGGTTTGAGTCTGTCCTCTGTAGGTTGTAATATTCATAGCTGCCAAATTCTACTCTGTTTTCGGAGGGTATTTCCAATGTAGTAAGGAATGTTATTTACATTCCTTAAGTAGGTTAAATGTGCTGAATGCAAGCTGATGTATTCTTATTCTATATTATATTATTAGACTTGTCAATACAGTCTCAAAATTATTGCTTAATACTGTTGAATATTATTTCAAAAATGCAAGAAAAATAACAGGTAGAAGGCTTCTGAGAAGCTGCATATTTGTTTTTTATTGTTGTTCTTAGAAAACTCATAGAAAAGTTACCAAGTTTAAGGGCTATATTAGCAATTATTATTATTATCTAAACTTATATGAGACTATGTCAATTTTAATGTTAATGAAGCATATGTCTGTCTGCTGAAATTATATACTACCACTTTATATTTTACTGTAGTATCATTAAGTAATGCATGATAAGCCATGAGTAATTGCTGTAATTCACCTTTACTATATCTTTGTGTTTAGCTAAATTATGGCTGTAGCCAATTTAATCTCAGTTCAATTCCTGTATTTGAAGCACTGGTATAATGACTCGAACTTTTATCTTCTCATTGTAAAGCTCTGTTCAATATATCTCTAAATCATCCAAATTTCTGATTGACATTAATTTTCCTTCATAATTAAGTAAAAACTGTCCACATCCTTTTTTTTTGATTGGGGCAGTAGGAAGAGTTCTCTATAATGGAACTGATCACATCTCTTTCTAGACCACAATACTGTAAGTTTCCCTTTGGCTTTTATTAATGTTAATCCTGAGTAAGTGGAAAGACCAGAAGAATAGAGAATAACATGACTGTTTCTGATCAAGAGGAAAAAAACACCCAAACTAACAAAATTATGGAAAACATTAAGAAAATAATAATAATATATTAGGTAGAAAACAGATAGGGCTATTCATAATCATGGATGAAGCTGATCTAGTTCTTTGCATCTTCCTTGGTAACAATTTTGCTGAACTAAATGATATATAGCAAAAATCACAAAGTTGTTCAAGGCGGTATATCTGAACTGCAAGGTTTACTTATTGAAAATTGTTGCTGACAGATGACTTAGAAAGAATCATATTATAAAATTACAATAGCAAATATAAAAAGTAATTTAAATGACCTTAAGTAACAAGCCAGTCTACTTGAGATTCATCTGATCTTTCTTAGAAGTCAACCATTGCTACTATCATGGCCTACAAATAATCAAGAAATTAGAAGAAAAAACTGCCAAATATTTCTCTGAGAATTGCATCAGAAGGGAAATGAAGGAAGCAAATGTTCTATCATGCTTATAGGAAAAATTTTATAGCTAGAGATAAGCATGATTTTTATTGCTTTTTTTTTTTTACATTAAGTGGTGCTGTCTAACACAGAAAGTAAATACAAGGTGAGAAAAGGCAAAACTGGAAACATTATGTAATGAACTAAAAGCATCACCTACACAATTTTGCATCAGAAAGAGGGTTCAGTACCCACCCTTGAGTTCCAAGTTTCCACTCATATGGCTTCCACTAACTAGTTGGGGGGTGGGCCAGGGGGAGACAGGGGGAAGTTCTTTTAAAATATAAATAATCTAATAGGGAGATTTTTCATATTATTATGTACCTATATTTCTCTTTAGAAATTTTTACCACTTAGCCATAATTTGTCTTGACAATGAGACCAAGTGAAGCATCTGCTTTTTGTTTATTCCCATTCTTTGTAAATTATCAAGATTTATAAGTATGAAAACTTGTGGAAAATAATTTTCCAGTTTTGAATTCAATACTGATTAGTACTAAAATTTAGGTCTGCAAATTCATATTAAACTGTTTCACAAAATTGTTGTATAAAAGGAAGGAACTAGAGGAAGATTTTTCTGATCTATCAATCACAGCTAAACCACACAGATCTAAGATCAAATACTCAATATTTCAATTTAGGCAACAGAGACCAGAAATCACCAAATAACTTTTGATTACAAACTTGAAAAGTCACATATGGTCATGAATATTGTTTAACAGGAAAAAAGACTGAATCTGTAGAATAAATCACTGTGAATTATCCACCCGCTTCTCTCTGCAAGTACAGTAATGTCTGCCTCAGATACTTTTTTTCTGGGCACTTTTTTTTCTGTAACACTTCCATGAGCTGGAAATATATGAATGAAACAGCTTGCATCAATGTGATCTTAGCCTATTTGATAGCTATAAATATACAAATTCTAGATAAGAATAGGAGCACACTGGCGGGAAACATCACCCTTCTTCATATTCTGAAGAGTATGTTCATGTTACAATTGTGACATAGTGTAGCTGTATGTAGGCATACGGAAGTAGAGCTGAGCAGAAAATTTTGCATTTTTTATTCCTTTAAATGATGTCCACAAAAAATATAGATTTCAAGATTTCATTATCAGAAGTTTCTAACTGTTATTTCATGAATAGAGCCGTGTGCTTTATGGAAAATGCATCACACCCAAATTCTCTTATAAGTGAAAAGTCCTCTGAGACAATAGGCTTCATGAGCTGTTTTCACTACACTTCAGGGTGCCTGACCTGTGACTATCTAAAATAATTCTTCAAACATGCCACGGACATATCATAGTTTAGCTTGTCCTTATGTTAGTGCACCTTCATGACGTGTTGAAATAAAGTGTGTTTAGACGTCTAGAAGAAATTGTGGGTTTCTTGAGGGCTGCTTCTACTAATAAATATATCAGCTTCTTTCATTAGGAAAATAAGTTGTCAGAAACTGTAAGAACTGTTATAACACCTGTGGCCAACACTCAGTAAATGCTTTCTCAGGTCCCCTCAGTGTCAGTGGAGTTTCAAGCACTGTGTAGTTTATGTGTACAATGTGTCCAGCCGTATACTAGGGCAGACCTTCTGCAGTGCTTTCTGGGAAGTGTTTTCTGTTGGGCAACTCTGGTGAAAGGAGACAGTGGAGAAGGGAGGAATCCAGCTTTTGGAAGCCATAATGCATGACCACTGTTCACAAGTACTGGGGGGACTGGGCTAGGGAGAGCAAGCAGAACTACAACTACAAAGTTTTGCAAGGCTTCATGACTTGTTAAATACTTACCATCTTCAGAGGCTTCTTAAAGGAAGAGTACAAACATATAATTGTAAATTAAGACAGTTTAGGTTAGCATGATTTATTTTGCAACTGCACGTCTAAACCCAAACACATACCCAATTATTACAGCTCTGCAGATGAGTGGTAACATATTTAGCTGTTTTAATTCTGAAGTTGTTAATATTTTATTTAAGAAATATTTAAAAGTAAAGAAAACTGAACCAGAAAAACTGTTAGTTTTGTAGTCATTCTTGGAAACCCCTGAGATCCACAGTTAGTCATTGGCCTGCATTCTTAATCTCATTAAAAAGAAGGCATTTTTGTATTGAATTCATATCTTAAGTATGATTTTACCACATGGGTGTTGATGGTGCATTCATGTTCTGTTTTGATTTCAGAGATCAGGGTGTCCCGTGAGATACTAGGAAGACTGGCATAAAAACTTTAATAACCACTTTTGAAATCTTGGACAACTTTGTAAGAAAAAGTCATAAAAGACTTGTCAGTCATGGTATGCGTAACTGGAAGAATTTGTAGCAGTATGTGATATAGGCTTCTAACACTATATACCCCGTCTCTTGCACATAACAGTCCAAAGAACACAAATCTCAACACATGAAATGCATCTGTGAGAAATCTATAATTCACATCTCAGCCTGATTTCATGAAGCAGGATTTACTCATTTAATTTTCATGTTCTTTGACCTTCTTGATCAGAAGAAATGGAAATAAGCAAAGAACTTTAACAAAATCTGCTGAGACTTCAGCTTTATACTGTTGTATAAACTGAGATTTTTGAAATTTACCATGTATATAAATATTCATTTTTGTGAACACATGCACTTGGCTATCTTACATTGCATGTATATTAAATAATGCAATACCTGAACACCTGAAAGACCATAAAACATTTCCTTATGCTCAAAGACTTCTAAGGTTTAAGCTATGTGCTAGCATATACAGGGATGCGTATTTGAATGTTGTGATAGGGTAGAAACTAGAACTGGATTTAACAGACCTGTGTGAGCAGACCTGTTTCCATAACTACTGGAGGAACTTGCTTAGGATAACTTTTTCAAAGGCAGTTGATAACTTAGGACTTATCACTTATCAGTGAAAATCAATGGTATTTGGATCCCAAGTAGACTCAGGATACAACTTTCAGAAGCATTTGTTTTCTCTGCCTCAGTTCACCTTGGGAATAAAACCGTTCCTGCCTGGAGCCAGAAGTAATGTTTTATTTTTGTCTCCTCTGTTTAAAGTTATAATATCAGGCAATTTCTGTGCTATATAGAATACTATTACAGCTTCAGTCACGCAATCTACTAATTGGGTAATATGCAAGTAAATGCATTATTTTATTCAAGCCAATATAGAAATTTAAATTTAAAAATGCCACCTACAAGTCTGATAGACTATATTTAAACCTTTAGTGTAGTTTCTGGTACTACTGAGGCCAGTTTCAGGCTGCCATAGTTTTTATGTGACTAGGATTTAACTCACTGTAGGAAGGAAGTTTGTAGAACCAACCACGCTTTGTAAATCGGTTAAATATTAATGAAAGCTTCAGGAAAAAGTAGCAAGAAATTGTCCCTTCTTAGGCTAGGACAGCAACAAAGCTGATCTTAGAAGGATTTTTCAATCAGCCAAACTCAAATACCTTTTCTAAAATAATTCTGTTCTGTAAATCATGATTTACATCACAGAGCCTTCTACTTAATGTTGTGGGGCTGTATGGAAAATACTTATTGCTTTAAATGATGGACCTCCAGGTGCAAGAGGATGGAAGAAATAGTCCTTAGCACAAACTGTTAGTGACACATGAATAAACAGGCATTAAGATGAAACAAAATTTATGCATTTTCCCTACAGTAAAAAGGAAACTGCTAGTTGAAGTCCCAGCAAATTGGCAACAAAAATGCATAAATAAAAGCAAAAACTGCCTTCATGATATTTAGCTCTTATTTTTCTGAAATAGGTGTTCATATTAAATAGAAAGAGATGTTTTGTGCTTAGACTGCTTTGTAAATAAAAATTTACAAACTGTCTTTTATGATCACTCTTTTTGAGGTGACTTATAAACTATAGACTCCAGTAAGTGTCACAGGTAAGTCACAAACTGTTTAAAGTGATGAAGCTTCTATACTGAGAACCAGAATGTTGCTAGTATTATTTTGAACTGATTCAGCACTAAAGGAATTAGAAAAACTGTGTAAAAACCCTCAAATATTGCAGATGAAATGTACATGGCTTACAGCTGCAAAAGTCCATGGTTTATTGTTTAATGTAATTGTGTCCTTTTCTTATGAAATCTTTCACAGAGATGGTGAATTAATAGAATAAATGGAATAGGTATGAAATTCATTGATATGCAGGTGAAGCATAAAATACCCTTTCACCAGTTTCTTATATTTAAGAGGTCATTATCATACTTGTAGGTCAATTTTGTTCCTGTTAACATAAATGGTTGCTTTACCACTAACTTAATTAGGAACAAAACTGAACATTTCAAAATGTTCTGTTATTAGAGAAGATCTTCAAATATTGTCCAACATTTATGCTACTGAAAGAAGATAAGATCACAGGTAGCAAAAATAGTAAAATTCAGAATTAATCCACCAGTATTTGTACTTAAGTTTAGGTCAGAAACTGTGTTTATCATTCACACTACTGAGTGGAACTGGTCTAACTTATTTCCTAGTTAATGCAAGGATTATTGATGGATAGAGAATTATAGAGCAAAAATTCATCCATGCAACTGATCTAACTGTTGACGGTTTGTCAAAAATCTACAAAACGTTAACCTAAATTCAACATTTTCTGTATTTTAAATTGATTAAGGGTTGATTAAGCATTTAAAATTGCTTTTGGAACAGTTGTTACATTTGAACCCCATTGACATAGGACAGAAGATAGTTTAACTTGCATTAGTGGCATGAGGACTATGAAATAATATCAAATTGGGTCTGTCATCTTGAATTACTGGAGAAAATCAGAGTGATGGCATAATCATAGAATCATAAAACAGCTTGGGTTGGAAGGAACCTTAAAAGATATCTACTTCCAGTCCCTCTACCATGGGTAGGGACACCTTCCACTACACCAGGTTGCTCAAAGCCCCATCCAACCTGGCCTTGGACACTCCAGGGATGTCTCACAACCCTCACAAAAGTTAATTTCCTCCAAACATCTAATTTAAATCTACCCTCTTAGTTTAAAGACATTACCCCTATATAAGGTATAGATAATTGTGAATGCAGGTAAAAAAGATTAGTTTTGTGACTAAATTGTATGGAAGCAGGATGTAGGTGTGCTGTTTCAGGCAAAAATCCATAGCAGCGTAAGACTGAACATCATAAGGATCAATTGTGTAAGGGCTTAAAGATCTTGGATTGCACCTAGTTTATGAATCCAATTTGTCCACATTAGAGTCAGTCCTCATTCCTGGTCCATGTGTGCAATACAGATGTAGGGATATTGCAAACATCTGTTTTGGGAAACAGCTTCGCAGAGAATGACCTGGGAGTCTTGGTGGACACAAAGTTGAATATGAGGTAGTAATGTGCCCTTACAGCAAAAGAGGGCTAATGGTATCCTCAGATGCTTTAAGCAAAGCCTACACTCTAGGTAGTCTCATTGATCTAGATCTCCAGTGTATTAAAATGCTTATTACACATTTTAGAAGAGGTGAGGCTTAGGTTCCTTTGCATTTTTAAAAGTTTCTTTAAAATACTTAAATGACTAATATACCCCTCCTTAATATTCTTCTTACTGTCATGTAGATCATTTGATCATGTTCCTTTAGATTTCCACTTGCTTTTCAACAGTTTTCATCCCCAAATTTAAAATTTACTGCAAACTACTTCTTTATTGCTTTTCTTTTTCTGGTTACTGACTTTTTCAGTGAACTAGGATGACATTTTCGCTGTAGCTGCCTTTTTTCTTGATTGTGGATTTTTCTGGGAATCCAACATACTCTTTCTAAAGAACACTTGAAGTTCTTGTACTTCTACCTCTTATTTCTTTTGAACAAAAATTTCATACTTGGTATTACAAAGCAGTTTTCCTGAAGACTCAATTTTTAATACATATGTGCGTCTCTGTATGTAAGTTTTGCATTGCTTTTCAGCCATTTGGCGCTGTCCTCGGCTTGCTCATAGTGAATATAATCACAACATGACTATCACTGATCTACAGTCAATACTGTCTTTTCATTCAGTGATTAATTCAAATGGTAATGCGTAGCATCTCTTGAGATAGTAAAGCATGAAAACTCACAAATGAAAGTCTATCAAAAGAGAACAGCTGAAAGAAAAAAGTAAAATTCTACTTAATTGTGCCATGGTGTTTCAGTCTAATTGCAGCATTATCGATATAATTTAATTAAGTGAAATGATAAGAGATTTGAGATGTTAAAAGGAAATTTCAATTATGCATAAACAGGAACAGTTTTAAAAGGGTTATAGTGGACAAATATATGAGATATATATATATATGAAATTTATTGGGAGAAGTATATCAAAAAGCAAACTTCAAAAGGAAAATTTTGTTACATTACATCTTTTCTGTAATTTCAAGTGTTTGTAACAAAAAACTGGGGGAGGTTCTACTATATGAAAATCTAAGCACTGCTGTCAATTTTTGAGTATCTCTGCAAGGTAAAAATGTCCTTTCACTAGAAGATTAGAAGATTTTTTCCTGTTTATCACACAATGATCTGTGATGATTTCTTCCTGTGTATCACGCAATGTTCTGTGATTTTGTGGCTTTGTTTCAGAGCCCAGGTATAGAGAAAAATATTGTGCAGCAGTTGCCAAAGTCTGGAAATCTAATCTTGAAGCATTGCTTCAGTTGCCAGAGGTCTACACATGGACTAAAATCTGAAGCTATTTCTCTGTTGGTACTTGCTACTCAGGGCAACCAAAAACTATCTCAATACGTGGAGACTGTTTCACAACTGAATAAATGCATAGTCCATATTTAAATATGACCTGAGACAAAGCTTGAGGTAATAAAGAACTCCTATGCATGAGGAAAGAAGGGAAAACTCTAAAACTCTCCTCACAGAGCAGTTTTGACTGGGAAAGCAATGTCTGACCTTTATGTTTTTGTTATTTTAATGAAAAGTCATGGTACAGAAAATAATGTCTTCTCATAAAATTGTACAAAGAAACATCTCTGCAAACACTCAGATTTTAATAGCATATTTTCTGGCACACTGCCACTGCTTTGACTTTGGTTTAGTATATAAAAAAGGCATTGCTAAAAAAATGGAGGAAGGCTCAGATTTGTGAATTCTTTTACTACCATTTTATGAAGTGTTTTGTTTTTTGGTTTTTTTTTATTATTATTATTATTTGGAAGCTAATAGTGCAGAGATTACTTTATAGGATTGAATCCCATGGAAAACCTGAATACATATTTACTAGGTTTCATCTGTCCCTTGGCAGATTACACCTAGACAATTAAAGTACATCAGGTGGAAAAATTTGCATGCACTGGGAAGGAAAATGGTTTCCTTCTCTGCACAAAATAAAAGCTACTTTAAACATTGAATTCTGTTGCTGGTTCTATCTGTAACTCTGGCTTTGCAGACATGAAAACTAATAATCTTTTCTGCCAACTAGGTAGTAAACTGTGAGAATCTGCAACTAAGAATCTCCCTGATTATTTTTTTCTCTTTTTTTTATTGGAACATGCATTTTTGTTCCTCAAATATACTCAGTCCCATAACACTGAGCTTGGCAGGGCAGTAAAGACACTGTTTAGAGTCATTCAGGGTAGGAAGTGTGTGTCACTTTTAAATTAAAATGTCAGAAAGATACAATGACTTACTGTTCGTTGTACATTGAGAGACTAACTTCACAGTGACTGAATTCTTCTTTGCTCTGCCCTTATGTGTTGAAACTGAAAAAAAAAAAAAAAGGACTTTTTTAATGGAGGAATAGATCTCCAAGTAGCAACATTGTCTTACTTTATTTTATCCTGTCACTATGTAAAACAGCAAAATGTGTTTCCATTCACAGCAACAGTGTTTGCTCGTTAGTAGCTACCCTAACAAAAAAAACCAATTACCAACCCCTTCCTTCTCCAGATCCTTCCCTGTTTTAAAACTAGAACTTAAGACTGTTCTTGCTCCCATTTTCATTTTCAAAAGCCACCAATGGTGCTACTTTTGCTGACAGACTTGCATCTTTTTGTGTAACTCTGCCATGTAGATACTTTATTTTAGATTTTTAATAAGAGTTTGGAACACCTAAATTTGATAATATGTTGAAATCAACACCCTTGTAAGGCCAAAATTCTATTAACTTAATGGAAAGCATAATGATTCCAATCCTTGATAAGAGAAATTCAATTTTCATTATTAATATACCAGTAAAACTCTGGAAAAGGTAATCAATTTGCACTTGTGTACGTGTTGTGGAGGTTGTCTATTTCTAAAGTAATACAAGATTTAAAAAGGAGTTTATGATCCCCTGAGAAAAAGACTTACTAAGGTTATGTGTGACAGACAGTGTCTTTCACTAAGTAACCTTAGGGGATGGTACCCAGGATGAGGAAGACAAAAACTATACCTAATAAAAAAATGTTAACAGACCTATTAGTGTCCTTTCTGCTCATACTAAGGCATTCATTTATTGACAACAAAATGCATTATTTAAGTATGTCCATGTAAAAGGAAATAAATGGTCTGTTTCAATGGAAAACCGCTCCTAAATTACTTTCTTAGAAGCCAATTTTGAAGCAACTTAAAATACAATTAAAATGAATATGTGATACTTCAGTTTGAATTTTTAGGCTGGGATCTCTTATTTGTAATGAGCACTTAGAAAAGCTGAAAAAAGGTATCACAGCATACCAATAACCTAAAAGTGATTTCCTGTTGACAGTGAATCAATAACGTATTTTATGTGTTTCTGATGCACAAACTGAAATTATTATTGTCCAGTGAAGGAGTTTATTAATTTATTTCCCTATTACTGAGGAAAACTTAATAAGCCAACGGGCCCTTGCTACAAAGAAGGCTCTTGAACAGCATAAGGCAATTGCCATCATATTGATATTGTATGAATCCACTGTAAGATAGAATAATGACATCCCCAATGTGTATTGTGTTTGTCAACATCTTGTAATGCTATCCTGTTAATCTGTCAACCTTCTGTGTCTGTTCACATCCTGTTATCCGTCTACCTTTTGTTGAAACCTAAGCTAACATCCTGTTATCTGTTGTCCTTCTGTTATGTTCAAACTTAAGCTAAAACACCCCAGTGGGGGGAAAGACAGATAAAGCAAGAATTGGTTGAAACTGGTTCTGCAGGTTTGGAAAACAGTCAACTCAGCCAGCTCAGCATTTTCTGGCAAAAGGTGAAAAGTACACCTTGAGGAAGACCTAAGGCCTTCCTCCCAAAGACCCCTGCCCACAATTCTTGGAAGAATTTGCGCAAGCACAAAAGACTGATAAGCTAATTAACATACGAAGCGAGAGTAGGCCGGTTTAGGTAATGACTATGTATAGGCGTTAATTGAATAGTTATTGTTTTATGGTATAAATATAAGATATTTATAAGACATGCAGGTTGGGTGGAAGGATCTCCCATGCATCCAGCACTGCCAATAAAGGATACTTAGTCACTAAGAAATTTTGACTATGTTCTTTAAATCAATATAAAGGGAGGTGATCCTTTCCCTCTGCTCAGCACTGGTGAGGCCACACCTGTGTCACTATATACTGTTCATTTCAGTATAATGGACAGTTACCATCAAACAGTAGTTTGATGATGATGTTTGGTGATAACAACATTATATTGTTAAGGGAAGGTTGATAGTTCCAAGAAGAAACTAAACCAAGATCTTGCGAAGCTGGATCTGAAACTGAACTTGTCAAAAGAAGTTGAACCATGGTCAAGACAAGCCCGTATAGGGAAAGGTAACAGCTTCAGTTCTTGGTCAGCTGTAACTACAAAGCTGACTATCGTTTGAGACCTCCAGAAGTTTTCATAAATACCTGTAAGGAGCATGCACTGACGTGCGGAATTAGACTCTATAACTCGAAAGTTATAAAGTAGGTATGTTTATTGCGCGCAGATGCACGGGGGATCGCTCCTCCACAAGTGTGCATACCCGAAGTGAGGAACCATCTCACATTTATACAATGAACAAATGAATATTCAATTAACGCCTATACATATTCGTTACCTAAACCCCGCTTCGTATGTTAATTAGCTTATCAGTCCTTTGCCTGGAATGTGGTGGTCTTGCAGGTTTGTAGGTGATTCATGTCCTTGTGACCATCCGATCTTCTTCAGGTGATTCATGTCCTTGTGACCATCCAATCTTCTCCAGCAAGGAGACTTAGCACTCCCTCCCTCTATTTGAATATCTCTCATCTTTTTCTCATTCTCTTTTAAATAGCCCCTTTGTTAGAGGAGGAAGGGCAGGTGTCTCCCCTTTGTTAGAGGAAGAAGGGCAGGCATCTCCTCAAAACTGTAGTTGTCTCCTCAGAGCTGTGTGCCTATGTGACCAGACACCGCACCCATGACTAGTCACCATACCCACATTCCTTGAGCAGACACATACAATCACAATCGATGTCCATTGTCCCCATTTCACACTATTTCTCCATATCAGCATAATGCTTAATTAATGTAGTACCAGCTATTCTTGGAAAATGCATGAATATATACGATTTTTCTGAGAAATTTAATGCATAAACATATCTATGATCTATATAATCTTGCCTGAATGTAATATAGGACATGCACATTAGGTGGAATGATCCCCCATGCATCGAGCACTGACATAAAGGAATGCTGGCTTCTTAGTGCTACATTAAATTAAGGAGTTTTCTTATTCCCAATTTTGGTGACACCTGGAGTGCTGGGTCCAGTTCTGAGCTCTGCAGTTCAAGAGATGTAGAGGTAGTACAGAAAGCTAAGCAAAGGGTCACTAAAATGATTAAGGGAGATACTTGAGTGTCTCTCATACAAGGAAAGGCTGGGCATGTCGGGACTGTTCCGTGTAGAGAAAGAAAAGATTGGGGGTGTGTGTGTGGGGGGGGGGGTTGTGTGTGGGGGTGGCGGGATCTTATCCATGTTCACAAGTACTTGAAGGTGATACAAGCATTATTCACTTTGAAAAAGAAAAGAAAGGGAAAAAAAGACATATAAGTAGTGAAGAACAAGAAATAATTTGAAAAACAGAGGATGTTAGTTAATCCTTATAAACAGTAAACAAAACATGGCCTTGGCAGAATGAATAGACACCATGAGTCAAGCTAAGATGCAATAAGAAAAACTGAAGAACTATATTGTTAATGAGACTAAACAGAAATTTACTTGAACTATGCATGAACTATCCTAATTAGCATACTAAAAGATCCACCCTTGAGCAAAGAGAGTACTCCTACTACCAAAGCCCCCTCCCTACAGAACATGTAGGGTGAAAAAAAGGAACGCTGTACCTTTAAAATGAGACAAGGCTCATAAGAACCTATGAGAATTAAGTGTGACTAAAAGTAATTGTAAACAATTGTTCAACGTGTATAAAGTCTTTTACTATGTGTTAAGAGGGGCCCTAGCTTTGTGGCCTAGACATCTCAGCACCTGTCTCTGCGCAGACGTGCAATAACCATGTACCTTGATTTTGTGTGCAGATCGGCTCTTGCACACCAGGTGAAGAACCCAGGTCTGGGTATAACAAGGGAAGGGTGCAAAGAAGAGGGAGCCAGGCTCTTTTCAGTGGTGCCCAGGGGAAGGACCAGAGGCAATGGGCACAAAATGAAACACAGAGGGTTCCCCCTGAACATTAGGAAATACTGTTTCACTGTGAGGGTTGACGTACGGAATTAGACTCTATAACTCAAAAGTTTTAAAGTAGGTATGTTTATTGCACGCAGATGCACGGGGGATCGCTCCTCCACAAGCATGCATGCCCGAAGTGACGAACCATCTCACATTTATACAATAAAACAAATGAATATTCAATTAACGCCTATACATATTCGTTACCTAAACCCGCTTACTGTCACTTCGTATGTTAATTAGCTTATCAGTCCTTTGCCTGGAATGTGGTGGTCTTGCAGGTTTGTAGGTGATTCATGTTCTTGTGACCATCCGATCTTCTCCAGCAAGGAGACTTAGCACTCCCTCCCTCTAGATAGCATTGGAATATCTCTCATCCTTTTCTCATTCTTTTTTAAAATAGCCCCTTTTGTTAGAGGAAGAAGGGCAGGCGTCTCCTCAAAGCTGTGTGCCTATGTGACCAGACACCGCACCCATGACTAGTCACCATACCCACATTCCTGGGCAGACATATACAATCACAATCGATGTCCATTGTCCCCATTTCACACTATTTCTCCATATCAGGGTGACTGAGCACTAACACAGGTTGCCCAGAATGGTTGGAGTCTTCATCCTTGGAAAAGCCATCTGGGGATGGTTCTGGACACTTGACTCTAGGTGCCTGCTTGAGCAGAGGGGGTTGGCCAAGATGACCTCCAAGAGGTCCCTTCCCACTTCAACCATTCTGTGATTTTGTGAGATACTTCATAGAGTAACTAATTGTAATGAGCATGTTTTCTTTTTTCTGTTCTGCTGTTTTCTTTAGTGATCCATGTTTATGACCAGTAAAATGCCTGCAAGCTAGTTTGAGATCATGTGCAGATGTTAGTACCCAGCAAGGATTTGGTAAAAGTCATTCAAATATATTCAAATATACACTTTATTTGTCTCTGTTTTAAAAAGTTTATAACAGGAAATACACACAAAATCAAACCATACCTTTTCATTTAAGATCAGTAGCTTAATTGTTAGCTTTCAAACAAGCAGACTGAAACACCAAAACTAAGATAAGCAATATAACACTTTCTGGGTGTTGTTACTTACCGCTATGATTAAATTTATTATGGAAAAAAAATGTGCTGGGAGTTTTGAATGTTTTTGTTGTTGCTGTTTCTACTGTAATGTGTTGGTAGGAAAGTTTCTGCGTTATGGAGGTGGAACATAATGGTGACTGGTCTGTAGAGTAGAGTATTTTTAAGGGTTTCATTTTCATAGCCCAACCTGATTTATATTGCTGACAGCAAAAAAAGTCCCAGACTAATGCCTTGACTAAGCACTAGACTGGTAAGTAATTGAACACATTGTAGCTGTCCAAAATTTTCAGAAAGTCACTGATTATTTTTTCCATCATAAGAGCAGAAACCCATGTTTAAACCTAAAACAGAAGTAAAAATGGAATTCTTGTTTTCTGGCCAGCCTTAGTTGCTGAAACACTGAGAGCTTTAAAGCCTTATCACCTACACTTTGCATTGCACCCAGCAGCTGTAATTTTCATTTCAAAGGAAGTTTTCTTGTCAAGAGTACCAAAGGTCTCAAAAAATCCTAGGGGAAATTCTTACTCAAGTACCCTAATATTCACTGATTTCCAAACCTGACTTGAGCAAATCTCTGTTCTTCTGTGATAATGAACTTTTTTTTACTGAAGGTGTTGTGAGGGTTATCTGTAGCAAAGTATGTTAGGCAGGAATATGTTTGAATACTGAAACTGAGGCGGTGTACTCTGGGCATGGTCCATTGTACCATGTTTTAAAGGGTGCTGAATGCTAACATTTTCACACAAAGTACATCCTTCATCCACTGGTTCAGAAATATAAACAGGGAAGCCATTTTGTACCATAATATAAAACATACTAATGTGAAAAAGGCCATTACCTTTATTATTATAGATTACCTTTACATCAAGTTATCAGAGCAGATAGGCAGACACTGTAACACACTCCTCAAACTGAAGATTTCAATTTATCAAAGTTCTCAAATATTTGTCCAGAACAGAACTACGATTTTTCTCATAAAGGAAGAAATTTCAGAGGTTTTTATAATCAAAAGGCAAGAAAAGATGAAGAAAAACAAGTGACAAAGCTTGACAATCAGAATGTGCCTTGTTAGTTTCTCATTACATGGTGCTACCTTTTTTATTTGTGTTTGCTAATTGTGTTTGGAAGGATTGGTCTAGATTGACTTTGCCAGCTGTTACCAGCTGTTAAATCAAACCGAAAAAACATTAATCCAGGTTTGTCAGCAAAACCTTTCAGCAGTGTGACAGACCACTGCATGATTCTTGTTACTTTTCTTTAAAAAAAGAATTAAATTCTTGCCTACAGTTTTGTCTTCATTCTGCGCAGCAAACTAAGCCAATAGACTAGAACTGGTTACCCAGTAGAACGTGGGATAACGTGGTTTATGTCTTGGTAGTACTAAATGTAGCACACACTGTGCATAGATGGCATAGAGCTGTTGTCTGAAACAGGTCCCCAGAGAGTCAGAGGCATTTTGGGACAGACATTTTGTGTATCGTAGAACTTAGAAGGACCTATAAGAACCATTGAGTCCAGCTCCCAGCTCCTCACAGGACAACCTAAAACTAAACCACATGCCTAAGAGCATCATCCAGATGCTCCTTGAACTCTGACAGTCTATGTGCTGTGACCACTTCCCTGGGGAGCCTGTTCCAGTAGCTGACCACCCTCCCAGTTAAGAAACATTTTCCACTCTCTAATCTGAACTCCCCCTGACACAGCTTCATACCATTTCCTTGTTCCTATCACTGGACTACCAGAAAGGAGGTCAGCACCTCTTCCTCTGCTGCCTGCCTTGAGAAAGTTGTAGACTGTGATGAGGTCACCCTTAGCCTTCTCCAGGCTCAAGAAACCAAGAGACCTCAGCCACTCCTCATAAGACTTGCATATGGAAACTTTTACCATCTTGGTTGCCCTCCTCTGGGCATGCTCTAATAGTTTCATGCCTTTCTTGTATTGGGGGACCCAAAACCACACACTCCAAGCCATGGAGACATTGTATCTAGGATATGTTATATTTAGGGACTATTTACAGAGGTGAAAGCAGGAGGAAGGGAGTGAGAGCATTAGAAGTATATTGCCTGTACTTCAGATTTAACTTCAAAATTAACATAATTCATATGATCTTGATCATAATGATCAAGGATTCCTAAAATTGAATAAATAATGTGTAACATTCATGGTCGCATGAAAATGAATATTTGCTGATATCAATCAAGACATACAATTAATAGAAGAAGTCAAGAAGAAAAAAAAAATGCAACGTCCAAATGAACTCACATAAGTTCTTATTCCAAAAAAGCTATAAAAAATTACAAATGTTTAGCTTGCAAGGTAGAAAAATTGCAACAACTACTTAATGTAAGAAAGCCAGGCAACTGTAGCATGGTCTTTTACTCTGTAACTGTGATTGACCAATAAACCCCTGCAAGACAATATGGCTCAGAAGAGGTGGGCAAGGGCAATGTGCCCAGGAAGCTTGGGAATAATTCAGGCTATGACTAACCACAGGGGCTGCAAAAAAGCTGACTCTGCCTCAACTTAAAGGAGACCAGAGAGTGGCCTCTGTAAACAGTTATTGTCAGTTGAGTGGATCAACTGATGGTGTAAATATTTCTCCATGAGTTCTTTAAAAGGGTATGAATGTCTCTCTGAATTAGCCAGACAAGCATGGGGGGAGTGACTATATAGCACAGACAAACATATAGAAACCAGGGAACTAGCAAAATAATTTCAACAAAAGCAATGGTCTTGCTCTGGCTTCAGCCCACAATTTGGGTTCAATTCCTTTCCAGCAACTGGTGACACTTGGCATCCTGACAGTGAGCATGGTACAGATACCAGTAACGGGAATCACATTGGTACTGTGATTGTACGGTAAGATGATTACATTTTTCCAAGTGTAGCCTGCATTTTTATTTTGTTTTCAGTATATTTTCTGACACTGCTAAATCTGATATCCCATGTAACTTCAACTATCTTTAAATAAGTAAATAAGTGTTATACCTTCCACACACTGGATATCTAAAAGAACCTGGTCAAAGTAATGGACTCTGACAGTATCCAATATATAAAACAAACATTATGTCATACTGTTTCAAATCTTTTCCTCTTCTATAACATAAAATTTGGTATTTTTTAATTGTCTAAACATGATCATTTCAAAACAAATAATACTTTAATTTTGAAGCTCCAAGACTATTTCTGTGGTGTTTTCCCTCTGTTTTTTCTTCTTTTTAAGAGTACTTCTGAACTTCAATTGGTATCACGTAGTCTAATTAGAAGCAAAGTCCAGTATAATGATTATTACTTTTATAACTTTGTCCACTATATTATAAATTATGCTCTAGTTCAATATTCTAACTGTAATTTGGGAACTTTTCTCAGACTGAATCATGTTTATACTGAAGAGACATTTTTAAAATATAGGTGTAAATCCACTGTAAGTAAAATGTTTTACATTAGCTTGGGAAACAATAACTTTTTCTGGAAAATGTTGGTTGTTTATGAGAAATAACATGAGAAACATGAGAAATTGACAGTACCAACATGAGAATTTAAGTGGAAGCAGTGACATATTGTTTTCTTTGAGTAGTTGTTAGTTTAGCATATCCATCCAGTTCCAATAAGTACTGATGTTGACAGTGTGTTCTGCTTACAAATTAAAATATGCAGAATTTGGGTAAGAAAATTGATTCAGAATAAAATTTTTTAGAAGTCACAGGAGGATAAAATGTAAGTCGTGGTTTTTTTATTTCTTTCAATGTTTTTACTAAAGGTATATCCACAGAAGTAGGATAACCGTGTTTTACTATCATCTGCTTATTATCTGTTTGTGTCAAAACTATTGACCTCTTTTTTTTTCTCTCTCCTTCTCATCAATGGCTTAAATATCTAAACCTAAACGTCTATTATTTGTAAGCAGAGGAAGTTATTAAACAACTGTCAAAATGCTTGAAGCATTTGCAGCAATAGCAGTCACATACCTAAGTATAATAAAAAGGATATCACTAGAGATGGGAAGAATTTCTTTCCTGTTATCAAACCTTGAAAAACATTACAGTTTACATTATTCTAAATCAGAGTTGATTGTCAGATTCCAAATTTAGCAGCAGTACAGTAATACTACGTTACAGTAAAAAAAAGTGTCTTTTGTGTTTTCTGCATTGACTATGCCCAGGGAGATGTCTGAAATAGAGTCTGCCCTTGGATCACTGGAGAAGGATATCTGCAAGTCCTATATACCCACCTCCTGCAGACAGCTGTGGAGGCTGTGGACAGTATGTGGCACTGGAGACTCCTTTCTCTACCTCCTCACACATCACACAGTTGGGATCAGCCTGGAAAGGAAGTACCACAGGATTTACAGAGAGGGAGTGTGGTTCATGAAACAGTAACAAAACTCCCTCATTTCATTATCTCCTTTCACTGTTGAAAGGCATCACCATACCCTCTGCTGAACACAGTCAGATTTTATATTTCTATGTGTTTTGAAAAACATAATTTCTTTCTGAATAATCAATATTTTTATTTATGTTTGTTATTTTATTCAAAATATTTAATTTCTTGTCACTTTAGTTTAACTCCGTCTACTTCCCTGGATGCCAACTTTATTCACTTCAGTGGCTTGTGTGTGGCCTATGTTCAGGAAGTGAGAAAAATATCTGAAAAAAGGAGCTGACTCAAAATATTACTAAATGGCATCACTACCAATCTTATAAGACATCACAATAAAGCACTTGTGTTTTGAACTGGATTTTTTTTTTTTTAAGTAAGGAGTATATGTTTTAATGTACATTATGATTTTTAGCAGATAATTTTATATCTCATTCTAGAAAAGTTTTGCTACCTGCCTATTCATCAGCAAATGCAATAGTTGCAAAAGTAAATACTACCACTTATAAATCAGCAGTGAAGTGAAAGGATGTGAGCATAAGTCATTCAAAAAGATAAACAGCATTTTTATAAAATTACTTTGCACTATATGCATTTTATCTGTGTATTTCATTGACCTTAATATCAATAAAATATTCAATTCATTTTTCTCTGAAGTATAGTTTTATTCTTTTATGAAGGGAAGAGGTGAAGGATAAAAGGCAAGTACCTGTTACGAGGTAGGTATTTGAAGTGCAGAAGTCTGAGGCACTATGTCTAGGCAGGAAGAAGTTTCAATCTGAAAACTTAAACATAATTCCCCCAAAAGACTGGAAATTCAGTGTTCTTCATTATGAAAACCTTAGAGAAAAAAAAAAAAATTGCAAAGAATATTACCCAAAGTTACACAGCATTCCCTGACTTCATCCACTTGTACCAGGAGCAAAATCCTGTCCTTGGTTACAGAATGATTTGTGCAGATTAGCCTTATTAGTTTTCCATTGAAACCAAACTTAACCTCAAAAAATGCCCACAGAGTGCAGGGTTGAACAAAATGCTATGTTTTTGACACATATTTTGTTCTTTGCAATACACTTTTTCTAGGTCATCTGAAATGCTTTGGTTAATTTTCTCACTTTTTCATATTTGTTGTAAATTCTGTTATGGAAGCAGACTTTTTATTTCCTACATAATCAAATAACAGCTCTATATGTGTCTTTGCAGAATTTGCCCTGATCTCAATTTAGATTGTTAACAATCAGGTAACTGAACATTTAACATAGAAAGCAGATGTTTAAGAAATAACTGATTTCCTCTGAGCAGATGACAACAGTGTGTCCAGTTCTAAAGGAAATTTGATCAGAGATAGAAACTTTGCACATATTTATGATCATGATCTGCATTTACCTTCTGTGTTGATTGTTCTGTACTTTCTGATTGTCAAAATGACTAGGTTTTGCCCTTTTGTCATTGGAAAATGTCCTAAAATTTCCAGCCTATTTCTAGTCAGGAATTTTGCGGGTATTGTTTTACTTCTCTTCCCATCTCCCCCTGTCCCACCCGTCCCACCCCCACCCCCCATCCCAGTAATTTTAACATTAGGCTTTTGCTTTCCCACATAATTTCACTTTGAATATTCTTTTTTTTTTTCCATGTTACATTTAGTAGAAAGAAATAGTGTGATTCCAAGCTAAATTTGCTTACCTTACAAGAATGGACCATGCTATGTCAGAATAAGAAATAGGTCTGAAATCAGAAAGTAGTCATTATCCTAGAACTAAGAGGAATAAATGGAAGAAGAAAAGTACTGATATTCTTCATTTTAGAAAGCTTGAAATAACTTCTTGCTTACTCACTTTAAATTATAGCAACAGTGCCTTGAGCAACTCATAGAAGAGAAATGACTGTCTAATTGAAGGTGAGAGCATAAAATCTACCATTGAAAGTAATCTCTTTCTGAAGTGCTCCATGAAAGGAAGTTTCAGTCCTGGGATGCATTTGCTGATTTTTTACCTACTTGTATCTTGGACAAGATATGGTCTCCTCCAGCATAGCACTTGCCCAGGAAAAGGTATTCTCCTGACTTCATTCCCAGTGTTTTCAGGCATGTGGATGAAAATATTCCTTCGTAATGTTTTAACCTCTGGAGCAAAATCCGTTGAGATACTGAAGGGCATACAAGGAAAACAAATGAAAATTTTCTTGGTACATACTTCTGCAGGCCTATGTGAAGTAGTGTAAACCAATGATATACTGGGCTTTTAAGTATATTTTTTAAAAAAACATCTGCTGGCAAATACTAATGATAGGATATGAACATGTGTCTTCAGAGTCAGATATATTTTACAGATGGTAGCCTAATAGGAGGAATCCAAAACACAAGATAACATCAGTTGGGTGCCTCAATACCAGGTATATCTGTATGGTCTTCCCTTGGGATTGCTTTTGAGCATAATCCACAAGCCAGTCATCAGCTCTTGATCTTCAACGTAATTATTTTGAGAAGGACCATGTACTGGGTTTGCATGGGAAGGTTTTGATAGCGATAAGGCTACAATGGTGGCTTCTGTGAGAAGCTGCTAATTCCCCTGCGTCCAACAGAGCCAGTGCCGGCCAGGTCCAAGAGGGACCTACTGCTGGGCGATGCTGAGCCCATCAGCGACAGTGGTAGCATCTCTGGGATAACGTATTTAAGAAGAGGGGGGAAAAAACACCTGCACAATAAAACACAATAAAAGGCAGCTTTTAATCTTGTGGGGTTGCTCAACTTTAAAACAGGCATGTGGTTAAGTACCATGATAAGATGGAGTTTTATTTCATTAATGAGTGTCAGACTGCTGGCAGACTACCTTTATTGAATTTCTTGATTTTCAGACTGAATTTACCCATGAAGACTTTTTAATCACAAAGCATCAAGCTAGGAAGCACATGAGAAGTTGAGAGAAAACTGCAAGCAGGAGATAAATAACATATTGTCTCTGTATGAATTTAGACATATGTTCAGATATGAGTTACTGGGAGGAATAATACGTATAATTTTGGAAACTTTTGAAGAAAGTTTTCATTGAAGTAATGTTGAAACCTTTCCTCTCATCTAATTCAAACTTGTGCACATATATATCTAACATATGGGTTTCTCTGTATGTTCCATGTTTTCTTGTAAATCCTCCCCTTATTAGGATGTTCTTAAAAAAAGAACAAAACCAATGCAGAAAATCAAGGCAGGGACAGATTTAATAATGAAATTGAGTATGTTAGAAGCATCCCTTTGTTCTAGACATTAGCTTAATAAATCATTTGGGACACTTTACATCTTTCAGCAAAAAAAAAATTTCATCCAATTCAACAAAAACTGCCAACAATGCTCAAAGAGTTATATTCTTTGGTAAAAAGTCTGAATCACTTTTCTAAGTCAATATCAAACATAAATGTTAACTATGTAAATGTTCTCTCACTTACACACTTTAGCCATTTATAATGCCAGTAGCTTTTGGGGTATTACATTTAATTATGCTTCAGCTGGTGATGGATTATATCTAATTAGCAAATAAATGTCTCTCATATAAAATGATGCCATTTTGCTGCATTCTTAGGATGTGTATGTCCTGGAGTCTTATCCACTCTTGACAATACTGTCAAACAAAAGCTTAAAAAAAAAAAAAAAATTTGTTACCATCATCAATATTTTGTTCTGTCCTGGGCAAAATGCAGTCCATCTTTCATCTGAAACATGAAGAATGTAGTTGTCTGATTTGGGCAATTTTGTATTCTTTAGTTATACTTTTGGATTTTATAGGGTTAGCTAATTTCAAAGTAAAGGTGCACATCTTGCAAAGTATAACTTTATTAGTTTGGGGTTATTAACTACTGTTTAAATTTTGTTCTGTAGATTTCATATGGCTTTAAGGAGGTTGTTTTAGCTATTACTGTTTATCTCTGTATATCTCCTCATAAAGGGACAAAATTACTACTATTATGAAAATTTTTGTGTAACTTTTTATTTTCAGTATTTCACTTTTGTTATTTTAATCAATGCCAAGAAACAGAAATGCAAAATTTTCATTATTTATTTATGAATTAGTGTTATATTCCTAATACTTCCTGGTCTGTCATATATCTTATGAATACAGGATTGGGATCACAAAATTCAGATTCAGTTCAAATGATCATGTAATTAGGCATTTATTTAGTCCCTAAAAATCCACTGTTCCTCTCCATGAACAGTCCTCAAAGACACATTAATTAGTACAAACCCTAAAAGCTATAGAGTTTTAAAAAAGAAAAAAAAAAAAAGGAGAAAATGAAAACAAGGAAGAATTTATTATATCTGTGCCTAGGAGGAGGGAAGAAGGAGGACTTTGTCAGGTTAAAATTACATTTGTGGACCTAGTAGGGAGGAAAGGAACTTTAAGCTGTTTGTTCCAGTGTCCTGTTTTTCTGTGATAGGGCTGGAAGCTCCTTCCCCTAGTATGCAGACTTTTTAAAGAATTAAATATTTCTTGTCATTCCACTGTGCCACTTCCATAACCTGCCATTTCAATGTAAGAGGGAAAATAGAGCAAGAATGAAAGAATGTATAAAGTCCATCATGACAAAAAAATGTAAATTTGAGATTTCAATTGGTACTTAAACTATCTGTTTAGTATAAGCTCTGTAGTACTTTATTCTGGCTATATAAGGTGAGATTCTCATCTGCCATAACAGTATAGTTAAGCATCTCAATTTGTATCAGCAGAACATCTGTCCTAAATTTAGTATTTTTCACCAAAAGAATAATTCATATAGTGACAAATGAGTTTTGGTTATACACAAGTTGCAGAATTAAGTTCTATTTAGTTGAAAAGCTGAACTTCAAAATATATACAGCTTTACTACTGGCCAGGTAGTTTTCAAGGTCTTATCACTAGTTACTGAAAGATGCATTTTCTCTCTTTCTGTCTGTAAGTATATGTTAGGCACCTGTTTTTCTAGCTGCCTACAAATTGATAAATACTTGTCTGCTGGTAATCTGTGTGACTATTCAGAGAAGTATTTATTCTGTTCAATGTAATAGCCGTGTTCTATATTTGCATAAATGCTTTTCAGTAGCATATCTATGGATAATCATTTCATTTAAAGCCTCCCACATTTTTACAGCTCCTATTATTTTTGTAACCAAAATAGTTGTATGCATGTTATCTTTTTCATAAATCTTTCATATAAAGTCCTTTGATAGATAGATAATTGAAGGAAACATGGGTAGTCAAAAAGAAGGTGATAGGAAAATTGTTAGGAAAAATGTTACAATTTCATTATATATGAAATCACTCATTAAAAATATTTCTATACTCACACACTGTTTTTCGGGAAGCTGGCTTAGAGGAAAGCAGCAAAATTTACCTCTCAAAAGGTAAAGTCCATGGTGATAATCTCTGAGAATATTGATGGTGATATTTTCAGCCCTTCAGTTTAAGAATTTATTTTTTGTAAAGTTTGTGTACAAGGGGAGTTGAGAAATGGCAAAGTACCTTGTTAGAAAGTATAACACACTATCTCACCCTTCAGGAGGACACACAGAAATTAAGCAAAGGTCAATGTTCATTTTACCTGTAGTTCTTTGACAGTTTCCAATTACACTACTGCTCCAAGATAAAAAATCCATGAAATGAGCGAATGTATTGCATTAGGGAAAACATCAAGATAAAACATTGTTTGGTACTCTGCAAGTTTGTACACAGTCTTCCTGCTATGAAAAATAAAATTTCAATCTGTTTATGTTTATGTTTTTAAATTTTTTTTATGTTAATAACCATTTACATAGACTACTACAAGTGAAACAGGCTGGTCCGTTGTTCGATCTTTTAAATAAAACTAGTGTGATATGCATTATCTGTGTTATTTTCCCATAAGTAGGAAATAAATAATAATAATTAAAAAAAAGGTGCCACATTGTGTCCCTGTTCTTTAATCAAAGTATTACCCCAATATCTTATTCAGGAACAGACTGGATTACAAAAATAATCTTAATCTTCCTGAAGAAGGAGAATTTACAATTAATAATCCCAAGAGGAAGATGTTTGTCAATGAACAAGTTAGGTATGGAATCTTATTTTATTACTGTTTCTTACGTTTTGCACCATTTTCATCACCAGTTAAAGCTTTTGGTAAGGCTTGTGTGTTGGTTCTAGTGGATGTCTAAGCACTAAACAACTTTCCAGCAGAAGAAAAAAAAAATGACCAAAAAATGCTCCACAGTGTAAATAGTGCAGGTTACAAGCATAGAAAGATGAAGAGACTGAGAGGGCATAACACTCTGGAAGATCTCAGGGTGTATGTATCTGAGATTTCATGTCCCCATTGGATTATGCATTGCTGGTTAGATGATACCATGTGAATTTCTTTACCAACCCTTGGCCAAACAAGGAGAATGAGAGGAGCAATTTACATTTGGCCTTGTCTTTCCCATCCACAGGGCTTGTATTGCTGGCTTCCTCTCAATTATTTCTTCCACTTCTCTAGCTCACACATTTAGAAGAGGTTTCTAGGGTATTCTGTAACTTTTCTTTTAATCAAAATTAGCAAATTATCAAAATGAGACATGAAATGTTCATAAACTGAAATTTTCTCTGAAATTTCTCTTCCATCTCTGGTCTCTTTCCAATCCTCCAGCACATGCATCTCATACACACGTGGAAGGTGATATGATTCAGAAGTGCAATTTTCCTAAATGAAACTGAGAAGAAACTACCCTAGGTGTGTTGTAATGGTCTTGTACCTTCAGGCTGGACCCAGTTAAGTGTCAAATACGGAGAAGCAGCCATTGTGAGTGGGACCAGGTTAGTAAATTTATGGCTTATATCTGTGTCTGACTTTGTTTCCTATCATGTGTGAGGTAGATGAACATGATGCCTAGAAATCAGCAGGAATCTACATAAATAGGAAAAGCCTTTTCATGAATACGCTTTCTCCTCACAGCTGAGGAGATTATAATATAACAAGTAGTATAGCATTTAGTAGTAATTAATAGTCTGAAGATCTAGTAAACTGATGAAAGCCAAAATACACAAGAAGAAATCTGTACCTAAATTTTCTAACCTAAGTAATATAAGGAGTTTTACAAGTATATATGAAGGATTAAAGAAATATTAATAGTGGTATTGAAAGCTAATAGTGAGCTGTTTAGAAATGATGCCAGGAAGACAAACATAATAATTATCTTTGGTCTACATTTGAGAAAAAGACAGAAAAGGTAATTTTCTTGTGGTGATGAATAAACTTTCTGTTACAAAAGAAAACAAATAGAAACTTTAATATCACCTAAAACCTGCAGGTCTGATGAAAGGATCACTGATGGGTGATCCCCATAAATAAATAAATAAGGTAAAATTTAGCAAGACCAAATGTAAAGTATGTTAAATTCGCATGACTGGGGACATGGGTTGTGAGTAATTTGTGAAGTTGTGAATTTGAAAAAGACTTGTAGATCATAGATAATTTAGTGGATAGGAGTTGCCAAGGTAATATTACAGCTAAAATGCCATTCTGTCATACCTGCTGCTCAAGGTCTGTGTCCAGTACAGTTAAATCAAAACCAATTAAAAAAAATAATCCTAAAAACATTGGAAAACTGTAGAATCACCAAGACAAACATGCCTGATATCACAGAATTATAGAATGGTTGAGGTTGGAAGGGACCTCTTGGACGTCATCTTATCCTTGCTCACCCCCACTGCTCAACTAGACCAGGTTGCACATGACCATCTTGAGATGGGTTTAGAGTATCCCCAAGGATGCAAACCACAACCTGGGCAACCTGTGCCAGTGCTCAGACACCCTCACAGTAAAAAGCTGTTGAGGGAACCTCCCGTGTTTCAATTTGTTTCTGCCCATTGCCTCTGGTCCTGTTACCGGGCATAGCTGAAAAGAGCCTGAATCCCTCTTCTTTGTACCTTCCCTTCAGGTACTTGTGTACATGGATAAGATAATCAGACCCTTCAGGCTAAGCAGTCCCAGCTCTCTCAGCCTTTCTTCATAGGAGAGATGCTCCAGTCCCTTCATCATCTTCATGTCCCTTTGCTAGGCTCTCTCCAGCATGTCTATGTCTCTCCTGCACTGGGGAGCTTAGATCTGGATGTAGTACTTCAGCAGTGGTCTTACCTAACTTGAATAGAGAGGAAGGATCACCTCCCTCAACCTGCTGACCGCACTCCTAATGCAACCCAGGATACCATTATCCCTCTTTTTCTGCAAGGATAGATTGCTGGCTCATGTTCAACCTGGTATCCAACAAGGAGCCCCAGGTCCTTTTCTGCCAAGATGCTTTCTAGCTGGGTGGTTCCCAGCATGTACTGGGGCCTGGGATTGCATGTCCACAGGTGCAGAACCTTGTGCTGCCCCTTTTTGAACTTCATGCGGTTTCTGTCAGACCATTTCTTCAGCCTGCCAAGGTCCCTCTTGATGACAGGGCAGCACAACCCCCAGTCATTTGCCTCAGCTTCATATCATGGGTATATGGGAATGTAACGTATGTATTACAGTGAAATTCTGGGAGCTAGGTCTCTTAATCATAAAAAAAAAAAAGGTCTCTTAATCATAAAAAAAAAAAAAAAAAGGGAAAAAAATAAGAAAGCCAGTCTAAATTTCATGAGTAAGTAATTTAAAAGCAAAGATTTTACAGCATGCCCTGGTAGGACACTGAAACTAGCTAAATTCATCATAGATATAAGATACAGGTATTTAACAACAGGAGGTAATTTATCATTATGGTAGACTTTATACTGTTGGAAGTCAGAACTGTACCTTTTTCTTTCTCTTTGTGTTTTTCTTCCAATCAACAAAAGTTTACAGCCTGTTTAATAGAGTGGATCACATAAATGATTTGCCTCCTCAATACTGAAACTTCGGCAGCTTGTACTCTGTATTGATGTTGCAGTGTTTTCTAACTCTGGCTGGCTGGAATGGAGTTAATTTTCTTCAAGCAATTAATATAGTGCTGTGTTTTAAATTTGTAACCAAAATAATGCTGATAACACACTAATGGTTTTAGCTGTTGCTGAAGAGTGCTCGCACAGCGCCAAAGCCATCTCTGTTTCCCATGCTGCTCCCACAGTAAGTAGATCGGGTGGTGAGCAAGAGGCTGGGAAAGGACACAACCAGGCAGACGACCTGAACTAATCACAGAGATATTTAACGCATATAAGGTCATGCTCAGCAGTAAAATGGAGAGGAGGGTTCCTAGGGGGGATAGACATCTTTTGCTCTGAAACTAGCTAGGCATCATCTATGCATAGAAAGTGAAATCCACTAAACCTACTGTTAACTCTGAACCTAGATGACGCAGTACTCTGGAAACCAAATTTCAGTTCAGCAAAAATGACTGCCAAAGCCTTGAAACTACTAAACTGAATCCCACAGAAATTACTGAGGTGATGTTTAAAAATAATGCGATGTTTTTGACATAAAATATGTATGCCATTACAATCATCATGTATGCCTCATGAGCTGTAGACTGGAAGCTCAGCTGCTGAATGATATTGTCAGTTTCAGTATTTTGCTTGACTAGTTGGGTAAATAACCAGGAGTTTAGTTCTCTGGAATCTACATTTTTCTTTTTAACTTGATGGTGGCCCAAAAAATATTGGCAATGAAAAATTTCATTCAACCACAAACAAAATATTTGTGTTGCAATATAAGTTGTATTATATTTTGGATGTAATAAAGAAGAAAACATTAAAATCAAATTTTTTCAGACACTGAAATCTTTTAAAAACTAACAAAATTTTTAAAATGTTTTGTTTTGCATGAACAATCTGACAAAGATATAATTTATAAAACCTTTTTGTATCAGTGAATTTCTTTGCTTTTCTTCCTGTATTTTGTTTGAAGAACTCAATAACAAACTGACTCTGCTCTTAATTTGACAAGAGGTTGATGAATGTTGCTATTACTGAAGAGTAACAAAACTGGTGATGATATATGTACTTCACTTAGCAGCTGCCGAGTTTGGAGTGACTTGAGAACTTCTAAGTTCAGAATATATTGCACTAGACATTTCTAATTACAGTTTTTAGAGCCATAAACTGCAGGGCTGCTAGGAGTTTTAAATTTACTGGTTTACAATGGAATTCTCCAAAATCAGTTTTCAAAAAAGCCAGGTGTCCCAAAAAGAAATTTCCCAGAGTCACATTTAACTTTCAACAGGCCAAGACATTTATAGTCCATCATTCCACTACAACACCCAGAGAGACCACAGGCAAGAAGGAAATGTTGGGTCTCCGGTAGCCTATGAGTGGGGACAGAGGGAAGGAAGCTTCAGAGACCTGAAAGCCTTTAAGGTTTTAAAGCCCTGAATCCTAATCCTAGACAAGCTGACAAGGAATCCAGATAGGCTTAAATATGTCTTTGTTGGTAGCTTGTAATTTCAACAATTTTGTGGATGATTTCACAATATAAGTAAAATAGAAATCAATACATTTTCTCACAAATTTTTACATGGATTTCTTACATTTATATTTCAATATACCTTTGTTTATTACATGTGATCATGCTTTTATTCCTTCTGCTAAAAACTGTGCCTGGCAAATTAAACATACACCAAAGGATGCACTGGAGAATTGTGTGAGATCAGTTTAATACCTCAGAAATCTATATTATGGGAGTTTATATTTATAAATTGTTTACAACAAAATATGGGTTTTTTTACAGTTTGTACTAGATAAGAAGAGATTTTTTTTTTTTGTGGTTATAGTCTTAGATATGTGATCAGTTCAAAATCGAGCTTACCGAAATTAAAAGAAAAGAAATTATTCTTTTTCTGAACGATGATATTTTAAACTTCCTCATCATTCTTTCACACAATAAAATGAAAATATACTTTCTAGGAATTAAAATTCAAATAGTTGTTCTTGTTGTTATGACTACTACAAACTACAGAAGTTTCCATAGGTGGTACTTAAAACTGATTTCTCCAGTGGTCTAAGTACAGATCAATAGAAATGGTAACCAGAAAAAAAAGCTGAAGAGCAAAACAGCTAACTTTATGCTGTGGCTTTTATGTTGGTTGTTTTTGTTTGGTTGGTTGGTTGGTTTTTTGTTTTCTATTACCAGTGTAAATTATATTTTTATTGATTTACCTGGTTTTCTAGCGGGATTTCTATAAAATCAGATCATACTTAAATTGTATTTAGCAAATCTTCAAAGTAACTTGAGTTCAGGTAAATGTGTAATATATTAAAATGATCAAGGACAGAAACAATGAACATGAGAAAATCTGATAACACTGTAAAAAATCTCAATATTTTAAATTATTCTTTTGATTTACAGCACACAGAGCAGCTAATGCTGCAGTTGATTTCTGCTCTCATACAGCTAAGTTACTCCTTCATTTTGCCGGCCACAAAGCTTTAAATATATTTTAAACAGACACACTGCAAGCAATTTTCTTTTCCCCAAAAATGCCAAATGAAATGCAGAAGACAAAATTAACCTTTGTGTAAGAACTTTCTATTAATTTGAGTTTAATAATGTGTACTAAATCACATTTTCAGATTGATAAATAACCAATTAAAAATGCTATGCTTCTTTTACTTTTTGCGCTAACTGTGATTTGCAAGCTTAATAAAGCAGAATGTAATTATATTGACTATCGCTATCAGTGCATTTCTGGATGGCCAACAGCTTGAGAAGTTTAAAACAACAGGGTTTCTTGCACTGGGAAAGCAATACTCTCCCTGCTGTGGATTTGATGGTACACAAGTGATTTATTCTGTAATTTAGTACAGGCAAGAGGAAATTTCATTCGTTTTCAGCAACTTTAGTCTAATGCATTTTGTGTTTAGTGCATTTGATTCAAATCAGTTTTTAGGTACAGTAGAAATAAGATGAGAACTTTGGAAAACTATGATGGAGTGTATATCATCTGTGATTGAGACAAAGCTCCTAGCCCTGGGATTATTCATTTTTGACTCCTTAGCCAGGTTAATTGTCCTACCTGATTTTCATTGCTTGAAAGTCCTGGTGAATTTTTGACTGAAGGGAGGCATCTAGATCTTTGGTGCTAGATCTATCAGTTATATTTAGGCCTAAGGCAGACGTTTGTGGACATGCTGCTTGGAGTGTACTTCAGAGAGAATCAGAAAGAAGTGAGAAGGTTCATTGAAATTCCTCTACCTCCTCTACAGGCATTCAGAGCTACATGAGGTATCATGTAAGCTGCTTAATTGGTTTTCTGTGCTAGTCCAAAATATATGGAAGAATCATTCAAAAGCAATGACTATAATAAAGACTATTTGGTCTTTCACTACTATGGGCATAAAGTAGACAGAACATGAGAGGATAGGGAAAAAAACCCACATTGTGAGTCCAAGAATTTGTACAGTGACAAATATACCAACATTCTTTTTTTTTTTTTTTTTTTTTTTTTTGTCAATCCACATCTAATATCTTTTCCAAAATACTTACTAGAAATTACTGTAGCAATTTGTCCTAGTTTCAGCTGGGATAGAATTAATTTTTTTTTCAGTAGCTGGTGCACTATTTGGATTTGCTGTGAGAGCAACGCTGACAGCACACTGACGGGTTTGGTTGTTGCTGGGTGATGTTTATACTCAGTCAAAGACTTTTCAGATTCTTGGACTCTGGCAGTGGGAGGGCTGGGGGGGCATGGGGAGCTGGGAGGGGACACAGCAAGGACAGCTGGCCTGAACTGGCCAAAGGGATATTCCATACCATATGACATCATGCTGATATATAAACTGGGGGAAGAACAAGGAAGGGGGTGACATTTGGCATTTTGGCATTTGTCTTCCCGAGTAACTGTTACACCTGATGGAGCCTGGCTTTCCTGGGGATGGCTGAACACCTGCTTGCCCATGGGAAGCATGGTAAAGAAATCCTTGCTTTGCTTTGCTTGCGTGTGCAGCTTTTGCTTTACCTATTAAATTGTTCTTATCTCAGCCCTTGAGTTTTACATTCTTTTCCAACCCTCCTCCCCATCCCTCTGGGTGAGGGGGAGTGAGCCAGTGGCTGTGTGGGGTTGGTTGCCAGCTGGGGTTAGACCACAACATATTTTTTTGAAAAAAAAATAAAATAAAAAATTAACTACTATTTCTATTATAGAAAATACTGTCACTCAGGGTAGAATATTCTAATAGATAGTGCAGGCAAGCATATTTCAGTCCACTGCTTTTCAAAAACGAGACAGAAGCAATTCAGTAATGATGTTCTGGGTATGGACAGTGCAAGATTTTCTTCTGTTGATGTGGCAGATGGATAACAGGATTCATAGCTCAGCCATCAAATTGTTGTGTGAATTAGTTTGTCTTCCATAAAATGAAAGAAACTGATCACACACTACTTATTCTTACATGCATATTACAACGCATAATCAAAGTTTGTAAACTTCTTCGATAGCCTCTGATGAGCAGTGCAATGTTATGCGAAGTCATTATACCAATTATGATGATTGTTATTACCAATGTGCATCTCAGTTCTCCAAACATCAGAATCACTAAATTCTTTATTGCCATAATTGTACTGTGGGCTAGATTTGACCGGCTTTATTAATGGAATTGTCCCTAAAAGCAGCAAGAATTTTCATTAAGGAAGAAATGCAAGTGTCATTCCTTATATTGATTCTGATATGAATATGAAAGCATTGTAGAAAATGTTCAGGTGATAAAAGTATTTGGCTTCTTTGGACTTTACCAACATTTAAAAAGGTTTTGTTTGATTTTGCTGTTGTTTGTTTGTTGTATTGTTTTTGAGTGAAAAGCTTGGTTCTTTTCTCTAGGCATTAACTATAGAACACTGCTATGCAAACAAAATCTAAAATTGTAATAAACTTGCATAGAATTTTCAAAATCTGTAAGACTAAATATCATATCATAATCAACTCACTCATATTGTCAAACAACAGTTATGTATCAGCATAACAAGAAGTGCATGCAAGAGTCAATTGAGCTCTTCCTTTATTGTGTTACTTTTATGTGTCTGCTTTCTTCAGAGCATGCATTTCACTTGTGAAAGACTGAACTTTAGCTAAGCATAAGATTCACGAAACTCCAGAAGAAAAAGTCTTCAGAAAATTTATATAAACAAGCACTGCAAATACAAGCTTAAATATGTTTGCAAAAGATTTTGGGTTTGAGTAAGACAAAGGTAGTACCTAGAATTTACAGCTTAGCCCCAATAATTATTCTACTTTATTTTTCATTTATTCTTTTATCTATTGTTTAGCTTCACATTAAATAATGTGTTTGCTTGAATGACTTCCTCTGCGATGCGTTATTAAAAAATCATCTTTCAATATATTAAACAGCTTCAGTTTAAGTGTTTGTATTTTTTCAGTATTTGTGAATTTTAGAGGACAATGGGAAATAGTGGCCACATTATCTGGGTTACTTTTACAAATATATGATTACTTCTATTGAAAGTTCAGCTTGACAGGAACAAATGGTTTTTTAGATTGTGCAATTTAAAAAAACACGGCTAATTAAAAGCACCTTTCTGGTATCCTGGAGGTTAATACAAAGTCTGGACAGCTATCAAACTTACATATTTATGCTATGTAAATGTTCTTTGAAAGCATTGGACACACACCCCCCCACCCCACCCCCACCCCCCAATTATACTTCAATTCAAAACCATTAATTTTCAAAATTATGTGTAGCCATCAGGCTAATAAAATAGCCATGAAGCCCAAAGAAAAACAAAAAAGCAGGATTTTGCTCTACCTTCAGGCTATTTTCCAGACAATACCAGTCAACCTAAGTACTGTTTTCTTTTCAGACTAAGAGATTTGAGTTCACTTTTTGAAAGGACATCCAGACTATATTGAATATACTAAGTTAACCATGGATTTTTGTTCCAAGTTTTCAGTCAGTGATTTTCTGGAATACTGGAGCAGATCTTTCAGAGATCAAAATCAACAAAACTCCATCAATGTGAACCAGCTTAACTGGCATGTAACACATTTGGTCACTAATGGCTGACTGAAAATAAGTGGAGAACAGATATGTATTGGAGCTAATCTTCAGAATTTATTACAGCTCCCATAATATACCTCTAAAGAAGTGAGCTCACATTCTTTATAGAAGAAAGACTAGACTAGATACAGAATTTGCATAAAAGAAACAAGAAAGGAGAAAGCTCAATTGCCACTCTTATAACGTACCACAAGCAAATCATCATCATCATCATCATCATCATCATCATCATCATCATAGTTGTTGTTGTTATCATCACCATAGTCATCATCATTATTATTATTGACATTGCTGGTTTTGTTATTACTGTTATTATTTTCTACTATTACTATTATTACTATTATTGTCATTATCACACTTCTTGCTGAAAAAGTCACTGTGAAGATATTTTTTACTTTCATTGAAAATGTTTGGTATGGAAAAGATGTGTTTTGACAGTCTCTGACTTTTGTGCTATTGCACAGGAACAGTGTTTTTCAGCATCCCATACTTATACAGAATTTAGGAACCTTTCTTAAAAATACCCAACTGGATTTCTGTATTTTTTCCTCCAGAACAGCATAGATTCTTGTAGTAACTGTTCTACTTTATGGATAGTAGAGTGAACATATGTCTTGCTTTGCTGCTGTATAGAATAGCATAATTCCATTGCTCCAGACCTCAAAGAACTTCCTGCTTCAGCCTTGTTTTCCAAGTCCAGGATATGAGGCAGTGGCACACTGAGACCTTACTACATAATAAAAATTGTATTCAGACTAAAACACGAGTGTTTCTTTTTCCCAGGAACATGAGAAACATGTTACCTGACTATATATAGGGCATTACAATCTTCTTATTAATTAATAGTCTGTCACAATGTGAGTGACAAAACCTGAGAATTATACTGTTCTAAAGAAAATCTGTCTCATTTTGTTGTCTTATCCTTAAAGACACTTTTTAGGTTTTTATTTTGTTCTGTTGCTCAAGTGTCAGAGTTTAAAATCATAATTTTATAAGGTTTACAACTTGGCTGCTATAATGCAAGTCATGATGTATTTTCCAGCAGGCCATTTATTTACTGTTTCCATTTGTGACATTTCTAATATATTCTGGTTTGTAATCACTTTGAGACTTACCTTACCCAATAAGCTAAACTAATAAGCCACAAAGAACACCTGAAACTCTTACTACATCTTAGTTCAGAGAAAGCACTAAAAATGTATGCATTTGCTCATGCAGGAGGACTGGAGGATAGAGCATCATGACAAAATGGTTGAAGTATAATAAGTAAAGAGGCTGCTGAGGTTCTGTCACAGAGAGCCAGGTAGAGGAGAGATTCACAAAGGGTCATACAATTGAAATCAGTTCTATTTCTTATCATTACAATGTGGTTAACTGGGCTAAAGGGAATCCTGGAAACCTGGCCAAATGATACAGGCGTAGTTAAGGAGAATACAGGCGTACTTCAATTGAAGCCTATAATGTAGATCCTCCATCCACTGAAAGACACAGTTATGCTTTCATACATTATTCTCACCTGCTGGTTTACCTGTGACTACAGGGAACAGCTGACCTCAGACAAACGCTGTAGCATCACAGAACATTCAAGCATACATTTTATCCAGCAGTTACTCTACCTTGGCATAATACAGGTGTTTGCTAGAAAATGTCATTTGCATGCAAGCAAAAAATGAAATTATTTACTTTTCTCCTAAAAACCTTCTACTTCAGACTCAAGAATTTGGTCTAGAACTCTCAGATTGTTGGCTGTCTTTTTAAACTACAGGTTTGTCTCTCCTCTATTTGGCCAGTACATTCCACAATAACCAATCTTAGGAAAACAAAAAATCTAATTAAAATTACATTTTACTTCATATTTTCCCCATATCTCCACATCACTTGTGTGTCTGCCTCATGTAGAAAATATGTGATTATGTTGTTGTTCTTTTCCCTTGCTAATCTTATCCATTTCAAGGTAATTGCTATACTCTCTCCCCAAAGCAAGATGTAAAATATGCAGTTAGGCCCAGATGTCTTCCCTGTTATACTCCTTTTATTGCAGGAAAAAGCGAGCTTAATTCAAATCTTCATGTATTTCATGTAGTTTTAGTAGCTTTCTTGTTGTACAGTGTGACTTTTTTTCATCTTTATGTTAGAGTACTCTCTAACACTATATTTTCCAAAGTATCATATACTGACATTTTTTATTCTTTCAGGTGATTAGTCTGTATAGAACCAAACAGGAATGAAAAAAGGAAACTGTCTCCCCATACATGGTTTCTGGAAGACTGACACTACACTAATGGCATATGTTTTTGAGAGTATTTAAGCATCATTAGTGAGAAATGAGAGCATGTTTGTCACTCTTTGTGTTCAGTTGGCTAATTGTGCAGGAGGCTGTATGAAATTAAAATACACAAGTCAAAGTGTGAGACAGCTGAAAGCCAGTGATGTCTAAAAAAATATTTTATTATTTTACATACTTGTAAATCTTTCATACAACATATACAACATACTTGGCCCTTTTTTTTTTTTTTTTTTTACTGGGGAATAAACTCCATTAATATTATCCTTTAACTGATAGCTGAAATAAATTTATAACAAAAAAAAATAAAATTAAGGGGTTTATTTTCTTCACGTGCACAGGTTTTTATTGCACCTCTAACTTTTGTTGGTTTTAGTAGTGTTATAATATGGATGGCTGAAGACTACTGCTTTTTAATGATCTACAAATGTGCCTCAGTCAAACAGTAGCTCCTGTAAGTATGTTTCTGAAAGATTTGATCTGATTCTCTGTATAAAGCAGAGTTCTTAGGAATGTATCTTTCCATGATTCTTAATTCCTAATCATGCAACTGAAGTTTGTTATAGGTTCTTCTATGTGGAGGCAAGTTGAGTCTTATTGTGCAAGCCTGGGAAGTCACCTGTAAACTGTCAATTGCACAAATGTAAGGTTTAGTTTTCCCACATCTGTGATGAATTAAATCTTTTGTTTGTTTGTTTGTTTGTTAATAAATAAATGTAAATCTTGGGAAGCATGGCAAAAAATTGGCAGGAGCAAGAACATTAAAGCTACATTTGAAAATCGCAGCTGATCCCTCTTTTGGAAAGATATAAACTGTACCTGTGGACCTGCCTTGCTCTGAATTTCCTCGACGAGCTCTAGACATTGGCAAACTGCCAGACGGATTTTGTCCATAAGGTCTGTAATGTTGAAAGAGGACAAGTTTAGGCCAGATAAAATCAAGTAGCTTAGTCAACAGGCAGGCTATTGCTTAGCACTCAGGAGACGCAGATTGCCACTGGCCATTTGTGTGACAGGAGAAATACATGTTTTGTGCAACTGCTGGCAGTCTGGTAATTCTGCCTTTAGTCATGCTGTTAGCATTTCCTTCTCTCAGGCAAAAATCTAGAATATTTTCACCCAAATACAGTAAGTTAGTAAAACAGTGCTGAAATGAATGTTGCGTAAATACATGCAAAAATAGGAGTACATAAAGAAACCATGGATTATTGTGCTTTGGTAGTAAAAGAGTTGTTGAAAACCTATTCATCCGAGGTAAGAATTTTTCTATTGACTTCTTAAACTGCTGAGAACTAAAGTGTAAATTTTCTTTCCAATTCCAAATACTGCTTGGTAATAAAATTTACATCCCTTAATTGTAAATGTTGATTATACATAAGGCATATTAAGCAATCCATATAAAACGACACATTTTTTGCATAAATTTTCTAATATAAGAATTTATTTTTCCATGAAAAACCACTTGAGCACTGAATGTGAACTGTCATGTAAAACAATGTTCCAGCATTTGATCTAGGAGTAGAGTGCAGTAAATTTTCATTCACAAAACTGTATCATCCTGAAATAACTGGAGTTTACTTCAAATGCAAAGAATCAAGAAATAGAAAATTCTTCATTCCCTGTTCAAAATCCATGTATAAATTACTAATCTCTAAATGTGGTGTCTTATTTCCAGTTTGAGTTTGTCTGACTTAATCTTCCAGACCTTGTTGTTATGAAACTGTTTTCCTTCATAAAAATTCCACAAATAGCATTTGGTTTTGATCATGAAATTTTCTTTACTTCCACCGTGAGATTAACTCACTCCAAAGTTGCCTTTTTGATAAACTAAAAGTGCTCTTTAATATTAAAAATGCAATAAAAATGAACAGAAGTTGTGCAGATTTGCTTACCTATCTTTTTAGGAACTCCGGAGTGTAACCCACCTGAGCTTAAAGCTAAATATTCTCCATAGATAATCAAGCAATTGTATAGTGCCTTATTGTAAGTATCTTGCCTTGTGTCTCTATTCAGAAAAGAAATTTTTATTACATATTTCTGTATTTTCTGCATTGGCATAGATGATTTTATCATCACAATTAAAAAACAAATATGATGATTTATTTTGATTTCTGATTGTCCGTTATTTTTGACAGTCTTAATATCTTTAGCGACATCTTTACATTTTCTGTCTTTTCACAGCTGCTAACTGAATACCATCTAACATTCTGCTTGTAATTGTCCTGGTTTGGGCTAAGATGGAGTAAATTTTCTCCTTAGTAGTTGGTACAGTGCTGTGTTTTCAACTGCACTTGGTCATTTCATGATCACTGGTTTCAGGATCACTGGATCACTGGGGTAGCCCTCAGGTTCCAACTCAATGAATAACTTTTCTTTCTCTGATACCATAATGAGGTCCGATATCACAACTGGAATCCTCAGGAAAGACAACGGGAGCAGAAGGTGTGCTTAATATCAACTACAGAACAAGAAAATACAGAAATCTTGGGTATCTGTGGTACTGGGAAGTTTGGTCAAAGATTTCAGTTTGGTCAGCAGTTTCAGTTTTGTTAACAAACCTCCTGCCTGTGCTTTACTGTAAATATGGCTGACGCATCATTGAGCAGCTGATAACAAGGGATTCTCCCTATGGCATCTTGAAATGTATTGCTGTGAATTGGTATATCTGTATCACTCACTGTAACTGGTTTAGTTCATCTGAAATAATGGGATCAATCTAGCTGAAGTAGAGTGAAACAGCAGCTCTTAAACATGGTTTAGAGCATAGGCATGGTTCTGACCTGGTAAAGTACTAGCTGTACCTATGGAAATGGGAAACATATCTTTATATACTTGTAGGTTCACCTGAACTGCTTTCTTAGCCATCTTCCTGAGAGTAAATCTGGGATTGCTTTCATAGTACTTCCTGGACTATTTTAGAAACTTTAATGCTGATGAAATACTACAAGCAAGGCTGGATTGTCACCAATGGTATACAGTCGTGCTTCCCTTAACACATATTGCACAGCTGATTGCAAAAGACTCCCCATTGCCTTATAAAGTAGAGCTTTCTCCAGTTGTCTAATAGATCTAGGTTGCTTGGGGATCAGATGAGCCTATGAGGCTGGATAGGAGCTACAACATAATGCCCCAAATTAGTAAAGAGCCACCTTGTTTCTATAAGTGATGTCTTGTCCTCTCTCACCTTTCCATTCCTATGGTGGAATTCATTTGGAACTAAAACATAATTCTGCATGGAAACAAATTGTGGTGCACAACTGGCAGCTTCCTAAGGTGTTTCTCTACTTGATACTTTGTTGGCTAAACTATGTGCATTTACATCTATGTGCATTCAACTACATGAATAAATTATGTTGCATTTATATTTTCTGCATTTCCAACACATTTATCAATACATTATACTGGAATTTTAACTAATGAGAATGAAGTATTACACTCATGTTGTTGATTAAATGTTTACCAGTTGTTTTATGGCAGAGAAAATTATCTTTTGAGGTTTGTGACAAACACTGTCACAAGCTGTATCAGATTATTTCCTGCCAGCAAAAGAGCAATATAGATTGTAGCAAGCATGTTAATTTGATCAATACATCATAGAGGACTGACTGAACTTTCTAGGAAGCCCAAAGTAGATTTATATCATAAAGAGATCACTGGTAACTTGATTCATTGTTGGTTAGGTGTAATTTAATGAAAGTGAAATCTTGCCTGTTGTTAGTGACACACATAGCTGTTCTATTTACTCACACATTTGCAAGATATTTTGTTAGAATGCCAGTTTGAAATCTGTCACTAACATAAATGAAAAATCTTTATTTTCTTGCCAAGGGTTTTTAATGCAATCTAGTATTTTACTAGGTTGCATTTTCTTTTCAACTATATTTAAAAAAGTAATATATATATTATATTATATATAATATAATAATGTATATTATATATAATACAATATTAGATTATATATTATATTAATTATATTTTGTTAGTTATATTTTATTAATTATATTTTGTTAATTATATTATATATCATATCATATCATATCATATCATATCATATTATATCATATTATATTATATTATATCATATTATATCATATTATGTCATATCATATCATATCATATCATATCATATCATATCATATCATATCAATCATATCATATCATATCATATCATATCATATCATACCAATCATATCATATCATATTATGTTATGTATATAATATATAATACATTATATATATTATATTATATTTTACAGCTCCAGGAACTGAAGCCTGTGCCAGATGGTTTCAGAGAAGAAACTTAAATTCAGCATGGTGTGATGCCCATTCAGTGACCTGTTTCATCTGGAATGATAATATCCCAGGTGAAGGAAGATGTTGCTTTTCCCACTTTTTTATATAAGGAGTACTTTACTCCGTATGGGAAGACATTCCTGGTTGGTGGAGTAAATAAAAATAATTATTACTGTCTCATTGGTCTTTTAAAGTCTCTTCATTTCAGAGCAATTATAAGCACCACCTGACTGTTTCCTAATGCTTCTGATGATTGTGAAGACTAGTCTTCTCAGCCCCAGGATAAAGTACAGTGGCAAGATCTGCAATTTTAATAGCACCGATGTAAAGGCTTCACTAAAATTAGTGGCATTATTTGTGCTTAAATTAAACCAAAATTTTAACATGAACTGAATAGTAGCTTGCCTGCATGCCTTTCATTGTTTAATCATTCTTGACAAGTTAGGAAGCTAAATTTTAGTAGAATATAAATGTCAAAAAGAGGACATCATTTGCTGATAAGGTTGAAGTCACACAAGGCCTTTGAAGTGCAGTGAAAGTCCAATCTCGGCGAGCAGTGTGGTTAAATTCTCCTTCATCTGTTTATTGTATCCACTGTAGTGGATAGTGAAAGGAGTAGTAAAAGGAGTGAGGTTCTTTCTGTAACTTTTCTACTATCTAGAAAGAAAAAAAGTAACTCTGTAACAAACTAAAGCACTTTCTCTACAGAAATTAGCATATAGCTTGAGGATACTTCTTTGTTATGTCTTGTTGGTATCTACTGATGCTGAGATGAGTCTGTAAAGTTTTACACTCCATGTGTCATATAACATAAAAGTGCATGTTCTGCTTCAGGTTTTAATTATCTAGGTTTTGTATATATGATAATAGAGTAACTGCTAGATTCTGTATCAGAACAAAATAATCAAGATTAAAAAAGAGAACTTAAGCTTAATCTTAGCTGATAAGTGAATTAAAAAACTTGAAAATATTGTATTTAGAAAATATGAGAATATTAATTTGTATTATTGCAACAGCTTAATTTCATATTGGTTCAGATATTTTGAAAACTTAAGAAAAAGCTGAAGTCATGAAAAAACTAAAACTAGTTAAAAATATTATTTTCAGAGTTGGTAATGCTAACATCAGAAAGGTTTGGATCCAGTTCTGCAGTTTGTTTGCATCACAGTCAGAGGGAAATATCTGAATGTCTGAGCAACTTAATTAGTTTAGAGTAAATGCTTTGATTTTATTTTTGCTTGCTGCTGTGTCATCTTGGCATGAGTCAGTATATGTAGATGCATCAAATTATTTATTGATATTGGTGTGTATAGACCTCAGAAAAAAGAGGAAGAAATCTCTATGATGTCAAACTTGTAAGTCCCTAATCATCACTAACTCTTTTAGTTGTTTTGCTTTTACAGTAGTAGGTATGTAAGTTTAAGCACTAAGACAGCCACTGTTTTTTTCCCAAAGACCAGCCAGTAATTCCCAGCAGTCCAGTGAGTTCTGTCAGACATATTCCAGCTTGGCAGGTGATGGTGAGGCAGCAGCCCTACTTCTGGGACCAGCACAGACAGGGAGACAGGGGGTCAGAGAACACAGTAAAGAATCCTGACATTTTTCTTGGATGAGACTGGGGTTGGGAAGCACTAAGGTAATAATGCTACCTAGAGGGACATGTGACAAATTATAACAGCCTTGAGTTTTGAGTTTCTGGAATATAGATTTCTCCTTTAGAGTGTGCTGTATCTTTTCTCTTTGATGTTTTTTTACTTCCTGCCTGCTGATTTGTCTAATTATCATCAACTATTAACATGAACGTCTAAATTAAATATCATCACTCAGCAAACAGATCTCCAAATCACTGGAACTACAGTTCTCTGCTAACATCAGTGAAATGGCAATTTAAATATTAGTCATCCTAAGGAAGAGAATAAAGAAAACTGAGTGCAGTGTTGGTCTCCTCAAAAAATGAATAGTATAAGTAGAGATGGTACAGAGAATGCCATAAGATGTGGAATTGCTCACTCATGAGGACAGACTGAAGAATCATCAGTTTGGAAGAAAAATGTCTGAGGGTAAAGTAGTCATAGTCAATAAACTCTGTATGGGCAGAAGTAGTACGTAGGAAAAACTTCATTTCTTTCAACCCAGTAACAGGAGGGAAGAACTAAGTAAACCAGACAACAGGATACACCTTTCATATAGCCCACAGTGAAGTACTAGAGGTCACTCTGCTGGATGTGTGCATTACAATGTTGGCGAATTCAAAAAGGGAAATTTTATGAAGAACAGGTTCTTCTAATGCCTCTTAAACTTCATTGTTTGGATGCAGTCTTCAGGTTATGTTGTCCCAAACATGCTGACCTTAGCTGGTGAAATAAATGTCCTAGAAATTATTCATTAAGGGATTACAGTGCATTTCCTGATTCTTATCATCTCCCCAAGCATCTGCCACAGAGCGGAGACACAGTGTGGATTTACACAGACCTATTTTCTGATTCACGTAGGCAATCTTTATGTACTGATGTTTTCTCTGCATTATGAGACACAAACTCAAGACTAGGTTTCTGCATTTTCTGTACAAATGTTTAGCATGAGCAGCATGCATTTAAATCACCATATTTTACAGTAAGAATGGCTTCTGGGGTTTGTATTTTTCCCTCCTCCTAACACCAGCAAAGTGAAAAACCTAAGTACAAGCTCAAACACCAAAACTGTATTCCTATGAAACAGTGATAAAGTTAAGCAATTAAAAACATGAAGCAGTCTGGTTTGTTAAGCTATAAAGCTAGTTTCAAACATCGTACATCATGTATTTTCAACATGACTGTTGAAATTATTGAGACACAGACCTGATGATTTCCCACGTCAGGTGAACCTCTCCCATATCTTGGTGGAAACCAGTAGGGTAGTAAGCCATTCTGGGACCAGCTGTTAAAATGACTCTTCTGCTGGAAGAAATTTAAATAGATATATTAGCTTAGAAACTAGTAACATATCCATTTCAGCATTTTTCTTTGCTTGGAGCAGATTCTGCATTATCTTTTTCCATCTTTCCATTCCAATTTGATAATAATAAATCAAAATATTTTGAAAAAGATCATATATTTTAAAAAGAGTAAACCTACAAACTGGATAACTACATGTAATGCAATTTTTAAAAAGAATTTCAGTAAATATAGTTATGCATTTATTCTCCATTAGACATTAAATTGTGATGTGATTTTTCCTTCTTCTATAAGGAGCTGAGTTTACACATATTTTTCAAAATTTTTTTTAGTGATTCAGTCTTTTTTTAATGCTGTTGTTGGAAAGTCATCAACAAATTATACCTCCAGGATGAAAATACGGGCTTTAGGAGGCTAGGGTTAGAAAGGAGTATGTGATGGATGTGATACCAGTAAGAAATTTACTTTGAACTGTATTTTCTAGATACTCACTTTACAAATCAATATTTGAGACTGAGGGAATTAATAACGGAAATTGTAAGCCTACAGTTTCCTGTGGTTTTAGTACAAAATTAAAGGTAATACTTAAGATTTGTTCTGCTTTACCTGAGAAATTTCATGGGCTCTTTAAAGTATGAGGAGCTTTTAACATGATTTTGGACAAAAAAAGGACATGCCAGTCTGCAAGCAGATAAAAAATTCTGAAAAAGACTCCAGATATTTTAAGATTTCAGCAAATAATGAATTTACCATCTCCCTTGAAATTTCAGTTTTCCTTGTATTGTGTTTTATTTTGTCTGTAATAGTGACGCAAGAAATTGTTTAAATATTGTTATAATCTCTTGACTATACTTGATAAAAAGTCCCTCTTCCCTAACTCCCTTAAAGTATTGAATTAATAGAACTATATCATTCTGCCCATAGACAAAAATTCCAGGTCAGTTTTAAAAGACTGACATAGTTATTGTATAATACATGTGAAAAAATAAAAATAAAAATAAGCATGCAGAGATGCTTGATAATGATTGCTTTGAGAAAAGTATAAACATACTGGTCCTTTGGAAACATAAATGTGGTATTGTTTGAATACCATTGTTTACAAAAAAGCTGATCAACTGCTTTTTAAAGTTTCAGTACAGCTATTGGCTAGAATTCTGGGGTTTTATACCAGATGAAACTGAGCTTGGCTATGGAAAACTATATCCATTTTAAATTTCTAATGTCATGCTTTGTGTGAAAAAGTTTGCTTGTATTTTGTATGGTTTTTTAAACCATGTAGACACTCCTCTGCATACAATGCATGCACACTCACACACACTGTCCCCTGAAGCAAGTTGGTATAAATTTAGACAGAATCTAAACTAAGTGATGCTTTGGGAAGAGTATGTACAAGCAGACTTGCTCCTCATCTGAAAGTCCTAAAATTTCAAAAGCTGTTTGGACTTCTCTGAACTTTCTTGTTTCAGGCTTAAAAATGTAAAAAATATATTCAGTACTTTATTTTTACTGACAAGCCTATTCATGTTTAATTTCTACTGAACTGTAAACATGACTGACAACTTCAATATAAACATCTGAAGTTGAAACATGTATTCTATTCTCTTAAAAACTTTGATTTTTTTCTCTTATCACATAAGTAGCACTTTTATGAAGCAAATGTTTAATTCTGACTGATTCCTGTATTCCCAGGTTAGAATGAACACAGTCAGAATCACTTGTGTTTACAGCACAAAATAAACCTTGATTTTTCCTATAAGAACAGGTTAAAATTTCTTTCACACTCAATTGCATAAACAATGAGAAATGTTCTTTACTAATAAGCTTAATCAATTACAGAAGGTATGTCTGCAAGTATGTCAGCCCGAACAGGTTTTGGAGAAGTTAGCCTGTTTTGCAGGGAATATTCAAACCTGAAGGAATTTGCTTTGAATTTCATCATTTTGTTCATATACATAAAAGAAGTTTTGTTAAAGCTAGGGTATTGAAAGCATCTTTTCCTGATAAAACCCTGGTTTTGTTTTTCTGTCATAGAAAGAATACTGCATTCTTCATTGTAAGTTAAGACGTGTCAATACTGCAGTTTAACAATGAGAAGAGTAAAAATGAAATACATCCTAATGAAAGAACTTTATCAGCCTATCTTAATGTTAAGACTAAGAACAAATCACTATATTCAAAACTCATCTGGAGCAGTAATGTCTGTCTGGTGATATCTGTCTGATGTCTGAAGATGGTATCAAATGATATCAAATTAACCAGAACAGGAAAATCTAAAAGTGACTAGAAGGAGCTGTGAAAGGTGTTTTGCTAGTGGGTGAAAAATGTCAAATGTCAGTCAGTGTTAAAAAATTCAAAGTAATAAACTCAGTGGGAAGGAAAAATTCGTAACTCTACATAAATATTAATTCACTGTAAATAGGATTGCCATTCAGGCAAAAACCCCCCACCCTCCAATTATCACTGTGTATAGCTATTTGAGAGCATCTGCTTAACGCTTAAGCAGTTAAAAATGATTTATTATAAAAAAATAGCAACAAAATAGGTAAACCTAATCAAGCTACCATAGAGATTGCTTCACGTTAATGTGTTTTTGTGTTAGTTATCTTAAAATGGCAAAACAGAACTAGGAAAACATGGAGAGGATGATGAGAGTTGTAGAATTGCTTCCATAATGAAAATAAAAACTAAGTAGACTGGAACTGTTTACTTGGGAATAGGCCCTGTACAGAGGCCTTTGCTGTTCATGAATATGAGTAAATTTGTATCTTCTTAAAAATTAGATCACATGGTGAATTTAGAAGGCAGATGTGTTAAAATAAACAGAATGTATCCACATAACTCCTCTGGGTCCGCGTGCAGAACAAGCAAGCCTCAAAATGATGGAGACCAACTGTTCTGCCACACGCAGTTAAACCTCAGGTTGATTAACCCATACCCAACTGTGGCCAGTTACAGAAGTGAAGAAATGAATATAAAATATAAACCTTTAGTGAACAGTCATACAGTGCTTTAAGGGCTGCCTGACCTGTCTCTGAAGCACCATTCATAATTTCTATTTGAGGCCTGTTTTGCAGATTTCCCTAATTCCTTCCGAAGCACTTTAATATACAGCTTTGTGGCCTGTCCATTCTACATTTGGACCAGGGCAGTCATGTGGACCAGAGCCATGGAAAGCAATCTGGCATTGTATAAAATGATCCAGTAAAACAGGTTAGATATACAGATGTAAACCTATTCCACATTGTTTAGGCCATGCAAGTTATAAACAACTTTGCTAAGTAGTTTGTTACTATATTAATTTATTTTTACATATTTATAAATAATTTAGAGATATTCAATGTACTTAATATGACCATATGGGCACTCCTCAGAAACATCGTCTTACCATAATCAAGTAAGCATTACTATTAAAGAAATGCAATTAAATTTGTTTTCTACCAACAGTAAAAGACTAAAACATATGATGCTTCAGGGTCAGAAGATATTTTTTCTTAGTTGTACAGTGGGCTTACTAGGAGACATCTGTTCTCGTGAGGCTCAAGGAACTAAAGGTCTAGTTAGTTTCTCCTATGGTGCATGTGACCTATATTCAGCTTCATGATATTTCTTGTCAACATCTGATTTCTTCCTTTTTGCAATGTGCTTCTGCACCAAAATCTTATATGACAATTTGTACATTTTGACTTTGCTCCATTTATTGTTTTATTACTGCAGATCAGCTTCTTTATTTTATATGATGTATTTTTATTTCAAAACTGGATCTCATTCTTGTGAAAACAACCACATGTTTAAAGTAGACCCATGTTTTAGAATACGGTGTTAGAATTTTGACAAGAGCTTAGCTCTGCATTTAATGACTGTTGTGGTTTAACCCCAGCCAGCTTTTGTAGACATGTAATTTTTCATGTATGTACACATGTGAATGACAGTGCACTGAATCACTCTGAAAATAGACTTAGCATGACTCTTTAGTCAAACCTTTAGCATGAGGAGAATGTACATCTCAATGGCATTTGTTACCAATAAAGTAGGCATGTAATTGGGTAAGCTAATACATTAGACTGGCTGTTAGGACCATCCTAGTAACAGAATCTGAGAGAAATATATAGCTACATTATTTTTCAATTAGTTATTAGAGTAATTAAAAACTTTTTTTCTGTACTTTCTCCTTGAGGAGCAAGAGAAGGCTTCTCATACACTTTCAGACGTGCCTGTATAAAATGCAAAGGTTTGCTGTGTTGAGGAATACGTGCACAGTCCATTTTGCAGATTCGGGTCAGGAGGAAGTAGACTATTTCTAGTATCTGACAGCTATAGAAGACAGCACAGAGCAATGGAGATTTGGTCCTCTATCAGTACGAACTATGACTTAAAGCAAAGATACTAGGGCTTAAACACATTTATAGCATATACAAGCTTGTCTCTGAAGGGCTTGATATGGCAGAGCAGCATCTGCACAGAAGGGAACTTTGGTCTGGCACCTTCATCTGTGTCTGCCTTCAGATAACTTCAGATCTGCAGCCCTGTGACCTTGACATATGTATGCTCAGCTAGTCCACCTCTTGTTTGCGGCTCTGCTATGTCCTCGACCAACTTTTAGGCCTAGCAAGGTCTGCTTCCACAGATATGTTGCTGTTACATTTCTTCTGAGATATCAACCTACTGAAACAATATTTTTTCCTGAAATTCTAGCACATTAACCTGGGGATCCTTTTAGCTGTGTTTTGGAGAACTAGTTCAGTGGGAATTAATATAGACAACCAAGCTAAATTTGATTTGTATATTTCATGTTCCAAATTTTTTCTCTGATTCGATTCTGTTTCTAACATTTCTAAAATGAACACCATTAGTTTAGGTGAGATAAGCCCTGTGTTGAGAACAAGAACTTACCTTTACCTGATTTATCAGTCAAGGGTTTAGTTAGTGCTTTTCAGACTTGTCTAGCATGTCAAGCTATGGGAACACATTGCCAATTAATGTGCTGAGGACCACAGTTCAGTTGAGAATGCCAGGAACTGAAATGGTGAAGTTGAAGTCATGATGTCATTCTGTGCACTATAATCCCTGACTGATCACCATGCTCCTTCCCCACATCTTATTTTTTCTTGTAGCAGCTAAAAGCAGAAGCACAGCTCTGCTTTATAATTGCAGTAATGATTCTGAAGATCTGCATTCCTTGAATAATAATACCCTGAAGAAAATACAATATTTCATCTCTGTAATTGGGAAGAGTGTTAGACCCAACTCATCAAATTCACATGCCTGCATACAAAGGAAATAATTCCTATTCTAGAAGGGATTTAACTGCATTTATACAGAGTATCACTTTTCTTACTGCTGATCCCTTTATAGGCATCAGAATCTTATTTGAACAAACAAAGGAATCAGAAAAAACAGGCCTCAGCAGGAAAGATTAGAATAACTACTATACATAACACCATGTAACACCTACAGCAGTGATTGAACCTCTGGAGCCTCAGCAGTGATACAGGCTAGGTCATATCATGTGTGAGAAGTGAATCTTATGTATGGATAAATAAATTTCATATGTTGCCATATGTACATGCTGTCGAGCTGGAATACAAAATTCATGTAATCCTGGAATAAGGTCATTACTTAGGCTCTGTTATCGCAGCCACATCATACAGGGGTTTGGTTTAGCTTTACCTTATCCATCAGAGTAAAGAAGGCAGGTCAGGTGATTATAATGAAAGTGATAGACATTCACCTTTGGCCTATGTTTTAATGTTTAAAGAACAAACTCAGTGATGATGCTGTTTGCAGAGGTAGACGTGTTTGATTCATGCCAAAACTGATGTGTGGATGCTACTAAGGGTGCCTGTGGGTGGATGAAATACTGTGAAGCATTTGCGTACCAGAGATGTGGTCTCATGGGGTTTCTCTGCAGTCACTTTACTCTCTTTAGGATGTGAAACACACAACCTGGATTTTTTTCCCCCTTTTTCTCTTTTTTTCTGTCTTGTCGTTGTATCACTGGCACGTATACAAGAAGTAGAATTTATCCTGAAGTAGTGATGGCTTCTGTGGCCTCGAGGTAGGCAAGGTGAAATCTTTGTACATAGTGTATTTCAGTCTTCCTTGTAAATTTTTTCTGATCCTTCTTCCCATCCCCATAAACAGATTATTCAAGGCACATCACCATCAACACTTTTCTGAAGTTTTTCTTTATAAAAAACAAAACCTCAAAGCAAAAGTGTTTCAAAATCATCAGTTACCTGATTTTCACTGAAAAGATGCCAGTTGTCCTGCAAAGCCCACATCACTTGGTTAAAAGTGCCAGGCCACAAGTCCATAAGACACCTCCTCTTGACTGTTAATACAAATGAAACTTGTACCACTAACAGCGTTTGAGAAGCTCTTTCTAGTTTGAGACAGAGAATCTAAAAACTGAAAAGGCATGCTTGTATTTCAAACCTCAGCATGATATTAATTTCCCATCTGATACCAGACAAGTCACATAAAATAGTTTTTTGGGTTTTTTAGGCAAAAGGAATTTGCCCTGTCACTGTGGATTAGACAGCAAGCTGAACTGTGAGAGCACACTGGAATGCTTAACTAAGATGGCTATAGTTAGCAGGGCATAAATCACAGCCAATGTGATGCACCTTAATCTTCCTTCTGTAAAATTAGAATAAGAGTGATTTGTTATGTTACAAACATTACAAAAATACATTAATGTCAGTAATTTACTCAGGTACTACGGCAATGCATTCCTATAAATTTCTAAAAAGATTAATAATGTAGAGATGCTCCTAATCAGATTTCTAAAATGTTCTTAGAGTCTCTACAACACATACCCACCTCTGATTAAGAAAACAAAAGGTTTTCTGAAACACGATATTGTTTAGGACCATTGTTTGATCTAATCTTTTCCCTGTGGCTCTGCACTGATAACATGGATTGAAAAAAACTTGGAACTAGTTACTGAGCTCTAACAAGGAATGCTAAAATACTATTACATTATCACAGTTGGTTGTTACTCCGATCTAATAGTTTGTCACTACTACAGTATTTAATTTTAATTAATGCTTTACAGATTCCCCAGCAGGGATTGTTCTGCCTAACTGTTTATGTTTTGTCTGTCATATTTTCCCCTTTTAAGATGGAAAGGCAGCATGTATTGTCTCCTTGTCAGCAAAGAACAAAGCATGCTTGCAGAAAAGAACATCTCTTTAAAAGTATAGCTTGAAAAATATATTTTTTATAGGCTGGAAAAGTAAATAATCGCAGCATTTTTTTTTCTTGTGAGTGTTGACTTGATGCCACTATTCCTTGTGTATTCTAGGGATCAGAACAATGTAAACTTTTGTATTTAGCATTTCTTTGTCCTATTTTTTATTGATCTGTTTTCAACCATTTTAGTTCATAGCTTCATTGCTTGCTTACCTGGAGCAGTGGACATTATTAAATTTTATATTTAAATCTATTGCTATAGTTTTTGATATTTTGACATTGCTCCTATAATTTAAACAATATCTGCAACCCAATGTCATGGTTTGACCTGAGCTGGCAACTAAACATCACAGAGCCATTTGCTCACCACCCCCACACACCTCCAGCAGGATGGTGGAGAGAATGGGAAAAGTAAAAGTGAAAAATCTCAGGCAATGAGATAAAGACAGTTTAATGAAACAGAGAAGGAATAAATTAATAATAATGATAAGATAATTAGAGTATGTAAACCAAGTGATGCACAATGCAGTTGCTCACCACTCACAACTAATGCCCAGTCAGTTCCTGAGCAGCAGTCCCTGGCCAGCTTTCCCCTTAGTTTATAAAAGCGGGCACATAATGTCGTATGGTATGGAATATGCCTTTTGCCAGTTTGGGTCAGCTGTCCTGGCTGTGTCTGGCCCCAGCTTCTTGTGCGCCTCCAGCTTTCTCACTGGCAGGGCATGAGAAGATGAAAAGTCCTTGACTTAGTGCTGCTTAGCAATGACTAAAACCATAAGTGTGTTATCAATATCGCTGTCACACTAAATCCAAAGCACGACACTATACCAGCTACTAGGAAGAAAATTAAGTCTATCCCAGCTGAAACCAGGACAGTTTCCATTTTATTCTATACTATTTGTGTAATGTTCAGGTCCCACATTTCCAATACATCCTAATCAATCACATCACCTTTCCTGTCTTTTGATATATACACAAAGATATCATTCATTTAGTCTGTTGGATTTCCCTCCAAATTGTCCATTGAGTTCATTTAGCCCATGACTTTGGGCTCCATCTACCATAGCAGTCCTTCAGGGCAGGAGAGATGGTGTGTGGTGCTGGGCTGTTGCATGCTGAAACCAGTTCTGATTACATCACTGCTGTGTTTCTCTGGTTCTATCATCAGAATTTATTTTTCATTAATCTGGGTACTTCTACTACAATACCATTTATATGAAATACAGCAACCATAGCAGTGATGACAGACAGTATTATATAGTGATTAACGTTACACAGTTTAATTAGTTTGTTATTCTCACCTCAAATCAAATCCCCTTGAGATATCCATTGGACTTCCCCATCATTTTGCATTACCCACCAACTACACCTAGGTCCTTGAATAAAAGCAATCCCACAAATAGGTTTGCTTTTGCTGAGACAGGAATAACAAACTGTCTTCCCCAGCATATTCTTTTGTGCACTACAGGACTATGGGGACTTTATCCCCTTCTACAGTATGTAAAAGTTTTAATGGGGCAGGGCCAGCTCCATTGGTAGATGCCCTAGTGTTGACTAACTAGCTGACTAACTAGGCTTTTGTTAAATGTGTATCCCAATTTTTAAAGGTCCCACCATCTGTTGCTCTCACTGTAGCCTTTAACTGTTCATTGTATCATTCTGTTTTTCCAGAGGATGGTGCAGGATAGGAGATGTGATATATCTATTTGATGCCATGCTCTTTGACCCAGGTGTCTATGCAGTTTCAGAAATGAGTACTGTGGTCTGATCCAGCTCTTTCTTGGGTGCATGGAAAATCCAGCACTGGCAGCTGGAACGCCAAGAGGAGCTGTGCTTCAGTACCAGTCACTTTCAAAACAGCTTGAACTCCTTTGTATGCTGCCAATACATCTTTTTCAGTTGGAGTGTAGCAAGCCTCAGATCCTCTATATTCCTGAGTCCAAAAGCCTAAGGGTCAGCCTCGAGTTTCCCCTGTGTGCTTCCTGCCAGAGGCTCCAGGTAGGGCTATTCTCCCCAGCTATGCTGTAGGCACCTTTTTTTTTATATTTTGTCCTGTCCAGACTGGTCCAAGGGCTACTGCTGGAACAATCTCCTGTTTAACTTGATCAAAGTCTTGACATTACTCAGGGCTCCATTTAAAATCATTCTTCTTTTAGGTCACTTGATAAAGAGGGCTTACAATCAGACTGTAATTTGAAATATGCGTTCTCCCCAAACACACAACACCTAAGAAAGCCTGAGCTTGCTTTTTGCTAGTTGGTGGAGACAGAGCTATTGTTTTGATGATCACATTCATTGGGATCTGATGACATTCATCTTGCCGTTTTATCCTAAATGCCATCCTAAAAACTGGATCTCCTGTGCAGTTCTGCTGACCTTATTTTGCTTTATGGTGAAACTGGCTTTGAAATTTCTTCCCTTTCTCAAAAATATCTGCTGTATTGCCTTGCATAATAATGTCATCAATGTATTGCAGGTGTTCCAAAGCCTTGCTCTTTTCCAGTGCAGCCTGGATCAGTCCATGGGAGATAGTAGGGCTGTGTTTCCACCTCTGTGGCAATGGATTCCAGGTGTACTGGACACTGCCCCAGATGAAAACAAACTGTGGCCTGCATTCAATGGCAGAGGGATTGAGAAAAATGCATTTGCAATATCATTGGTTGCATACCACTTGGCTGCCTTTGATGACAGTTTGTATTGAAGTTCTGGTGTGTCCGGCACAGCCTCAGTCAGTGGCAATGTGACTTCGTTCAGGCCACAATAGTCTACTGTTAGCCTCAGCTTTCCACTAGACTTTTGCACTGGCCATATGGAACTGTTAAAAGGTGAGTGGGTCCTGCAGGTTGTTCTTTGTCTCTCCAGTCAACAAATTAGCTTATGGATAGGAATCAGGGAGTCTCAGTTGGTGCAATATTGTTGCTGGTGCACTGTGGTGGTAGCAGTTTTCACCTGCTGTTCTTCAACCCTCAGCAACCCCACAACAGAAGGGTCCTTCGAGAGACCAGGCAAGTTAGAGAACTGCTTAATTTCCTCTGTCTCCAAGTCTATTATATCAAAAGCCTACTGGTACCCTTGTGGGTCCCTGAAATACCCTCTCCTAAGATAGTCTATGCTAAGGATGCATGGAGCCTCTGGGCCAGTCACAATGACATGCTTTTGCCACTGATTCCTACTTAGGCTCCCTTTGGCCTCCAATAGTTAGCTGTTGGGATCCCACAGTCACTCCAGCAAAACAGGTTTCTGCCCCTGTAAATCTTAATGGCATTAGGGTACACTGTGCATTGGTGTCTACTAGAAACTATACTCCTGTGGGTCTGATGTGCCAAACCATCAAATCTACACAGTTGTTCATCCCTTTTGTGCTGCTGTGCCACAGTAAAGATGGTGTAAGGTAGTACTGTCTTGTTAGTGTAAGCACAGTTTCCGTCTTTCCTGTCTTAATTTTTAGATAGTGTATCACTGAGAACCATCTGTGTGGAAAGTAAATCCCTCCTATTTACATCATTCATGTTCTTTGGAAAACATCATGAAACATCATGAATGTTTCCATGACAAGAAAAAATTCTGCATGATCTTTAAAAAAAAACTAGTTCCCTTTTGTTTTAAGTTGTAAATTTAACAGTTAAGTTATAGTTAAGTCAAAATTTAGCTTTTAACTTTACTAAATTCTTTCATGTTGCATGTTATGCTGCACTTTATGTTATAAAACCAGCTGGAAACCCAATGATTTATAGCTCTGTTTTCCCAGATTACCCTTGTGTTAAGTAAATACATCATGACAATACTTTAAGTAATTTTCAGTGCTATCATTATGTATCACATAATTCAATACTAGATCTTCCACAATACATACCTTCTTAAATCAAAGTGATATATAAAAGATATCTTTAAAATGTTAGGCAGGAGAATATTTACATACCTATTTACATTGCAGATCCTATAGACTGAGACCTGTGCTTGAAGAAACTCTCAGTTTGCTATTTCATGTGGTTGCAGCAGATAACAGTCAGTGGTGTTACCTGCTGTGACAATTTTTTCTTATACCTGATAACCACATTGACAAAAAGTATCTGGAGTGCACAATATTGTCCATGTATATGAATACCAAAAGGTTAATGAAGGTGCCATGCTGTAGTCCAGGTCAGTGCTTGACAGTTATTAATTTATTAATATCAAATCAAACATTTTAAATGTTTCTTTTTTACTTTAATCAGATTTAGTTTACTTCTTAATTTATTTCTGTTTAAAAGCAGTTTAGACTGAGAAAATATCTCCGAATGAATAGGCAGTAAATATTCAGGAGATTACTGTTTGACTCCCTGCACTGTTGAAGGGGCTCACATCAGTATGCAGAACTTTTACTTCCTGTAGATTACAGAAAGGTAGTGCATTAGAAGTTTGAAAGTAATTATTCTGTGTAAAATCTGAGCTTAGATTTTTCGAGTCCTTTATACACCCAAAACTTCAGGGCCAGTTAAAGAACAAGAGATATACTTGTCATACCACATCTTGAGTCAGATGGTTACAGTTACAGTTACAACCATACAAGCAGTTAAACACAACAAACAAACAAAAAACCAACCCCAAAACAAGTAAATGCTCTGTGAACTCCCAAAAGAATTATAACCTTTCTAATTGAGAAGAAAGGCTGGACATTTACGCTTAAATGTAACTACGCAACGACAATCCCCTGAAATGATTCGGCGTTCCAAGTGCAGGACAATGGCTGTACCACTTTGGTGCCCATGTCCACACAGCAGTCAGCACCTTAGGGCCTTGCCAATGTCTTGCAAGACAGCACTACAGTGGGCTTTTTGCAGTTGTTATGGTGGTAACCTGACAGGGGTTGGGGCTTCATATGACAGCTCATTGCACATGCTTTGCCAATTTACTTAGGGCATCCTACTCAAATTTATGTTGTAAACAGCCTTTTAAAGTCTGAAAAAAATATTTTTACAGCTGTGACTGGAGAGGGACAAACAAGACTTCTGAAACCTCTTTCGGAAATATTAACTAACTGACTGTGTTTGCTCTAGCTATACCCTACATGCTTCCATTTTGCTTGCATTGCCTCCGCAAGGCTCCTACACTGCCCAGTGTTTCAGGGCAGGGGTTGTGTCCTCATTATATGCTTATACAGAAAATACCAAAGGTGCAGTCCTAGACAATTGTAACAAAAATGTAAGTAATGAAGATGAATAAAAAGTTTCCTAGTGTATTTCAGCTTACCTGATTTAAGAAACTATCAGATTGTTCTGTGAGATTCTGCTATTTCAGACGAAAATAATTTTATGTAATGTAAACTAGAAGGGAAATGTATGGGACTTGCTTCCATTATTTGCATGTATTTGTAATGTAAGTCATTTGGTTTTAATAAAATGGAGGCCTGTATTTTGCAGCAGGGAAATATAAATTTCTCTCTCCTGTTTAGAGACTGCAGGATGATAAACTGAATTTCTAATACATTCCTATAAACTCCTGCTAATATGGCAAGTTCATTTTCTCTTTGAGCAATTCCCACTTCAGGCAATCCAAACTATTATAATGTTCGCCTAGTCTATACAGAGAGCAGTGGTGCATGAGTGATATGGAGGTCATTGGTTTCTTATCCTTGGTATAGCCCCTCTAGTGGCACATTTTCCAAAAAGGTTAAGGTATTTATCCAGATGACAAAGAAACAAATAAACCTTAAGAGAAAGTCTGAAGAAACAGATTTTTCTTTTTTTTTTTTTTTTTTCTTTTTTTTTCTGTGCAAGTAGTGGACATGGATTTATAACATGCAGGCCATAAATAATTTGATGTAGAAGAAATGACTGATTTTAATAAGGAGAGACTATGTTGATGACGTACTAAACAGTATAAGGAAAGAGGTAAAGATTACATATTTTCTGCTTTCTCGTTTGGATATAATGGATATAATTAGAAGTTAACTAGCAATCTCATCTCATTGTTCAGGCAAGAAGAAAACGTGAGACCTGCTATACGGTTAGTTTCTCTTTTTTCTTTGAAGTGCTAGCAAAAAAAATTTAATAATTTTTGTACAAAAGCCCAGTATACCTATAATGTTGTTCTAAAACCTTAAAAAAGATTGTTTGGGTTTTTTTTTTTTTTTTTAAGAAAAGGAATAAAGGAGAGAGAACATTTGGAAAGAATTTCTGTTGACTAAGTTTCACAGTACCTTTTTGGATACATTGCCACCATCATGATGTGTTTCGTAGCAGCCATGTTCATTGGAACGGTCAGCCAGTATTTGCTTCTAATAAATTGACACTGGACAGGAGATTTCTTATTGCCTCTGCGGAGGGGAGGTAGGGCAGAGAGATCTGAGGGGAGAGTCTGCTTAAGGAAAGGAAGGAATAGTGGTTATCATTAAAAGATTATGATAACTGGTGACTGGCAGATTTTGTCAGATCTAAACTCATTTACCAAAATATCAACAAGAATAGTGATTGATCTCAGAATATTGATGTAAATATTGTTGGAGAGCAAGTTGCCCATGAGCCAGAAGTGTGCCCTCGTGGCCAAGAAGGCCAATGAGATCCTGGAGGGCATTAGGAGGAGCGTGACCAGCAGGTCTAGGGAGGTGATCCTCCCCCTCTGCTCTGCCCTGGTGGGGCTCTTCTGGAGTGCTGTGTCCAGTGCTGGGCTCCCCAGTTGAAGACAGGGAACTACTGGGGAGGGTCCAGTGGAGGGCTACAAAGTTGATGAGGGGACTGGAGCACCTCCCTGATGAGAAAAGGTTGAGAGAGCTGGGCCTGTTTAGCTTGGAGAAGAGAAGACTGAGCAGGGATTTTATCAATGTCTGCAAATATTTTAAGGGTGAGTGTCAAGAGGATGGGGCCAGGCTCTTTTCAGTGGTGCCCAGAGAAAGGACAAGGGGCAACAGGCACAAACTGCAACACAGGGAGTTCCACATGAATATGAAGAAGAACTTTACCTTTAGAGTGATGGAGTGCTGGAACAGGCTGCCCAGAGAGATTGTTGACTCTCCTTCTCTGGAGATATTCAAAACCTGCCTGGGCATTATCCTGTACAACCTGCCTGGGTGAACCTGCTTTAGCAGGGGGTTGGACTGGATGATCTCCAGACGTCCCTTCCAGCCCTGACCATTCTGTGATGCTGTACTGTTATTCTCACTCATTTGTCCTTGCTTTCTGCATTTAACTTCCTCTTAGGAAGACAAGGAAATAATTATGCATATAAATTAAAACCTCTGGAAGGTGTTCAGATATTTTGGATGAGGACTTTCTACATGTAAGTAAGAGAAATAGTCATTGGTTTTCCCTGGTCACCAAGAATCATTACAATGTTAACTTTGCACAGATCAATCCCTTATGACCAATACTTTCCAATGTGAAGGTGAGGACACTGAGGGACCTTCCTTCTACCCTCCATTGGTTTATTCCTAGTAATGAAAACGTGAATAAATTATCAAGCTTGAATTTATTCAGGTTACTTGATTTGACAGGCATCTCCCAGTTTTTCTTCCTTTCATTGTGTTTGTACATTAATCTGTAAACTGGCTCATCTAAAATAACATTTGAACTTGACTGTTTTGTTTTATTTTTCTTTCTTTCTGCTTCTGATGCTGCCTTACCCTGTGAAGAGTTTTGGGACTGAAAGTGAAAATAAAATGCTTCTAAGGACAAAGCTAAATTAAAATTACCATGTGGAAAGAAGAGAAAAAGTATTTTGTCTTCTACTACGGTTTTGCAGGTGGTCTTATTGCTTATGTTCAGACAACACTTTCATGTTTATGTAATAAACAAAACAAAGGACATGTTACCTTCTTTTACCCAAAAGCTCCCTAAGAAGTCCTGAATCCATATGGCATTCATGTGGTTCAGATGTTATTGTAAGGGTTTTGAATTTCTGTAAACTTTTGTCAGCTTTTGATCAACTCTGCTGAGGTTGTTTCAGTTTTGCAATGATAGAAAGAATAGTGAAGACCAGCTGTGTGGGCTTCAGTGTGAGCTACTAGACCAACATTTGTATTCTTTTTGAATAAGCATCAAATCCTCTGTGGTCTGGTGCAGGAAATGGAACTGACATGAGTTCCCTCTCAAGACTTCATATATTTCTGGCTTCTGCTAAGTTACAAATAGTATGAGTACAGCCTCTTCTTAGTGTTTCTTTAATATTTCAGTATTTGACTTCTGGTCTTGGCCCAAATCTAAGCTGTAAGTACTAGAAAAATACAAAAAATATTAAATTAGTCTTATAATGAACAACTTTTCTGAACTTCTGCGAAATTCTGGATCAGTTTAGTGCCAAGCTCTAAATAGCATCTTTGGGGATATTCTTCAGTTTAGTGCCAAGTTCTAGACAGCGACTTTGGGGATATTATTCTTATCTGTACTTTTATAATAGCTAAAGTACCTACCACAGACAAAGGAAATTTCTGTATCTCTTTAATACTGATTTTTCCATCAGGTCTGGCAAATTTGAGATGTTTATCGTGTTGAATTAAAATTTATTTCATAGCCATTTACATTTTCAATAGAATGAAATTTACTGTTCTGTCACATCCAGATATTTTTTTTCAAATATACCTGAGATATTTTTGAAATAGAAATGTTTCCTCTCAAAGAAAATATTTTTCTTTGTTTTCTAAGAATGCTTTGATCTCCCTCTTGAATAGCTTATAATCTAATCCTAAAAAAAAGAGGAATAGACTTTTTCCTTTGATTACTACTCTGTTGATTTTCAAATAAAAACTTTCGCTTATTCATCTGCCTATTTTTTTACTTCCTTATTTGATCTTATTCTTCATTGTTGCTGTTTTAGAATATATTTACAAGACTTTTACTTACACTTCTATTGTTATCTAAATTTATTCTGATAATATGATCATCACACCAAAGATTTTAGCATGTCACTTCCTACAATTTTGTCAGTCAATATTGATCTTATTCTATTCTATTTTGTTCTATCTTATTCTTCAAAAGCTCACTTTCATGTCTTACTGAATTCCACAGCAAGAGGTTTTTTTTCTTCTTCCCCTTGACTCTTGCAGATCTTTGGTGGTTTGGGTGCTTTTAAAATTTTCCTGCCTTGTACCTCATCTACTCTTTTTTAGTCCAAGTCTTATATCCTAGTTAATATAGGAAATGTATCACAGAGGTTTATAAGGCTTCACAGTAGCTTTAGAATCATTTATCAAAGATCCTTCTGTGACTTACTTTTCATAACTTATTGGCGTTGGACAAGTGTTGAGATTTTCTTCAGTTACAAACTATTGTTCATTCAAGTGAAGGATAGAAACAAGAGTTTTCTGCTGCTTTTCCTTTCAAATTTCCATTACCACACTTAATTTGAGCAAATTGAATTTTACAGAGGTAATACCTACTTTGCACTTACAGGGCGATGAACATTTTATTAAAATTACAGACTTGGAATAAAAGATGACATTTTGGAATTTGAAGAGTTAGCATCCATCCCTGGAATTGAAATATTTTATATTCCCTTGTGAACACTGAATGCCTGTCAAAAATGTTTTCAAAAACAAGTTTTAGAATTTTTCCATATTAACTTTTTTTCTTTAAATTATCCTTTGATTCACTCTGTTGATCCAGGAGGAAATACTTTCACTGTGAAATGAAAATATCCCAGTTTCTTAAAATGAAGACCATTTAAACAGATAACCATTGCCGTACAGCTCCAAACCCCCCCAATTTATATGATAAGTAATGAACCAGAGCGTAATGTGAAAGTCAGAATAGCCCCAAGCTTCTTTCTGGCTGCCAGGGTCCTGATTTCTTTCTTCTCCAAGCCAGAGGGAGGTGAAATTAGCATAACCTGTGAATGGTGAAATGTGTAACATGAAAGAAAGAAAAAAAAGTATCATCCAAGAGCTCTTCAGCTTTACTTCACAGATAAAAAGAAAAAAAATAATCTCTGAACTAAGCATGTGGTCGATTTTCAATCATGAAGTGAGATCTAAGCATCTACCCACATTTCCAGTCTGTACGCTGGAAAGCTCTATATCAGTGAGTATACTCTGCACCAGCATTGCATTAGACCTAATAACTTTCTTATGCTGTACAAGGTGAATAATAAAAATAAAAAGGATATTTCCATAATCTTAAATTCTCAGAATAAATCATTTTTGTGGAGATTAAATGTAACTTCTCTAAAACCTTCCCTAACTGTTGCAGCAAACTAAATCCAAGACTATATTTTAGTTCTCTAATTTGAGAATTGAGAAAGGCTAGTTACAGCAGCCTGCTAACCAGGATGGTGACTCACCCTGCACTTTTCTCATTGTCTGGAAGTTTTGCAGAAGGGAAACACAACTTCCTTCCACAGGATATAAGCAGAAGGCTCCACCTCAGGTAGCCACAAAAGTGATGAAAGAATTCTGAGCAGTATTATAAAACCTCCTGGCTCACTGTCATTGTGGTATGGAATTCAAAAGGGTTGGTAGCTTAATTTCTAAATACTTATAGGATGACATCCTCTGAAGTGTTTTGAATATGATGGTCTGTGGGTAAAATGGTAGGGCCCTGGGAACCTTTTATGTTTTGAAATTTTATGTTCTGTGAAACTGGATTTGTGTGAGTAAATTAAGTTGGCTCAAGAAAAGGGACTAAAAGAGTCTCACTATGATCTTTGTGCTACAAAAACAGGTATATAAAGGGACAAATCTGCCTAAGTTTGGATAAAACTCTATAATAACAAGTAGATAGTAACTGGACAATGTTCTTAGCCCTCTGAGTTTTACCAGATTTGGGTTTATGAATGTTCTAGTGAAGAGGTGGTCTTCTGTACTTGCTCCTTGGCCTCAGGTGTTTGCTGTTTCCTGAAATGTGAACTATATGACCTTTAGTAAATAAAAACAGATTCTCCTGTACACATATCTTGTCAAATACATTGTACTATTAAAAAAATAAATAAATAAAAATGGAATAAGAGAAAAAAAGTCAGGAGTAAAGCTTCCAGGAAGAATGCAGTCTTTGCATAATTTCTGCCTCAGAAAATAGCAGTCTGTCCTGATAAATACCCTTGTTCATTGACTCCCCTTGTATTCTTCATGACTGACGTTTTCTGAATAAAACAGACTTTTTCGTTCTGTCCTCTAAAGAGTTTTACATTACACTAGGAAAAATACAATAACTAAAAATGGTATGTGATTTACAAGACAAAAAGTATTATCATGGCTTTCTCTTTAATCTTTATTATAATCCCATTTGGGATCTTTGGACTTGATAACATCAAAGCATTGATTTCTAAATTTTATCTCGAATTTTCATGACTATTGGGTAGTTTCCAGTCATCATGAAAATTTTCTAAATATGTATAAACATACAATCTAAATCTTTACTTAGGTTAATGACTGTGACTATGTCACTATCCAACTATCTTGCATAGATCAAGAGAAGCTGGACTATCAGAAAACTCTTCAGAACGTGTTTAGAGCTGTTCTCAGACTGGTCTTTAGAGCAAGCTGAAAAATTAAAAGGAAAATAAATAACTCAAAGGATCAAAGAAAGCAAGCTAGCAGGAACAAAGACTGGCGAATGACCTCTGGGACAGCTTGTCGTGTTATTGGCAGGACCAGGACAATTGAATCAGTAATTTCCTACCTTGGCAAGTCTAAACAATCAGTTTCCTGACTTACTGTACTGGGACTCATGGTGTCACCGCTCTTTCACAAAAATCTTGCAAAAACATATCACATGGCAGCTAGAATTTGAGCTCATATTTTTAAAGGAATGAATTTCACATTTCTTTATTTACCACAAGACATTTGTTTATTACTCTCTGCTTACAAAGCAGTTGTTTTCTAAGGGAAAGAAATAAATAATAGAATTTCTTTGCAAAATTAAGCATGCAAGCACAGTAATGTACTATTCCTCCAAATTAAATTTTTATTTTCAAATATGAACAATTTATTTCCATTGGGAGGTGGCAGTTCATCTTAGAGGGTGTGGTGCGTTGACTGTGGCTGGATGCCAGGTACCCACCAAGCTGCTCTATCACTCCCCTCCTCAGCAGAACAGTGGGGCAGAAAATAAGATGGAAAAAACCCTTGTGGGTCAAGATAAAGACAGTTTAATTAAGCAAAAGCAAAGGTCACACACATAGAAGCAAAGGGAAACAAAAGACATTATTCTCTACTTCCCATCAGCAGGAGATGTTTGGCCGCTTCCCAGGAGTGGGGCTTCAGCATCTGTAGCCATTGCTCCAGAAGACAAGTGCTGTAAAATAATGAATGCCTCCACCTTCCTCCTCCCTTCTCTTAGCTTTTATATCTGAGCAGATGTCATATGTTATGGAATATCCCATTTGTCACTTTAGGTCAGTTGTCCTGCCTGTGTCCCCTCCCAGGACCTTGCCCACCCCCAGCCTGCTGGTGAGAGGGCTGGGGGAAGGCTGGAGAGGCAGCCTTGGTGCTGTGCGAGCGCCGCTCAGCAGCAGCCAAAACGCTGGTGTGTTACCACCACCTTTCCAGCTGCCAACACAAGGCACAGCGCTGTGAGGGCTGCTGTGCGGCTCAGCCAGACCCAGTACAGAGGGAGGTTGAGAAGGAAGGTAGAGTGTCTTTATAAATGAGAGGAAAAATTGTCATGTTGTCATTGCATTGTGCTCTTTTGAGGACCTTGAGTTTTCTTAGAAGTTCATATTAGTGCTAAAAGTTTCTTGGCTTGGGAAACTCACAAGTTTCTGATATTTGCTATTCTGGAGTAGGTTAAAAACTTGACAGTTTGAATATAAAAGATATTCTGAACGCGCATATTTAGAAGACTTCGAGACACTTATTTTTTTCAATTAAAATTGAACATCTGTATTGAGGAATTCTGTTGCATTTTGGTTTCTTGAAAGAAGTCAAAATACTTTGCTTCATAAGATTTCAAGATTGCTTGCATTATTCAACATTAGTTTGCACATTGCATGTTAATGTTCACAATGTTTCTACTGAGAAGGGTTCCCAGAATTTGTCTATGCAAGTACTTTCCCTGATGACTTGAGTTGTTCAAAGGGAAAAAAATAAATGCATGTGTCTTGCTCTGCATAGTTATGCATATTAGTAAAAGGAAAAAAGATGGACAGAGCAAGGAGAACAAAAATGTAGTTCTTGCAATGTTTGGCCACAAATTTACATTAACTGAAAACAGTCACAATTAACCTTCTAAATGGTTTTGGGGATAGAGAGTTAGTAAATAAATGAATGAGTCTTGGGGCTGGATCAAATCTGTTTCAGATGGATATGAGAAGAAAAATCCAAACAGAAAATAAGAAAGAAATGTCCTTTCCTGTAAATAAGATTGAAAACACCTTTAAAGTGTTTGCAGTTAACAGGGTAGGTGATGGAGTATTAAAACCAGGACAATTACACAGAAATATTGTCCCCAGAACCTTTCACAAATAAACTTATGTAACTTTTTGGAAGTCTGGTAGTGAAATTTTAAGGGAACATCCATCATTTTTTAGATTTCATTTAAGAAAACCTTCAGATAACCATGGGTTTTTAAAATATTCTTTATGCAGAGAGATCCTGACATAATCCAAATCACTGCATGATTACTTTTAACTTGACTAATGTCTTCTTACTAACAAAACCACCACCAACAAAAAGTACAGATAGGAGTGGGATCTTTCATAATGGAATCTTGTGTTAAAAGGAGAAAATAACATTCATCCTATTCAGCTGAAACCATCTCAGTAGAGTTGTCAGGGTATTAGGATATACTAGAAAAAATGCAATAGCTTTTATTGTTTAAGCATACTTCATTGGAAGTCCAGACTGGAATGTCTGGTTATAAATATCCTATAACACCTGCAGCTCTGAAAGAATTTTCCAGAGGTAGTTAGCTTCCATCTCAGTTGCTGTACTGGTATTTTTAAATTGTAAATATCTCTTAAATTATAGTACTGTGACTTGGAAAACAAAAGGTATTTAATCTTATTTCTTGGCTCTGTGTGATAAAGGAAAGCAGCACAAGGCAAAAGATAAAAGTCTCTTTTCTTATTTGCTGCCAAATGAAGTAAACTTACACCTTGCAGTGCAGTAAGCGAGCCACTAGCTCATTAATTCAAAAGACAAACATCTTTCTCAAGCTAATAAGATGCATTGTGGAAAGATCATGTCATTTAAGACATCTACAATGGGAACTAATGAAGTTGTCTTCCTGATTTATGAAGATTATCATTCACTGTCTCAGAATTTTTAATTGCTCTGTGGAATTAGTTGTGGAAGCTACCAAAACATGAGGTAATTAAAACATGATGTAACATAAAGAGTAAAGCTGGAAGGTTAGATGTAGTCAATACTATTTAAACTCTCTGTTTATCACAGGAAGCTGAGGTAATGTTTCCACAAAGTCCATGAAACCAACACTTGAAGAAGTAGCCTCAAAATACTGTAGTTTGGGGTGAATGCTTAGAGTAGCTGACATCATTAAGAAATCATTGAGTTTGTGTGAGCAAGTGTTTTACCTGTAATGTGATCTCAGCTGATGTAATCCTAGTATTTTATTTCTTCACCAGTATAATATATTCTGCCTTTTTTTTCTCCCCCCGCCACCCCCCCACCCCACTCCCCTACCCCCCAACCTCCGCCCCTCCTTATCTTTTATTGTTTCCTTCTCTGTTGTCCGGTGCTCTCTGTTAAGGGATGTTAGGATTGTCCATCTCCATCAGCTGGTCTGGACAAGGACCTCTCCTGCCTGGCTGCTTGAGCCCAGCCCAGTGCCTGAAGACCTGCAGTCTCTGCCCTGGATGAGGGATGCAACTGCTGTTTCCGTGTTCACCAAACAACTATCCCAGAGACACAGACACACACAGGACACTGGCACTGCTAGTCACAGACACTGCCATAGATGAGGCGCTGCCTTCAAAAGCACACCCCCACACCCAACACCCTGCCAGACTTAAGAAAACATAAGCACAGACAGCAAAGTTCCCTCCGCCTGGGTCCTGGGACATCTTACCCACTTCACTCGTCTTCTGCTCAGTGGTTGGTCCAGCTGGAAGCTTGTGAGCAAATGACACAAGCAGCAGTGCTCCCTGGCAGCCAAAAGGGTCAGCCATGTCCTGGGATGCCTCAAGCACAGCACAGCTGGCCAATCGAAGGACGTGATTATGCCAGTCCACACTGCACTGGTGCAGCCCCACCTCAAGTACTGTGTGCAGATTTTGGTGCCTCCATGCAAAGAAGGACATCAAAATATTGGAAGGTATCCAGGGAAGGGAGGTCAACATGGTGAAATGTCTCAAGGGGAAGACTTATGAAGAATGGCTGAGGTCACTTAGTTTGTTCAGCCTGGAGAAAGCTGAGTGCTGACCTCATCTACAGCTTCCTCAAGGTGGGCAGTGGAGGGGGAGGTGCTGATCTCCTTTGTCTCATGACCAGAGATAAGACACAGGGAAATCAAATGAAGCTGTGTTGGGAGAACCTCAGACTGGACATTAGGAAAAGGTTCTCCACTGAGAGGGTAGTTGGTCACTGGAACAGGCTCCCCAGGGAAGTGGTCACAGCACCAACCCTGTCAAAGTTCAATGAGCATAAAGACAATGGTCTTAGTCATATGGTTTAATTTTAGGTAAACCTGTGACGAGCCAGGAGTTGGACTTGATCCTTATGCATCCCTTCCAACCTGAGATGTTATATATGTTTCTGATTCTATGCACACCCACATGCATACCTTGTTTCCCCAAGCAGGGACCAGGGTTCTTTATTCAGTAACTTGTCCATCCACACATACCTCAGATGTTTCCTTGGCCAAAAAGGTAAGTTATTGGCACAAATACAGCATGACATGCCTATAGAAGACCACCAAAACATAGTAAGAATCTTACTTGTAATAGAAAAAAATTACTTCAGAAATATTTGGAGATACATGCTTTGAAAGTCTTTACATCTTACAAGAAGGATTTCTTTGCATGCCATAAGAAAGATGCCTCAAAATCACACCCTCCCAGGTGTATGTACAGTAAAAGAAAAGAAGAAAAACCCCACACTAATGTATTCTAAATTACCGTCACATTTGGCATATAATATGCCTGAACATCACTGTGGTTTACAACTTCAGGTTCCAATTAACCAAGACCTCCCAGGACCAGAAGTAGGTATTTTTGACAGGTGATATTCCCACATTTCATCACATTACAGTTCTTCTGGGTTTCAAATTAATTAGATTTAAAAACTCTGTGTGGTCCAATGTGATTAATGTTCATTTTCCCTACAATGCCCATGTAATTTGGAAGGAAGTTTCCAACTGGATGTTTCTGGTAGCAAAAATAAATTGTTCTGGGAGGAGGACGATTTTTCTTTTTTTATAAATAGAGGCTGCCAAAACTCTGTGCAACCCCCTAGCTCAGCAAAAATTTGGTTTTGCAAGTTTGTAAATTAAGTACATTGAGCATTTTAAACAGAATAACTTTCCTGTCTTATGGGTAATTACTATTGCTTTCTCAAATACAGGGTACTGAATGCAAAGGTTGAAAAGTACGCTTCCTGACTTAAAATATGGTTTCTCATTATAAAATTATCTTATAAAGGAAGATCCAGTGCTATCCAATCTATAGGCTTTTTACATAATGCATTGATACATGAATTGTAGTCAGATATTCACCAGCTACATGTACCTATGTTAATGTCCGTGAATATATGCTAAATTGCATACACTGCTTTTCATTATGACCAGACTTCTGTCTTCCTAATTAAACTCTTCATTAAGTTCCTATATGCATGATGACATAGGGGAAAACCTGGAAACCATGACCCTCTGACAAAGTGCATTTAATTTGATGGGTCACAGGTACACTTTTCACACTAGCCTATGGTCCATATGAGCATAGATCCTGTCATTTATTCACAAAAGATGTTATCTTTCCTCTTATGCACTGCTTCTGTGTTTCCCTTAGCCCTCTAGCTGGTGAAAGCAAAGGTGGTGCAGTGTTTTTATGCAGTAAACAGTGAGCAAATCAGACACTCACTTATGAGTCAAGCAAGGCAGGCTGGATGAACAGGAACTGCATAGCAAAGCCAAAAGGCAGGCAGAGCAGAGCCAGAGTAGCACAGGCAGGCAGTGGTCCCACTGTGGTAGTTACTATTTCAGGCCAAAGTCACAGTAGAGCAGCTCTAGTATAGAATTCATTAACTCATTTCTTTAATCCAGCAAAACAAAAAAAAGATGCAGTTCTAAAACCCACTAGTGCATCAGTGAGCTCTAAGCAGAACAGATTTTTTTTAATATAGCCTGAGACAAGTGGCAGAAAACAAATACAAACCTTTTGCAGTGGTGGTGTCTGGAAGTCCAACAAAAGCCAAGCATTCTTTCAATATATAACTTATTTTTATTTTCATGTCAATTAAAAAGAGTAAAAATTGTCAAAAGAAATAAATTAAATCATGCACTGGGATCATTTTAAATCAGGCAAGCTACAAGAAAAGAGTTACCCAGTACAGAAAATTAGCCAGGGCTCTAGCAGTTCTAATTAGACAGCAGTCTCCTGAGAATTTTCCCAACACTGCATCATTCACAATGATTTTAAAAAGAGGCAGCTGACCTCAAAGCAAATACAGAAACTGCAATTCCTTGTTTAGCAAAGGCCAGATGCTCCCTTCTGCTTCATAGCACAAAAGTGGCTGTACAGACCAGAACAGAAGCATGGGCTACGCTCTCCTCTTTGTTTGAGCCAGTGGAAGCTCTCTTACAAGCTTACCCAAAATTCATCCATAGAACAATGACATGAGATCCACGTGTTCCCAAGCCAACTCAGTTTAAGCGAAAATGCTGCAGCTTTTAGTCTGGGGAGCCTAACTCTCAATTCCACAACTAGATCCTGTCTGGGCTCTTTTCCTTGGAAAGTGAGATATGCTGGCTGTAGCAGACTGTGAAGCTGAGGTCAAGCTTTCTGTGCTGGGCCACAGCTTGTTCATGACCTCCTCTGCTTCCTTGCCCTCATCCTCACCCCAAACATCATGTAGGCTGTGGTCACTTTGCACTTGTAGATCAGTTCTTGGAAACTGAAGAAAACAAGGAATGTCAGGTTAACAGAGGACTTTTCCAATGAATAATTTGTGATGTAAATTGATCTCAGTCATTGAGATAGTAAATTAGTTTGAATCTTTAAAAACAACTCTAAATCCTGACTTACTCTGGCCTCACTGCCTCCTGTCCCTCTTCCTCAGAGCCTGAGGCTCATCATTTTAGACTGAAACAGGACTTTTCTGCCCACTCACCGCTGTTGGAATGTGTTATGTTAAAAATATCTTTCCAGATGGGCCTGATATAGGTGTTCACAAGAGATCATGGTACAGCTATTCTGTGTCTTGAGCAGTCAGTACATGTTAAAGCCACATAATACCCTCAGCACGACCCCAGTAACCAAAACTGTTAATTCTAGATGGAAATCTTTCTATTTTTTTTCAGTGAAGAGACAGATACTAGCTAGAATTTAGCAGGAGTTTCTCTGATACATATATATTTCTGCTCAACACCAACATCATCTATAGGCTGTCTGAGCTTGTTTTGGCTGAGATAAGTTTTCCTTCATAGTGGCTTTTAAACTGCTATGTCTTGGATTTCTGATGAACACGGTGCTGAAAACACATGGATGTTTTAGCTATCATTAAGGAGTGCTTACACAGTGTCAAAGCCTTTTCTGCTTCTCATGCTGCCCTGCCAGTGAGCAAGTTAGAGGTGCACAGAGGTTTGGAGGGGACACAGATGCTGCAGCTGATCCCATGGACCAAAGAGATATCCCATACATCTGACATCATGCTCAGCAACAAAAACGGGGGAAAGAAAGAGGAAGTGGGAAACATTCAGAGTTATGGTATTTGTCTTTCCCAAGTGACCACTACATGCGATGGAGCCCTGCTTTGTTGCAGATGGCTAAGCACCTGCCTGCCAATGGGATGTAGTGAATGAATTCCTTATTTTGTTTTGCTTGTGTGGGCAGCTTTTGCTTTACTTGTTAAACTGTCTTTATTTCACCGCACAGGTCGTCTCATTTCTCCGCTTCTGACACTCTCCCCACACTGAGGAAGAGTGAACAGGCAGCTGTGTCGTTCTCCACTGCCTGCTGAGGTTAACTCACAATACTATCCTACAGTGAACTCACCTAAGCATGTATCTTCAAAGTACTTGAAGACTTGCAGTGGCTAATATTCTACAGAAGTTATTAATTTCCTGCACACAGCGGTAACAGAGAGTAAGGTAAGCCAGATTCTGGTGTTCAGAAAGATAATTCCCTCAGAAAGGTAGTTGTAATACACGAGGTCTCCTACTTTCCCACTGAACAAATGGATGCATTTCTGTGCATCTGCCATCAGCTTCGTTCTCTGAGTTAACAGTACTATAAAAGTTGATGAAATATTTATTAATTAAGAAAAGTTTCTTACAGAGAAATTTTGTATCATGACATCTGGTGTATTGGATCTGGCAGAGCCCCATAGGAGCCCTCACAGCGCTGTGCTTGTATGGGCAGCTAGAAAGGTGGTGGTAACACACCAGCGTTTTGGCTGCTGCTGAGTGGCGCTCGCACAGCACCAAGGCTGCCTCTCCAGCCTTCCCCCAGCCCTCTCACCAGCAGGCTGGGGGTGGGCAAGGTCCTGGGAGGGGACACAGGCAGGACAACTGACCTAAAGTGACAAATGGGATATTCCATAACATATGACATCTGCTCAGATATAAAAGCTAAGAGAAGGGAGGAGGAAGGTGGAGGCATTCATTATTTTACAGCACTTGTCTTCTGGAGCAATGGCTACAGATGCTGAAGCCCCACTCCTGGGAAGCGGCCAAACATCTCCTGCTGATGGGAAGTAGAGAATAATGTCTTTTGTTTCCCTTTGCTTCTATGTGTGTGACCTTTGCTTTTGCTTAATTAAACTGTCTTTATCTTGACCCACAAGGGTTTTTTCCATCTTATTTTCTGCCCCACTGTTCTGCTGAGGAGGGGAGTGATAGAGCAGCTTGGTGGGTACCTGGCATCCAGCCACAGTCAATGCACCACACCTGGTAATATTTCTATGTGATACAGCTCAAAGTGAAAGGTAATAGAAATTACTTTCCTCCCAGATGAACATTCATAGAAAAACAAATACAGATTGAAAAAAAAAATCTTAAAGGAAATAGCAGTGTTTTCAGCAGAACTAGTTGCATTTTACCCCTTAAGACACTTACCAAAACATTTTAAAAATTCTTTTTTTAATGTGAGGAATAAACTAAAGCAAACTATTTAAAACTAAATGATTTTTTTCTTTTTTTTTTTTACATTAATCTACTACACTACAGTTTTCAATATTACCAGGATTGAAAATATTTTCAGGTTTTGTTTTAATTTTGGAATGAAATGTAATTGGAATTTCAATGGCTTGTATAGCAATTGAAACAAAAAATAGCTCTGTAAGTTTTGTTGTCATTGTAAAGCAGCATAGGCAATCCAGTCTTGTGGCTTCTTTCATACATTTTTCTGATGTCCTTAAACCAAAGTATTTTAAAATCTTATAGGGTTTTTGGGAAAACTGTAGAGTTTCAACTTTCCACTGCAGTTTCCTTCTAACCCTTGTGCAGACATATAGCTTGAATTCTGAATGAATTTTGAGCTACCGCAGATTTTTCAGTGATGCTATGTTTGTCTCTAAAGTATGAATAGCCTGATCAGCCATCTGTTCCCTTATCAGAGGTAGCTTTTGTCTTTTCTATGGGATTAATGCATTTTATGATCTTTGATATTCCATGGAAAACTGGCTTTATTTGCCACATAACCTCCTAACCCTTGCAAAATACAACTTTATATCAATATTACTTTTCAGTCACATATTGTGTTTTACAAATGCTTGAATATCAATTTCACTTAAAATTCATAGAGCAAGTTGAAGAATAGTTAGGTGGCTTCTCACTGAGCATGAGGAAAGCCAGAAACATACAAACCTGAGTACACAAAATTCAAGAGTCAACAGAAGTTAGTAACATAAATATGGTTGGAGAAGGAAGATCAGTAAGGGTTTGATTACATGTGATACGGTAAATTCTGCTGGCAGCACAAAATTCTGAAAGGACATTAGAGCATTGTAGAAGACCTAGTAGCATTTCTACAGTTTCTTAAAAGTTTACAAATACACAAAACTTAATATCTTAGGAAAGCAATTTCTACACTGAGTCACTGTCTAAGTTAGAATATTCACGGAAAATACAAACCAAAACAGTTCATCTGGTTCTGTGAATAAAAGTAAGGAAAAAAGACTTTGTTTTACCATTGTGTTAAAATGTGCTGGTGATTTTTTCTTTTGAAGAGCTGCACACACGAAATTAGAAGTGCAGAATCTCAAATGTGACAGTGCCTGTGTGTGGAAGCTGTGCCTTCTGTTGTGTTCAGAAAGATCTGCTGGTGCTTGGCTGAATTATGATTTTTTCTGTGTACATGTTCACATTTAGCCTGGGTCTGAGATCAGAGAGCTTTTTCTCTCATCATGTCATTGAATACCTCACAGGAGCTACACAGGATTAATGAATGTTTTTTTGAAAAACTGCCTGCTTCAAACTGTGAGCAGAATAATAACTGGACCAGAATTATGGAGAGACTGTGAGAAAATATACAGTCTTTTATCTTCATCAGAAGATAAGAGGTCTGAAATTTTGATCTAACTGGACAAGGAGGTTGGTAATTATTGCCAAGGAAAAAAAAAAAGGTGTTTGAAGATAGAACTAGTTGAAGTTTCATGATAGAGACTGGGAAAAGAAATAGAGTAATAGGAGCAGCTGAACACTGAGGTTGGGAGATGATTCAGGAAGGGCAGTTGGAAGTGGAAGATGAATAAGAAGAAAAAGTTGTTTGAAAGAATCAGCTGAATAACAAAATGTGAGGAGAAATTGTTCAGATGTGAAGGAAACGGAAGGGAACTCAATCTGCTGTGCAGGGAGTAGAACTGAAAATGTCAGGGTATTGGAGAAAGCTGAACATTAAAAAAAATATAGATAGATAGATCAGGCAATTAAAATTAAATGTCTGAGGAGGTGTTACTGGGACAAACTCTAGAAATGTGAGTGGCCAAAGGTGAGGGCACAGTAACAGAAAAAATGAAAGGAGCGGGACCAAAAATTATTAAAAGGGAGAAGCAGAAAGAGTTGAAATAGGAGGCAGAATAGAAAGAAAAGACTGCATCTATCTACTGACCATGTTCTCCTCTGCAGACTAGAAGTGACCCTCAATCTCCTGGCTGAAAATAATTAGATGTAAATTTCTCCTATAGTCTTAATTTGCCCCCCTTCCATACTTATCATATGACAGCTATCAAAACACATAGACACTATTAGCTTCATCTGTACAAAGCAGACCTGTATTGGAAACAACCAAGTTATACCATTGAGGAGGCTACATCTGCTCAGTCCTACTTCAGTTGTAGAATGTGAAATGTGTGTGAGGAAAGAATTACAAGGAAAGAAAGGAGCTTATCTTGACAAAAAACAGTGGATGATTTTCCAACAGATTGCCCTTAGTTCAGTTTCTCAGCTGGGAATACCACTTAAGTATCTCGCACATGTTCACTAGTGCAGTGCTGCTCATTTTCTAGGAACATGTTATAACACTGCCTGGTATCTGAACTGCAAAAATACAGTACATTCACACCTCCAGTTTTAAATGTACAATGGAAATTTCTTAGAGGGAGGAGATGGAAAGGGAAACATGCAAAAACCTGAAAAATATCTTCACATGCCACCTTTTGGGCACTCAGAACAGGACAGAACGTCTACAGCCTGCACATCTGATCTTCATCCATAAAATGAAGCTGTAGAATCTTATCATTTTACAAAATGTTAAGGATGTCAAAGATTTTCACATTTGTAAGCATAAGGTCACAAGGATGGTTAATACCACTAACAAGTTTATGAGGAAGCACAGAACTCTGTCTCCAGAACGCTATAATGAAAGTAAAACATATCACTCACTAAGTAGCCAAGAACACAACAACCCCACTCCTGCTTATCACTCCTGTGCACCCAGAGAGGAAATGGGTCCTGTAAGGAAAATAGTACTTAGTCAGGTAACTGTGACCTAATGAAAATGTACAGGGGAATTGCTTCTGAGTTCCTCAAGCAATTTTAATTTGGAATTTCCTGACTGTATAATCACTTCTCAAACCTAATAACATTCTTGGAAAGGAGTTATGTGTATTATTTTGCTAAGACTATTAAACTTCTGGTAAACCCTATTTATCTAAGACATAGTCACTTGAAAATATTTTTAAAGTTGCTAGGAAATGAAATATGTTGTGTAAGAATAATAAATTGCAATTATTCCTCTCTACTTTTCCCCAGTTTCCATTCTATGGGGGTTTTTTTATATATATTCAGGTAGACAATAATCAACAAGAGAACAACATAAGTCATTTAGAAAAATGTGAATATTTATCAAAACTTAATGCATTTCTTTATGAGTTCAATAAGCCTAAATGTTAATGATATTCTTCCTTTGAAATTACATCCATAAAGCCAACATTAGATAAGACCTTGTTATCAAGGGTAAAACGTGATTAAATTGCTGGTTTCACATTTACTAATCTGGAATGATGTTGTAGGTCAATGAAAAAGTATTTAAGATGTTCCTGTTTTCTAGACAAAGTGATGCTTCATTCAAAGCACAACTACTCTTGTCCACATTTGATATATCATTTCTTTCAAGTATTTTTTTATTTATTTATTGTGATATATTTAACATTAGTTAAGAAAAGAAAAAAGGGAAAAAAGTTTGTATGAAGTGATTTTATATTTCACATATCCAATAGGAAATAATATGATAATTTAAGGTTGATCCTAACTGAATTTTTTTGTAAATTACTAAGATCAGTTCCACATGTTGTTTAAAGCATCATGGTTGGTACCCTCTTGAGAAACAACTAGAACGGAGCAGTGATGAATGGAGCAGAACTATTGCTTCCCCAGGTAATATAATATGATGGGATTCGGTAGCTTCTTGTGTATGCTTTTGATCCTGAGAAATACATGGATTTAGACTCATGCATTTAATTGCTTTCAAAAACTTGGGCAACTGTTGTGTGTTTGTTAACTCTAGGGATTTATTTCAAGTCACATGCATGTGATGCTGACTGTCTTTGGCAAATTTGAATTTAAATTGGTATAGTGGCATAACACTTACAGATATTCTGGCATTCAAATGTGTGGAACAATTTGCCATCTAAGTTGCAGTTTAAGTGCTGCTATTCTCATTACTTGTTTGTGCATGTGTGTACCCTATTTTGCTAGTTTATATGAAAAGATCAGTACAAGCAGACTGACAGAAAAATCAGTGCTGGAAAGGTAACTTTAAAATGCTAAAATTTGTTTTCTGTTCTGGAATAAACTTCACAACTAAACTGATTCTTCCCCTATGTTATTTGATTTATGAAATCTCTGACAAAAAAAAAACCCTGATAACTATATTTGAACAGTTGTTACTTGAAGCAAGTTCCATGTTTATGCTCTGGAACCATAACCTGACAGTGATTGTAGTACATGTTAAGTTAGGCACATGAGGTATAATAGCAAGAAAAATGCACTTGACTGAGATTTGGCACAGGCCAATGTGCCTAAGTACTCTGGTAGTCAAAGCCTGTTGCACGGTATCCTTACTTCTCTAAATACCTGAATTAGAAAACTCACGAAGGTGCTATTTACTATGTGTAAGGCTCCCTCCAACATCCCGCTTCCTGGGTTGACATTTTCTACACCCCAGTTTCCAACTAATCTTTTTTGGGGAAGTCGACGTGCAGCTATAGAAAGAATACTAGTTCCAGCTGACAAATTGTGAGTTTGTATCAGAGCCTAACAGGCTTTAGGTTACTGTAATGATATTGTTCCTCTGAAATCTGTGCTTCCAAAAATGTTGTAAGTGTGAGAAAGTGTTATCCCAATCATATTTCAGAAAGTGTCCAATAAACGAAACACCTAAGAAAAGGGCAGCACTTTCTTTCATGAAAGCAGCTGACCCCTCCCTCCCAGACTGCTGCAGCAAGAAGGTCACTCTGAAAGAGAAGACTTGTCCCCAGTACTCATTTTCTGTCAGTCAGCCCCAAAATCCCAGACATTCCCAGCTCCAAGGCCCAGCACCAAGTAGCACAATCCCAGTGATGACAGATCTGAGAACCCACAGGTGGAAGTCACCCTTAGGAATCTCTGCCTTCTCTCTGCCTGCTGAGATCAGTAGACCATGCTCCTCAGCTATACTCTGGGATTCTTGCCTCTTTATGGTAGCACACTGCTCCAATCCATGCAACTGTGTAAAATGTCTGATTGCGTAGCTGTCCACAATCATTTTCACAATGCATTCCTTGGTTAGGTTGATCCACTTTGCTCTACATACAGCTTTTTGTTAGCCTTAATTAGTGCAATCTCAGTGAATAATCACATAACCAAAGATAGAATCATAGTGGGCTAATAAATTATTCAAACTAAACATCAAAGGCTGTATCTAATCTGAATGTAATGCCACTGACTTCACTATCAGTTTACAGGTTCTAACATAATTTATTATTCCTTGCATGCTGCTCTACTGACTATTAAACATTGTTATAGAGCACTCATCATAGATTATCTCTCTTGTGCACATTCTGACTGTGTGGTCAGAAAAAATAAAAATACTATCAGTCAAACCATTGCATAAATAAAAATGCCAGTTTGAGACCAAATATACTAGTAATATGTAATCATCATTGTTGATACTTTGAATTACAAATGCTTAACATTTCTTTTAAAACTAACTCTGCTTTACCAGATTAGAATACAGTGAAGGAAAGTGTTTTAGATTGTTATTTTTCTTTTCTAAATCAGGGTAAAATATACCTCAAAATATGCTCACAATTAGTTCCAGTGTAATTTCTCATGCATATGTGCAGGTTCAGAATGTGAAAAGATCTGCTATGAAACTCTGAATGGATTGCCTAATTTTAAAATACATGTTCGTGCTGTAACCTTGGACTTCACAAAATAATTTTCAGGAACTCTAGTAATGATAATGAGGGTTATTGCACTTGATGGTCATTTTTATATTTTTCTTTCAGGCTGTTCAAAACGATCTACAGTGAGACTATATCCTGTCTGCCCTGGTGGATATTCCAGTACCTCTAGATTGCCTCCACTACACCATTAATGCACTATGTGTAAGGCACAGCACTCTTCTGCTGCCTCCCATCTGCCTTACCTGTACTATTCCACTTCAGAGATCCTGCCTGGCTCTAGCCATTATCTTCCTGTGCATAAAACCTAGAGGGAAAAAAAAGCCTTTCTGGCTACAGTCCTGTGACGAACCCAGGTGCCATGTACCAAGCTGGGTGTATGCCTTAAAATGTTTTAAGTAGAAAGCAGTCATTTCTAGGTCTCATACAAAAAGACACAGCAATGATAAGGAATGGTTGAACTTTTTCCAAGTTGGTTTTTTATGGAAATACTAGCAACTAAAATTGCAATGGACAGTTTTCTGGATTCTAGACCAGCTGGCAAACCATAAAGCTTACAAAACAGTAGTCACATCCATATTGGATGTCAGAAATATTTCTTAATCCTCACTAATTCCTAATTTATTTCTGGGTGAGTACTCATTGGAATGGCCCAATATCATGCCAGGAACTGTGTTAAAAATCCAGTTGACCTGAGGAAGTGCCTAAGTCCTGCCATGCCATGCTCTGGTATTGTTTACTTTAGCAATATAGACGTAGTCCCAACTGGTGATGAATCTAAGCAGAGGGAGTTAATAAAGTCAGTCATTAAATACAATGCCAAGCTGTTTGCTGAATGCTTATTATGGAAGTTGCAAACTCCTCTGGGAAATTTTAGCAGAGATGGAAAAAAATTACAATTGAATCAATATCCCACTCAGTGTCCTCATCAGTGAATAGCACTTTTGATGTACTGTAGAAGCAGATTAAAACCCTGGTTTTGTAAGTGGGCAATGAATTAGGAAATGGAGAGATTATAAATGTGTGGAAGTACTTAAAGTATCAAAAGCTACTATATATTAAAATCTCAATCGTGTCTCAAATAATGCTTGGACATTGAGATACATCAATTGAGTGAACGGAGCATTTTCTTTCCTTGGCCTTGTCTCCAGGAGTTTGTAATGATTAGTATAAAACTGGGAAATGTAAACATAAAAAATGTTATTCTGCATACTTCTACTGCACTTACGTTAGATGATTTGGGCATACAAGTAATTATGATAAACCCTTATTATGCTGGCTAAACCACCGGTCAAACTCAATCTTGAAGAAAATGTGTAGTTTACACACACTGGCTTAAAAAGAAATCCTAATCACAGATAAGAGAGGCACCTGCAGAGAAACAATTGGGATTTACACCTGCTGTCTTAATGAAACCTTACCTTTAAAAGATTATTTCCTTTCAGGATGCAAAAATAAGCATGTTCTGCTGGTTGGTTTGTTTGGGGGGTTTTGTTGTTTTGCTTAGTTGGTTTTTGCTTTTGTTTTGCAAGGATTAAGTATTTAATGCCAAGGTGTTTTGATTTAGTCTGCATTCTAATCAAACACAACAAACAATCATGAACGTCTGATATGAAATGCATAGATACAGATTCCTACAGTTTTGTAATTCCTTCATTAAACGGAATGGTAGTACAGGAAGATAAAATGTTCAAGGTCAAATCCAATCAGCTGCCAAGACTGCAGGTCAGATTTTGGCAAGTTTCCCATTCAGTTTTACAAAACAAAAGGCTTAAATTTTATTATGAATGCAATTGGAGGTTGAACCTGTATTTCTTTCCAGTTTGTACCTTGAGTGACTTAAACATCATTCATGATATTTCTTAAGTGTGTAATAGCCTTATTCCCTTTTGAAAAAAAAACCCCAAACAAAAAAAAAAAAAAGGAATTTAGACTTTTAAATACCACCTGAAAATATTACTGTTAAGGCTGAGTACAAAGTTATCTGACGGTGTGCCTACATTTTCTTTCCCAAGTGAATCTGTGCTCATCATACTGTGTTATGAACCAGTCTCACAGGAGACAGAACCGAGTCAGAAGCCGTGCAGTTGTGCAGGGGCAACAGCATAGGAAGGTGCTTGGAACATGCAAGATACACAAGGGCAGAACACTGTGTTAAGTGCAGTTTCATAGGTTTCAGATCACAACTTAGTATATGAAAAGAGGATGCCTGCAAAGGCCCTATTGTTCTCATGAAATAGAGAGACAGCCACTGGTAAAAAGATGCAGTTTTCTGAAATAATTTTAAACTTCCAGTGAACTATTGGATTTTAATTAATTTTGGAGCTGTTTCTTTCATGATTTTCATGAACTCTGTCTGTGTGTTTATACATGTGTATTTGTGTCTCTGCGTGTGTGCGTGCCTGTACATGTCTGTGTGTATGTATGTATATAGAGGCAATAAACATATAGAGGAAATTTGCATCCCTGAAGTTTTGGACTGCTACGTTACTGTATCCACTATAACAGGTCACTTTCTTGTGGAATTTCATTGGTATTACTGAATACCCTGAAAGTCTGCAGTTGTGGCCTTAAGAGGTCCTATCACATGTTTTGTACAAAGGAAGGGAAACTACAGCCAAAACACTTCTATATATAAAGTTATGTGTTCTTCCCCCCACCCCCCTGCTATTGTTTGGCAATTTTTATTTCATCAATTCTACACTAATATAGAAGGGAATATCCTTCTTTCTGGCCAACTCTACTAGCCAGGTTTTGTACAGAGAATTTCTGTCAGCTGTCAACTGCAGCACAGCTCAAAAGCTGCTCCATGGCTGCAGTCACATGGAATAAAACCAGCGTGAACAGTGCTTCCTACCTCATGAGAAAACAGACTAGGAAAGATTAGGAAATTTATTCCATCACTCAGTTGCCATCAAATAAGAACGTGAAAAAATCTTCAGGGAAAGAAAGCAGTACTGTCTAGTTCACAATTGCCTGAAGTCCTGCTTCTCTAATATAGCGCTTTAAAGAGGATATAGAGATAAAATGCAACATCATATTTCCCTCAGTTTGTAGTTGCTGGTGTGTAGAGGTGGACAGCCTCTACTTTCATGGTTAATGAATACTATGGTAGCCGTACTGCTAACTGGGGCTAAATATGCTTTTCAGATTTTTGGAAGCAATTTTCCTAAAAAAGCCATTGTTCAGATGCCTGATGCAATGTATATATCCACAGAGGAGAAAACTATGTTTCAGAAGAATAGTTTGCCAAGCTATGAGTGCTCTGATCTGAGCTTTTCAGAGATCTCAATGACTACGTTTGTATCTAAGACCAAATCAGATTCCCACTGAATGTGTCACAATTTAAATTCCTGTTGGCTTCACAAAATAGAGGATGGAATCTAGTTTGTAGCTTTGCATGTCCTATGCTGGCATCTGCAATTAAAATTGTATTGGTTTTGATGAAACCATATGACATGCAAAACACAGTCTAAGAAGATAGACACTGCATAACCCAAATCTGTCACAAAAATGAATTAGAAGCAAGCTTTGCTGAGCACAGCCACTGTATGTGTATGTAGCTGGATCTGGGTGGTAAACCAACAGGCACAATCATTTTCAGAGATCCGTGATTAAGTGCTTTACAAAACTTATGATGTGAAGTGACACACAGGTTTTAGCATGACTGAAACAATTAAAATTGATTTAATTACATTGTAGTTTGAGACACATAATTAGCCACAATTTCTTTTTCTTTCTAGAGTAATCACAACAGCACAAACAAAAGTCACAGCTGATACAAAAGACGTCAAAGCTGTTTTCTACTCCGTGTTGTGTAGATACCGATCATGCAAATGATTGCTTTGGTCCCTTCAGGACAGAAATCTCTGACTTCATAATGAGGAATAGGAAAATAAATCAATCTCGTCAATGAGATTGAACATACATATATGCCTACAAGCCTATGAAATACATAATTCACTACTATGGTAGTGTATGGATTACATCAGTGCACTGACTGATTTTTTTTGCATCTTTCACCTTTAAGCAAGTGTGGTTTTTTTTCTTTTTTTACTGTTGCTTTTGCTCCTTATCTGGTCATAAAGAAAAATATAAAATATTAAATTTTGTGCTCATTCTGAAAATATTACAGTTCAGAGTTGTTAAGTGACATACTGGAATTCGCATGAGTTAGATGTCATTTTTTTCTTTTTGTACTGTAGATCTGTAACATTTGGCAGTCATTGGCTTAAAATCCTATTGCTGGACATATCTGTTAGGAAAGCATTCTATTTGTCATCGGAATCACCAGCCTGGACGAACCTGAAGGTGCCTCTACTTTAGGAGGTTACCTTTGATAGCAGCTAGCAGAAACTTCTTAGGAAGAAAAGAACTTATATCTGTAACCTGTCAGTTTCTAGCTATCAGTGACACGGTGACTCTTTGAGCGGCCGGTTGCTGCTGAGTCTCATGTTTAATAATCACTGTTTACATGATTATCTCTGAATCTGTACAATCACACTTGGAAACCCTGTCATGACTTTGCCCCTACAATGTTGTGCACAAGTTGTTTGCAGCCATGTCTGGAAAATGTATTTCACGTTGTTTAAAACTGTTGTCTTCAGCCCCAACAAGCCTAGTAGGTCAATTTGAATGACATCAAAGGAAACCAGCACGCTGCTAATTCCTTGTAACTTCACTAGCTTGTCTGTGTTGTGTGAAACAGTGAATGTGATTCTTCTGCCTCCCGCTTTATTCTATGACTTTACAGACCCGCAGTGCTTACAACATACCTGTCTTCTGTTATCCAAACTGAAGACTTACACACTATTTAGCCTCTTTTTCTGTGAAAATTACTCCTTATCTTTGATTATTCTAATTACTCTTCTTTTCTAGCGTACCACAGATTTCATAGTAGCATAATTAGAAATCATGTATTTTCTTCTCTTTTCACCCTGATGATTATTGGTCTTTTTGACCAGTGATACATTCTATGCTGATATTTTCAGAGAACTCTCCATGTTGTGTCTCAAATATCTTTTCTGAGTGACAAGACTGAATATAGACCCCACCATTGTATCATTTTTCTCATGTGTATTACCTCAGGCACACATAATCTGTTTTTTAAAAGGCAACCAGGGTGCATGATTAAGACATTATTAAATCAGACAGTTTTATTCCCAGCAGAAATGTCACAGACTCCACCAAGAGGCATTTACTTTCATTTTTTTGTTAGGTCTTCACTAGGAAAAAAGTACACTTGTGACTTCAAAACATTTAATATGATGTTTTCTCATTTCAGAGGTACCACGTATGTTGCATGCCAGTCTGAGACCGGAGTGTGGTTCTGTTTGTATTCTTGGGAACAGAATTAAGACTCAAAATGGAATCAAGAGCCAAGGAACTTAATTTGCCCAACAATAAATCTGCAAATGTAAAGGGAGAGAGAGCGAGAGATAAAGAAAGAGAGAAAGCAAGGAAAGAAAGAAGGGAAAAAAGGGAGAGTTCAGAGCAATAGCTACCACCCTGGAGCTATGGCATCCTGACAGTCCGACTCATTTCCAAGTCCGGTGGGGGAACATTCCGTTTGATGTTAGTTGGTTCCATTTTTTGAGTTGTTACAAGCTGTTCTACTTAACCACACCTTCCACCCGACAATGGTGCACGTGCCCAACATTGCTCAGGGGCCTCCAGGCACCTTGATCCCCCTGACCCAAGTCTGGGCACGTACACAGGGGTTTGTTTGTTTTGCAGGATCAGCCTCCCACATTGCTCCATGGCGTCAGTCAGTGTCCTAAATCTCTGCGGTGGCAGTGGTGTTATCTTCCTGCCTTAACAATGTATAGATCATTCACTGTGGTGATGACACGAGTTTCCTGCCATAGCAATGTTGAGACAACACATCTGCTGTGGTGATGGTAGGTCTCACTGGCGCAGTCTCTCACAACATACGATTTGCAAATGCATATGAGACACAAGAGATAATTATGAAATCAGGTGACAAAATGTTACAGGAGACAAATGGTATTGCTTACACACAAAGCATAAAATATTAACCATAAATGGTTCTAAACCATTTGTAACTGTACAAAACAGAGAGAGGAAGCCAGAAGCTCTTCCAGAGTTTGAGGAATGGTTCATTCCATGACTTGTTAAAAAGAAACCTAGGGACATGAGGCAGATTTTACTGAAAATACTGGCAGTAAGAAAAGATAAGAAAATGAAAGCTGATGGAGTATAATACACAAAAGAAAGAACGGGAAGATTGTGTAGCAAAACATGGTGTTCATTGTATGCTTGTGACTGATCACTTCAGTTGTGCCTGAATTAATTGGTACAATTGTACAAAATGTAAAATTACAGCTTAAGCAATTTTCACTTGCCTCACCATAAGGAAGGGTTTCTTCAACAAGTATTATAGTCTATGATGGAGAATGGAGTTTTCAAAATGAAATTGCTTAGACACAGTATTTGGGAGGGATTGAAATTATGAGAGTTCGAATTCAGTCAGCAGTTCCAACTATAAGCAGACTGAGAAAATGCATTTTGCAGGTGTCAAAAATATCTTTTCTCTATTCAAGCTTCTACTGTGAAACAAATTTGAAACAAAAGTTTAAGAGAGTTTTGCATGTGTTAAATTATATGTATTTTGATAACAGCAAAATGTTTCAGGTTGAATGAAAAAAAATTAAAATTATGGAAGTTCATTGACATGAAAAACGTTTTACACAAATGAAACAGTACAAGCTGGCTGCTGAAAAATGCATTATGCAGCAGCTCAAATTAACAAAGACCCCAACAAAATAAACATTTATGTTTAAAATTTTATAAATATGTTGATTTAATAAAGTTAAAAATATACTCATGGAATGATCAGAGATTTTTATCAGTAATGTGTTCTTCTTGGTTTGCAAGATCAAACATTACAGTTCTAGGATTCTTCTTGTCTACAAGTAATGCCTATGACACTAAACTATGACATGCTATATACTGACTTCCTAAAACAGAGATCAGTTTTCAAATTTACTTTATACTGTATTGTCTGTATATTCCTCCTGGTTTTGCTGTCGTATGACTGTTTACATATTACAGGCCAGAACGCAAAACTACATGAGGCACCCAGTCCTCATTTCAAACCAACACGAGTCAAAGTCTGGTTGTCTGTGTAATCCCCACTGAATATATACTGAATGACTAATAGTATATTTCACTGTTAGTGGTGTAAGTGTAGCACTTGTTTTTTGTCAGTACTGCATATTGTAATTTTCCTCTCTGACATCAGAAATTTATTTCATTTTGATTTGCTGTGTCCTTACAGAGCTCTTTGTCAGCATATTCTTTAACAACTAATTTCAGAAATGTTAATGCAGTTAAACATAGTTGACACAATGCATAAATTTATGTATTCATTAGCATTCTTGCCAAATGCAACCTTCCAAAAAGTCTCCTCAAGATAGATCTTAACTTCTCTTTTTTCTCCAGATTCTCTCAGGTCATCTATTTTAAAGTAACCCTGGCTTCAGCTAAATCCTCTGAGTAACTCCAGCTACTTGACACAAACTGCACTCACTGTATCACAAGTTGTCTTTCATGTCACAGATCCTTTTGCCTATAATTATGAAACCAGATTTGTAGCAAGGACATTTTAAAAATCTGCTGACTATTCTGCTACAACTTTTTCTGTTTGGGGAAAAATACCAACTGGCATTTTTTTTATTTCCCTCTAGGGTTTTTGTTGTTGTTGTTTCTGCCTTTTCTTTTTCCCCGCCATACCCTCTTGGTATATAGATCAATAAAAAAAAATCCTTCTTTTCTCAGCTTTTTGTTCAGGTAGTTAAGATCTTTTTGTACACATCAATGTCTCTGAGATCAGACTCAATCCATTTTCATGCTGCAGGCTTTGGATACCAATCTTCTTGCTTTCTTTCAGAAGCCTCAAGGTCCTCAAGATCTCATCCTGTCAACTGTAGAGTTTTTGCAGATCTTTACCAGGAAAGTTTAAGTCATCATTCCTTTCAGGAAAGGGTTGTAGGAAGGCAGAACACCTTTTGTAAAGCCAGCCGATCCAGCTGAAAGGGAATGATTTCAAGAACACAAAACATTTCATTAGATCTGAAAGAGGAGCCCATGGAAATTTAAAGGGATTGAAGTAGAGGTCAAAACACATATATCAGACATGAGGATTGATTTAAAGTTAAGTGATCTACTAACATCTATGGAAGAAAAGCATTTTATCAGTTATTCTTAGTTTATCTGACAGAATCTGAACTCATTGAATGCCTTATTTGCAATAACTTGGGGGGGGGGCGGGAAGTGGAGTACTCCCCCCCACCCCCTCAGTTCTGAGCCACATGGAGATCATTGGTGTCTTTGCTATGATGTGTCAGTGACAGCGGCAGGTGCTTCACTGCTTCAAATAAGGCCACATAGGAAGTTCATAAAGCTGATGTCTGCAGGCTGGGTGGCAGATGGAGGATGGAGATGAAGCCTGGGTGGGAGATGAAGGAGGGCATTGGTATCTTAAGATTGAAATATAAAGCAAGATTTGGCATAGAAAAGAATATTAAAACATACAATTTGGAGCACATGCTGTAAGTATCTCTGTCAGGAAATTTTTTAGACAGCTTTCCTTAGCAATTGGTATAGTATTATTTTTCATTGTCTTTTATGTTGTCAGTAGCAGTCAGGATGTTGCTATTTTCTCTTTTTCTACTAAAAATTAATTAGTCTTTGTGTCTGAGCAACCTTTTGACGAAAGAACCATAGTAAGATTGAGAAGTAAGTATGGGCCAAAGGGAAACAAGAAGTGAAGAAATTAGAAATTGGAGGCTGACAGCAAAGAGAATTCAAATTAGCTAGCCTAAAACAACTTTGGAATCAGAGTGTTCAGCACAGAGAAGTTGTAAATGGTCTTATTCTCAGTCAACACCACAGACTGTTAGTAACAGCCTAAAGCAGGTGACACCCGCTAAGATGGAGAAAGGCACTGATATGAGATATCAAATCCCTAAGATATTAAGCAAACTGAAGAGAGACAACTGACACACAGCGCATGCCTGCACTTTCCCATCTGGAAGGTGATTCAGCTCCCATCTGTTCACAGCTGCAGTGGGTATGATGCGGTATCAACCCCCAGTAACTGACAGAGCACACGTCTCAGCCCACTGCGGTCTGCAGTGGGGAGCAGGGCAATTGCTGTGCATTCGGCTGCTGTATATACCATACTGCTTTAGGGTCACTAGCTGGGGGGTAGGGTTGGGGCTAGAGTTAAGGTTGGGGTTTAGGGTTGTGGTTTGGATTAGGAGTTCAGGATAGGCTTTAGGTTTGGTTTACGGATTTGAGTTAGTGTTAGTTAGGGTAAGAAATTAGGGTTTAAGGTTATGTTTAGGGTTAGGGTTAGTATTCTAGAAATAATCCAATAAAAAAATTCTGAAGTAAAAGATGTGAGGATTACACAATTTTAGGACTTTTAGTGGTGTAAATATTAACTTATTTGTTCCCTAAAACATAGGAATTGACTCCTAACCTAATGTACATTATGAATTTAACCCTAAACAGATACACATAGTGGTTCATGAGACAGAAGAAGAGAGAGACCAGGTCTTTAAATAGCCATAGTGACAAATTATATATATCTAGTGTCACATATGCATATTAAGATTAGTAGATTCGGGTGTCTATTTTTCTGGGGTTGAAGACCTCTGTGGACTAAGTATGGTGCATATTGTGAAGAAATAATTCCTTCTCCTCAGTTAGGGATCAGGCCTGCCCTGGCATCCTTTGGCACATATTTCAGCCTAGTTGCTGGTATAAGCATAAAAAAAAAAAAAAAAAAAAAAAAAAAAAAGCTGGAAAGGCCAGGAAGCATTTAACTCTTCATCTCTTACACCAGGTCAAACTACTTTGCATTACTTTCCACTTCTTGTTTAGAACTGCACTAAGGCCACCACTTTGAGCATTTAGTAAGAGGGAATTAGACTATGCTTACCTCACACTATGAGCAGGTCCTTATTCAGCACCATACACTTGTATCTATTTTCTGACCCTGAGCACATGATTACAGTTCCCATTGGCATGAAGAGATAAACTGCCCTCAAATATCTCAGGAGACACTTTTGTCACCTTTTTCATGCTGTAAATAAAGAAAATAGTCAGCTGTGGCTGACTTGGAGAGCTGAATAGCCTGAAGAATTTTAGGTTGAGATCATTAATCATGCAAAACAGTCTAAATAAATACAGAAAACTACAGTCCATAATATTTAGTCTGAATATAATCAACATCTGAATCAGAATGCTTTGAACAATCATGCTCTGAGCACCAAATGGGGGAGTACATTATTTTAATAGGATGTATTGCATTATGTATCATACTAGAACACTTCTGTCAATGAGATATTTACCTAAATGAATTTATCTTTTCTATTAAGATGAAAATAAATATGCTATATCCTTGGAATTAATTCAGATCACTTAACATGCTAAAGTATGTTTAGAACTTATCTGTCTAGTTCATGAAATAAAACTGGAGTAATTTGGTACCTTGATACTCATGTAGATGTTGTAAACCTGTTTTCATAGGAACTAGCTAAAACAATTTTTTGCCTAAATGAAAATTAAGAAAACCCTACATTGTGGTCATAGTTTTAGTAAGTATACACAAATTATGCCATGTTTCAGAATCTGGTCAAGCAAAACAAAACACTAAGGTTTATTGTCTCAGGTTATGTAAAGCTTTTATAGTGCTTCAGATAGTTTGTCAAGTGTATTTCCCTTCTTTCACACCCACTTGAATTTTTCTGGCTTTTGAATCTTTCTAGCTTTTTTACAGCAATGAAAATTAACATATATGTAACTCCCCAAATAATCACAGGCAAACCATGACATTTCTCATAGTATGTTTGCCAGAATTAAATGTATGAAAATATAGTAACTTTTCTGCCAGCATACATAATATAATATTTAAAATAGGATAGTCTTCTTCCTCTGGGCACCTCCTTGAATTTTGTTAAGTTCCCATAGACAGAAACCGTTTTTCAGAAATATCAAATTACATTCGACTAACTGTTGCCAGTTCTTTGGCACTTTGGTTTACTTAGTTGTTTTTCTATCACTGAAATAAGCATAAAACTTAAAAAAAAACCAAACAACCAAACAAACCAAGTCCATAATTTATTATTACTGTATTTCCTCACATGCTCAGCTATATGGTGGATTATTTTTTTAATTTATTAATGATATTATAGAAACAATATTGACACAAACAACTGTATACTTAGAATTCTCATATACTTGAACTTTCAAAGAGCTTCACCTGGAAAATGAGAGAAGTAAACTGTTTTGTTTGCGTCCACCTTTCAAAAACATTTTTTAAATTGTTTTGGATTTTAAACTTTACCCAATATGAGGTAAATACATAAAACAAAACTAAGCCACATATTTTTAATATTTTTTTTTAAATCCTTGAAAGTAGAGTATGCTTGTTTTCCTGTTTCAGTAAAGTAGTGGGTTGACCCTTGCTGTATAGCAGGCGTCCATCAAAGCTGCTCTATTACTCCCCTCCTCAAATGGGCAGGGGGAGAAAAATACAATGAAAGGCTCATGAGACAAGGACTGGGAGATCACTCACCAATTACTGTCATGGGCAAAACAGACTTGATTTGGGGAAATTAGTTTAATTTTTTACCAATCAAAAGTCAGTTGGGTAATGAGAAATAAAACCAAATTTTAAAAATGCCTTCCCCCACCCCTCCATTTTTCCCAGGCTTCACTTCACTTCTGATTTCTCTACCTCCTACCCCCAGGTGGCATCAGGGAGTGGGGAATGGAGATGGCATTCAGTTCACCTCATGTTGTCTCTGCCATCCCTTCCTCCTCACTCTCTTCCCTGCTGGAGCATGGGGTCGCTCCCATGGGAGACAGTTCTCCATAAACTTCTCCAACATGGTTCTCTCCAATGAGCTTCAGTTCTTCATGAATTGCTCTAGTGTGGGTTCCTTCCATGTGGTGCCATTCTTCAGGAACAGCTCCAGCATAGGCTCCTCATGGGGTCACAAGCCCTGCCAGCAAACCTGCTCCAGCCTGAGCTCCTCCCTCCATAGGGTCAGAGGTCCTGCCAGGAGCCTGCCCCAGTGCTAGCTCTCCACAGGGTTACAGTCACCTTTGAGTTTATCCACATGCTCCAGTTGCGGTCCTTCATGGGCCACAGGTGGGTATCTGCTCCACCATTAACCTCCATGGGCTGAGGGGCACAGCCTGCCTCACCACGGTCTTCACCATGGGCTGCAGGGGAATCTCTGCTCTGGTGCCAGAAGCACCTTCTCCCCTCCTTGCTCACTGACCTGGGTGTCTGCAGAGATGTTTTTCTCATGTATTCTCACTCCTATCCTCCAGCTGCTCTTGTGCAGGGTTTTTTTCTCCCTTCTTAAATATGTTATTACAGAGGTGTGACAGCTGTCACTGGTAAGCTCAGCAGCAGGTCTGTCTTGGAGCCAGCTGGTGCTGACTCTGTTGGACACAGGGGAAGCTCCTAGCAGCTTCCTACAGAAGCCACCACTGTATCCCTCCTTCTACCAAAACCTTGCCACATAACCCAATACAAGCCCCCAAACAAAAAGCATACTATTTTTACAGCTTTAACATTTACCAGGCCTTAAAGTCAGCTAAAGGAAGTGATTTCAACTTCATCTGTGATTTCAACTTAATCTACTGATAAAATATGTCTCTAAAGCATAGGAAATGTAAGTTCCTTTTAAAAGCTGTTACATGAATTAATTTTCACAGGCAAAGGCTTATTTCAGAAATTTAAAGCTACATCCAGCCCAAGAATAACTTGCAGAATGCCTTTTGATGTAGAAGTTTCTCTTGAGAACTAGTCAGCTGCAGTGCCTGTGATAATCTTAGTGTTAGTGATACTGTTAAAGGAAAGAAGCAACTTTCTGACTACTGGTAAAATGAATTTTAAAAGCTTAAATGATCATGGAGAGTAAGTACCATAGACAAAGCACGGGTAGACAAGGCTGAACATTTATCACTCAGGTAGATCAGCATTTTTAATTCATAGTTTGAGTTTTTAAGAGTTTGACAATTTGGAATTGAATCCTAGAAAGTTAGAATGGTTTTCTTTGGTTGGTGGAGTTTCTTCTTAGTCGTTGTCTGTAGTGTATTACCATATCTCTCAAATTCCCTTGCTTCGGTTTCATGATGTACAGAGTTTGAAAGCAAAAATATTGGCACCTAATTGCTGGCTTTCCAAACTGATGAGGTAAAATCATGTTATTATTTGCTGTTCTTAGACACATATAGCTGGAATTACATAGCTGTAATTCATATTTGCCTGCTGAAATTGAAAGATTAGCCAAGTTACTTTGAGATTAACATATTTAAAGATTGCAGTGCCATGAAAGTCCAATGCTTCGTAATTTTTCACTGAATGAGTAAACTCCCAGTTCAAGACCAGCAGACGGCTGACTGCAGTCATCAGCTCTGGCCCCTGAGCCTTGCCAGTGTGATTCACTATACTGTTTGAAACTGGTTTCCAAATGGGTGGTATACCGGTTGAAATGTGATGAGAAAAGGCTACTGCTTTAGGTGCCAGCTAGGAAATAGGGAGAAGGAGGCATTCCAGCTAGCAGAAAAAGCCCCAAAAAGTATTAGAATTAAATGCAAGGTGGTTAAGTAGATGAATATACATCATTCAGTGATGAGACAGGTACCAAGAAGTCAGAAACTAGACCCTTCACAAGAAACATACCTCCAAAGGCTTAGGGAATGTATTTATGCAGAATGACTGATTAAAATTGGGGAATGCGAGAAAATCTTTATTCACCTGTGTTGTAAACGGAGTGCAGGGGCTTTACTCATACAAGAGAGAAGCAGTGATATGTTTAATGGTTTAACAAAGTTTGATAGTAAATGTGACAGTGGTTTAATAAGATCTGATGGCCAGCTGTGCTTAATTATTTACTGCATAGAGGACAGGGTCAGATAAAGCTGTTAGGGAAATCCTCCCAGTGAGTTGTGAGGCTCAGAAAGGATCCTCTTCCATTCTAAACTCCTTCTTAGAGGGGAGTTTAGCTGCAGATAGATCCAGACTTAGTCTCAGACTTGGTCAATGGTTTATACCTAAAGGATTATATGTGCATAATCAACCCTTTGTACCACGCAGCTAAGATTTCGGAGTTTAGCATGCTATTAATCACTTACTAAGAGTGTCTTGAGGCAAAGAATCTCTCAAGCACTGAGCATAACAGCAACACTTTCATGAAAAACCAATCAATGTAAGCTCAATGGAAGAAATTCTAGGAAATATTTCCTAGACAATGCATGTCTGGTTTTGTACATACAGTTCATTCATTATTGATAGTAAATACAAAGAAAAATCACACCAAGCAGAGTAACAGCATTTCACTGTACTAAGGGATGTAATATTAAGTCCCTGAACACTTCATATTCATGACAAACCAACCAAACAAAAAATTGAATCAGTTCTTGTCCTTAACTAGCACAGTTATAAAATCCTGTCACCTGGAGTTTGATACCAATTTTGCCACCTCAGCTGAGGGCAAAGTTATGTTCTCATTATCAAAACTGTAATTGTTCTTTTTATCAGAAAAAAACCCAACCCCAAAACAATCAAACAAACCCCCTCCTTCTTTTATCTCTAATTTCCACGAGTGCTTCCTTCCAAGAAACTGGAGGTACAATGAAACTCCTTTGTCTTTTTGGTATTGTAGTCTAGATGTTCTAATCCCTTTAAGAATATGAAAAATGAAAATAAAGTTCCTTTAACATGAAATAAATTTTCAGTGACACGATTGGCTGTCATTCTTCAAAGAAACTCTTAAAATAGGAATCATACTGATACAAATTAGAGCTATGATTTTTGAAATTTTTGCATCCACCCTTCTCTTCCCATACAAGGGCTACAGATTTTTTTTCCATTCCTGCTTTACTTTCCCCTTCCTTAGCAAAATTCCTTTTCCAAAAAGTAGATATACCTCTGTTCTCCACTTTTCCCAATCTTTACATAGAAGTCTCCGCATTACCTGTGTGTAAAAATGTATATTTTATATACTATATAATTATAAATTATACATTAAACTTACATTTATACATAAGTTTGTAATCTTTACATCTTCAGACTCTAACTCCAAGTTCCTCTGTATTTCCTGCTGATAGCAACTTTAGCTTGTACTGCAAGTTGTACTCTCCCTGTGACTACCACAGAGGTATGAAATCTCTTGAGGAGAGAGGAAGAAGGGGTAGAGGAAAGGGCAGAATTCAGAAGAACAGATTCTGAGATAGATCTGGTGAGACTTCTGCTTTTTTCCACTCCTAAAGTACATCCAGTGATCCTTTTCCTCTCTTTGAAAGTCTAGCATACAGTTTGAACCTCTTATAGAAAACTAGAGTTTAATTATACTTTTATTTGTCTTCTTACCGCAGTTACTCATACCATATACATCTACCTAGACAAACACTGTCATGTCATAAAAGCAAGATCTGGCAAGCAAAAGAAGAAACAAAATAGAGGTCCAAAACCATGCAGAATCTATCAATTGTCTACATCTTTAGCATTGTGCTATACTATCTTGCAAACTTACTGTATTGCAGCTTTAACTCAATAAGCTATTAAGCATTAGAAATGTGTTTATCCCAAAAACTAAGACAAGTATATGCATTGGTGACATTAAGAATGTTCTGATCAGTGGTCTTGAGGTCATATTCTTCATTTGGTTCTACCTGTAATGTCTAAAATCAATAAAACTAAATACCAGAGTAACTGTGAAAGCAGGATCATTTATCAACCAGACAAAGCACCTCTTTGCTTTATAATCACCTAGAAGTCTAGCGAAGACAGAGACTACTAAAGTGAGGAAATTGTTTTTATATAATTGTGAGAGACCAGTGTAAGGGGGAAATGGGAACAGAGATAAGCTACCTCATGATGTGCTATGGAAAATTATATTGAAAAAAGTTATTTTTACTTTAAATTAAAATGAAAAATTATTTTACAATACAATGTACTACACAAAATAGTTTGACAGAAGATCTCTGTAGAAGTTAATTTGCAATGTGAGAGTTTGAGGCAGAGTTATAAAAAAAAGATTGCGTAATTGGTGAAAGAACAATGGAAAAAACACTAGGCAAAGAAAATTATACAAGCATACAAGGATTTCATTTACTCAAAGGTTAGAGAAATTAGACTTTAATTCTATAGCTAGAAAAAAGGAACAAAAGCAGAGACAGGTCATAATATTTTGGAGAAAGTGGAGCAAAAAGTTATATTAACGGTATGTCAATTAATGTTGATTCATAAATGATTTTGAAAAAAGAAGACAATCTGTTAATAAACATGTACTTACATACACATTTATTATCTATACTTGTGGAAAAGGTGTCTCAGTGTTTCCTTCTCCAAATATTTACATATATTTGTTATCCCTAATTAAAGAATGTTTTTCAGTTGTTATTTGTATTACTGTTTCATGCATGTTATTGATGCCAGGCCAATGCTAAAAGCATAGTTTGTTTCACTTACAGAACTAATAAACAGTGAAAGAGAAGGTTCTTTCGAAATTCTATTCAAATGATGTGACAGTGCTACGTTTTTCTGCTTGTTTTCTACTTGGATATTTCTAACGACTATCCAGTAGTCCAGGTGAGAACCTTGCAATTCAACTCTTTATATTAACTCTGGAAACAAAATGTATCTATCAAAATCTTAGATTTTGATTCAGCTATGAAGAATTCTAATTAAACTAGTTCTGCCATATGCATTGTTCCTTGGTTCTTTGTTCTTTATATCAACACAGGTAATTTAAAAAAAAGTGCAAATATATTTGGTATTTTTTCTTTATGGTTTTACACTTGTTTAAATTATTATAATTTTATGTTAATCTTACTATAATATATAGAATTTATTTATAAACTAATATTTATAAAATAATATAAAATAATTTTAATTAAAAGTATTGAACTGTTATATCAAATAACTCACAAAGCAATAAACACAGGCTCTGTTTTGCATTGTGTCCTCAATATTAGACCTATCTGAGATTGCTGACACTACACAAAACATCAACAAAGCAAAAGGGCAAATATTTTTCAGGCATAGGTCACATTTCTCATTAGCTAAGTGACTTTTCTATTTTGATTAATGAAGCACAGTTTCAAATACAGAGACCTTTTTATGAGCTTATAAAATGCATTGTATTATCCATATATTTTTGTTCTTCCCTGTTTTCTGTTCAGTCCTTCAAAGGTGTACTTTCAGCTTGCTTACTCATTAGAAAAAAATGGTTGTTTAATCTATAGTTTTTCATTTAGAATATCACCATATACTATTTAATGTGTTATAACTATACATATTAATTTCCATAAACTCTAAATATACCTACTTTTTGTATTTCTTTTTATCATTGATTAGAAGTGCATGGCACTGTCTTAGAATACTTCTCCTTTTGCATGAACACTCAGTGAAATGAGTGGAAATAAAGAAAATATTATTTAATATGAACAAGAATCACAATGCCAAGGTGAGATTAAACAAGTAATTATTCACAGAAGCAGTGTACAATTTTGGCATTATTAGTTATTTAAGTATTCTTCTTAGTATTAAAAGTAACAAATGAAAAAACGGGAATTTTTAAAAGGAATAGCTATTTTGCTACCTGAAAATTTGTATTATCATTGCATCTTCCCCAAAGGATCTTTTTTAAAAGTACAAATCCAAGGAAATAGGGTTGTAGCATAAAAATCCTGACAGAACCTTAAATACAGTGTTGCAGCTGTGACAACATTATGCGTGCAATGAACCACCAAAGGCAATAAAAGAAGCCACTAATATAAATTGTTTTAAAATGGGATATAGGCAAGTATTTGGAAGAAAAAATATTATGGAGATAGAAAAGTTAAATCAATGTGAGGATGTGCAGTAAATGTCAAGTTGCAGAGCTGCTGTAAGATTTACTGCAAAATCTCAAGGCAACTCTATTTTTTCTCAGAGCAAAATTAAGTTATTACCAGATTCCATGCCAAATCTTATGGATTGTCATGATAAAGTGTTAACAAATTGACATTTAGTGTGCCAAGTCAAGGAATGGATCTTTCACTTTTCTGCACAAAATAAAATGTCTTACATTTCGTATTAATACCTTCCAATCTTTTTGCAGAGGTTGCTGGCTGATGTTTACTTCCTACAGACCTGAACTGCAATACCAGAACTCCTGATCTGGCCAGCAGAAAGTGTGTAAGCACTAACTATTATTTTACCATTCTTGCACATCTTTGCAATTCAGAAATCTTAAGTTTCAATGTTCATATGTAGTGCCTGCAGAAAGAAAAATATTTATTGGTACATTTTGAAGAGCCCTTTCTTTAAGAAAATTATGTAGAAATAAATATACCATCAGCTGAAAAAAAGAAGTTGTTCCTTTATATCTCACAAGAGTATCATATATAATATCAAATAGCGAACACAAGTATGTAAATTACTTTTACTTAAAACAGTAAATGTGTTTTGAAGAGTTCAGTAATAAGGCTATAGCTTATCAAAATGTAAGTAACGTCATATTATCCTTTTTTTCCTTATTTTACCTGTGGTTTTTTTATATTGGATTTTTTTTGAATCAGGTTGTTTCACAAGGAGAAAACCATGGATATTAAGATGACTAAGGAATGGAATTTCCTTATACTAAGAACCAGCTACAAGAATCTGACTTATTTAGCAAAATAACAAGGAATCAAATGCTTACTGTTCGCAAATACTTTCAAGCAGAAAAATTTCAAGGCTAAAAAAAACATCCCATAAGCTGAATAAGAAATAAGTATACATTGGTAGCCAAAATAAAAATTAAATTGAAAGTTAAAAGATTTTTACTGTCAAACTAGTAAAGCACAGAACATCATTCTTGATGTGAGGAGTGTGGCGGGAAAGGACAGAAGGAAAAGGAGAAAACTACTACTGACAATGTGAGCAGCATGAGGACTGTAATGACCAGGCAGAAATTTCCTGTCTTGTTATAACATGAATATGTTTCTTGAATCATCATTTGATAGTAACTATGGGTGCAGTGGAGGAGAGCATTTGCCTCTAAAATGACTGATGAAGTGTACAGAACCTATTTGGCTTGTGGAGATTGAAGGAAGAGTACTTCCTGCTACAGCTTCTTCCAACTTCTCTTCTTTGAATTACACAGGTTTCTGAGCTGACCTTGATTCCCTCTGCAGGCATGCAGCCAAACTAAAGGGTTTTCCAGAATGGTAATTCCTCAGAGTATAATAGTGGTGGTAATTAAAATTTTCTACAATCCTCAGTTCTCCAAATATAAAGAATAGTTGCTAGTTAGGTGCCTTGGCACATATCCGTATACCATAAAGCTCTTTTCAGTACAAAACCACACTTGAATCCAACAGGGTTTTGAAATATCAAGAATTTTCACTGCATTTGATAGAGATCTGCTTCAGTTTCTGCTAAATGAAGCAAAAACTGAAGAAGTAAATCTGGCAGCTTGGACATGTCAGATCTAAAACACTAGCAACAGGCTGAAAAATACTTCTGACCAATGGAGGGTTGGGATAAATCTTATAGAAGAGGTTCTTGAAATTTCCTGAATATCTGAATTCTCTCTTACCAGATCTCATCTGTTAGAATACAACATGAGGAGAACATAGAACCTCTCTGGAGGCAGTTAACAAAGATATACAAAAATCAATGACACTGCGAAGAACATACATTAGTGTGAATGTATTGCTACCTTGTTTCATTACATTGTCACCAAACCAAGAAAGGAAGGGATGTAGCTCCTTAGACAAAACACGGAGAAAAGGACCTTCTATTCACTACCTTTCTTAGTGTCTTAAACACAATATATTATTGACATGACTCTTCAAGTCAGCTTCAGCTATTTTTGCAAAATTTGTTTTCATAAGAAATTGATCAGGATGGGCTTCTGATATAAGAAACCATTTTTCAGTGTCTCTGGAGTCACATTACTGGCTGACATGGCTTTATACGAAATCAGGATTATCTTGAGACTGCTAAAATTTGCACTTTTTTCCCTGTGAGTTAAATTAAAAATGTCAAGCAAATAAGAGAATTATTTTCATGCATCAATTCCCATATTCATTTTGTAAAGATTATTCCAAGCTCCTCTAATTCAATGAATTTTAGTTAAAAGAAGACTTATTATTTCAGGCCATTTTTTTAGCTCATCTATTTTCTACTATGATCGTTCATTCTCTCTATAATAATCCAAGTATTCCGTTTGTTGCAGATTTACTCTGAATACGTAATTTTAAAATGGTAGGGATAGAATAAAAAAATAAGGAGATCCAAGAGAATATGCTAGTCAAAGAAGCAAATTTCATAGTAATGACTTTTAAAACTACACAGAAGGTAATTCTTTCGTAAGGGTTTTTATTGATACATTTAGAAATTCTGGTTATGGATGGGGTGTCTGTCTTTCAGATGTTGAGTATATGAAATAGTTCTTATAGTATTAACATATTTGTGAAGAAATGAGAACAGGCTTGTAGTTCAGGTGCTCTGTGATATATATATCTGAACCATTATTACTGGCTTTGGTTTTAACCAGACTTGTGAACGTTTTTATTGAATTTGCTACATTCTAAGTCGGTTTGTAGACATATCTGATCCTTCACAATCTGGTCCACTGCCTATACACATACTCCCTCCGAATCTTATGTATTTTTCTACAACATAATTGCAAATAAGGCTCTGAGAAAACTAGTACAAGCAAAAAATGCTTTTCATAGATGTGTGAAAAATGCTTTAAATAAACTTTGCTGAAGAGATACTGGAAAAAAGTTCCCATCAGCTAACTTTTCCACTACACACATTTTTATTCTACACACATCTGTTACTGAGCTCTGAATATGTGCTTGGAAGGAATGGGAGAAACGGCAATTCAGTTTATATTTCCATTAGCAAAATAATACTATTGCCTTAACATTGTAAGAGGTGATGGTAAGCCTGTATCATCCCTTTCAAATTCAATTTTCCTGACATCATGTTTTACTTTGATTTATTATATGGTAGGCATTAGCACAGTTTGATACTTATATCTAACTACAGTCACTGCACCAGGGTTTATAGTATGTTTAAAGACATGTCTGATTTGGAAGATACAAGCAAAACATACCTATTAACATGCTGAATGACAAGCTATAGTCTAACTACCAGCCAGCAGTTCCACTCACAATTTATATATTTGGGAACCACAGGGTCAGTATGGAAATGTCCACTAAACTGTTGACCCTGATGAACTTTTTTCTCTTGAGCCATCCAGAAGCACATTATCACACTTGATCTGAATTGAGCGTCAGGGGAAGGTTTGTTTGTTTTCTGGAAAAAAAAGTAGAGCGCATTTCTGGTAAAGAATTAGAGTTGTTGACATATTTTGACCTTAGGGGCAGTTTCTCCATCCTACTGCTAACCTCTTCTCAGCTTTTCTTCCATGAAAGTCACTGAAGACGTAGGGTTGGCAACCACAGCATCCGGCTGAGGTATGGCATATTTGTCCCTGTTTGGTATATCCCTGATAGATATGCCCAGGGATCTACTGAAGAATCTTTTCAACTTCCTTCCCATTAATGTTTTTGGTAGTGGAAGCTCAGGAAGAAACAAGAATGTAACTGTGCTATATATGAACAAATTCATGTTTGCCACATAAAAAATGGTCTGATTTTATTTCCTTAATGTTTAGCTCTTTTAATTTCTTTTGGCTATGCGTTATAAATCTGATCTGAGAATAGTAATACAGACCATATGCAGTTTTTCTTTCAGCTGGTTGAGCTATTTCTCCTCTAGTTCTTGTAAAAACCTATAAACTGTTCTAAACACACACACAAATGCACTTCTTCAAACACAGGTCTCCTAGAAATACTAGCTTTTCAAAAGGATGACATTTCCAGTTACATTTTTGGTACTAAATAAAAGGAACAGGCAACCATTCTCTGGGCCAAGACCATTTGGTACAACACAAATTTTATTCATTCTAGTAAATTCTTTTACTTTCCTTCCTCTATTGGGAATGACTCTGGATCCATGCTACCGTATGAACTAGTCATGTTCTAATGCTGAAGAGATTGTTAGCTGACAGGAGTTAAAACTATGCCATGGATGTTAATAGCAACTGTAGGACTAGGGATTGTGGTCCAAAGTGGCAATGTTCACACTGCTGTAACTAACTGAGGAATAAGCCAAGCCAACCAGAGTAGCAACATGCAGGAGCAGGCTGGAAACTAGGACCATGCATGGCAATCGGTTAGCTCAGGGGAATGTGCTCAAGCTTGTCTAGACAACAATTAACATGATGAGACATGTTGACAGAGCATAGGGGAGTGGGGGACGGATGGCGACAAGGATGGTGCCAAGGAAAGATAACACCTTGCTGTTGACTGATGGTAGTTAACCACCAATCGGGGATTGCCTAGTATGCAATGCTTAGCTTCAAGAACCAATCTGTTTAAAGCGCGCAGCTTCTGAAAGTATATATAAACTCGTGATTGTGTACAATAAATTGACATCTTGCTTGTATCAAGCTACGTCCCGTCTCTTCATTCAAAGCAGCAACATGTGTTCCTCAGATGCCTCCCAAGATGAGAACCAAAAGACGTACCAACTCAAGGGTGTGCATGGCTATGGTGGAACCTCTTGCACCCTTCTTGGGAAACGTGTCTGCTCGGTCACCTCTCTGAAATTCCTGTACACCAATGCACTCAGCACGGGGAATAAACAGGAGGAATTAGAGATCTGTGTGCAGTTGCAGGACCGTGATCCCACTGCAAGTGGAGACATGGTGGGATAGTATGCATGACTCGAATGTTGTCATGGATGACTACATACTTTTTAGGAAAGACAGGTCAGGAAGGTGAGGTGGTAGAATTGCTCCTTATGTGAGAGAGCAAATGGAATGTATCAAGCTCTGCCTAGAGATGCATGAAGAATGAGTTGAAAGCTTATGGGTAAGGATTAAAGGGCAGACCAACATGGGGGACACTGTTGTGGTGGTTTACTACAGGTCACCTGATTAGGAAAAGGAAGCCAATGAGGCCTTCTACAGACAGCTGGAAGTAGCCTTATGGTCACAGGCCCTAGTTCTCATGGACATCAGCCACCTGACTGATGGGGGCCTTCACCCCTAGCTAGGTACACACAGTTCAGGAGGTTTCTGCAGAGCACTGATTTTAACTTTTTGACAAAGGTGAAGGAGGAGCCAACAAGGCAAAGTGTGCTGGTGGACCTTGTACTAGCAAACAAAGAAGGACTGGTTGGGGATGTGAAGGCTGGGGGTCATCCTTGGCTATAGTGGCCATGAGATGGTGGAGTTCAGGATCCTGTGCGAGGAAGCTGGGCAATAAGTAGGACTGCAACCCTGGACTTCAGGAGAGCTAATCTGACCTCTTCAAGAACCTGCTTGGAGGAATCCCATGGGTTAGGGCTCTAGAAGGTAGGGTGGTCCAAAAGAACTGGCTAATATTCAAACCTCACTTCCTCCAGGGTAAAGATCAGGGTATCACTCTAGGAAATCAAGCAAAGGGGGCAGGATAGCTGCATGGATGATCAAGGAGCTTCTGGCAGAACTCAAAACAGAAGAAGGAAGCTTACAGGATGCAGAAAAAAAGGACAGGCCCCTTGGGAGGAATATAGGAACATTGCCAGAACGTGCAGGTATGTGAAAGGAAGGCTAAGGATCATTTGGAGTTAAACCTGGCAAGAGATGCCAAGGACAACAAGAAAGGCTTCTTCATCAGTAGCAAAAGAAAACTAGAGAAAATGTGAGCCGGCTGCTGGATGAGGTGGGTGCCATTGTGACAAAGGACACAGAGAAGGTGGAGTTACTGAATGCCCCCTTTGCTTCAGTCTTTACTGCTGAGGCCAGCCCTCAATAAGCACAGACCCTGGAGGCAAGAGAGGAAGTCTGAAGAAAGAAAGACTTTCCCTTGGTTGAAGAGTATCAAGTTAGAGATCACTTAAGCAAATCTCACACCCACAAGTCCATGGGCCCTGATGGGATGCACCCGAGTGCTGAGGGAGCTGGCAGATGTTATTGCTAAGCCATTCTGCCTCATCTTTGAAAGGTCATAGAAGACAGGAGAGGTGCCTGAGGACTGAAGAAAAGCCAGTGTCCCTCCAGTATTCAAAAAGGGCAAAGAGGAGGACCCAGGAAACTATGGGTTGGTCAATCTCACGTGTATTGCTGGAAAGGTGGTGGAAGGGCTCATCCTGGAGGTCATCTCTAAGCATGTGGAGGAAAAGAATGTTATCAGGAGTAGTTCACATGGATTCACCAAAGGGAAATCATGCCTGATGAACCTGATAGCCCTCTGTGATGGAATGACTGGATGGGTAAACAAGGGGAGAGCAGTGGATGTTGTCTACCTTGACCTCAGCAAGGTTTTTAACACTGTCTCCCAAAACATCCTCTTAGGTAAGCCCAGGAGGTGTGGATTAGATGAGTGAACAGTGAGGTGGACTAAAACCTGGCTGAAGGGCAGAGCTCAGAGTGTTGTGATCAAGGGCGCAGTCTCGCTGGAGGTCTGTAGCAGGTGGTGATCCCCAAGGGTCAGTACTGGCTCCAGTGAAGTTCGACTTAGTCATCAGTGACATGGGTGAAGGGACAGAGCATACCCTTAGCACATTTGCTGATGATGCAGAACTGGGAGGAGCGGCTGATACACCAGAGGCTGCGCTGCCATTCAGCAAGACCTGGACAGGCCGGAGAGCTGGGCAGAGAGGGACCTCATGGAGCTCAACAAAGGCAAGTGCAGGGTCCTGCATCTGGGGAGGGACAGCCCCAGGCACCAGCACAGGCTGGGGGTGACCTGCTGGAAGGCAGCTCTGCGGAGAAGGACCTGGGAGTGCTAGTGGGCAGCAAGTTGCCCATGGGCCAGCAGTGTGCCCTGGTGGCCACGAAGCCCAATGGTACCCTGGGGGGCATTAGGAGGAGCATGATCAGCAGGTCGAGGGAGGTGATCCTCACCCTCTACTCTACCCTAGTGAGGCTGCATCTAGAGTACTGGCCCAGTTCTGGGTTCCCCAGTTTGAGACAGGGAACTACTGGGGAGGGTCCAGTGGAGGGCTACAAAGATGATGAGGGGACTGGAGCATCTCCCTTATAAGAAAAGGCTGAAAGACCTCGGCCTGTGAAGCTCGGATAAGGAAGACCGAGAGGGGATTTTATCAATGTCTAGAAATTTCTTAAGGGCAGGTGACATGAAGTTGGGGCTAGATTTTTTTTAGTGGTACCCAGCAACAGGACAAGGGGCAACGGGCAAAATCTGCAACACAGGAAGTTCCACCTCAATATGAGGAAAAACTTCTTTATTTGAGGGTGACAGAGCACTGGAACAGCTGCCCAGAGAGATTTGCAGTCTCCTGCTCTGGAGACATTGAAAACCTGCCTGGATGTGGCTCAGTACAACCTGCTCCAGGTGAACCTGCTTTAGCAGGGAATTGGACTAGATGATCTCCATTGGTCCCTTCCAGCCCTGACCATTCTGTGATTCTGTGAATAATGTTTGCTGCTTGCTTAGAGAATGTCTGCCTCTGGGGTGGAAACTGTTCAGCAGTGAACACTGTAACAGAAGACTCTTAGTAGTGCTACCTTCAGTAAAAGCTCCTAAGGAGAGATATGGATGGGATCCTAATTTAGAAAGTTTGGAGTTCTATTCTTGTAATCTTGTTATTTAAAATTGTAGTAGAGATTTTCTTTCCCCTGTTCTTTGAACATTGTAAATGAACTGGACTATGGGCAATTTTGCTCAGATTACACATCATTTATTTGAACCTGATACTGTCATTTTTCTATTGGTTTACTACATAAGAGCTGTGAAGTACTAAAACTATAAACAGTCTAAGTGTAAGAGAAAAAAATCAGTCTTCCCAGGAAGATTTGATTTATTTTCTTATGCTATTGTTCACATACAAGGGGGTCTTTGCAAGTCCTTTGATGAGTATTTCACCACTTATAACTATAGACTACAGCTGGGATTATGGGCTTAGTGGAAATTGTTATTAAACTGTATTTTCATAAAAAAACATTTAGGTTGTAATGAAATCATAACCTGAAATGAAAGCATTTTCACAAACTAAACAAATCCTTATTCCCCATCAGTCTTATAGAGCACTAACATTTGAGGAAACTAGAATGACAGTGAAGACCACAATTTCAGAGGAAACCAGTCATGCTAAAACCACTGACTGGTGGATTTTACAGCACTTTGCAATTTAACTGGTTCTTCAGCGTCCAAACCTTTTTTCTTTTGAAAATTCAGTGACATAAGCATCATATAAGGAGGAAAAGATAATAAATCATCTTTATAACTTTGAAAGTGTTGTGCAGCCTCTAATCCTGAGCAGTATAATATGTTCATGATCTTCAAATGAAAGCAAAAAGATGTAGGAAGTTTGGGAATCTCTTGCACTCAAAGAGAAACAGAGCTACTTGGTTTAATTGATTCAGTGGAATGTGTGTGTCTGAGACAAACTCAAACACTTTTTTTAAAAGTGTGTATTCATCTCTCTTATCTCCACTTCTCCACTGTAGATATTGAGCCACAAAAGCCTTTTTTTTTTTATTATTTCCTTCTGTTAAGCATTTTATTTCAGCTGTCAGAGATAATATTCATTTAAAGACTCTAAAGTCATTAGCTTTTCTGTCAGGTATCTTCCAATGCTTATACCAGTTCTATCTTTTTTTTTTTTTTTTTTTCCCCTCCAGCTCCAGTTGGCTCCTTCAAGAATGCTGTCAACTGCAGTGAAACTGTATCCAAGCAAAATATCTCCATATATGTCACCTGAAAATGCACCTTCATAGTATTTCTTATATAAATATTAGGCAGGGTCACATGGCTTAACCCCAGGGCCAAAACTGGTTACAATACAAATGAAGAGCAAAATTATGTGGACATCTTCCTGAATTATGAAGAAACCTGAAACAATAGGTCAAAGACAACTAAACTGTCAATTCATTTAATTCAGAGGTAAAACCCAAACAGTAACTACTTCCATGTCAAGAGCATTCACTGTGCTGAAACTTGGTAGAACTTGCTAAAACTCTAGTTTGTGTGACCTATTCTACAACCTTGACCTGGCTCAGTGTTTAGTCATTTGTCCATTGGTTCATCCTTGTCAAAACTGAGTATCCTGGTTAGTGGTGACCACATTTCCAAAGCCAAGCTTCACAGTCCAGTTGGACTTGATTTGATTTGGAATGGATCCAGCCAAGTTTTGCATGCTGAAGCAGTACAGACATACAGACTGAGGCTTTGATGTGGTTGTCCAATACGTGCACCACGATGGATACTGCTACCATTTGTAGTTTTTGTTTTTCTGGCAAACCGTTTCCCACTGAGTGATACTATTTTTCCTTGAGGGTTCTCCCATATTTTCTCTTGCAGCTATGTTGAGAATAGATTTGTGCTGTACTGTGAGAGACCTTGTTTGTACTTCTCAGAATTTGTAGATGAAATTTAGTACAGGCCCTTTGAGCCATTTTTTTTTCTTTTATTCTGGTTCTGCCTGATCTTTGCTTTTCTCTCCTCTAGTCCACTGCTACATCATAAATTCAGCATTTCTGCAAGTGTTTTCCAGCCTTTGGCTACTCCTTTTTTGAGGGATGTTGGTCCAGAGTCTGTAGAAGAAGTATGGGTAATCTAGGCACAGGTCTTCTATTTGACAAATGGCTTTCAGGGTTGAACTCGGACATGACAGCTAAGACATGGCTGAGGCACTTCATACTCTCAGTCAGAGCTGTTGCTTTTGTACTTACGCACCAGTAATGCAGGAGAACCAGCACAAAACGACACAAAGCCAGGGCACTGACCTACCCTGTACATCAAATATCTTTTCCTACGCTACACAGATCTAGGGGTGACCACATATCACTTCTGCTAAAAAACACAACAGTGGGAGAATCCAAATTAAAAAGAAGACATTTGGATACCTTGTGTAAACAACCTACTCATTCCTGGGTAATGCAGATATGATATTATGCAATATTGTGATATTCAACACACAAATTTTAAGTGCTGTTTCCAAACTCTTCAGAAGCTAGTCTACATAGTGCTTACATGACAGTGTGGATTATTTTTTGCATGTTAATGCTCACTCATGTAAAATTTAGATTTGTTTGGATTGACAGTCATTAATAAAACATCAGTGGCCATGTCTATCACCCAAAAATACCCAACTTGGACCACATAATATGCATTGGCAATGTTTACTGACACATAGAGAATTCATTAATTACTTCTGATTTAATAAGAGAAGGCAATAGCACACAAAAATTTGAAACGTAATGAAGTAATTTGTTTTCAGTTTTAAAGTTTCTGATATTAAAATCAGAAGAGCTCTGCACTGAAGAGCAAAAGTGACCCTTCAGTTTAAGTGACAGAATCATGCAACTCCACAATCTCAAAGTCTTGAGATGTGCAAGTTAGATGAGTGGCTCTTCCTCTGGCAGCTATGTAGAGTGGGTGAGTTGTCCTCCCACCGCACGCCAGGTTCATTGCTCAGTGCTGTCATTTCCACTGGTGGTCTGCAGAACCAGGACAGGGAAGCACAGTGGAGGCCAAGGCTGTAGCCAGCAGCTAAGATCAGCCCCATTCCTTGAATATATACAGATTTCTGAAGTGCCACAGATTACTACACTTTACCATGTCCCTGAGCTAGTTATATAGGCTGACCAGAACTAGAAGCAACTGGCTTCCTCAGAGTTTTGCTCTTTAGCTGTGCTGTAACTAGTAAACATATTGTTTAGTTTGAAGGCAGCTTGACAAACAGATATGAACCATGTACAAATGTGTGAGGCTCCTGCCCAAGTCCTAAGAACCCTGCTCTCATTGCAAGCACTCTAGGCAGTTGTCCAGTTTCCTCCTTATGTCATCAGTAACGCAAACCCAGAGATTTCTAACTTGCCCCAGCTTGCATAGCCTGTTAAAGAAATGAAAGCATGAAATCTTTAGGCAGGAGGCTAATAACAATAATAATAAAAAAAAACATCTCTGTATGCTACACGTAGGTGTCCACCAGGCAACATTTCTGTCATCTTAAAGTTCATGTAAAACACTTTGTTAAACCTCTCTTCAGCACCTTGCCTAGCAGCAGCCACTAATCCCTTACAAGCCCAGTCAAGCTCAAGGAAGATTTTTTAAGTGGATAAAAGTTTTTAAAGCCTGAGGATACACAGAAAGTCAAAGTCTTACAGAATTCAGGCCCTTGCTTCAGGAATTAAAAGCTAGTTTATCAGGAAAGAGACATGCACTTGTGAATTGATTTTTTGTTGTTGTTTTTTACATGTTACAAAGAGAGACGCATTTCTTCAAGTATGATCCTTGTGGCTTGATTTCTCCCTCTCTAGGATGGCTGATTTTCACTTTAGAGAGAGAAGAAAATTCCATCAGTAGTGTTGAATTTTCATATTTTTATTTACTCAAATAGGGGACAATTCTGGAAAATACTTACAGAAATGCATGTTCATGTGCTGTTTTAAGGATCTGCTGTTTCAATTTTGTTCACAATTAAGCTGATCCCATGTTACCTCTAATTTCAATATCTTAGTGCTATGGTGATTTCTATAGTAAACTCATGACTATGATTTTCCTACAGAAAAAAAATAAAATTTGAACCATGTCTCATAGAAACAACAGGATCTCAGCTCTTTGGGACAATCACTGATACTCTGTACTTTTAGGAAAAGTAGCTTTGGTTGTTTTGAAATTAATGATATGCATTTGATAATATGAGGATTGACTTTTAAATGCCAGTGGAACCATAACTGAACTAAATGGACCAAAATAATGAAAGATGCTGATCAAAGTCTATCTGGGAATATCACTGAACAGTTGTATGCAGATGTTTAATTTGTATTAGGCCATTGTCCATACAACCAAAACATTTGGATAATGAGAAAAATGGCATAACTTTTGTTTTCTACCTTAATTTTCATTTAAGAACTCATAGTAATTATTTTGTTATAAAAGACACACTGATTTTTCCATTTTGATTTAATTACTATTTTCCCAAGATAACCACTGCAAAATATTTATCAGTTAAAGGAATAAATATTGTAATAGCATTTTTGTGATGAAGTATTAATTATTCTTTAATGTCCTCATAAGCCTTGACTCTGTGCCCAAGTAACACATGAAAATGCAATATAAATGGACAGACTATCATGTTTTACATCCTTTTAAAAGCGTAACAGCTTCAAAAACTCTTTTAAAAGACTTTGGGGACTGATTAAATTTATACAAGCATAATTTTTATTTTCAGTGCTGTTTAACACCCTCTTGAAGCACTTCACATTATCTGTGGCTTAAGGAGAAATGATTACTGTTCTACTTACCAATTTTTTTTTACTGTCTCATTTTGAAGAAAAAACTTTAGAGACACAGACTTCTGTTGAGGATTCCAGTATTAAGATGCACTTCAGCACACTGGTGAAGCTGAAAGAAATCAGTCCCTTTGAATGGAAATTCCTGGAGCAAGCAGTCTTCCTCTTTTCTCAACAGCAAGAAGCTGTGAGTTTGGAAAACAAAGAATGGGAGCTAGAAATGTGGTATGCCACTGCAAAGACAGTCTGAATGTGTGAGTGTGTAAGCAAGGCTGGTAAGCAGCCTTCTGAGTTTGTTTTTTATCTATGTGAAAATGTGAGCTCGTTATTTCAGAAAAAAACGCACTATTTAAAACAGTCCTCAGAGAGTCAAGTGCTGCGCTTTCCTAAGAGCAAAGGCATAATGACATTTTGCGATGAGATGAAGGAAAATTCACAAAAAGATCAGAGGCAAAGAAGTGTTGATGAGGAGGTTCTCATCCACTCTCAATGACTCTGGGTGATTTCTTCAGGGAGGGATGTGAAGCTATGTACCTGGGTTCTACTTTTGAAGTAAACCAAGTGAAACAGTCTTTACTGCTACATATCTCAGGATTCACTGATGTAATTATATCTTTGCAAGCCATTAATTAATCAATTAAATACATGCAAAATATATTTCTCCCACACCTCACCTTTTGTGCTGATTTTGTTATTGCATTTCTTTTCTTTCCAACTGCATTGGTCAAAAACCTTAAGAAAAATTTAAAGATCCTGGTATTTCTTCCACATCAAAGTCTCACTGCTTGAAACATAAAGCTGTATTAGTTCTAATGCACACTTTGCCTTTTGCTGAGATAGCTTTGACATATCACTGGAATAGGTGTATCTACATAAGCTTGAGACTTATGGTTCATTTAAGAGGAAAGAATAAGATAGCTGATAAGAAATTAATTCCCTTTCAGTTACTCCTATTGTTTGCATTTTAATGATATAAATAATATCATTATTATTATACATTATATAAATAAAGAATAACTCATGCCTCCCCACAGGTGCCTGCAAGTGAGCAGGAGTCAATGTAGACATTCAAAATAATCATAAAACTTTTGCTTTTTATACAGGAAAGTATTGTTCACCTATCAGTCTATTGTTTATCAGCCTTTCAACAGAGGCCAGATGTCACTGACATTGCTGCAGAGAGAGCTGTCAAGAGGTAACTAACACATGGGACATTCCCAAACTAACTGCATTGAATATGCTAAGGCTGTGACTATGCTAGTCAATTAAACGTACCTAGAAGTACAGTCAGGCATGGACTCCGACTGAAAAGGAATGTCCATTGATGTTTATTAGCCCTCATCCTCCAGAGTAGGCTGGCTGCATGCATGGGTACAGTCCATTTACCACAGGGCACAAAAAAAGTTGCACAAGCCTAGCCCAAACCATATGTACTTGCTCAAGGGACCAGATGTTTTCAGCTCTTCATAGCTGTGCTGCTCTATACACCAAAAAGAAGTGAATGAAAACTTTAGGTATTTGGATTTTGCATATAGTAGTCCATCTGAGTTAAAAGCAAAGAGCAAAACTTTTTTTTTTCAACTATATATATATTTTATTTCTAGTTTATCTATAGAAATGTAAAAGTCCGTTTGTTAGCCATTCTTAATAAGCTTTCAATTCCAGAAAGGAATTATTGTGCTGTAGTTCACCAGCAAGATATATCTACCTTGGTTTCTACTATTAGTTTTGATAAAGATGTCACTGTTCTAGAATAATTATATTAAATGCAAACACTCATCTTATTTTCATCTGTTACTAAACATATATTTCAGTACTAATATAAACTGAAATTGGTGACTGTTTGCAGACACCTCAGCCTCTTGAGTAAAAGGCATTAGGACAATAAGAACAAATGGAAGAAGTAAAATAACAGGTTATGTTTCATTCAAAATAAGGTACTCATGTCTCATGCAGTATTGTAGATATTGTAGCTGCATTTTAAATAATGTTTTAATTAAACAAATATTACCAAATTTGCCTATTAAGGATTAATTGGATTTTTGTCAGTTCCTCTGTTTTGTGCATAGCCTGGAATGAGCTTGATGGTCAGAGGTAATTTTCCAATAATTCTGTTTATTTTTAATTTTTTAATACCAATTTAGGTCATATTTACCTACATAGAATCTTGATTATATGACACTGAATGAGTCAAGAGATGGAAAGTCAAAATGATACTGGACGAGTATATTAATCAGTCATTTAAGTCTCAATTGTTTGTAAGCATTTCCTTAGTTCCTGTATGTGATGAACATTCAGGGGCAGTTATGTAGTAGGCATAGGTACCTCCATCCTTCCATTCAACACAAAAAATTATACAGAATATAAAGCCTATGATTCCCATCAAATTAGGATGACATAGTGTAACATATCTCTAACAAATCACCGGAAGTAATGTCACTTATAAATAAACTTTAAATTTCTAAATAAAAAGGAAAGTGAACAACTTTCTTTGTCCCCTCTTCCTCATCCCAAATGATCGTGTGCAGATCTTTCACAGTTGTGCTGTTGTCCAGAAACTGGAAGCACAAGATTTCATAGGCATAGCTGAAAGTAAATTTTTTATTCATAATACTTTGAAATACATGAAAGGTACTTCCACAGCTGCTTCAATTTACTACCAGAATCAAATACTCATACTTCCATTCTGTGAGATTAAGTCTTGTAACTCTTTAAATTATTAATAATTTTAGACAGGCAACATCTGTGATAGAATTATTAAAATTATTAATTTAAATAAATTTATACATATATTTGAGTATTCCAGAGATATTAATCCAGACCACTTTCTGAAGGTCTTGTTATATTTTGATCTACACAGTAATTACCTATGTGTTCTCCATCTATGCTTCAGAAAAGCCTTTCTTTAAAAGAACAAGAGATCCATTCAATCATACTAGACTATGAAAAACACAGCATGAGAAGCCGGAAAACTTGTTCTTACAATTTTTTTCATTTTTTTACAACTGAGCATTTAAATATAAACATTTTATTTGTCTTCCTTTAATTGTATTTTTTGCTGATTTTACACCGGCTGTTAATATGAACCTGGTGTATCTAAATGAATATTTATACTTATATATATATATATGAGTTAAAGTAAGTATAAAAAAGCCTTATGCCACTGATATAACATGAAAGCCACTAAACACAGTCCAAGGAATGAGAACTAACTGCATAAGTACAATGGGCAAGACTGGAAAACCAGATTTCTGTAGATCTGGCTGCTTTGTTGTTGTCAGTGGGTTGGAAAGAGAAGCCTACAGCCAAATGTCTAAATTCTTCAGATGTGAAAGCCAGAATTCTTCTAGGTGCAGAAAGCTGCACGCAGACTAAGGTCTTCTGTGGGCCAGTGGTCCTAAGGGCGTTGGAGTACTGAACTGCTATTTGCAAAGGTCAGCTTCTCTCTTCTCACAAGGCACCTCACCACTTAACAGGAGTTGACTGAGTCCACCACCTGGGAAGGGCATGACTTTTTAGGTGTCAATACATACTGAATGGGTATTAACCTCCCTAACAGGGGTAGTAGAGGCAAAAAACTGCTCTAAACATTTATGTTTGTTAAATCCTATTGCAGTATAACTTACACAAAAGGATACGTTAAAATAAAGGGGTGAAAATGAAATTGCTAAGAGGATCAGTCAGGGATCTTAATTTTGTATATCAAGAGCACCAACAGCAAATAATTTCTAAATTATGCCTTGCCCAAGTGAACAGGCAGAACATAACTTCCTAACCTGTACTTCACAAAGTTCAGCAGGAATGATACAATTGTTGTTGCCCTGCTAAGGACAACAATAGCTATTGCTTCCTGAAGATTCATTTACAATTTAAAATGGCAGATTGACATACTTTCTCAAGTAATGTTAGTAAAATTTTCATTATTTATTTAGTTATATAGTATAACATTAATTATTTAGTTATAAAGACTTGTTTTTCAATTGCTTACGAGCTTATTGTTTATTTCTCCTGAGAAAGAGGTCAGGATGCTATTTTAAGCTTCTATTCATAGTGACTAAAAAGAAACAATATCTTTTGATCTTTGGAAAGGATACAGAAGAAGCATTATTAATAATCTCTTCGCTACAATTATGATATCTTGTCTATATCTTTACCTACTCTTTTCTTCAAATCTCTTGGTTTTTCTTTCATATTATTTTCTAATTTTGAAAGTGCTTCTTGCCTTTCACCAGCTAATATTTTGTTTCTGACTTATTAGCTACTTTTAAGCCCAATCCCTTCATAATACTTTCAATACATAGATGATGACTCGTTCTCCTTTGTCTCCCATTTTAAGTACAAGATTTTGCCTACCCAAATTAAATGGCAGCTGGCGTGGCAATAGCCATATCAGCTATCATGGATGTTAGGCACAAAACAGAATGGAAAATATGTAAGAAAGACATAATAAATGAAAATTAGTTGCAATATGACAACTGAGTTCAATGGGAACTGTAAGAGATCTATGAATAAAACTGAAAGTGCTATGGGACATAAGTGTTCTTTTTGGTTCATTTATCTTTTTGATGTTATAAGTAGAAGATAACCTATACTGCAAAACCAAGATGAAAAGATATTATCAAGACCGTATGGACTTCCCTTTCAAGAAGTTTGTGTATAGCTAGATATTTTAACTTTTTCATTTTTTTCTGAATTACAGCTTAAAACAGTGATAAAGGTACAAGCAATATTAAACCTGATAAAAAACTAGGCTGTGGAATTCAAGGACTTCCACATTCTCCTCAGCAATAAACAGCCACAGGTAGCCATGGAGAGAGAAGACGGAAAGACAGGTCAGCACAATCATTAGGGGCAGCGTCTGACTGTTTCCACATCCTTTTTCTTTAGAAGTTAATTGGTGTTGCTAGCTGCAGTACCAGATTTCTTCTGTGATGGCTAAAAACTATCCAGACTCTGGAAGATTTCTGACTTGTTAGCACATCACAGATTACCTAATTATGAGTTAACACTCCCTAATCACATATTATAGTTCAGCTGAAATAATTGTGCAGCTTGCTAAATTGACTGCCCCTATATTACATATTTCCAACAAAAAAGTTCTTTACAAGAAATAACCTAACAAAGAGGGTAGCGATAAAATGTGACAGATATTAATCACACTCACCACTCTATCCTCTTTCCTTCAAGAGAAATCAGACACACTTCATTATGTTTTCAGTTTGTATATATATGTCCTAAGGATATAATTATGTGTCATCATGCTGAGTATATAAACTGGAGAAGTTGGCTGAGGCCTTGGGATCACTGCTCAGGGACTGGCTGGGCATCGGACAGCAGGTGGTGAGCGATTGTATTCTGCATCACTTGTTTTTTTTTCCTTTTGGATTTTATTCCTCTCTCCCTGGGTCTCCTTTTCATTACAGTTGTTATTATTATTATTATATTTCATTTAATTTCAATTATTAAGTTTTCTTTTCTCCACCCATAAGTTTTACCTTTTTCCTGATTTTCCTCCCCATCCCACCAGGGGAGGTGGAGGGAGGGAGGGAGTGAGCAGCTGCGTGGTGCTTAGTTGCTGGCTGGGGTTAAACCACAACATTATGTCATTACTATTTCACCATGTCTGCTATGTCCCATTGCTGAATTATTTGTTTTTCAAAGACGGACACATTTTACTAAAATTGAAAGAGGGAACAGTCAGCATCATTCACCTGTGTAGCGTCTACATCTAATGATACTGAAACTAGAAAAATTTGACATCTTATATGCATCAATCTAGTTACTGGCACAGGGAATTTCAGCTAGCAGTTTTTTTACTTCATTGTTGTTCCTGCTATATTATAAAGTTAGAAATACTGTTTAATGGAGGTGAGTACTAGAGTATGCAGCAGCTGAATGGTTAAGTTCTCTGCACAGCTCTGAATGTGAGGGTCTATATGCTGACTGTGCTGTCTTAATGCCTCTGGCTTTAATGAGTATCTGAAAACCTGGATCAATACAAAAGTTGCTCCCAGTATCCTACTAGAGATTGTCAGTGGTGTCACTTTACTATGCTAATGCTAATGTATAGTGTGAACTGAAGTGGATCAGACTTGTTCTTCATGCCAACTGTAGATTCAAAAATGCTGTTGTGGTTATCATACAAACCTACTGCTGCTTTAAGGTGCTGACACTGAATCCCAGGAATACCTGGACTCAGCAGCTGGAAATACATGTGTAATGAGAGTGTTCCAGAGAATGGAAACTATTTACTAAGAACTGTTTATTAAAAATAATAAGAAAATATATAATATCCTGTTTCTTTTTTTATTTTTCTTTTTACTCACTTAAAATTTCAGTAACGAACAAAATTAATTACTAACTGCCTTGAGTCCTGTTTAAGTCCTACCTTTCTCTGAACTGTCTCTGTCACAAGGTAGCTTTTTGTGTCTCATACCATCTCTGTTGGCCTTGCTTCCTGGGCTTGGATCCAGGGAGAAAGTGGAAACCAGAATGTGGTTTAAGTGAGCTATGGATAGTGAAGTGAAAAAATGTAATTCAAAATTTCCATACTCCTGTAAGCACACAAGCTCACTAGAAACCCTGGGTTTAGATGTGCCATTTTTCAAGGTGCTCCCAGCTCAGCACTGAGATGCCTCTGCAGGGGAGCTACGGACTCCTTGGATTTCTGAGACTCAGGCCAAGGGAGCAGCCAGCGCCCACTCCTGAGCAGATCCTGATCTGACAGGAATACTCGCATATGAGTGCTAATAGATATTACAATATAATACTAATAACAATAATAATAACAGCAATAATAATAATACATGTAAATGTGGCCATTTACATGTAGATATTTAGAAAACCCAAAGATTTTCACCTTTACAAAAGGTGTTTTCACCTTAAAAAAAACCCCATATTACAGTAAGCAGTTTTGCCTTTTTTATCACATGAGAGAGAAAAACATGAGTGGCAAGTAGTTTTAATTCTCTCAGACTGAAGTTATTTCTATTCCCAGCTTCCAGCTTTGGGAAAATGTCTTAAATATCAAGGTTTAGAGTATGCCTCTGTGCCTTTTCTTATTAAAGTCAGACAACTTGTAGCAGACAGAAACCATTTAAATGAGGAATGACAGTGAATCCAGTGACTCCTAGAGAGTGATAATTCGATAAGCAATTACTTCTCACATCTCAGGAAGACAAAGATATGTATTTGACTTTACATAGATTTTTCAGATGAAGAAAAGCTTAGATAAATTAAGATTACTATTCTTGGACAAACTTAGATGACTATTTTAATAAATGAATGCAGTACACAGATAAAACGAACATTTTAAAGAATTCTGTGAATGACCATGTCCATCTTTTTCTTTATTATGCCTTAACTGTTTGAAGCAAAAATGATAAAATTTGCTATTTAAATGCTTTATGAACAATTTAACTAAGGATCAGTAATATTTTAATTTCCTAATAAATTGTTGCTATAGGGATAAAATACTGAAGAAAGCTTTCTTCTTCCTGTGCGGTGTGATAAAAGACTTTCATTTTCCTTGTCTAAAGCAAAGACATAAGATGGGCCACCAGATTTCTTACTTGCAGAATAATTTATAACAGTGAAATCCTGCCACAGCAAGGTGCTTAAGCATGTCTATAATTTAAATTAGTTATGGATTTGGGAGGGGTATTTCTGTATGTTTCTTGTTTTGGTTGTTGTTTGGGGGTGTGTGTGTTTTTGTTTTTTTTCTTAACAGAAAATGGTTTTCATGTAATAATCTGAATTCAGTAGCACCTTAAATAAAGCAAAGAGATACAGCATTTTCCATGGATCAAATCTGTCTCATTATAATAGTGAAATTTCTCCACACCACAGACTGAGTCATCACTCATAACCATCATTATTGGCAGTCTTCCTTGAATGCCCATCTTCTTGCCAGCAAAAAAGAAAAATCAGCAATTCAGGATGATTTGGATCTGCAGAGAACATGGTTTCTAAAACACTTAGGAGTTAACAGGGGACATCTTTGCAGCTTCACCTTCTTTTATATTCATGGGTCTTTAAGTCAAAATAACACCACTGATTGCAATAGTATTAGTATGTCACAAGGAGGAAGATGCTTTTCTATATTTTAGATGTAATCCTTTTTAATACACAAAAAAGCTATGCAGAAAATATTGCTATAAAGATGAAGAAAACAAAGCAGAGGAAAAGTAAGGATCCCATCACAAGATTAGCCAGTGACAGAATGAGGAAGATGATTTAGCTGTCCTCCTACCCACCTAGCAAACTGGAAGTGATAAATGGCTGAGGATCTGCCAGACTGGTTGTGGGTGGGACACAGGTATGATTTATGCAGCTTTGAACTGAACACATCTGGAACAGAATTTGAATATATAGTGCAGATCTAATTTAGGCTAAGATTTATGTCATTTTATTAATGACTATATCATTCTACTGATTATATGCAGATCTCTAAGCCCAAGTAATAGCCTTGCTCAAGAAAGCTAGCTAGCTAAAAGAAAAAAAAAAAAAGTAAAAATTTTTGAGGGGGAAAAGTGCTTTAAATTCTGTTTTTCTTCTCGCTTGCACACTCAAGCAAATCTAGTGTAACTTGTTTTTGTTTTACTGTTCAATTATCTGTTTTCCAGGGGAAAAAAAAAAAGTTTTCTATGATGTCATAAGTAGCCTATAACAGAGACAGCTGAACTTTGCAGAAAGGGAAGGCAAGCAGATATGAAGCTCAGCTTGCTCTTATAATATTTTTACTTTAAAGTAGGTGACACTTAAAAGTGTATTCTGTACACATCTAATCCTTAAGAGCAAAGGATGTGCTGAATTTCTGTAGAATTCACAAGTATTGGCATCATGACAAAAAGTATGTACTCTAAGGCTTAGGGCTGATGTGCAAGCCTTCAGGAAGATGGATCCTTTACCATTGCTTATTGCTTGATATTTATCTAGCAGTGAGAAACTTAATCCTTAATTCAGCAAAATTCTTGAACTGGCTGTGTTTGGCATTATAAATATAGTTTTCCAAATAATTTCTTGAGCTGTGTCAAAAGGTCTGATATTTCTTCTTTTTGACTGTAATGCTGACTAATACACAGAGCTGTTTTCCTTACAGTCTTAGTAGAGATCAGCAGCTTCAGAGTACTGGTCTGCCTTTTATCGTGTCTAAGACAAAAAATATTTTCATCATACATTAGCAAGATATGGGATTTTTTTTATAGAGCACCATATTAAATCCTGCTAGCATAGTTTTTTTGAAATTAGTTGAATGTGTTCTCATTGACAGCTGGTAATTGCAGTTGGCTGTTTGATGGTAATTATTATTTTTTCATGCTTAAATGCTAGAAATAATGCTCTAGACTTTGTTAGCTTGTCAAAGTAGTGAATATCTACTTAAACTAGGAAAAAATAGAACTACACCTACACTTTTAAGTCTATAGAGTGGCTAGTGGAAAAAATATCTTTAAAAGCAAATAGTTGTTACAATCATAGTGGTGAAACAGCTGTATAAACTGAACACCCGTTCCTGGCTCTCATGCTTCTGTTGAGGAAATGAGGAATTTTATGCCCTTGCTGGCTTTCTCCACATGGAAAGTAAATATGGAATATTTAAGATTATGAATTTTTGTCTTTGTAAAGCTTTTTTTCTTATTCTTCTTCTTTTTCTTTTTTTCCTCTTTTTCAAATTTAGGCAGCTGGTGATGCTATTGAATACAGAATTTATGCTCTTTGATGGAGTGTAAATAAGAGTCTTTGATCAGGCAGACAACTTGCAGCTGGGTTTTTGGAACTTGGGTATTCAGGAGAAGAGCTATATGCAATGAAGTCTATTGACCACATTTGAATAGATTTAGAATCATAGAATCACAGAATCGTTTAGGTTGGAAAAGATCTTTGAGATCATCAAGTCCAACTGTTAACCCAGGACTGCCAAGTCCATCACTAAACCATCTCCTTAAGCACCACATCTATGTGTTTCTCAAACACCCCCAGGGATGGTGATTCCACCTCCTCCCTGGGCAGCTTATTTCACTATTTCAACACCCTTTCCATGAAGAAATTTTCCCTAACATCCAATCTAAACCTCCCCTGGTGTAATTTGAGGCTGTTTTCTCTTGTCCAGCCACTTGTTATTTAGAAGAAGAGACCTACCCCCACCTGCCAACTGCCTCCTGTCAGGTAGTTGTAGAGCACAATAAGGCCCCTCCCCAGTTTCCTTTTCTCCAGGCTGAACAACCCCAGTTCCCTCAGCCGTTCCTCATAAGACTTGTTCTCCAGACCCTTCACCAGCTTCACTGCCCTTCTCTGAACATGCTCCAGCATCTCTGTGTCCCTCTCGAAGTGAAGGGCCTAAAACTGAACATGGTATTTGAGGTGCAGCCTCATCAGGACTGAATACAGGGGGACAATCACTTGTCCTGCTGGCCACACTATTTTAGATACAAGCCAGGATGCTAGTGGCCTTCTTGGCCACCTGGGCACACTGCTGGCTCCTGCCCAGCCGGCCGTCACCCAACACCCCCAGGTCTTTTCCCCCAGGCAGCTTTCCAGCCGCTCTGCCCCAGCCTGTAGCGCTGCGTGGGGCTGGTGTGACCCAAGGGCAGGACCCGGCACTGAGCCCTGCTGAACCTCATACAACTGGCCTGGGCCCATCGGTCCAGCCTGTCCAGATCCCTCTGCAGAGCCTCCTGCCTTCAATAATCACCCCCAACTTGGTGTGGTCTGCAAACTTACTGAGGGTGCACTCAATTTCATGGATCCCTGAAACTTTTCCTTAATGATTTAATCTAGCACAAGTGTTACTGTGGTCACAAAAGAAAAGCTTTGCACAAAATTAACTCTGAAATTAAGCTAAAGAGAGAATGTAGTTAACTCATGGTTTGACAGATTCTGTTTAATCTTCTTCCATACTGAGTTCTCTTTGTATCACTAGGTCAGATCTATGCTATATCTGAATGTCCCAACCTCCAAAGTACAAATCTTAGAAAATTATCTATTTCACAAATGAAATGATTCACTAACTGAAATGAGAGACTGACAAAAGTCTGCCTATGTACCTATTTCACAACAATCACATGCTGCATTTTCCTAACTCTTAAATTGGGTGTGCTGTTCTGCCTTTCAGTGTTTTAAAAGATCTGAAAAAAAGTATTTTGTTTGATTAGTATGTCAAAAAAGACCAAAAGGACCAAATTACCACAGAATCAAATGATTGTTAATGAAAGTGATACAAGCTGATGCATAAATTAAAGAGAAATAGCCTAGCCTTTTAATAATTCTACAAGCTGCATAAGCAGATAAGAGGATTCTACACAGAGTCCAGAAATACATCCGGGCACTAAAGCTTTCCAGTATTAAAAGACTTAGTTCACTTGGTTTTCACCATACTCTCCTATTAGCTTTTGCTAAGATTACTCCTCTTCTGAACAGCCCTGTTGATTAATTCCACAGATAATATTTGTATTTGAAATGGTGAAAACAGCTGGAACAACAATGAAAATTAGACCTTATTCAGTGTCAGATTCCCACAAATATCCTCTGGTGTAACCTGATGAGTGTTTAAGCTTTATGTGAAAGGGAAAAAATAATTTCTAGTGTTGTCCTCATTCTCATTTGAGATAAAGTTTAAGATTTGAGTGTGTGAAGGTCCTCAGAAGAAGCATTTCTTTAGAAAAGGGGGTTTAAAAAGAAACAAAGAAGTGAAAGAAAAATCCCTGCCATTTTTCTGATAGTGCAACAAAGGAAATCAGAACAATATCTTAAGAATGTCAAATGATGCAATTTATCTAATTAAGCCCAGATTACCAGTAATTACACTGGTAAATCAGTCTGATCTTACAAAAACTAGCCAAGAGTTCTTATGCTCTATAACACACGCTATTGCCAAAAGTGGGGAAAAAAATGTAAAAAACATAATGAAAATATTAATTTCTTGATTTTGTCTATGTAAGTATAGGAGCTTTCCTAGGGCTGCAGTTGAGTATATTCTTATGAATGGTATACCAGTGTTACCCAAGAAACCCTAAATTTACTTTTCCTAAGAACAGATTAAGGAGAAATTATTATTTTGTTTTAAGTACTATTGGTTTAAACAGAAACTTGATCCACATTATGCTACTGATTACACATATCCATACTGAGAGATAAACCCTGCCTGGAGGAACATACAGTCTGAAAAACTAAAAGGCACAAGGAATAAAATATAAAAAAGCATAACTCTTTCCATTTCAAAAAGATAAGTAGAAGATATATTTAGGTATAAATTTCATTATGTATTAGCGTTCTGGATTTTTTGGCTATGTTTATCCCACAGTACAGCTGGTAATGGGCAAACTGCTGAGCAACAGCCCTTTATCTCAGGCTGGCCTGAAATTTCTCATTTATCTAGAATGATCCACCTTTCCAATGAATACAAAACAATCTGCTTTCTCTTTTGCTAGTGAACTTTAAAAATTCAGACTAGAGCTATTCTTTTCTCTGTGTTTAAGAAAGGTTTGGTTCTGTCCATGAGAAGCAGGAAATCAATACACCTGTTTCAAAGTAAATGTTATGATAGATGAGAACACAGTCCTTTTCCTACAGTTGTACATCTTCCATAAGCAGGACCTGTTTAATTGGATTTTTCTCTTTTTACAGTTTCTACAGAATCCCAGAAGAGAGACATTACATTAAGAAGGGGGGGGGGGTGGTCCTCCAACCCTTTATATTTGATCAATTTCCCAAGAAAGACCCTTGTACCTGACCACCCTGCCCGCTCCCTGCGTTCTGACAGCCTACCGTATCGGAGGGTGATTCGACCAACCTGTGCAGGGACCCTCCTGACAGAGTCACTGAATCAAATTGCCTATAACAACTACTCAGATCTCCGGAGCCTTGCACAAAATTGAAGTTCAGCTGAAGATTTTTATTCTACAAAATACAGGTTTGTGACAGAGCAAGGTTCAAGGATCACTGGTGATAATACACTGACTGCAAAACAAGCTTAAAACAACACAGTAACAGCTAACATGAGGTAGTCATATAGAGTAAAGTTCTTACCCAATAGGCGTCCTGATGGGGGAGAAGACAGCTTCAGCCCATTGACTGATCCCAGAAGTTACGATGGAGTCTCCCTTAACTTCAGCCATCAGTTACCTACTTTTTATACTTCATAGCACATTGTGTATTCATTTATCATACACAGGACTCGTTACAAATTTCTTGCTTTTAATGTAAATTAGTGCACATCCTCAGACAGCACTGCTGAAGTTTTTCACCAACTATGTATGCTCTCCAGGTGGGGGTTTGCCCTCTTGTGGTGGGGCTATTTGAGTCAGAAGTAGCAGTCTGCCACTACCACAATTACCTCTGTCCTACTTTCACCTTAGTTTCTGTTGATGTATGGGAGGGTTGCAATAGCTTATCTCTTGTGGCCAGAACTTCCTCACTTGAATGCTTCTTTCTTAGATAACAGTGTTCTTTTCATCATCTATTCTTTGTCTCCCATCCTTCCCAAGGTTGAATCCCTTCATTAGAAGTCCTTTTGTTCATTAGTTTTGACAATTTTAGAGGGTGGGTCAGCACTTGACCTGACATTGTGACACTAAATCAGAGTGTGGTATTTTGGGAGTTTAGACAACAATTCCCCCTGTTATGGACTTATTTCAGCCCAAGTCCAGTCCATTTTCTTCATATTTAGGTGGTGCTTGAGCGACTCCAGCCATACGTGTTGTTACTGACTGGTATCACATGCCCAGTGAGGTGTGGTGGTACCTTGGAGGCAGGTAACTTTGGGAGGGAGCCGTGCGTTAGTATTACAATGACACTATTCCATCTGAGGAAAGTCATTTCACCACAGTGGTCAGCTCAGCCACAGACATCACTTATATTCTTCACGTGACAACTGCTACGCAGTTTACCAGCTGTGTGCTGCCATCGAGTTCCCACTCCTGCAGGGAGCACACAGAGCCTGGCCACGGGGTCTCCACTCCACTCCAGCCTCCATCACTCCCATCAGGGTGCTGAGCTGGCAGGGTGTGCTGCCTGGGGAGCTGTGGTGGTGTCCCTGCGTGCCAGCTGTCCTGAAAGGGATAGCTGTATTTCATCCTGTCAAGCTTTCTGTAATACTATGTTTCTATTAGGTCCCAGTTCTCTAATTCCACCCCCAGAGTAATTTTCCTACAAGAGGTAAGTTCAATTAAGCAGCTGTGAGGAAGGTAATCACTAACAGAAACCAACAGATTTCTATATGTCCTTGAGTTGCAACACAAGCCTGAGAGAATTTACACTTAAGTGACTTTTAGCACACCTTTTTTCAATTTTACTGTTCTGAAACTTCTGCCTTTTGAAATTTGCTTGTGCAATATTCCTATAAAGATCATTTAAAACATATTCATGTGTGAATGTTCACCTACTAAAACTGTCCAGAAATGCTCTGAAAAGCAGGGGAGCAGGAGCAAGGAGAGGAGCTCTATTGACTTGTGCTGATGAGACACATGGAAAAAAACCTCAACTAACGTGGATAAAACATGAGTGGTTTTCATGTGGGGTTTTTTTGGTTTTAAGTTTAAGCTTCATTTCTAAAAGTGAAGCTCTATCAAAAAGTGAAGCACAGTTCTAACAGTGTTTGGAAGTCCAGACCAACTAACTGAGTAAATGTGCCTTACTTTCTTGTATATAGGATATGTATGTAGGTATGTAAGAAAGAAGAAATGCTTAAAAGCTTTCCTGTGGGATAAGGGACATGTTCTTAGCAAGACTTGTACTTTTCCAAGAGGCAAAATAAGGGAAAAAACAGAGCAGAGCTGAGAACATTAGTGAGAGGGGCTAGTAGAGTAAGATCATCAGCTAACAAAAGCATTTCATGTCACTTAGTCCCCTCAACCTAAATCAGACTTATTACCCACTGAGATTTAAAATCATGGTATGTAATTGGGGATTACTGGAGGATGAGGAAAGCAATATGTTGGTCTCACAGACACGTGCCTAGATGAACACACTTTAGATGAACACCTATGCATCAGGAAAGAGTGATTGTAACCTCCTTTATCTTGATTGTAGCCTTATTTATCTATCTCAAGTTTTCTCTTCTCCCTTAAACATAAATATCATTTCTGACCATTTCATTCGTGTTAGTGAGCAGGGGAAATCAGAATGCTGAGCACTAGAAAATTATGTTCTCCAATGAGGAAAGTTAAATCAATTTATGATAAATGAGGTGGAAAGCTTTGATCTAGTATTTTTTGTAGAGAGTCCCTTAAATGGAACATGACATTCGTTGCTACTGGTCAACACCTGGCAGAGAAGTTACAACAGTTTAAAAACTAATAAAAAATAAACTATGCTGCACCAATCAGGTCAGGGCTGAACGTGTGACATTTGAACACAATACAAATTTTTGTTTCCTTATAATGCAAAGTGTTGCACTAATTCCTAGTGAAGACAATGGAAAATAACAGTCTGGTCACAATGTTATAATGGCAAGAGATAAAATATTTTAATACCTGATTTGATAGTTACAAATCATTCCTTCTACTCTGTCCACAAGATGTTAGGAACTCAGATTAATTTTCAGTCATCTATAAAGAAATTCCCAATGTTATTATTTGCACTGCTTACTAGTGGAGGTCTTGGTGGCAGCTTAATAGATATTATATGTTGGAAAATATCTACCTGAGAACTTAGAATTTAATTAGAACTAATAATGGTAATCAATTGGCATTTCCCTTTCAAATGACTCATTTTGATGACATAAAATCTGAAAAATTTGACAGTACTTAAATTTGTACAACAGGCCAAGTAAGCATAGTGGGCATCAGGAGCTGCTGCACACAGTCAATATAATTTCTAGGCAAATACAGAAAATTCTACTGAGAAGTAATATGCAGGCAGAAAAAAGACATGCCTGTAGAATGTGACATGTAATATGCTTTGTCTTTGACTCCTGAACTGTGCATTTAATTTCTTACCCTGAATGCAGTCTAGTACACAAAGTCATTACATGAATTCCAAATAATTGTGGAGTTTTTAAATTAAGTGTGACATAACAGCTGTGTACTACTGTTTTGGGTCTTCCATATCTGCTTCATTACAGCTGTTTTCCATGCTATGGATGCAGACTAGTCAGTATTTAGATCTATGTTAAAAAAACCACATCTCTTCTGAGACCTAATTTTTATTAAGACTTTATTAAGTGTTCTCCTTCATTCTTACAGTACAAATGCTTGTCCTCAGGTGAAAAAAATGTTTTCTTCAAGTTAATAAGGACTTATTTTAAAAGTTGGCAATTGTATTTTCTTCTAGTTGTTGTTATTAGTATTATATAATAGAAATAATAATAATCTTACCTCCAAAATCTAGCTGAGGCATCGTATTAGTTTTGACATGTACTACAGATTTGTTAATAAAAAGCAAATAAATGAGTATCAAGTAAAAACAATAGTTTACCTTTTGCTATGTGTCTTAATAAAACCTAATATACAGTCAATTGCCCGCTGATAAACAAGAAGATAAACATTCAATTCTGAGGTTACCATATATTTTTATGGCAAACATGTATGTAAAGTGTACACTAATTACTTTTCAGTTATGTTCTTGCTTTGTATATTTTGTACTCTGCAGTGCAATTGTATCTGGATAAAGACATCTTTAAAGTTATGCCTTGACAATTTCTTTGTCAACGTATTGTCTGGAGAAGTATTCCAGAATGCCAGTCTAGTACATAAGTACACTTGTAGTCTAGGCAGGCACTGTTCAACACAGGCTGTAAATTATCCTGAGGACCAGAAGGTTTGCAGAAAGACATGGAATGTATCTACCTCTATGTAAGACTGAATACAACAGATGTTGGTTTTGATACTGGCTTGTTAGGGATTGCAATGAAGAGACATTGATGTCCATTTCTTTTTTACCTAAAATGTTCAGGAAGATAATTTTGGTTGGCATTCTCCAGGAAAGGAGGTGAACACCTATTTTTTACTTTCAAGGAATTGCTTTCAAGGGAAAAAGCAAATTATGCTAACACTTGCATACAAAGTTTAACTGGCTGTCAAAAAAGTAAACTCAACATAAAGACTGGAATTATCTTTTATCAGTTTTCATTTTAACCAATTTTCTTCATCTTTTTAATAAAAAAATCAAAGCCAAAAATATATGGCTTACTATTTCTCTTTCCTCCTTTCCTTTGGCACTCATTTTTTAGTGTTTTTTCCCCTTTACTGATAGTATGGGTTATAACTAGAAGAGAAGAATAAGTTAGATGAGAATGGAAATGGAAGAAACATAAAAGGAGGACAATTCTTAATTTGTTGTAATGAGTTTTGGCTTAGTGTGTAAGGTCTCTATACAATGAAAATTTCAAGCAGCTGCCATACAACCTCTGCAACAGCTCCTAATATACTTAAGGGTCAATGTATTTTCATATCATAAACTTATTGCTAACCTAATGTTGATTTGCTATTTGATTAGATTTGAAAATCTAATATGATTCCAACCCATAGTTGGAAATCAACGCCCATGTATCTCATGACATGAATAACAAGAAACTTACTGAGGTAGTATTTGAAAGTTAACTAGATCATTTCAGTAGAAACAAGCCAGCAGACTGAAGGAATCTTTTCTTTGGTCCGATACAGGGAAACAGCAAGAGACAGCTGGAGGCAGTAATTGCTTTCACCACTTCAACTACATCTGGAAGAAATGGGAATGCTGAAGTAGTAAGAAGACCCAAATAGCAAAGAAGGCTTTTCTAGCACAAATTGTGTCTGGTGATACGTTCCTTCTGAGTATTACTCCTCATGTCATACTACACTGGTAACAGGACCCAGGTTAATGATTCGTGATAACTATTTGGTGTTAGTGGCAAGTAGCACTCAAGTTACCTTTTGGAAATATGGAATAAGTCTAAATGGTATATAGTAATTTACTTGAAATGACCATTTTCTTTCAATTAGAGGTGATCATAGAAATCAACAAACAGAAAGTCTTGGAAATGGGAGTGCAGGCTGTATTAAAGGAATTTATGTGTCAATATGGAATTTGGATGACAGTTATGTTTTCAGCATAGGGTATGGTGATTTTTATATACTAATATAATAAAGAAGTTACCAGTGAAAGCTCAGGCTGATTAAAGAAGGTGACTTGCTTCATCAGCTTTAGCTTATACCCATTTGCATAATAGGTCATGCTGTGAATGAGTGTTCAAAGTGTTTGTTGTAAGACTGTAAATTCTTACAGAAGCAGCTTTTTGCCAACCAAACAGGACCAGTGTTTCCTTTTCTTAGAAAAAGTTCCTAAAACCTCTGTGCGCCTTTTTCTCCTGTGGTTAGGCATACCGTGCATATTCAGACAATACAAAACCAGAAATTCAATGTCCCTGTGCAGAGTTTGTTCAAAATACTCTAAATAACATAATTTTGAGACGTTACAGTTCCTGTTGGGAATTACAAAGTCATTGTAACTCCCTGCAGGTGTCAGACAATTCTAGGTTTAAAATGCCTGTGACTACATTTTTCTATCAATCTGAAAGACTGAGTCATTCGTCTGTGTTTGTGACACTAGCATATGGCTCAGACTGATTCGAGATGAATCTGAGACCACTCGCACTCAAGTATTTAGCCAATACAAATTACTGCTCTTCAGCTTTTACCTGTTAATGAGGTCTCCTCCTTGCAGAGCAGGTTAGCAAAATTAGGTTTTATCCCTAAGCCTATCTGACACAGATGGCATCAGCACAGGGGGTGCATGAACCTGGAACTCACTTGTCTTGAGGCAGCATACATTGGAGGGAAAAAAAAAGGAGGGTGAGGAGCACTATATGAAGATAAATGTATATTTTGTTTGTGTGACATATCAGAGAACTGCTGAGAAGCAACTGCAATTGTACTATGGTTTGGATAAAATGTTTTGTAAGCAACTGTATTTTTCAGTAGGGGAAGTTATTCTGCATTTTGAGAGGGGAAAACATGCTTTTTGTAGAGCACATCATTTGGGTGTCATCAATATTTTTGTAACTGATTTCTTACTAATTAATTTTGGCCTTCTGTGGAATGATTGGGTGCTTGTCTGTTCCCTCTTACTAATAATTAAAGTGGTGTTTATATCAGGAAATCCTGTTGCTACATGTTTTTAGTACTGGTGCATTGTGTCTGTGCCATGAGGAGAGAAGTCTGAGGCAAACAGTCTTTAAGTGTTCATATAAAAGGGAGTAAAAACAGATGTCTGGACAGAATATCACAAGTGCTAATAAACAGGCAGTAGCAACCACAGCATAAACACATTCTGTCTGCTGTTTAGTGTCTTCTGTTGGGGGCAGGCATTGAGAAAGTGAAGGACACTGAAGAAGAGGGTTTAAACGGGAAATGAAGAATGTAAAAGAAAGAAATAAAGTACATCCTTTTTACACCTTCATTGATAGAAAGAATTTGCTGTTGTTTAGTATCAGCTGCATTACTTTTCTTCATTATCCTGCTAAGACCATTGTTTACTTTGTATTGGCTGTCCCCCATTAAATACATCTTGTAGCGTCTTAATCTGAGCTAAGAACTGCCTCAGCAGCCAAAAACCTGGGGAGTAATACGAGTATTTAAGGGAAGATGATATTGCTGGCTCTTGTACAAAATTCTGAATCACACATATGACACAAAATAAGATCAAGCTTGATATGTGTATGTGTGGAGACACAGATAGGAAATACAGTGCAGGGTGCATAGTAAACTTGCAATCAAATTTCACCTTAGTTTATAATTTCAAAAGCAAATATGTTTTTCAAAGCAGGAGGAAATGAAAAGCAATGATGTTAACATTTTCCTGTGAAGAATGAAGGTGAAGAGCAGCCCTATTCATCTTAATGGTTAAGAAGTAGCTGATACTGAGAGGAACATTTGTGCCGTAATAATACTGTAATGTGACAAATATTAGTATTATCTGTTTAATGTTTGGTTTCTGGTAGTCCTTCTCTTAACACATCATTGATTTTTTTTTTTTTTATTTCATTTTATTATTTGGTTTCTGTGAGCTTGTAGAGCTTCATGATGTTCTTTACCAACACAATTTTTTTTTTCTCTTTCTCTTTCTCTTTCTCTTTCTCTTTCTCTTTCTCTTTCTCTTTCTCTTTCTCTTTCTCTTTCTCTTTCTCTTTCTCTTTCTCTTTCTCTTTCTCTTTCTCTTTCTCTTTCTTTTTTTCACTTGTTTCTTTCTCTTCCTGGAGAAGACAGCATGATACTCTCAAAAACTAGCTTTATAAGATTGAATTAATAAACTGAAATATGCAGTGCTGATGCCTTTCTGCTTTCTGGTATACGCAGCTCAGTGGTCCTAGTTTTGCAGGAAACAAGCTTTAGATTGAGAGTGCTCCCCTAAGCTGTGTTTTATACATTGTCTGATGTTTTACAGAAGAAATCTTCTCTGGGATCTGAGGTGCATCTAGGGAGCACCACAGTGTTGTCTGGTCTGTCTTGTGTCCATGACAGGAATGCTTTGGTGCTTCTGTCTACTGCCCATGTAAGCTCCGTGAAATGTTGCACTGCTGTTTTCTGCAGGTCAGCCTTCCTTGGTACTGAACAATGTTCATTGCACAACTGGCTTGACTCCGGGAAGGTAGAGAAGTTTAAAAAAACCCCTTGCCCCAGTTCAAAGTGATGGTGCAGTGCCCTGAGGGGTCTCTGAGAGGAGAGGCATCAGTCTTGGAGCCATGTGAGCAGCAGGACAGTGACTGCTGCAGCTGGGTGGGTGCCTACCTCAGCACTTGTCAGCATGGATAGATGGGAAGGATCCCACAACATGGGCAGGTCCTTCTCTAAAGATCTCTAATGCAACTCATTGACCTGAGAAATGCATTTAAAACATGTGTTGCCAGTCTAACCTAATGGCTACATTACTACTTCGCAGCTCTGAGGCTAATAACACAAGTCTTCTGGAAACCTCAGGCTCTTCTCCCCCTTACCGCATGACTTTTACAGCAGGAAACTAATTTCTAGCAACACAATAACATAAAGATGAAAGAAGTGATATGAAGTGAAAGAAGCAAATAACAGTGCTTTGGGGTTTTTGTTTTGGAAGGGAGCTTTTAGTTCTAGAAGGGGTTTTCTCCAGTTCATGAATAGGAAGAAATGAGAAGAGAATTCTTTGTAATTAAGATAGAATTCTTGAAGGCTTTTATTTATGCTATTAAATTATCTGTTTCAAGTAGGGATATGTAAATCTAGCTTTGTATCTATATATAAATCTACCTATAAAATTATTATTATTATATATAAATCTACCCTTAATAAATTAATTTCATTTGGTGGTTCCTCTCACAAAATACATCTGAAGCATGTTAAAATGTTTTATTTCCATGGTTTAAAGGGCTACAAACTGGAAAAAAATGTTTTAACTTTAATACAGAAGTTATGACAGAACTGTATATAAACTTAAGAAAAAAGAAAGGAGGAAAATAAGTAGCATTTATACAAATTATTCACTGACCTTGGAAGATTGCCAAGGAGGTCCCTGAAGTATGCTTTAGTACAAGGTTTAGAATTTTAACGAGCATGTTAGTATCATGAATTCTAATAGTGGTTTCGATTTAATAACGAAAGGTAGTATGTATTACATGTTTTGAACAGACATTGTTTACCAATTTTATCAAATAATGAATTTTATTTGTCACAAACTAATTGCTGTGAGAGGCCTTAATTCCACAAAAAAGCTGTTTTGGAAAGAAGGCCTTTTTAGGGAGTTTGCATTCCGAGCTGATTCCTGCTCTTGCACTGAGACTTGCTATTTTTGTCAGAATAAGAGCATCATCATGAGACTGATCTGGTTTAAAAAAATATTTAGTTTTATTTAATTTTATTTAATTTTTCTGCAGCAGTAAACATAGACCAGTTCAGTAATCCCGTTCATATCAAAGTCCTAATAAGAGTGATGTTACATTGGCTGCAACTGCACGGCTATAAAATTACTGTCTCATAAAATTGCCTTAGGCTACAGATAGTTATATTATATTAAGAAAACAAACAAACAAACAAACAAAAAAAGAAAACAAAACACCACAGGACTTTGCATACTTCTAAAAATTTATTGGTTTCCATTTTTTTTAAGTCAACAATTTTTTTAACCTGTAGGACTGTAGTGTTTCTGCATAATAAAGCTTCCATTTCCTCTCCCCCACCGTATGATGATTACTTAGACTGAAGAGGCATTGAGTGAAGAAGTGACTGAAACCAGTCCGTCATTTAATGAACAAATTACACCTTTGAGTTTTGTATTATGAATTGCAGGGTTTTAATTAAAAATATATATAAAGAGAGTATAAAATTTAGGCTCCTGAACAAAAATACCTTGTAAAGTCAAGCATTTGAATGCTGAAGGCATAAAAAACTTATTGGACAGGACACATTCTGAGACTGTCGAAAAGAAAATTAATAAGCTTCAAAACCAGTCAACTGCTTGGCAGCACAACAGGTCTGCAACATGAGTCTCAAATATGACACATTCATAGGGAAAATTCTGATAAAATATTGCTTAATGTTAACCAGGAGAAAATAAAAAATTTACCCAAGAAATCTGAAACAGCATAACTAATAAGTAAATGGAGTAATGAATTTTTCTGAGCAGTTTGTCAGTATGGATGAGATTCAGAAGCGAACCTAAACAAAACCTAGCAAGTAAGAACTTCTGTAAACTTACATTTTCATCCAGCTTTCTTGGGTCACAGTTTACCTGTTTCCTCATTAAATTCATTTTCATCACATATGTCATGTGCTAGTTATTTCAGGCAGTTCTTGACTGATGTTATTTATATCCTAGCAGAAAGGAAAAGCATCTAGAATAAACATTGCATGGAAAAAAAATCTTTTGTAAAAGTATCTCTACAATTCATTTAGTTTCTAACTCTGTGGCTTACAGGAGTATTGTGCTTTAACCTACAATTGCTTTCTGCCTAGGTCTCCTATTATACCCACCTTGCTTCTTTGCTGCTGCTCAGGAAATAAAAGCTGCTTTCAGTACTTCATTTAAGCATTTAAACTTGCAGCATTCTAAGTCAATGACTATTTTAAAAGACAGTACCAAGATCAGGGGAAGGCTTATAAATATCTGCTTTAAAAAACAAAGTTAGAATGGCCCTTTAGACACTGATTTCCTTGAACAGTATTAATAATAAGACACTGTAGATTCTTCTTAAACTTTGAATGAAATCATTTTACCTTTGGTCCACAGTAAGGATGCTTGAAAGAAATTAAAAACTATCCAACAAAATAAGTCCCCAACTTTTGGACAGTTCCTTTTTCAGTGGCTCTTGAAAATTTATAGAATTTAAAAAGTCTCAACAGTAAGTAGGTCTTGAGTTGAATTACCTCACTTCTGCGAGTTGCCAGTGTGTGTCAGTGGGCCATGCAGGAATGTGATTTGCAAGGAGCAGAGGGGACAGAAGATCCACATGTTGAATGTGAATATGGTTCTGCAGTGGTATTGCCTGTAGTCAGCTCTAAAGAAGATGAACTTTTGTGCGACAGCTCTGTCCATCCTGAAAATAATTACTGGATTCTAAAAGAATAAGATGTTGCCTCATTTATATGTACATTAGTGATATTACATTATACCTCCTTTTTCTTTAAAATTTGAGTACTTTTTGATTCTCCAAACTTAGTTGTAACAAATTAATCAGAAATACGTGACAATAATTATATTGTAGAACAGCAGTTACACTAACAAATTTTTTTGTATATTTCCTTCTTTTCTAGGAGGAGGAAGGAAAGTGAGAAATATTAAGGTTACAGTATTAAATTACATGTCATTCAGTAGCTCACTAGATGCATGAAACAGCCTTTCACTGCTCACATTGATCTTTAGCTTGCTTGTGTTAGTGAGTAGTGCATCTGACTACTATCATGCAGTTATTGATACAAATAAATATAATTCAATGTCTGCTCAGTACCAATATGGTAAAATCAGGGCTAAGCAACAAAACTTAAATGAAGTGTTACTTGATGCAGTCACCACTCAAGCACATGAGTGTGGTTGCATGAGAATCCCCTTTCAAGAACAAATTACCTTCATAAATGGGGAGGGGAAAGCCTGTGTAAATGGGAGTATTTTCTTTTTATTCTCTTCCCTTAACAGGTTGAGAATGGCTGAGGATAGCTGCCAAACTGAGCTAGATGATCATTTGCAGCTGTAACTTAAAATAGCAATAGGAACCTTTAATTTACCTAGTCTTGTTTCACATCTAAATTTTTAGATTATTTTCTAAAAAAAGAGATTAATTTTCAGTAGTTGATTAAAAATGTCAAGGTTTGCTTATTTACTGCTAAATATAGTTTCTACAGCAGATATGCCTTACTCTCGAGAGCAATATTACAACTATATGGATTTATTTCAGTAATTATAGAACAGTGTATTCCAATTCTGAGTTTAAATTTTCTTGTGTCAGATGTTTATTTACTAGGCAATTAATGTGTCTCTCATCATTTGGCTAGAAATTGAAATTATTGTTAAAATGTGGTTGCCAACAACTAAGAACTGTCACATATGCTATTGCATGCTCAAAATAAAAACCATTACATGAGCTCTTCTTTTATCATTGTAAAGTTTGTCATCAGAAGTTACCTAGGAATAATTCCTTTGGTTCTGTATAGATAATAATAGTTTATTTGTCAATACAGACACTGCCAATGATGCTGCTGTTTTATAATTATTTTTTTTTCCGCAACTCTTCATTCCCTCATGGTTTAAAATATTTCTGCCTTTTCTCTTGAAACAAAGCTAGATGATGTTTTCTGTCCATGGAAGTTGCTGTGTGGTTGGGAAACACTGAGATTTAATGACTTTAGGTATTACCCATTCTGGAAGACTGCCACACACTTCTGAGAGCATGTGCTATGTGGACTGATGCATGACTGAGTGCTATGAGTCTCAGCACATTGAGTCCGCGACCTAAGAAAACTGTCTTACTCAGAGGCCACTCAGCCCTTCATAAACGTCGATTTGGTATGCTGTAAAGCCCACATAACACCTTCAGTAGGAACATATGAATAAAAGCAATGCTATTATATTAGTCTTTAATGATTATAATTACTATATCTGCCTTTAAGTTGAATGTCTTGATCAAGCCTTTACAGTACATTTTTTTATATAGTTACAGACTGGTTAATTAGGTGGTGACTGTTACATGCAGTATGATGTAATAACTTATGTTGTAGAATATTTTATTTTAAATAATATATTAAATAAAATTATTTATTAATATCCTTTTAGTTAGCCATGCATTTAGTTAACATACCTTCTTTCTCTGGAAAGTGTCAACTTTTCCAACGGGTAGTTATTTTGCCACTGCTTTCCAAATGGCCATTTTGAGGCATGTGGTTATCTGCTTATTAATCTTAAGTGTATGTGCATTGAAATTAATGTTCACACGTAGGTTTCAGCTTAGTTTTTCAGTGGCTTTGTATGTTCTTATTTTTAACCGTAACTTATCTCGTACACAAATTCCTTTTCAGTGCATAAGAAAACCAAAGGAAGCCAGTGGGTGTAATGTTCCTTCAAACACAACTTATAATTACACTCAAGTGATCTGAGATAGTAAAGAATTTTCATATTCTGCACTTGTTTGGAGGGCACCTGCTTCTCTCCCTTGTCTTTCTGGTGCGGACTCAGCAGGTAAAAATAATCCAATATATATATATTAGCAAAAGTGCTGCTGGCTTTTAAGAAATACCCTATGTCTGAGGTAAAGTTTCAAAGCACAGGATGTTATCTACAGTTTCAGAACTTTTAATCCAGGGTCTTTGTTACCACTTGGCAGCCACTGTAGGGCCAGACAGATAGATTCTGTCTTCCCCTGTTGTCTTTAGCCACGTGCTTCCCAAAATTTCAGCGTAATGTCAGTGGGAGGCCCCTAGCCTGAAAGATCAATTCTTATTTCCTAGCATGGAAGAAAAGCACTGACACTTGTCTGCAGCCGTCTGCCCAAATTCCCTGCATGTGTGTCATCTTTAAGCCACTCAGGAGCTTTCTACACCACAAATACTGCCCAGCAGTCACATCTGCCTTGTTTTTCCTCTTTTATGCTGTGGAGAAGCATGAAGGAACTATACAAAATGGAAAACTATTTCATAGCATTTTTAACAGAACTATGCACAGACAGTTGCAACTGTATTGCTGTATTGTCTCCATTTAACTGCCTTTCAGATTTGTTGCTTTAATGCTTCTCTATGCATAGGCAATGCACTTCCTTGATTTGTTATTGAAGAAACAAAACTTCCACTAAAAAATCAGTGAAAAAACAATCCTGATGATACTAAAAAAAAAAAAAAAGCAAACCTTCTTTGTTTTATTTCTGTCTTCTCTCTCTGAAAGATTCCAGATGCTGCTGATAAATGGTGAGTCTTAATTCAGCTCAAAGTGTTCTTATCAGTTTCTTTAGCTACATTTTCTATTCACTTCAGTTTTAAATACATTTAAATGGTTGTAGTATTGGGCTGGAAAACTGAAGGTTCCATTCCTTACCAATATGGTAAGGACACGGAGATGCAAACTGAGAATACCTGCTCCAATGACTTAAGGGCATGGATGCTACAATCTTTTACACTTGCATAGAACTGTACTGGCAGTACCGTTCAGGTGGAAATAAGTAATACCATCTTTAGTAGTAAAATTCAAAAAATATTGCAACTTTTGGAGAATGGAACCTCTGTTTAACTTCCCCCCCCCCCTTTCCTTTATGATCTGATATCGCTTAGCAATTTAGATAGTCTAGGTTTAGTCTGTCAGGTATCTTTACATTGTGTTTCAGCTCTGTCTTTGTTCCATTAAATCTTGCTCATTTAGTCTGCAACTAATCTAGACTTTTTACTAAGGTGTAACTGTAATTCGTATTATCTGAGTTCCAAGAGGACAGTGCAGTTAAGAATAATTAGAAGTACAGTGATAGGGTTAATTAAAAATATACAGAATTTATTACTAGACAGCGGGCCTTTCAGGGAAGATATTTTCAGTATTTGTCTATCCTGATTTTGGCTAAGACAGAGTTATTTTTCTTCTCAGTAGCTAGTACAGTGCTGTGGTTTGGATCTGGAATAAGAAAAATATTGATAACACACGGACGTTTTAGTTGTTGCTAAGTAGTGCTTACCTTAAATCCAGGCGTTTTTTCCCATGCTCTGCCAGCGAGCAGTTGCACAAGGAGCTGGGAGGAAGCAGAGCCAGGACAGCTGACCTGAACTAACCAAAGGGATATTCAAAACCACAGAATGTCATGCTGAATATGTAAACTGAGAGGAGTTGGCTGAGCCCTGCTGATAGCTGTTTGGAGACTGGCTGGGCATCACTCAGTGGGTGGTGAGCAATTGTATTGTGTATCACTAGGGTTTTTGGGGATTTTTTTTTCCCCCTTTGGGTTTTAGTCCTATCTTTTTCCCACTCTTTTTAATTACAGTTATTGTTGCTATTATTATCATATTTTATTTTATTTCAATTATTAAATTGTTCTTACCTCAGCCCACGAGCTTTAGCTTTTTCTCCAATTCTCCTCCCCAACCTGCTCGATGGAGGCAGGATGTGAGCAAGCAGCTGCATGGTACTTAGCTGGCCACTGGGATTAAACCATGACATTTCCATTCAAAGAAAATTACTTTTTAGTTGGAGTATAAAGTAAATTTTGTGATATGGAAAAGAGACAGTGTGAGAATATATATGGTGGCAACAAAGTCTCCTGAAATAATGAGACATTTCAAATAGATGGAAATTTCTGACTAAATGAACCATTAAGAAAAATGCAACTTAGCTACTGATCAACATATATTTTGTGCAAGTTTGAATTAATTGGTAGCTTTTGCTGAACTTCAGGTACTGGCAGCTCTTAGGTAGCAGTTCTCCACCACACTTTGATGTAAGTCGGAGAGGTAGAAGCTAAAGAATTCTCATGGTTAACTGCAGTTTGTTCAAACAAAGGAGTTATCTGGAAATTTGACATGCTTATTTCATGGCTATATCTACATAGGTTCTGATATTTTGTGCACTGTAAGATGGCTTTTGTTGATCTTCAAGCTACTGGGAATTTTAGTACCAAGACATCTCCAGCATCAGGCTGCGTTTTACCTGATGATGACAAAGCTGAGGCCACAAAAGTTTTAGGGTTTTATGTTCAAGGGTCACTAACACTTTGCAATGACTCAAGGAAAACTATTCCTGAATACCTGTCAGCGTGGATGTTCTTATTACGTATTTGTAACACACATTGAAGTGTATTATAGAGACACCTGAGCAGACTGTGAAAGGCATTCACTGTGGCAGCACTCTCTATGAATAATATCTTTAAGATGATATGCCTTACTAAATGGGAATGAGTCTTTTCATTTTCTGAATAAACAATGTACATTGCTTAAATTAATAGACATAAAGCATTTTGTCTAGGGAGTTAACTAGCAGTAGATTTTTCTTTAAAACTTACACAGTATCTTAAGCTGAAGTGTGAACAAGATTTTAAATGTAATGGTGGTGGGAATACTAGTTTATATTCTGTGTTCATAGGCATGAGTAGGAGATGTTATCATGTGATGTCAGGTAATAAACTATTTTTACCTTTCAAACAGTAAGAATTCCTAGCCACATGAGGTGGAATGGGAAATACATGTTTTCCTATTTAGAACATTTATTCTTAAAACTTTTTCATGTATCCCAAATCAAACACAACAGTAACCACATGACTGTAAAATAAAACGTCTTCTATATTCCTTTGACAGGTATAACCGTTACCCAGGAATACTGTTTTAGGATGGTATTATTTAGTGTGACAGAATAAAATTTTTGGGTATGCCTGCTTTTACATGACAAGTGAAAACTAAGAATATAATTACTTATCTGGAGACTGATTTAATAAAAATTAATTGTTTCACTTGAGTGAAAAAATCATTTAACTTGTCTAACTCAGCCCTAGGGAAGGTACTTTTTCTATTTAGTTTTTTGTCCATGCTTTTTCTTTTTAAACAAACAGAATTTTTAAATATTATAGATTTTTAGCTTTATTTTTTTGGAAATTATGGAAAAGTTAGTATATTATATTCTGCATATTTTTACCATAAAAGCCAAAATTTGCACTTCAATTTTTCTTAAAAAAAAAAAAAAAAAGTAAAAAAGAAAAAAGCATTTGGGTAATTGGGTTGTAAAACAGAAGACAGGTTTCTCAAATTATTGGAAATTTTTACCATGGGATGTCTTGAGCAAGACTTTTAAAAATCACATCTGAAAATGCAGTTGAACGCTATTTCAAATGAAAGTTCTGGAGTGAGAAAATCCTAGTGTTTTTCTTAAGTGTCCACTGCAATCTTAAAATCCTTAGTATCATAGTAGTTAGGGAGTGGAAAAAAATTAAGTGATTTTTGTTCTATTTCTAGCAGTGCATAATTAAAAGATTTTTTTAATATAAAAATAAATCCTTAAGAAGGATCATAAAAGTGGAAAGTTACAATAACATCTACATGCTAGTCTGTCTAGACTATCATACAGTTTAACAGGGCACAATTTAGCATCTGTCATCAGTAACACTAATGACCCAAGGACATTATAAATATTCTTAGACTTTCTATGATTATCTGGTGACTTATTGCTCTTGCAGACTTTCAGCTCTACAAGGCTAATTGCAGTCAGAATTTAGAGTTAGTTAGGTTTGCTTGAACAGTTTTTAAATACAAAGCTCAGAGAAAATAAATTTCCCAATTAGGTTATCTGTCTAACTTGTCAGAAGAAGTGAGTGTCATTTACATGACAATTAGTTCAATAACTTAGATCCTGCCTGAATATAATAATTTCTAATTTATTCCAAAGTGTCTCTAACCGGACATCCAACATTAGTTTAATATTATAAATAATAATAGTAATAATAAACCCCAAATAACAGTCCTACATATAATTATGTGATAAAAATGAATTAAATTGCACTAAAGGTAGTAGTCAAAAGTACTTTGAGAAAAGACTCTGAGGTTAACCATTTGCTCACACAAAGGTAATATACTTGTTGACCATAACCCTGAAATGTGAATCGGGACTTTTTATCAGATTTGCTGTGTAACCATATGAAGATAATAAATAAAACCAACACAATGTGCTCTGTTGTGTAAATTAACAACTGTATTGAGTGCTACTCTAATAAAGTAATTTTGAGAATTTATTTTTTATTTAAAAATTCGAAGTAAGATGTGCCATGCTTTTTTGTTTGGTTGGTTGGTTTGTTTTGTTAAGATTTTTTGCTGTTTTTAACTAGACAGTAACAACTACTTTTTTGATCACAAAAACCCACTTCTTTGTCACAAATGAATAGAAGAAGTATGTCTGTTGCCTTTAGGGAAATATTGTCTTCTGTTAAGTTAATTCAGAAGAGGAAAAATAATTTTGGTTTACTTCTGCAGTAACACACAACTAAAGTCAGAACCATGTCAAATATTTTGTGCTGCCTTAGTCGTACCAGAGCAAGTCTCCTTACACCTTTTTGTTCACGACATAAAAATGATTGACAATGTGACAATGGACAAAAGGGGAAAAATGTATTTGTCTGAGGAATATTAAAATGTTATTAAGCAAATACTTTGTTACCTCTAAGCTGCTTTTGAAAAAATCTCTTATCACTCAGAGCACTGAGACAGTAAAAAACATATCAATTCACCAATGAAGGCAACTATGTGGGATCCAAAGCTTCTTTCACACTGACCAATGACACAGTCAATAAAGATGATAAAGTGAGAAAGGGATAAAGCATTTTTCTATTTGACTGTCAACAAATATGATGTCCTTGAAGTTATTTTTAAAAGACTCTGTCTCTACTACCTATTGAGTAGATCTATAAAAAAAAGGATAAAAAGATGGAGTCTATAAGAGAGGAAGTTAATTCTTTCTTAAGGCAGGTTAAAGCATTTTTGACCACTTTCTATGTCAGTTCTTATGAAAACATTCAATATTTTGAAATAAGTTTAACAAAGCAGTTTTACAGGCAGTATACTAAATAGAAGAGTTGAAGAGAAAATGGTTTATGTCAGCTGATAATGGGGTGCAAAGCTCTCTCATTTAACCTTTCGGACTCAGATCTGGGTGAAGCCAGGACCAATGAACTAGATGCAAGTTAATCTCATTTTACCACCATAGAAGCCTGTAAAGGTATTGGCATAGCAACCTAGACCAGTACCTTTCTTTCTGCCTGGACTAACGAACCACAGAGGTCTAAACCTGGGAGAATCAAGATCAGTTCCTACTTTACTCAAATGCAGAAGAGAAAATAAAGCCACTTGCAGGCTGGTAGCTAGGGAGGAAAAGCAGCCCAAGAGACAGGACGAACGAGTTAACTTCTGGAATTGACCTGCCATCTTGCAGTGAAAAAATGCCACTGGAGCCTTTCATTTATCCATGAGACATGTGGATTGGAGATGGTCCAACATCTTGCTTTACTGTTTGCTGCATCAATTGACCATTTAATTGGAAGCCTAAAAAAGACTTGCTGGCCCTAGGTCTCATATTTATGCTGCACATTTTGAAGGGACCTAATTTTGGAACTGAAAGAGGAAATGTGAGAAGCAGAGCTTGAAGCCTCAGTCTTGAGGTTGAGATGCTTTCCATAGCACATTGTCAAAAGGCAAGAATGAAAGACAGGATGTTAAAAAGAACTGATGTTTTTGAAATTTGTCTGAGAAAAATCAAATGCATTTTCAAACTGAAATTTGCTTTTCTATAGTCTTTGGATGCTTCCCCCACCAACCTGAGAGAAAATTTGATCTGTCAGGTTTTGGGACCCTGCCATCACCTTGTCCAGTGTAGTCTGGAGGAGGTTGTTACGTTAAGAGAGAGATGCATAAAATTGATCTAATTTTGATGATCTAGCACATGACTGCTACTTTTAGAAAACCTTTCAAAAATATACCCATAAACTGTTATAACACAGAACTCCGTCAAGTACATGAGTGTGGTGACAGCTAATGAAAATATAGTCAATAATAAAATCATGGGATCATACCTGCTTATTTTTCATCTTTCTCCTGTGTCAACAAAGCAACTACAGAGTCTTCACTCAGTTTCCTGTGTACATATTGAATGTACATCTTCAAAGCTTTGAAATATATTCTTAAAAAGATAGTGTGCTAAACTAAAAGGTAGGTTTTGAAAAGCATTTTGAGATAGCAAATAAAGTACTTTAAATATGAAAAGTATAGTGAAGAAAATAATTTCCACTGGGATCTGTAAAATCTTTGAAGAAAAGAGGGATAATAGATAGGTTTTCCATTTGATCACAAGATTAAAGTTTCTCAGAAAAAAAAAAAAGTTTTTTGTTTTCACTTAAGAACTCCACTGAGATGTTCCTTTCTGAGAGATAACTAACTCCTAAATGCTATCACGTAAGCTGCTTTAAATTCCTTCAGGAAAAATTATGATACATAGAAACTTTATTCCAAGGCACCATAATAATAGTTGTGCTTTGTGGCTTCTCACTTTATTATCTGCTCTGGATTAAACCTTGACTTGCTTTATTCTTCATTAAATCCTCAGTCATTCACGTATATTCATTAAATCTTTGTTAAATTTGTCTGAGTGTCCCAGGCACATACAATTTTCAGTAGGGTCTTAATGGTTATTGGCAGAGTTTGTGGGATATGAAAAGCCACAACCTTCAGAAAGATTGAAAGATATTATTACTTAATCATGGCATCATGATCAAATCATTCAATTTAGTAATAAGTTTGGTATTATCAATCCGTTCTACCCTGAGTTGTGCAGTAGGTTGAAGAAATCTGGGTGAGGGGTAAACCAAAGAAAATTCAAGTAGGGCATCAGAGTGAGTCCAGTGTGTTGAAAACAAGCCGCTGGACAAGACATGTAGGTATGCGGTCTCAGTGAATTTATATTGCTTGTTGAAAAAGCTCCATACAAGCAACTGCAGATATTTATCCTAGGAAGGTAGCAAGCATAAAGTTGTAACATGATTTTACAGCATGGTAGCTTAATTTGCAAAAGTTTCCCATGTAGACAAGGCCTCAGTAAGATTCTCCTATAGGCCTCACTCAAATGGGACGTGTCCCAAGATGAAAGGATTAACTTGAGGAAGTGCAGGTTGGATTTTTCCTTTGTCCTATGCAGAAAGTTTGTAGAATAGCTATTTTAATTATTCATACTTTTGTTTAAAAGTATGTGTGTCTATTCTTAGTTCTGTGTAGTTCTTATAAGTTCCTATAATGCATGTAACATACAGACAATCTGGAAATGGATGAATAGGTGAAATTTGCAACTGATGAACAGTGTACTCTTCTGAACCTACAGTATGTAGGGATCCAATACTGTTGTACAAGTTTCCTATGCCTGATATGCTTGCCTTTAAAATAAATTCAAAATACAAAAACAGTTATTCTAAAGAGTGGTGAAGAAGGATTCAAAATTATGAGTTAATTAATACTTTTGCTTTATAAAAAAATACGGAGATAATCAAATAGATCTTAGTTTCTCTAAGAAGTTTACTTTTGCCTGTATAATTTTCCCTTAACTGAAATATTTTTGATATAGCACTCAAAATTGATCACCAACATTCTTACAGGTGTCTTTATGAAAGTATTGAGCACAGAGGAACAGTCAGCAGGGTCACCATAACCGAGAAGAGTTGGTTGTTACTATTAGCATAGAAGGCAAAGAACACCCTATTGACTTAGAGCAGTTAATCAAACTAGTCTGTTGGCTGAAAGTGCTTGTTTCATAGTTTTATTTCTCATGCATATTGTACTCCAAACCTTTGTAGTCAAACTTAATTCTCAGTGTTTTATTATAGTTACATTTAATTCTAGTATGTTATTTTCTAGAAGAAAACAAGAGACAGTAGTTCAATTTTGTTTTGCTTTAAGATAGGACTGAATTGAATAATAAATTCAATAGAATGTAGTGTGTCAGTATTTTGAGTTTGTTTGTTTGTTTGTTTTTAAAATCAGCCTCAAGGTATGGGTTAAAAATTCTGTCAGCCCCCCTACTGACTTCTACAGTTAAAAAATAGAATTGCACCTAACAGCAAAGACTTAAGATTCCACAACATGTAACATTTTCTAGGCTACTCTTAACTAAGTCATTGTTTCTCACTTTAATCAAATTATTGCTACAAAGTCCACACAAATAAAAGGTGAAACTTTCAAATTTTAAAGAAATGAAGTACATTTGCTCAGATGTATCAGTGCCTAATATCTTTTGAAAATACTTATAAACAGTAAACATAAAATACAACTTTTCTTCTCACATAGGTCCACTATTGACTATTTCTGTGTGATTGACATACTGTTTCATTTTAGATTGTTATTAATTTTCCCTTTAGCAAGGCATCTCAGTGCCACTGAGTCAATTCCACAAAACTCCATTGATAGCTATATTGATGCAAATCATACAAATTCTCTGTCATTAAAAATTAGAATATTATTTACTAGGTTTCCATTAAGTTAAATACCTCCAAACACACTTGTCCTTTTTTTTATTTACTTCAGTCTACAAAGGCTGCAAGTATTCTGAATTTATTTTTCTTCCTATTCTTGTTTAAAAAATTCTGAGGTTTAGGCTAATCTCCAGGTTTCACTGGCAACTCTTTATGTGTTCCTTCACAGTATATATTTTCCTGACAGTCCTTCGGGTTTTCTCTACCACATTATTTTGTATGTGTATTTATTCCCCTTCCTTTCTACTGGCAGTCTCTTCATGTTTTAATCTTCTTACAATGCCAGCTTTTCCTTCTGTGAGGATTCCTATCTCTATAGACCCTATCTCTCCTAAAACTATTTCATATTCTTCACAAAACCAAAATCCCATTCCATTTATGCTGTGCCTCCAGCTAAATTTTCATTCTGATGTTTCACCATGTCTAATGCCAAAAAATGTACAAATGGTATCCTTAGTCCCGACATATCTCAGTGTTCATGTGTGAAACTGTCTGTGGTGATGTTACATTGGAGATCAGTCACTCCTCTCCCAGTCACCTTCATCAGTCTTACATAAAACACACTGTAATAGTGCTGGTGGCATGAAAGAAATGCTGCAAGCACACAAATAAGGCATTGGTTGTCTTTTGAACTTAGCTTTCTCTCACTCCTGTGAATCTCTTCAATCAAGAGAAATCTGAAATACACCAGAAAGGAAGTGCTGGGACACCACAGACCTTAAGGATGGTAATCTTGCCATTTAAAGGCAACTAAATAAGACGGCAAACCCTGTCCTGGACCTATACCAACCAACAAATTTGCATATACTTAATTGACCTGAGCTTCTGCAATCTCAGTAATAAAGAATGCCTCTTCATAATCAGGCAAGAGCAGAAAACAGAGAGAAGCACATATGGGGGCAACTGAACTAGGAGCTCACCCAGCAATAACCAGGAGGGGATGCAGGTAAGCAGCAGCAGTACTGGAAGAGGCTTGTGGGAAACCTACTATGCTGATTATTTAAGCTGCCAACATTTTCTCACAGTTTTGTTTGGGTGGATTTCTGCCTCCCTCCTCATGTCAATCTACCTGGAGCAGGTAAGGGGAGGGATGTAAAGCAAACCACATTTTCACAACTCTGTTTCTGTCAGCGTGTCTCTCTGTCTTTCTCACCCTGGCACAGCCAGGAAGATAATGGAAGAAAAGTATCTAACAGCAAAGAAAAGTTTGAAACAGCTGTCATCCAAATTTCACACACAATGACCCCTCCTTGCTTTTGCAATAGAAACGAAGCCAGGATACGTTGCACAGAATTTTATGATGTTTTTCACTGAGAAGTCACTGAAATATGTCAACAGTGTCTATACAGAGAAATACACAGTTCATTTATAGATTTAAGAGAGGTGAACTTTTACCTTTTCAGCCTTCACATTTTTTTATGTATATTGTTTTATTGGCATTGATCTGTTTGTTGACATGATCATGGAATGAACTTCAAGAAATTTGTTTCACACTCTTCTGGAAACTCACTGAAGAAATAGGCTTTGGCATCTTGAATTAGGTGAAATTACATTTCTTACAAAAAAATCTCATAATTTAGTTAACTTCTTATGTAAGGGAAGGAGGAACAAAAAATCCCCTAGCAGTTCGAAATGATGCTGTATTTCAATGAAGATGCATTTATAAGCTTTAGGTCAGCAGTTTCTAATTTATGGGTGAACTACCAGCCTACCTTTTATTTGTTTGATTTCAGGTTCATACTGGAACAAATTACTATTACTGTTGCTGATATTGCTATATATTTATTGGAATTTTTTAGGATACCATTGGTCACCAAACCGATTATGCTTCAAAAGAAGTTATGTAAGCTGCCTACAGCTGATAATGCTGCATAGGTAACATTACTATGATTTCATTAGTCAGTAGTTTGTGGACTAAAAGTAGAAATCACAAAGCAAAGCCTAAAGAGTAAGTTTTGAAGTGCTGTGCAGTAGTAAGCAGTCTTCAACTGTAGACGTTTGTTTGTGCATTTCAGTACAGGTCAGAAAGACCATGGGGAGAGTTCAGCTGCTGGTCCTGGAAACCTAAAAAGTCAGTAAGAGGAATGTACCACTGCCACAGCAAATTAAAATAGAAAGATATTCGCATGGCTTCACTAGCTGGGAAGACTTGCATAAAAAAGGTCTCTTGAGCAAATGCAGTCTACTAGGTGCTTCAGAAGAATTGTTTCTGAACTGAAGCTGACACAGTAAGATCGACTTTAAATGAAGAAATGAAGGAAGAAGTTTAATAAGAATCCTTCAATAAGCGATGGATGAACAAACTAAAAGAATGGAGCTTGACCTATTGATGAAAGATGTAACCAAATATAGAGGTCATAGAGATGCAAAGAAATGGCAGCTGCAATCTAACACAAGTGGGTATTGCTCAGGAAGACATGCTTTAAAGTTTGCAAAGCAGTATTGTAAAATACAGATTTTAAGGAAAGATCAAGGCATAGCTTCAATGCACATTCTTAGAGAGAAGTGCAAATAAGGTTCTGCTTAGATAATATGAAGATATTACTCTAGGCTTCTGAGATAAGAAGTGCATATGGATAGAGGTGTTAATTTAGAATAATAAACTGTACAGAGGGCTTGGTCATTATAAAGAGATTTTGATTTACTAGATACAGGCTGGAGAACAAATGTTACCTGACATTCATAATACCCAAAGAATGTTTCATCCCTCATTAATCAACTGGCCAACTGCAGTGGTATTTTATGTCTGATTCTGGTAAACATTGATGAATGCTGGAACACTAACAGATCTTAAGCAGTAATGAGATGATAGGGCTTATATGAAATGTAAAATAAATAAAAATTAACCAATGGATTAAGTTCTTAATTTTTCAAGCAAGAGGTTTAAATAAATAGAATGTTTATATGATTAAGACAGATGACGCTCTACTGACTACATTGAGTCAATCAGATAGGAGATGACTCCAATGTGGGAACTCTGTAGTGTCAGAAAAGTAGACTCTTCAGAGGTCTAAGCTTTGGTGTTTAGTGCTACAATATGAAGAATGTTATGAACAGTGAAATACAAAATGAAGGGTTTAGAAGAGCTTTCTTGAGAAACCATGCTTTTATGGTTGTCATGTAGCTCAAAATTTATACCACTTTCAAACATAAAAAAGAATGTTAAAAGATTTAAAAAGTAGGTTTTTAATGAGAAATGGGAAAATACTACCACATACAGGGCAAATACAGGTTTTCCAAAAACTCTACCACTAAACTATTCAACATCCACAATCTCCCTGTTAGTACAGAATGAAAACAAATAACTTTCTTTAGTTCTTCCAGGAAAGGAAGTTTATTTCAAAGATCTGATTCAGTGACATCCCTTTTGCAGTCCGTCTTTGAATAAATGCTCTTTGTCACTTAGAATGCTTTCCTGTTACCAAAATATTTTAGAAGTAGTGTTTACCTTCTCTTCCTCTTTTTTTGACTCCCTAGCAGGACAAGCCTGCTCATTGACTAGTTCATTGTTGTCTCACTCTCCAGTTTCCCTCTATGCACAATAATTTGAATTCATGAGGAAGTCAAGGTGAGAAGCTAGAATAATTTGTTGAATATAATTCTACAAAGATGCCTGAAAGGAGCAATATTAATTATTTGAGTGTGAATTAACTCTAAAGCACAATTACTTCTGTTTGCCTCTGTACTTTCAAAACCATGGTAGATTATACACTTTGATTACCCATCATTCTAACTTAATACATATAGCATTATCCTTTCATGATCTTATATAAAAAATAATAATGTGAGAAGCAGTGATATTTCAAGTGTATGTCTTATTTAGGCAATTCAAATAACCTCAATAACACTCACAGTTAATAAACATTAGACTTACTAGAAGAAAGAACTCATCTTCATTTTAAGTTAATTTAATATCCTGGCACTAATAAAATTTAATTAGTCCATAAAGACATTACAAATTAAAATTTCGTCAAGAACCTGCTTAAATGCTTGAAGCTGGTAAAAACAGGAATTTTAGTAATTAAATTTAATTTTAAATCGTAAGTCAAATAATAATATCAGTATTTCAGTTGCTGCGTATTTGCGTGAGGGATTTTTTTAATGGAATTCCATTGAAAATTCATAATTTAACAATCACTTATATTAAAAATTGACTGTAAAAGTTATATGTTTTTATTAATTTTATTCCCCAGATAAAGTCAGTCCTTTGTAACCTTTTATAACATAAACTGCCTGCTTAATGTGAGACAATTAAATTAATCTGGGAATTGCTTCCATGGACACTCATCTTTTACTTTAATTCAGCAAATACAAGTTTGTAAAAATTCAACATTTTTGCTATAGTAGACTAGTCTTGATGAAGTCTTTGTCAGAAAAGCTTTTTGTTGGCCAGTGTGCCTTTTTTTTTTTTTTTTTTTTTTTTTGCCAAAACAAGAGAGTACCCAAACCCATGACTAGTCAAGCATTGCTTGATTGAGGAGATTGTGGTTCCAAGTCAAGCAAAGTATAGCTTAGAACCTCCATCCTTGCTGACCATCAGGTTAAAGGGATTTCACAGAGCATGGCTAGCAACATTTTCTCTGAAAACTAGTTTAAGTAAATATGTGTATGGCCAGAAGGAGAAATTTACTTATGGCATATTACTGCAAGCCTCAGCTTTCATCAGCTGCATTTTCTTCTAAAGCTTGGAACTTTCCCACCCATCCTAACATGGCTGTTTATCAGTGTTTCATAATCAACTACCTATTGCTTTTAATGTCTTCCATGGAGATGAAAATGTTAACATCTTTGTTTCTTCTTTCCCCCACATTGTATTTGTATTACAGGATTTCTGACAGAGTAGGACTCTTTCTCCTTTCTTCACCAAAGAGAAAGAGCAAAGGGCAGCCTGGTTTTTTTTGGGGGGCGGGAGTTGATTGGTTGGTCATTTTCTCTCTCTTTTTTTTTTTTTACTTTATTTATTGTTTTTAATTTTTCTCCCTCTGTCCACTGTCAAACTGGGCTGAAAGCAAGAAGTTGGGTTAAAGCATGGACAAGGAACAGGGGAAATGGAACTGTAACATAGACTTCTGCTTTAAACTTTGCAAATTAAAAAAGATCACATCACTGGAAAACTGCTATCTTTTTGATTTCTAGTGTTCTTTAAAGAGCATTGTGGGTGTTAAAACAACTAAATGAAATACAAAAGAATTTCAGAGACAATATTACCGTATGTAGAGCTAGAGACTTAATTGCCCTTTTGGAGAAAGACAGGGCTGAGAAGACAGCACTTGGATGTGTCAGGGAATGTAGCAGAAGTATTAGCCTCCAGGAAGCAGTACATGCCCGTGCAGAAGATCCTGTGCATTTGGCAATGAAGTACTGAAGAGAAACTGTGGTGTTGAAAGAGTTTACAGGCAATTTGTAAGCCCCAGATCTTTGGGATACAATAGCTGTTGCCACAGACACAGAATACAGAGAGGTCAGAGACAGAGGATAGGAGAGTGAAAGATTTCCAGGGTGTTAGAGTATGTGGGAGTGGCTGCCTCTGGGTAATATCAACATTTTGGAGTGGAACTCTTCTTTTTAAAAAAAAAAAAAAACCTGCTATTTTTGAGGTAACAGATGGGTGACTACGTGACAATTATTTCTCATCTTCAGTTCTTAGTGGTGGAAGTTAATACCTGATACTCTTAAATTAGAAGGTAAACAGTGAAGTATAACAATAAAAATCTGGAGTATTTTGTTATATATATATGGTAACTGTTCTGATTAAAACTCAAGATAAATCATATACTATGCTGTTTGGACATGGTTGTCCTAATCATTCAGCTCTTCACCACCACTTGGTTTGAGTTCTGTTTCCACATGCAGAGTCTGGGCACTTCTAATCAATTAATTAAGGTGTACAAAATGCTTTTTCAGTTATCAGGTTTGTTTTATACTACCGGAATCTATACACACTTTTCCTTAGTTAAATTCACTTCAGCTGGGCTTTGCATTTTTTGAAAACCCAGTGCCTCAATTTATGTGGAATTTACTGCATACTGGTAGTGCTATCACATATGTCAGATTAGGGACAAAGTTGTTGTTATACCTGAGTAATCATCTTTTCAGATGGAATCAACGTGGGACAACAGATTGGATAAATCTAGGGGAACTACTTCTAGTATCTGAGCTAGAAAGTTTGGAGCAACAAAAAATCTCCTGAAGTACAATGTGAAGAAAACAGGTGTCCTTGGGAGGTCTTTTTAAATGTTAGTGGAATGGAACAGTCAGCCTTCAACTGTAGGAAGGCTTAGAAGATCTTGGTTTTATAGCTTGGGAATATGTTTAATCCTAGCAACAGCAAAGTTAAAAGACCCAACAAATCAACCAAAAAATACCCACCCTAAAACAAGCAATCACCCCCCCCCCCAAAAAAAATTAAAACTAACAAAAAGTGATGGAGAAAAAATACTGTGGAGAGATGGAAATTCTGGATTTAGCATGGACCAAATGAGCTCTTCAAAACAATGAGGAAAGTAGAGCAGGGTTGAAAGGTATTGGCACATGTAGCCCTTTTCCAGTGAAGGTGTCACCATCATAATGAGCAGAGGAAGGTGTTAATACAGTAGAGAATTGTACTATGTATTGTACTTTGATCATCTTCTGTCACTGTATCATCACCCTGCACGCACACTCATTAGAGGAACACCAGCACTATAGTCATGTGACTCTGACAGAAGGCTTTTGAACATCATTTGCAACTAAATTATTTGGAACATCTACTTCAAAATGAATGTATTTGGAACTTCATGTACAATTTTGACAATGAAAATCACAGACAAAAAATTCTCTTTCAATTAATATATCACATATTCTCGAACAGAAGATGAAAGGTTAAGAGGCTATACTTTTTCTTGGAAAGAAAGATGGCTAGTCAGGCCCCTAACTACAATGGTTCCTTTCCAGCTACCACACATGCTTCTATCAGAAAGTCAGAAGTGCCCATGATGGATGGTTTTTGTCTTGATCTTACTAAATATGAATTGTTTATTCTGTACTACTGCCTTTTGTGCTATGAACTGAACAGAAAAAAGCAAAATCCAGATAGACCAAACTGACCGAAGGTCAGTCCCATACCATACAGTGTCATGCTGAGCAATGAAGTCTGGATGAAGACGGAGGACATGGGGGAGGTTCAGAGTTACAGCATTTGTCTTCCTCAGTAACCACTACATGTGATGAAGCCTTGCTTTCCTGGAAACAACAGAACACCTGCCTGCCAACGATAAGGAGTGAACGAATTCCATACTTTGCTTCACTTGCATGCACAGCTTTACCAACAAACTTGTAATAACCCATGAGTTGTCCCATTTTTACCTTTCTAGTTCTGTACCCTATACCACCAAGTGGGACCAAGCAAGCAGCTTTGTCTACTGGGGTTAAACCACAAAGGGTATTTAAAAAATACACATATAGCTTCTAACTTTTCAAGGTTGGGATTGGTTTTTTTTCATATTGTGAAGTATTTTATAGCTAGAAAGAAAGTTTAAACCTCTGAAATAAAAAGGTCTAGTCTTTGATAGTAAATTGAGATTTCATATGAGCAAAGACAGACATTCATGTCCCTGAAAACTGATTCTATTTTTCAGTTGCTGCAGACTAAAGAGTCACCTATTTCAATTTCAAATTATGTGGACTTTATTAATGCTAGGAGGGTTGTGTTAGGAATTGTTCCATGAATCTTATGTATCTGTTATGCATCTTTAGGAGGCCCCTGCAAAAGAAGTGGAACTGCTGTCATGCCCAGACAACGTCAAATGGGGAAAAGTTGATTTATATTTGGAAAAGATAATGTGGGTAAGACATAAGTTCAAAGAAATATTATTTAAATTTAACCTTGTGAATAGCATAAGCAGAGAAGAGAAACATATTTTCACAGTTCATTTTTGCTCTTTCAGCTTGAAATTGAGGTCCTGTAAGAGAAATACTGAGAAATGCTTATTAACCAGAAAAAAAAACCCCACAAACTACAGAGGGAATTGATACGAGAGATACATTATCAAACATGAAAACAGCCAATGTGGGAAGAAATAACAACCACAATTATTAATGTCCACTGTTGACAGGATAAGGAGTAACAAATCTGAATTCTAGGAAAGTTCAGGTCAGGCCTTGGGAAGTATTTTCTTACATCACTTAAATACTAAGGAAATGGCCTAAGAAAGTTGCAGGATTGGTTATTGGAAATTATATAAACCAAACGCAATTTTCTCAGGGACAACATAAAAACAGGCTAATCTTTCTTGAACCATTTGAAGCACAGACAATGTCTGTTTTCTATGCTTTTCTGAATATGAACTTTGAGGTAGTAATAACACAATCCTTACTGTGAAGAAATTTTTTTTTCTCAACTTTAGCATAAATTTATTTACAAAGAACTGCCTTGACAACAATAGTTTTCATAGGGTGAAAATGCCGTTAATGTTTCCTCTAGTATGGGAATGGATGCTTCAGAAAAGAGGTTGTTTGACTCCATGTTGCTGAGGTAAAACAGTATCCTCAGCTTTCCTTCCAAAAGATAAACTGGATAATATTAACATTTTGTAATATGTGCTAAGGTGTTTTATACATCAGTTGTGATTAATCCTGCTCATATTACCTGCTAAGGTTTAATGTCAGCTAACATCTGACAGCTAGTCTCCAGGCAGGAAAGTTATTCACCTGAAAAGCTGAATATGCAGTGAGACAGAAGCCAAAATGATGACTACAAAAGAACAGCCCTTGCAGTAGTAGAACAAAAATACAGCTTGTGTTACTGGAGACAAAGGCTCATTTGCTGACATCAACTACAGAAACTGTGTTCCATATTTCTTGAGCTGCTAAAGAATATTTCTCTCTCTCTCTCTTTTTAAAATAAAATACAGTTTCCCAATGGTCCTGTTGTGCATAACTTGGACCAATCATGCAATGCTGAAAATAATTCCAGAACCTGTCTACTTTTTAACAGTAACAGGTTTAGGAAATGCATTGGCTTCTGAAAGTCCTTTGCTTTGTTCTTAGATTACCTTTAATCTTGGTAATTAATTAATTGACAATAATTTTGTTAAACATTAATTTTTATTAGAGGCAATTTATTTAATATGATGCAAAGCTATTTGCAAGAATAATAGGCTAAGTACCTTGCAATTAAACATGATTTCACACCTTGAATATCAAAGACAACCTAGAACGATGACATGTCTCTATACAGAAACTCAGATTTCATAACTAACAGAAATTAAGTCCATGTCCAGGCACAGACTTACAGCAGCTCTGTGATTATAGAGAGCTGGTGGAACAGCTTTCATGTCTGAAACTGCAATGGGTAGATGCAGGGCAGGCAAGAAACGTGAGCAGGCATGAAACCCACAGGTCAGGGTCAGAAGGGAAGAGGATGTCGCTGTGGGCATCTCCTGCAAAAGGCCTGACCAAGATGAGGAAGTGGATAAAGTAGTCTTTGCCTTTTATGAAGGCACCACTAGCTCAGTGAAAGAGGGGAAAGCAGCCAGGAATTTAAATTGACATGTGCATTGTGGGCCTGTGGCATGCTCTTTTATACTGCTGTGGTAGCCAAACCATGAAGATACAGACTGAGTGGGTGGACTACAAGAAGATGAAAACTACTTGTAGGCTAGGCTCAGACAGATGCTGTTCAAAGCCGGTTTAGTGACTGAGCCTATCTAGTGGCTGGTTATGAGTGGTGTTTCTCAGTACTTGACCCAGGGTCCAACATTGTTTTAGCATCTTTAGAAGGGACTGGGGTGGGTGGTGGAATAGAAGGCACTATCATTGTGTCTACGGCTGACAGCGAACTGGGAGAAGCAATCTGTGTGCACAGGGCAAGGCTGCCATTCAAGGGGATTTCTACAGGCTGGATGAACCAGCTGGCAGGAAGCACATTGAGGTCTGTAATGGCAAACGCAAAATATTGCATCTGAAATGTAATAACCGTGTACAACAGCTATGCAGAGGAGGAACAGGGTCCTGATGGACGAAAAGGTGGATGTGAGTTTGGCAATGCAGTGATGTGTCTAAAACAGCACCTGCTTACTAAATGCCAAGAACAAGATCATAGCCAGAGGATTAAGAGATGTGATTACTCCCCTTAATAATTACTTGGATTCTGCACCCTGAATGTGGTGTCCAGTCTGGGACTTCCCAAAGGAAGAGAGACATTGTTAAACTGTAACCATTTCTGAAGAGTGCTCCCAAGGTGATCATGACGCTGGAACACTCAAGCTGGTGAGGAGAGGTTGAGGGAGCAGGGCTCTTCTAGCCTGGAGAAGATCTACCTGTTGGTAGATTATAAAGAAAATAGAGCTTTTTTTTTTTTTTTTTTTTTTTCCAGGGGTGCACAGTGAAAGGATGATGACAGATGAGATAATCAAAACGCAACATGACCCTGAGCAATCTGCTAAAACTCTAAGTTTATTACTAAGTATTGGAAGTGTGACCAGATGATCTTGGCAGGTTTTTCTGACTTGAATATTCTGTGCACCTGAAATGTCCCACTAGACACTAGAGTGATATGCGTGCTAGTAGATGACCAAGTTCACAAGTGTACAAATTAATTAAAATATGGAGAAATAATTCAGTAAAGATTAATAATTTTAAACGGTTTTACTTAATAGTTGCAGTTAATTATGATGAACTTTTAGGGTATGAGAGAATCTTTAAATCAGTTTAAGTTTTTAAAAGCAAACAATATATTAAAGGCATTGTTGTTTCTTATTTCTTGAAGTATTTTCAGAAATGCAAAACACATTTAAAAAGAAACCCACACTCTGTATTGTTGCAGCTGAACTTTTTTGATTCATGCAAGCAATTGAATTATTTTTCTTTTTTCTTTATCTTTTTTTTTTTTTTAAATTAAGCTAAGTATAATTTCTCTCCACTTCTGCAGTGGCATCTCACTTTTGTAAAAATTTGCAATATAATTTTCCTCAGGGACCCTTCACCTTCTATCTGCAAGTTTCTCTCCTTCACATCATTTTCTTCTTTGAATAATAATAAGCTTCAAGAACAGAACTCAGCTAATTTCCTCAGTTCATTTGAATTGCTACTGACCCAAACTTATTTTCACACCAATGTCTTGACAGTTGATAAATTTCAGTGAGAAATCAGTGGTCAGCTGTAATTCAGAGAAGCAACTGAAAAGGCAGGCAAGTAATTAAAATCATGTTCATTACTGAAGAAAAAACCTTAATTTCTTTCCTTTCTAAATATGCATGCCCTTCCTAATGGCTCCTTGAGACTGATTTAATAAATTAAGGTAACAGATACAGATTTATTTTTTTTTCCTCATTGACAGCAATGTATTTTCAAACTGCTTTGCTAGCATTATTTTAGAAATGAATAAAGATTTGCTGCTTCATTTTACAGTTAACTTTCTTTGGTCACTATCTATTGAGCTGGTAGTCTCTAAATTACAGTTTCAGTTTATTGTAAAAGGTGCTAAATTCATTAAATTATTTCTTTCAATTTATGAAGTCCACAAATACTTTTCTTTAATGTGTATTACAATTATTCAATTTTCTTTAAACATACAAATTCTGCAACTAAAATCACACCCAAATCGCAATAAACTGAAGTGCATTGTTACATTATGCTGCCTATTATACAGGAAAATAGAATAATCAAAGAAGTATAGTTCATAATTTGATTAGATATACTAAAATAAGCTGCAGTTCTCTACTATTTTTGGGATTGAAGTGAAATAAACTCTATATTATTCCACAGTGCCAATACTGTTGTTCCCATCAAGGAACAAATAGTTCATGGGAGTTTATTATACCCTAGAATGATATATTCTCAGTTATGGTGTTCAAGTCTAATTATACAAACAGTGTTCACCAAACATGCCTAATAAATATGTTACTGGTACTGCCTTGCGGCCTTAGTAGCCTGTTCCTGGACAATGTGAGTCCTACTAAAGCTGTCACGCAATTGAACTTACTTTTTTTGATGTAAGTTTTGTGGCCTTTCATGAGTCGAATGAGATGCACGTGTGCATTTTTAGTGCATGTTAAGTAACTGTGTTTACCCACACATTTCCCTTTCATGAGAGTGCATAAGAAGTCTTTGAATTTCTGTTGATATGATCTAAATCCATTTTGTGTCTATGCTTTATGTAAATTCACATGTTTGCTTAGGGGCTTGGGGGAGGGTGGGTGGTTTATTTAGTGGGGGGGAATTTTTATCTTTTCCTATAAATTCTGCTAGATTGTCTATGTTTGTGTCTAGAAAAAACTTAAAGGAAAACCACAGACACTTGATCAAATTAACAAGGAAGAGAACAAGATTTCTTAAGAAAGCTGTGAGTTTTCAGTGGGTTTACTTTTTTTTTTTTAAAGAGTCTAGATTACTAGACTTGGTTATCTATTTTTTATGCTTTTGACAATTAAAACCTTTTAAAGATAATTTAGTCAAAGCAAAGCAAGAATTGTTTTAATTGCATCAATTAATATTCATTGGAGATTTTCCCGAGTCTTATATCTTTTTCCTGTCCTACAGGAACTATAAGAATTTTTCTTTGAGAAATGTTCATTTATTTCCTTTCTCACTGCATTAGATTTTCCTTCTAGCTCTTCTGTCCTGCAGCTTTCCCTTTTCTGAATGCTTGTTGATATGGAATGTTTTTATCAGTTATAATAGTATTATTACACCAACAGAATTAACTGTAAGTGCACCTAATTGATAAATTCCTATCACACCTCCTTCCTCCATTCCTTCCTCTGCCCTGTAATCTAGGCGCCTTCCCGATTTGCAAATACACGTGCCATCTGCAGATCAATGAATTCTGCCTGTGCATCTAGACTTTTTCTTCCTTGCTAGTTTCTAGATCACTATGCTTCAATGTGAATTAGTACATTGTGATCATATCAGCTGGATAGCTTGTCTCAGTTTTTTGCAAGTATCAGTGCAGGAGCAACAAGAATGATCTGTGCCCTATGTGCTTGACAATGTTCTATGAATGGTGATGTAAATCACAGCAGTTCTGTGTAGCCATAGCCTGCCTCCACTGATGGTTAGAACTCAATCCAGTTCAAGATTTTTTTTCTGTGAAGGAGCTGTTGACTCAGCATTTAAGTGTATTTGAAAAATTTAACGATGACACATTCAGAATATCTAGTTTAACAATTCTTCCTGTCAGCAACTCTATTTCCAAAGAGGTTTCTTTTACTTAACTTAGCTGAGAGCATTTTTACTTAAATTATTGTTTTCAGTTGCATTTCTAAGTTGTAGAGATGAAGTAAAAAGCTGGCTGAAAGAAGAAATGCAACTTTCAGGAATTTACTTGGGTTTAAGTCTGTTATTTCTAAATTTTTTCTCCCATTCTGTCCAGTATTCAAAATTTAGGAAAAAAATTCAAAAGGTTGACAGCGCCCCTAAATTTTTAATCCCTTCTAGCAACGTTTGGTACATATGTACAGCATATTGCCCCTATTATACACTCTGCATAAATTTTATTTCATGTTTAGAAGGAGAACAGGGAAGTTTCCAATACAGAAAAATAACTCTCCATGGAGTTTTCACCATGCCTCAGCATCCATATTAGAACTTACTGTATTACTGACTAGACACTTAAAGAATGGTAATTAAAACTTACTTTTTTTTTTTGAGATCTCTCTTGTCCGTTTCAGATGAAAATTGTTATTTTTTTTTAATTTAATACTTGCATATTTTTGTGGTTTATATTTTTCCCCTGTAGCATTTTTACTTATTTCATCTCCTTTCTGAAATTCTAGCAACTTTATTTACATTTACATTTTTAAGTCTCCCTTTGGAGCAGTAAATTTTTTTCCAGTGTTTTCCATGCATTAGAGGCAGAATACAAAAGCAAAGAGTTAGACAAAACAGTTACATACAAATTAAGACTCCGAATGTCAGAATAAATTAGCAGGGTAATTCAGGGTTAATTTGCATTTGTTGAGTTCTATTGTGAAAAAGAAGGAATCATCAACTATCTTAGTAAGATTAGAGTTTCAAAAAATATCCAAAGGTATTTCTCCTTTCACAAAACAGGTTTTGTGTGGCACTTAAGGATTCCATTTATCAGTGAGATGATACTTTGCTTTGGATCAGACCAATGGTCTGCTTAATTCATAGTATTTCTAACAGTGTAAGTGCTAGCAACTTAGAGTGAAAGTTTCTTCTTAAAAATTCCTTTTCACTTGAGGTAGATGATGCATAAGAAGTACAAGTATTTAATATTCTTTCAAATGGTTTGGGGAGTGTTTTTCATCTTGTATTGGATCTAGCTGAGCCCCACAGCAGCCTTCACAGCGCTGTGCCTTGTGTTGGCAGCTAGAAAGGTGGTGGTAACACACCAGCGTTTTGGCTGCTGCTGAGTGGCGCTCGCACAGCACCAAGGCTGCCTCTCCAGCCTTCCCCCAGCCCTCTCACCAGGAGGGTGGGGGTGGGCAAGATCCTGGGAGGGGACACAGCCAGGATAGCTGACCCAAAGTGACCAGTGGGATGTTCCATACCATGTGACGACTGCTCAGGTATAAAATCTAAGAGAAAGGAAGAGGGGCATTCGTTATTTACAACATTTGCCTTCCACAGCAATGGCTATGCATTCTGAAGCTCTTCTTCCTGGGCAGTGGCTGAACATCTCCTGCTTCTGGGAAGTAGAGAATAACATGTTTTGTTTTCCTTTGCTTCTGCATGCATGACTTTTGCTGTTGCTTCATTAAACTGCCTTTATCTTGACCCACGAGTGGTTTTTTCCCCATTTTATATTCTCCTTCCCTATTCTGCTGAGGGAGTGAGTGATAGAGCAGTTTTGTGGGCACCTGGCATCCAGGCAAGGTCAACCCATCATACATCTCTGCATAAATGGTATAATACCCAGCTCATATTAGTATATGGACTCGGGCAAATTTTGTGCAATAACTTCTATAGACTTAGTTTCCATTATGCACAATGAAATTTCCAATTCTCAGTTGGCAGCTATCATCTGAGTTTACTGCATGTTCTTTTTTTCTTACTTTGTGGAAGGTACGAAACTAAATCTTAATGCTATTAATACTTACTGTCTTGTTTGATTTTCTCAAGTCCTTTACTCATCTTGTCTTGGAAATAAACATCGTAACCCTTTCTCTTTCCTCTAAGACCGCTTATATCAAAATGACCATTTCTGTTGCTGTGGCACCTCTCATAAAGCTTTCATTTCAGGTTCATACGTTTTGTGAAATTCCCAAGGTAAAGTGTCAAAACAAGCTGAGATAAAAGTACACTCTAAGACATTTTCTGAATAAATGGAAAGAGCTTTTTTCAACTTTTTTTTCACTTATCCCTACTTGCATATCAACAAGAATAGGAACAGAATGCACAAATATAAAGGCTGACAGCCACACTGCTGTTAAATTAACATTGGAGCAGTATCTGTTCCCAGTTGTATAGCTGGAATATAACTCCAGCATATTCACGTCTACATAGAAGTAATAAATCAGGTTTTAGTGACAAATAAAGCTATACAGATTCTATCCGAAATAGTTGCTGGGAAGATTCAAAGAAAGAATATGCAGAAGTCTCTCACCAATGCTGTTGTCCAAGACTACCTACCACATAGATGATACTCCTTGTGGCTCACCATACATAATGGTTTGATTCCTCTCTATCCCTTTGAAATGTCTCCTGCTTTCTACAGGAAAACTCAATAGTCCTTTCAGATCATCATCCACAAATGGAAATAGCATTGTTTTCCTTTATCTTTGAAGATGTTTAGACTAAAAAAAAAAATAAAATCCAAACAAAAAAAACCCAAAGGTCAATTTCAAAAAGTTTTAAAATATTTGGTATATTTAAAGTTGACAGAATGGTCTTGGGTGAAGAAGATACAGACTTTTGTATGTCCTCCAATTCTAGTTGTTTTATTATATAAAATATGACAGATTAAAAATTCTAGAGTTATAAAATATTATCTGTTACATTGTCAAATGACTTTTTAGCTCTTTGGATAACCTTAGCTTCTTTTCTTTCCTGTGAAATTGCTGGATCACTCTCATCATTGCTTCAGACTTTCCCTAAACTAAGATTCTGACAGCTACACTAAATCATGTTTTTACTGATATCCTTAAAAGGATGGCACAATTATGCCCAGTTGTTACAATTATCTTAATTCCTTTTCTCTCTTGCTTACAACATTTTAATTAGATGGTTAGAATACATTTGACATCTGACGTCCATTTGGAACAGACTTATTACCAGCAATTAAGAAGAAAAGTAACCCTGCCCCATCCAAAACCAGGACAATATCTTACACTGACTGAAGTAGCCTAGCAAAACTATGGAAGGATTTTGCTTTTTAAAAGACATTTGTAGAAGTCAATGCTTTTCACATAAACCACATGGATTTCTCAAAAACATACAGATGTTGAGTTTATCCCTGTACTATATATCACAAATGTCCTATAATTGGACTCAGTTTTGCTTTTAGTATTATACTGAGGAGCAGCATATTTTCAGGTCATTGGTGTGATACCAGAGCTTGAGTCTCCACAATTCAATTGCTCTCCCAAATTAATATTTCTGTTAAAAACTAAGGCTATAAGTGGTAAATCCAAATGTGGAACTGCAATGAAAAAATGTGTGCCCATTAACACCTGAAAAATATTTGTCATAATTGCATGCTGTAATTATTACATGTAATGTAATTGCATGTGGTTATGTCCATGGCAATCATTATTAGATGGTAAGTACTTACACACATATTTGGGAAAACAGTTGCATTAACTTTTTCTCACTACATTTAAAATCTGAACTGATGAAATATTCTCAGTTTCTAGCAGGTTCCAAGAAGGCTTTTAGGCAATAATTTTTGAAGTGCTACTACAGATGTGATCAAACTGCTTTTTTAAGCCTCAAAATAGATATTTTAAATCATCAGACTCTGAGCTATGAAAGTTTATTTTTCAGTAAAGAGAGAGATTTTTAACATTTCTTAAAATATGCATAGAATGTGGGTGAATCCCTCTGAATTTAGACAACAGTACCTCAATCTTCTTTCTTCACAAAAACTCTAAATTGTATGATTTTTTTTCTATAATGAAATTAAGCAGCATATGACAACTGTTTTATTTATAAATTTATAAATATTATTTGGAAATGTCTTCTGGAGATAAGACATGAAGACATGAGAGAGTAAATGGTGTATGAAATAAGCAAAGCAGTGTGTGAGTCTGAAACAGCAGTATACGTAATTGAGAAAACACTTGGGCTTTATAGATACATCTATAGAATGTGAAGTACAACAGGAGATTTCTGTGAGACCTTGTCCCAAGTCTCAGTTAGGATTATAAAATAATAAAATGTAATTTAAATGATATTTCTCTTTTCACTTCAGCCCTTCCTTTGTCAGTTTAATTATTTAAACATCATAAGACAGATACCTGAGGGGAGATCATAGAATCACAGAATCGTTTAGATTGGAAAAGACCTTTGAGATCATCAAGTCCAACCTTAACCCAGGACTTCCAAGTCCATCACTAAACCATCTCCCTAAGTATCATATCTATGCATTTTATAAACACCTTCAGGGATGGTGATTCCACCACCTTTATGGGCAACCTGTTCCAATGTTTCAACACCCTTTCAGTGAAGAAATTTTTCCTAATGTACAATCTAAACGTCCCCTGGTGTAATTTGAGGCTGTTTTCTCTTGTCCTGATGCTTGTTATCTGGATGAAGAGACCTACTCCCACTTGCCTACAGCCTCCTTCCAGGTAGTTGTAGAGAGCAATAAGGTCGTGTGTCGCCTTCCCCCCCCCCAGCCCCCAAGTCTCCTTTTCTCCAGACTGAACAACCCCAGTTCCCTCAGCCGTTCCTCATAAGACTTGTTCTCCAGACCCTTCACCAGCTTCACTGCCCTTCTCTGAACATGCTCCAGCATCTCTGTGTCCCTCTCGAAGTGAAGGGTCTAAAACTGAACATGGTATTTGAGGTGCAGCCTCATCAGGACTGAGTGCAGGAGGACAATAACTTCTCTTGTCCTGCTGGCCACACTGCTGGCTCATGGCCTTCTTGGCCACCTGGGCACACTGCTGGCTCATGTTCAGCCGGATGCTACCCAGCACCCCCAGGCCCTTTCCCACCAGGCAGCTTTCCAGCCACTCTGCCCCAGCCTGTAGCACTGCGTGGGGCTGGTGTGACCCAAGGGCAGGACCTGGCACTTCTCCTTGTACAGCCTCATACAGTTGGCCTCAGCCCATCAGTCCAGCCTGTCCAGATACCTCTGCAGAGCCTTCCTACTGTTAAACAGATCAACAATCACCCCCAACTTGGTGTGGTCTGCAAACTCACTGAGGGTGCACTTGATCCCCTCATTCCGATCATTGGTAAAGATATTAAACCGAACTGTCCTCAATACTGAGCCCTGGGTAACACCACTTGTGACTGGTTGCCATCTCAATGTAACTCCATTTACTACCACAAGATTTTAATGATACAGTTTAATTTTCATTGACACAGAAAAAGTTTCTATTCTGCTGAGGCAAGTTCCTCAGTTCATGCATTTTTCTAAAACATAACCAGGTCTTCCAAATCATATGTTAGACTTTTCCCACTAATGGAAAAACAGTTTCACTACATATTATGCATTCTTTCACCTGTGGATGAAATCTCTACAAAGGGACTGAAAATATAAATCAAAATATAACAATGAAAGCTCTACTTCTAGCTAATAATTTGTCCTTTTAATTTTGTCAGTTTTATAGAAGAACAAGGGAAACGTACAGAAGCTTATGTTTGGATTCTCAGAATTGTGCAGTGCTTAATTCTGTTAATTCCTAATAATTTCAATTTTCATGAGAGACAGCTAGTTATTTCTTCCTGTATCTCTGAGAAGCCAGGCTAGATCTCCAATAACATACAAGATCTGCCATGACCAAAGAATGAAGCCTAGTTTTCCCAAGACCTCAGGTAAATTTCTAACTATTGTAGTGCTCCTGTTTAATCAATCTGACTCATTTCACAACTGTGGATGGAAGAATAAATGGAGCACAGGAAATTTGATCTGCCAGTGACTGATGGATTAGAAGGGAAAATTTCAATTCTCTTATGTGTTACTTACCAAAAATGAATTTTGCCAAATTTACTTTTAAAAATGGATGTATCTGACAAGCTGCATAATATACACTTTAACATTTCTTGAGCTGTGCAATCACACAAGCATTTTACATCAACATGTAATTGTAGGGCTGTACACCTATACTGCAAACTAAATGTCAAACATTAAAAGAATGTGTCCTGTTACAGAAAAGGATGTGAAATTGCTGAAATGCATAAAAGGACAGTACAGACTCATATTCCTAAGATACGAAGAAGTGACAACATTACAAAAAGGCACATGTCACGTCAGTTGAAGTAGGTGACAGGATTCCTAATTTCTTACATATCATGACTACTTCAGCTTTGGCTGTGGAAAATTGGTTATTGAAAAAGTTTCATCATATGATTTTAATACAATATGATGTAGATAGATAGGGCAATCCAAAAATTGAAGTATTTTTTTTTAATAATGTGCTCATAGAAGGCTTCAGGAGAGTCTGTTTGAAAGGACTAAACTATGTAAGCCATAGCTGGATGAATTATCTCTTTCTGAACAGTCACTACAGAGCTTCACCATATGAGGATGACATAAAAACACAAATTTGTTTTCTTTCCTGAACCATTTTACCAAGATAACTAAAAAAAATGTGGAAGACTAAGACTAAAAAAAAAAATCTTGAGAATTATTTACATCTTACCCTTCTGTTTGTTTTTTTTTATCTGATTTTTGTCATTCTATTGCAAATAATTAATAAAGTCTAATCTATAATACAATGTGCATATTAATGAAGTTATGCTGCATGTATTTAATACACAAGATATTTTGCTTACTTATGAAACATTTGTTTAAGGACCACACATTTTTAAGGACCACACTTGATTTACAGCTCTTAGGATTTTTTCTTGTAGCCTGTTGTTGGCTATATGTCTTCTTAAGAATTCTCTCATCGTATGTAAATAGCTCAAAAGTATCTTCTTGTCTAAGGCCATTATTCTCAGACTGATGGTATACTTCCCCAGATTCTTTGTCTTGCTCTTTTTTAAAGGAAAATAAGGTATATGTTAGAGTTATTATTAGGTTTGCTTATCCTGTCTAAGTCATCCTTCCTTCTTTAATGCTCAGTTTTCCTAATTTTTTTTTAGCCTAGCTGTCCAACACTTGCATATTGAAAAAATAAAGTATTGCTAGCAATGTCCACACTTGAAAGTCAGATGAAATTCAGCAGTGGACAGGGCCTTGGAACATATTTTAGCACAACAACAGATAATAATATGCTAATTTTAAAAATGTACCTTTAGAAAGGCATGGGTGATGTTACTCCATGAAACCCTTTACTATAAAAAGAGAAATATTTCAACAATTACATGATTGCAAGGCAATTTTTCCAGTCCTTCCCTTCCATATTATTTCCTGCTTCCTCTGGTTCTGGTATCTTTTTCTATTAGAAAATCTAATAATGTTTTTGATCCTTAGTTCACTGTTTAGACCAGTCTTACCCAATTTTCTAACCTGCAGTACCTTACAAACTGAGATAACTCACAAAGTTATCAACAATTCTGTGACAATTGATGACTTATTCTCATAAAACCTGAAATTATTATTGTAAATGTTAGCAATACGTGATCTACTGAGATGAATGTAACATAATTCAGATTTATCATTAATCTAAAAACTCTGCTTATATTTAATAAAGTTAATGGAAATCAATCTAAGCACTTTAAAAAGATCATGATTTTGCCTCATGCTAGTAGCAACAGCATGACTCAAATGTGATTATAATGATAGTTTTACAACTAAACATATTGTCGCTAACCAAATTTACCTCAGAATCTGGGGGGGGTTGTGTGTATGTGTGTGTGTGTGTACAGTATTGCCTTAACATTTAATTTGGCCTGTAATGCTTAATACAGAAATAAAAAATGAGAGTTTTGTAGGAGTGGCATTGAAAGCACAAAGATATGATACAGTAGGGAAAGGACAGGATGCTAAAGGTGGCTGGGTTTCCCTGTACTGACATCCCCTTCCTTCTCTTTCATAGCTCCCATTTTTCAGGTCACTATCCCCATTTTCCTCCTTTGCTCTGAGAAAGTCCTTTCCTTTAGAAGTACCCTCCCCAGCTGTCACCCCACCTTTGCTTCCCTCCCAGAGGTACCTGTAGGTGCATCCTGCCAGAAAACACATGGCAAACTCAGCTCTGCTCCTCCAACATGCCAGTTTTACCCCATATGTAATTAAAAATAGTTGTAGAAGCAGTTGTGTGCTTCCACAGTCAGAGGTAACACTTGCTGCTGCCCTCTCCTGACTACAACCTCTCTTCCCAGGCCCTGATACGCATCTGACGTCCTAAACTTCTCTACAGCGGCCTCTCTGCCCTCAGCCCCTTGTAACAGCCACTGATCTGGCTGTCAACACTGCTGCCCCTGTCTTACATTCTGCCTTGCTCTGCTGACAAGATGAGGAAAAGCTCTTCCTGGTAGGGCTTACAAAACACAGGAGTTACTTGCCAAAGCTGTCATAGAGGGGACTGTGACAGCAGAAATGCAGGCATAGCTAGAGGAAAATGGACCCAAAAGGGCTTGTGATGCCCCAAAATTCTATATAACTTCTATGATGTATAGGATTATGCAGAACCTTTTCAGTATGTCATCTGTAAAACAACTGCAGAAAAGCCAGGAATAGGAATCTGAGTGTTGGAGCCCTCAGCAAGGAAGAAGACCAACATGAAGAAGGCAAAAATACATTTACACAGATCCATCAATAAGTTGCTGTAACTTGGAGCAAAAACTGGGGAATCTTTCCCAAACCTGAGGATGCAGCAATAACTAAGAGTAAGGCTAATTGCCCTGAATTACTGAAGTAAATCTTCCTAGAAGACTAGCAAAAGCCCTGCCTGAGCTATTGCATGCATTCATTGCTCTGTACTGATCCTCATCTGTATGTTCCACAATTAGAACTTGTCCTTTCGAATTTTTATTGTATTTTATACATGTATTTTCTCTTCCTATTCTCCCTTGTGAATCTTCTGCTGTCACAGGTTCTTTTCCCCTGAGCTGTCATCTCTATTGCATAACAGATATTTTGTAAATTCTTAACACAGTATTTCTCTTAGTCTTGTGTTTATTTTTTCAGTGAGATCTATGAGCAACCAGATCTTAAAAAAGCTGAAAACCAGCACATTTAAATTTGAATTTTTTTGAGCCATTCTGAGTGCTGCAAGTTCCTTTGTCATGTACAGTCATTTACACTTAGTTCTGATTAAGTAGTTATTTAAACTGCATATGCCAATTATTGTGTTACTCAGTTAGTTACCCTAAGCCCCTCCCGTTAATTTAGCTTAAAAGATTTTAATCGAGACCTTCATAGTAGCAGAAAAAAAATAAACATTTAAATTGCATTATTAACATTTATTGTAAGTATTCAATTAACACCTTAATTACATTTTCATTGTGACTATTTTAAGGTCCAATCACTTCTTTGTTTTAAATGCTGCAAATTGACTTGGCTAATAAAGACTCCTAAACCCACTTAATGAAACCATGTATAGAAAACAATTTTAAAAATTCATTTACAGAAAATATATGATTAATTTATGATGTCAAATAATAAATGTAATAAAACTTGGATTAGGTATAATGACAACATTAATAAACTACGTAGAAATTAACCTATATAAATTTGAATCAGAAGCTGAGGCCTGTTGTATACAGCTACTACAAAATACACAAAGATTTAACTGGGTATCAGGGACATCACTTCACTTATTCATATGGGAAAGGAAGGGGTAGAAGGTAATTAAGAACTTCTGGTCCTTAGCTTAATTCACTCTCCTAAGTTCTAAGAATTTTAATAAAACAAAATAACATGGTCATGTTTCAATTTAGAAAACTGGTGGAACATTTGAAAGTAAAATAATAGCCATTTAAAATGGCATTTTAAATAACCTTTAAATAAAAAATGTAAAATTAGCATGAACATACATAATACAACAGAATGAAAGAAAGGAATGAAAAAGAAATGCTTACTTCAAATAATTCACAATAAAGTGTAATAAAGGACTAAACTTACATAATCTAGAAAAGAAAGCAACCATTTTTAGGAAGAAAATATTTTTGTTAATTTTTAAATTGTCTTCAGAATGATATTAAAAGAAAAATTATGCATTATGGAATTGACCACACTTTAATTGCAAAGCTGTATTGGCTTTATATGTAATCCATCCTTGGTTAAATGTAAGAAAGTAGATTTTAGACTTTACGGAAACTTTGTAAGTATGTTTTTATAGTTGCAAAGTCCAAATCAGAGTGTATGTGGACTAAAAGAGAAGCTAAAGTAACAAAATAAAGAGTGAGAAATGATATTTCTGAATACAAGTGCAAGGTAGGCAGGTATTGAAGGGCTCGCTTCAACACGTGTGTAGAACTTTGGTATATGGATACACTTGGTTAAGTGTTTAACATCTCTAAACAGAAAACAGTCTTGTATATGCAGGGGAAAATCTTTACACCCAGATGTGTGCTCAAACTCTGAGGGAAAAAAAAAAAAACACCAAACAAACCTGTTAACTATATTTCTCTGGTGTGGCATTCTTCTTCCTGAACTGAAATATGTTGTAAGGCACAATACAATGAGGTTCAATAAGGTACTGAGATATGGAAGCTGATGTCTAGGAGCTTTCCTGTTATGTGTTAGGTGTCATTTTATGTATTCAATTGTAAAGGCAAGGCAAGATAAGTTATGACAGATCTTTGTCATATACAGCTATTTTATTTTTATCTGTAAAATTGTGTGTAGTCCACATCCTTGCTTTCATTCTTTTTCTGATGTCTCCTTATGGTGACACCTTACGGTGGTCCTGTCAGTTGTAAAACTGCAGTATTAAATTACAGTAAGGAACAGCTCTTCAGCATATTTTACTGTCAATATCTGTATGTTTTTTGAGTAATGTGCTAAGCTAGTCATAATCATAGATTAAAATTACCTCACAGAACAGATTTTTTCACATATCCAATTCTGAGAAATACTAAGAATCATAACAGAGAAAGTTGAAAGCAACAGGAGTTTTGTCTGGCGAATGGAACACACACTCTCTGCCTTTCTATATATACATATGTATACATTCATGGCCTTCAAATAAGAACTACTTTTTACATGAGATAGCCCTTCATCTGAGCTCTGCAATAGATCAATATATCTTGCTTCTTTAATCATCACAAAAGGAAATGTTTTTATCCCACTAAAGTTGGATATTGTAAAATTTGAGGTGTTATTTACTCTGGGTTTTTTACTTCAGTTACACAATACCTTGCAGGATGTGTTTACAGAAAATACTAATATGACAAACAGAATAAGAATGAGAATTTTTTTTGTCATTGTATAGGGTAAGATAGTGTACTAATGTCAAATAATATGTTCTTCACTTTACACCTCTAAACCTAATTTTTATCCATTCTCCACTATGCAGTGGGCTAAGAAATAGAGTTTAGGATTGAGAAAATCTACTCTGTTCAGATCATTATGTGCTTAAAGTTCTTTAGTGGGATTTTATACCGCAAAATCTAGAAGTGGTTCTGTGTATATTCATAAAAACAAAGAACTTCTAGAACTAAATGCAAGTGTCAGAGAAGAGACACAGAATTATCTTATTTTTAAAGGTCTTTTCTTGTCTTGATTTTAATTTGTCTATCCTTAGTAGCAATAACTAAGTGATTCTCAAACTCTTTTCTGTTAAAGGTTCTCTTTCTAGGAAAACCACATCAGAACAAATGTTACAAATGAGTGACAATTTAATAGGTAAAGCAAAAGTCGCGCATGCAAGCAAAGCAAAGCAAGGATTTCTTTCACCACTTCCCATGGGCAAGCAGGTGTTTGGCCATTTCCAGCAAAGTCGGGCTCCATCACATGTAACAGTTACTCATGAGGATAAACGCCATAATGTCAGATGTCCCCACACTCCTTCCTCTTCCCCCAGTTTATATACTCAGCATGATGTCATATGGTATGGAATACCTCTTCGGCTAGCTTGGGTCACCTGTCCTGGCTGTGTCCCCTCCCAGCTCCCCATGTCCCCCCAGCCCTCTCGATGGAAGGACCTGAGAAACTGAAAAGCCCTTGACTAAGTATAAACATCATCTAGCACAACTAAACCCATCAGTGTGCTGTCAGTATTATTCTCACACCAAATCCAAAACACAGCACTGCACCAGCTGCTGAGAAGAAAATTAACTCTATCCCAGCTGAAACCAGGACAGGTGTTAATTTTGCTCTTATGCTCACTTTTAGCACCTTTATTCACACTATGACATGAATTCTGGCAGCAAGGGACCTCTTGGTCCTACCTCCTCTTGAAGAGCGATCATGGGCAGGTCTTCAAATTGCATACATATTCCATGCCATAAACATATACATCATCTTGTTAAAAATGTCTGGGTTTTATTGGATTACAATATGAAGTAGGGAAGAAAAGCATAGAAGAATTAGTGTATATAAACATCTGATAAATGTGTTGAATGGCAGAAAACTTGAGCTTTGATTTCACTATGAGAAAGTCTAACCTGTTGTTTATAATGTATTTCATAAAATGATGATGACACAAGTGTCTTTCTTCCTAATATAGACTGATATACTATTTTAGTAGAAAGCCACCATAAGGAAATAAAAAAGAAATGTATATTTTAGCATTAGATTTTAAACAATATAGAATTTGATTCTTTACAAAAAAAACAAAATTATGCTTAATATCTTCAGTCTATGAAACAATATGGTTCAAGAATTGTTTCTAACCTTATGCAAATCTTTTGTTATCTTTAGAGCTCATGCTTTCTGTTAAACTTTGAGATAGATATATATAAATGCTACTTCGATAGATAAATAAAACAAAAAAATGTTACAGCCATTTTCCCCTCTGACTTTATTATATAATTTATTTATCACGGTAGCATTTATATAGCACACTCAGCCCAGTCAGTGATGGGCTATACAAAGCCTTAGTGTTTCATAATCTGTCTTCAGTGCGTAATAGATTAATCTTTTCTTTTTTTTTTTCTTTTTTCTTTTCTGCTTAGACACTGAATTTTAACTGTGTTTCATGACCCAGGAAGTGCAGGACAATAGTTTTACTACACCATGGATCCATTAACACCATATGAGCTTCTACAGTATCTAAAAACAACTGATCACAATGTGGTTGCTACATATGATTTTGGTTTTGTTCTTTAACCAGATAGTACACATACTATTTAAATCCCACACGCTAGTAGCTTACAGTTAGCAACTGTGCATTATCATAATATTTATTTTGGGCATAAAGCATTCTTCTGATAAGACCTGAATACTTAGTGAGTCTGTTCATTTCACTGAAGCAATGCAAAGAGCTGAGGCCAGTCACATGAATGAACAGCCACAACAGAAGCAACAAAGCATTTGCAAGAATAGATATTGCTAATTTTTTGGTGGTGCTTGTTAGTGTAAGAATTAAAAGACACTTACAGTGGAACATCCCATAATTTCTTGGGGAGTGTGTGATGTCAGTGTCGTTTGGTATCATCCAGGTGACAAGGTATCCAATAACTACTAAAACTGATTAAAGAATGATCATGGTCAGAACATGTAGACATTTGATTCAGTACATCACCTCTTTAATCTCTTTCACACCTTTACACTGAAACAGTGGGGCTGAATTGCATAGTTTGTGCAATAGCCAGGTGAGGGCATCAGTGGAAACACGTCTCTTCCTAAAAAATTATATCACCACTTGGAAACACATAAGAACATGCTGCTACAGAGAGATGCAAGGTGGCCCAGTGAAGTTCATCTGATCCATCATACAGTTCATGGGTCATGTTTTCAGTAATGAGTTGTGAGGCAGTATATGAAGCTTTCTTTACATATTAGCATGGCCAGCCACTGAAAAAGCATTGTATCCATTTTTACATAGAATAAGCTCTCTACCCTGATTGAAAACTGAGATGGAGTTTTGACAGCTTAAGACCAAAAAGTTTTTGTTACAGCAGCTTTGTAAACTGCTAGTCAGACTGAAGCAGAATAAGATCCAATAAAAAATTATAATTATTTTAACAGGTAAGCATCTCCAGGAATTTTCAAAAGCCTATTTTTAATGATTGTAGGTCTATATAGTAATATTGTCATTAAAAGAAGCTTTTAATTCACATCACCACAGATAATAGTAGTGCACCTGCACTCTCCATGATTACTACCTGGAAATGAATTCTTTTCAGACCAGAAAGTATGAAAATGATAATTGTGATCAAATGCATTTTTAAATAAATAATGTTTTTTCAGCGCTTCCTTGGTATCAAACTGTCTTTGTTCCACATTTGAATGCTGTGATATTTACCTCAGAGTAATAAAATTATGGAGAAAACATTCTGTGACAATAGGCTGTGGTGTGTTTTTTTACCAGTATGCACATGCAGGGAGAAGGTTGTTAAAACAACAAAAAAAACCACTATAGTTGCAATAAACAGTCTATGATTAGTATGATTTATAAGATTCAGTTGCTTAAAGACAGAGTATCTCATACACTGTGTATTAAAGGAGGATGTAATAATACTAGAATAAGTCTATGGCTTTCCAGGTAGGTTATGTAGAAAGAACACTCAATTTTGAAGTAGATTTTTGCTTGTGGAAGTCTTTGCTTTTGTATTCAAGGAATACAATGAAAATGGAAGTTTTCTTCAGTTCATAAACATGGCTTTGCATTGAAATAACCTGTGTTATTTGTACCTTAGTGGTTTTTGCTTAGGACTAGTAGTTTGCACACATCGTTAATGCAATTATTTTAAATATGTTCTCAGGAATCGGACTAATTTTTTTTTTTAACAATTGAAAAGTTATCTGTAAAAAAAAAAAAAAAGTGGTTGAAAAGAGCTATACTTCCACTTACAAATAAGTAGAAGTCTATTTGAATGTACAGATTTTTCTCCCTTGGAGCCACACAAGTCAGGCATCCAGCATACAGTGTTAGATGGTGATATCTTTACTCACTTATTTTGATATTGAAATCTTCATAGTGAAGTTAATGGGGCTTGAAGCAGTATTCCCTAAGAGAAAGTGTAGTCAAAACCAGCATTAGTTTCATGTGTTCCTGGCAGAGATCAAGGCACGGATCCTGATGATCTCGCACTACTTGGTGTATGGCTCATGCCTCTTATCATTTAGCCTGATGTCTTGGGCAAACTGCCCTGACTGTTCACCTCTAAAGCTAACTCAGCATGGTTTATGTGCATTAGACATTGCATGTTTCTGACTGTGTAATTTGGCAATTTGGCTTAGAACAGCTTCAACTTGCACAGTGCAACCTAGAACACATCCCTGTGTTATGCTGTAGAGCAGATATGTGAAATATCCTCAAAATGCTGAACAACATTATAAAGTTTTAAGCATTTTAAGCAATCTTTTAGGATCAATGAAACTTTACCCTGCTTCTGTTCTTAGTAATAAGCTGTGTCAGGAAGGAGTTTTATGTGAGTTTGTGCTTAGCTGTGATTAGCTTTTACTCTTTTTTTTTATATAATTTAAATGTGAAATGCAAGGATTCCTAATTAAAATTATGAATGAGATGAGCATGTTCAGGCTTCAATAATACACTCCTGAAATATCTACAGCAAGTGATTTAAACTGAGCAAATGTGACATGCTATGTTCCATAGTAAGGTGTAACAATATAATAATTCAGATAAAATTATCTTGTAACCTAATAAACGAAGTTAAAGGTTCTTCTATTTTAAATATATGAAAGGAACATTCTGGTGACTTGTAAGTATGCAGGACATCTATTGCAGGTATAAAACCACAGTAGATAGGAACATAAATCAAACTCCATTCTTTATCTATGTTTCCAAGTCTTCATACTTTCTGAATGACTTATTGCCATCCTGAAAGAGAAGTTCTATCACAGCCAGAGGTTACAAGCTTGATACAGAAGTCAGTGGGTGAGATCTTTAACACATATGCAGCTGTGGAGGAAAGCTGGGTGATCATAGTCATCCCTTTCTTGCCTAGAAGTGTATGAAACACCAACAGTTATAGCACAATAGGTGAAATATGTGTGTTTGATAGAGATGATAGCTTTATTTTCCCCCCAATAAAATGTAATTTCTGTGAAATACATTTTAAAGGGTTTGATATATGGCCACACACATTTGCATGAACAGTTAGGCAGTACATAAAAGGGGATTGGAATTTGTATGATTGTGTTTATACCAAAGGTTATTAGCATGCTAGTTAAATTTTGCAATTTTCTAGCATTGTTACTTACACAGTTCTTTAAAAGAAATAATATTTAAGTGTAAAAACTTCTTTTCCATGTTTCACTGCCTTGTGTTACTACTATGGCATTTTACAATGAGAAAACCTAGGTTTTAAATTTGAAGGTGTATATTTGTGTGCAATATTTAGAAAATAGTTCAGGAATTCTTTCATATGCTTTGTAAACTTTGGGTAACTCTTTTTCATTTCTAAGATTTGTTTTTACCTTGTCTGCCTTCCAATAGTTTCCACATAATGGAGTTTATTTTACATGATGGATTACAGAAAACCTTTTCTCATTCATCAGAAATGTGGTACCTTAAATCACATTAGACCAAATTCTGCTCTACTTGACATCCACACCACTCTAAATGAGGTAAACAGACTGCCAGTGTTGTAAATGATACCATTTGATTTGTATTTGATTAATTTGATTAATTTGAAACGTATTTGATTAATAACACACATGGCTTCCTAAAGCAGAGAAACCTCAGGCCAGGTCATATGGACTTTATAGAATTCTGTCAGCCATTGCAAGTTTGCCTTGGCTAGAAAATGCAGTATCTGATGATAACAATCACGAAACTGAATGACTCAAATTTCTGACTTTTATTGCAGTACAGATCCAGGCCAGGTTGAGTTGTGTTCCAGGAGAATGGTAACAGCTCAAACCAGCTTCAGCTTCAGGTTTGTTTCAACCACCCATGCTTATGACGCATGAATACATAAGAAGGAACAGTACACTCAGTAGGTCTGTTGCCAATATTATTACAGTGATTAGTTCATGGTGGAAATAATTTTATTTCTGCAAAATTCCTCCAGATTGCTTTTACTGAAACCTTGGATTATTCTGGACCCTAGACAGGAACAGATCAGTTCCTCTGAATCTGCTTTTTCCTGTGTAAGTGTTGACTATTTTTGTGGCACGTTGTCTCATCCAAACCTTTTTAGGTGCTTTAATATTGAGAAAGAATAATTCATAGTAATATTACTGTCATTTTTATGGAATAAATTTCTGAAGAAAAGGGTTTACTTGATTTTTGTTATCATTAGAAACTTCTGGATTAAATTAAAATTGTTTGTGTATCCTTTTCAAGAAAACTACATCTCCACCTACTCACTCAGTGTCTGAGTAGCTCAGAGTGTGTGAGGCAAGACATGCTCTAATCCACAGGCCATTCTGAAGTCCTTGATGCATGACTAAATAAAAGTACCAGAAGGAAGTAGACAGTGGTGCTTATACTGGTTTTCCATGTCCCAACAGGGCTTGATGCAAAATAGGAAGTTTTGTAAAAACTGCAGCATGTATTTTCAGACTTAAAAGGATGCAGAAGAATTCTTCTATAATTTATTAAAGTATACATGCAACTCGTGAGTAGAATTAGATTAATAAAGGTGCTATAAATTTTATAGTGGCAGGATGTAAGATTGTAGAAAGTATACAGAGCAAAGAATGACAAAATCCTGTTTCACATGCTGGATCCAAACAAGGCAAAAATGTTATAAATTGGATAAATTCTCCACAGGCTGCAAAATTACTAGCTTTCACCCAATTGTGGCCTGTATGACAGACAGATTGTTTAGTGGGGTCTAGTCTTTAGAGTCATTCCAGCGGTTAAATATATGTGTTATTTTTAGTGTTAGTCTAATTATCCTGCCTCACCTTTTTGAAGGGCTGAGGTATATTAGTCCTTTCTCGTATGTGCCATACCTGTGTGGATGTCTAAAACCTCTAAAATGACACAGAAACTTATGTTTTGCCAAATTAATCATTCACATGCTCCACAAGTGAATGTGTATACAGTACCAGTATGTGATCACCCGGAACAAAATCCTCTCTCTTAGACTTGTGCTGTTCCATATTTTGTACTTGCATTAGTGTAGCGCAATTTTGCTGGTCTTTATTAGAATTCTAGAAATGAAATAAGGAACAGAAACCTTCCACTCCCTTGTGTTATTGTATAACTTAAATAAAGTACATAAACTGTTGTGTGTTGACATTGGCTGCTCTATCACTCCTGCTCCATCAACAAAGCATAAGGACACAATATGACAAAAAGCTCATAGGTCAAGATAAGGACAGGAATATCACTCTGTTCCTGATTGACACCACTACTTCCTGTCGACCTTCAATCTGCTACTTTATTCAGCAAACAGTAAAAAACCAACAAGAGTTTTTCCACCAGAGGAAACAGACTGTTTCAGGGAATAAGTAATTTTGTCTTGTCAGAAGAATGATGGTGCAGGAGATACAGCATCTTTGGTGCAAATCACAGGCTGAAATCAAGTAATTTCTATCCCTCTAACTTTTGCCTAAAGCTAGTCCGTTGTACTCTGATAGTTACAAAGTTTGTCCCAGCTAATCATATTTCTATCTCAATCTGTCTTTTTCTTCTCTTTTCCTTTCCTTTTTTTTTTTTCTTGTCTGAAACTTTCTGAACTTTTTGGTTTCAGTGGGAATTTGTCAATACAAAGAACATTTATTTCTGTAGCATTTTTAATTTCAACAGCACTTGGAATCACCAAAAATCTCAAAGGAGACCTTATCCTTCCGACATTCCCATAGCAGGTTCATAGCCAAAACACAGCACTGCACTAGCTGATAAGAAGAAAATTAACTCTGTCCCAGCTGAATCCAGGACAGATCCACCCCTTATTCCATACCATTTATATCATGATACATTTACCAATACACAATCATCTCTCCTGTCCTTTAACATAAATGCATAGATATCATTCCCTTAGTACTATCAACCATTCCTCTCAAGTCTATTGAGTTCGTTTAGCCCACGACATTGGGCTCCATCTGTTATAGCAGTCTTTCTGGGCAGCAAAGATGGTATAAGGTGTTGGATTGTTGCATGTTGAAGCCGGTTCTGATTCTATTACATCTGTGCTGATCTGGTTTCACCAAAGTCATTCTTCATTGGTGTGGCAATTGAAAAGGAGTCAGGTTCACATCTTCAAATACAAAGTGGTAAAGATGGGAGCTGCAAGATGCCCAGTACTAATAAGCATATAGAAGTGACAATACATAGTATTATGTAACAATTAGCATCACACAACTCAATTCATTGGCTATTTTCATCCCAAATCAACCCCCTTCGAGGTACATATTGAGCTTCCCCATTCTCCCCACTACCCACCAAGTGGTCCCAGGCCCCTGAGCAAAAAAAACCCCACAAATGGGTTTGCCTTTGCCTGAGGCAGGAATGACCCAGACTGTTTTCCCAAGTGTATTTTTAAGGTGCACTACAAGAACTTTATCTCTTTCTACAGTATGTAAAAGCTTGGATTGTGCGGGGCCAGCTTAGCTGGAAGACCCTCTGGTGTTGACTAACCAGGTAGCCTTTGCTAAATGTGTATCCCAATGTTTGGAAGTTCCACCACCCATTGCTTTCAGTGTAGCCTTTAACAGTTTGTTGCATTGTTCAGTTTTCCCAGAGGCTGGTGCATGATAGGGAATGTGATATAGCCACTCAATGACATGCTCTTTGGCCCAAGGGTCTATGAGATTGTTTTGGATATGACTTCTGTTGTCCAAGCCAATTATTTCTGGGGTGCCATGTCATCACAAGACTTCTCTATCATGGCCCAGGACAGTGTTCTGGGCAGTGGCACGGGGCACAGGATGTTTCAGGCATCTGGTGGTTGCTTCCACCATTGTAAGCACACAACACTTGCTTTGGTGGCTTTGTGGGAGTGTGATATAGTCAATCTGCCAGACCTCCCCATATTTATATTTCACCTATCATCCTCCATATGAGAGATACTTTAACTACTTGGCTTGCTTAATTGCAGCACATCTCACATTCATGGATTACCTGTGCAATAGTGTCCAAGGTCAAGTTCACCCCTCAATCTTGGGCCCATCTATATGTTGCATCTCTTCCCTGATGGTCTGAAGTGTCACGGGCCCACTGAGCTATAAATAATTCACCCTTATGTTGCCAATCTAAATCTACTTGAGCCACTTCAGTCTTGGCTGCTTGATCTTCCTGCTGGTTGTTTAGATGTTCTTCAACTGTCCAGCTCTTGGGTACATGAGCATCTACATGACGTACTTTCACAACCAGGTTCTCCACCCAGGCAATGATATCTTCCCATCATGCAGCAGCCCACATGGGTTTATCTCTGTGCTGCCAGTTACTCTGCTTCCATTGGCAGATGTATCATGACATAAATGGTATGGAATAAGGGGTGGATACTGTCCTGGTTTTGGCTGGGATAAGTTAATTTTCTTCTTAGTAGCTGGTGCAGTGCTGTGCTTTGGATTTGGTGTGAGAACAATGTTGATAAGACACTGATGGTTTTAGTTGTTGCTAGGTAATGTTTACACTAAGTCAAGGAATTTTTAGTTTTTTCAGGCTTTGCCAGTGAGAAGGCTGGAGGGGCACAAGAAATTGGGAGAGAACACAGTCAGGACAGCTGACCTGAACTAGCCAAAGAGGTATTCCATACCATGGGACGTCATGCTTGATATAAAACTATATAAGCTAGTGGTGGTTGCCAGGGCTTGCTGATCATTGCTCGAGGACTGGCTGGGCATCAGTCAGCAGTGAGCAATGGTACTGTGTATCACTTGTTTTCTTTCCACCTTTCCCTTTGGATTTTTTTCCTCTCCCCCTCTCCCTCATTTTCATCCTAACTGTTATTGTTGTTATTATTATTGCTCTTTCATTTTTATTTTATTTCAACTATTAAACTGTTCTTATCTCAACCTTTGAGTTTTACATTCTTTTCTTCTCCCCACTCCTCTGGGTGAGGGGGAAGTGAGCAAGCAGCTGCGTGGCACTTAATTACCTGCTGGGGTTAAACTGTGACAACCAGTTAGTGCAGCTTGTCTAGATAGCATCTGCAAGTTGTATGGGTTTTTCCCTTCTCTTTGTTTTTCTTTGACATTGTCTTTCTCCCACTTTTCCTATGGAAAGCTGCATGCTTACTTATCATCAGCAAGCTTATTAACTGGCATTTTGGTGTTCAGCTGTATATCTGTTAAAACTGACCAGGCAGCTCACAGGTGTTTTAGTCATTTTTCCTTTCATGGGAAGGAGTCAGCTGACCATAAGCATAAATTCCTCCTGGTTTTGAAGCAAAATTTCTTTCTTCTGTAACTGAATAGGTAATGTTGCTTGTTAGTTTTATTGGGCCTTTAGATCAACCTCTCATGTAATCTTTAATGAAATTGGAAGGAGATAGCATGGAAAGGACTTTTGATCTTGGATATCATTACAAATGTCTTGTTTCAGACTTGCAAGCAACAGCTAATAGCACAAAGGTCCCAGTTGTCCATGTTGCAAAGTACTGAAACAGATTTTACTTTTTGACAGCTGTGTGTTTTTCTGCAGAGAGGAATTATTGTCCACTTAATCCACTTGAATCAATTATAAAGTTAACTCACAATTTCACAGATTTTCCTAGCTATATAGCCATTTGAATTATAGCAATAGACCAAAAATGAAAATCATAGAAACATAGAATAGTTTTGGTTGGAAGGGATCTTTAAAGGTCATCTAGTACAACGCCCTGTGCAATGAACAGAGTCATCTTCAACTAGATCAGGTTGCCTAGAGCCCTGTCCAGCCTTTACCTTGGAAGCTTCCTGGGATGGTACACCTGCCACTCCTCTGGGCAATCTGTTCTAGTGTTTCACCACCCTCATAGTAAAAAATTTTCTTCTTTATATCTACACTAAATCTACACTCTTTTGCTTAAAACCATTACCCTTGTGCTTGCACAACAGACCCTGCTAAAATGTTTGTCCCCATCTTTATTATAAGCCCCCTTTAATACTGAAAGACCACAACAAGTTCTCTTCAGAGCCTTCTCCAGCCTGAACAAACACAACTCTCTCAACCTCTTTATAGGAGAGGTGTTCTAACCCTCTGATAATTTTTGTGGCACTCCTCTGGACCTGCTCCAACAAGTTCATGTCTTCCCAGGACTTCCTCTGGACCTGCTCCAAGTCCATGTCTTCCCAGCACTGAGGACTCCAGAGCTGTATGCACTACTCCAGGTAAGGTCTCACCAGAGAGGACTGGAGGGGCAGAATCACCTCCTTCGATTTTCTGGTCATGCTTCTTTTCATGCAGCCCAGGACATGGTTGGTTTTCTGGGCTGCCAGTGCACATTGCTGGCTTATTTCTGGCTTTTCACTCACCAGCACCTGCCACTAAAGATGAGACACAAGGAAAGTGCATGTGCATTTATCTAGGGAAAAAAAAGAAAAAAAAATGGAAAAAAACACCTGACATTTAGATATCTTCCAGTTAAATAGTAAATGCAATATATCAACAAATGCATAGCTGTATGCATACATATACCACCTATTTTTTTCAGTGTAAATTGTGAGACAGTGTCTGGGGTTGTTTGCTTTCTTTATCCCAGGCAGGTTATATCTGCAGATAAAAAAACACCTTTCTGAGATTGTTCCTTCTTTTAAACTCAAGCTCATGTAGGAATTAAAAACACTGAATATTGAAACTAAGTTTCTTAAGTGGATTGCAACCCCAGGATGCAAATTGAGAGACTTACAGAAACATACATCTTTGCAGAATGTACTTGTTTCAAGCTCTGCAGCTTTTTATTACCAACACCAAACTTTTTAAAGGTTATTTTCATACAGTGGGAGAGAAAAACAATATTTTACTTTTGCTGCTAACCACTGTTTATTAATGTCTAAACCAAATCATGTTTATATATAGAAAATTAAGGAAAATAATAAGCATTATCTTTTATTTTGTCTTTGATCTACAAATCCAAACATATTACCAGTGTTACAAAAGTCATATGTTTCCATGGCAATTTATTTGATTTCTGCATTCCCTTTGTAACTGGGCTGAATCACAAAATCCTTTTCCCATCAGTGGAAAAATTAACTTGCATGAAAAAAATGTGACTAGTTGCAAAATATGGAATTTCACCAGCACATCATCTCAGTTAAGAAACCAGTGATTCTGAGGTTATAGAAAATGGAACAATCTACTTCTAAGTGGCCATTTCTGGGCAGATTCAAAATCTGCTAACAACCACCTCATAAAGGAAGCTGAGACTGTTTCCTTTTCTGTATTTCAGAATACAGAATAACCATTCTGGGTACAACCTTTTGGGTGCAAAGGTTCTCCAACGTGATGGCAAAACCCAAGATAATCTATTTTAGATGCATAGAACTTCAACTGAGATAGGCACAGTGTCTGTTATTGTCACACATTCACATTCCTCTTAAAAATCTCTAAGTTACATAGATCTGCAGCATTTGAACTTGTTTGGCTTGGTTCAGTCTTATGAAACAGGCAAGTGGGGGAAACACTTGCGGAACTCTGTTTGCAAGTGTTGAATTTACCTATTAGGGAAGATTGAAATCTAATCTGCAAATATTAAGGTTTGTTCCACTGAAATGATCTCAAATTTAGTTCAATTATCAAAGTGCATAGCAGAAGTCTTGTTCCACTGTCAGGCTGTGTGTATCTAACCCAGCTGAAGGCAACTTCATGAGTCATGGAATGGGAGACATTTTCAGCCATCATGTCTTTCTCATTTCTGGATCCATTAGAAAGGTGAATATTTACCTGGGAACAAAAATAGCAGCATCACTGCAGCCTCTTCTATCAATGTAAAGGCTAGCTACTCTTTACATTTTCCTCTGAAAGCAATAAAGTAGAATAGAATAGAATCGAATCATTTTTCCTTAAGACAGATTTCAATTCTTTCCACATTTTCAGTTGCAAATTTTTCTACAGTAATAAATTCATGCTGTCAAACCCTAGTGAATAGAAAAATAAGTTTTGGTGTCAATAAAACAAAAAAAATATTCATGTGTTTGCTGGTTATGATTAGTTTCGGCTGTGTCTAATATATGCTAGATGGTTTTCCTATGTGTCAGAAGCCACTGCTCTTGAATGGAAAACAGACATTCTGAGAACTCTTGAAGTTGCTTTTTGGGGTACCAGAGCCTCAGTCTCTGAAATAATAGATTCTAGATCTGAGCTGAAAACATATTTTGTCAAATTATGGTCAGATACCAGATCTGCATGATACCTATATGACTGAAGCAAAAGAACTTGTCGCTTTTCCTTTTTAAAACGCATCAATCTTGAGCTGTACTGATGGTACAACATCGTGTTTTGTTTTTCAAATTACTTTAAGAAACAGAGGAGAGCATAGTTAGTTCCTTCATATTTTCTGAGTACTGATACGACCACAGAAAGTCTTGGACAGCTTTTAGGCATATTTAATCTGGTCTGGTATTGAGAGATTACAGTTGATTCCAGTAGAGAAAGTAAGAATGATTTCTCTACATCACACAAAAAAACACAGGTGTGTGCTTGTTGTAGGTGGATGCCAGCCAGCAGCCAAACACACAGAGCTGCTTGCTCACTTGTACATATACACCTTGCAGTGGGACAAGGGAGAGAATTGAAAGAGCAAAAGAAAGAAAATTCATGGGTTGAGATAAAGACAGTTTAGTAGGTTAAGAAAAGAGGAAAAAAAACATGATAGGTGATAACTAGTAACTTCCCATAAGCAGACTGATGACCAGACAAATTCCAGGCAATGGCCACCTTGGAAGCCAAAAAATCCCCACCTCTTCTTTCTTTACTCCAGTATTTATTACTGAATTTTATTTTATGGTATGGTACATCCCTTTTGCCAGTTCAGGTCAGCTGTCCCAGTTGCATCTCTTTCCAGCTTCTTGCAGACCCCCAGACAATTCCACGGGAGGGAGAGTGAGAAACAGTGAAAGCCTTGAAGCTGTGCAAGCACTGTTTTAACTCTAATAGAAATCACAGCATCGTATGAGTTGCTATGAAGAAAGTTAGCTACATCCTAGCCAAACCCAGCATAGTGCTTAATTTGAAATGATCCTTCACTACAAAGGATTGGATTTTCCTTGCTTTTGTGACTGAAATCTGAAAGATGTGTCCTAGTGCTAGAAAGGATTGATCACTCATTCGCTGAAGAACTCTGCAGTATAAGCCTGCTTTCAAGGACCCTTTACTGGCCTATGTGGCTGAATAGAGTGCAAATGCACATCAGCCTAAATGATTCTGTGATTCTAGTGTTCTATAAGTTTGCATTAATAGCCTTGGTCTGTTGGCCCTCATAAGACTTCCGTCTCAAGTGTTGTTGCTACTCTTCTGTCTCATTTCTCTGAAAGGAGAAACTTCTCCCCGAAGTAACTTGTCACCAGCCTGGTGATTGACTCCAGAGAAGCATTTTCTAGCCTTGTACTTCCATTTTTCCATTTGACCTATAGGGATAGTGTTGTGATCTACTTTGTAAATGTCTCTGACATCTAAATGAAAGCTGTAAGAGAGCTAGGCCTTATTACAAATACAGCATTCTATCTTACAGTCTCTTCTTTGTGATCTTGAATTGTGGGCTTAAGACCAACCATGTCTTTTGAACACCGTCTTACTAATTTTCCTAGTCCTGGTGAGCAGGAGTAGCCAAGTGATTGTCCCCCATACTTGGCACATGGTTAGTCTGCATCTTGAATACTGTGTTCAGTTTTGGGCCTCTCACTACAAGAAAGTCATGGATGTGCTGGAGAATGTCTGAGGAAAGGCAACAAAGCTGGTGAAGGTTCTGAAGCACAAGTCTTATGAGGAACAGGTGAGGGAACTGGGGTTGTTTAGACTGGAGAAATGGAGGCTCAGGACAGACCTTATTGCTGTCTACAACTACCTGAATGGAGGTTGTAGTGAGTGGCATGTCAGTTTCTTCTCCCAAGTAACAAGCAATAGGACTAGAGGAAATGGCCTCAAGCTGTGTCAGAAGCAGTTTAGATTGGATCTTAGGAAATTTTTCTTTGCTGAAAGGGTTATCAAGCATTGGAAGAGGCTTCTGAGGGAAGTGGTTGAGTCACCATCCCTGGAGGTACTTAAAAGATATGTAGATGTAGCACTTAGGGACATGGTTTAGTGGTGGACTTGGAAGTGTCAGGTTAATGGTTGGACTCAATGATCTTGAAGATCTTTTCCAACCTAAATGATTCTATGACACTACAGTAGCAAAGATGCTTGCAATATTTTTGAATTTTTGAAGACACTAACAAGAAAGTATTCAAGAACCCAAGTATCTTCTTTTTAATATAAGAAAGTATCTACATCCATTGATGTTTACTATCCTTTGGTGTGCTTTCAAATCAAATTATTCTGAATTTCATTCTTACAGATTGCTATCACTTGCCTGACAACTTTTTTTTTCCCTTTACGAAAAGGCTGTGTACAACAGGATGGGGACAGAGGGTCACTTTTATCAGTCTATAAATTATAAGCTGAATGCTAGAATTGTGCTCTCATCCTTGTGTTTGACTCCTAGAAAGAGATGAAAGCGAAAATACAGGTTGCATTATAATAAGCTAGGAAGTTGGTTATATCTGTTCTGGTAGTCATGCTGTGGTAAAACTGCTGTTGGCTTATATTATAAATTAAACATACATTTGGTCTGTTGGTCCCTCATGAGACCCCTGTCTCAAGTGTTGTCTCTACTCTTCTGTGTCTTTTCTCTGGAAGAAGAAAGAAATGCATTATAGCCTTTGCTTTTCTCCATATTTTCAGATAGTTTCTAAATACTGCATTCTAACTTGGTCTGCAAGGAGAACTCCATCTGAAAGTCTGAGCTGGACAAACGTGGAGGAATCAAGGGTAGTAATATGAAAATAAAATCATTGCTTTCCCTGCAGAGTTTGTTCTTTCACCTCTCACAGTGATCTTTGGTTCCTGCCTTCTTGCTTTTTTTTCACATTTCTTAATGAAGTCACTCTAAAACATTAATACTTTCTTTAGTCATTTTTAACAGTAGAACAAGTGTGACACTATGTTTGAGTTGGAACTGAGTGGAGGCTGCAAGATCAGAGAGCATTATTGTCTCCAAAACTAAGATGATTAAATTTTCATTCATTATATATGAAGTTAAATTACTGAATAAACTTCATTTCAGTTATTAATTATGTTAGGTTTAGTCACCAAATGGCCAATAACTTCTGCCTATATTTAACTACATAAACTCATCCACTTACAAATGTCAAAATTTTCTATAAAGAATAGATGAAATTGCACCATCTACATTCCTGATCTAATTAGAAAAAGGTTAACGTTGAAGTCTTCCTAGTCTTCTAAAAGGAGTTACAGGTTTTCAAGGCTTCTAAAATTCAGGTATTGATACAGATGCTTAAAACTGAGATACAGGAAAATATTATATGCCAAAATTTGAGTACTATGTTGCAAGTTCCTTAGTGCAATTCACTGGGAGACTTCTATGCCAATAGACTACTCAACAAGAAGGGAAAGTTGATGGATTTATGTCAAGAGCACTGACATTGGCTGAAATTAACACTGATCCTCTAGATCCATGTCTACTCACTCTCTCTCATGTTCTGCTGTTATTCCATCTCCAAATTTGTAAGTTTGCTGTCATTCTTATTGTTAACTGTTCACTTTTCAAGCAATGTGTATGGGAGGTGGAATTTACCAGGAAAAATAAATAACTCATTGCTGTTAAATCATTGATTAGAACTTAAGTTTATCCAGCATGATTGAAATATATGCATTACAAATTAAAACACCAAAAAGAAGCTACAAATGATTACTATTTAAAAATATGAAAACAGTTATAGACAGCTGTTGAATATTTTAAATGCCACCTGAATTTGCGCAGTCCCTTAATTCTTGCAGTAAAGTGTATTTTTTAACATTGATACTATTTAACATCTTGTTGAACCTGATTTCAAAGGAAAAAAATATTTTAAAAAAGAGGGAAAGAGCAAGGGAGGAAAGGCCATATGGAAAGCTCTTCTGGCATTCTAAGGAAGTTATATAAAAAATAAATATTATTTTTATAAAAGATAAGAAATATCAATGACTGAGATGAGAAATGCCAAGGGTGAAAAAGGCTGCACGTAGTTACTGTACAATCCATAGTGTGTGTGAAACTTAAATTAGCATGCATAGGGGAGTGGGAAGAACATAGTTATTTTGAGTTGTCATAGTCCATACAGTCGTAGAATATAGGTGTGAAGTTTCCTGTAAATTTCAAGCACTCTAGCTTTGTTCGACAGAAAAAGAATCATCTTCTATCAGTCTCTCTTTCACATAAATCAATGGCCTCATAAAAATGGAAAGTGAAACATGAAATAAGGGTTGAGAAAGAAGATTGAAAAGACAGCACTATGTAGTTGTCTTGACAAACGAGGCAAACTATCAAAATTATGGTTGCAGAGATCTGTCAGGATTAAATTCAATTAAAGACAAATATTACAGTTTTGTAGATCATTTATTTTCATTATCCATCAATCAAAATGAAGTGCTGCAGCACCTTTACACTCACACAGGTTACCTCAGTTATGACAAATATCAACTTAGCAACATTTGTGTTTCTAAGCAGAACATTAGAGAATTTTTGGAAAAAAAATGAAAAGAGTAAAATTTACACATGAAAGGTCTGATAAAGGACTCAATCACATGTTAAGAAAAAGCCATAGACATTGTCTATTGTCTAATTTTTTGGTCTTTAATATGGTATACCTTGAGAAATGCTTACATTTGTATGATCAACAATAAACGATGAAGATTCTCTGATCTTTCATCCACATTTGGCAGCCAGAAGAGACATGACTGGCTGACCAGTCATCTGTTTCTCTATTATAATTTCTTGCAATCCCTAGTTTATAGGTGTGTCAGGGAAAGGAGGTGGGGTGTTTGTGGAATAAAGTACCCTTGAGATGTCTGGGATATGACATATCCTTAGCTGCTGCTTAAATTCACAGTAGGATGAGACAGGGACCAATGCAGTTACTGTCATGCAGAATGACTGTGAAAGCATTTAGTTTGCTGGATCAGGAAAGAAGAAAGAGAAATTTGGAGAAAACTGTGATCTGATAAGCACAGTTCAGACATAAATCTGTCTGCAAGATGTGGTGGGAACCTCACAAGAAAATCTTATCTATCTGAAAGGAAAAAAAAGCAACAATTTTACCTAAGCTATTTTAAGTATTTAGTTTCCTTGCTTGGGCAACTATTTCAGCAGCAGCAAAATGTACCTATGTAAAATGAAGGGGAGGGAGTAGGCAGGAGATAAACTTTTTCAGACTTCTGAAGCATTTAGGTCAGTTTTGCAGTACATGTTAGGAAAGTGCAGATGATTTAATATTTGATATATTTTTGTTCACAATCCACAGAGGATTTCATGGACGTATCGTGCTTGTCTGCATAAGTGGCATACCTGTTCCTCCCAGTGAGCTTCACTTTATACAGATACCTGTATCACTGTCACATTTTCATAACGACCTGTTTCTTAAACAGGTCAAATAGGACTTGGAAAATTCCTCACATTTTGCATGTTGTCATATATCTTCTATAGGTTCTGCTAGCATTTCATACCACAGAATGCTCGCTGTGATTCTGCATTATTCTTCTCCCATCAGACTCTTGACACAAATTTGTACCTCACTTCCAGCCATCACCAACCTTACAGTGTTAGTATGTCAGTTCACAAAGGACTTCTTAATGGCCAACACAGACATAGAATCATAGAACCATTTAGGTTGGAAAAGACTTTTAAGATCATCAAGTCCAACTGTTAACCCAGGACTGCCAAGTCCATCACTAAACCATGTCCCTGAGCACCACATCTATGTGTTTTATAAACACCTCCAGGGATGGTGATTCCACCACCTCCCTGGGCCATCTGTTCCAATGCTTCAACACCCTTTCCATGAAGAAATCTTTCATAATATCCAATCTAAACCTTCCCTGGTGTAACTTGAGGATGTTTCCTCTCATCCTGCTGCTTGTTATCTGGGAGAAGAGACCAAGCTCCACCTGCCTACAGCCTCCTTTCAGACAGTTGTAGAGAGCAGTAAGGTCCCCCCTGAGCCTCCTTTTCTCCAGGCTGAACAGCCCCAGTTCCCTCAGATGCTCCTCATAAGACTTGTTCTCCAGATTCTTTGCTAGCCTCACTGCCTTTCTCTGGGCACGCTTCAACACCTTTGTGTTCTTGAAGTGAAAGGCCCAAAAATGCACACGGTATTTGAGATGCAGCCTTACCAGGGACAAGTACAAGGGGGACAATCACTTCCCTAGCCTTGCTGGCCACACTACTTCAGATACAAGCCAGGATGCTACTGGCCTTCTTGGCCACCTGAGCACACTGCTGGCTCATGTTCAGCCAGCCATCAGCCTACACCCCAGAGCCTTCTCCACCAGGCAGCTTTCCAGCCACTCTGCCCCAGCCTGTAGCGCTGTGTGGGGTTGTTGTGACCTGTTCATATCCTGACAAAGAGCTCATTGCACCAATACCCCACTGAGAGAACTTCTCAACCCATGAACTTCAGTAGTTTACATGGGAGTGAAGAGGAGGAGGCCCAAAGTAAAATAGGAAACACAGAGAAGGAGGTAAACTAGGGTGATGAGGATTGATGGGGACTTGAGGAAGGAAAGGAAATAAAAAGATATGCTTGTACAGAGAGGGAGCTTCTTTGGATCACAGAAAATTGATATGGAGATCTATATGTTGGCTAGAGGCCAAACAGTCTCTAGTTTTCCTTCATTTTGGGAATGTGAGTAAAATCCTCATACTCTCAAAGTCCCACAACATTTAAGCACGAGTAATCTGTCTAGTAGTCTGTAATTACACATCTGTCTAGGAAATAATTTGAATGTATTCAAAAGTCTTCCCAAATGAAGACTGCAGATTTCATGTTTGAGCTCAAGGAGAGTCTTTATCCCTGCAGTAAATAGCCCTGAAAATCAAGAGTTGCATGATCACAATTTGAAACTATCATTTGTTGCAATGGTCCTGCAGAGTACAGCTATAATACATGTTTCTGTTACACTTCAAGACTGCACAGGCCATTTTTGGCAGAAAACCACTAAATATGCATTTGCTGAGACTAGTTTTAATGTTATTAGCCATTTTCATTTTAGATACTGATACAAATACACTGTGAAAGCTACTTATAACTAATGATGTCTTGCATTCCCTGCCCTCCTTCCCTGTTTTTATAGAAATGTATCCAATAGGAGTTATTTCTCAATAATAGTTCTCATTTTCCGTATAGACTAATAATTAAACTAAATTACAATGTCCAATCATATATATTATCAGAAATACAGTGCTGTAGATTCAGAAGTGATTTTGTTTGTTCCATGAGTTCAGTTTACCAATTTTTGTGCTGCTTTCAGAATTATAAGCTAGTTCCTCACCACTGAGCTTTACTACTTACTTGATATTCTTCAGTGCTTTATCCAGTCTATTTTAAAAATATTGCAGCTTCTAGGATTTCCCAATAACATTACCTGATAGCTGCATACCTTCAGTTACCTCATCCATCTGAGTCCTTGAACTTCTGTTGACTTCTGTAGGAGTTGTATTAGCTATCTAGACCAAAGCTGGACAATATGTTCTAATCATGAATTGCTTTCTGTATCACTCCATTATTTCTAGCTCAACATATATTGATCACACCAACCAATCAGGAGACCACGGTCCTCCTTCTACTGAAGTCAAATGGAATTTTGCCTTGCACCGTTTTTCTTTCTCACTGTTGGGAAATCTCATTGTCAAGTTTCTGTGTTGCCTTTTCTCTTCTACACATGCAATAATTGACTTTTTCATATTTATTACTATTTCCTAAAAGTGCTCCATGGTGGAGGATATTTAGTGGGTGGGAGCAGAGGAACAGGGAAAAAGAAAGTTGCTATGCTTCTTGCTTTTGTGTTGTTACCTAGGAGAAAACAATTCAGGTGTCAGCCATTCATCTAGCTATTCTACTTCCCTGCTCCAGTTGTGGCAATACAGGAAAGTGCTAAAAAACAGAAATTGGTTAAAAAAAAATACTAAAGTTTTTCCCTAAAACCTGCTAGTAAGTAACTCCTGCTCAGGTAACTCACTCTTTTTTTTTTTTTTTTTTTTTTTTTTTTTTTTTTTTGTGTGTGTGTGTGTGTGTGTGCAGATTTTCACTACATATGTGAAATATTTCAATACATACCTTATGATGCAATCTTAGAAGAAGCTATGCATATGTATAAATCTTTATAACAGATCTTTACTAAATCCTAGCTTTTTCACTTCAGAGACATTTCAGACTTTTTTAAAATGGAATTATTTTTGTTTGGACAGGTTTTTAATACTTTTAAAACTATTTTATCTTAAAGAAGTCTTTTTTTTTTTCATGCAGATCCAGATCAGTACTATAATTCTGAGGTTCATGTCCAGTGAATTTGGGTGCCTCATTAAGATATCTCATTCTGTTATATTTCACATATTTTTTGCTCTACTTCCTTGAGTTTTAATTACTAGTGGGACATTCTAAGAATTTGCAATTTTCACTAGATTGATTTAGAATTCCACTAGATGAATGTACATTAGAAACTTGATTTTATTTTGAACAATTTTTAATACAGTCTTTATTGCACATTGAACTTTTAGCATTGTTAATCATATAGGTAAATGATAGTTCATTTTACAAAACCCTGATTTCACTTGTTTGAAACTTTGTCAGACTTCAAGCACTGGAGGCGAGATTTTTCATGTTGAGTATGTATGAAACCACAATGTAGCAGGAGGGTGAATCCAATGTTAAAGTCTGAGTATCATACAAAAAACACTTATGATTTTATGTTAATTAGGGGACAACAAACTCACTACTGAGTCACTATTTTTTTTGCAACACCATAGAAAACTTAATTTTGTACTGCCAGACATGTTAAATCAGGTGTCATCTGTCCACCTATAACTGATTTAAAGCAGTATAAAAAGTATAAAGTGAACATAAATTCCCTTATTTAATGCTCTGATGGAACAAAAATATAATCATGTGCCCAAACCAAAGCCAGATTACATCTGTACAATCAGTCTACTCGGTAGGATCTTGGAACTATAGACTAAATCTTATTAACCCATTATTTCTGAAAATTATTTTGGAGGCAAGAAGTTTGCCCCATTTAAAGAACTATGGAAATGTCTACTTTCATAGAATATAGTATCTTCATTTATAAGTCTTAAAATTTGACCTGAGTGGTTTTTGTGTCAGCCATGCTTTGGCATCTTTGTGAAAGTTTTTATACATTTGACCAATTTATAAGACTTCGAAATGCTGTGAAGACAGAAACCCTCAGATATTAAATGTCAGGAGAATTCATCTTTACCAGTTGAACAAGAAGCTTAAAAAATCATATGGTAGAGGAGAAAGGTAAAGGGGAACTGATAGTTTAAGGATGCTGAAGGAGAGTTGGTTAAGATGAATCACTAAGGTGGGTTTCCTGTATAGGGCTGATGGTGACTGGGACTATGACTGAGCGAAATACAGAAGCAGCAAGGTAGATCTAAGATTGGCAAGTGAAAAACTGAATGGCCCAAGCAGAGAAGCTAAGTGGTGAGAATGAATGAACTGAGAGCTAGCAGTGAGCAAGCCAACAAGCAGTCTTGAACTGTCGCCCTTCCACAGTCTTGAAAAGAGCTGAAGATACTTTTTGTTTTTCTGTCATATACTGTACAGCATGGAAATCAGTTTACTTCTTAAAACCCCATGCACAGGTGTGTGCACATACATGTACACATTAGATCAAGTACGTGATATTAGGAAATGACAAATGGATCTTTCCTTGCAACTTACAGACAAGAATTAAACACCCTTGAACTAAAGATTTCATTTTCTATAGGACCTTGTCTCAGCCATCACATATATTGGATGCTCAGGAGATTAATTACTCGTTTTCTTCATTTATTGAAAAACTTGAAGGGTGTCTAGTGAATAAGTAGACAGAATGGATGATTTTGCCTTTAGAGGATGTTAAGTTTTGATTTTGAATAAACCTGTAAACACTGTGGCATTTTCATATGACATTTTTAAACTAATTTAATTTGTAAGATGTTACCATGTTTTTTTAAAGAATGTTAAAATAGAAGACATTTTTATTACTTGAAACTAGTTTTATTCCACAAAAGGCTGGCAAGAATTTCATTTTGGTTTAATCTGTACAACTATTTTTCAAAATTTTCTTCTTGAACTCTAAAAAATAAACAATTATTCACAAATCTCAAAAAGATGCATAATACCTTGGAGGAAAATATTCCATGTTTTCCTCTTGCACAAGTTGTGTGAAGACAGGCAAGTCATTTACATCATACTTTTCTGAGGTGGTCTGTAGTTATCCAGTCCTCATTTTCTGAGTGTTTGATGTGACACATGGAGTCTGATTTAAAAAACTGCAGAGCAACAACTTTACTTTGAACTTCTTTTTGAATTTGTGTGGTCTATAAAATGCTGTGTTCTGTAAAATAAGGTTCTATGTCTCTGATGGGACATTCTAAATGATTTAGCACTTTTCACCCTCATCTCTGTCTCAGATTGGCATCAGAAAATCAGCATGATACAATGCCTTCTTCTCACAGAAGTTTTGTGAAGATAAATTAATACATGAAGTACAAAAGTACCATATAAATAACCTGTTAAAGAGTTCATGAAGACAGTTAAATATTTGATTTTACAATGAGAAGCTTGTCATAGTTTCCCTTAACCAAGGTCTAGAACCATTAAAGGGCCACCCCGCCCCCACCTCACCCCCCAAAAATAAAATCTATATCCATCTGAATATCTGGCCAGTAACCGTGTTATATCAGTCATACTGAATATGATGGCAACTTGCAAGGAAAAAACACTGTGCTGAGCATTAAATGAGGGCCAACTTATGGCTGCACAGAAAATTTTCTTTCTGACAATTCCTTAAGTCTGAATTTTTGCTTTCAAAGTATTTATTAGTATTATATGTGTATATATATATGTGTATATATAAATATTTTTTCCTTTCTTGTTCAAGTCTATTTTTTTAAAAAAGTCCTGGTCCAGTCCACTAGAAAATCTTTCACTAACAACATTTGAGGTGTATTTGTAATTAGTTAACAGATACTGTAGGTACTGCTAATCAGCCAAATGTAAAGAATAACAAGAACAGTCTAATTTATTAAAAATACTTTTCAGAATGCTATTGAACTGGAGCCACCCAAAATATGTGTCATTCTTAACTGGTGTTAAAATTTTTAGTGCGTTATATCTCTACTAAGCCACAATATATGTGTATGATTGAAGAAATATAATAATTATATTCTACAATTTTCAGTTGTCTCAGGTTTAGGATTGCAAGACCATGATAAAGTGGAGCAATTAGAATCACTATATACAAAAAAGCACAGTGAAAATAATGGCTTGATTGCTTTGAATCTGATGTTTGGGTGATGAAAACACTGTTTAATCCTTTCTATTCACTTACATAAATTGAGTTCAGGAGAATATACTTAAGTGGGAAATTCTGTCATTAGCTTAGATTATACAAGTGTGTCAAAAAATTATTATGGTATCGGCTGAAATTCTGAAGACCTACATTCTCATATAGATTGAAACTTATCCATCACTTACAGAAAACAGCCATGTATTTAGGCTTTGCTACACTTGCAACAGGGAATTAGCTGTTGTATTAGCAGGTGTAAGAAGTGAAACTTCCTCCCATACAAAGACAAAAAGAAGGTTCCAGATTAAACAGAAATGTTTATGAGTCAGATTACCATATGTTTACCCATTATTTTCCAGATAGAAATGTGGTTGTATGCAGTATACAGTCATGCTATACAGGCTTAGTAAATACGCCAGATGAGGCAAATTTATGGGTTGTGGACTGTACAAACTCAGTCTATATATCCAAGTGCAATTGTTATTTGTCTAGAATATCCTGAAATTACTTGTATGAAAAATCAAGACATATTTTTTTAGGGTTTTTTTAAGGGGAAAAAAAAAAAACCCCAAGAATTTGTCCAGAGTAAGCCAGGTTTAGCACCTCCCTTTTGAACAAATTCCTATGAAACATTAAAGTTACACACTAGACCTTCTGCCTTCTACTACCAAGAGATAGGTTAAAAACATCAAAGAATTTTTAGTGAAGTTATGGATCTAAATGAACAGAAATGAAGAAGGAAATCATTAAGCAAATCTCTAGGGTGGTGACAGTACTACGACATGTGCAGATGAGGTTCTAATGTGGCTGTCTAGTGAGGATCAAAAGGTTTTCATTTTGAAAAATGTGTATTGAAAACTAGACTTAAGATAGTGTGGAATGTCAGTGACCTTGTCATAAAATATTCTGAAATTAAGAGTAATGCAATTTAAATTCCATTAAATTCTGAAATGTTTCATCCTTGGAATTTGTCTAATGTCATGACAGTGCAGCAGGCAATTAAACAAGATGTTAGGGACCCTGCTGTGGGATTATGCACAACTGTGGTTAAACCTGAGAAGTAATGTTGCAGTTAAATGGCAGATTAGTTGCCTGTGAGAAATCAGTTCCAATGTTGTTAAGTATCAAAACACTCATATTCTACATTATTCATTTATCTTTTTAATCATGGAAGGACAATGATTAATCTTGTACTTGATTTTGCATAGTTTTAAGGCAAGAGGTGGTGGCATATATTGCTTTTTACAACGCGTTCTGCACTTAATTCTTGAAGCATGTTAATGAGCATTTTTGCAAACGAACCACTGATACTGCTAGAAGAATGCCACTAATAACATACTAAACACCAAGAACGTTGTCTGCACCTCCAAAGAAATTGACATTCTATTGTAGTTGGCACCATACAATACGTGTACTGAGCTTTGAATAACTAGTGTTTTGTGTCAATTTCAGGAAAATATTTGGAATTATATGAAGGAAACAATTTAAGAGTGCAAATATTTACATATGCAAATATTAATGAATTCTAGGCATTACCCACTGAGATAAAGAACTGAAACAGCTTCAGTCTTCTTTCTGACTGAAAGTAACCAAAGCTTCTTGAATTTTGAATATTAAATATTTCCAGTAAATTACTTCTATAATCCATCAAACATTAATTATTTCATAAATTATTAAAAAAAAATCAAACCAAGCAAGAAATTACATTTGATATAATCAGAAAATATTTCATGGGTGAATTGTAAAATAAAGCCTATATTGATTAGGTAAATTTTGTCTATGAATTATTAGCCCAGATTTAATTTGTAGCTCCTTTAAGGCTTAAAATTGTCTGTATGGTGTCTTCCTGGAGAGTTCCATGTTTTGAAACTGCCTTCCCTCAAGCTGTTTGTCATTTACATGATTTTAAAGAAAAAAAAAATTATTTATGTATATATCTGATATATATAGATAGATATGTATATAAACAGATTCTACTGATGCAGAATTTTAAGACCTGTGTCCTGGTATTAGAGATGGTATACGTTGATCCCTGCAAAAAGATGCAGCAGCTGGAGATAGGAACTATAATCTTTAAGCGTAGTGATCTATACCATGAAGACTTACATGATCTGACCAGAGGTAACTCACTGATGGGGTTTATCATACGCTACAAGCTGTGGCCTATGACAGCCAAACCCATTAGAGACTATCAGGACCCATCAGGGAGAAATTGTTATAATGAGTGCTGTGTTAGAAGTAGATGGTGTAGTAACAATGCTGAAAGCCAATACTATTAGTCTGCAATCACCAAAAAGACACAGAAGCTCTTGGCCCCCTCTCTGACCCAATCTTTCCAGATGGATTGCATTTATTTGCCTTCCCTAGCTCTTATATTTTATGTCAATTTAGTGTTGTTAGTACATCTCAATAATACAGTCATTAAATGAGCCAAAGCCACTACAGTTAATCTGAGTGAGCTGAAGCCTGTGCTGTGCTGTACATATGTTCCATGCACGTCATGGCCTTCAAGTCTCTTTTGTGCATCACAGACCCCTTGGCCCCAGAACCAAGCTCAGCAGGCTCGCTGTGACAGAGGAGGCTGCAGGCAGCCCACTGGGTACCAGCCACTGTGCCTCCTGTGTTGCCTTGCCTTTATTGGACAGTGCATCGAGAAGGTTCAATGCAAACTTTCTATTTGACAGCAGAAATGGTGAATACAGTTTTTCCTGCCAAGAAAATCCCATAATAGCTCAAACAACCAAAATGGGAGATTCTATGGAGGGGGTCTGCCCAGCGTGGATCAGAGGCCTCTGTGAACCTGGCACCACCTAGGGTACCCAGCATCTAAGGGGACCAAGGTTATCCATACTGTTCTTTCCTTGTAGTGTTAGTTCTAACAAACAACATTTTAAATTATATATTGCAGAGTTCAAGAGCCTTTCTTAGCAGGATCATTACAGACTAACACCTCCTGCCGCAATACACCAGATCCTTGCTATGTCACCTTGGGCGAAGGCACACACCTCTCAGCCTGGCATCTGTGTGGGCATAGAGTGTTCGTATGTGCATGTGTGTTTGTAGGCTACTCATTTCAACTTCAGATATAACTCAACCTTATTCCGGAAAGGATCAACCTTCCTTAAATATGACTATTCATTTCATTTGATATACTGAGGTTCTTGAAGACATGACTTGTAAGAATTTTTTTCCTGATTTTTTTGTTTGGTTTGGGTTTGTTGGTTGTTTTTTTGTTTTGGCTTGTGGTTTGTTTGGTTGTTGTTTTGTTGGTTTTTTTTTAATATCAGATAGCACTTCATTGAAAAATACCCTGTCAGTGCAGCAAAGTAGAAACAATAACCAGACCACATGCAACATATGTTTTGTTAAAGACTCCCAAACCTTTCATCTCTTGTTAATCAGCTAGTCGGGAAAAAAAAAAAACCAAAAACAAAACCACAACCTACAGCCTAAAACAAGCATAAATGAAAAGTCATAGGAAGTTCATATTTGTTTGTGGATAGTTCCAGGCACTAGTGGCTCTTTTAATTTGAGCTTTTTAGTCAGAAATAAGGCTTTGGAGCTCTGCAGAAAAGCTGAGCTTGCAGCATGCAACTGCAAATTAATCTTGGCAGTGGGGTCTGTGGATAAAAGAAGTATCTCTTGGTACGCATAAGGGTGATAGATCAGGTTCTTACTGTTGAAAAATATGTCATAGAATTTATTTTGACCCTGCAGCACAGCCTTCTTTCAGGTGCAATTCGGGGAATAAAAAGGCAACATATCTTTCTTCGATACATTAAAGTCTGTTGGGGCACACTTTCACTTCTACATTTCCATATTAAAATTAATCTTCAGTATGTAGTAAGATTGAGCTATGAAGAGCTTTTTCACAAATTATTTTCTCTTCCTGTGGATTTGCTACAGACAGTGCAACACAGAATGTGCAAAAGAACATTTCACAAGGGTTTCTAAATGTATAAGGATTTATCATCCATACAGCATTGCAATTGTAATGTCTTGCCTCAGTGGGATTGCCTGTCCTCCAGCACTATATTTTGCAGATCAAGAATGAATAACTGAATCAAGGTCTGCATCTTTCTTCCAACAAAATGAAAGGCTCAGAATTTCAAACACTGAACAGTTGCTCTGTGAAATTTTGAAGGTCCCTGCACCAATTAAGGGCCTCATTCTCCAGGTTTTGATGGCATTTTGATGCCTAAGCATGTTGACAAATCCCACAAGGAACCTACATAATCTCTACATGGATGTCTGAAACTCTTCATATATGCAAATAAATACCAGACCACCCTGACAGTAGAATATGTAATGACACAGATTTTTACATGCAGAAGAGGGGAATATTATTGCAGATTGTGAAAGAGATCACACTAAACAAAGTTCTTGAAAACGAACACAGGGTATTGCCAGTGCTACAGCACTGAAAAAGCCCAGTGAAGACCATTTGATCAAACTGCTACACACTTGTTACGCAAACACGTGGAGTTCCTGAGGTTTTAAAAATACCCTCATGGTGCACTGGCGTGAACAAGATACAGCCTTATTCATAGAATTTTCATTTTCTGAATGTACAAATGACTTACCTATTTTCATATGTGCACAGGGATATATTCAGACTCACAGTTTATAGGATGCCCAGAAAAATTATGTAGATACGAACTTTTGTGCATTTGCAGAGACTGATTTTATGTGTTATGCTTCAATCACTTTAACACTTGTTTTAGCAAGAAATATTCATTATATTTTTTAAAAGGGTCATCCACTATGTAAAGTTTTCTTTTAGTTTATTTAGTTATTAAATTATTACAAAACCATTGGTTTTGTTCATCATGGTATTAATCTTAAGTAAGAATCGAGAAAATAAAAAATGTAAGCAAAAAATCAGTCTGCAGCATTCTTTAAATAAAAAAGTTTATGTCAGACATTGTTATAAATGGTCAGACTCTAAATACTGGTCCGAAATGTCAGTCACCATTGAAAAATTTAAATGGAAACAATTCTGCTGATTACAGACTTTGTTTTATATTACTTAGTGATGCAGATTGGTGACTAGTAAGTTCTACAGAGTAAATACATTCCAACTTCTTTTGAAGGAAATGAGAGTTACACATCCAAGAATTTTTAGAATATTTTATTGGATTTTATTATTAGTGAATACATTTAGGTGCCTGAATACTTTGATGTAGCTACCTGAATCAGTCCTGATTATTTTTTCCATCGCTTATTAATGGTTATTAACATGACACAAACAGTACCAAAGATCCATTTCACAAATTTGGAAAGGTTATTTTTTATCTTCCAAAGCTCATGTGTCTTCATTTATTTGTACAGAAATACAGAACACAGAAGCCTGCCTTTTGATAAGCTTCTTTACTGATTGTATACACTTATATACTTATACCACCAAGAAAATAAAAATAATGTACATGACACTCTCTTAGGAGAAGAAAAGGCCTTCCAATCTTTGAGTAATCCACTCTGGACAAAAAAAGGGTATCTCATTTCTTCTAAAGAGAGCTTTGACAGAAGTCATGGCTTTTCGTCCTTCAGGTCTCTGAAGAATTTGGTGCAATGAGCACAGAAAATGAATATTGAGGTATGAAGAATTGTTAAAGGAGGAAGTGCTCAGAAGAAGAGAACCCCCAAGAATTTTTGAAATTGAGTGCATGAAAAGTTTTACTTGTCACCTCCATCTCCATGGATTCACCAGAAAGCAATGGGATTTTTAAAGATCTGGCTCACTCAATGACTCACTAGAAGCAGCAGCCAGGGAGGTACGGTAGATTCTTAACATGTAAACTAACTTTCAGAATATTATGGAGGAATAGATTTCTGTTCTGGTGAAATAAGCCTTTGTAATATGGGAGATGAGCATCATAGTAAATGTTCTGATTATCATTTGTTTAGGAGTTTTTGAGGTAGGTTTTTTGAGGAGTAGAAATGCTGACAAAATATAGGTTGGTTATTTCTGATTACTTTCAACTCATGAAACAGAAAGACCACATCGTGATTTATTTTGGCCTTTGCTATTGTACATGCCATTTTCTTGTGGCATCTGCTGGATACTGAGAAGATACCTATCAGCATTCTAAGACTGCCTACAAGTTCATTCCACACTGAAGATGTTAAAAATTAGTCTTTTTGGGGTTCTTAAATAAGTTTGTATGCTTTTGAAAATCCCACATTTCATTGCTCCCAAGCAGTGAAATCACAAGGCTAGTTACTTCCTAACAGAATTGTATCATAAAATTTTATTCTACTTAAACTTCAGGTTGAGAATGCCCCAATAGTCCTTTTTTTTTTCATATCTGTGTTTGTTCATTGCAATTAAAATTCTTAGTTGTCATACCTTTGTATTTTTCAGTCTTTTGTTGGTGGCAACCAACTCTTTTCCTTTGCATTTTTCTGTTGTTCTACTATAATGCAAATTTTAGAAGAGCTTCTCCCCACAGGCTAATAAAGCACAAAAGAAGCTTTGGGGTGAAAAAGAAAGCACTGTCAGCCTTTTCACTGGACCCGGATTTGAACAAACACCACCCAAGAAGAATCCCCATTGCCCAGCCTGCACGGGGACCTGCTTCCTAGGAGGAGAATGATCTGTTTGCAGCAGCCCCAGAGGAGAACACACAGACATCACCCAGGAGGCTCCCACTTGCCAAGCAACATGCTAACATGACTACCCAAGTAAGAATTAGCTTCACAAGTTCACACAGAGCTCATTCAATATTTTCAGACACTGCTGTAGCAGCTGGAGAGGGGAAGTTAAACCCTCCGCCCGCACACTCACCCCACTCCACCCCACTGCTCCCTGCCCTGCTCCTTTTACCGCAGCAGGACCACCACAGCCCAGATGGCACCGGAGTGCTGCTCCCCCAGCACCTACTACTTCATCAGATCATGCTATACCCACTGTGCCATGTCCCTGTGCACCAGGGCTGGGATTTCCCACCTCTCCAGCTGCATACCCAGCTTCAGCAGCTATGCGGCCCACATGGGCAAGCCTGCCTTGGGTAACCCATGGCTAGCAATGCCTGTGCTGGCAGCAGCCCTGCTCTTTTCAAGCCAAGGTCACCTCACAGCCGAATGCCAACATACCATTGCTGGCCTGCTTGCACCTACGGTCCAAAGAGGCGACCTGCAGGCAATGGCCTTGGGCCCCAGTGCACAGTATGCTAAACACCTCCAATAGCTGTTTCAGAAGTTGCACAGGCCAAGGAAATAAGTCTTGCAAATGTTCTAATAAACTATCTAGCTAAAAATTCTTTGCCATAGACTCTCCTGTCCTATTCTACAGTAGAATTCCACTTAGGCCCTAAGAGAAAAGAAAAACAGCAGAACTATCAACAGAGAATAGGGTCATTCTTGTTCAACAAAGGGAAGGTAAGCACTAGCTAAGAGAAAAACAGTAGTGGAAAAGGATTCAGAGTGCACTGTCTTGGATCAAGTGTCTGGAGAAGGTCCCTCGGATTCCAGGATCCTTGGCTGACAAGCAATTTTTGAAATCAAATACCAAGCACTGAAACATTTCCTTTTATTCCCTGAGGAAATCAAGAGTGATAGTATTGAGGTCAGTAATAGGATTAGGATCCAATTGATTTGAGAGGGGAATCCAGCTATCACTTTTGGGCTTTTTGACCTATTTGGAAAAGATCAGTGGGAGGCAAAATAAGAGTTCCACCTAGAAATAAATAGCACTATAGTATTACTCATCTGTTTCATGGGAAACAGGTTTAAGAAGACTCTGTGAACTGTATACACTGCAATCTCTAATCAATTCTACTTCACCGTGGTGGGCCAGTCAGCTCCCTAGTTTTTTTGTAGTAATCAACAGGGCTTTTTGACTAGTCTTTAAAGCATGAAAAAATGGAAAATTAACATAAAGCAAAATAAAAAGAAATATTTCTTGGTACTTAGTTCTGTGAGAACATATCTTCAAAACCAAGCCATTGTCAATGCCTATTTTCCATAGAAAAATGTTTTGGGATACAATTTTTTCAGATCTCAGTCCTGAACCCCTTGCAGATGGCTTCTCCACCAGATTCTGCTGCTGATAGGCAGATATATGTTGTTATCAGCCACAAAGCATCCAAGTTGTGGGTGCACTCCCTGAACATGATCACTTTGCAGCTGATGACTGAACCAATGATTTACTGCATTAAGTCACAGAAAAAAAAGAGGGTAAGAGATTACTCTAGAGTTGGATCTAACGACTACATCAACAAAAAAGTTTCAAAAAAATTCACGTTACATGCATTTCCTATGCTGGACTTCCAGGTGCTGTGCATTTGCCACAGGCTGAAGGAAAATGAAGTGGCCATCTGACACACTGTATAAGGATTTCGGCTCTTTACACGGTAACCATAGTGGCTGGATAAGTTTTCTGCTTGTAATACCAGTTTACTGAAAAGAAAGGCAATCTTTCTTTTAAACGACCTGTCCACTTTGTCATACTGAAGAGACCTTACAGTCACGAACTCTGACTCATATTTGACATCAACAACCTTGAAAGACTACCATAATAAAGCAGAGAGAGGGTCTGGCTTATTTTTGTCATCTTTTTTCTCTCACAACGCAGGCCACAGTTTCATGGCAGTCCAAGGTACTATGTCATTTTGTCCTCATGTTCCTGAAAGTACCAGTGCTTGTAGGGCCTTCACTGACCTATTTTGGCATACAAATTCAACAGAAAAGTATTTCCTTTTTTTAGCAGGTTGGCTTTCTGGCAGAGCACTGCTGAATGAATGGTTAGAAAAGTACAAGAACCAGCACAGGGAAGGTGTCAAGAATCCAACACTGGGACTAAAGGAAAAAGCAGGACTACAACTGCCAGCTGCCATATCAGCTTAGATTTGAATGGCCTATACCCTCTGTGTGCTTCTGATTGAAAACTGTCGTCCACCCCACCTTAGACCAGCCATACAGCAAGCAGAGCGCTCTCTAAGTCAGGAGAGGAAAAGCCAAATGCTCCAGTTGTCTACCTGGCAGCAAAGTACCAACTGTTTTTTCCCTTTTTGTTTTGCAGATTGCTCAGAAAGGGACTGAAGAACTTTCAGGTTACTTGCTCCTGTAATTTTTGCACGTTTCTTCAAAGAATAATTTAGAGTACAGACCATTAACTGAAATTAATAATTCATATGGAATGGGTGAGCTCAACATCACTTTGTCAGTTCTTGGACCGGGTGCTATAAGCACAATGCATCAGCACAGCATGAAGAACAAACCTGTCAATTTTACAATCAAACCCATAACACAAAATTCATTGTAAGGGTATCTTCAGCCAAGCTTAACAATTTCTTTTTATGGATATTTATGCAGTTAGATCTCAAGCAATTCAGTATTTCATAGATAGTGAACACAAAAGGGTTATGAACACAGTAAAACAGAGCTTTACTTTTGAACTGGAGGAATGTTTACAGAAAAAATACTGTGGTCAGTACACTATGATATTACATTGCTTAGTGAAAGAAATAACTGAGACAGTCAAAATACTGATTTGGTGTCAATTACTATACTCTTCTGAAGGACTGTAAAAAGAGGAAGAGTGTGGGATGGTGATGGAAATATATACCTGCCACTTCTCCAAAGAAATGCCTGAAAAAGACTGGTTGTTTCTGCTATGTACATTTATAGTGAGAAATATTGTGTATGAGCTAAGCACAAAGATGCTGGTTAGCCTAATTAGAACTAACAGAGCAATTCTGTAACAACTTGAAAAAGGTTTCTCTTTTGCACAGAACCTCTTCCCTACAATGAATGCTCTTAACAGCTAACTAATTTTTCAAAAATAGGAAGTGTCAAATTAATTCAGATCACCTGCAAGCAATCAAGTACCAATTTGTCAAATTTGGGTGACACGGTACTTCTGAGGCTTTATGAGCTTATATGCAAGAGTGCAAACTGCCCTTTCCAGCCATAACATTATTTACATTTATGCCCTGTCTGTGAGAGTACATTTGCAATTCATTTGTACCTATCAGAAAAAAACCCGTGTTTATAAAATTCAAAGAATGTCAGCAAAATCTTGAAAGCTTTTTCCAAATCAGAAAGATAATTTGATTTCAGTGTTCTTTAGTGTATGTTTTTGTTCTTAACTAAATGTGACAATTTTTAAAAAGTAAATAAAATGTTTTAGCAGCTTAAGCAATCGTTGACAACAGGTATTCCTTACTATGTCAAAATCATTCTCTGGAACAAAATTAATATTCTGTTTAGTGCTTATTTGTTCTGTGGCATACTAAATATATTCAACTGCTACTGGTGCAACAAAACAAATGAGAAAGTATCAACTGTTACAGCAACTAGACATCTGTGTATCTCTTGTACCTATTATCTTGAGCTAGATAAGAAGTTAGACAGGATCTCCTTTGTTTAGCTTAGTGTTTTAAAGATGGCAAAGGCAATATTTTAGGATTACATTTTCTTAGCTCTTTACAACTTAGTAATGTTAATTTGACTCTGCAACTTTCATGCCAGCCAATGTCATGTGCAAGTATTGCAAACTTATTTCTTTAACATTGCTTGACTCTGCTCAATTACATTGTTCTTGGAAGTGTTTCCCAGTCTGAGTGAGGTCACCAGACACAGGCAGACAGTCTGTATCCTCTCTCTGATGTTTGTTTTGTGCTGGATACTGTAGATGTTCAGCCTTTTGCTCTTAGCAGAGTACAAAAAGCTTCCAAATTATTTGGATTACTGCTTATGATGTAGTGGGCTGTATAGTAACTGTAATTTTAAATGATTTTGACATGTTGGAATAACTAATAACACTGATTCCATCAAGAAATTCTAGTGATCATTTTTGGGGCAGAAACACTAAATATTCAAAATTTGAATATAAATTATATCTGTCACACCGCTGATTCACTACTACAGTACCGTAGTCAGTGAGGGTTATGTTTAGAATTACTAGAGCAGAACGAGAATATTTTTTAATTTTTTTAATTGAGAATTTTATTTTTTTCAAAACCAAATGTAATAGGAAAATACCAGGATTAATAAATATGACACTGTGAAATACCAAGTTTCTGAGATTTTTGTTACATGGGCATGAGAACTTAGTGGCCAATAGTATAATAGTTGCATTACACATCAGGTTCTTGCTCGATCAGCCTCTTCTACCCTAGAGAACCTTAACGATCAAATTATCAACTATTTTGCAACATATCTCTGTGAACTTCCTTTAAAAACTTTGAAAGGTCTCAGTGTTATCTTGGTATAAACACGGAAATACAGGTTTCTATCTCAGGATATTAAAGCCAGTAGAATATATTTTATGATCAAACCTAGTAAGAGACATCAAGAACAGTAGATAAAATTTCCAACATTTTTCTTTTTTTATGGTATGTTCCTTATCTGAGTTTTCCAGTTGTACAAGTTCTTCTGCTTGTCCTCTGCAAGACTGATTCCCAAATGGGAATAGTTTCGTTCTCTGTTGTTCAGCTACTGCATGTTTTTCCCCAAAAATCTGTGTCATGTATTTGCCAAGCTGCTCTTCTGAACCTGATGGGCTAGGATATGCCTCCCACTATAGTGGATGACCCCCCGCAATGGACTGTCCGGTTAATGCACCCATCTGCAAAGCAAGATGCTGTCAAACACAATGAGGATGTTTCCCAGGGGTCCAGCAACTGCTCTCCCAAGGCTTAAGGGTTCATCTGAAAGCCCAGCTTTACCCCTACTCTCAAATGTAGCAGTGTTGATGGAGGAGGCAGCAGTGGGAATGTCTGGCAGTGGGAATGACCAATCCAGAGGTTCTGGCCTAAGTAATATGTAGAAGACTAAATTCTTCTAACAAACCTATAGATTTGTTAATTTAGATCAGATATCACTACATGAATCTCATGAAAAATATTTTTAGGGTATAAACCAGTTTTTTGATAATTTACACCAGATCTTTAAACCTTGTGATTATGCTCTTTCTTGAAGCTGTCTGCATGCCCTTTATAAATCTCCTGCCATTAATTTACAGTATATGAACGCTGGGAATTTTTTAGACTGGTTAAGTACTCTCTTGCAAAGGAAAAGAGAGTTGTGTTTTATCAGACTTTCCACCTGGCTATCATTAAATACAAAAACTGTTGGGGGGGTATACAGATCCCTACAGCATATCTCTCATTCCAAAATTACAGACAAAAAGCAGCATTATTTAACGGATCTAAATAACAGTAATAATAATCCCTATTTTGCTTTGAGTTTTGCAGCAGTTACAACAGTGAGGGATCTAAGAGAAAAAAAGATTGCTAAGAAGAGCAAAAGAGCTATATGACAAACTGGGGTGGCCTGTGCGCAGGAAGGTCACTCTGAATGACATCCCCTTTCTTGAGGATCACATACATGTTAATGTATACATCATCCTTCTGAGGGGAAAAATGGTTGGAGGGGGTAAAATAAAACAGCAGTCTTAGATAACCCAAGACCTGCTTCCTCCTTTTACACAATCAACGTTAATATGGTGCTAAAGATGTCAGGGAGGTATTTGGGATGAGAAACATTTGTGAGCTTTGTCATGCATTGTATAACTACAGCCAAAACTGTATTATTGCTGTCTCTGCTTGCCTTGTGACTGCACAGTTGACTTGTCAATAAAGATAAGGTGCCCAAGTTAGAGGCTGCTATGGAACCGTGGGGAGTATTTACAGAGACACGAGGTCCTAGCTATTAAAAAACAAGTTGATTTGCTATTGTTTTATCTTAAAAAATGCAAGTCCTAAGTAGAATAACATCATGAATGTAAAGGATGGAAGTGTGCCATAGGAAAAGAAGAGGCATGGTCAGATTCAACTCCTGGGAACAGACTGGAGCAGATAACCTACCTATGAACACTTGCACAAGTACAACAGGAGCAACAATTAAGATGACTTGTTGAGAAACAGTTATGACAGATCAATGTCATGTTCAGAGCAGGAAGTCTGATGAGTACATAAGAACTAGTAGCTGTCTTTACTTGATTTTATTTTAGATTCTTGGTTCTACTTCATGTGGAAAGAGAAAGCAATGTTAGGTGAAAGTATTATAGCATGGATCCAAGACTGATTGGAAAATAACTCACTGTAATTGTCTGTCAAATGGAAGAGAAACATAACATGGCACTCAGGAAAGTCTATGCTATCCACTAAGAAGTTTGGCAGCACAGTATGCTCACCTGAGTGACAGAAAGATGTCATGAAGTCAGAATCCACGAACAAGTACACTGAAAAACAGAATTTTCCCATTGGAAAATTATCCTGAGCAACTGCAGAAATCATCTAAAACAATAAGATTAAACTTAACAGAGGCTAGCATAAGATATGACATCTATGCAAGAAAAAGCTTCTAAGGGATTATTTAAATCAGATGAGAGCAGTCTACAGGAAAGCAGTGTAAATGATCAGAAGTCTAGAAAGCAAAATCAAAATGAAAGGGTTGAATGAATTGTGGTGGTTTAGCTCTGAGAAAATAATAAAACTCCATTACTAATCTACTAAAAAGTTGCTGTAAATAGGAAAGGAATAATCTGCTTTCCGTATCCATTTCTAATAACTTTAAAAATAGATAAGTCATGAAGCTTAAAAAGGCAGACTACTTAGCTATGATAAACTGAAACATACACAATAAGAGGGGTTTTTTGATTCTGGACAGGAAAAACACGATAAAACTGCTGGCCTGGAAGTGAGAGGTCCTGGTTCAAGTTTCCTGGCCGTAGGTGACATTAGCCAAGTCATTTTGCCTAGTTTCACATGAATTATGCTCCCTAATTGGGCAACTTCGGACTACTTAATCTGAAATCAAGTTGTTACACTTCATGCATTTGCCACCTAAATTTATAAGTGCCTGAGCATCCCTTGAAAGTTTAATTTTCCCAGCTCTAATTGATTTTCAACTCCATTTCTCATACTAGTGCTGATACCATTCCACATCCAGGAAACTTTCTATAGGTATTCTTCCTCCTCTTCCCAAATGTATTTGATGCAGGAGAAGACTGACATGGTCTTAGCAGGTCATGATGTACTACTAAGATGGGTATCTTTCTTATTCCAGGTTCTGCTATATTGCAGAAAAACTCCTTTGCAAATCTAGTCTTTTCTGCCTTTTTTTTTCCGTATAACAGTGTAAAGCTGTTCCCCTCAATCACTGGGAACTACATTAAAAAAAAAAAAAAAAAAAGGATTTTATGGTATTCAGATGTTATAAAACAAAGTAGTAAAAGTTTTATCAAAAGGAGTGCAAACATTTTAATAGCATAGGTTTCTAAGAACAGCCCATGCAGGGGGAGGATAAAGAGGTGACAGGGTCTATGGAGTAACTAGTGCCTGGCATGATGGAACTCTGCTAAATATGAGAGGCTTCTGCAGTTCCTGAGATTTCATGAGAAGCTTTTGTACAAGCAGCCACTGGCTCCCTGCAAGGCAAAATTTGCAGGTCCAGGTAATTTTCTGTGATGGCTTTCCTTCCTACTTTGTTAGAGCCCTGACTGATTTTGGCACTCTTATCTGGCGTTTGGAAGAAGTGGGTGTAATGAATAAATCCTGAAGGTGCCAGGGACAGTATATGGCAGTAAGGAATGAAAGTGTCACCTTGCAGACCTGTGTAACCTGTAAGGCAAGAGACAGCTCTCAGTAACTGAAACAACTCTGAGTGTGTGATTAAAATAAAAAATGTAATAGTACACTTAATAACACCTGTTCTTTGGTTTTCCAAGAGGAAACCCTAATTTTTCAGAACATATCCCTAAAAAACAGCATGCTCTAAATGCATAATATCTCCTTGTAAAAAAAAGGACACTATAATATTGTTTGTTTATTAACAATCAACTTTTAGGGTGTTAACAAACAATTTAAAAAATTGCTAAATCTGATTACGTTTAAATAATTTCATCCAAAATACAAGTATAAAATCTTCAAGCCTTAATCTTTCTACTAAAAGAAATGAAAAAAGTGACAAAAATAAAAAGCTATTTGGAGGAAAATCAAATGAAAGATTTAATCTTTAAAATTTATATTGCATTTTCCAAATACAAATTGAATACATATTTGCAGCAAAGAAAAATATACTTACATCTTAATTCAATGGACTGTAACAACAAATGGCTTGATATGACTGTTTGGCAAGAGAAATGCAAGTGAAATTTGTATTCATAAATATATATATTCATATATAATGTGGGTTTTTTATGCGATCTATAGTGTAAATATTAACATTTCGGAAGTCAGAGAAAGAGTACATGCATCTTTTATACAGAATATTCACATTAACTCAACAGTCTGATTGACTTCAATTATAAAGATACAGCTCAGCAAATAACAGAAGCAACATCTGTGAATATTCATTCAAAAACTAATATCAATTTGACTGTTTTTCATGACCCTTCCTAGCTCATTTCCATGAACCCTTGAGCACTTTATTGAGTGACACAAAACCACATGAAATATTAAACAGTTACATGTGCTGTTACAGCTGTGACGATAAAGATACCAATAAGACATGGTTTGCATGAAGATGTAATATTTTTCTTGTAGTCAAACTGATTTCCATGGGAGAAACAGACACATTTTTAGATATACAGGACAGAAGAAAGCCTATTTTTCCCCAAATATATTAACAGATATAACAGAAGATCAGGTATCTTTCTAAAACCTTCTGTAAGACTTTTAATTCAATGCCTGAACTTTAGGTTATATGTTAATTATAAAATTTTAAATTCATAATCTATATTTAGACTATGTGCAATAAAGTGCTGGCTATCCAAACGGTGCTAACAGCCCTCCGTTCTCCTTGTAATCACACTGAGGTAGCACGTTTGTCAGTTTCCCACACCTGAACAGCTTTCTCACAAGTGGGACTCAAGTGTTCTCCCATCTGTTTCAGATGATCAACAATTCACTACAGTGCCAAACACTTGAAGTGTGTTTCACGTAAGTATCTACATCAAGCAGAGGGGAAAATATTAAGCTAATGAGTAGGAAAGGCTGGAGATTAATATAGGCCTAATACCAACACTTCAGTGGCAGGTGGCTCAACCTGCATGTTCTGGAATGAACAGAGATCGGATCAGTTCTTCGCTTTAAGCCCTCAATAGCCCAAGGCATAAAACATCTGCATTGACAGATACCCCTGGTTTGAAAACAGAAACATTTTCAGAAAAACGTGTTTAACTATTGAGCACTTCAGATACTGCAGTAGTAACAATATTGATATTGCCTTCATTTCATGTAGAGTAAGAAGTATCAAAACTTACTTTCCAGATAAAATTGTTCAGGAAAGACAGTGGATGAAACACATAATAAATAAAAACCTAAGGTGCAAAGTAGTTTTTGCAATAGTGGACATTTTCAAAATTTAGGCAGTTCTATGCTTGCCTGCTGATAGAACTTAGGTGTCTAGAGCTAATTTTCAGTGGAGCTGAAAGCTACCAAAACCAGCCCATGAACTCTAGTGCCACTGTGACATTAGAAGCATTGTTTCTGTTCCACTTTTAAAAGTAGAGGCTCTGTCTGTGTCGACAAGACTCAGAAACAATAACATATGACCTTGCTAGTATTTAACCAATGAACATGGCACAAACACTTTGTTGTCAAATTTTGAGTTCCCAGTGTGTTTTCTGTTGCTTAGTGACATAAATTACTCAGACCACAGAAAAAATACCAGTTGATTTCTATAATTTGTGTAGTGAAAAAGGTAAATGTTTGTAACAAACTTGAAGCTTAAAAACATTCACCAAACAACCATACATTTTTCAACAAAAATATTTTTTCAGCTCTTCTAACAATCCTTTAGAATAGTGAAGAATACATTTTTATGAATTACTGGAGAGGCTTGAAAGTGCTTTCCTGTGAGACAAGCTTGAAGTCTAAGGAAAGATGTCGATTTTGTATGCAAAATATATTAATAGCACACAAAAATAATAATGGAATTTTCAATTTATAACAGGTTCAGACAAATCCTCATCTGATACAAGAGTAGTGAAGCAGAGAAGTTATGAAAGTAAAAGGCACCATGTCAGAAATGAAATTCCTGTGTAGCCACATACCAATTAATGCATCAGGGATCAAGAAGCAACATGATTTGTGAGCTGCCACATGTCAACAATTACAGCAGTTTTTAGACATAGAATATATCACCCCTGTGTAAGGCTGTGTATTTCTAAAATACAACTCCAATTAAAATATATTTCTGGATGCTTGGCTTCCTTTACCTTCCTTGCTTTTCCTACAAGGACTATGTAGAAATTATGATGAGAAAGGAACAGTATAAGCCTCTTGGAATTGCAGGAAAACAGTTTAGGACACAGACTGAACCAAGAGAAGAAACTAATTTTCAGGTTTGGTCCCCATTCAGTGCTAGGGAGAAAAGCAGCTTGTGCAGATCCTCCTCCTCACCAAGAACTACATCAGTATGTAATTAGAAGAAACTCACCCTGCTGTCAAATGCAGCAAAATTGGTTCAGCTGCTATGTTGAAATAACCACTACTACAGTGAAACGAAGTCTGTGAGTAATCCCAGTTCCAGTGGGCTCTAAGTAGAATTCTCACATCTCCTTCAAATTTATACTTGCAAACCACAAACAGATGCCCTGCAAGAGGAAACAACAACAAGTCTGTGAGTTAGTCTAGTCATCTTTCTAGTGGCTTCTTCAAAGATTCTGCCAGGTAGTTAAGATATTTACTACCTACAGGGCATAAACCTTGAAGTGCATTCAGTGTCTTCCTGTATTCAAACTAGACTGGTAACACCAGTATAGCCTGCAGGATCCATACATATCTCTGTTTAGGGAAGAATTACTCATATGATTTACTAGTGAGCTCAGCTTTCAGTGCCTACTAGGTCTTCACCTATCAGGTGAACAGCTGATGTGCTTCTCTTTCATAGTGGTTTTATGCTACTACAGTCACCAGCTTCAATAAAATTAGTTGTTTTCTGTTTATATATGATGAGTACAAGCCCATGTGCAAGGAAGAGCTTCAAGAAGAGCCTTGAAGTCTACTGTCTTAATTGCATTTGCATTGTAAGCAGTTGGTATTGTCCCCATGCCTTAATTTTTCACTATTAGATCAATAGTCTGGATACAGGCAGAGTAGATGAAGAAAAGCAAATTACAAAAGGAAATTAAATAAAATAAAAAGATAATTACATAAAAGTTCTAAAATAAATATATTTATTCAAAACCAACAAAATAAGTAATAATGACACAGTATGAAAACTGCATCACTTTTGAATAACAACAAAACAAGCAATAATGGTAGAGTATGAGAACTGCACCACTGCTGAACAGTTAGCTCTGTTTTCTGTGGTTGAGACGGCCTGGACTCTATAAGGCGCATGTCATTCCCTCTGTTGGAGTGGCTTCACAAATGAGTCTGAGGTTTGGACTACTAGCCAAAATGCTCTCCACTACTGGAATTCACAGTTCAGGAAAGGCTTAGCAGGAATAAGGAAAAGAAGAGTCAGGAAGCTCAAAATGAATTTCCTAAGCTCGCTATAGGAAATGTGAAGCAGAGGTTTGTGCCTCAAACTTCAGTTTTCCAGCCCTACTGCAGCTAAGCAAAAAATGTTTTGTCTTGTTTTGTTTTCCAAACAGATCTGTCCTTTTCTAACAAGGCTTTTACACAACAGAATTTGAGCTGCAGTCTTCTCAGCTACTGTTCCTTTGTTTTCTGGGCCATGTGATGAGAAGATCTATGGAACTATTCCCTGGGTGGCTGGCCTGACTGAATCCTGATAGCACCCATCCATGACACTCATTGAGACATGCCTTTCTGACATTGCCAGTTCTGCATATGAGAAAAGCCAAAATATAAGGTGCCTAGGAACTTCACTGGTCCAAATATAATTCAGATGTTCTCTAGGGTAGGCAGATTAAGGAATATACTAAAATCACCCTTGAAAATTTGCTGTGAACCCTACCTCTCTGTCTAGTATGGTGATGGCATCTTAGTGTAGATTTCTAAGATTGTTACCTAAGCACTCTTAAAACTGCTCTGTTTCTAGCCCTAGCATTCCCCCTATTATCTTCACTTTGCCACTCCTCCCCACTCTTCCCCATATGCTTCCTCACATGGATCTCTTGATTTTGGATGGGTCTTACTGTCCTGAATATTTTGTCCATCTCATACATCAAAGAACAACTCTTGTCAATCAGCTTCCAAATCTGTGGCTAGCTATTTCTCTCCTGGCTTATTTATTAATTTGATTTATACTTCCTGGTTTTTTTCCTTCTATTTCACTTACATAAATCTGCATTTATGTTTTCCTCTTCTGGTTTTTTTTTTTTAGTGCTTGCTTCACACTATGTATCTTTGGGAAACAGTGAAATACGTGTTAAAACCATAACTAGAAGGAAAGATAAAAGAAAAAAGAACTAAACTAATAACATTTTAGTTGTACTGATAGACCTATTGACAAAAACCCTTCTGAAAAACAGAATTCAAATGCAAATATACAGCAGTGACAGAGTTAACTGCAGTTTGATTTTTTTTTTTTAAACTGCAAATCTAGCTGACGGGAATGAGGGTGATTTTTCAACATCACTGTGTCTGTATAATAGTGGCAAGAGATGCTATTTATTAAAGTACCTCTCATTTTGAAAAATGGGTAAACCAGAATGTAGATGGAAAGAGTGGTTGATTTATGCTCCATCAAATGCCCTCTGTTTTGCTATGTCTTTAAGCATTGCTAGAAAAGAACTTGTGTTTTTTCTCCATCAGCTTTTAATGGATAGAAAAATTCCAAGAGATGTGTAAATGACCACGGAAAATAAGTGAAACCACTGATTAGGCACACCTTCATTGACTTCTGGACTGGAAACAGTAGAAGATTTTATTTTTTTTTTGAGATGCATTATTCTCACAATAAAGATCAATACTGAAATAATCCCTAAAATCAAGCAAGCATATTATCATGCAGTTAGCAGAGAATGATCCACTATCCAATGTCATGAATACAAGTGTCATCCAGGACTGTAAACTATCTTGGAATTACAGTGAGTTGTACTTACAAAAGGGTAATGTTTAAAATAAACAAACCTGTACTTTGTGAGTTGTTGTTTTTAGAGAGATAACTGGGTCTTGATGGTGGGAATAAATTGGATATTTGTATGAAAACTGAAATGTTACATTTCGCAACATCATCGCAACATCTCAAGATGTGCTCTGCCATGACTTGAACGGCAGGGTCTCTGATGACTTAGCTCTAGGAATGCAGCTGCGGCACACTTCAGAGAGGCTTCAGTATTGCTCTTAACTATACACCCCTGGCAAAGGCCTTTGTCTACAATCTGCATTTAGGGTACAGTGGGCAGTGCCCACAACATCTCTCACTTTGTGTTCGTCCCCATTGTGCAGATGAGCAATCCCAGTACAGTGCAAGCCATCTCCTGAGAGTCTTTGGCACTTCATTGAATGACAGAGAGATTGCAGTGCAATTTACCTGTGCAGGGTAAATTGCACTGCAGTGCAATTAGGGGTGCAGTTTACCCCTGAATATGGGGTGGTGCTGGGCAATATTTTGTCATCAGGACCTTTGCAGCTACCATGCAAACCCCAAGGCTTTTATTAAGGGAAACGATAACCCTAGAGACTGAAATATGTGTAACAGAAAAGAGTCTTTCCTATGGTCTCCATACAAATGCTCTTATGGAGAGCAGCACAGAGAATTCATAATAGATCAATGTTTCCTCCATAAATCTACGGACAGCTTGAAACAAGAGGTCTGAAGAGGATTTACACATCCTATCCTCTAAATGGAGTGTTAAAGGGAAAATAAAAATTGCCATGCAATGCCTGCCTTGATATAGTTGGTCGGTATTCTAGTCAAACCATCCAACTAAGATATTTATACTACAACTCAAATGCTCTCTCACATCATCTGTGTTATGGCCCAACTCTCCCTTACATAGCCATTAAAGCTTGCAGGTCCTTATCCGTGAGCTTTGTACCCGTCCAGAAATCTCCAGCATACATAAAACTGGAAGTGTGGTGAAGGCTTCAGACAAACTGAATTTAATCTCTAAGAAAATAACACAGGAGTCACTGGTTAAATAAATAAGAAAATGAAAAATGCAACTGATTTCTACTTCATTATGTATTACATTGTCCCAGTCTCTCCAGTCTGCCACAGCATGCAGCAGAATTTAGTTCTGATACTTTGCAGACAATTTAACAAAATACTGAATCTTTGCATTAGTAATGCTGATTTTCAAAAGCTAACACTAGAAGAGACAGGAAAACTTCTGGCACAGCAAATACAATGAGCTAATTAAGGTGCTCTAGATCAAATGCTCATGTTTAATTTTGACAGCTCATGGTAGTTAGGTAACAGCTGACAGCTGAAGTTAGGTAACACTCTGTTCTGTTATTTGGCAGAGATAAAAGTTTAATTAGTAAATCCAGCCTTGTTTACAAGATAACTTGTCACTCATAGCCATGTAACCCTATTATTACAATTAATAAAACTCCTAAAATGCCTTTCCCCCATTATTTGATAAAAAGATACCACAGCTGATCACAATTTCAGTAACTGATGGTACTTTGAATGTCCCCAAATTCCTTTCCTCAAATCAAATGTTCTTTTGTGATACATTTCTATCAGCCTTTCAGCTGCCAACTTTTCCTTCTTAAGAGGACCATCGTTCCTTCTCAAAGGCTGACATTTTGCATTACAGAATGGAAGCATTTAAAGTGCTAATACCATCAGCTAATGTCTGATACATCTTTTTCTCTTTTGGCTAGTTTCAGCTTCCATCATCTTTTTTCTAATGTTGATCTCTGCTTTTATTACTATACCTATACCTAGCAGCTTCTGCCTTTAACTCTTCAAGCTCATAACTTCCACTAAGATTAATTTACATAAAATTATTTGATTTTATGACTTAAGACCTTTAAATGACTGCATGTTTCCAGTGATCATTGCCAGCAGATTCTGATGCTGAACTGGGGCTATATGCTGTAATTAATCCTACAACCCTATTCTTTCATTGGTATTTTTATTCTTTCTATTTTCTTAACAAAAATCTATATATACCTAATGCTTGTCTAAGTTTCACAAATTCTTTTAATTTCTCTGGGTTTAATTTTTCACCCTGACTATGCTTGGGTTTTTTATGTCCAGCAACATGGTTTAAATGGGTCTTGAGGAAGGATTCACTGAGGAGAAAATGTAGTAACTATGTATAAAAAGTAAGTTTAGAGTCTGTATGGATAAATACAGAAAGCTTAATTTGCCAGAAATGACCAGAAAAGGATGACAGGGCCCGGTGTGGTGGACAAGGACTGGCATAGTAAGAAGGAAAAATAAAAATGAGGAAAATAGCAAGTAGGGAGCGAGCACAGGCATCAGTAATTTTGAAGGCAATCAGAGGTTTAGTGTACTGCAAAGAAGAAGGTGTTTCTAGCCAAGTGATTCAAAGAACCCATAGTAGAGCTGATTGAAACTCCAGGTGGGTGTAGCCATGTCTCTGCTGCACTGAGCTATCCAGGTCTGGATGCAGTCAGGCTGCACCCCCACTCCACAGGACAGGACTTCACCTAAGCCTAGCCTGCAAGGGAGGTGTGCTTCACGGGTGTACCTATTCATTCACAGATTAAAGCATCAGTGAGAATAGGGGAGAAATTGAAAAGGAATAATGCATGTTAAAGTGGTATAGAGAAGATTTCTAGAATCTTTGGGCTAGTGGAAAGGAAAAATAACAAAAGCCCTCATTAGGTATTTCTCGTAGAGTGAAGAAAGAAAGCTGAATGGAGCAGTGTAACTGCATTGCATAGCATGGCACAACATCCAAAATAGTTTTCTCTGCAAGAAAGGCACTTGCTCTCTAGACATAGATCTAGCTTCTCTAATGCCACCTCTGGTCGTTTTGTATTGCATTGCCAGAGCTTAAATTGGGCTAACGATCCTAGAAAAGTATGCTGTCCCTAACAGCGGGCAGCAGCTTAGGAAAAACTGCACGAGACAGAAGTACAGAATATTATTTTTCTCTGTATGTTTTCCAGGTTCTTATCATGTGTCAGGAGCTCCTGACCCAGAGTCTACAGAATGCAACTTTAAGTCTACATTTAGTAGTGACTGAAAGCCTAATTCTCCATAAATTTGTCTAACATTTTTTTGAACATTAATATTTCGGGTGTTCAGAATATATTGCATCAACGAGCTCTACAATTTAATTATGCACAGCAGACCGCATTCTAGATAATTTTGAAGGAGAATACCAAATCTGAATGTTGCTTGTACATGAAAGCTGAGTGACAGAAAAGTCAAATATTGAATCCTTTCAACTCTTCCTCATGGAAGGTCACACAATTCTGGACAGTCCAGAAGTAGCTAACAATGGAGGAAGAACCAGACTACAGACACCTGAATACTTGCAGGAGGAAAAAAGACCAAATAATGTAACATTTGAGATAACAGCAATGTGATTTTGCTGCCTTTAGAAACCAGTCGAGGAGTTGTATGCGATATGGGATAGTTCAATAATTCTAAATAGTTCTGAGCAATATTTTTTTTCTGTGCTGTAGTAACTGAAGAATTTTTACAGTTTTGTGTATTTCTGACTTTCTGTGCATTAAATTAAATTAAACTTGCTTTAAAGATTGATTTGTTAGAATAGCCTTTGGGCATCACAGATTTTGAGTCTGTATCCTATTTGATTTAATAAAAGAATCATGCCGAAGAGTAAACTCTAATAATAAGATACAAATAAGAGACTAAAGTAATTAGTGATACTTTAAATCTGGTAACATACCCAACAGAAGAAACCATGGAGAAATATCCCAATTTAAAGCACTGGGAAGCAACCAATATTACTGTACCAAACTATCACTTTTAAAACTTCAGTTGAATTCTAGTTAGAATTTTAAAGGAACATCTGCAATAATGAAACATTACAGTCATAATTCATATATTCAGCATATGTTGCTTTGTTTAGATGCTTAGAGATGACAAGCATTAAGTTTTGAAAAGGACAGTACTGTTTACTTGAGTAATGCTTTCAATATGATTAGCTATACCCTTTTGTCAATAAAACGAAACTTTTGTTCTTTTTTCTATTGAGTGATTTTAATTCTTTTTGTAAACAAGGTAGATCATGTCTATCAAACTGATGTGCTAGAGAAAACTATGCTATTTTCAATTCCTGCTAATGATCTTTTTATGATCAGCATAATCATGAAAATCCATATCTATGCAGAAGACAGTGCTTCTAATGACAGTTAGCAATGCAGAATGTGACATGTTTGAAGTGTTTGCAATTGGTAAGATTGCATGCCAGAATGTTTTCAACACCATTTTTTAACAAGACAGTTTTACATGGAAATAAAACATGCATTTTGTGTACAAAATTAGAAGACAGCACTTTATAATCTAGCCTTTTTGATATTTGTCTTTTAAATAGCAGAAATGTGTCCAGATTTTTTTTAAAATTAAAACCTGTAGAAATGTGGCTGAACAAACTGTTACATTGTCAAATTATATATTTTTTTTTTTTAATCATTGTCCAACTACAAGGATATCCTATCATCTGTGCTGTCCCAGCAAACAATTCAGTGGTAGCTGCAAAGATTCCTTAACAAGTAGTTGATACTGTACACTTCCTCAGTGCCACCTATATGGTACTTTCAACTTCCTGTTAAAACCACAGGTTTTAATGCATCCTAAATTGGAAATAAAAAGTTGGCTTATTAGAGGAGCTTTCTGAAATATAGGCATGAGGATTTCTAAATAATTCATGTGTTTCCTTGGTTTGGATCAGTTAGCTTAGAGCTCCTTTTCGCAGAAAGTTCAATGGCAAATAGTAAAGCAAAAACATTTTGGAAAATGATAAACTGTGTTTTGTATTCCCTTCTCTGACTATTACAGTGTATAATGTGGGGGAAAAAGCAAAACTCTTAAGACCCTTTATAATGCAGATAGCTGGATACTACAGCTGTGACAGGAAGCGTTTCTACTGGAAATCCTTTCCTGGCTTATGACTGATAAGCAAAGGTGCTATGATTCTAGAAAGATCTCCTCCACTGCTCCTCCATTAATAACACTGGCTTTGAATACAAGACCAACAGATCATGCTAGCAAAGAAACATATCAATGTGCTATATGAGAAAGGGCAGTAAGAACACCCTGTTTCTACCTCCCTCAAACTGCCAACAATAAATAACAGCATTTTTATTACTTCTTCATTATTTATTTAATAGATTAATCTATGAATGCTTACTTCATGATCAACAATTACCTCCATTTGCCTGCAGCATCTCATTTACATCTCCGTTTTTTTGTTCTTCCCTTTCTTAAAGCACTTACCAAAAAAAGAAATTGAAATCACACAGATGATGAAGAAGACCCTACTGAAGATGACCTGCTGCCAGCCGGATTTCCCATAAGATTCTTAGACTTCGCTGGTACAGGTATGCCATTCTGTTTGCGGATTCATGTCTGTGAAATATGCCTTTCTCTTAGCAGGCTGGCAGCTGTGGAGATAAAAGGTATTTGGGCCCTCATAAAAAGCTAATAATTTTTAGACAAAACTCTGCCAAAAGCTGAGCAGAGCCGTCCACTTAACCCAGAACACCTGGCAGCACTGCAGCCCGAGCTACTATTGTAGCTTTTTGATTATTTGCTACTTATTTAATAAAACACTAAAAGTAAGAGACTTGTTTTGGTGCCTTTCTAATATGGTTCATGTTTGGGGTTTTTTTTTTCCCATTTGAATGCAATTTTTGACAAGGATGCCAGTAAAAAGGTATTTTATGCTGCTACATTTGATCGACAAGTAATGGGCTCTTCTTTATTTGGCATGTGCAACTCTTTAAGATAATGCAGCAAGGAGGTCCTTGCTACAAATTAAACTCAGGTCCTGACTTTAGCAAAAGAAAACCAACAACCTTGTAGCTATTGTATACTCAACACAAAGCACCGGATTCATTTTCAGAGGTGATAGAATTTCATGCACAAAAAAATTCATTATTGTATTTGAAGCACAATGCAAATTTGGAATTTATACTCCTTTCCCCTTTCTTGTATGTAGGAGATAGCACCTGCAGTGAAATAAGAGCAAGATAAGCAGAAATGAGAGAAAAATATGAAGTAACTGCAGTACGTTCTTCCTTTTCAGCCTCCGTTCTCCAAATCCAGGGTCTGGTGTATGGAGTTGCAATGAAGTGCTGGGAAGGCTAACGTCATACCTGCAGTCCAAGGTATGCTTGCATTTAGACCACCAGAAATCACATGGCAAATTGCTAAGTTCATAATCACTGCTTACAGCAACATATGCTCCTTAGAAACATCAAAATCCTCTCATTTTCTAGCCCATCACCCTTTCTTCACTGTTATTCTCATTTCAAATGTGGCCACACTTAGAGAGCAGATAGTAAGTGCACAGGAGAGAGATTACTTGTGATCCTCTGACTGGTGAGCACACCTCCAGGGACCACCTGGTACAGAGGAGGCCACTCTACTTTCGTGTCCTTTGGTATCTATTGCCTGCAACTCAAGTTAGTTACTTAGTCTGAAAGCCTGTTTATATTCAACACAAACTCTGAATTGCTCACCGTACACAAGTAAGGAGAGACTGCTGGCCCTGTATGTAAGGACTGTATTGCTGGTAAATACAAACAGCTGGCTATCCTGGTTCCTCTCTGAGTTCCCCAGGAACAGCTGTTTTCTCTTTGCCTCATGGGGCCGTGTCCAGAGAACATTTCAGGAAATGGTTTTGGTGTTTTCCAGAGCAAAAGAACTGCAACTTAGACCTAGGATTTAATTTAGAGTAACTCACATAAAGCATATGACTTAACTAAAAAAAATGATATTTTTTTTTTTTTTTTTTTTTTACATCACCAGTTTATTTTCTCAGCCAAAATTCACTAGGGTACAAAAATTTATTCCAACTCAGACACAAAAATTCTTTTACACTCTTTCTGGAGAAGCCAAGTATATTCTTCTTTCAGCCTGTTGTACAAGATAAATAAATTGTATATACAGGCACTCACCAAGAGCTCAGATACAAAACTTTCACCTTGATTCTACAATCTGTAAGAGCTGGTCCCCCTCAAATCTTAACCCAGGCACCCCAAGCAGACATGGCCTCAGTTTCTGACAGGAGTGATGCAAAGACAGAGAGCTCCCTGGTACAGCACAGTACTCTCTCCTCTTATTCCCTCTCTATCCTTCCTAAACAGCAACGTGCTACGCACTGTGAAAGCTGCGAACATCGTCCTGGCACATGGAGAACCTCTGAAGGTGCAGGCTGGGAATGCCAGCACCAGCGCCTGCCCATGGTTAGGTGCTGTAGGAATCTGAAAATGCCAATCAAGGTTGCATATTGTCTACCCAATCTCCTGACTGAAGTTGTCTGTCACACCAGAGAGACAACTGGAACTCCGGATGGACATCAAGGAAATGTCCCAGGCACCTAAGAGGGAACAGAGGGGACACCCAGCCCTGCCCCAAGACAATGTGGTGCAGGGCTGCAGCTGCCTCCTGTGACTGCCCCAGCCTGCCCTGGCCTGCGCCATCCCATGGGACAGGGAAGCTATATAATTAGTAGCACTGTGCATCTATCTGCGACTGAAGTATCCAAGTCCTCTTAGTCTTCGCAGTTCTAAACTGGCATTAAGTTGCAACACCATCCACTCCTGCAATGAATTAACTGAAAGCTCTCCTACCAAGTTAGCAAGCATTCACACTTATGTCATCCAGTGAGAAGAGCATATGCGAACTGTAGGAGTCTGAGCCAACAGCCCCTTACCTCTGACCACCAGCCTCATGCACATCTTAAAATTCCCATAGCTACAATGAAGCACTGCTACACAAAGTAGCACATTCAGTTTATATAAAAAAGAACATGGCTGCACTTGATGATCTCAAAGGTCTTTTCCAACCTAAATGATTGCACAATTCCATGAAAACTGGTAAGAAACAAGCAAACAATGAAGTAATTCAACTAAATGCCAGCAGTATGAAAAAATTATCTTAGAAAAGACTCACAAAGATTTCTAACCTACCCACAAAAACTAACTATCACAAGACTGGAAGTGAGTGGAAAGCAAATGGAGAAAAGATGGGATATGCAAGGATACACAACTGTTCTATATAGGCCAGGGCACTTTCACAGAAGTATGGCACATTTATTGTATTAAAAGCACAATGGGATTTTTTCAAAAAAGAAGATTAATGGGTGCTAGCTCCATCATAAACGGATCAGATATTCCAAAGCAGTAAGTCATCAAAAATCTGGAGGCTGATGACTGAGAAATTTGTTTTCAAAACTGGATTTCTGGAATTCAAGCTTAAATTCTGGAAAGCTAAAACTGTACAGGAACTAGTAATTTGTTGTGTACTAGAAGCTAGAAACAGCACGTTTTTAGTCACAAGATGTTCACTTGAAAATTCTGGCTTGTGAAAATTTGTACAAGTATCTTTTTCTAATTGTACCCCAAAAAAAGATCACATGTTCAACACAGAACAAAATGATTGGACAGACTGCCAGAAAAGATGGGAACTGGTTGAAATTAAGTGAACTGTTAAAGCTTTTGTCTTTTCTTGTATATTTATTGAATGGTTCTGAAAAGGAGAAAATAGCAAACAAGGAACTCTGTTTACAAAATATTAACACCTTTAGAAAAACTAATCTGCAAAAAATAGAGAGAATGTATTTAACTTACCGACCGGTGATTGCGTATTACTCTAAATTTAAATGGAGTACAGTCCAATACAGCAGGTATCAAACTTCTGAGATCAGAAATACACTTCAAAATTTCCATCCTTTCCCGTATACATACAAGTCATACAATGACCTACACTAAATCAATAATTTCAGCTCTCAGTCTTTAGCTGTAGAGTCCACACTACCTAACCTCCACCACCCTTGTACCATAAGACCTAGAAAAGCCATCCTCATCCCTGCCCTACTAAGCATTTTTTGTAAATCCTAGACCTCCCGACCCACCCTACTTTTCCTACTGTCACTTTTAGCCATAGTACCCTCAAAAAAGCCTTTCCATTCTTTCGTCTTGTGTGAAATGTCCTGTACTGCCCCTCTGTGAGGACAGCCTCTGGAAGAGGATGCCTTTCCTGAACACCCATACCTATGCCTTGTTCAAACTGGCAGTCCTTAACTTGTGCAGATGAAGCTCTCTCCTGCCCATGGTTTCAGTTCAGTTACCACAGCACACTCTGTGACCCCACTTGGCTTGTGTAAGAAACCTCCCTCTGTGCTGCCAGAAATCAAGTGAGCCATTGCCTGGACACAGTCAACAGCTCCCATAGCCTGTTCCATTGATAAAGTAAACTCGCCCTTTCAGCTCCTCAGTGGGAAAGAGCAGTTTTAAGGGCAGAAGAGAGAGGAAAGACACAGGAAGGGAGGAACTGAAGGTCAGAAAAGAAGGAAAGTTAAGGGATTTCATTTTGACTAGATACATTTATTTGTTAGTGCCCACAGGTGGCCCCTATATGTAAAAACTTCCATAACAGCAGTTAGGAAAAAGGAGTAAAGCCAAAAGAAATGCAGACTGATAGCTTTATCTTTGCAGACCTATTTTTCATTTTACCTTCTGTTATAGTCATTACCTTGTACCTTCACGGAAGCTAAGCTTCATGATACTTTTCAGAGACAATAAATATTCAGGGACATTATGGACAGTCCTTTGCCAGAGAAGCAAGGAGAAATGCCTTAGAGAGATAATGCTGGGCACTGAGATCAGCTGTCCAGGAGGGACCCTATTTTCATCCAGCTTGAATTTCACTCACATGGGTTTTCTTCCTTGTTACACTGATCTGGTCCAGAAAAAAACAAACAAACAAACAAACAAACAAACCCCCCCAAAACTCATTTGGAGAAAAATCAGTGTTGATTAGTGCTATTAAAGCATCCAAAAAAGGCAAGTGCTGCCTGTGTAACTTAAAATGTAAATTCAGATTTTTCTAGAGCTGATTGTGGGCTAGTTGTAACAGCTTTTCCTCTAAGGCTCTGCTCTGTTTTTCTAAATAAACTGAACCGTGAAGCTGGCAGGCCACCACTGCATAACAGCAGCTACCAGGCTTGTGCAGAGGAAACATGCCTAATACAGGCCATGTCATAACAGGCACTATGGCACCTGGGCAAGTCTGTACTCTCAGCACTCTTCCCCCTTACCCTTTTGCACCTCTCTGCCCTTCAGTTGTGACTTGGCTCCACACATGACTTCAGGATGTCAGCCAGGCACCTGGGATGAGGACATATAGGAGGTAGCTCTTCTCTTTGGAAGTCCCTTCTTTACCAACGCCACCTGTACAACCACCAGCATCTCCCTCTTCATAGCCTTTGAGAGTTTAGGGTCAGGTTGCCGTTTATTCACAGAATCACAGAATGGTCAGGGCTGGAAGGGACCTCTGGTGATCGTCCAGTCCATCCCCCTGCTAAAGCAGGTTGTACTGAGCCACATCCAGGCAGGTTTTCAATGTCTCCAGAGCAGGAGACTGCAAATCTCTCTGGGCAGCTGTTCCAGTGCTCTGTCACCCTCAAATAAAGAAGTTTTTCCTCATATTGAGGTGGAACTTCCTGTGTTGCAGATTTTGCCCGTTGCCCCTTGTCCTGTTGCTGGGTACCACTAAAAAAAATCTAGCCCCAACTTCATGTCACCTGCCCTTAAGAAATTTCTAGACATTGATAAAATCCCCTCTCGGTCTTCTCTTATCCGAGCTTCACAGGCCGAGGTCTTTCAGCCTTTTCTTATAAGGGAGATGCTCCAGTCCCCTCATCATCTTCATAGCCTCTGTTGGACCCTCCCCAGTAGTTCCCTGTCCCTCTTGAACTGGGGAGCCCAGAACTGGACACAGCACTCCAGATGTGGCCTCACCAGGGCAGAGCAGAGGGTGAGGATCACCTCCCTCGACCTGCTGATCATGCTCCTCCTAATGCCCCCCAGGATCCCATTGGGCTTCGTGGCCACCAGGGCACACTGCTGGCCCATGGGCAACTTGCTGCCCACCAGCACTCCCAGGTCCTTCTCCGCAGAGCTGCCTTCCAGCAGGTCACCCCAGCCAGTGCTGGTGCCTGGGGCTGTCCCTCCCCAGGTGCAGGACCCTGCGCTTGCCTTTGTTGAGCTCCATGAGGTCCCTCTCTGCCCAGCTCTCCGGCCTCTCCAGGTCTCGCTGAATGGCAGCGCAGCCTCTGGTGCATCAGCCGCTCCTCCCAGTTCTGCATCATCAGCAACGTGCTGAGGGGACACCCTGCCCCTTCACCCAGGTCACTGATGACTAAGTTGAACTTCACTGGAGCCAGTACTGACCCTTGGGGATCACCACCAGCTACAGACCTCCAGTGAGACTCTGCGCCATTGATCACAACCTTCTGAGCTCTGCCATCAGCCAGTTCTCAATCCACGCCCCTGCCCACTCACCTGACCCACACTGCCTGAGCTCACCTGTGAGGGAGTTATGGGAGACAGTGTCAACAGCCTTGCTGAGGTCAAGGTAGACACATCCACTGCTCTCCCCTTGTCTACCCAGCCAGTCATTCCATCACAGAGGGCTATCGGGTTGGTCAGGCATGATTGCCCCTTGGTGAATCCACATGGACTACTCCTGATTCTTTTCTTCCACATGCTTCCAGATGACCTCTAGGATGAGCAGTTCCATCACCTTTCCAGGGGCAGAGGTGAAGCTGACTGGCTTGTGGCTTCTCTGTCAGAGGCAGTCACAAGGAACCTGCTCCCAGCCCTCTGAGGCAAACAGAAGTGAAAAGACAGCTAATAAGTGAGGTATGCAATATGCATGCCATGCTGGGGAAAGGCAAGTGAATGATACATGGAGGTGGAGAATGAAGGACAAAGACATAAGCAACATCTCTATCTACTGAGCTTTCCTGCAGGCAGAAAAAGCAACAGCAGTGGGGATATGCCTCTCATACCAAACCAAAAAGGCCTTTTCAAGTCTATATGTAAGCAAGTATTGGTGGTACATTATATTGGCTTCTGGTAGGTTCCTAAATACTGCAGGACTAAATTACTTTTTAGGTTTTTTTTCTTTTTGGTTAGTCAAAGCTTTCATTAAGAAATACAAACTTCTAATTATGTTTTAAAATAATATTTAGAAATTTGTATCATGAATTATATACATATATATAAGCAGTCACAAGTTTCTCAGAGGCAGACATTCATCTGACAAAATAAGGATGTAAAATGGAAAATCTGACTCTGAGGTATGGTCTGAAAAACAGTTCACTACAATCGCTTTCATTATACTTTTGCATTGCCTACAGCCACAAAAAAAAAACTTTATGTAAGATGTTCTCTCACTTTCCTCCTAAATCTCTTCTGATACAACATGATCTCTTACATGGAAAAAATAGGCATTACAATATTAATTTAAATGTGGCAGATAATTGTTAAAAGGTTGCAAGCTTCATTTTCTGTCATTAAGTACTAGATTCTACTACACAGGTCAGTATTTTCCCCTGATGTTGAAAGAATACAGACATTACAATTTTAAAGGTATTGTCAACCTTTCTGCAAGGCACTTATCTGGAATAAAATTGTACAGAAAAGTATGTTCTCCACCCCCTGCCTATCCCCCTTGCACCCCCTCGCCCCCCCCCTCCCCTTTCTGTAAGTACTCTGCTAATCTACTTTAGGTGGGAAGGATGGCTGTTATTAATCTACTTTAGGTGGGAAGGATGGGTGTTATGACTCTAAGAACCTAATTTAGCAATGTCATCTGTCACCAACCTCACTTTAAATACGTCTGGAAGGAACCTGTATATAAAAGAGGGTGAGAAAAAACCCCAAAGCTACTCTTCAAACTTCCACATTGCAAAAGCTGTTAATGTTAAAAAGGGCTGACATAAAAAAGGAAACAGCATAACAAATTACTTCCCATAACAACTTAGTATAGCACTACAGCATTTAATCACACAATTTACGACTGAAATTTTGTTTATTATAGGTTCTCTTTTCTGCTGTCATATGATTGTCTAGCGAATGAACACAAAGTAAAAGCACAAGATATTCTTGACTGTTTTTCTCCATAAACCCCCTGATTTACAGCACATCTCAGTCCTGGTGTACTGTCTGGACAGACTTTATTATGAAATGTTCTGCCCTCTTTAGGGCTCTAATCTCTGGCTGCATTTTGCTTGGATATGACACACTTTATACATTCTTTTGCTCAACTTCTATTGCTCAACAAAAGGTTACTGATAATTTTTTTTTTCCTGTAATGTGTTTCATTGTTGACAGGTAACAACTCCAAATATTGAACAATAGTAACAAATAGCAACTGTTATAAACAAACAAGTGTTCTCCATATTTTCTTTAAACAGAGTTCTACTGTTACCCCAATATGATCTGCTCTTCATTTTCCTCACTCAGCATGTCTTTGAAGACACAGAGTAAAAAAAGATACCATTTCTTATTGTCCCATTGTAAAGCTGTGCTTTTTGACACCCTGATTCATGAGTGCATACAGAAAACATTTCTAACTCACCCATATTGTAAACCAGTCAGGTATTAAACCAATTATTTTTTTAACATCACGTTCTGGTGTTAATGTTTTAACACCACAATGTTCTAGGATTACAGTAAAATTTGATAATGAACCCTGTGCATCTTCAAAGTACAGTTGCATCTAATCTTAAGAGTTTTAATGTAAATTAGATGTGTGCATAACACTGAGAAGCTAAGCCTTTGAGATTTAATTCACATTTGGTGAACAGTCCAGGCAGTTCTAAGCAGGAAATAATGGCATTGTTTCACAGAGCAAATAAAAGGGATTTCTGTAACTGATTTATTTAACTGTTTTATTTTTATTGTTCCTAAAAGAAGCCTTTATTGGCGATGTTTACGACACAAGAAAAACTACAGAGATTTTATTTTTGTTTTGTCCCCACCCCATTAATGAAAATCATCTTACATAGGTGCACTAAAGCCCTAAACAGTATACTTCTCCACTGAGGCAACATACTGAATTCTTGATTCAAGGAAGAATTCAAGCAAGCAAAACACAAAAGTTTCAGAAACAGACAAGCACATAAGTTTGCAATGTAAATAATCATGCAAGCCAAGACAGTACTCACCCATGTGCAAATTACCAATAAATTTTTGACATCTAATGAGACAGTCATAAATGTAAATCTTTAAAATGGATACACTAGATTTTTAAGAATAATTAAATAGTAAGCAGTACTGTTTATTTTGAAGACCCAACCTCCAACCCTTTTCAACAGCAGACATCCTACAAGCTATCAGCATCAGGAAATGGCCACAGGCCACTCCCCTTTTAGAGAACATTCAGTGCTTCCAGGAAGGCACAGGACTACCACGAGTGCATCAAGCATGTGTATCATGAAGACAGGTTTTTCCAAGCGTAGCACATCTGTGTAGGTGAGTTTTTGTGTATACTGGAGCAGCCAGAAAAGAAATGAGCTGTTGCCACAAGAACATTAATTAATTAATATATTGTGCTTACTGCGGCTCTTTCTTCTGGGGCCTTTTTTTACTTTTGCTCATCACTTGGCCAGGACATGTCTGTGAATTACGGGGGAGAGCAGAAGAGAAGATTTTGAGAAAGCACTGCAGCTTTCCACTTCAGCCCAGACACAGTGTGCCTGTAGGAAGTTTACAATGTCTCTGTGACAGAGGAAGAGGCTCCCATGGTCCACAGGCGCAAGATATGCAGGAACCACAGATCTAGATCAATTCAGTTAAGAAAAAATAAGCAGCAGACTGTGATAAAAGGTCATGCATAACAATACATGGTACAAATAGTGACCCTTTTTCCTTTCACCTGTACGTAAAGAGCCTAGATTCTGCTGGAAGCTGTTGGATCAAAAGAAAGTATGTGAGAGCAATGAAAGAAAAATACCATTCACTGGAATTCTAGAAGACACTGATGTAGATTTAAACTTTCCAAAGAAACATTTGTTCAGACCAGCAATAAGAACTAATTTTAAAACCCTTAAGCCAATTTATTGCTGCTATAAACTACTGAATTTTTTATAGTTGTCTATAAAACAATTTCTTCTTGGAAGCAAATTAAAGTAGCTTGTCTATCTTCAGCAATGAGCCATTACACAAAAAGCAGACTGTATCTGGCAACTCAATTTTACAAAAGCACTATAAAAGAGCAACATTTATTGTTAACACTTGTTATTCTCCCGCTTAAAATAAGAAAGCAAAATTCAGAGTGCATATAATGCCATAATTTTATTTGCAAATATCACCAGCCAATATCACCCCAAACATTCTATTCCAAAAAGAATTTAAACTTATGTGACATATTCTCAAGTATATGTTCATGATTTACAATAAAAAACATGAGATTTTTTTTTTTAATTCCAGAAATCTTTTGTCCTTTTAATTACTTCATGTCCTTGAGCACTTTTTTTATCTTGGCACTACTAGAGCCTTTTGCTTCTACAAGGACAAAAGGTAATAAACAGACATGAAAATACAATACTAAACATGATGAGATTCCTCAGTCTCTTCAAGGATTTTTTTCAAAAACTTTCACAGAAAGACAATCACTTATTTTAATTCTGGTAAACATTTTGTGCAGGAGTACCACAACAATGTAATTGTTTTACTTCAATGGTACCACATACAGTAGTCTCTGACTCTCTGATTACACACATACAGGAAGAGTCATTCCACATCTCCTCTGGGATACATCTGTACGCACCACCAGAATACCATTCAAAACCCGTTTGTAGAGAGTATTTTCCCAGACTTTGGAAAGATTACTTATGTTTAGATTCTAGATACCATTTTTACATCCAGGAAATCACAACGTGTTTAACAGTTTGCTTTAAATACAATAGCTTAATTAGCTATTACTTTGGTTAGTTTGGTCCAGAGCTAATGAAGAGATTTAAAATAACAATTATGCAGACCTAAATGGCTGGATTTTGAAAGGCACTTACCTAAAGAGGCACTTAGCTGCATTCTAAAAAGCAGTCAGGGACCAATCTTCAGTTGATCATACAAAGATCTAAAATGTATGACTTTTTCTGTTTTCAAAAAATATGTGTGTTCTTATAAAATATACCCATATATCCTTCCATAATATATTCTTCTGCATTTCTTCACCACAATTTGCAGTTACATAGTTTGCGTATAATTGGAGGAAGACTCATTAAAAGAAAAGGGACAGATTAACCTCTGGGCTTTTTTTAATTGATTGCTCGAAAATATTGCTGATCATTGCAAAAGTACAATGACATCCCCAGACAGCATAAATAATAGTGATTAGAGTGTGGTTTGGAGACCTATAGAATAGGATAGTGCTATTCAAGGTTTAAGAGCTTAATACGGCTTGTAGGGGCAGAGGACAGCTTGCACCTGGGTGGCCTCCTAACAGAGCATAGAAGCATGGTCACTTCTGGTTTCTTCATTTCTCAAGATCACCTGAAAGTCATTGCACAAGGAGTTGCATGAAGGATGAAATGGATGGACTGATAGGGCTGAGGGAAAAGAAAATAGATGTGTTCTGTGCTGTGCCTTTTGTCACTAGAAGTATCAGGAAGCACACAACATTATTTAAGTTGAAATAGCAAAAAGAGAAAAAGAAAGGCTATATAGAGTTCCTAAGTGCCTTTCTCTGAATTACCATTTCATTTCCTGATGAAAAGACTCCTTCCCAGACATCCTTGACACTCACATAATCTTGCAAAGTAATTTCTCTGCTCTTTCAATTCATCTACAAGGCCTATTTTAAGGAACTAAAATGGCCAATTTTGTTTTTCTCAAAGGTAGAAGTAAGCTCCATTAATTTTAATGGATAATTTAGCAGTCTCAGGGTCTTTCACTGGCATTCTAGTTCTTTCACCTTTTGGGTGTAAGATATGAAAGTTCTTTATTTCTTTCCTAAGTAAGAGAAGTTCTACAATTTACACACAGAAAGAGGGAATATAACCCTAAGATGCCTCTTTCAAAAGCTGCTGTACACTAGGATTGTTGCTGAACATCATCAGTTGTTTTTAACTTTACTTCCTGCCTTTGGCTCCAAGCAATATATTAGACAACAATTACTAACAGGCAGATATATTTACAAAACTTAAAATACCATCATCAAACAAATTTTCATATGCAGGCTCAAAATTATGTCAAATTTCACTGAAGAATTGCTTCATACCTCTCTTAAAGCAATTTTTTCCATTCAAACCTGAAGTTTATTTATACCTAACCTGAATACCAAATCTATGCACTTCAGTGGTTAAAAAAAACAAAACAACGAAGAAATCTGCAAAGACTTCAATAATTGTTTTTATTTCAAAATAACACAAATTGCTGTGCTTTTATTTTCTCTTCTGAAAATTCAAAGCCTATCTTACCTTGCTGAAAAAAAAGCACTAGCTTCTCATTTTGGAAAAAAAACTTAAACGACTTTCCCTGGCCATACAGCACTAGAACCCTAAATTTTAAGAAGAGTAGTTTTGCAAATATGGACATTGAAAAATGAGAATATTAAGCCATCCCATAGTCTTCACTGACCAAGATGATCCCCCTTTTTTTTTTTCCTCATGCTTTGCATCTGACACACAGTTTGCCATGCAATATGTTGTTGCATTCCCTTGAGTGAATATCCCAGTACTGTTACATCTCACACAGTCCATGCATCGCTGACATTTCTTTAGGACAGTTTAACATCAATGACTGACATTCTAAAAAGTATTTCTCCTTGACTTTTCAATAGAACACTTTCCTCAGTCATAAGCCACTGTGCTGGAAGGCAGTTGCTTGGACTTGTCAGGAAGAAATACACCTCAAGAGAATTCATGGGGGAGAAGCCTGATAGATATTGGGGGTGGGATGACCTCAATCAGTCAAGCTCTATCAAAGTTATAAACCATGGAGAAAGCTGTCAAGAAAGCTTAGTCACATGCTCACTTCAGTTCCTTCAGCAAAAACTGTTGTTCAAAGCATCTGAAACAATATTCCTGTAAAAAGGACCACTTTTTCAAGGGGTAGTTAAACGGCACACATGCTATTTAAATCAGCTTTACCCTTTCCAAATTCCATCTCATTGTTTGTGTGCCAGAAGACCTTGAGTTTGTTCTCCCAGTTAACTAAGAGCTAAACTTGTTAATAGTTTATTAAATAATCACAGCTGAAATTGCCTATATGTGATTTTACATGACCTGATCTGATTGATAAATTGAAAAGTTTTAAGGCCTCTGGGATATCAGAACAAGCCTGCTCATATACAAAATCTGGTAGTTATCCATGTTACGTCAAATGAATAAATATTACTGTACAAGGTTTATTTGTTACTCTGGCATTTTATCCATTTCCTTTGATACTGTGAGAAATGAAAAAGAGCTTACTGCTGTGGGAAAATTACTTGGAGGCGGCGTTGGGGGCTGGAATTAGAGAAAACTGGGACCTAAATAGAATCATAGTATTATAGAAACTTTTTGGGGTAAAATACAGCTATCGCTTTCAGGGTGGTTGGCATGCACAGAAACTGCTTTACCACAGCTTCCTAAGCAGCACACCTTGCCATCTCAGCACCTGCTGATAGGAGTAACGGAGGCTGGAGCAGAGTAGAGACACCATGGCCAGGCTCTGTTGTGTTCCCCACAGGAGTGGGAACTTGATGGCACCACACAGCTGATAAGCTGCGTACTAGTTGTCACATGAAAAATCTATAAGAAGTCTGCTACTGAGCCAACCACTGTGGCAGAATTACATTCCTCAGATGAAATAATGTCATTGTAATACTAACGCACACCTCCCTCCCAAAGTTACCTGCTTCCAAGGTACTTCCACACCTCACTGGGCACATCATACCAATCAATAACAACAATATGTATGACTAGAGTCACTCAAGCGTCACCTAAATATGAAGAAAGTGGACTGGTCCTGAATAAATCTAAAGGGGAGGAACTGTTACCCAAACTCCTGAAATAGCACATTTTGATTTAGTGTCACAATATTAGGTCAAGCTGACCCACCCTCTAAAGTTCTAAGTTCTAGCTGAGAAGCTGATACGGTGTCACGATCCCCATACATCAACATAAAATTCATTGAAGGTAGAACAAAGGCAATTGTGGCAGTGGGAGACCACGACCTCCTGCTCAAATAGCCCCCTGAAAGAGGGCAAACCCCTGCTTGGAGAGCATGCATAGTTAGTGAAGAACTTCAGCAGTACTGTCTGAGGATACGTACTGGTTTGCACTGGGGAGGCGACAGGCTAGTGACCAATCCTGTGTATGATGGTGAATGTGCAGTGAACTGTGAAGTATCAAAGTGGACAACCAAGGGGAGAAGTTAGGGGAGACTCCATTGTAACTTCTGGGATCAGTCGATGGGCTGAACCTGTCTTCTACCCCATCAGGACACCTATTGGGTATGAACTTAATTCTATGACTATCTCATGCTAGCTCTTTTAAGCATGTTGTTTTAAGCTTGTTTTGCAGTCAGTGTATTATCACCAGCGATCTTTGAACCTTGCTCTGTCACAAACCTGTATTTTGTAAAATAAAAACCTTCAGCTAAACATTTTGTATAAGGCTCTGGAGATTTGAATAGCTATTGTCAGGAATTTGACTCAGTGACGCTGTCGGGAGGGTCCCTGCACAGGTTGGTTGAATCACCCTCCGATACGGTGGGCTGTCAGAACGCAGGGAGCGGGCAGGGTGGTCGGGCACAAGGGTCTCATCTTTCTTGGGAAACTGACAGGTGGATCAAACATAGAGGGTTTGAGGAAACCCCCCTTCTTAACATGACAACTGCCAGCATGGATTTCTTCTTCTACGTGCACGCTGGGCTCCTGAAAGCTGCTTAGATGGTAGTTGTGTCCACTTAGACACAACCACTTTTCTGATCTTTCCATCATTTGACCTCAACTGAAGCAAAAACTGCAGTCCAAGTCTTCAGGCCCTAATATTTTCCAGTATTCCCCCTCCTTCTGCTTATCTTTCCTTAATCATTTTGCTTAAAGGCTTAATATAGGAAAAGCCGAGTGGACCACAGATCTGGTAACTCATCACCACACCTGTAACATCTGGCCATTATGAGCAAGAACATGCACATCCCCTACTAGCCTGACCTACAGAAGTTCCCTCCAAGCTCTGAACGCCAAAATGCCACCCAAGAGGCACAGGGCAGAAGCGGCAGCTGTGGGTGCCCAGCCTGCAGCCCGGCCCCTGCGCGTACCCCGCCGCCCAGCCACGCGGGCCCTACCCCCAGACACCCGCGGGGCCCGGCAGCCGACGGGCCCGGCCACTGCGCAGCTGCCGGCGGGGGCTCAGCGGAGGCTGCGGGACAGAAGCGGCCCGCTTCGGCAGCCGGCTGCACCCTGCGGTGCCGGGGGGCAAGGCGGGCCGGCCCAGGCAACCCGCGCTCCCGCCGACCTGCCTCCCCGCGCCTCAGCCCCGGCCCCGGCACGCCCCGCCCCGCGACGCGTCCCCGCAGCCGGCAGCGGGGCGGGATGCCCGCCGGCGCCTCCATGGCAGCGCCGGGCGCTTCCGCTTCCGGAGGCCAGAGGGCGGCAGGGCCCGGCCGCGCTTAGGCCGCGCTGGGCGGCAGCGGGGGTCGGGCCCGGCGCTGGGCGGGAGGAGGGGGCGACATGTGGACGCCACCGCTGCCCTGGTTGCTGACGGGGCTGCTGCTGTCTGCCCGTTGCTGGGAGGTGGCGGCGGCGGCCGCCCTTCCCCGCCGGAGCGCCGCCACTGCCTCCCCTCGCCCCACGGAGGTGGCCGGCGGGGGCGCCACGCGGAGCAGCGGCAGCCGCCTGGCGGAGGTGTCGGCGCCGCCTGAGCAAGGCCAGCCCATGACCCAGCGCGCCCTGTCCGTGCTGGTGCTGACTAGCGGAGCGCTCATCGTCTACTTCGTGATCCGGACCGTGCGGTGAGGGCGGGGGCCGCGGCGGCGCTGCCGCGGGGAGCGAGCGGGCAGGCGGCGGCGTTGCTGGCCGCCGTGCGGAGGCAGCGGGCCGGGGCCGGCCCTACTCCTGCCAGCGCCGCGCCGCTCCCGGCCCGGCGTGTGGGCGGTCGGGGTCCCCTCGGCTGCTGACGGGGGCCGGCGAGCGGGGCCTGGCTCCGCCGCCTGGGGGGGCGCCGCCGGCTGAGGCGCCTGGGAGAGGCCTGCTGCCGCCTCCCCGCCGCCTGCGGGCGGAGAGGTGCTGGCGGGCTCCGCTCGCGGCTGTGATACCGTTCGTCTGTGCTGGGCTTCTCCTGGCGCCCCCCGGTTCTTTTCAAGTGGACTTGTCACTGTTGACAGCCGTCCGTCCAGCTGAATTTAATTGTGTGCGTTCTGTGGGTCATTTTTGCCCTGTTTGGAAACAGCTGTCTCACTAGGCTACCGAATTTGTCCATCTCCCCTTCTTTGTCAGTAAACATCTTTCTTTTGTGCTTGCTTTTTCAGTAAAATTCTCTGGTTTGCACTTTCTTCAGGAAAGGGCCCTTAAAAAGCTTGCATCATTTGCCTTTGTTTCTCAACAGAAACTAGTGACTGCATAACATGATATGCATTACGGTGTTTGTCACTGTGTTTTGTTGTCTTTTGCAGTTTTACTTGCTACTTCTCATGCTTAAACTGTGAACTCTTTGGGACAAAGCACAAGCATGTGATTATGCATAAAGCGTATAGATTATGCAGCAAGCACTTCTCATTGTAGTTAGATATACTGGTCATTAGTATGTCCAGTACCTTCATCATTTAATCCAGAAACATAGCTGAAAGACAGTGGTCTGTGTGGGACGCTTAACTGAGACATGCACTCCGCGTGGACTAGGATATCCTGCTTGCTCTGTAGCGCTTACACATCACTCTTGAGCAGCCTTCAGTCATACTTTCATTTGAATCCGTATCTTGATGATACCATATCTTAAAGGAAATGGCATAATCTTTTAAGCAAGTGAATATTAATATGAACACTTCACAGTGTTTCTGTTCCTCCTAACCTCCTAACAGGAGCCTGTTGGATTTGGAGTTCTGAGTAGTAGTATGGAAAGACCAAGTCAATAAAAAAAAAACAAAACCTCTCATTGCAGGAGCTGGGAAAGGAAATTCTCATCTACTGCCATTATTTTCTGCATAAGTGGCAATTTTTTGATATTCTGGTTTTGGCCATAGGAAGATTGCTCTTCAGCATTTGAAACTGGACTGTTGTCTCCTATGTGATACTGTAAACAGGAAGGTTAAAACTCATGTTCTGTAATACTGCTGCATCTTTCTGTTGCCTCTTGCTTCTGAAATTTGTAGATGAACCATATACTTTTGAATTTGAACTTATGACTTGAATATTTTTGCTGATGGTTGTAATAAGGAATTTAAGGTTTAGGTACAAACCTCCTAGTTTCCTTCCGAAAGACTTTCTCGCAATGAAACCATATGTATTGTTATCAGACATAAAAGCTTCAAGGCTTTTTATGAACTTTCAGCTAGGTCACCTGCCTAGTGGATGAAGGGAAGGTGGTGGATGTAGTTTTTCTGGATCTTGCTAAGGCTTTTGATATTGTCCCTTACAGCATCCTTCTGGACAAGTTGCCCAGCTGTGGGATGAACAGGTTCACAGTGCACTGGATGATGAATTCACTGAATGGCAGGGCTTAAAGTGTTGTAGTGAATGGGGCTACATCTGGCTGGTGACGAGTCACCAGCAGTGTTCCTTAGGGCTCAATTTTAGGGCAAGTTCCATCCAATGTATTTATCAGTCATGAGGAGGCAGGAGTTGAATGCACCATTAGCAGGTTTGCTGATGATACCAAACTGGGAGGTGCAGTTGGCTCTGTTGAGGGACAAGAGGTCTTGCAGAGCAATCTAGAGAGTTTGGAATATTGGACAACCATCAGTGGAATGAAACTTCACAAGAGCAAATGCCGGCCTCTCACCCGGGATGGAGTGATGCTGGACACAGGTTGGGAGAGGAGTGGCTGGAAGAGCAGCCCAGCAGAAAGGGATCTGGGAGTGCTGGTTGACAGTAAGTTCAATATGAGTCCACTGGTGACTGTTTGGAGGGACAAGATGCTTTGCAGAGAGATCTAGATGGTTTGGAGCATTGGGAAATTATTAATAGGATGAAACTTTAACAAGTGCAAATGCTGGGTTCTGCACCTGGGACGGCAAAATGCCAGGCACAAATATAAATGCAAAAAGGAGTGACTGGAAAGCATCCCTGCAGAAAGGGATCTGGGGGATGCTGGCTGACAACAGGCTCAATATGAGTCATCAGTGAGCCCTGGCAGCCAAGAGGGCAAACCTCTGCATCCTGGGATGCATCAAACACAGCATAACCAGCCGGTCCAAAGAGGTGAATATCCCACGGTACTTGGCATTAGTGTGGCCTCCCCTTGAGTATTGCGTGCAATTCTGGGCCCCACAATTTAAAAATAATGTCAGGGTACTTGAATGTGCCCAGAGGAGGGCAGCCTAGCTGGTGGGAGGGCTGGAAGGCATGGCCTGTGAGGAGCAGCTGGGGGCTTTGGGGTGGTCTGGTTTGGAGACAGGGAGGCTGGGGGCGACTTCATTGCTCTCTATAGCTGCCGGGGGGGCGGGGGGAGGGGAGAGGAGAGGGAGGTGCTGAGCTCTTCTCCCTGCTATCAGTGACAGGACGCCTGGGAATGGCTCAAAGCTGTGCCAGGGGGGGTTTAGACTGGACATTAGGAAGCATTTCTTTACCGACAGGGTGGTCAAACACTGGAACAGGCTTAGAGAGGTGGTCAGGGTTTAAAAGTCATTTGGACCGTGTCCTTAATAACATGCTTTAATTTTCGGTCAGCCCTAAGTGGTCAGGCAGTTGTACTAGACCAGGGGTCCTCAGACTAGGGCCCGCGGGCTGGGTACAGCCCCCCAGGGTCCTCAATCCGGCCCCCGGTATTTACAGACCCCCCCTGCCCCCCCCACCGCGGGTTGCGGGGGGGAAACCAAGCAGCCGCAGATGGCTGCCTGCCACTGCATCCGCGCCGGCCCCTGGTTAAACAGTGTGAGGACCCCTGGGCTAGATGGTCTTTGTAGGTCCCTTCCAACCAAAATACTGTATTCTAGCTTAATATATACACAGACTTCATATTGATTTATTCAGAGGAAAGTTCTGTAAATTTAAAATAAAACGTAAATTTTTTCAAGTTCTGGTAAAGACTTTACCTAGAAAATCTAGCTACTTTCTGTTGAGATACCTTGAGCCAAAGCTTTGCCTGATTCAAGAAGGTACCAATGTCTGCCTTTATCAATTTTATACGTTCTTTTAAAGGTAGGAGTTTTTTGTTTTCAGAGCCATGTGACTTTCTGTGAAGATGGTGCACTGAAAGTGTGTTTTCAGGAAAATATTTTGCAAGCTGATACAACTTCAGTAATGTGGCTAACAACTCTCCACTTTTGGATATGGATTTTGGTTGGGAATGGTTGTGTAATCTGTAGCAATCTCCTGTTAGCCTTCTCAGGTGATACTACTGATGATGCAATTCCTCTGTCTGGAAAAAAAAATAATGTTAATTTCATTTCTGGCTTTGTATGTGGACATGTTTGAACCCCCTGATTATAAAGCATGGGCTGCTTGCACATCTCCTTCTTCTGGTACATTAAGCTTAATTTGGGAGGTATTGTCAATAGTTGTGACAACTGAAATGGACAAGGCACAGGGTGGCAGAGGCTGTCAGAGAGCTCTAGAGATTTAGTCTAGTTCCTGCTTATGGCAGGGTCACCTACTGCAGGTTCCTCAGCCCTTGTCCGGTTGAGTTTTGAATATCTCTAATGATGCAGATTCTACAGCTCTCTCTGGGCAACATGTTCCTGTGTTTTATCACTTACAGTAAGAAAGGTTTGGGCTTTTTTTGTGTTGACGCTTTTTTTGGTTTTTTTTCCAATCACTTTTGGTGAAAGCAATCTTTATTATAATGAAGCCTTAGTCTTTTCTAGACTCCCTTGTCTTGGAGTAACCTTGAAGGTCTTGTGTATAAAGACTTGTTTTGCTACAGTAGTTAATTCTGCCAATTAAAACAGAATTCTGGGGCTTTTATGGACCCTGATTCTGGTATATACCAAACTCCTTTTATAATAGAAGAATTGCAAAGAATAAAGTATGAAGTCCGAGATCATGCAGCATATCCACCAAAAGAAAACTGAGACACAGTGATGCCTTGTTCACTCTATCAGTGTAGTTTTATCACCTTTTTCGCTTCATAGTTTTGATATTTACATAAAATACCTTATGTGTTAGCCCTTTCTGATGCACAGAAAAGCTGAAGTTACAATTCATGTATCCTTTTGGGTTTTCTCCTGTTGCTCTGGCTGGAGAGCTGGGGGTTTTTAACGAGTCCTTTTCCAGAGAAAGGTCTTACTCCACGTTTATGTAGGAAGAAGTACCTGCCCTCTTTCTCAGGTGATGAGAAAACAGGGCACAGCAGGCGTGGTGAAGTAACTTTTCTTTTTAGGGGAAAAGTGGGCTACATAATTTGACATGTTAAGTGAAGCATTCAAAGTATGTTTCAGTATGAATTGTGTATCATGATTTTAATGTAAAATAAATGTCTAGGAAGTTATTTAAAAGCCTTTTGAAGGATGATTACTGAATGTCTTTCATGGGTGTGAAATCTGTAGTTCATGCATAACTTTTGCAGAAGAAAAGCCCACTTCAAGTAATTACTTTATGAGAATACTTTTTGTAATGAATATAGCTCATAGTTCAGGAAAAATGATTTTTATTGAAAATATGATTTAATGGAGAATATGAGTTAACTGTAGCATATTTTGTAGCACAAGATATAAGAAAACTTTAGCATGGAACTTTCCAAGCACTGGCTCGACTCTGGGACAGGTAAAAACTTAGTTCTGTCTACAGACCGTTACCAAACTCTTCCATTTTTGCAGAGCTGTGAGTGTGTGCCTGTAACTCATCTGCCTATTTGAAAGTAGTCTGTCTTTGGAACTATTGAGCAAGAAAATCTGAGTTTCACTTCTGAGAAGGCATATTACTGGTCCATGAGTATGACTTACCTCTGGGTTTAGGTGATGAGAGCTGCAGATTCCTTGGCAGATACTCAGAATTGTCTAAAATACTGTGAAGCTGAAGGGTGATGAGTTGAGGAGGTTGGTTTATTGTAGAGTTTACTAAAAGTAAAAAGCTGCTAATAGAAAGACACTTCACCTAAAAGGACAAGGTTATTAGCAATTGCTGCTTTATTGAACTGATCTTGTTTGAAGTATTTGTGGCTTGCTGCAAGAGTGCTACCTTACACCTGGACAAATTAGGATAGTGTAATATAGCTTGTTTGGTCTCCCCTTATATAGGTGGGAATGACTACAGGAAAATGTCATTTTGTGCTAACATTTTTATTGTTTAGAGACATTTCTATATTAAGCTTGCAATATGCAATAAGTATGCCGTATGTGACGTGTGTAATCATGATAGAAATTCTATATATGTATTGTGAGTCATAGTCAATCTTGTATTATTCTAAATAATTCTGTTACACCAGTGCTGCTGATGTGTTTATCGGTCTTCTTTTAAGAAATGGTATTGGTGTTTGTGCTCCTAGGGTGGGACTTCACTCACAGCATTAAACAGTGTGGATTTATGCCAGCCTTTTAGATCTAAATTGCATTAAATTTCTTGAATTTGCATGGAGTGTAATAATGTGACAGTAGAATGAGGACGTCTTGAACTTTTTGGAAAGCATTTACAGGCTTGATAGATAGCACTAGCTTCTCTCTGTGATTATCAGCATTGAAAAGCTATCTCGTTTGAGATCTGTTTTCCTTTTGTTTGCCTAGGTTTTTCTCTAATGCATGCAGTGGTTTGGTTTTTTCCTTTCTGGTACAGTCTAAGGACTGAGTAGTTTGTTTTAAGGCTATGTTTGCATCTCCTTTTTCAGGATTCCCCTAAAAGAAGGTAAAAATTATTTGGAAGCTGTTTTAAGTTACATCGGCTTATAAGCAGCCATTATCCTGCAAATCCTACAATGCTCTGTTCTACACAGAAAATAAATAGAAAGGTCCTTGGGAGAAAATATTTTACACAGTTATTATGCAAAATTAATTTTCTGGATGGAATTAAGGACAAATATTGCAGTGATCCTTTTACTTGATATCAGATGCAGGTAAGACTTGTGTTTGAACTCTATTGTTGCTTTGAAGGAGGTTTACTTCTAACTGCAGTAGAATTTGACATTGAAAATACCAGTTTCTCAAAATATATCCCATCAATGTGGTGATACACAAAACTAAACCAATTAATTATCAAGACTTCATGGAAATGAGAAAATTCTGTTATGTAAAGGTACCTTGCCCTGTTGCTTTTTGCTTTTTAATGATTCTTCTGCTACTTCTTTGGGCAGACATGTTCAGAAGATGTTTGTATTTGGTACACCAGATAAGCATTCAAAGAACTTATAAATACGTAGTTTAGAATACCTTTTTGTACAAGGAAGTTCTGGGATCTAAGCTAACATTGTACTGCCTGAGATGACTGAGATTTTGAGATTTCTGTCAGCAGTCAGTTTTGGAATTGTATCCCACCCCAAAAGGAGGTCACATGTTATGTAGTGGCTGTTTTTTACCATACTCTGTGGTGGTGGGATTTTTTTAAACTCTTCCCACTCAAGTCTGTTTCTTGCAGTTCTGAGTTTCTTTAGGCACTGAATGTGCTTTAAACTTGACCTGTTGTTTTGCTTCACATCTCATTTTCTTAACACACTTTCTGCCTTTTTTTAAATACCAGCATTCTTAGTTTCTCTTATTTAGCTGTCCTCTTAGTTTAAAAATCTATGCCATTTCTGATGTTACTCAGATAATACCTGTTTATATTTCCTTATGGATTCCTCTACTGTTATTAGCTGTATTTGAGGAAGGATTAGGACTAAGCATGTAGAAGTATAACATCGACTTTTTATGTTGTTTTAAATCCATTTTCATAACTTTTATCTTATTAGATGCCAAAGTAACTATAGTAACTATAAAGTAACAAAGTCCATAGTAACTATAAAAATTAAAATTATCTCTGTTTAGTTCATGAGAAGCATAGAGAGCACTACTGACTTTAATGGAATGGGATTTTGTCCTAGGTTTTCCTAACAGTCAAAGGGTAAAAAGGTTTAAGTTTTTGTTAACACTCCTGACCGTTCTGCTGTCATAGTTATTGACCATACATGCATGTTGCATAAGCATCTCCAGTATTTTAGCTTTAATCTTTTGACTAATCTGTATGTAGTGAAAGTTTTCATGTCACAAAAAATTCTGTTACCACTTTTTCAACAGCATTTGTTTGAATCTAGAAATTCGTGCCAGGCTTGTGATAAATTTTTTCTTCATTATCACAATCTGGATATTTGCTATGACTGTTTTAGGTTATTCTCAGCTCACAGTAGTGATTCAATTTCATTTTTTCCCGATAAGTAAAAAAGTAAAGTATATGGTGAGCTTGACAGAAATATTGACTCTGCGAATAGCATGAACTGCCTCTCCTTCATTTCCTGTTTTATTTGTGTTCAAGATAATATCTAGACTACTAGAATGTCTGGGAATGCTTGTCCTACCACCAATTGCCCAGCTTCTACTTCAGTACAAAAAGATAAGATATATATGAAACAACTATGGTTTTCACCATCTTAAAATTTTAGAATTTTCTTCTGTGTGGTACTTGAAATATACAGCTTCTTTCTATATTGAGGACTAAAGGCCAGATAAAATGAAGGAAAAAAATGGAAGGAACTTTGTTGTGAGCAAAAAGGTGAAATTTGCATCTTTGATATTAGCCTTAGCTTCACACGATGACGTTACGTACTTTTAAGTTGTGCTAAAGTACTTAAATGCTTGGCACAACAGCTGCTGCTATTTCAAATCGTAGTTGGGGGTGGAGGAAATGATCATGCTGATTTTTTTTTTTTTATATATAATATCAGAAGTTGGAGCACATTGAAGAATTAGGTGTATTTTATACCCTTCCCATCCTAACAAGGTTACGTTTGCTTCTTAGTTACAAAAGGAGGTCTAATACAATGAAATATAGTCTAAATCAAGACTGGATACTACTGTGTGTCCTTTCAAAGTTACCCTGGTGTGAAAAAGTGAACGCTTTTCCAAGAAGCATTTAAAAAAATTATTTAAGCACAACAGAATTCAGGACAGAATGTGAAGCTGAGTCTCAATATTGTATTTGATATCTCTTACCAGGCGGTTAAAGTTATAGTACATACTATAGTAAAGTATGGTACATACTATAGTAGCATAATATGTTTTGCATAAATAATCTTTTTGATTATTAGCTCTGAAATATCCAGTATTGCGGTTCCTGAATGTTGTAGGCACATTTTCTAGATACCTAGCTTGGTTTTGTAGATCTGGAGTTTCTAAAAGGGAAGGCTCCTATCCCATTTGAGTTTAGCACTAAATGCATAGAAAGCAGATTATTTTTTTTTTTGTCCGATACCTTTAATGTAGCAGCTGTTTGCTAGTATGCAGTACCTGACTTTGTCAGCATTTTGTAAATCAGTGCCTTTGCATAGTGTGTGCTGAGTTGCTAGTGATCCAAGTTCCTGATCTTCAAAGACTTGAGGAAGGCATATTCGGTGTGTATAGGAATAGTTCTGCAATGCCAAATAGAACAGTTCAGTGCGTGAGTGTGTCTGGGGCTTATGTGGGACCCAGGCCCACGTAGAGAAGCCACGGAAAGTGAGAAAAGCAGATGCAAACAGTCAGTTCATCTGTGATAAGCCCTGTCCCTTAACCCAGAAATCTGGATCGCTGCCTCTCTTCGGTCTGTGTTTTGTGAAGCATACAAGACATTGACTCTACAAGTTCTCATTCCAGAGTGTAATTATAAACAATGTTTTTAACTTGATAGTTATAAAAGATTTCTCAAATGATGGTGTTTCAATGTGGACCTATGACTTGTGTGTATCTTTGCTATAACTCTGTTGAGTTTCTTTCTTATTTGATCCGCTGCTTTATAAAAGATGCATAAAACACATAGGGGATATGTAGCAAGATAATTTTTTTCTCATTGTAGGATCTGCTAGAAGTGTGCTTTTGCATGTAATTTTACCTGGCTCTTGCATTTAGCTACCAAGTGCCTGTATAAGCTTTTTGCATTCACTACTGTAATTCTGTACAAAACTACAGATGACGTTCTTACTGGCCTTAGTTGTTTCATGTAAACTCTTGACACTTAGCGTTGTCTGACTTCTCGATATCTTAGAGCTAAGTGTGTACACCTGTACCTATACTAAATTTTTTTACATTTATGGTGAGTATCAATATAGCTGTATTTTAAAGGATAGTTTTCTAACATTGTTGGAATAGAAAGTAGAGAAGAATTTATAGAACTTAAATATTTTAAAATACATTTCAGGCTCAGAAGGCGAAACAGAAAAACCCGAAGATACGGAGTTTTGGATACAAACATAGAAAACATGGAGCTGACCCCATTAGAGCAAGATGATGATGATGATGATACAACACTGTTTGATGCCAATCATCCTCGAAGGTTTGTATATAACAGCCAAAGGTACTTCTAGCAATAGAAGTGAAGGAGTATGGATGGTAAGCAGTTTCACTGAGAAAGCTCACTACTGTGTTTCATATGCATGTAGTTGGACAAGGGATGTCAAGATCACTTGAATTTTAAATGGGCAAGAATTTAGTGGGCAAGAAGATAAACACCATTTGTCTTCAGCATGTGAGTTCCAGAGAAATGGAGAGGAAGGTAGGATATTTTTGTTACAAATACAGTATCATTACTGAAGCTTATGTTAAAGTTGACAACTAGCTTTTTCCTTTCTCTTTTTTTCTTTTTTTTTTTTTTTATTTTGGAGGCTCCTCAATTTTTCTGGTGTATTCTCCTATGAGTTCTCTGCTTCTAGCAGTTTTGTTCGTCTTGTGCATTGCTGAAGTAGTCAGCAGATAGTTGATAATGATCCAGCAACAAGTTCTAGATTTGGTACTGCTGCATAGAAGGGTTCGTATCCTTAAATCACCTTCTGAAACTATATACATACAGGAAAATTTTGTTATATTTCCTTATTGTTCTTAGACTTAAACATTGTGATCAATCCAAACTTAAACTTATGTAATTCAAACTTTAAAAAAAGTTTTGCTTACGGAGTAATGCCATCATGCTGTACATGCAAAGACAGTTTTTATTTCATAGAATGGTCATATTAAGGGCTACTGTCAAGTATCAGAGGCGGTAAAATGATGAATTCTGCCAGCCACAGCTAGTAATTGATTCAGCACTGTTTAATGTGAAACTGAATTAAAGTCTCATCAAAACAATTCAACAAATGCAATATATGAAGTCTCTAATGAATTATAAGTATTGGAGTAGTAAGTCAGATGTTCTGCTGTTTATCAGGAAACAACTTGGCATGCAGTTCTGGAACTTGGAAGTGAAAGGTTCAGTCTTTTTTGTCTCCTTGGGGGGAATCTTTCAGATGAAATTTTTTTCATGAGTCAAGACCACCCTTTCCTTTTTCTCTCCCCCATACAGTAGAAGAAAATAGTCAGAATACCTCCACTTCCCACTCCTCTGTATTAGAGAGTCATGTGGCACTTAGTTACCCCATGTTACTAGCCTTGTTCCAGTATAAAATATGCCCATTATGTAACAGTTAATTGTCACATTATATCCAGGAATTCCCTCAATGGCTTTCTTAGATCTTTTAACTTTTCTTGTAACTCAACATACTTATTAGACTTCATGATATTCCTTATAAATCTTTATTTACAGGACTATCAAGTAACCTTTTTACTAGGGATAAACACGATTAATATGGCTAGTCATCATTAACAGTGTTACACAACTAACAGCAATGCTGTTGTATTCATGGTTTAGAGGTTGCTTCATACTCTTGTATGCTTATTTGGAGATTGAGCATGGTTGTAGTTGTTAAGCTTCAAGGAGCTGATTATGTCTCAAGAGCACTATTTTATTTAAAGGTACTATACTATCTATGTGTTAAATAGAAATATATGTACTGTGTTCTCTAGTGCAGAGGAGGCTGTGTTAATAAGTGGTATTGAAATATATGTGTCTTATACATGTAGGTAAATGTTCTCATTTTTTGGGCTGCTTATAATAGCTTCCAATATACCTGCTTTGGGGGGATTATATTAAGCTTTCCAGACACTGAAATGGAGCATGTGTCTTTTAACCCTATTCTTTTACCTTAGTAGGTTGCTGTCTAAACTAAATTCACATTCTGCAGAGAAATCTGAAATTCATAGCTTTGAAGCTTACTGTAAATTAAAATAAACAAGATTGTATTTTGTAAGTCTGAAGCTACAAAACTGCGGCAGTGTCTGTTTCTTTAAACCTCTTTGCATACATTAAAATAGAAGCTATGAACACCCTAAAGGGAAAGTTCACTAAAATAATATCAGAGGTTTTCAGAGGGTGGGTTTCTGTTGGTTTGGTTTTTTTTTTTATTCTACATTTCAACAGTTCAATTTGAGGAAGAAAAAATGATCATTCAAGTATTTTATTGTAGAAGTATCTTAATATGCACAGTATTTTTAAATTGTTACAAATCCATTTTGCAGTTATAGTCTTGCAGCAGCTTATAGAGTAACCAAAGTATGTAAAGCAGATAGATACTGTTCTTGTCTGGTTTACTTCAGTTATTATTTCATCTTTGAGTATTTTATTCTTGTCCCTGACAGAATGTATAAGGACGAAACAAAAGTTAAAAACAATAAGAAAAGGAAGTATGGTGTAGACTGAGGTCCTTATTTTTATTTCTCCCTTTTTGCCACGCAAACATGCTAGGGTGAAACTGGGGTGTATATATATGTACATATGCTTTTTGATGGCCTGTCACTCTAAAAAGACCAACCTGAGAACTTCCAAAATCAGAACAGGTGTGTACCAAGGATCCTATATATTTCTGCCATGGTTATTCAATCAGGTAGAGCATATTCTAGTCATTCCTTTTTAAAATTTATCTTGGGAACTCATACTCAATGAAGTCACTGTCTTATGGATTGCCCTACCTCTGATCCCAATATGGATTTTGTCAAAACATGTCTGAAATGAATGTTTTTACCACTACACTTTCTGTGGTTGAAGTTAATTTGTTTTATGGTTAAGAAATTAACCTGCATTAAAGTAAACGCTTTATATCTGTAGACAGTAGGCTTTGAACTGCACTTGCCCTTAACTGTGTTAACTACAAAAAAAATCACATTGGTGTTGTAGCTGGCAAAAAACCCCAATGCAAAACAAAAAAGAAACACACCAAAGAAAGCAGCGTTCTAATTTCCAAATACTCAGCCCCTCTCAAACTGAAGTACTGCAGATCATAATTTTGTTTAGCTATACCAAGCAAACTGGAAGTATTTTTAAAGTAGATTACTGATCCAGACTATTGTAAAAAATAGGCCTTTGGATGACATATGATCCAAACAGTTTGAATACGTTAGTAGTGTTTCATTTAGCTGATGGCATAGCTGTTGTAAGATAAGTATTTATTTTAATAAATACGGTTCCTCACATACTGTGGTATCTTGTTGATGAAGGAACTTCTACGTCAGTAGTATCTGATTTTAAAAGCATCCAGCTGTAGCTGAAAAAGCAGTACCTGTTGTTTTGATCCAAGTCCAAAGAGCCAGAAAAAGTGGAGAGAGAAGTGGCACGTAATATCTGAACATGTCATAGTCTAGAGTAAATACATATAACTTGTGGCATAGGTGTACCTTTGTTTCTGCCTTGTGGGGCTGCAAAATTTCATGTTTGCTCACAGAGGAGATGATAATGTCAGCCTTCCAGTGAAACTGCAAGTTAATTTTATTGGAGTAGCTGACTGATCTAACCAAACTTAATTTTAACATGTTTCTGTTAAATTGCTGAGGAAAATTGACTAAACAGATTGGAAGTAATACCTTCAGAGGAGAGTAACTGTAGATAATAAAGGGGGAAGATGTTATTGTTGTTTCAAGATAGCTCCGAAAGTAAGTGCCTAAATTATAAAAGTCATTATTTTGATACTGGGAGCTTGAGAAAACAAGAGCTTCAGTTATGTTTAGTCAGTAATGTCAATATACTCCCATTAATGTATATTTAGAGCTTGCTGTGTTCTCCTTTATGGAGAGAAGCTCTCAAAGTTTTAAATGTTACTTTTTATCTTGAAACTGTGTATAGGAGGAGAACAGTGCTGAACATGTTAATGTACTCCACAAATCTCTATGGAACAGCTTGATAAAATGCTTTCCAAACTTTGCAGAGCAACGGCATTGCTGGGAGGGAAGTTTGAAAACTAATGTAGAGTACTTTATTTTTTTAAAAAAAAACTTAATTGGGAATGTACTTTCTTCAGTTGTTTTTTTTCTTGTTTCAACTAAGTCTTCTGCATCTGTGTTGAAGCTTAGTAGTCTGTCTTCATGTTACTGCTTAACCAAGAATGACCAAAGGGAGTACAAAATGTGTAAGTAATCAGAGTCACTGAGGACAACTTGATGATAATGATACTCAGATATTCTCAGATGTCATTACACTTTGTCCTGACACTTGCAGTAATTCAGAGGTATAGCTGGTTGGGGTTTTTTTAAGGTAGCATAAATATGCAGTCAGGCTTGGAGCAGCTGATCAGAGAACAAAGAGGGACCTTTAATGGTTTTTGAGTTAGTCCTTTGTTAAGTAAATCACAGTTGCAATTTTGCTTAACTATAGTCAAGAATCAGCTTAATCAGTTTATAAGTTTCTTACCCTCATAAAAGCACTGAAAACTAATCACGGTTACAGCAGATTCCAATCTGCATGTTTTGGTGGGTTCATGTACATTTCTTATGGACAACAAATTACAGAAATACTGTTTTACATAGGAAATAGTTGCCTTTTTTCCTTCATTCTTTATGACCTATTAATAGACTGCGTTAGTATCCACTCTGCTTTTGTTTTCCTTGATATTTTCATTTTCCTGATAAAACAATCAGGCCTTTTTTAAGGTGATACTCTATGGCACAATATGCATGTTAGAAATCCCTATAGGCTTGTTTTGGGTTAGCTGGTAAGCCTATTTGACCCTTTCCAAGGCTAGGCAGAGAAATGGGCTTATTTCCTAAAATCAGTGTTAGTATACTGGCATCCTGTATAAGGTTATTACTTGGAATGTTGCTGTTTTCTTTTAGAGCTACATGAAAAAACGTTCACGGTGCCCTCTGTTAAGCATAGATGCAATTTAAGTGCACTCCCACTGTTTTCATCACCCATGTAGCTAGTCTCTGCATCTTCATTTTGGGGCAGCTTACTGTAATGGGATATTTTAGCCATTTTGTTCAGTAGCATACTATTAAATGTCAGTCTGAAAATCTAACGTTTGGTTTCTCACCATGCAACTTTACCTACATCTCAACTGAAGTATCACATCTTTGTATCTTAGTATCTTAGTATCACATCTTTGGTTTTCAAAGGTCAGTCATACGAATAGTTTACAATCCTCATTAAATCACTTTACACACAAACTACTGTTGCACAAGGAAAAGCACTTACTCTGATTTTGATAGCATTCCAGTTGTGGAATGCTACCAAGAGTTACAACAGTTTCAAAAGAACTCAGACCCTTGAAAGTTTAAAAATATCTCCCAACGTGGTAAAAACTCAGGTTTTCTTTTTTCGTAAGTGAGCTGTCTCTGTATTTGGGAAGTTTAAATTAATGGAATTTTATGGCACTTTGCTTCACAGTAATACGATAACTATGAGTTTTTACAGGCAGATTTAATAATAAGATGTTACATCTCTGTGTTTTTCATAATGTTTGATTTTCAAAAATGTAGGGTAAAGTTCCCCTTGGAACAGAACATTTCAGCTTAATGCATCTGTTTCTTCTCTTATAGAGAAGTACGTGCCTTTCAGTGAAAGAACTTAATCTTAGAACCAGAGAAGGAGACTGCTTCATGGAAGGACTAAGAAGCAAAAGTATATGCAGTTTGGAGGGGCTAATTTAATTTGTGTATATTATGGCATCCTTAATTTGTTGCAATAAATACTGTACCAACTTGTACCTTTCTGTATATAGAGAATTCTAAATGTAAAGTCTACGGGGAGAGAGGACACTAAAATGAAAACTTATTTGGAAGGGAGATTACTTTTGAAAATGGGGTATTTTTTGTATGCCATAAGTGTGGTATACACTTTTTCTACAGTAATCTGGAATGTTAACAATTTTTTTTTTTTTTGCTGATATTAAATTGTAAGTAAATATAGCCTCTGTGGACTCCTCAAAATTGTTAGAACTTGATTTTAGTTGAGGAGATCATTTATTCTGTGCAAATAAAAAGCCAAACTACTGCCTCGTGTGTTGAGATGTTTTTTAAACTGAATTAACATGTTTTATGTAAACTTTATTGAACAAATAAAAACTATTTACAGTGTTCCTAGCCATTAGCGTGATACTTCAACAGTATAGGTTTTAAGAATGTATTAATGCAATCTTGTAAAACGCAGTACTGCAACATCTTTTTGCAGTTTAGACTACTGATTACAGCTATTGAGTCAATTTTTTTGCAAGGTCCATTTTCAACTTGTGTGAACAAATGTTGCTTACTGACTTCAGGGTACTGCTGCTGTGTAGTCCATGCAGTGTCATTGTTCAGACTCACGGTAAAACAGATACAAGCCTCCTGGGTACCCTTGTTTACTTTTGTACTCTTTAAACAATCTAGGTCAAATACTAAATTTGCTGTAACTCTGAAATGAGAGAGTGACATCAGAAGCAGCTGTTACTATGAAATGTGTGGTAATATTCATATGAATGTAGTTGGCATCCAGCAATTATGTTTATTTTTTAACTAGTGCTAGAAAAATTAATAGAACAAGCTTTAAGATCTGGAAGACCTGGTTTTAAAAATGTCTTGCAGTTTCCACAGGAATCTTGATAAAGCATACAAATATTCAAATTCCAGTTCATTAAAATTACTCTGTAAATTTATTGCCAGTTCTGTATGTATCTAATATGAAGGCATAAACTTGTTGTAGCAGTATTGGTGAGGCTGGCTACGTTTCCTGAAAGTTCCTGTGTTATGGGCTACAGGGAAAAAAAGGGATTATATTTCCTGATATTTTTTTTTTCAGTCCTCTCTTGGTGTTTGAATAAAATTGGAATATGCTGTTTGTCCTTGAGGTTATTTCTGCAGTGATGGTGCATGGAGCGGGTCAGCTATAGACCTTTTTAGCCCTGTGCCAGCTGATACGCGGTACTGAAACCTTATCTGCCCTAGTAGCAACTCCAATGAGCTCTGAAGTAATGGATGTGAAATCAATGTCCTAAGGTAATTTTCACTACAGTTGCACTTGCACCACACGTATTTGGGAAATACATTGTATTTACAATAAATGCAAGTTTATTTTGCGCCCTGTCCTCTTTTACCTGACTTTTTCTGCCCATATGTAAAGATAAAATCTAAATGAAAGCACTGGTTCTCAGAGAGGCTTAGCTGGGGAATCTAGAGACATTGTGAAGTATAGCTGTGTCGTAGGCTGCAGGTAAGAGAACAACAAAGGATAGAAGGTAAAGCATGTTACCTCTGTATATAAAAGGGACTATCAATGTTAAAACTAAACATAATTGCAATCTTTATTTGGATTTTAATCCTTCTAGTGATATGCCACATGTTAGCCCTAGCGGTAAAGACTGTCTTCCTGACATCATACAATTAATTCTGTAGAATCTTTCTAGGTTTTGAGCTGAATACATCCTGAGAAGCTATTATGCCAACTAACCATAGATACTTGAATTGTTTATGTCACAAACACTGGAAATGGCTCTCAGTTTCTAATCTCCTGGGTCTTGAGATTTTCCTGAAGGAAAAACAGAACAGAACTGGTTATTTTTATTTCGAAGCAAATTTTGGGGCAAAAGGGGCAACAATAAATTTCCAAAAAAATTATGTGGGCTTTGTGGATGCATGCTCCAGAATTATGAGGATCTATTTTATGGGATAAGCTTCCATAAAGCAGTCATACAACTAGTAATATGTTGTGATAGTTTTGTTTTCTGGTATGCCAGATACTGTGTGGTCCATGTTGTGAACTTCCTTGGCCTTGTCCAGATCATATTAATTTCAATAGCTGATCTGGCTTTCACTGCTTTTGCAGACACAAAATTAGTCTAAAATAACCGATGTTGTATGTGTCTTGGTCTTAACAGTTGGAAATCTGCTGTGAATTATGTGCAGCCCCTGTTGATATGTGCAACACTATCAGCAGTTTTTCTAGCTGTGGCTGAAAAGCTGTTGTTACGGTAGCCTAACATTCTTCCAAAAATTTTGGGAAGACTGTGCCACTCCAGAGGCTGGTAACTGACGTGTCTTTTATGAAGTGTACTTATCACTTTACGTGCAAGATTGAAGATGCGAAGACGGGTATTTACGAAATCTTTAACTGAATAGCCATGTATGGAAAGTTTGATTCCCATTTTGATTCAAGATGTTAATAGGCCAGTAAGGAACGGGAGCTGGTCTGAAAGAAAGCTCCTTAAAGGTATGAAGTAGCCCAAGTTTAATGTGAAATAAGCTGAGGGAGAGCCTAGATTTCTTCACTAACTTGAGTTTCTGGAGACAGAAAGGGATTATGGAGAAAAATCTTGGAAGACTCTGAGAAAAATGGTGGTTAAAGTAGCTTTTGTACCTGTATAAATTTTACAGTATTAAAGCTATTGTGGTATATCTGTTACTGTTTATTAGGGCTCTGTGACTATTTTTTTCATTAATGCAATTGGAAACATTGCACATACAAGAATATGTAGTTCCTGATCAAGTCTGAATATGTTAGTTCAGTGTATTGATACGATAACGGAGTATACACCCTCAGATACTGTGAATGGTTCTGAGAACAAGAAATCCATGAGTCGGAAGAGGCAGAAGCTTTTTTATTTTTCTTGTTGATGAGTAAGAGCCAAGAAAGGACCAATATATGAGCCAAGTGAAAGACCCAGGTCTCAAAAAAGACCCAGTGTGGATGGACTCCTGCATAGTTTTGGAATAGAGTGCTGTCTTCTACAAACTTCTTGTTTCATGGTACTACTACTAATGTCATTCCAAGTTGTTAACTACTAAACCCTAGCAGAATTAACCCAGACCTTTCTGGAGTGCTGTCTTGTGATGCGGTTTTTTGCATGATATTTCTCTGTCCAGAGTTGCTTATCTAGTCCTAGTGGCTTGCAGACTGTTTAGCTTATATCTTGAAGCATTCCTATTTTAAGACACAGTTAAATGAGAAGATTTCTTACAGATACTATCAGGATGAACAGATGAAGTTCAAGATTTCCTTAAGAGATACAAACATTAAATCATTAAATCTTCTGGATGGGATTTTCTGCTTTCTTCTGTTGGAAGAGTATGAGACAAAAGGCTTATGCTTTTGGCCTTAAGCCTTTTGGATGTTTATGACAGTATGCTTTGCACAGCATGCAATATGTATAATGTTTTTATAAATTACCTGGATGCAGAAATCAGATCTACATTAAGTAAGTTTGTCAATGATGCTCAACTAGGAAGAGCTGTGGACTCCCTTGAGGGCAGAGAGGCCTTACAAAGAGATCTGGATGGACTATAGAGCTAAGCAATCACCCAACCTTACGAAATTCAACAAGAGCAAGTGCCAGGTTCTCTGCCTAGGATGAGGTAATCCTAGGGACAAACTGGGGGATGAGAGGCTGGAGAGCAGTTGTGTGGAAAGAGATCTGGAGGTCTGGGTTGATGGCAAGTTGAATACAAGTCAGCAGAGTGCCCTGGCAGCCAAAAGGGCCAACTGTGTCCTGGGGTGCATCAAGCACAGCACAGCTGGCTAGTCAAGGGAGGTGGTTTGTCCCTCTCTGCTATACTGGTGTGGCCCTACCTCAAGTATTGTGTGCAGTTCTGGGTGCCTCAATATAAGGATATCAAACTGTTAACAGTGTGTCCAGAGAAGGGTGACCAAGATAATGAAAGGTCTCGAGGGTGAGACTTAGGAGGAGTGGTTGAGGTCACTTGGTTTGTTCAGCCTGGAGAGGAGAAGGCTGAGGGTGACAGTCTACAAATTCCTGAAGGGGGGCAGCAGAGGGGGAGGTGCTAATCTCCTCTCCCTGGTGACCAGCAATAGAACATGAGGACTTGCAGTGAAGCCGCATCAGGGGAAGTTCAGATTGAACATTAGAAGAAGGTTCTTCACTGAGAGGGTGGTCAGTTACTGGAACAGGCTCCCCAAGGAAGTGGTTATGTCACCAAGCCTGTCTGTGTTCAAGGAGCATCTGGACAATGCTTGTAGTCATATCATTTAGTTTCAGGTAGTCCTGTGAGAAGCAAGGAGTTGGACTTAATGATCCTTATGGGTCCCTTCCAACTTGAGACTTAATGTGATTCTGCGTGTGGCAAGGGCATAGTTGGAGGTCAAAACCACAAGTTATGCCGGAGATAAAGGGCACTTCTTTTATTGATCTTCTTCCCTAAAGACCATTATATTTGTTAGAAACAAAGATGCACTCATTATAGCTTCAGAAAACCTGATCCATAAAGGTAGAAGATGAAACAGTACACATTCTCACCCAAGCCTTTTGTTGTTCATATTTTAAAGAAAAGTCAGTGTCAGTGCAACAGCTATCCAATTGGGCTGTGCATTGTAAAAAAAATTACTCATTTCTAATGAACGGACTCTTTTAGTCCTTTCACACTTTTTTCTTTAAAAAAAAAAAATCCAGCAAAAAAGCTTATAAGTAGTGTAAATGTTTTTGTGAGGAATCTTTTATCAAAACTCCTAGCTTTGGGGGGTTTAGACTAGCACAGACTTTTGCAAGAGTTTACTCCATTGAAAAGTCTATATGCCAGAAGTGTTTTGAAACCTGGAGAATCTGCAGTGAAAGCGCAGTATGATTGCACCAGTCTTACTCTCCTGAACCTCCTTTGGTGGCTGTCCAAGAAAAAATTCATGGCTAGGTGGATTTCTCTTCAGACCAAATACAGGTGTTCTTATTCTGTGTTCTGAGTGAGTTCAAAGGCCCCTCATCTTTCTGAACAGAGAAAACAGGGTTTTTTAAAATGCACATTAAAGTGGCTGATCAAAGCAGGAGCAAAATACACCTGCGTTGTTGCAATGTTTCTGTAATTTAGTCTTGCACTTCGAAGTATGAAGATTGTTTAGGTAAGTTGAGAAATCTAGTTCAAAGTTTTAACTGCCCTGTATAGTAGATTGGTTTTTAACTTCGTTTTTCCTGATGTCTAATCTAAACTTTGTTTTTAATAATTTTAAGCCTATTACGCTTAAGCTATAGTGAATGGTAGAGCGAGCTTTGTTCTGTTGCACATCTGCCAAGGTTATTATTTCAAGGTTATTATATTCCCTCTCAAGTCTTCTCTAAACAAAGCACCCTCAATTTCTTTTCTAGTACTCTTATTGTGTAGGTATGTGACACATATTGTTCTGGAAATGAACTGGCTGGTTCACACACTCCATGAAATGCAGTGTCCAAAAGAGGAGACAGTGGATGCTGTTTATGAGATGGCAGCAGTGGAAAGTATGTGTGTGGCATCAATGCACATAGCACACCTATCCTTATACCTGCAAAAGATCACTGCCTTTTTAATTTTATTTATTGGAAAGCTAACGGGGAATCAACTGTCTGGTTGCTAGCACAATGTAAAAGGCTTTCAATCAACCCCAGTAGTGTTGCAGTGAACATTTTTAATTAAAGTGTGCTTTAGCATGCTAAATGATGTATAATCTTAAAAATTATATATGCATGTTGTACATGGGTATATGGCAATGCTGGACCATGCAAAGGAAACTAAGCCAGGAATAAGACTACTTAAATACTGAAAGGAGCCTATCTGCATCAGCTCAGTACTCTGTCTGGCCTATTTATCATGCCTGTTTCTTTTCCAAGTCAGCTTATTTGGTTGAATTGGGTATTTGTGAAGTGCTGTTTTATGTGATGTAGATTTAGTTCTCGGGCAGCTAAGTTACAACTGCTTTTTCCTGCTGAACCAATACTTGGCCTTAATCGCCTATGCATCTCACCTGAGTGCAGCATGCATGTTTGATTTTTTTCTGCTAATATTTGCAGCTGTCAAAATAACAGTTGGTGCTTCCCCTTAGGCATAATTTTCCCTCATACAAGAGGGAAGAGGATGGTTGAAGTCTGTTAGCTCGGTGATGGGAGGCTTACATGTAACTTCAGTGGTTTGCATTCAGTTCATTTTCTGAATTTTGTAAGAAATAAAAACCTTTTCCTTCCTCCCCAACCCACATAAAAGATAAGAAGTTAGCATATTTTCAATTTTAGTGTTCTAAACAGCTTTTCTTGATTTAGGCCCTTAGATTTTGTAGCAGCATTGGAATGATTCAGTGCTAGAAAGTAAACATGCAGAAAATACAGTTATAAATTAAATATTAATAACTACACATCTGCTGTACAACTGCCAGCAAGTTGGAGGTTCTAGAGTTGGTTTGTTCAGCCCAAGCTAGGACATGACAGCATTCATTTTCCCAGAGGTGCTCTCAGATCAGGGCTTATTTGCCTGAGCAGCTGCGGTGCTTCTGGCTCCAATGTTGTATGGTCTCTACTAACCTAAGACAGAAATATCTGAGCTCCAGTGTGCAATATTGATGTAACTGAAGTGTTTATAGTCTTCTGGATGTAAATAGAAGAGAGTAATTAAGATTTTCACTTATTAGCTTGGCAACTCTAGCTGTACTTAAGAAAAAACCTTAAATTCACTTGTGTTGATATATGTGTAAAGAAAAAGGTAATGTATGATATATGAAAAAACTTGTTAATTATAAAATGTATTGTTCTTTATTTTGCTATTTGAATATGAATGATGTTGTCCTTGATGCAGATACATGTCTTCAGTACCTATGAGACTGAAATATTTTCCTCAAGTTATAATACTGTAGGTACTGTTCTGCACATTCACATGACTAGATACCATAACTCAAATCACAAAATTGTTTGTAACATTTCAGATTTTAGATGAAAATAAAAATTTCCATGTTGGGTTCAGTTTTGTCTTCTTTCTAAAATCATAAAAGGGCAAAATTCTGATTAAAAATGCAAGTCACAAAGGTTTGGGTTTGGGTGGGTTTTTTTCCCCATCTGTTTCATAACCTAGGACTTCTAACAAAACAGTTCTTCCAGAAAAAGGAAGTTTTAGGATTGAAGATTCAGACCATCTAGCTGGGTAATGTTGCAGTTGTCACTGTTCTGTCACCTCAGCTGTGCTTTTGAGTGCAAGGAGTATTAACGTCACTGTAGTAAAGTAACTGTGCTCAACACTCCTTATGTAAAAGTATGAGACTTGTCTTGAATATGAAATTTTATACCAAAATCCTGTTGAATTGTTTAAGATTGTAATTTTGTTTCTTTTCTCACAGCAAACACAAGTTCAGTTTTGGGTAGCGTACATGCCATTCTCCAGTGAGCAGAAGCAAGGGAAGGCGACTGTGAATGTGTTTTATTTAGCAAGGTTATATCTACAGCTTCTGAAAATCTGTTTCTAGTTAAATGGCGAGGTGGTAATAGTTTGGTATTTTCAGGATTCCATTTGAATATTTGGTTCAAAGAATATTTTTCATTTAAAGTATCGGGCTAACAGCAGACTACAGTCGTGTATGTAAGGAAGCAGTATAAACGTGTCTGTGCTTCAGAGTGAAGTTGCAATGCTTAAGAGTGGAAGGAAGAGAACACATGCTTTCTACATGCTTAGCCAACAAGACCATTATGTGAATTTTTGTACCCTTCTGGCACTTGCCAAAACAACAAAGTAGTTGCACATCACAACATACGGGTTTTCTGTCTTGGAAAGGCCCTAATTTCCTCTTTCTGTGACATGTAATTGCTGCCTTTTATGTGACTTGTTCTACTGTTAGCTTCTCAAGGAAGAGGGACTGTGTCCAGATCACTTGGAGGAATATGAAGTGGAATGGAGTGTCCCGCCTTGGAGGAGCCATGAAAGGAAGGGAAAGGTGAACCTCCTTGCATAGGTATCGTTCATAGGTGGCATTAGAACATGCTGGGTATATGAAGCAACTGATTGCATTCTACTGGACTATGAACAATTGTGCCTTGTCTTGCCTTCCCCCTCTCTCCCTCACTCCTCCTCTGCTTGCCTCCCTCTTTCAACAAATCCATGCTTTTGAAATGTGTAATCAGTGCTAGCAAGGAGACATACCTATCAGATGCCCTCCTGAGAAGGACCACTGTTCGGAAACAAGGTATGAACCTGTAAGCCACCAGGCTGGATGGGTTTGCCAATACTCATGTGAATTACAAAGTGTGTAGCAGATCACAATGATCTTGCCAGTGCAGAAGGCAAAGACGTTGTGTATGGAGATGCCTGAAGGCTACCTGATAGAAGCTAAGGACCCACTATTTCCAATAGCTTTTATGATCCTATGGAACAGCATTGGGCACCAGAGCAACAGAGGTAAGGCAATGCTGGTGAAGATGTTGTAGTTGTTGCCCCATGTTTGAAAGAGGTGCTAGCTTATCACAAGAGACAGCTGTGGGAGTTCTGACACTGATACACTTTAGTGTTGTTTACAGCCAGTAGGCTTAATGTAAGTGGGCATGAAACGTTTCTGCTGAGATAGGGCTGTTATTTCACTCTCTTCATTTGTGGCGGCATGCTCCGTGTTGATCACTGGATTTCTCATCTATGGACTGGCAGTGCTGCAGCTGATACGTGTCTTGGATTCTGTGGCCCTTACACTGAAAATTCCAGGTGGTGCCACAGACCTTGATGATAGTTGTGTTAATTGTGCGGTACTGATCTGCAGTGCTGCTCGTCCCTTGAAGGTTACTGTTACCTGCTTCTGGATTGCAGCAAAAGCCCAGACGGCGCAGCCTGCTGAACTGAACATACAGCTCCAACAACTGGCTCAAGACTGTAACCTCCTGCGCCTGGAAATTTACGGGTACAGAAGTTGAGATGATCAGCCTAAATACCTTGAATTTTTTAACAGTGGTGGATGTAGGCGCAGAAACTGCCAGTAACTCAACTACTTGGACAACAACTTACTCTGGGTTTTTTTGTTGTTGTTTTTTGGGGTTTTTTTCTGACCAAGTTGTTGCAGATTTAGTAGTTGTCTCTCTTGTGCTTTACTAGATGTCTCTTGATGTTCTACTTGGTAAAAGCTCTGTCTTCTCTACCTCCACCTTGCAGATCGTAGGTTGGTGCACCATACTGGCTCAATGAGGTTTGTGTGCACATTGAAAGTAAATGGCAGACAGAGCTTAAAAACCCCTGCGTGACAGATGAGAGAGGTGCTGATGTGTTGGTAGTGAGAAGAGGCCCAGAACAGACTTGCCAAACTTGGAGCAAATCTTGTAAGTTTTGCTGTAGATCATGCCTTCTTCATGCTTAAATCTTGATTTACAGTCCCTCTGTGGTTTATTAGTGTAGGTATGAATGGAGATACATTGATAACTTGCCATGTGTTAATGTTATGTGCATATAGGTGAAGGTGTATAGCGTAAATAAATCCTTGAGGATAATGTGGCAGATGGACCTGGACGGCATGTGCAAACAGGACCATTGTGTAAGTCATTGTCAAGTATTTTTGTAGGTGAATGCACCTGGGCAGGCAAGTTCATTTTACATAGACATAAGCACAGACAGCAGATAACATTTTCATTTCAAACCTAGTTTTGATGTGAAGGAACAATCTAGGCATGATGATTATACCTCATTACAATGTATTTCACTCCTTCTTAAGGAGCTCTAATTGAGATCAACCTTCTCAATAGCGTGTACTAAGGGGAGAAACAGTTTATTTACAAGCAATGTACACATTTAACTCTGGAATAACTACACTACTCACACTCTGCCTGGCAATATTTTTACTATACATTAATATTGATGTTTATTTAAAACAAACAAACTTATCGGAGCACTTAATTATATGCTTAATTTGCACAGATTTAACCTATGTCTAACACCTCTGGATTTAACCTATATCTAACACCTCTGCTTAGCTAAGATTTTGAAGCATAGTGAATTACAGTACTGGAATTCCAGTTTGGCTGGAAAAATCAAGTAACTGTACTTGATTGTACTACTGGAAAACCTTTACCTGTGGAAATATGCACGTAGGCATAATACCCAGTTCACATCATTAAATTATGTGTTAGTAGTAGTAAGCAAAATTTAACAAACCATGAAGTTTTGGCTCGCTCTGAAACAGATGTATTTAAATGATCACTTGCAATATACGAAGAACTTGCAAACCACTGTCATCATATGTTCAACAACAGACATTCAGCAGGTTAGATGCTTCAGTGTACCAAGAACAGGAGCAGTCATTCAACTTAAAAATTACAATTACATTTTTAATGGCAGTATGCAATATTGAAAATTCAACTATATGCTGTGCTATGTTGTCTTGTATTAAAGTAAAAAATTAATCATTTCACTAGGCAATCAAATTCATTTATATCTTAAAAAATAAACTCATTTGCTTGAAGGTTCTTGTTTGATATGAGTCTATGTTTAAGACAGATGTAAATCTTTACATGGATTTGATACCATCTGTTCCGAATAGTCTTTAATGTTACTAACCATAAGGGGTTTTTGGACCTTCTTCATGATCTTAATTTGGTTTTCCCTTTTTTGTGTTTTGCATTGCCTTAGAGTAACAATGGTCTGGTTTTACACACCTCTTTTCAATCTTGAATCCTTTTCAATAACATAGTTGATTTTTTAGTTGAGAACTGATTGTCAATATTGATATAGGCAACATTTCAAATAGAAGTTGTCCAACTCTTGTTAGCTTGTCTCACAGCTTGTGTGTATATGTGTCCACATTGCGTACGAAGTTGTTAAAAATAGCTCAAGTTACAATTAAGATCAAGTGCTTAAATGTTGGAAAGTATCACACATGTTTTCTGCACAACCTTAATTTAATTCTCGTGTATAAACATAATGATATTATCATTACTAAATATGTAACTTTTTTCCACAGGACTTTCTTTGCTTACTGCAGGGTGAAGAAACTCAGTTAATAAATAAGCTTTCAACACGTTGTTTTCCTCACATATTTGTATGATTTAGGCCATATTCATGCACTGAAATATTTTTCTACACAAACAGTGACGACCTTCCTCAGCATTCTTCCAAGACACCCATGCCGATAGTGTCTTAGACTTTCAGATAAACAAAACCAAATAATTTTTCAGATACAGCAGAAGTTCTTATTCCCATTTTACAGATAGCGTACTGAGACTGTGAAACTCTGAAATGTTACTGATTTTAGTAAGCTTGCTCCAGTTAAAACAGCTAGAAATTATTTTTCGGGGTATTGAGGCATTTCACATGTTCTAAGTATGTTGTTTTATTCATCATTGTGTTGTAAGAACTGTTACAGATTAGAGCCAGAATCATAATTTGATCAATCAGAAAATGAGTAATACATAACTAGTGACAAACTGGACAAAATTCAATTTAAAATACTTGTTTAGCATCACCTGGAATACTCGGTGCCAGAGCCTGGAGTATAATCTCTTTTTGTAAAGTGTTTTTCAATTTTGTTTCCCTTTCTTATTCCTTTTAACCTTGTAGTAGAGCACATAGATCTTTAATCACCATGTATCCCTAATTCATTCCTTAAGCGTATTCCATCTGGTTTGCTGAATGAAGCAGAGTCCTTTGGGAAAAATGTAGTTAAGGACTGTATTGCAGTCCTTACTATGCACAAGTATGCACAAGGGGTCAACTTTCTTCTGCTGTGATTAAACAAAAGTTATTAGTCTTTGGAGAACTGGGGTAGTAATCAGGAGAAAAAAAACAGGATGAAGGGGGAACTGTTAAATTAAATTTGGGATTGTTTTGGAAGGGAATATTTTAGTAAAGACTCTTCTGAAGGAAAGGAGAATTCTTTGAGGGTGGAGGATGTGAGATGATGTGTTGAGAAGACCAGTCTCTGCAGAATGCTTTCTGCAGGTTTCAATTTACTTCATTCTCTAAGAGAAACTTATTCTGAGTTGATTTGCTTTGAGTAACCGGTTACAAAGCTGGATCTGTGAACTGCATGTATTATCCATAATTCAAGTTATTGCTCAAGGATGACTGGACAGGAGTTTAGTGCTTGATAGACCACAAGGTTGAAGGAAGCATTTATCTGACAGGAGTAAATTTTAAATTTGGTCTGCCTTACTCTGTTTTGTAATAGATTCATGTTAGCAATCTGTATGTGCTCTGTTTTGTAGATACCTGGTTTATTTCCTTCCCAAAAACTTGGATTTGGTTTTGTTCTTTACCTACAAAATGTTTCTAACAAGAAAGATAAATGTGCCTCAAACAGAATCAGGGATTTGCTACATATGGTTCAACATAAAGGGTTGAACATAAATATAATAACAGACCAGGAGCTTAGAAACTAAGCAGGTGAAGCAGACAAGGGATAATAGGCCAGAAGCAGCAGTGTCTTCATTTTACAGCTGCAACATGTAGTGTCCACTGCTGACTGCCACAAACTGCATCAGATAGGGCAAATCATAAACTCTTCACTGGTGTAACCACTTCTGATCTTTCGCTCAAGAAAAGTGGGAGCGGAAGCTTTCCATTTATTTTTCTTATGAAGGAGTAATAAAAGGATATAACAACTTTTAAGAGTCAGTTTGTCAGTAAGTTGTCTTTTCTGAACTAGGGAAAGATGTGTCCCGTCTTACCATGTAACACAAATGAGGTGGTTGGACTTGGTTTCCTTTACGAAAAGGATTCTCTAACGAGTCTAGTTATGTGTTGATAAATGTTGAAACATAAGCATAAGAAGGGGTCATTTTTATGCTGAATGAGGAATTACTTTACCAGTAATGCCTAACCCAAGTAATGGGAAGTCTGGGGATGGTGGGTTCCAGTGGGCAATGCAGAGCCTACCCACCATTTGTGCAATCCTTGGGCCAGACTAAAAGATGAGTTAGGGGACCAGCTGGTGGGCAGCGAGAGATTGCTCCAACATGTTGGTCATAGACATAACCACCAGTGTCTGAGGCAGAGAGGAGGATGAATTAATGCATCAGATTCCCATTTGCATGTCTGAGTTAGTCATACTGGGTTGAATGTGAACAGACTTGACGCTTTAGGAGGCTGATTCAGAGCAGCTGCAAGTGGAAAGCACTTGCAGCAAACCAAGAGGTGGCATTTGACTTGCAGCAGTCAGGGGTCCTGAGAAGAGTTTGGATCCCTCAGCCACACAAAGGACAAACAATAAATTTCAGTTCCGCTTGGCTCTTCTGGGTCACAGCAGCTTCAGGAAGCAGAGGATGCCCAGGAATTAATGTCACCGGTGACTTAATCAGGAAGTTGAACTCCTAAAAAGGGGGGTGTATACATATCTCCACTTTGCAGATCAACCGAAATCTGTGGGAAAATTAAAACGCGTGTTTGATAATGTTTAGTTTGAGTCACTTAAATATTTAGCAATTTATGTTTGTTATTTGGTATCCAAAGTTTTCTTGCCTGAGTCTTTTCCTTCCTTTCCTTTAAACACGATTTAATTCTCTCTGGGAATAAACATTTTTTTTCTCTCCTCATTCATTAAAAAAAAAAAAAAAAAAGTCCTTGTTTTCCTGTTATTCTGATGTGTAATGGCCTAGAAATTTTAGGGATCATCCTTAGCCGTTTACTTGGCCACAGGGTGGCAGCATTAAGCGTCAAGCCCGGGGCTCCCCACTTCGTAGGGTTCACCAGGAGCTGGAGCGAGGAGAACAGCAAACCCCAGATGCAGCTGTAGGGCTCTCAGTGCTTCCTTTTCATATGGAGTCTCAGTCCTTAAACAGAGTGTAAATTCTGACTACATGTTTGTTAACAAGCGGAGTCTTTGACAGATTGCTACAGCTTGACATCAGCACCCAAAAACAATGATGGAGTTAACTTTTGTTGAAAGAGGCAATAAATATGTATTCAAATGAAAGGCCTTTTTTTCAAGATGTCAAGGAGGAAGTTAAATAGGATTCATAAGCAAACAGACTAGGAGAATGAGTTTTCCAAATTCAGTCCAGAATTCATGAGATGTTCTTTAGACCAATAAAGTATGACTCTACTTTTCTTCCTTTGAAGAAATATTGTTCTATCACATGACTCAAGTTTTATCAGTTAATGGAATATATTTAAGGTTCTTTGTTTCCTCTTTCTTCAAACAAGCCAGTAGTTGGGGTTTTTTTAGGCTTGCATTTGGACAACTGAAGGATGACAAGCCCCATTTATTGAAAATTTAAATACTGCTGAAAATTATTTTTCTTGAATCTATTATGATTCTTCTGTTCTTTTAAAATCCTGGCAAGAATGGCACCCTGAGTTTTATTACAGTCTAACGATTTGGAATCCCGGTAAGAGTAACTTAAAGATCCCCTTAAACGCCCTGTAAATATTCACTTGAATCCTATTTTATGTAGTGTCCCTGCTGGCAGGAGTGATTTGTAACTGACCTGTAAAGGAAAGTGTATCTAAATAGAAGCACCAAAAGCCACAACTCTGCCACAATGTGCAGAACAGTATCCTGTATATTATGTTTTCTCAGATACCTTCATTGAAGCAGACTCAGTCAAATCTCCCAGCTATGAATTTTGAAAGACATAATTCTTTTCAGAAATAAAGACATTCTCACACAATTTGGATGGCTTTTCATCATGATATAAATGACTGTTTCACAACTTATAAAGCAATCATGCTTTCACATAAAATATTTAAAACACTGTCATTCTGACTTTTATAGAAAAACAAACTTCATTAATACTCATGTTCTCCTGAACATAGGAGAGGCAGTTTTATCCTTTGTCTGTCTATGAATTACATCTTTTTAATTTAACACATCACTTGCTTGGCTGTGTTAATATTATTTCTTTAAAGCAAGCTCCCTACTCCACAGTGTTACACCAAGAAAAATATTAAACGTACAGGAGAAAGTACCATATACAAAGTTGTTTCCGTCAAAACACCAAGGAGTATCTCTGTATGTTAACATTATGTCATATGTCCATATATGACCCATACATGTCCACTGAAGAAGATAAAGGTAAAGAACATGGAAAGGAAGTGTGTGAACTCCACTGGGGTAGGTACAACAGACTGATGTGTTGCTTGAGATCAGTTCAGTAGACAAATATCTCTGAAGAAACATAGCTTGATTTTTTTTTCAGTGGGTGGACAATTTAGCTCTATTTTTGTGTCATGAAAAATGAGAATAGTCAATATACTGTATATCTCATGGTAAATTCTGAGGTAGAAATGTAGGTCAAAGTAGAGGGTAGCAAACATAAAACAGCTTAATACAGTGGACATGTTCAAATATCTATTTTTGTAAGGAAAAAATTATATATGCAATTCTTCCCTGAAGTGATTTGTACTAGTACAAAAATGCATTTATTTTCCATGTTATTAATATTTCAGTTTTACAGTAGTTTCAGCATGGAAATTCATGTAGCTCAGTTTACAGTTTTGAAATGGAAAATGGAGGGTGAAGAAAATATATGAAGATGTGGACTTAGATCTGTGAATTTGCACTAGATAATATAATGTGGCTTTGACACAGAATCTTTACAGAAATTAGTAGATAATTGTCAGTAACAGGCTGAGTTGTGAGGGGTTTGTTAGCACTAAAACCCTAACGTTTTGTGATGCCCTTTCTCCAACTGTTGAGTAGACATGGCTGAATCTTGCCATAATAGTTACAAGTGACTATAAGTACTGCAGGGGTCTGGGTCTGGTTTAACCATTCTTTTTCAGGCTATTAAACCTTTCTCCATGTTGCAGCTGTGGATCTTTAATCAAGGTATTTATTTATCCAGATTGCATCTGAAATAACTAAAAAGAACTATGTAAAATTCAACGGATTATATACATCAGAAACATGGCCTTGAAGTTAAATATTTTTCACTGCTGCTTTGTAAAACACTTTTATTCACATATGATGTAATTTTTTATTGTTTTATAATCCTTTTTATTTACAAATATCGGTATTTTTAAAGACTGACTTATGTTGTACTGATTCCTTTTGTTTCCACTGTGATAGTAAACTGAATTAACGGAAATAATGTTGCAGGTGCTTTGTCATTCATTCATGTTAAGGTAGAGAAAAATGCATTCATATTCCAAATGGATGTGAAGAACTAAAATTAATCTTAATGACATCCTAGATCAGGATAGGAAAGTTAGAATCAAGTTTAAATTGGGATCATGATGAGATTAGACCTTCTGTAGGCTTGTTGTAAGTACATAAGGAAATAAATTTACAAGCAGTATTTTAGCATCTGGTGTCCTGCATCTCTTAAAATAAGGTTTTACAGTCACAGTTATGAAATATGTATTATCAAAGTCTTTTTCTTCTCAGTAGTGTCTAAATCTGAATGACCATGTCATTGTATCAAGATTCTAACAGTGCGCTCCTATTTAAAAATATCCACCCTTATCTTTTAAATACTGTGCTGTTGGTTTTAGTTTCCTGTTTGCTTTTGATCTGTGTTCATTATTGAGAACTTGCTTCATTTTATGTTTCCTCTGGTAAGATAGATCTTTGAGAGCTATCTATTTCTTTACCAAAGTGTTTCTCTTACAGTTGTGAGACCCCAAAAGACCAGTACCTTTCTTCAGTCAGGACAAGTAACCTCTTCCATTTCTTCTTCAGTTGCTGGCAGTTTGTTTGATATCTGATCTCCTATTATTCCTCTTCTTGTGTGAACTGCTTTTAAAAGAGCATTACTTTTATAAAAATGTACAGAGTAGAGTGTACTGATGGCTGTGCAACCCAAGACAGTGGCAGGAATTCACTGAGCACAGTAATAATTAATAAATGAATCATAACTTGAATACAGCTAGTGCTGTGTACAACTGTCATACACTAGCATTCTTGCATAGTGTGTAAGCTAGTATATGCTGCTGTTGTAATGCAGGATGTTAACAATTATTGTAATGTGCTTGGTTATATTTCACACCAGAATATAATTTGGAAACATACCATTATGATATGCAGGTGATAACTACTTCTGTATAACACTGTAGTCTGCAAATGACCAAAGTTTGACTTGTTTGCATCTTAAAAGGCTGGAAAGAGAAATACAACTAAGCAATCAGGAAAAGTTAAGAACTGGAATCTGATTAATTGTAGAATCATAGAATATCTCAAGTTGGAAGGCACCCATAAGGATCATCAAGTCCAATGCCTTGCTTCTCACAGGACTACCTAAACCCAAACTAACCTAAGAGCATCATCCAGATGCTCCTTGGACTCTAACAGGCATGGTGCCATGATCACTTCCCTGGAGAGCCTGTTCCAGTGACAGACCACCTTCTTAATGAAGAGCCTTTTTCAGTGTCCAGTCTGAACTTCCCTTGACACAACTGCATATCATTTCCTTGTATCCTGTTGCTGGTCACCAGAGAGAAGAGATCACCACTTCCTCTTCAGCTGCCCAGCTTGAGGAAGGTCTAGATTTCAATGAGGTCACCCCTCAGCCTTCTGTTCTCCAAGCAGGAAATGGTCAAGACAAAAATGAAGGAACAAGAAAACAAAAATTAAGTGAGCATAGCAACATCTTTGACTGTACATTGCATTTTCAGTCCAGCATTTTGAGTTTCATTACCATTTTGAACTCAAAGATTACTGAAGCCTAAATGTTTTTTATTGGCACTGACATTCATTGTTAATTCATTGTTAATCCATTTCTAAACTGGGATTTCCGCTTCTCTCTTATCCTTTCACTTCTCAACGTTTAGCTGATCTTCAGCTTCTTTTACACCTTCATCACCGTTATCCTTTGGCCTATGGATTCTTGACTGTCTTTGGTGATCCTAACCTAACACCTAAATGCAATATACATGAGCAAGTGATGGGAAACTTAGGTATTTTGTGGGCTGTAAAACCACTATGTAATACTCAGCGTTGCATATGAGAAACCATGTAAGGGCAAGATGTTAAATCTGTGTCAATTCCTTTGAGTTGACAGGCTCTACAGTGCAGTAAAAATGCAAACTAAAATGGTTGTTATTTGTAAAGACCACCTTCTTTCATCCTGTACCCAAAATAGACCACATTAATCGCTGTCATCACACAATTCATGGCTTCTTTTCAATTTCCTTAATTTAGGCCTCTCTTTCCATGAGAAACATGGTTAGACTGTTTGAGTAAGTAGAAGACATAGTTCTGGCAGAATGTAGGTGGAAGCTTTTGAAACTATTTCTGTAAGACTATTACCCTTTTATTTTGGACTGGTACATGAAGCATACATGCAGCTGGGACTTCATTCTCCTCCTTTTTGGCTACACAGTAAACCAGGAAAAAAATCATGAGGGCAAGAGACAGTGTCAGCTTGGGTAGAGAAAAGCGAAGTTCCCAGATCCTTCAAGCACCTGAAAGTACAATACAGAGGAAAGAGGCCGGAGAAGTGCAAGGAGGGAAGATTTAGTGGAAGAGGGGAACCCTATGGCAATAAAACTGAAGTAGGAAAATAGAAATATCAAACAGAAGACTAAAGGGAAGATCAGCACCACTGGTTAAATTTTGTTACATGAAATGTATTGTGTTCTGTGGCCAAGTTGAAAACAAAGCAGGTAATGATTCCTGTAGTCAAGGTACACTGTGAATTCTGAGAACAGGCACAGAGCAGTCATTTTCCATCTCATTAGTTCTGATGTTTACTGTAAGCGATTTTTCGGGGTGCATCATTGCCGACGCCAAGCTTTGCTAATAGGTTTCAGGCAAGACCCAGGTGATGAAAACAGGAGGATGGTCATTTTTCATTCTTCCAGAGAAAGAAAAAGACAAAGAATCAACTAGAAAGGATGCAATGCTTTTGTTTCCTTAAAACACATTTTGAAAGATTTCATAAAAAAGAAACTGAAAGATTCAAAAGTTATTTGTATTTATTTAAATTGTATTTAGTATTTCTTACTCTCTTTCACTTTATTGCTGCATAAATTATTTTCTGTGTTTTAAAATCACACCATGTTCTTTGATGACCATTTCTTGCCTGACTTATTTGTGTCACTTTTCAGGGCTAGATTCTTAAAAGGATTTAAAATAAGCCTTGAACACAATTGCTATTCTCCTTATCTTAGTGCAACATCTAGTTCCATAAAATTGTTTCCCAGTTGATGCCCATTCCTGCAAAGACACGAAATTGGGCATCCCCATTTTCAATCTTGAAGCCAGTGAACTACCCAAAGGGTTAATGATTCTATGCAGTATATCTCTGCACAGGCTCAGGTTCTGTGCAAAAGAGCATGAAGAGATGGTACGCCACCTCTCCGAGCCAGTAGCTCCCACGGAAGGTCAGGTGAATGGCTCCTGATCATGGCAACACAATAGGCAGAAGAGTCTGAGAGCTGTGGCAGGTTTCAATTGGGTTCAGGCAATGCCATGTGCTTTGTGAAGAATGTCTTGTCCCTTTCGTACTTCACCTATTTGGTTTTCCCAAGTCTTGTTTTGTCATGGCAGTATAGTCCATGAATCTACAGTGATAGGTGATACATTTTGTCTCTCAACACTTCAGCAGTTTGTCTGGCTCCTGTGCAAGCATACCTCTGTTCTCTCTGTTGGTACAAGCTAGGACAAGGTTTTAAACTAAAAGAGGCTAGATTTCAGTAAGATAAAAGGAAGAAATTTTTTTTACAATGAGGTGGTAAGACACTGGAAGAGGTTGCCTAGAGAAGTTGTGAATGATCCATCACTGGAAGTGTTGGTCAGGTTAGAGGGGCTTTGCACAAAGTAATCTAGTGAAAGATGTCCCTGGCCCATGACAGGGGGGTTGGACAAGGTGATCTTTAAAGGCCCCTTGCAACCCAAACCGTTCTGTGATTCTATGATTCTAGGTTATGATAAAAACCATTGTTAAGTCAGCTGCTTCTCCAAGGAGGAAAGCATCAATTTTGTGACATATGTAGTCCTCTGAAAGAGAAGTTTCTTCCCAAAGAAAAGTCTCTCATATCTCAGGCAGTTGGCAGCTGTCTAAAATGAGGTCATTGCTATGTTTTAGGGAAAAAATAACGCTGGTCATGAATAGGCCTCAGTGTGCTTCTGTGCAGTAAACACACCCTCAGTGATCAGGTATGTACAGTGTTGCATAATAGCTGCAGTAGTGTATTGTTTTAATACACTTATGCTGGTGAACAGTTTTGGTTTTTGAAAAAAAACTTATTGCTGACTGTGTGACATGTAGGAAGATCACAAGCTGCCTATGCATTCTCGGTACAGAATTATAAATATGAGAATTGTCTCAGGTGTGAGTATGTCATGCCAACGTCACTGAATCTTCCCATATTTAATGTATTCATGCTATTACCAACTCAAGATGGATGGAATAGGAGATCTATACTTAGAGACAGTTAAAATTCCACACGAAGTGTTTTTTACACTTTCCATAGAAAATACAGTGTCTACATAGAAGGAGATGAATGAAGGACTTGAACTATGAACACATTTTCAGAACATTTCATTCAGCAAATTGCAGAACAAACTAGATTCTCATCAGTCATGTATTGTAGCTTTTAAATCAGCAAGGACCTAAAACAACATCAGATTAAATATTCTGTAGAAACATTTCTAGATACTGGAAGTTAATAACATATCATGTTACTAATGGCCCCTGTGTTCTGCTCAGTTTATATTCTCCAGACAATTTTAAGATGTAGTTCAGGAGTTAATATGGGACATAACAGCATGGTTGTGTTTCAAACAGGTATCTTGCATGTCTCAAAGTTTTGCATAAGGAAACAAAACCCAAAAAACCCCAAAAACCTAGTTTGATAGAAAATAAGTATGGGATCATAGGAGACATTTATCAAAATATTTCAGTATGGGGATGACTATGGAAGATCCAACTGTCAGAAACCAGTAGCCATCACTGCAGACTAAAAGTATTAGTTTGGAAATGTTGCTAGCCAAACATATAGTCTGTTGAAGGTAAATTGTTACATGGAAAAATTTTTATTTCAGCAAATCTGTTTTCTGGTTTTTAAAAATGTTGTATAACTCTTTATTTTCTTTCCAAGCAAAAACAGTCACACTTTTTTCAATTCCTGATATGAAGCAAAATTTCCAGGCTGAAGTAGGCATTTGTCCTTCCATTTTATTTCTTAATTTTGATTGAAATTTCATTTGAAATAAAGTCAAATATACAAATGTTGCAAAATTAATTTCAGTGAATTCTGAGAAATAATTTCAGAGCATATTTGCATCTGCAAAATGTCTACCTATTCCCGTTTTGTTCTAATTTGAAAGAACAATTGTTGTGCTATTGGAAATTTCCAAGGAGCATAAACGCCCTTGTGTAACCTGGTCTACATTTTTTTTATTTCCCCCCAACTCCACAGGTCTGTTTCTTTTTCATGAAGCACAAGCCTAGAAAAAGTTTTCATGAAATTAAATTACTGAAGGCAAATCTAAGGTTTTGCTTGCACGAGCTTGATCCTGTGGTTCCAATAAACCTGATTTTTACACCTCAAGCAAGACATTGTTGGGCTCAGCACAGCTGGTACTAGACTTTAAGAAAATTCTCATTCCCATTTAAGCACTTAAATAGCTGATGGATTTTCAGAAAAAAATCAGCTCTTGTTGTGATACTGATGGCCAGATTTTTAAGAGAGAAGTGAGACAGAGGTTTAACAAGCATGTCAGTCTAACAAAAGAACTTTTTATTAAAACCAATAATAGTCACTTTCATTCAAAAAATGTAGCTGTAGACCTTTTTATAGGTTGTCTTGAAGAGGTTTAGACAGACTCCCAGCTGAAAAGTGAATCATTAAACATGAAATACTGAAGTAGAGCTGAATAAGCAACCAAAATATGTGCTTGGCAGCAGAGATGTCTGGAATTATATTGTTTAGGGGTTGGGTTTTTTTCACTTCTCTTTCTCTCTGCTGCATCTGTCTGTGATGGGAGATGAGATGAGCAAATACTTACAGAAATACACAGTCAGAGCAGGGTAACACACACACAAAACCTCAGCTTCCTCCTCTTTACCCCAGTGCTGGCCACACAGCTACATCAGCTGTGGCCATTCAGTCAGTAATCGAAAGATGGAAGAGAGTACAGATGCTGGAAACCCCCCAGAAATGGGAAATATGAGGGCTGGCATTTCTTTGGCTGTGTGTCTGTTTACACACAGAAAGGGCATATTCTTTTTATAGTGATCTTTTTGCTCTCTGTCATTGGCCCTATTAATTTTGTGGGCAACACATCCCTTTGTAACATACCATTTGTACTTCCACATTTAGTGGCACTTCCTAGCACTTTTTGCAGATCCTGCTTAACTCATATTTTTTTGATCTGTTCTCTTGCTCTCCCTCCCTCCTCCTCTCAAAGGGTACAGCCCTTTTCTGTATTAGCACAACACCACCCTTCTTGGACAAAGCCAGTTGCATTATTCTTGAAAATAGGCTCTGTGACTATGCCAGCTTCTCAACCAAGAGGAAAAAACTGTGAACTTTTTTTGGAGTAGGTCAGATACATGAAGACCTGTTCAAACCTTTAGCAGGCTGTATTTACAGTATTTGTTTGGTTTGCAAAGGGTGGCTGTATTGCTGGCTCAAGCACACGCCTGAAGATTCTGTTGCCACAGTATGTCTCGCATGCAAAGAATAAACCTGTTCAGCAATTACATGGAAAGCTTCTGGGGGAAGTGTTGAGAATGGCTGTCCTATGGCTGGTTAAAGGAGTTAGGCGAACCTTGGGAGCTGGGAAAAAATGGCAACTCCTTCCTTTCTGCCCCACAAAAAGCCGACAGTATTTATTAGTTCCAGCCTTCCAAAGTGCTTGTATCATTTGATTACCTCTATTTACCTCTGTAATTCCCAGATTCTCCTACTGAGTCTTGCCAGTACTCTTCTTGCTCTTTGAATCTGACCTGAAAGTGAATATTGCTACAAAAGAATGTTTGCTATATGAAAATTCAACCTGAGTGACATTGGTGAGAAAGCTTGGTCAGACACTGGCTGCAACTGTGACTCATGTCTAAGAGCTACTAATTAAACACTCTAAAAATGCCAGATTACTTTCGCTACTTCATTGTGCCAATTCTTCAGGCAAACCTATCCCTCTTTCTTCTGTCATTTCAGGAGATGGAATTATTCTGCCATAGCAGATGAAGAGTGACACTGAATCTTATGACCTTATTTTAGTTGTTAAGTAGCAGAAATTAAGGTGCTAGGACACAAACTTTTGGTAAATAGACCAGAAGAAATGTCAGACATCAATGGACTACTTTCTGCCCCTACTGCAAAACCTTGGAGATTGTAGAAATTACTGTAGATTTACCTTTGTCATGTCTTGGAATGTGACCTAATAAATGCTTGTTTCCTCTCCAGGATAAGCCCAGCATAGTAATAATGAAAAAAAATGCCAAAAGCAGCAACTCTGTATGCTGATGTAATGAAGAATGGAATAGGAAGCTAAGAAATATATATAATTTCATAGTTTAAAAATCATTAGGGTTTTACTGAAAAGGAGTAAACATTCATCAGTTTGAAAGGGTGGCTGATTGCCTAAATTGTAAGTATAAGCTTTCTTCCAGCCTTCAGATGCTTAAAATTTCAACAGCATACATTGCTACAAAGTTTGTTAAATTAGCTATTTTGGATGCCAGCTTCTCAACCAAGAGGAAAAAACTGTGCTGTAAACTCTTTTTGGAGTAGGTCAGATACATGAAGACCTGTTCAAAACTTTAGCAGACTGTATTTACAGTATTTGCTTGGTTTGCAAAGAGATGTGGTATTATTTCTGCTCACCATTTTCCTATTTCCCTCTATCACAGTTAGTCACTTCATATAAAGCAATTGTGGTTTGTTTATAATTAAGTGGGAGAAGATGTTGGGTGCATGGATGGATGGATGGATGGATGAATGCATGGATTCATGTTTGAACTCCCCTAGATGGAAATGGGAGTGTTTACCTGACTGCTCTCCAGGAGATTAGGGCACAGTGACAGCCAGTTAGGTCCATGGGTGAACACCTTAAAATTGGAACTTTTCCAACCAGCAGAATTAACCTCAGAAGATGTCCGGCAAGTTTCATATTCTTTGGCATGAGAAAATGAGTACACATCTAAGTAGCAGCCCAATTTCACCAGGTCAGTTCCACCTACCATTTTACAAGCAGATATTTGTGCTTGCATGGAACACCAGTAAAAAGGAACTGAATCTGCAGAACACCTTGTAGGCTCAGATCCAAAATCTGTAAAATATTGTCAAGAGCTTTGAGATGAAGGTCACATATGAAACATTCATGATACACTTTTACCTCACAAGAGTTGTCAGTGCTCTTTATAATCTGAAACATCTGATCAAAACAAAGAGGTGAGACAGGAATATGTGCTTTTTAGACATTTTTCTTCAGCTTTTATTGTCTTTCTGATTCATATGCTCAAACACCTGTACCAGCTCACCTTCCAAAGTAATTTTGTTCTCAGAAATGAATACTTCTGACTGCATAGCTTAGATGCAGACTGAAAACTCTTTATGCAGTATATTGCATTTACACTTTCATCACTAGTCTGTTGTTTCCACAGGCAGATACTTCTAATGTAAAAAATAATGACAAGGCCTTATTGGCAATGCCTGCAGCAAGCTTACAGCACTAAGACAAATTTACAGATTTTTGTCAATTGCTGCAACCAGTCTGGCAAAGATAAATTACATATTTTTGCTGAATTACCTTTGTTTCACTAAGCAATACCTCTTTTACTTAATTTTTCATGGTGAACAAAACAACATGTCTCTAATATTTTATTATTTTCCAGGTGTTTTTCCTTGTTGATTTTGTAAAGCAGATGCTCAGATTATAATCCATCCATACATGCAATGGCTTTTCATGCTTCCCCAGGGTTTAAGCCCTTTTTATACCTGGTCTTTGTTGTCCTCTGCTTGGCTTGCCTTAGACAGGACGACTAGGGAACAAAGTGCTGCATAAGCAATTTTTTTTGGTATTCCGTGGCTTGTCATACATCCCCTTTAGGACTTCGTTTTATATTTCTCTCCAGCAGGAAACAGTAATAGGCTCTATAAATATAATTTTATAATGCATTCTATTTATTACACATCTCTAATGGAGCTGCATGTCGTACTTAGTTACTTCAGTGCACATGTTTAATAACCTTTCATATATTAGAGAACAAAGATTTGTCCATGACCCTTTACTCTTCACCATTGAGTTTAGTTACATTAGTAAGGCTGAAGATGATTCTGTATGTGAGCACATGTTCAAAATTGGACATGGGTGTTAAATATTCCTGTATTCATAAAAATTCTGAGTGTCTCAGCATTTTTTGTGGTCTGTAGCTGTTTTTAAAAGCAGAACAAGTCCTTTTTTAGATCATGTGTCTTGGAAAAGGGCAGTTTTGTGAGCAGTTTGAGGTAGGCAGGACTATCATATTTATTAGAAGTCCATATTCACAAAACCTGCAATTTAATGAGGAAAAAAACCCTCATATGAGTGAGAGGGCATGTAGAAATTCATAGTCTGCCAGATAATTATCCAGACATAACCATTACCCCTTTTCCCCTTTTTAGTTATATTACTTAAACACACATATACACCTACACTATGGCATTAAGTGAGTAGCTTTGTGTGTGAATATGCCACAGGAATTAAGACTACATCAGCAACATACATATTTCAGTGAGCTATAATTTCCACTACATTTGTAATTTTTTTTCTATTTCTCATCAAGCAAATAAACTGGCACTTCATTTTATATACAGAAGGTCACAAAGAGCTCTCTCATATCCTGCCCAGTGTCCTTCTGGCACTGTTTCTGTAGTATTCAGGAGAAACATTGCTCCTCTCTTCCAAATTCAGTAAAGGCTTCACCTACTTGTTTGATGATTGATAAAAATTGAAAAATACCTGTAACTGCCAAATTCACATTCTACTTTCTGTTCCTGTTGGAACCTTTAATATGAGGAAGATTCAGCCGGAAAAAATAAGAAACATTCAAGGAAAGAAAAGGACAAGAGTCTCCATAAATTTTAACCTTGCAGATAATAGCCATTCTTGTCTTCTTTGAAGAATACTTTGTTTATTTATTTATTTATGATATATATTTTAAACTTCATCAAACACTTGAAACTGGATTTTGGTTTCTGAGCATGAGCTTCTCTTGGATAACATTCAAAATAAGGGTTTTAACAAAAATCTGACATACTGATGTCTCATCATGATGGAGAGTATTATAACTGTGGATCTACATTACCAAAAACTGTGATATTCCAAAATATGGTTTGGAAATAAAGCAATGCATAAAAAAAAAATAATAAATACACCTAGCAAATATTTTGTGCCACTGGATGGGCTGCAAAGATTGCTGTTATGCTTGATAGAATCCTATTTCTAAGTGTTCTTAATTGTGTGTAAATTGTACCTTTTTCAGTCATCTTTTATTTTGTTTACAATTACTGTAAAGCTGAATAGTGTCTGTCATGCAGTTTCTTGATGCAAAAAATCATTCCCAGCAGAAAGACCGACCATTAACTGAAAAAATAACATCTCTGGTTTTCTTTGGCTCTCAGTTTGATTACACTGTATTGCAAAGGAAATATTATTGTAGATATAAATGTATTGTAATTGTATTGCTCCTGCTTTTAGCCTAGCTTTCCAAGGAAACAAACTTCATGACCACATTAGCTGCATGAGTACAAAAGTCTTTTTGCTAGCCCATTTCATCTAGATATGACAGAGAGAAAGAGAGTGAGAACACATTATCTTTCTATACATTAAAAAAAAAAAAAAAAGAAGAAGAAGAGGCAGTCAAATAGAGAAGAAGGAAAACTACAAACTTAGCCTATTAAACTGAATACAATGTGTGCAGGAGTGATACATTGGAAACCAGTGTGTATTAGTTCCACTGAATATGGAATCGCTTTTTTCCTTTGGCCAAACTAGCAGTGTGAGTTCCTAAAAAACTGGCCAAGCTGTCATTATGTATGAAGCTTCCTCTACATAAATTGGGAAAACATTGTACGCAATACTCATATTGACTTTTGAGAGCACAGCAGGTATGCAGACATTTGAAGGAAGTTTTATTCCTGTGAAATTGTTAAACTGCCTGGTCCCGGCATTTTAGGGTTTGCATGTGATAAAAATCCCAATAGCTTTCGAGTTCCAAAATTCTTTCGAATTATAACTTTGTGTAAATATGACTTTTTTGAATTTTTTTTAGAGCCATACTTCCAATGTAATTAGTATTTAGTTAAGAAGATTCTTAAGAAGCAGAAGCAAATTATATACATTTTAATAAGTCACTATTCTCTGAAGTGGTCTGAACAAACGCATAAAACTTTTTGGAGAGGCTTGTACCTAACAAGTACTCAGTGACTGTTCATCTAAAAGGAAAGAACTGTTATCCAAATAGATTTGTGAGTGTGATAAAAGGCTGTCTTCTTAGTAGGCGATCTAGTATGGCAGAAGGATCATTTATTTCTGAAGTATTAGCTTGTATTTGGTCAAGAGCATAACATATATTGGGGGTACAGTAATACATAATATTAGCAGTATCGCGTGAGACCCTCAAATGGACTAGAATGGAATATTTTGGTTGGAAAGAAGATAAACCGACTGTCTGGTCTAACTGCCTGACCAATTCAGGGCTGACCAAAAGTTAAAGTATATTACTAAGGGCATTGTCCAAATGCCTCTTAAACACTGACCGGCTTGGGGCATTGACTACACCTCTCTAAGCCTGTTCCAGTGTTTGACCACCCTGTCGGTAAAGAAATGCTTCCTAATGTCCAGTCTAAACCCCCCCTGGCACAGCTTTGAGCCATTCCCAGGCGTCCTGTCACTGATAGCAGGGAGAAGAGCTCAGCACCTCCCTCTCCTCTCCCCTCCCCCCGCCCCCCCGGCAGCTATAGAGAGCAATGAGGTTGCCCTCAGCCTCCCTGTCTCCAAACCAGACCACCCCAAAGCCCCCAGCTGCTCCTCACAGGCCATGCCTTCCAGCCCTCCCACCAGCTAGGCTGCCCTCCTCTGGGCACATTCAAGTACCCTGACATTATTTTTAAATTGTGGGGCCCAGAATTGCACGCAATACTCAAGGGGAGGCCACACTAATGCCAAGTACCGTGGGATATTCACCTCTTTGGACCGGCTGGTTATGCTGTGTTTGATGCATCCCAGGATGCAGAGGTTTGCCCTCTTGGCTGCCAGGGCTCACTGATGACTCATATTGAGCCTGTTGTCAGCCAGCATCCCCCAGATCCCTTTCTGCAGGGATGCTTTCCAGTCACTCCTCTCCCAATTTATACTTGTGTCCAACATTTCTCCATCCCAGGTGCAGAGTCTGGCAGTTGTTATTGTGAAATTTCATGATGTTGATAGTTGCCCAATGCTCCAATCTGTCTAGATCCCTCTGCAAGGTTTCTTGTCTCTCACAAGAGTGAACTGCACCTCCCAGTTTGGTATCATCAGCAAACTTGCTAATGGTGCGTGCATTCAACTCCTGCCTCCAGATCATTTATTAAAATATTGAACAGAGCTGCCTCTAGAACTGAACCCTAAGGAACAGCACTGGTGACTGATCAACAGCCAGATGTAGCTCCATTCACTACAACTTGTTGAGCCCTGCCATTCAGCAAGTTCATCACCCACTGCACCATGTACCTGCTCATCTCACAGTTGGACAACTTGTTCAGAAGGATGCTGTGAGCAACAGTACAAAAAGCCTTACTAAAATCCAGAGAAGCTACATCCAGGGCCTTTCCTTCTTTCACTAGGTGGTTGGTCTTATCCTAGAAGAATGTCAGATTAGCTAAACAGGACTTCCCCTTTGTGAACTCATGCTGACTGTGTCAGTGATTGCATTGGCCTTTAAATGCTTTTCAGTAGCACCCAGTATGATTTTCCCCGTAATTTTTCCAGATACTGAAGTTAGTCTAACAGATCTGTAGTTTCTTGGGTCTTCCTTCATGCCCTTTTTGTACATTAGAATAGTGTTGGCTGCCTTCCACTCAGCAGGGACCTCCCCAGCCTCCCAAGACCTCTGGTAGGTGAATGAGAGGGTTCATGCTGTAACATCTGCTAGATCCTTCAGTAGTCTAGGATAAATCCATCTGGCCCCATGGATTTATGAACATTCTACTGATGCAGCTGGCCCCTTACAATTTCAGTGCCCACAAATGGAAATTCATCATTCCTGTAGTCATGGCCCTTCAACTCAGAGGACCACACAGCCCAAGGTCTATCATGATTGTTAAAGACTGAGGCAAAAAAAGCACCAAATGCCTCTGCTTTATCTTCATCCCTATTTGACAGGTGACCATCTTCAACAAGTATTCGTTCAATTCTTTTTTTTTAGTCCTCTTCTTGTTATTAAGGTACTTCAGAAAGTCTTTGTTGCGTGATGCAACAGTAGTCAGTTTCAACTCTTGTTCAGCTTCAGTCTTTTGTGTCTTCTCCCTGCATATGTAAACCAGGGCTCTGTAATCTTCATGTGAAGTCTGACCTGTCTTCCAGAGATGGTACAATATTTTTTTTCCTCCTGATTTCCAAAAGGACTTCCCTATTCAGCCAAGCTGGTCTTCTGACCCACTTGCTTGAATTTTGAGACAATGGAATTGCCCTCTCCTGTGCTTTTAACATGTGGTTCTTAAAAACTGACTGGTACTTGTGGACTCCTAAGCCCTCAAAAGCAGATTCCCAGGGGATTCTGCTAACTTTTTTTCCCCTGAGAAGCCAAAGTAGGAAGTGAAACACCATACACAGAACAGAGGTTATCTTTTTGAAGTCTTTCAGCTGTAATGGTACAATAGGAAATGGAGATCCCTGCAACCAAAGGAATCTAGTCTCAACATGCCTGCCTTCAAATCTCACCTTCAGTGCCTGTTGTTAATTGCAGGAATGGCAGGGTTTAGTCTTACTAGTGTTAGGGTGGCACTGTGTCCACAAATGCCCATTTATGAAAAATACAGGTAGAAGCTAAACATACATTTTAAGTACTGAAAGTAGAGATGGTAGGGTCATATATACAGTGAACAAGAAGATAAACTCAGTAGCTGAAATTTCCTGTCTGCACAAACTCACTGACTACAGACCACACCCAGCATCTAAATTTTATTTTATGGCTGGACTAGGTTTTCTTGCCTTTTCCTTTCCAGTCCTGCTTTTTTCCTATGGTTTTAACTTTTCACATAGCTATCTAATTTTTTTCCACAGGAAGTAAATGATGGTGGTTCTGTCACTCTCCTGATACATTTTCCCAGTGCCAGCTGGCACTACTAGGAGATGGCAGCTGATTTCATGGTTCATTTTGCCTAAATTCACTTTCCAACCATTTCTTCATCTTACTATGACTTTCTCTGAGAGTGTGAAAAGCTCCATGGAATCAATGGTCTTTTCCATGTCTGACATACTTACAAGTTACTTCTAAACTTTTTTTTAGAGAAACCGAGTAGACTGAACTTTAATATCCTACATTTTTTTCCCAATATTTGCATTGTTTTTCCAGTTCTTTTTTGAAATTGTTTTTGGTGTTTCTACTTCATCTGAAATTGTAGATGCCAGAAGTAGAAACAATGTCCTAGCAGGAGTCTGTTCACACAGGCAAAAGCACTTTTCTCTATTTTTTTATTACACTGAGAATTCATGTTAAGTTTGTTACCTCTGATGGTCCCCTGGTTTTCAAAGGTATGTCTCACCTTAATTACGTAGTCTTTTATCTGTGTTCTAGTTATATTACCTTTAGCTGTACTAAATCCATTTAGCTTGTCTGGGACCATTTAACCAATCATTAATGGATTGACCATTCAGAACGTTCTAACGATATTGTTAACAGAAGTAATGCAGTGTCTCTACTGCAGCTGGTGATGGCTGTTTCTTAAAATGCTTTAACTACCTTCTATTTGACCTTTAGTGTATATGCTTATGTGAAAAACATCAGTGTTACAGGAACTGGTAGTAGACGAAATTCTAGTTAAACATGTATAGTAGATTACCAGAAAATGGTAATGCTTTTCATCTTCATTTTCATGGGACCAGCTTATCCAATGTAAGGCAGAAAGGAAAAGGAGAAAAAGTGGTCAGATCTAGCAGGTCCATTGAAGGACAGAAGGGGAAAAACAAGCTCTATAAAGATGCAAGCTTTCATGTACTTTTTGATTTTTCAGATTCATTGTGGTGATTCAGGAGACTAATTATCATTTTCAAACATGGATAATGAACACAACCTGGGCTGCTTTCTTGCACTGTAGCACTGCACAGCCTACATCCTTACACCTAAACTATTTTATCACCTAAACAAAATAGCAAGCTATCTATCGGAATTGGTATTGAGTCCTTTCTAACTCCTAAACTAGTCTGAGAATTTTCTAGGAGAGAGTTTCTGGTCCACTAAATTTGCCTGTAATCATTTTAACATTGTGAGGAATACCTTGTTGAGTTTTGGTACTTGCATACTACCTGCTTAATCTACAGCATATACTAAGTACCATTGAGCATCCAAATACCATGTCAACAAGGCAACAGCTAGAGCATAAAAGCCAACAGCTGGTAGCACTCTCTGGATATTTCCTCCGAACGGTGACTGTCAAAATCTTGCTCCCATGAGATATTCACAGACCACTGTGTGAGATTAATTGGCCCTGTCTGAACAAATACCAAGCAAGTATTTGTCATTATTCTTCTGGTCCAACACTGCCTTCATAGCACACCCTGCTGTAGTCAGGGGCTGGGCTAGAGATGTCCTGAGGCCTCTTCCAGCCTGAACTATCTGTCCTATTGATGCGGGAATTATTTACTTTAAAGAAAAGAAGAAAGAATTTTTAAAACAGAGGATGTTAATCAACCCTTACACATAGTTACCACACATGGCCTTGAGAGAAGGAATAGACACCATAAATACCTCAAGCTAAGAAGTAACAAGACAAGTTCAAGAACTAAAAGGTTAATAGGACCAAATAAGAAATTACTTGAATGATTTGTGAACTATCCTAATTGGCATACTAAAAGATCCACCCTTGAGCAAAGAAAGCCCCCTGCTAACAAAGCTCCCTCCCCACAGAACGTGTGTGGTATGGAGACAAGGCTCTTAGGAACCAATAAGTAATTGTAAACAGTTGTTCGAAGTGTGTGAAAAGTTTTACTGTGTGTTAAGAGGGGCTAGCTTTGTGGCCACCCAGCACCCATCTCTGCATAGACATGCAATGAACGAATATCTCCACTCTGTGTGGATCAGTGCTTGCACACCAAGTGAAGAACCTGGATTTGGGATAACTGTGATGCAGGTCCTAAAGCTCGGTATACCTAATTTTCCATAGGCTCACAGCATAAGGCACCATGGCTGCAGATGTGGAAGTATGACAAAGCCTCTACAGCAGTGCTTAGGTCTAAACCTGCGTCCTTTTTACTTCTTTACTTCCCAACTTGTTTTACAGCTATTCAATATGTTGATTCTTCTGTTAATTTAGACTATACTGACATCAATATGTTCATTATGTTTATCTGCCTTGTGTTCATCTGTGCTGCTAAAAGAAAAGAAACCAAAAATACCAAAACCAAAAACCTAGGCTGAACTTCTGGGACATATGCAGTATGCCATGTAGTGAATATGAATAAACAGAAAGCAACATGATGGGTTTGGTGTTTGGTTTTTTTAATGTAAGATAGTCTTCAAAGGTTTTCCTTTAATAATTTTCTGAATAACTACTGCTAGGTTTATAGTTCTATAAATCTAATTAGGCACAGACATTTACCAGCCAATGATTTTCACTTCACTTGCTCTGAATACATATCTACCCTATATAACTGTTATGTTATCTAATATAGCATAAATTATTTTTGTTGTTGACAATATCTAAGGTTTATTGCACAGTAGTATAAATAAACTGTAACTTTAAAAGATGTCATTCAACCAATTTCTCTTGAGAGCAAGAATTTTTGTTTCATAACCCAATATTTACTTATCATTTGATGATATAAATGGTTAAATATTAATTTCCTATATTCATCCTCTGAATTTAGCTCTGAAACCAGACAGGATCACTTCACACCTTCCATCACTCCTAACTTTAATAGGAAAATAATTTTTTTTACTAAAATGGCTAGCTCCATTTAAGTTGTCAAACAAAGCCTACATTGCAGTTATACGGCTTTGTATGACAGAAGCCCACTCCAAAAATCAGTTTGCACAGATTAAATTGATGTCTCCTGAAATGGAGTTTAAATCACAAATTAAATTACAGCACATCCATTGTACAAGTGACTAAAGGACAGGAAGCTAATTTAATACAGCTAGGCAGACATTTCTTCAAGTGAAAATATGGATGAGAGTCTGTTATTCACAACTGCTATGAAAAATCTGTGGTATGTTGTACTTATATTTTCTCTAGGAATCTGGAGGAAAGACTTTTTTTTTTTTTTCTTCTTTGCTAGAAACAATAAGAAGAAGCTGTTAAAATCTGTCCAGTACTGACAGTTGTTCAAGCCCCAAAACACAGCAGGAAAATGAGCAGTCTCAGAAGCAGCATGGGTGGAGCTGGTCAGAATTTTTTTGCATAAATATGAGTTCTTTATTAAATGCCAAATTCAAAAGCAAAACCACTTCTATAAATGCAAATCATAACACGGGTTACGTTTCCTGTTTAGTTTGATAATAGGCTGCTTCTAGCTAGAAACAAGAAGTATGAACTCAGCCAAAAAGCCAAGAGAAAGCCAGCACAGGGAATTTAAAAGAAGAGTAGCATAATTAGATGGGTTTTATAAATACTGTTACATTAAATGCTTAATTATTTTTTATGGCATTGACAACTTAGTTTGTGAACAATTAACACAATGTTTTCTTACTTCTGATTATCAAGCAAAAAGTGTATATTTTTCATGGTTATAATAAGTTAACAAAGGACATATGCTGTTTGATCGTGCACAGTGTAATCTCTATAAAATTTTATTGATACAATAGATATAATTAAGTATTAGGATGACAGAAAAAGATTGTTTCCTAAAAGAATTAGAAGACAATTTGAAATATTCAATTTTCTTCTACTATGAGCAAGATTACACAGAAAAATGGAAGTTCCTAAAATAAACTGTTGCAGTCTGTTGCCATCCTCTCCAAAGGCAGCCCAAAAACCTGTCTAAACCCTCAGTTATTCAATATCTACATTACTGAGACATGTCACATGTTCCTTCCCAGTCACTCTTGATTGATTTTGTGTGTTTTGTTTAGTTTTATGGTTTATGCTACTATATCAAGGAGTTCAAAATATTGTTGATCATTTAGTTTTAGTTACAGTATTACTGGTTATTTTATAGATCTCTTATGCGTCGTCGTTTACTCACATAAGAGGAATTTATTGAAGAGGTGAAAACACAGCACTGTATCATGTAGCATCTTGCTATGATAACATATTTGATACGAATGTCACGGTGTCTATGAATTTCAGTGACATTATGAGTTTCCAGTTGTTTTAAATGCTTTATGGAAGATACAGTCGCATTGAAACTAATGTAATAAACACCAACATTTCTGCATTTCTGAAAGTGCAATTTTTTTCTATTCTTCTATACATGTGACAAATGTTTCAGCATGGAATGAACAGTCTCAACTTTTTATGTCACTAAAAGCTATGGGGATACTGCGAATACAAAGTACTTAAGATGACAGCCTTAGAAAAAGGTTATATTGAGGAAATATGGGAAATATATTGAACATATTCTGGGCTTGATTACAAACAGTGAAACATATAGTCTGGTTGTGTACAGAAGTGATTCCAGTGCCTTCATTAAATAACACCAGGTAAGGACAGCAGTAGTGATAATGATAGTCATTTAATATTCCAGATATCGATGTGGCTATCTGTTTCTGCTGCTGTTTACCCAAGCCTTATTTAGTCTGCAAACTGGAAACTTCCAGCTCTGTGAGACTAAACATGTTTATTCTGCTTCAAAGCCATCTTTTTGCTAAGTGTCTGGGCTGCTAAAAGGAGCAATTATTAACAGGAATAAAGCTACTAACAGTAAAATATTAACACTAATAGGAAGTTCTGCCAAGTTAATTAAGAGGATTATTCTAGGTATCTGTTCCTGAACATTACCTTGAACACATACATTGCAAAGCACTCAACATTACTTTCATGAAAATAAAACCAAGCTTAGATCAGGTACTTATAAAAACCCTAAATTGCTGGGTTCTTGAAGCATTTGACTGTGATGGTTTTCTAAAATATTTTGATTCCAACAAAAAAATTCCCATTTACCCTGGGTAAATATCCCACATATGCAACTACCAGACAGAAACTGTATTTGTTTCTGAGCTATGAAAGAAGTGATACATGAAGAAAAAGGTGTATTCTGTTTGATTTAGCTTCATTCCTTCTGTACAGAAAAAAAATCTGGTAGGGACTGGACCACATCAGCTTTCCAAGACAGAAATTATTTAAACAACTACCTGTCAAAACTGAACACAAGAAGTTCATTGAGATTTCAACAAAGCCCTTCTCACAAGCTGAAGGCATGAAAGGCAAAGACCGAATGTAGGATTTCTCATTTGGCCACTAAGAAATGCTATGTTTTTAATACAACCAGGATTTATCAGAGATGATTACCTTACTAATCTGTCATAAATTCCACTAGAAAACCATAATAATATTGGAACAAGACTACACCTGAAATATGACTTTCAACTAACACTGCACTGAAGTATGCACTTGTTTTCAAGAAAGGCTTTGTAAACTGTCAAACACTGGGGAATGTCTAGGTGCAATTTCAGTCTAACTTGCTGCCTGTAGATCTTTTAATATGTGGGTATTTTTTTCTTTTAGACAGCTTACAATTTGCGCATTATAAAAAAATCCAGACCTCTCAAAGATGTGTATCTTTTAGATGCCCACAAAGGCTTCCGTATGATTAAGAAGATGGAAGTGCTGAAGCTGTTTATTTGAGAAAGTGAGAGATAAGAGTCATATCTAAGCAATGGTAGCTTTTTTCTTTTTTAGGATATTTTTGCCATTGTTGGACTTTGATTATGATAGTTCTAAAACTCAACGGGAACTCAGTTTTGATTCTATTTTCAGCTACATTTTTAGATATAAAAGTCAACATCTCTTGACAAGTTTGTGTCAAGTTTCAGAGCTTTACGGAAGAAATGCACCCAATTCTTGCAGGAACACACCTACACAGAATCAGAGATGAAGCTTTCCAGAACAGTTCAACCTGATTTCCTCTGTCACTTTTTCTGCTCTTATTGTCCCAGTCCAGTTTTGCTCACTGTCTTCCATACAGCGATTTCTTTGCAAGATTGGATGCTTAAAGCACGTCATGGCTTAAGATTTTTTCTGCATGTCCCTCTCTGCCATGACATTGATTTACCCCCCAGCAAGAGAAAGTGGTTTTGAACAGTCTGCTATCCACTTTATATGCAGAATATCCAGATATATATTAGGCTTGTATAGCTGCTCCTTTAAGAACTCAGATTAGTTCATTTTAGAATTTAATCATTTCCCTGGGATTTGTGAAGGGGCTCAAGCTGTGACTGCATCATCAGATAGATGGTGTAGGGTGGCAAAATCAAACATGTACATTTGTCTGAAGTGGGAACTTAAAAATTGCCAACTTTCTGCCACACAGCCAGAAGATGAGAAGTCCTGGGAGACTAGCAGAGCCATAGGTTCTCAGAGCTCCTTTGATTGTTTTCAAACAAAATTTGTTTGGAATCTACTTTTTGTAAAATTTAAAAAAAATAGACAGGATGCAATATTAGTTGTCATACTCAGGATAAAGTAGTCATTCTTAAGACTTTCTTAGAGAAACATACCCTTCAATCAGTGCATATAAAGTCACAAATGTGATGGAAACTTGGATAACAACTGCTCACCACTTACCATAAACCCCCTAGATTAAGATATCAGATTTCAAAGGAAGTAATTTTCTACCTAGCATAAAATTAAAATTGATTGCCAGACATTTTGCCACAGGGTGTTGTGCCTGAAAAACATACGGACTTGAAAAACTTCAGGAAGCAAAAATCCATTGTTATGGGATAACTGTGGGAACACAAGAGCCATGGTAGAATTTCCAATGGGGAAATTTCTGAATTGTGTTTTCTGGAGGAAAAGAAAGTATTTCCTATACTTGCCTGTTTCTGCCTTCTTTCTCTATAGATCCAGTTGTTCACAGTGTCTGAGATGGCATACCTAAGCAGAAGTGGCTTTGGTCTTCTTTTCCTGAGGCTAGGCTGTCCCAGAAAGCACAAATTTGCTGTGAATTGCTGGAAACAGCAAGAAGCATGGAAGTCAGATTTTGTTGCAAGTGTATCTACTTTTCATTGTAAAAGCATGAAGAAATTTTAGAATCTGTTGAGATCTATTATTGCTGCTCAGCTTTACACAGCTTTTTAATGTAGCTATGCCTGTGTTTAAAGCACACATTTAAATATCTTGTTAAAGTCAGGAGCAAACATAACCAGAGGCTCCAGTTCTCAGGATCCATAAGCTTTAGTTCAGGTTGAAATTTATCTCTTTATCTTCTTGTAGGAAACAAAAGAATGGAATAATGACTGAAATACAAAAAATAATTATGTTGAAAAGAATGAGGTCCTTACTTTTTCCTGTGAATATGTAATGCATATGTTTTTAATTATGGGCTAAACTTTCAAAGACTTTAACATATCAGGTGTCAGTCCTGTTTGTGTGATTCTACACCTGCACCTATATTTACAGCACTAGAATAAGAATATATATTAAAATATAACAATGTGCTTCATTTGTGTTAGTTAAGCATGAAAACTACTACAATATAAATTATCAGGTATATGATCCTTCACATATACTGATACTACATTTGCTAAAATATTGTTCCAAATTGGTTTGTTTTTTGGTTTTGTTTTGGGGTTTTTTTTGGTTTTTTTTGTTTGTTTGTTTGTTTGTTTGTTTGTTTTTAATTTCCTTCAAATAGCTTCAGTTTTGGTGTTTGAATTGAAGCAGTAAAAACAATTTTACACCTGGCACAGGGTTTTCCATTTTTGCTATATGATAAGGAAACTAAAGAATTAATTACTTCATTAAATATAAAAACCAGGGAAATTAATATTTAAATAATTATCAGTGTTTGATATTGTATGGTTGTGAAGAAACATATTAGTATAGCGGATATTACAGCAATTCTTGCGTTGATGGGCTTCATTAAAATATAATTGATTTCAGTAACCTTTACACTCCTCAGATCAAAAGCAATGGTATGTTACACGTTAGGATTCAGTACTTGTACATATCCAAAAGAAAAGGTTTCACTATTCTTATAAAAATACATTAAAATTACAGATTATTGAACATCCCTCATGCCCCCAAATATAAAGCCTAAACAGACAACCAAAAAACAATCCCCACCCCACCCAAAAAAAACAACCAACCAAAACCAAACCAGCTAACCAAAACCAGCTGGCTTCTATGCTTTCAATGCAACTTATTTTTAAAAAATTATTTTGGCTGTTTTTTCAATATCTGAAAGCATTTCTAGCACATCTTTAAATATAACCACAAAATACAATAGGACCTTAAATTAGACGTAGCAATATGTGAATAGTAATTGCATGGAAAATGGTACCTTGGCAATAAAACTACCTTAATTTTATAGCACCTTTGACAAATGATTCAGTTCATTGCACATATGGAGTGTATTAAACTTTCTCATTTTATCTTGCTTGGAGTAATTATAAAGAATGTACAGTCTGAAAACTAATTAAAGGGAAAGTCTATACAACACCAAAGGTTAATGAATTCTAAGCAGCATTCACAGATAAGTGTTGAAGGAGTTTTTCAAATATTTTATTTAATACATGTGGACACTGAATGCTTGCTCAAGTGCACTCTTGAGCCTAAGCCAAATATAGGATCTACATCCTGTGATACAGAAACACCTAGAAATCACAACAGTTCACGTGTGTTGATTTTTATTATCAGCTCTACAACTAACATCAGCAGTGACAATACTGGCAAGCACCTAAGCAATACCAGTGGAGCTTATTATATCACTTGTCCTGCAGCCATGCAACATGCACATCTTCTCCTTGAATCCTGTCTTAGATCCAGCATTCTTGAACCCATGCTCGGACACATCAGGGGTGGAAGCTGTTTCTCTGAGACACTCACCTTGGATAAAGCCAAAAGGGTCAGAGCTTGGGCTGTGTCGATAACAAAACACTGTCAGGATAAGGCCTGGTGCTTCCCAGCCTGGTCATGTTTTCAGCCTTGTTCTAGAGAGAATGAAATGATTGTCACTCATGTAGAGATGACCATAGCAGCTGCAGCTAGAAACTGTCAGAGAGAAATAAGGGATCTGATCCTTATGACAGACGTAAGAGCACAGTAACATCACCAGCTGGTTTTGTGCAGAATTTTACACAGTGCATACAATTTGACATATTATCTCCTCTCAGAATAACAACAACAAGAATATATCCATGCATTTTACTGGTATATTTGCCACAAAGATTTTCTATGTAAACTATTTTTAACTATCAGAATTATGTTACACAAATACAAATCCAAAAGATTTTAAAAAGACAACTTAAAAATCCAATAAGATTTCTTTGTTGCTTTTATGGAAGGACAAAAATTATTTTCTTTTAATGTGTAAAGAGTTTCTTGTTTCTTTTAATTTTGGTGTGTTTTAACTCGAAATAGGGAAGAGATTTTATACATATGACGTCTTAGTCATGCCATATAAATAAGAAATAACAGAGGGTTTAGAGAAGTTCTTGGAGCTGCCTTTGAGCAAATCAAATGACTAGGGGAGGATGACAACACACTCTTAACACTTGTTTTATCTTTCTGTGTAATCTTGCTTTTAGCAGGAGTGCACTTTTAAAAAAGACCTCCTAACATAACTGAATGCCAAGATGAAAACAAGACAGAACATGCATTCTGTTAAATGCGCCTACGTGGCTCCAGCCACTGGTGGTCATTCACTCCTTGGAACCAGAGTGGAGCTAGTCTGACATAAACCCCTGAAATGCATGTAGTATTGACAGTGGGGTGTCAGTGACAATTTTTTTTTTCTTTACAAATGCACTCCTATTTACTAAGGTGAACATAAGCTTAGAAGACTACATTTAAAGTCTTGCAACAGTAAAATGCGTTGTAAGCTGTGGATATGCAGAAACTTTCAAAAGGTTGTATGTGTTGGGTTTTCCTGATGTACAGAAACATAGCATCAGCCTACTCTCATGGATCAAGCAAGTCATCTCCCTGAGGGCAAAATATGACAACACCAATAGAATAGCTACACTATCTCAATTAGATGCTGAATAGTTACTCTTTGCTGAAGTAGAAGACAGCATCCAGGAGGGCTCTTTTCTGCCTTATAAGGGATTGGAACCAAAACTTTGATTGCTCCAGAGAATACACTGCAATGGTGTTTTGAAAGCTCTGTTAATTAACTAACTTAACAAAAATGTGAACCATGTAAGAAGTCAATTAAGTGGAATTGATGTGCATAATCTTTAGTTATGCCAACCTTTCTTTTTTTACCAAGCTCACCAAGTGCATCAACACATTTCCCGCAGACTGCATACAGAGGAGCAGCATTTTATAATTTTTTTGGCTGCACTTTAAAAAATTATTTGGTTCTTGTGGTTCCCCCAAAACTTTTCACAGCAATGCTCATTCTTAGTGAGTGTCTGCTTCTCTGAAAGAGAACAGGCTTTGGAAATTAAAAGGAAATATATGACGGAGAGCTGCCTGAATATCAGAACGTATGTAGAGACTGAGTGATACACTGCAGACATGGTTACAGATACATGTGAAATGGTTTGAAACACTGTTTACCAACAGCTATTCAGAAATGTCACTCACTAGAGGTGACAGTGCCCCCCCCCCCGCCCCAGATAAGGTACCACAAGGGCTCTGATGTGAGTGTGCAGTCCCTCCACACCACTTGCACTGAGCCCTCCCCTCTGGTTCATTTGATCAGCTCACCTGGGGGATCGGGAAGTGCAAGCAGGGGGCCCATAACAAACAGCTGAAGGAACAGAGGGGAGAGAGGTTCAGATATGCTATTTCAGCTGTTTCCAGTGTCAATGCGTAACACCTGGAGGGAAGTTTCTTGATACTGAAAGAGGATTTAGAAATGCTTTACTCTTCCTCATTGTCAAGAGTGACGGCTTGTTTTCTTGCCCATTTGATGCTCAGTGAATCCTTGTATCAGGCAGTGACTCAGGTATCTCTCTTTCCTTATTCAGAAAATGCCTTAAAAAAGATCCAGGAGGTGTCCTCCTCCCTGGCCTGCTCAATGCCCCATGCAAAATGGGAACTTGGCACAACTCTAGACTTCAACGCATGTCACCAAGGTGGTTTTCATACCAATCACACAGAAAGAGCCTCTGTCATGTTCAGGTGCAGAAGGCAAAGCAAGAGTGAGAGTTGGGGATGCAGAGAGGAAACTGTGGATTCAAATTTTCAGAAGAAGAAATGGCAAAGGTGAAATGGTAGAGAAGTTAAGTATTGGTTAAAAGCGTTCCTGTTGCTGCCAGAAGTGTTTTCAGAGAAAGCCCAGGCATAAACAGTTAACTTCAGAAGGGAGCTCAGGACTTTAAGTGCTAAACATCCTTTGAGGTTGAAGTGGTGCTAATCTGGAGATAGACAGGACTGCGGTCAGATCTTGTTCTCCAGGGTTTTTGTTTGTCCAAATTAACCTCTCATTTTCTGCTGCTGGCTGTTGTGGACCACCTTCTGAGACATTTATGTTGCCTGAATAATCTAGCAGCCTTCTACAATTAAGTAACTACACCAGTAGACAAGCAAATATCTATGGAATTCATCTACATAAACTGTAAGACCTTTGATACACTCTCCCCACAACACTTATCTTTGAATTGGAAAGATATGGGTTTGATGCATGTTAGATAGGTAAGGAACTGTCTGGATGGCCAAGTCCAAAGTGTTACAGTCCATGGTTCAATGTCCAAGTGGAAACCAGTAACTAGTGTCCCTCAAGGGTCTGTATTGGGAACAATGCTAATTACTATCTTCATCAGTCACATAGACAGTGGGATTGAGTGCTCCCTCAGCAGGTTTGAAGATGACACCAAACTAAGTGGTGCAGTGGATTTACTTTAGGGAAGGGATACCATCCAGAAGGACATTGACAGCCTTGAGGAGTGGGCCCATGTGAACCTCATGAAGTTCAACAAGGCCAAATGCAAGGTCCTGCCACCTGGGTTAGGGCAATCACCAATATTGATATAGACTGGGGGATAAACTGATTGAGAGCCATCCTGCAGACAAGAACTTAGGAATACAAGTGGATGAAAAACAGGACAACAACCAGCAATGTACAATGTGTGCTTGCAGCCCAGAAAAGCAATCACATCCTGGTCTGCATAAAAGGCATGGCCAGCAGGCCAAGTGGGGTGATTCTGTCCCTCTGCTGTGCTCCCTTGAGAATCCACTTGTATATTGCATCTAGCTCTGGGGTGCCCAGTACAAGAAAGACTTGGACCTGTTGAAGTGGTTCAAAGGAGGGCAACGAGAATGATCAGAGGGCTGGAACACCTCTCCTATGAAGAAAGGCTGACAGAGTTGTGATTGTTCATCCTGAAGAAGGCTCTGGGGAAACCTTATTGCAGCCTTTCAACTTGTAGAGGGGGCTTATAAGAAAGGCAGAGAGAGACTTTTTACCAAGACCTGTAGTGAGAGGACAAGGGGCAATGCTTTTAAACTAAAAGAGGTTAGGTTTAATTTGGATGTAAGGGAGAATTTTTTTTACAATGAGTAGTGAGACACTGGAACAGATTTCCCAGAGAAGCTGTGGATGCCCCACCACTGGAAGTGTTCAAGGTCAGGTGCGAGTGGAGTGATCGGTTCCAGTGAATTATGTCCCCGCCCATGGCAGAGTGGGCTGAACAAGGTGATCTCCAAAGGTCCCACCCAACCCAAACCATTCTGTGACTCTGTGACTGTCTTTTCATGTACACAGATAGGGCCTATAAGCAGGATCAGGTACAATTTCTCCTGAAAGCAGAGCATCCTAATGGTATCTAAAATGGACCACATAAAAGACTGATCTACTAACTAACTAAATATTCTATGCAATATACGGGTTTTTTCTATTTCAGTTTTAATCCAAATTAAGTCCCCTGCCATGAGTCACTAAATGAGTAATGTTCCCAGTTATCCAAATTTTCCATGTATTTTCATGTTTTGATGTCCCCAAATCTTTCCAGACAAATGAGCTAGTCCAGTAATGCATCCTTTCCAGGGAGTCATATTTCCCTGAGTTCCATTCACCACTTCATGTGCATGAGCTTGATCTGCAGCATTGGGAGTCTAGTAGGACATAAAGAAAAAGCTGTAATGAAATGCAAGGCATCATGCAAGCACTCTTTTGGTCTTTTTTGTTAGCTGAATGTCTACTGAGAATTTAGACCATATAACATTTTAATAACTTCAATGTTATTATGATCAGGATGTATTTCTAACTAATGCATGAGAACAGAGATTACTTAATTACCTGTCCATCATTATTTGCAACAACAGGGTCAAAGTGACCACTTTCTGCTGCTATTAGTCACACTCATACCAGTCCTGTGCATTATTGATTTATAAGCTAGTGTAATATTTTTAATCCTTTGTACCACCTGTATTTAAAATGTCTGATTATAATTTTGATAGTGCCTTCTCAATTATTGGATAACAATAGTATGATTAATTAAATTGTATGATTATTACCATTTATAATATAATCTGGAAGATATACTGCTTTTAAAATGGAACCGTATCTTGTCAGTTTTGCATGATCTTGTGTAACTGTTCTGTTACAGCTCAATGATACTTAATTATTCTAGCTAAATATGTAATTTTTAAAGGCTACATTTGACAAAGTGTCATGAATCAGCTTTATCCTTTTAAATACAAGAATAAAATTCAAAAAGCCCAGCAGCTGCAATGTTTCATATGACCATGTAGTTTTATGGCATAGGTGGTTTAACAGAAACATGTCACACCCTCTAATGTAAATAAGCCTAATATATTTCAGCATTTCAGTGTTCTAGCCACACAGTAAAAGAAGTCAAGGCCTCTTGGTAGAACAGGGTTCTTGACAATAGATTTTAATTTCTTTGATCTTCACGCATCTGGCAACTCTTGTTGAAGATTTTGAGGATGCTTTATTCTCCCTTCCTGCTCTCTTCCATCACACCAGAAAACAACCTTTCTGGATACTAAAAGTACAGTGTACTTCCAGGCGGTCCAGTGATCAATAGCTCTTTTAGGTAGATAATAAGATGCTGTTAATAGTTCCTCAACTGTCTGCTAAAAAGATTTACAATAGCTTTGCAGAGTGAACTAAGGAGAAATGTGAAATAGAAATGAAAACATCAGTCAGACTTCATCACATGCCTTTCTCTAAAGTTTCATTCTCCAACAGTGTGAATCCTGGACTAATTCTTACGATTTCTAAGAGAACTCTTTTGTCTGTCTGTGTCCTACTGTGGGTATCAATATCAATACAACTGATTTCTTTAAGTAAATCTTAGCACTGAAATTTTTGTCAAATTGAAGTTTCAAAATGTTTTCCCTGTAGTTTGTGAAATCATATATTCGGAGTCTTCAGATAACCACAAGGTATATTATGATGGTTTTGTATTGTAAAAGCTTCACAAATTTTGTGGTAATGACCGCTATCTAAAATACACCTATAAGATCTGGTTTAAATAGAGATGTTAGAGCAGTCAGATAGAAAAAAATAAAAATAGAAAGCACTTAGGCTATAAATGTCTTGGTTACATTGGAGGGATAAAAATATTATTGCCAATATTGGATATTACTTGTGGGTATTGGAAAGAATTGAAAACTTTCCCACTATACTGTGCAAAGTAGTCCTGTAAAGATGTCGTATATAACACCCAGAGTGCTGGAACAGATTGAAAGACTGGACCATTGTCAACAGCATACTTATGGGTTGTTTTGCTCTGCAGTTTTTATTACTCACTGTCAGGAATAGCAAGGCAAAATGTATGTACTTATATACAGTCCACCTCTATTAGAGAGGGCAAAAATAATTTGTTCAGTTATTTATTTGTTTAATAAGGATTCAATGAACTATAAGCAGAGGTTTGAATGAACAAAATCACCACTTTTCAGAGGATCAGCACAGGACCTACACAACAGTTAAGATCATGTCAATGGTCTTTAAATGGGATTAATACAGATTTAGCGCTGCCATAGAGAAATTGTTTTTTCCATTTGCCTTGTATCTTCTTATTTGTGCTGCTGAAAAGCTCTAATACAGTGTCTGTTTTGATATGCAAACTATTTTGTGTAATTGCAAAGGCCAAAATTATCAGAGAGGCAACAACATTTAGATTGTTTTGAATGTCACAGCACATTTCAAATTGCAGTCCATCATGGCTGTAAAGTCTATCTATGTAACTTTTGAATTTAATTTTAAAATTAAGAATAACTTTTTTTTTGGTTTCACCCAATATATAATTTAACTAGGGAAATGACTAACAGACCTAGGAAAAGTAATTTCTAATAATTCATTAAATTTTAAGTAATTGTGTTTGAACATCTTTGTTTAGAAAATAAAAGAAGAATCTACATACAATGATCTATGACAGATTAATGCAGTGATGGTATGATGTCTTGTGAAGTTCACCATAATGATGAAATAGACTCAGTGGAAGAACAATGCTGTCTAAATAATGAAAGATTGGATCTGAAATCTAGTTTTGCAGGCCACTGTAAATTATTACATGAGATATTTGTCTGATAAACATTTGCAGGTAACAATAATACTGAGACTTTCCAAGAAAGTAATTGAAAGCACTTTCAAAGGAAGCTCAGTGAAAGCGTTCCTGCAAAGTCTTTGCCAGTAAGTAGGTAAGTGATCACACTGAGGTGATTACCTGCCACAACAATTTCTTTAATTTGAAGCTCCACCCATTTCCTTGGCACTACTCATGAGTTTAAAAGCAACCAAAACTGTTGCAAAAGGATTTTAAGAAGACAAGCTCTGCATATATTTTCACTGAAATATTCATTTCACTGTAATTCTCCCAAGCTCCCCAAAGCTGGATGGTCAGACTTTCTCTGTGGAAGAAACAATTCAAATAATGTATTTCCACTGCTCTGCAAAACAAGGATGAATCAAATATTTTAAAATCTTTCTATATATTTCAAAATCTGTTACCTTTGAAACACATGCACCTTTCTTGTTCATCTACATGTGGACTAAAGTCAAAAGAACATGTGAGGTGCAGTTTGCACTTTAAAGCTCTGTTTCCATAAATTGGTACAGGGCAGGTATTTTGCACAAAATGCAAAGCTCTTAATTTGCTTATTCTGTTTCAAAACATGAGAGCCTTTTTTTTTCTGAAAGATGGACTTTCCTGGAAATAGCTGAAATGTGAATTGTAACCAGCCAGTACCAGTTTGAAATTGGAATGAGAGGACTGGGTGCTATAGTTTTGCTCCAGTTTTTACAGAGACAAAGACATTCAAGCAGTGTTTTGCTTCTCCAGTTCTTTTGCACACTAAATGAGGACAGACATTTTGATTTTACAATGCATTATGCAGTTTCCTAACTAGATTCCTTTTTTCTTTTCTTTTCACCTGCCTATATTTTGTATTGCTGAAACGCTGTGGAATAGCTTTGCTTCTGTATCATACTTTGGTTCTGACTTTGAGAAAAACTTGATGATTTACTGGCTGATAGTTAGGATACAAAACAACAGGCAAGAGGGGCATCAAAGAAATACACAGATGTCTTCATTAAAGATTTCTAAATCTGTAAATATGTGATAACATTAATTATCCTGACTTAAAATTATATTCAAAAGGTATTTATGAATACTCTCCTGCCAACCACTGCATAATCTACAACTTGAAAGACATGCAGAAACCAAGTGCATTTTCTGCCTGATGCACAGGAACGTATGTTTTTTGTGTGCAAATGCTGATAAACGGACTAATGTATGTTGCAAACAATAGAGGTGTTGCAAAACATAGAGAACATGTGGTTATATGTTGTGTTAAAAAAGAATAATCACAAAGGCAAATGAATCCAGTGCTTAGGGATTTTTTCTGATTTCTTAGCTAGGATTTAAGTTTGTCCAGGACAAAACAATGGTGAGCTGCAGTCATAAAAAACCCCTGTGGCTATCTAAATGCCTTTCTAGGCTCTGTATGCTGGTTTTTGGTCTGTACATTAGTGTCCACCATTCCTTTTACTCCTTGTTGCCTGGCATAAGCAGCTCTCTGGGTTTCAATGAGAGCTAAGTGTGACAGATTACGCTGTCTGAAAGGTACAAGTCTGGGACACCAGTAGAGCTGCACTCTCTGTGTTGACTGACTTCTGGTATGGGGATTGCTCACACAGTGCTGTATCATGTAGACTTGCTCCTTTTCCAGTGCTCGTTTCAGGGACGCCTGACCTCTTGATTGCACCTGTGCATGCAGTGAGGTGGCAGACCACCAGCACAGACAGTAGGAGACCTGACTCTCATTCTCCGCTTTCAGCTCTGTCTGAGGCATGGTGAGTACTTTGTTCACTTCATTTCTTTCCATCCAAATGTTTAAGACTGAATAGGAGCTGAGAACCACTGCTCTGCTGACATGGAGCAGAGCACAGAATAAATATTCACTGAAATCAGTGGGTTTGGATGAGAACTTAAGGACATGCTTGAACCTTTTTAAGTTTGTGGCCAGCCATACATTTTTCCTAAATAGGCATCACTGTAATCAGGTTTTGCAATGTCATTGTTTCACAGCAAATTGGCACCACTAAGCTGTAAAAACTGTGCTAGCAAAAACCCTTTTGTGGATATTGCGACAAAAATGTCAACTTTCCTCCCTTAACATTCAGATGTGGAAAAACAAAGCCAAATGCTTACATTATAGAAATTCTGGGTCATGCATACACACACTTGCAAAACTCTGAAGACAACCTCTAATTCCATGCTAACTAGCTATATGAAGACAAAAATAGTGTTTTCTGCTGGGAGCTTACAAGGTCTTTTTATGTTTTATTTTTCTATAAAGGACTGGAAAGAATTAATGGAAGGAAAAGATCTGTAGTATCAGGTAAGTCTTCATTATTGAATCTCACAAGCCTCAGAATTGCATAGGATGAGGTGTTTCTTCCCATTTACCCCAGCAGTTATTATTGTAAAAAATAGATCTCTAAGTGCTTGGTAGTGAAGACACTGCTTCACTGTGTTGGTTTTCTTTTCTCTTCTCTGAAACGCAGACATGAAGGTCAGATGCCAATTCTGGATAAACAATTTTTCGTATTTATTTTTTATCAGCATCCTCTAGAATCTTGGCAGACAAGCAGTTTTGTTGGTGGCACCAGACTTGTCCTTTGGTGCAGCTACTGTTAACAGCCTGAGTAATCTCATCCTCTTAACCAAAGTTGTTTAGTGACAAGTGCTTCTCTGTCAGGGAATTCACCATGTTTCCTTCTGTGCATCAACTTTCTCAGAATACTCTGTGATATGGAAAATGCCAGAAACTGCTAGAACTTCATGACCAGCATGACCTCATATAAAACCATTTAATCCCTACCACTTTATTAGCATATGTTTGTGAACTTCTCTTTCTCCTCATTCTTTACAAATCTCACATGAAAACAATCCTTTTTGCCCTTCAAATGATTTTAATTCTTTATCTCAAACTTTGTTTATCAGTTCACACAGAAAAACAGGTTGTGAAACATTTGGTACAGAACTTGCCTGAAAGAATCGCTGTGAAATGTTTTCATGTATTATCAAAACTGCAGGCTCATTTTTTGCCCATTCCACCTCAATAAATGCTTCCATTTTGCATCAGAGATCATGCTACATATATCACATTACACCTGCTTGTGAGATACTACTGACTGTGCCATATTAATAAGGGAAGATATCTTGGGCCTATTAACTTATTTTGCTCTGAGTAACTCAATTCTAACATAATTTATTCATAATTCATCTTGGAGAGTAAGTAATCTTTGGTTTTACTAACCTTAGAAATCCCACACAGTCCTGGGATCATGGCAAATATTTAGCAATCATTAAACCATGAACCAAATGAGTGGAAATAATCTGTTAGCCTCTGTTGCCACAACTTTGCTGTTGGAGGAGGAAGAAGGGGGAGATGCAGGGTACTGGCAAGTTCCCAGTCACCCTGTAGAGGAAAATACAAAAACACATTTCTGAAACCTTGGGTTTAGTGGCAAGCAATTATTAACTTGTAGACAGATTGAGAAGTGGATACTGAATTAAATATGAATTGGCTCTTTCCTGCTGAATAGATAAAAGTTTTTTAAAATAAGTTGATAGTTTTTGCTTTCAAGTGCTGTGAATTAACCTGTCATAAGCACTTGGGACAGCTGTCAGCATTAGTTGGTGCTTTGGAGATGCAGGAAGGAAAAAACACATCTGTACATGTGTGTGTGCAAGATTAATGAGATGGCAAGCCAGTTATGTCTAATAAATATCAGAAATACCAAACCTGGCAATTACTTGCATGGTTGCATTCTCAAAATCCAAACCAATAATTTTTCTACAAGGAAAAAACAGAAAACATTTACAGTGGAACCAGGAGTTTAGGAATTTTTTAGAACGCATTCAGTTAATATGACTAATATTGATCATGTAGTCACCAGTAAGCACTAAGCTACTATGCAGAAAGTGGGGGTTTCCTCTTGCATCTTTACTGGCTTTATAAAAGAGAATTGAGCCATCAGTGTGCATTTTAAGACACGACTTAGGTGCTTTACTCTGCAGGGAATTTTTGACTGTGAATCCCCATACTAGATAGTTATGTCTCACACTTTTAATTCAGGAAGAAAGAAGCAGGAAGACCTCATGCAAGTGTTTAAGTGTTGTGGAAAACATGATAAGTAAGTATTGGATGGGTCATCCTGTAATTTTGTAACCCACAATTAGATTGAATGCATGTTGCTTAAAATATATTATGTAAACTGTCCCTTTCTCTATGTACCTCTCACTGTCCCTCATGCCTTTTGAGAATTACTTCTGAGAAAACATCTATTTCCCCAGTTTTTCAGCAAGCTAAGGAATTTTCCATACCTATTTCTATGAAAAAAATAAAAAAAATAAAAATAATAATAATAAAAAAATTGTATATCTTTCCGTCTTTCGCTGCAGCAATATAATCAGAACAATAATTCAGGAGCACAGAGAGACTGAAACACCCCTCCAAGACTATTGCCACATTTAACCATACATCACACTATGCCATAGAAAAATGGATTATGCAAAACTTTTTCCTTTCTTGGCTACATCTACAGGAAAATGAAGCACATAACTTGCACTCATTGCTGGAACCCAGCTATTATTAGCAATGCCCAGGCAGGTTTACATGGGACCCTGGCAGAAAACCCCAGGCCCAGATCGCTCTTTTGTTTCCACCTCTGTCAAAGGACATCACCAAGAAATTTTGTTTTATTGTCAACACAGATGAGGACTTCTTGGACTTCATCCCAGCCATATTCCCAGTCTGGTCACAAGGAAAGAACATGCCTGGGCTCAGCAGCACATAGTTGCACAAGATCCCATACCATAACAAAAGAACAAGCAGGAGGGCAGGATTCAGCTGCCTATAAACAGGTTTCTTGTGCCACTGGAGAGTCCGTGAGGAGTGAGAGTCATTTGTGTGGCCTGGCAGACATGGTACAGGCCTTGAAGATCTTTAATGACAGGTCAGGTCTGCAGTGACAGCTCAAGGCCAGGCAAAATATCTTATATTGCCTGTAATGACAATGGGTACATGTTTAGTTAATTGAATGCTGCCAGATATATCTAGAAGGCACAGTGCAGCATCATTCATAGATACTGATCAGAACCTGAAAGCAGTACAGTTCTTTTGTTATGGTATTCCATCTCTGATGCATTGTAGAGAAAGGTGATTAACTTGCCTGTGGTGATGGGGCTGCTTTACTTATGGCGCTGGAAGTGAATAGACCAGAGCTGGCTTAGGCAATGGCATAGCACTGCACTGGGCAGTGGTACAGGAATGACACATCCGGAGTTGCTATTCAGTACATACCCAGGAAGGGAGAAGATGGATTGGGTTATTGAAAAGTATTTCACTTAACATAGGTTAGGAAGCTATTGCTTCATGATTGCTGTGCAGAAAATTAAACAGGCTAAATCACACATATGAACCACATGAAACTGATAAAATTACATGAAAAAAATTACACAGACTTCTTTCTGTAGGGTGTCACTGTGTCAGAGCTTCAATATTTATAACTTCTTCAAGCCACACTCTGAGAAGTGCTGAGCAGAAGCATGTTCTCCTAAAGCCAGAGTGAATCACAAAATTCAAGAATATGCCATTTGGATTCTGATACCGAGTATCAAGGCCTTTACATATTCTTGGGTACTCGAGAACAGCTCTTTTCATCACTGAAGCCTGAATATGCAGAGTTGAAGCCCCTACATCATCTACTCCAATTCCAACACTGTTAAAATGTCAGTTCAACCCCCTACTTTCTAAGCAATTCTTTAATCTCTAAGCACAAGGCCTCTGAAATCTGTTACTGAAAGTCAGGCTCCTTAGAACTGCCTAAAACATTTCATACATAGGTAAAACTTCTTCAGTAGCTTAAAAAGTGGAATAAGAGCACTTGAGTGATGCAGGATTTGAAAGAAACAACTCAACATTTGTAAATCCTCACATAATTACACTTTAAAAGAGAAGCTGGATATTTGTAAGTACAAAAGTTTTCATTCGTAATTAAGATTCCAGCAAATGCAGATTCCTGAGATATAATGGCAACGCAAACAACCATGGCAGTGAACCACTTTGGTACACAGAAACAAGGAGTAGTTCCTCAGTGAATTAAAATAAACAGCACAGGTGAAAGACTTAGTGTTTTTGTTTTTCCTAGCAGCCCAGCAGAGAAATGCATTTTTTTTAAAGTAGAGCAGTGACAAGTGAGACTTGGAGCCCCAGCTCCCAGTTAAAGGAACCCTGCAGCAGCCAGGAAGAAAGCTCCTTCTGGATAAACAATGGAGTTCAGCTTGAAGCAGTGTTTTATGAAGATGGGTCATCAAACCACCAGCTTTTCCCCTGATTTTTAAACACCTGCCAGCAGCCAGCCAGTGTCCCATCATGGCTTACCACGCTAGTCTCTGAAGACTTACAGAGACTTGCAGCCTCTCTTAGCAATTTTTTTTTTTTAACATACATCCAAACAACAAAAAAGAACTCATGCCATGTTTTTCATTTTTCATATTTCCTATCTCTGCATCATGTACTCCAACTTCTCCCAAATGCAAGTGCTCGCTGCCCAGAACAGCACAGGATTTGTAGACCAACAGCTGATGTGCAACAGAGATGTCTTGCAACTCTGCCATGGAATACATGGCTGTGGGTACTGGCAGCTCCCCCTCAGCAGTAGCGTTTGCTCTGAAGCCAGTTCTGCTTCACACACTGCCCTGGAGCCAGCTGCAGACTATGCCACTGACTGCCATGGTACCACCAGTGGTTTGAGAGCCATGCTAGTCACAGCTGTGATTGTGTGACATTTTTCTAAACAGGAGATTGAGACTTGTCAATTACTTTCTAATGAGCTTAACACCATTTTGTTGACATATTTACATTTTATGTCTTTCCTTTCCTCATTCTAATGAGGAAAATCAAATTTATAATTTTAAATTAATCATTTAACATAGTATCACACGACTTTCTGGATTTAATGCTTTGCTTAAAATGACCCAATCTTATTCTCTGATTCCTTTTTAGCTATATGCTATCCATATGAACTTTAAAAATATATGTGAGAGTACTCAAAATAGAGGTAAGATGTAGAGAATAATTGTCCATTTTGTGACTCATCTTTGACTCTGAATTCTAGTATTTTTAGCAGATTTTTCTAGATTTCTTTTCCTTAGGTTTTTTTTTCATTGCTCCTAATTATACTTTTTGAAGCACGTTTCATAAGGCTTTTATATAAAGTCTTGTCTTTTATATTTTAGTAGGAATGGTGTCCCAGTAGCTCATTTTTTGATATAAAATATCCATATGTTTGTGGCAGAGCTAAACAGTATAATGAAAAATTATAATTGTACCTCAAAATATCCTGTGCATTCCTTGTCACAAAGCAAATGCCAGCTCTGAGATCCTTTGGTGCAGGTATCTTGTGCCTTTATTGCACAAAACCAGGCCTTGCTAGAAATGGAAAAATCTGCATACATGGTGCTTAGTGTGTCCAAGACTACATCTTAACTGCATGGCTCTCATAAGCCTTTCTTACTCAGGCCTCTGTCACATACCCCAAACACATTACTCTTCCACCTCACATACATTCCACTGAGTTTACCATCTAAAGAGACACCCTAAGTCTTTGTGTACTATGAAACCTGGTCATTTCATCTAGTCCTATTTTTCATGGGGTTTATTGACCAAGAGTCAAGTTTTTGATCCTTTTGTAGAAGGGAGCCTGAATATATATCTGAATATATACCTGGGAATGGCTGTCCTGAAGGCGCCACGGCTGTTGCTTTAGATAGATTTAGCAGCATCATATGTATCAGTCACAGGCACGGATGACTTGTTGGCTCATGAAAACAAGCATTCTTGCCAGGATCACACAGGGTTTTGGCTGACTGGTGAGCTGTTGACAAATGGAGAGAATCAATTAACAGGCAAGAATGACTATTACTGTGAAGATCGTGTCAGCCTGTTACAGTTTGGGTATGGATGTTGCAAAACCAACTAAACAAACTCCACATGTGCCATGCTGTGCTTCCCCAAGTTTCCCACTCTGTAGGCACCCACTCTTCAACACTGTCATCCTGAGGATACAGCTGGAGGACATTGGACCAAATGAATACTATATAGCTATTCTTAAATTGACACATACACACATTGTATCATTCCAAAAGAAAAACAAAACAAAACTATCTTTCCTTGTCATTCCTTTCTTTGACCCTACAACCTTTCAAAACACATTCAACTTATTTCCTTCATTCTTACTTCTCTTCTAAAACCTTCTAGAACAAGGAAAAAAAACCACCCTTGTCCTTTCTGCCCCTGGCATGCTTTTGCAGCCCTGAAAATACTTTGCTTTCCTCTATTTAAAACTAGAGGAAAATGTGGGATTTTTTCCTCCATTCCAATCCAAAACACAGTAAGATTTACTCCACCCAGTGCTGCCCTTTTCCAACTATCCTGCACGGATTTTTACTGTTCTAGGAATCATAGCTAGATATCCTGCTAGTTAGTTATCTAGCCTTCATGCTCTTTTATCCACTTGCTATACTTTTTTTTTCCTTTTTTGCTATCCTATGTATGCATCCAGCATTGGCTAAATGGTCATGGCCACACACACCAGCCCCTGCCTTTGGACCTGAATAGTCCTGAGCCGGTCTTTCTTTGCTTAGCCATTTTACTATGTCCTAGGGCAAGTTAATAAAACAAATAAAGTTACTGCAGGAAAAAGAGCAGAACACAGCTAAAGTAAAATGTATATCTTTATTGGATAAGGAGTGCTAAATGAGAAAATTCTGGTACTGAAGTAAAAAATAGAAGACTTTCTGTCCAACAGATAAAAAGAATAGGTCAAGGAGGAAAATAACGATCATAGCAGTGAAAATCCTGGATAAATGAGCAAGAAAGGGAAGCTATTAATAGAAATATAACCAACCATGAAATGAGTGATATCAAAAAACCTGTGGAACAAGAAATACAAACCTCTGTGGGATTCTGTAAACTGTAATAGAAATTTTTTTGCAACATAGCCCAGGAAATTGATCTATTGTATCATGGATCCATCCATACTGGATCCATTCCCAGCAGACAGAAGCCCTCTGTCCAAAGGTTACCAGGGTAGCTCTTGGCTAAGTAGGGGAATCATGAGAATAATCAGGAGGTTTGGTAGTGTGGGAATGACATTGCAATGCAGTGTTTTCTGTCTATTCCTGACCCTTCTTTGCTGGGAATCCTCATAGCGGCCTTCACCATAGATAATGGCAGGACCTGGTGTCCAGTCTGCTCTACAGCACCTGTCATCAAATACTTCTTAGCTCTCCCTTAGTGCTGTCTCATTGGCATCAGGGCCAATGCCTTGTCATTTGAAGAATCTGGGGCAAAGAGAGCAAGCATGTCTTTACTAGTGCCTGGAAACTCACAATATTCAGCTCTGTTGCCCATATCAGTCTTCCCAATAACCATTCATGTGCCAGCACCCTTTTAAGGGTATGCCTGAAGATGCCAAAACACTGGGAAGGTGTTTTAGAACATTACTTTTTTAATTATTATTTTCCTTGGCTCTGAAGAGGCAGCAGTGAGACTGCAGCTCTTTAGGGAATTTGGCCATGAACATTATCTTAGAAGATCTGCAAGAGACAGATAAGGGATGTGGTTGTGAATAACACTGTAAAAAGTTGGTAAAAGTACTTGAAACTCTTATGGATTGGCTGTCTATCAAGTATGGTATAATTTGAAGGGAGGGAAACGGATAAACTGTTAAAACTTAGCACAGTGGTAGATGAAAAAAAGACTAAAGGCAAAAATCCACCTCTAAACCTATGCTCTACATTTATGTAAATAAGATCTAGGCACAGACAGTGAAAGGAGAACCTCACCCAGCTGACAGCACAACCTCGTGTTACCACCCTACCCCTGCCTGGCCTGCTGGACTAAGGTGCTTCTGACTCCTGACACAAGAACTTTTTAGAACTGGCAAGTTTCCAGTCTCATGGACAGGTTCTGCCCTTCCTCAGTAACAATGAGCAAATTATCACCAAAATCCTGAACCAGGGGTCCTCACACTTTTTAACCAGGGGCCAGCGCGGATGCAGTGGCAGGCAGCCATCTGCGGCTGCTTGGATTCCCCCCCCAACCCCCGGCGGGGGGGGCTGGGGGGTTCTGTAAATACCGGGGGCCGTATCCAGCCCACGGGCCATAGTTTGAGGACCCCTGTCCTGAACAGAGAGAAAAGAAACAGGTAAACACCTGCAGTGTGCTTACCAGTGGCTTCAGCCCTTATTGCCCCATGTGGAGAGTGAGACAAGGCATGCAGTTAGGACTGGAACAGCCTGTTTTATACTAGTATCATGACTTTCAATAAAACTATAGCAAAGGGAACCCAGAAATACATTTATTACATTTTGGGGCAGATCATGGACTGCAATTGTGGGGCAACACCTATGTCCTTTAGGAAGAATACAGCTTGTGACTGCCTATTGCCCTGACATAAGATAGGCAGACCCATTAGAACATGACTATATTTTTGAAGCATGATAATTTTACTAACATGTCTCAGGCAGACACCTCGGGAGTGAGCAAAACAACAGGGAAAATCAGCACATGCCAAACCTAATGGTATTTCATTTCCCTTAATGGAAAATGCAGCTTTTACTGACACAGTGTGTCCTGATGCTGTCCGGGAAAAAAAAAAAAAAAATCATCCTTTTGCAGTGGAGTTCAATAAATGAAGGAATCATGCTTTCTCATTTTTGCAAAGGACATTTGTAAGTTAATCGTGGTAGAATGATGTGTGTCAACACAGAAGCCAAGATAGTTAGGAAATACTACTGGCTGATGCCAAAATGAGATTAAATGTGTAAAATTGGCAATGTCAGGGTACAGATTACTGAGGCACCACAGGGAAATGTGAAGACAGAGAAAACAATTTAGATAAATATACAGAATCTTAAAGAAAAAGTCTTCTCAGATCCAATGCCTATCCTTGTTGGTTGCACTCGCCTTTTTTTCTTTTATTTTCTTCATATGCCAAACTCTTCCATGCAAAACTTTCAGCATGTTACCCTTTCAAATCCTAAAGAACATAGTCTTTTGCTTTTTAATAAAATACATCAGTATTTAAGAATAGTAAACCAAGAATGTGTATTAATTTTAACATAGATCATTCAGGACACTTCACACATTTAATCAAGTAACTAACATAGAGGCAAGCTACTGCCCTAATAGAAAAGGCCAATAGCACACTGATATCAGATGCAATTAAACAAATTTAAGACATGTCTGCTGGTTAACAGTAGTACACAGCAGGAATGCTAGAGAAACAGCATGCCTCTGTGACTACAAGTAGAAATGCTTGGATGTGGTTAAACACATAAGGAAATCACTGACAAATAAGGAAATTGAGGATTGCTTTCTCAGATGATAAAAACCAGGGTACAGCAAACACTGTGAATCTGACCCATGTATTTAGCTTACAATTGTTTTATTTTTGGAAAGATAAAAATAAAGAATGCACAACAAAGATACTCATGTAGAAATATAACCTTAATATTGTGTTGTATCAAGCATCATATTGTAGTTACTCTTTTCAATAAAATGTAATCAGCTTGACATTTATTCAGCATTGTTCTAACCAAGTACTTATTAGAGCAGATTCATTTAAGTCTTGTGCAGAAACTGACTTCCTTTTGTAATTGCTAATTATTATTTCCATTTTTGGAAGGATTTGCTGTTCATGGTATTTTTCCTCAGCAACATGTCACTTCTTATTATAACTATTTCCTTTGACTATTTAATTAAGTATAATTGATATTCATGAAAAAAGATTAAACTGCACTGTAGGATAAATAAGACAACTAATATTTTCAAGAGCATCTTAATCCAAATTCTAAAAAGAGTTTCAAAACCTATTACTTCCAAAGAGATTAGGTACATAAGCTTCTACTTGCATTTGGCAGTAGTAGTTTTCAGACATATGTAAGAATCAAAATGCAGAAATACAGAGAAGGGCTTTAGGGGCAAATGGAACATGCATTGATTAGAAATTAGAAGCAGGCCACATATCCAGAATTACACTGGGAAAGCTGCTCACAACCTGAACTGAAATTATGTGTCTGAGTTCTGGCTTGTAGATTCCAAGTATTAGAACCCTATTAGAACCAGAGTTCTCTATAAAAAAATCCAAGTCAGGGAGAAGCTGACCTGTCTATTTCTTTATTTCATATGATTTGAAACCAATGAGTTATGAAAACATTGTAAGGAAGCATCTTACAATGCTTCTTTATGTTTTATACATTTTATTGGAATAGCAAATAATATTCGACTTCTGTTCCTCTAAACAAAATTAGTCATATATCACTCTTCCTGGACATTAAAGTAATTATGGATGTGAATATATCACATAAAAATATTTGATAAATTTCTTCCTTGTTCTCATTTATTTTCAGGTAAGCATTTCTTATAAGCCCTTTATTGTGTTTAGAATTAGAATGAGGCTAGATACTTCCATTTGAATTATACTGTATATATAGTACTGGTACTGTCAAAGGCTAAAATAAGGTTCCCTGAGTACAGAATTCTTCAAACTGATTTTTAAATGTTATCTTAATCTCAAACACTGTTTTTTCTCCTTGCAAACAGTTCTTTCTTTTTTATAGCAGCAGCCACAAAAATCAATGGAAGTGACTTATACTACAATTATAGACAATCGTATTATCCCTTTAAAGACTTCCCTAAAAGTACACCTTTGCCATGACCTGTACAAAAGTGTTTTCAATAGTAGCCAGGCATGTATTAAAGCAAATGTGACTGTAAGACCTCCTGCTGATGTTGCCTCAGAGGAGTTGTAGATGGTGTCTTTCCATGTAGAAAGTTAACAAACTCTTGCATCCACACAAGTGTGTGAAAGCCTAGTATGCCTGACGTGATAAGCTAATAAAAGTTTCTGGCTTCTATGGCAGTATAAACAGAAAAACTGATTCTGCATTTTACAGCCAATCCTCGGTGAGAGATAGAAGCCTTCAAACAGCACGGTCTGACAGAAAGGGAGTGTGTAGTACTTTCCAAGCAAAGGCGCTTTCCAGATGGATTAAAAAGAAATACTGTTGCTAGACAGACAATGAGTTATCTGTAACTCATCTTTTCACCTTAGAAAGCTGGATAGATGATGAAAAAATTTCAATATAAAACTTCTGGGAAATGTTTGCCCAAGGAGGAATTTCAGCTTACCAAAGGCATGTTTGACAGGTATCATCTAAAAAACCTTTGTCATTGTAGAGGAAAGAGAAGACTAACTCCAAAAAACTTTGGAATAACTTAAGTTATGATGAAAAAAACACTTAAAAATAACCAGTCTAAGGTATGGCAGCCATAAAGTCATAGCATTTGAGGCCAAGACAAATATCATTCTTCTTGGTGCTGCAACCAATTCAACAATACACAAAGATAAAAGTAATTTTCATTTACTTGAAGTATATTTCCCAGAAAATATGGCACATTTAGATCAGAAAATAGCAAGAGAGAGAGAACCTATCACATTCATGTCATAGTAACTTCTTAGTTCTCAAACCTTTTTTGTATCTCTGTTCTATCCTGTATCCAGTTTTTCATCACCTTTTAAAAAACATGCATCAGAATGGGCCAGTCTCATCAATTCATCTTCAGGATTAATTTCTTCCTTGCTTTTACTTCCATGCCATGTTAATAGACGAGCACTCTTATAATTTAATTGTGCACTCTAGCTATTAAAGTATTACTCAAAACCAATCCATCAGGTAGATTTCATTGAACATTTGCTACTTTGGTTTTATTATATAGCTTTATGTACCTTTGAGTCAGTGTGTTACATGGTCAAATAACTTATGACATCCATATATATCTATTTGCCTTTCTTGATTAAATCTGTTATCTCAGCAAAGAAAAAAATTAGACTTGTTTGAGAAAATCCATTTTCCATATAACGGTATCAGCTGAATTAAATTTGTATCCTTCAAACTGTTTATGAAATTATTATTGCAAGAGATTTTTCATTTCTTGTGTAAATTTCTTTAGCCCATCATTATTTAGATCAACATTTTGGGGTGTTTTATGGGGTTTTGTGTTTTGCTTTTTTTTCTTCAAAGTCAGCATAATGTTAGCATTCTCCTTTCTTAGAGGTTTTTTACTGTCTTTTAGAACTCTTAGGTGCCAATTTCAATTATGTAAAAAAAGTTTTTATTCCTTTGACACCAAAGTACTTTCCCAAATGATTAATAAACTTCATATCTTTCTGTGATAAAGTCAAATCATCCTCATTCATAAATATTTACTGGAGAAAATATCTATTTTTTTAACAGTATTTTCAACCTTCCCCTTCTGCCTAATACATTTGAATACAGCAAAACTCCAAAAATCCTTCTTCCCCTTATCTGGCTATGGAGGTTTAGCTGAAAAATCCTTACCTGCCCTAGTAACTTTCTTTATTTCAGAACTCATCTGTACCAGTTACCATTGCATATTCATTATATACTTCACATTAATTATATATTAAATTATGATAAATTATACAATATTGCTTTTAAATTTCTAATTCAATTCACAGCTAATGAGAGATGGCTTATCACCGAAGTTTCTTGATTTCCTATTGAGGCGAGCTGACATCAACATGCATTGTAGGTGTTTTCAGCAGGCACTTTGCCTTTACTTTGTTCTCTTAAGAATGCAGGAACAGGAATTAGGAATTCAGAACTGAGCCTATTTTTGAAGAAGACAATATGAACTGATGGAGTGATTAAACAGCTATGATGCAAAAGAGTAATTCAAACAGCTGGAGAAAGCCAACCCAGGAATGCACATGGCTGATATCCTCTTCTTTTATGCACAGGCTGATCTCATGAAGCTGCTCTAAGTAGTAGCTCTGGCTGAAAGTCTGCAAGTATTTACAAGATGATTTAAAGAAAGCAGAAAAATAAATTACTAAAAAAAAATATGATCTCCATACATTGGTTGGTGGAGTTAATAGAAGATGAAGAAAATTATATTATGAGTCAGCAAAGCTGAAATGTAAGTAATGTAGAAGACCTACATTCTCCAGAATAGAGATTTTCCAGAATAAACTGGAGTCTTTGAATGGCAAATGCTTAAACGAATGAAACAACAATGATTGAAAGTAGATGGATTAGAAAATGAAAGCAGGAGAAACAATTTGTCCTTCTGGCTTGCATGAAGGAAAGGGGAAAATAAGAACAGAAGAATTAACAGATATCTCTTTAAAGAAATGTTTTTACAAAATTCTATGGCTGCATCCTTTGTCATGCAAAGAACAGTGAGCAGAGCACCTGGTGGCCTCCACAGAGCAATGATAATAAAAGTTCCTTAATTATAGTAATACAGATAAGCAGTTACAGCTGGCTAGACTAAATAAAAGTCTGATTTATAATTCAGATAAGTATTGCTATTCCTTGATTGCAGTATGAAAATACAAAGGAAGCAGAATCCATAGAAACTGAGAGGAAGCTTTGGGATTATAAAATTGAGTGCTTGTTTTATCCTGCTAAACTTGAAATTGATACGCATGAAACCAGACTGTTTCTTTTATAGTACAGAAAGATTATCAGTCTTGATTTACACCAGAAAGGAATAAACAAGATTACCACTAAATGGAAGGAGCGATATCCTGAACGTCCCAGCATACTGTTTTATAGTCCTCACAAAAGTGAAGAGTCTGCAAGGCCCACTCTCAGGATTACCTCTAGATTTTATTGAGATGGTTTAAATGACAGTTTAATAGATAACACTCATGCAGGACAGAACTGCCTTTTGCATTCTTTCATCTGATTTAACATCTAATATTTTTTACATTATGATTCTCCTTTCTTAAATACCTCTCCGCTGTAGGGGTGGTAGGAAAGGGTGCATACCTGGCGTACATTTCAGTGGGCTCCTGAACTCCTACAGGCTGTGCACATGCACACATATCTGCACACACATATGCCTATACATGCACAATCACTACAAGCACTCACACTACACACACACACAGAGTCTCTTTCATGCACAATGTCTAGCACTAGTTTGAGACAAAACATGCAGTGAGGTGTTGTGGGCTGAATCCCACAAGCTCAGGCACTCACCATTCAATATACTCACTGGAGAGAAGGAGATTAATTTACAAGGCTACCATGTAAAAAAGGGATTTGATCCACAGCCAGTTGTTGGATCATTTTGAAAAAGCAAATGATGACACAATTGCCCATACTTACCTAAATGTGTGACACAGACACCAGCTACTGGAAGCAAGTTTTGCCACTGAGCTTCAACCTTACAGAGGAACTTTCCTTAAGTGTTTTTATCAGGCATCTAGGAGGGAGAGAGAATTTCAGCATGTCCACCTTTTCAGCATTTCCTCTTAGGCATATTAAGGATTTTGATGCTCAGTGTGCTGGTTTCTGTGAATGCATTTTTGAGTGTCTGAATATACCCTGCTTGCTGTGGGGAATGTAGTCATTTGAGGTCAACACTGTGATTTTGACTTCTAAGAAAGAAGTCTAACTTGGAGGCATGAGAGTAGAAAGCATCACAACATCTGATCCCCTCTTGGCATTTGACCAGAGAGCTTCACAAACATATAGAGTGGTAATTATTAAGCTGTTTTAACAGCCTCTCAGCCCAGCCTCTTGTATGTTCACAAGCTGTCTATTAGTCTTATTGGGTAGTGTTACCTGTTTCAAGTATAGGTATTCCCATTTGCAACTACATTTATGTACGATTTCTGTCTAAGAATGATGCAAGTTGAGCAAAATATTTTTGCCTTAACAATAGCTATGGACTAAATATTTCATAAATATTCCGTATTGCTGTTTCTCCTGAGGAATTCCCTGGTAGGGTGTTAATGGAAAGAGCATCTTTCACTGTGGTAACTGGGAATGCCCATGTGGATAAAGCAGCTGGGAACATGATCAGATTCTCCCAGGCTAGTTCTTCAGAGACATGTCTCTAAGCAACTTATTGTGAGCTTTATCCTGGCATGGAACCAGGTACTGCACTTGTATTCCCTAGCTTGATGCTTTATCATATGTTAAGCCTCCCCTACGTGGCAAGTAATATAATAGTCATTAATAATCTCTTCTTCTGCTTTCTGTGTTCACAATAAATTGCTGCAAGTCTTCCTGATAACCTTAGAAAAATAGAAGAGATCAATTATATGCAAAGTATTTTAAAATGACAAGTCCAAGCTGTGGTGGCAGAATGGAATTATAGCACCTCAAAGGCTGGTGTAAAGGTTTGGAGGTTTTTTTAAAGAAGAATGAGAAAGCAAATTAACAGTCATGCAAGTGAAAGTGTCTGCCAATTACAATCTCCCTTGCATTCCTGCACACACTGGATTTTGCTAGAACCCCACATCTCTAAACAGATAAGCAGACTGAAAGTATCAAAGAGCTGGACGGCCTTTAGAAGGACATGTAGCAACTTGTATCCCTTGATGGGCCAGGAGAAGATCACAAAGTAAAAGGAATCACCTTATTTACAAATAATTGTCACTTCTAGATGTACAAAGCAGACTAAAATGGCTGTATAGACATGATCATTGCAGCAAGGATAGAACAAACTGGAAGACCAGCACAGCTGGGTTGTGTGGGAAAGTGCCCAAAGGCCTAAAGGAAACCTTGGAAAACACACTCCTTCAGAATGCATTTTTTGCATATTAGCAAGTGTAATACACCACAGCTAGACTGCAAAATGCAGAGCCTATTAGCAAGCATGCAGTCAGTTTTGGAAAAGAGAAAACCAAGATGGTGAAGTCTTTATGGGACAGTATAGGTTTAACTCAAATTTTAGAATTTGTGAATCAGATTACCATGCACACACTGTAACAAATATCACTCTGCACTGTTTGTCAAAACCTTGAGTATTTTTGTAGGGTATAATTTTAAAAAATCGGAATTCTATGATTTGCGTTTTCAGTCATCCAAATGTTCTTGAGCAGTTTTGGAGTTTCGCACCATACTAGTTAGGGTATAAGGCTCAACAGACCCTCAACCTTTGGTAGCATCCTGTCACACAAACCACAAAATCTGGAAGCACTGTGATAGACAGCATTCACAGGGAAGCACTGCTTCCTCTGTAAGTAATTTACTATGCTGATTTTAAAACGTACATGATATGCTACAGAGACAGTGTTTGTTCGTGTCAGTTCATGTTTTATGCATTACCTTCTCTTTAGGCAGAACACTAAAGCTGATGGTTCAGTTATTTACATTCAAACACTGAATTTTCTGTAGACAACATACTGCTGCTTTTGTGCTCCAAGTACAGCTATCATATAAGGATATTAACAGACTATTGAGACAGGAGTTTTAGCAGTAATAATTTCAATAAAATGGAAGAAAAAGTTAAACTTACATTATCATGATCCGGTCCTAGAAGACACTGAGGAAATGCATTAGACACACACCAGCTATTTTAATTACCATTTTTAAAGCTTCACTAGTTCTTTTATCCTTTGTGCTTAATAAGCTTTCATAATAGTTTTGTATTATCTCCAAATTAAATTTTTGTTCTCTATTTTTTTGTAGAAGCTATGAAGTAACTAAAATACTTTTTTCCCAATATACAACTGTTTTAAAAAAAAATTCTTAACATCTCCTTACCATGATGTTGTTTGTCTGAATAGCTCATAAACAAGAAGAACCTCTTCCACAGGACCAGTATTTCTCATTTATTTATCTTCAGCTATGAATACAAGTAAAAATGTGTTGATATTCTAAACTACTGAGGAATTCAGAGTTTATGAGCTAATGCCTTGAGAAGAGGTCAGGATCCTGCAATATTCAAATAGTCATAATACTAATCTGAGATGACATGAATCCTTCTATGCTTGATAAAATCCTTCACAGCACTTGTATTTCATGTGCTTTTTCCAAAACCTGCTCAACAACAAAGGCAGAACCTTGCACTAGAGATTTTCTCCCAGGTATACTGCTCTTTAAATGGGAAGGCGTGTTTCAAAAAAAATTTTAAACATTAAAATGTTAAGTAAAAAATGCTAATGAAGAACATGTATGTTGAAGTAGACTTTGGTTTCAGGGTTAAATAATGAGTAATTGCTAGTTTCTGGCGGTACTGCTATTACATTGCGTAAGTCACAAGTAAATTTGTAAGCTCACCATAACGTCACTTCTTTAAAAGACATTATTCAAGACTTATCCAGCATCACTGAGATCAACAGTAAGATTTTAGTGGATTCCCAAAGTACTGCAAGTGCTTCAAATGTCTTCAAGCAAACCTCAGAAAAAAATACTACCCATAATTAAATAGTTTAGAAAGCAGTTTCACTGAGGTGTATGGTCATGGGTCTTCTGCCCAGCATAACAAGGGATAAATAGTAGAACACATATATTACAGTCAAGGAAGTAGAAGTCCGTCTAACACAGTGGGGTTTATTATGTTGGTTTCATCTCATAATTGTTTGTGGGGATTTGTGAAAACATAATCTCCCTTGCCAAAGTTATTGTTTCATTTTTTTTCTAAAAACATCTGGTAAAATCTAAAACTATCCCACTTACATATCATAAGCACAGCCACAATGCACACCATATATGGACCTAAAAATAGAAGAGCATTAAAGTAAAATAATGTAAATGTCTGCCAGGTTGAATGAAAGCCTACAAGAAGCATACAAATGCCTTTACTGCTTTACCTATCCATTCAAATTTTGATGCAAAAAATGACTTAGATGCTAACAGCTCTGATTTGAGCATTCCCAAATGGGGTAAACATCTAGGACCTTTGCCCCATCTAAAATTGTTTGAGCTTCACAGGCAGTATGTTCTTCCCATCCTGATACATTATGAAGAACCTACTCCATTGGATGGACTGATACTTAATATGATTTGGTTTCTGTATAGCAAAGGAGCATTGCTACTTTGGTTTAAAACACATATACATGAGAAGCGTGTAAGGGTTGGTCCAAAGAGAACGATATTGTCTCAACATTGCCAACAGAGACCTGGAGATGGAATGTGGTCCTCATGGACACCAAGACACAAAGACCCTGGGAAAAAGAACTGCATGGTATGAGGAGTACTATGCCATTCCCTGCTACCTGGGACTGAAAGGAACAACTACACCCTGGGAAGAAGAACTGCACAGTACGAGGAGTACTATGCTGTTCCCTGCTACCTCGGACTGAAAGGAACAGCTATGATAAAGCTGCATAGCCACTGTCCAGAAGATGGATCACAACCACTGTCGTAGCAACAAACCAGAAAAACTTGAACTTCAGGTGAACTTTCTTCATTATAATATCATTCCAATACAAAAACACACCTCCCAGTCTGGAGCTACCCACCTCTAAGGCAAACCACGCCTCAGGCACTCCTCTTTGGACATGTGTGGTAACCTTGCTCGAGAAGGTGGAGACTGGCAACAATCCATGGGCCAGAGAAGGAACAAGGTGTGTCGCTTGGCATAAAAGATGGGTCCTTAGCAACTGAACTTTGGAGATCTTCCCCACCAAGGATCACAATGATCGGAAGGACAGGTGGGACACTGCCTGCAGCTGGGACCATAGGGATGCCTTGGACTTGTGGTGGTAGCTATAATCCTCTTTTATATTTTTTTTTTCTTTTTACTTTACCTTTTTTTTCCCTTCTTGTTACTCTACTATCGCACGCCGCTTTATGGGCAAAAAATAAAACAGTTGCACTGTTTGATCAAAGCATAACTCCTTGGTGTGGTTGCCTTGATTTTTGCACTTCAAGATCATATTAAATGAACCATCATGAGTCCACTGAGTGGACCGTGACAAAGGGCTTGCCTGTTTTCTGCCTATTAATGCAGAAAAGACTCACCCAAGAAATAAGACACTTTAATAATTGGCCTGATAGGTGGCAGATTTACCTGTTTTCCAGTGATCCATCTGGAAGCTGCAATCCAGAATACAATAATAGAATTATTTAAGTTGGAAAAGACCTTTGAGATCATCAAGTCCAACTGTTAACCCAGGACTGCCAAGTCCATCACTAAACCATGTCCCTGAGCACCACATCTATGTGTTTTATAAACACCTCCAGGGATGGTGGTTCCACCACCTTCCTGGGCAGCCTGTTCCAATGCTTCACCACCCTTTCCATGAAGAAATTTTCCCTAATATCCAATCTAAACCTTCCCTGGTGTAACTTGAGGCCATTTCCTCTCATCCTGCTGCTTGTTTTCTGGGAGAAGAGACCAACCCCCACCTACCTGAAGCCTCCTTCCAGGTAGCTGTAGAAAGCAATAAGGTTCCCCCTGACTATCCTCCAGACTAAAAAAACCCTGTTCCTTTAGCCGTTCCTCATGAGGCTTGTTCTCCAGACCCTTCACCAGCTTCATTGCCCTTCTCTGGGCATGTTCCAGAACCTCTACATTCCTCTTGAAGTGAGGAGCCCAAAACTGAACATGATGTTTGAGGTGCAGCTTCATTGGGGCCAAGAACAAGGAGGACAATCACTTCCCTAGCCCTGCTGGCCACACTACTTCTGATACAGGCCAGGATGCTACTGGCCTTCTTGACCACCTGGGCACAGTGCTGGCTCATGTTCAGCCACTGTCAACCAGCACCCCCAGGCCCTTTCCCACCAGGCCCTTTCCAGCCGCTCTGCCCCAGCCTGTAGCGCTGCGTGGGGTTGTTGTGACCCAAGCGCAGGACACGGCACTTCTCCTTGTTGAATCTGATACAATTGGCCTTGGCCCATCAGTCCAGCCTGTCCAGATGCCCCTGCAGAGCATTCCTTCCCTCAAGCGGATCAATAATCACCCTCAACTTGGTGTTGTCTAGAAACTCACTGAGGGTGTGCTTGATCCCCTTGCCCAGATCATTAATAAAGATATTAAACAGGACTGACCCCATTACTGAGCCCTGGGGAACACCACTGGTGACTGGTCACCAGCTGGATGTAACTCCATTCACTGTCACTCTTCTCTTTGGGCTTGGCCAGCCAGCTTGCCTTTCACCCAGCACAGAGCACACCTGTCTAAGCCACGAGCAGCCAGTTTCTCCAGGAGGATGCTGTGGGAGATGGCGTCAAAGGCTTTGCTAAGGTCCAGGTAGACAACATCCACAGCCTTTCCCTCATCTACTACGTGGGTCATCCTGTCATAGAAGATCAGGCTTGTCAAGCAGGACCTACCTTTCATAACCCCATGCTGGCTGGGCCTGATCCCCCGGTTATCCTGTACCTGCCGTGTGATGGTGCTCAGGATATCTGCTCCTGGCACTGGGCGAAGGCCGGGCTGACAGGCCTGTAGTTTCCTGAATCCTCCCTCCTGCCCTTCTTTTAGATGGGGAATAACATCTGGAGCTGCTTATAGACTATATTACAGGCCTATGAAAAAACTTGCAAGAGCAAACTTTACTGTGAATACCTTTGCTAGCCAGGTAGCACCCATCCCTCCTTCCATAATTCTTTCATTCTAAATTAGGAAGACTTTGCATAAAAAACAGAAATAGTGAGGAAGAAATAAAACAAGACTGAAAACATACATTAGGCTTTCTTTAGGACAGCTTCACAACAGTGGTAGAAATGCTAGTGTCTGCTTCAATATTCTTTGGCATTTTTTGCTTCCATCTTCATTCATCTCCTGCATGAAGTCTATGAAGAGGACAGAAAGGTTTCAGTAGCACCCACTGACATCACTACAATATGGGCATAACAGCCATAAATAATAAAGGCCATTTCATGCCATTTTAGATCCCCTATTACTATGCTTTATTCCTGTATAATGCGTAGTTTTAGGGATAACATTCCAAGCGATGCTGTCACCTTGAGTAGCAAAATACTCTAAGACCTTAGAGCACAAAAGAGCAGGATTATAGCTGGACTGATTTGTGGGTACAAAGAGCACTGATCAGGCTGTCCACAAAGTCCCACTGACTTCATTGTCCTCTTTTCTATTTTTACAATGTGTATGATTTTCTTTTTTCTAATTCAGAAGATGGCTCAACAAAACCCCTATCCCTGAGTTTGATGTTCAGAACTATTTCATAGCCTGCCTCAAAAATGAAGTCATGTTCCAGAAAAGTGAAGTACAGCACTTAACCAAATATACCCGAATCCATGCCAAGATAGATTTCATGTCTACAAAATTTAGGTCCTTGGCTACTGTGGCAGCAGTGAAAAACTGTCATATTTAAACCGTTGTTTCTCCAACATGGTCAGAATAAAATATAGAATGATATATCCAAGGAGTACCTCTAGCCTTTATTATGTCTCTTCCTAAATGGAAATGGAATAAATGTGGCCTGAGACTATTTTAGTCTTTCTTGATTATCACATGCTGGTATTACTGCAGTCAGAAACACTTAGCTTTAAAACAGTAAGCCCTCAGAGGAGCAACAGCAAAGGGAGGTTTGTTTTAAAAGGCCCTTAAAAAGAACTGTAATTATTTGTCATTAAATCTTTTTCACTATCTTTCTCTTAGATGAAAGCTTTTAAAATCCCGTTCTCTGGAAAATGAATATTCATGTAACTGAAATAACAGCTAGAACTACCAGGAGTGAAACTTGTGTGTTATCTTTTTTCTTTTTGATTTTCTAAATTCAAAATGTAACAGATTGTCAAAGTCAAGGAACACATGCACTAACTTTTTCAGTTAATTGGATCTTTCTTGTGACAAACAGAAGTGTCTGGCAAGCTTTTTTTTTGTGTGTGTGTGTGTGCATTGAGAAATGGAAACAGCAACAGTAATGATAACTTTTCAGTAAAAACAAGAACTTAAATAACAAGATGAAGCATTTTGCTAATGTTGAAATTGCCATTGTTTCCAAAATGGTACTTCTTTTTCCTGTTTTGAATGTTCTGCTCACTGTCACTTTGTTGGCATTATCGTATAAATAATAATACACACAATGCAGAAATCAGAAAAAAATATCAAACATTATAACATGATCTGGAGTTTCTTGTGAGAAATGTCTTACTTTCTTCCAGAGTTCCATTGTGTAAGAAACATTTTCTATTTTGAAACCAGAAGTGCCAACTATACTGTCATCCCTCAGGATTTTTTGTTTTTATTCTGAGCTGAAAAATTCACTTTCCGTATATACACATATAACCATAGATAAGTATAGATATAAATTTGTGGACTTCTCAACTTCTTTCTTTCTTGGTGTTTGAGATTCTGCCTGATGGATCATCTAGCTGAGGAATGAGGGAGGAAGGCAGGCTCAGTGACAAAGGGAGAGACTGCAGATTTTATGCCAGGGGAATACAGCTTGCAACAAAGTTCCTTTAATCCTGGCGTAGTTACCCTTGGCTGACATGCAGTGACATGAAATTTTTCCAATTTTATGAATTTTTTGTCAAAATGCAGCTGGTCAGCAACCCCTGCTGTGGGAAGGCTGGAATGGTGAGGTGGGAATGGAGCCCAAGGGGCCCTATAGTATACACAAGTGGTACAATGTTGTCCTGCAGTGTACAGTTATCTTGAAACCTACACCACCTTTGGTGCTGCAGTTCCCTTCCTGGGGAGTGGGACTGTAAGGCTTAGCACATACGGAGCCACATAGACCTGCAAGCCTCCTTTGAAGGTAGCTGACAGCAGTACTAAGTCTTCTGCTCTGGGAGAAGAGCTCTACAAGGAGGTGAAACAAATGTCTTCAAGTGTTGTGCAAGAGAAGGGGATGGTGTGGTCCTGTCTAGCTGTACCTGTAAGCATGGTAACATTAGGTTATGTGATATAAGCTCATGTGCACACCGGCAGAGGAGCAGAGAAACAGCAGGTGTGGAAGAAAGAACAGTGGGTGTGGAAGCCCAAGAACACTTTGCCTTGCCTACTCCAGGCCCATCACAGGACTCATCAGCCCATCAAATGTCCATCTTCACAAGCCCAGAAGAGCTCAGAGGCACAAATAAAAGTGGGAACCCAAAGTAAGGACTCAGAAAGGACACCCTGTCTTAGCCCCTCCCAAAGCCGTCCCAGGAGACCCCGAGCTGCATTGTCATGGTTTGAAACCCTTCAAGATGACTCAACTCCAGAGCACCTTTCAGACTGAATGGTCACTGCCTAAGGGAAATAGGACACAGTATGCCATGCAGAGGAAGAGCATTTTAGGACAAGAAAACTTATGGGATGTGTAGAGTGGAACCACGGAGAAAGGGGTGGATTGAAGTGATTTCAGAGGAACGAGAGTGGGAAAGTAGAGGAATAAGGTGATTAAAAAGGTTAGTTGTGTGTAAATATTTTGCTGGTCAGTAGACCTGTCTAGCCATGCCATGTACCTGAGTAATGCAGTCCATTCTACCTTCTCTGTGTGTAGAATTAAAACGTGGAGCTGCAGCAACTTCAACTCTCTTGGGCTGTCAGATCTGGCATGACAGATTTTCCTCCTAACTACCAACTACAGTGATATATGTGAGATCAAAGGCATATATGCGAGGTTCACTTTCCTGTGGATGAAACAGTGTCTTGTGGGTGGCTTACACAAGAGCTGAGGTTTGGGACTGTTGAGCACAGGAATTGTTCCTGCTTACACCCATGCTAAGGAACAACACGATGCATATCCTCTGGCAAAATAAGGACAACTACACTAAGAAACCTACTCTATCGGAAACATTTACATGCTGGGTCAAAGGTTCAAAACAAAGATTCAAAACAAAATAAATGAATTCACAATATTTGACAAACCTAGGAAATTACAGAAGGTAACATGAATGTATCTTTTCCTCTAAAATGGGACAGGGAGGACTGTACTGGTCTCATGAGTTACTCTGTATCTTAGACAGCAAATAATTTATGTAATCCATCTCTTCCATTCACCATGTCATGTAAACAGGTGTCTCTTCTTTCCAGAGTTGACCAAACTAAAAATGTTTAGTGCCTTCCCTAAACTCCTGTTGTTTGTCCAGGAGAGACAGTTGCTCTTCCACAGTCTACCAGCAAGAGATAAAAACGGCTGACTGTGCAGATTAAGAAACAAAGGATATACCCTAGAAGATTATATAAAGCAAGAGAAAATTACAATACCTGAGCTCATCTAACAGATTGCTGCTGCTGGAAATTGCTGCTGTTAGATTGGTTTAAAGGATGTAATGTAATTTTATCCCCAATGAAATACATGTGTAGTAGCAATAAAGCTCACCAAATGTCCTCAGTTAAATCATTGTATCCAAATATATAACAGAAATGTGAGTCAGGGAGAATGGCATTTCATACAATGCATAGCTTGGATTTGTTTAACTTTATTCTAATACTTAAAAGAGACTGGCTTTGTCAGATTTAACAGAGTTTTCAGACACAGGAAAGACCGATACTTTTTTTGTATGTGTGTGTGTTAGGATTTTATTCAGTTTCCTTTCATGAGGAAAAATAGTTTACTGACTAGATCTTAACCTTAATTCAGTACCTTTATGGGTTGCAGACCAACCTCTGAAGTAAGTTTCAGGAGTTTTCATCATTTAGCTCATTTTTTCTCATTACTAAACATATATGGATACATAGAAAAAGAAACAACAAAATGCTCAGAGCACTTAGCATTACTGCCTGCCACTATTTAATTTTATGCAGCACGAAGTTTTTACGTTAAGTATGCTTGTGGATTTCGTAAGCTCTGTAGAACACAATGCTGTTTCAGAACTGAGCTTTATGGGGATATAAATGTTAACTAATAAGGTGATTGTTATATTCTTGGGGAAATTCTACATCTTGTTCTTCCTTTTTTTTATGGTGAATTAGTTCTACGTATATGCTCAAAACATGGTGAACAATGACTAAATAATTTCTAGAAATATATCAATGGACACTTCTATTTTAAAATAATTTCAATCATACTATAAAATAATTGACAGTAGTGGTAAATAAACAAAAGGTTATAAAGAACAAAGCAAGAATCATTCTTCACTTTGCATGGTATCTTAACATACATTTAGGAACAAGCATAAATAATGGATGTAGTAGTCTTTGTCAGAGCTAGTACAACATTCAAAGCAGAAAAAAAATCGAACACGTCACTGAAAGACTCCACCCCAAAGCAGTAAGCAGGGATCAAAAGCTCCCTACCTCTGCAATAAGCAAGGATCAAAAGCTGCTAATTCAGATACCACATGGCATCACTTTTAGTTAGTAACTCCAACCATGGTTTCTCTTTGGAAGAATTTGGTATTTATGAATACCTAACTTCAGAGCTGAGACACCAGGTTTATTCCTCCTCAGGGACTTCCACAGAATTCTTCAAAACAAAATAAGTGTTCAATTGTTTTGCTCTGATAGCATGAATAGCGTAAAAATTTAATTTTTAATCACATAGGCCTAGCCTAAAGATCACTTCTTTCCACTATTTTTTCTGATTATTTCTTGTTTCTGTCCGTAAAAACTGTTTCAAAGATTTTATGAACAATATCTAGAAAGGAGATGTCCTCACAGGCACAGCTTTAATGTCGTCATCCCTTTCCTCTTCCTGGTGTATAATCTGCCCGATTTTCTTTCCTGTTCTTTGTGTGTTCAGAGAGCCAATGATTAATATCTTCTCCCCCCTCCCCCCATTAGACTTCTCATATTTTCACTTATATTTCCATTACCCAAACAAATCTAAAAGTAAACGTGACCCTTTTTGGTTAGTTTGAGTAAACAGAAGTAATTTTTTTTTTTCTAAATCAGGTAAAAGTAGTTCTTTACAACACATCTCTCACTCATATTAATGTATATTTCTTAGGCATCAGTTATGTAATAAGTTAACAGTTTTCGTGGTTTAATTTTACACAGAGAAAGCCCTGCTCATGTAAGACAGCATAGACATAGTAGCACAGCTTGTAAAGTAAGATCCAAGTATCTTCTTTAGATGAGGAATATTTGATTTTGCAACACTGAGTATATATGAAAATAATAATAAAGTCTATTTCTAGGAAAAATTTCTTTAACTAGTTGTTATAGTGCTTCTATAACAGTTTTCATCCAAATAACAGTTTTATTTCATAGTTTTAATCAATATTTCACAGTATAGAACATGTGTATTCTACCTCTGCCAAGACTAGATCATAAACTAGAGGAATTTTTCTTCATTCTTACTACTCCCTAGTCAGCACAAAATATACTTTTTTATTTCATAAGGAAAGACCGTTTTCTCTGCTGAACCTACAGCTACTGATCTGATTGAGTTTTTACCCTGAAAGATACACTGTTTTAAAATAACATTTCATCTTCTTTTCAAAGTAAGGCCACCTGTCCTTTACTTTTACCTTCTACATTTAGAAAGCAACATCAAACTCTATGAGAAAAACATAAAAAAACTATGGAATTATTTTTGTTAAATATGCTGAAGAATTCTTAGTTACCCATATTTTTTTAACCCAATTTATAGTTAGACCAAAGATTACTCCTACTGAGAAGTCAAGTTTACAGCATCTTGGGGCTTCTTTACACACGCTGGTATGAACCCTGCCAAAGTTCTACTGCTGTTACAGCACAGCACATTTCAAAAGTTTTCTCAAGCCCCACAGATTTAAGTAAGAATAATTTTCGTAAGCTTAAGATGAAAAAAACCCCATGATCTTACTCTAAGATAACATGTGTTTTCAATATCAGATTAAATTTCCAAATGCAAACTCTTGCATTGCACGAAACCACCCTTCACCACACTGGTGTTTCCACATTATTCAGATAAGCTCTCGTCCAGGAAGTGAAAGAAAGAGAGAGACTCTCATTTCTGCTATATATCAGCGTGGAAAGATGTTTGCAATCTCGTCGAAACTGTTGACTTCTCCCTTTCATCTCTTTTTCTTCTGTTCCAGGAGAGTCAAATGGGACAGAAATGAAAAGTGTGTCAGTGGGAGAGTACAGACAGAGGCGTTAACCTCAGGTAGGGTAAAACATCCTTTTTTTCAGCAAAGCTCACAGATCTCTGTGAACATACCCAGGCTGAAGGACTGCTCTGTGTTGAGTAAAAATGCCAGAGAGAAGTGACCACTTAACTCACAAGGGACATGCTTGCTAAAGTTCAAATAATTGCCCCAGTAATTGACTAACAGTGCTGTAGACGATGGACAGCTAATGAAGTACCTGCTGTCTGACAGCCAATATCATAAAATGCTTCCTTTTTCATCTCAGTCTACACATCAGGGGCTTCTACACTCTTGAGGAAGAAAGGGAGATAAAACTTAGAGAGAAAAAAAATGGGATTAAATAACTGAGAACTCATAACGTATAAAGTAATAAATTGGTACCGCCTTGTAAGTAAATAAAAATGCTGCGGGAAATATCATATGCAATTCAGTTAGGTTTTATGTATATTTATATGTGTGTTTATTTAATATATACATATTTTGTTCAAAAGTTTAGTATTATATATACATATAATATCTATGTATGTATATTTTTAAACCTATGAAACAAAATAGGTGTAAATGCACATTCTTAATTAGCACAGCAAGAAACTAATTCCATGTCAGTTGGGAATTAGCAAAATTAAAAACTTCCAGGCTCAAAATAGAAAATTATGTAAAGACTCTTCTGTGTTGTAGAGAACCTGATCTGAAACAGTATCATCAGCAGGAAGACAACACTTCCCTAGTATGTCAGTTTCCTGAAGTTAAAGAAAATTAAATAACTTCATAGTTATCCTGTGTACTGTTGGGGGTCCTATGACTCCCTAGCAGACGGGTAGGAGAAAAAGCAGAAAAGCAGACCTCAGAAACCCAGTCAAGGAGTCATGGATTAAAAAAAATGAATAAACAGCAGGACATCAAAGCAAACAGATTCCACTTGGTCGCATCGTTATTTGCCATTGTAAGGGCAGAGAAACAAACCTCTGCACTTACAGGAAGTGGACATTTCCCAGTTCCCCAGAACTTCCCCTTTTTTCTTGGGGTATCAATGCTTTACAGGCCTGTCAACTAAGGTTTTATCTTATTCCATCTTAACTCTGTTTTGGGAGGTATCTATACCCTCCATATCCAAAGCTAAGCTCTGAGGCAGCCATGCTGGGGGTTGTAGAATAACATATGTCCTGCTTAGGCAGCCATTCATCCTTATCACATTCAATATTTAAAAATGTGTTATTTCTAGATTTTGAGGGTCTGTAGATTTGCAGAAATGGAACAGTCACACTTTGAAAGTTAACATCTTTGGTTACAGATGCTTGTGCAAGTCTCTGTTACAGTACTAAATTCATGCATGTACAGTCAAATGCTGAGCTGACAAAGTATAAATAGGAACTCGTCACAGAAAACAGAACAATCCTTGGACCAAAAAGTAAATGCTACTGGTTTTAAGTTTTTGTTTGCACTGTCTGCTTTTGAACATATTTGCTGCTTATCCATGTGTGAATAAAATGCAACAGCTTGTGAACAAACAAGGATTTTATGCAATTCGTAAAGGTTTTTGAACCTTTGTTTCATTCTTTTTGTGATACAAGGTGAGGTCAAGGTGATGATGACCTCTTTCTGTTTTGCTGCAGATGTGTTAAAAGGCTTTGGAGACTTTAGAGTATCAATAAGTTTTCAGTACCATGAGGGTGAACATATTTTGTTTCTCACATACACAGTCTACAATGCTGCCATTCATCTCAAGAAAGGTCCTTTCTCCCTCCATCTGTTTTGGCTCATGCACACACAAAATTCATAGTAATTCTGAAGGAAGGGGAAAAGCCTCCATTAAATATTGCTAATACCTCATTCTGTTGTTGTGTGATGTAGCCCCTGCTATATTTTTTTATCTTCATTTGGCCTTTTAGAAACTGCATTTCTTCTGACATTATAATCAACCATATTCAGTCTTAGTCAAGAAATACACATTTCCCCCAGCCAAAGATTTTTAAAGTCTCCGGAGCTGCATATACCAGTCTTCAGACAAGTCATAGTAGGAGCCTGTGAACAAACAGGGACCATTTAAAGCATTTAGACGTGTGACATAGCTGCTTTGTTCCTGGTTACATATGTGAAGTGCCCAATAACATCCTGGTTACACACTGTTCTAGATTATAGCAATGCAATATGGAATAATATACACCAGTTATTGAGGTGTCCATTCTGATACACCTAGGCATGCTTGCTACCTGTTTTATTATTTCCAGTGGTGAGTTGGATGATGTCAACAATTTTTGCTGAGATCAGTGTTTCTTAAGGCAGCTCTTAAGTCCTTTCCACTTCTGCTATCAGCACACTGACAGCAACTTGGCTAATGCTTTGACTGATGGTCATTTCCTAGCAGTTAGATACAGGATCCCTCTTCTTCCCAAATAGCTTGTTCCCTTTAATAACATCAGCTTGCTCCTTAGATCCCAATGTTCGTTACAGCTCCGCAGCAGAAGTTAAATGATCCCAAGTCAAATCAGTGCAAAATAGCTGAAATCAGATCATCAGCAGGAGCAAACTCGAGGATTAGCTGGCACTCTTCCAGTCAACCTAAGCTGAGTACTCAGCTGAGTAAGCAACATGATCATTTGCAAAGTTAAAGTAGTCATAAACAAGGAGAATAATGATATCTTTACGTTTCAGACACACCTGAACTTTTAATACATCATCATCTGCTAGAAATTCGAGACTTTATTAATTTATGTTGCTATTACTTCTCTGTTGTTGTAGCCAGTGAGTAAAATCGGGCTGAAGACTGGTTTCTTCTTTTCTAGATACGCTGGTAAAGAAAGAAAAAGATAGATCCTGAACACTGTTATTTTGCCCTCTAAACCATAACTCGTTGCCACAAAGACTTATTTAAAGAAAAAACCAAACATGTAAAGGCTAAAATAGGGAAGGAGAGAAGGAGAAAAGGAGAGAAAGAAAGGAAGAAAGAAAGAAGGAAAGAAAGACAGAGACAGAGAAAGAAAGGAAGAAAAAGAAAAGAAAGAGAAGGGAGAGAGATTTGTAAGGGAAAGAAGCACAAGATTTTTATTTAAAAAGTAATGAAAAAAAAATAATATACCTAATCATAGACTGCCTTTATATGACATCACCTACATATCTAATTAAACAAAATCAGCTACAGCTGTTTTAAATAGGTCATCATTAAACAAAAAGATTGTAGATGAGAAAATAATTCTCTACATATATTGGCAGAATATAGTTTTTCAATTCATGGTATTGTCTGGATAACAATAATAGCAAGACAAAGAACTCATTTTTTAAATAATCTGGAGATTTTCTTTGTTTCTTAGAGCTCACACTATCATTTAAATAAAGTCTTGTTTGCAATTATCCCACAGAAAGAAATTAATTTGTTCTAACAAAGAGGCAGGCAAAGTCCAAACTGTTTACTTTGTAAATACCATTCACCCTAAACTAAAGGTAAAAAAGCAACTTACTTAGGTGAATTTTATATTTCATTACTTTTGCGTGAGCTATTTAAAGTATATTGCATTGACAACATTGATCTGAAGACACAACAAAATGCAAATGTCATTTTTAAAATAAAAGAGACTTTTACAGGTATTATAAGTAAGTATTCGGATTTTGTTTTTAAATCTCAGATGTATATATTTAGAAGTTTCTTATCAAATAAGATTTAATCAATGTCATGAGCTGAGGGACACAGCAAGGAGATCCAAGGTTTTCTACATCCTTTATTGACTAAAATTCACAAAGCAGAAACCAAATCATCAGATGTCAAGGACTGAATGTGCAAATTAGCTGCTATTCATATAGTCCAGTCTCAGCTGAGACAGTCAGCTGCAAAGCAGCATACGGTCTGCAAATATGAACTTGTTGTAGGCAAGTAAAAGAATAATGAATAGTAAAGTAGAAAATCAAAGACCAGAGCATCACACTTCTAAAAACTGCAATGCATTGCTTCTCAATATCCCAGTATTTTTGTTTTGCTTGTCTTAACATGTCTAAGTCTGTATGTTTACTATGCTTACAATTTCCTGAACAAAATCCATACATCAAGTTTTTCAGATGCTGAGAGACAGGATGGATTTTACAAAAATAATGTTCCTTATTGTGAGGTTGCTGGGTGGAGGGAAGGAGAGATATAGATCCCTATGATCAAGAATTTGGAACTGGTGGGAGAACAGCATCCAGAGAAAATCTGTTTCTGAGGCAGGAAGGGAGAGAAAAAGGGAAGCAGGGCTGGAGGTGGGGTGGGAGACAGAGCATGATGGAGATAGGGTCAGGGACAAAAGGGTGTGTGGGAGAAAAAGGGAGTGAGAAATAGTGAAAGGGGCAGTGTGCAAGAGAGAAAAGAGGGAAAGATAGAGGAAGAGAAGGAGGGAGAAAAGAAAGATTGGGAGTAGGTAGAAAGTGTGTGTGATGGAGAGTGATGAAGAGAGGAGAAGAGACAACTTGTTTTCACTTTATCTTAGTATGACCAAGAATGTTTTCTAACATCTAATGAAAAGTAGACATAACTTCTGAAGGAAAAACTTTGTTTCCTGTCATAACTTTTCCTATTTTGCTAAATTGGATCTCATCTTCATTTTAAAAATCTCTCTCAAAGCCAAAACTTTACCCCTTTAAGCTGTCAGTGTCAACCAGCTGTAATGACAACTCTTAACACCAACTGCAAGATACTTTAAAGGAACTGGTCTGCCCTGGCAGAGACTAGTAGTTTTGGACTAGTTTACTGCAAAGCTGTGAGATCAGATTACTTCCAAAACTGCATTTCTGCTGGTAAGCAGGTCAGTGAGTCCAAGGTGCCAGACAGGGAGCTTAATCTCTCTGCCACAACTGCTGCTGTGAAATATTGAGTAGCTATTTTGTGTTCTGCTCCTTCCGGAGCTGTGATCTACTAAGCACAAGAGCAGTATTTCTGTAAAATAAGTATATCTGAGGGTCATTCAGTATTAAGCTGGGATGAGAAGAATCAGCAGTTTTATTACAATTTGAACCAGAGTACAGAAGCAAAGAACAAGCAAGCAAGCAAAATAAATAAATAAATAAATATCCCCACAGACAAATTCCCAGCCCACCCCCCATTTGTCACCTTCCAAAGAGTCAGGCTGCAAAAGGCAGTTCATTATATGCACTGTGTGCACTAAATAAAATCATCTTTTCTAGCCACTGATTAAAATGAAGACAGTATTTTAATAGGGTGAATCAGCTGCAGCACTTCAGCTGGGCTACGACTGCTGTATTTGAAAGACTTTGATTTGGCTAATCACAGCTGTTTTTCTGGGATGCTACCGACAGACTCCAAGCAGAACAAATTCATTCCTTATGGTGCCTTGCAACACACAATGTGGAACAATATGAACGGAGGCCTGAAAAATGTGATCAATATGGAATTAAGTTGCCAGAACAACTGGACAACCTGCAGGTGAGCAACAGATGTGAAGGGTTATTGAGTGCTCCCTGGTGAGCTGTCACTAGTTCTGAATGAGTGACCCTGAATTAAATGCTCATTCAATAATTTTCATTACTGTGATTTGTATACTCTTTTCGAAAGATTTCTCTGATCTCATTTTACAATATTTACTAGGCTGCAGCATGCAAAACACCCTGAAAATTATAAAGGAATCATATTCTGCTTTGATCCATTCCTATGTCAGAAAATGGTTAGTAAAGAATAAAAATGAGACAGTTTCTTTACCAATATTCACCATCACCTTCCTTCATCTTTGCAAGCTGGTGCACAGGATACTCTGGGAAGAAGTCTTCCCAAATACAACTGTACTACTACTCTCCATGTCAATCCATCACACTGAAGTGGCCAGGATGCAAGAGGCACATGATGCTCTTGCAGTAAAGCCTAGTTCACTGCCTGTAGCTACTCAGCTCAGCATTGCTTTAACTTCCTCTTCTTTATGTTACCGGCAGGGGAAAGGAAAAGGGTGTGGTGGTACAACGGGGGCTATGACAATATCTTATCACTAGAATCTTGCATCATACTGGCCAGAACAACAGGCACAAAATAAATCCCACATGGGACTAACTGTCATCTTTTTTTTTTTTTCTTTTTTTTTTTTCTATATATTATTTTAGCCAAATTTCCAGTCAGGAGAAAAATATTTTTAAGAATAAATATTTTCACTCAAGCAATAAGAAGCACCAAGTCATGATGCATTCCTATGATTTTTACTACAAAACATGGTTAGTTTAAAAGCTACATGAATGCCTGTGGTGTATAAACATATTACACACTCATCTGCCAAACAGCATGTTAACCTGAGGGTATTTAATGACATCAGTGTTTACTCCTGCCTCATCCAGGCACTTTTCAGAAGATATTAGCCCTCTCAGGTTACCAGCACCAAGCACTGTCCCTGTTAAGTGCATCCATGTCCAAAGTAATTCATATTGTGCATAGACAAATCAAGGATTTTGCTAGAATTTGACTAGGTCTCTGCATGCAGCTACCTCGGCTTGTAGCTCTCTATTATGTTTGGCTGATATCAGGAAAAAAAATCAGGTGCTAAGTTTTCCACAGTGGTTCCCAAGTGGTTTTCTGCAGAGTGACCACAGATCACAGGATTTCTTTTCTTGTAACAGTTCAGTGGCTGACAGGCCTCCCAAGGCCATTTCAGCTCAGCACACCTGAGCTCAGAGACTACTCCAATGTTGCTGAGGGGCCACTCCATGGATCAGGGAACACACAGACAGACAAATCCAACTTTGCAGTTTGTCTCTTTTATCAAGCAAACTAAAGATGCCATATATTTGAAAGTTATTGTCTTCTGAAAATTTGCATAAACGTTCCATGCATATTTTACAGAAAAACTGACAAAACACATTTAGAGAAAAGTGTTATTGAAAAGCTGAATCGGGTTTTTTTGGGAAAAAAGTATATGCAGGCCAATTAACTTAGTGATATAACAAGTTACAAAAATAATGATAACAATGTTATCTGCTTTTCAAGGACAATATTTGTGGAACTACAAACAGAATATCATTTTAGATGAGAGACCTATTAAACAGCTTTTTGTTTTCTTTATGATCTTTAGAATAACAGGAGAAGTTACAATTTCCTCAGTGATGACTGCTAAAAATATATGTAACATATTAAAACTATATTTTTGTCTTTTGCTTGTGGGTTTGCATAGTTTCTTGAAAAACAATCAAACATGTACATCTTACTCCCTGCCATCTTCCCTTACTTACTCATGTATGAAGTGAGGTTTTACAATAATACGTTTAATAACACATATAAACACATCCCCCACACTCCTTTTGTTGGTATTCAGTTAAGTACTTCTTTGTCACTTTGTTCTTTAAATCCTGGGACAAATGAGAAGCACACTGGAGTAGTTGATACTTTACAGTTCCTTAAAACCAGGCTTTATTTCAAGTAGCACTTCAGTAAGGAGCTCCCTTTCTGTTGGATTTGAAACATAGAAATATGTTAGTGGATTAGGTTTTTTACACAGCTTGTACTAAAATCTGTCCTAAAATCTGGGGAAAAAAGCATATACATTAAAAAGTACATAGATTTTACCTAAAATATGCATACATGGCCAGAAGGTATGTTTACAATCCTGAAGTAGGGTAGCTGAACTACTACAACAGAAGTAAGAGTGTTAAATTCAACTTCCTGAAGATATTTTACTCTAAATATTGCTACCACAAGCACTTCTCTATCAGCAAGCTGATACATATCTCCATTGATAAGCTCTCTGTTGCAACCCTCCCAGAAGGTGGAGAGGACAATTTAATTGTCTAAAGCTAAAAATCTAAACACTTTCCAACCAAAACCCAAAAAATTGCATCTTTCCTCCTACTGGGTAGAGATCCATACTGCCTAACAAATAGAGTATATACTGCTTAGACAGCTCTGGAGATCTTTTGTTCTGCAGCTCAGCACACACTGGGAAAACAAGTTAATGATAGCTTAAATAAATTTGCTTGGCCAATTTTTGTCTGCAGACAGTCGGACTTGGGTCAGAGAAAGACAGCCAAACACTGGAAAAGAAGAGGGGTAAAGTCTAGGGCAAATGAGGTCTTAAAGAAACCCTCATTCAGTGTAGCAACTTCAGTTACTACAAGGTACTTACTCAGTTACTACAATAGTAACTGAGTAGTTTGCCCCTCAGGTGCATCTTAGGCACTCTTGGCATGATACAGAGGTAGGCAGCTTGTTTTCATGCTTTGGATCATGCTCTCAGGATGAACTATGTCATTTTTAGGTATTTCAGTACATAAATTGCAAAGTACATAGGTGCTCAAGATTTTGCCTACAGTCGTGTCACATTCTCACTGAAAAAGGTTTCCCTTCAGCTACACGGAGTTTGACTGCTGAAGAACTAAAGGATTTGGTGCTGCATTCTAGATCCTACACTGTGACAATGTTCTTGTTTCTTTTCCCTATCATTGTTAAGAATAATGCCACCATCCTTTGAATATCCAAAGAACAACTACCTTTATAAAGAAGTTTGTTTATTTTTTGCACACAAGCAGTACAAAATATACTTGTATGTCTTCACATATATCTCTGTATTTTCACAGGGTAAAAAAGGGTAGAAGATTTTCTGCCTTACAAATTTAATTCTTTTGGTGCTGAAAGTACCTGTCAGTAAGGGGATCCTACTTAGCAGATGTTAATTTCATCTGATTTCATAGATAGAAATAAATGAGTATACAGAATTTTCTGAGTTCCTTTTAGTTATCTTCTAAAACTTTGAACCAAAACTTTCATCAGCTTTCTTCTGTGAAGCAGCATCTGAGGACATGATCATATGAAAATTGTTTTGCCCATATTTTGAGATAAACAGGAGTCTGCAGAAAATAAAAATATGTTGAGTTCTGTTAGCATGTCTTGAAACTAAATTATGAATTCTGCTAAGAAGCAGAAGATAGTACAATAGCAATGGATCTAATCTAATGGAATAAAATAGGTTTAGGCTCAACACCATACACTCAGTGCACTCAGAAAGTGGGCTGCAATCTCCAATGAAGTAATTCCTTGAGTCTCTCTCATATTTGTTACCTATGTATTACTGCGGTTCCATCTCTCTGAATATTTTCTACCTTACAAATTTAATTCTCTTGGTGCTGAAAGCTTTTACCCACAGTAGAAGCTGTTGTAAGATCTCAATGCTTAGCACATCACTGGAGTGAGACCACAACTCCCCATGTTTCCCACAGAACTCTCAAGATGCAAGAACTCACAAAGCTATTTGGAAAAAATATCAACTGTCATTATTCATTCTCATTAAAAAACATATAGTGTCAAATATATATATTTTTAAATGGTGATAACTTTTCTAAACAGCTGAAGATTATGGTTGCCTCTGTTCTAGGATGTTCAGTACAAGTGATTTTGAAAAATCTGTATTTTTATTCGGAAATGCCTCACGTAGCAAATTCTGAAAAGGAGAGCCTTTGAAACTTGAATACTAAAATTCTGTGACTGGTTCTTTCAAGAACATTTTACCTTGAATGTCTGGAGTATACAACTACCACAAGTCTGCCTGAATGTCAAAAGTTTTCTTAATACTAGTTTAGCACAAGCTTTCACTTTATACTGTAAGAGTGAAGCAGAACAGACTTTGTTAAGGTCTAAACCTCATGGAAATCTTGCTATGATTGACATATTTTTCTAGGGAAAATAAACACGACCATTCACTGTTCTAGGCAAGTATACATGTGAAATGATAACACTTGAAAGAAAAGAAGAATGAAAAGAAAAGACAGAGCCCTGGGAATTAATGTAAAAGTGACTGCAACTTTACACGTGAATGAAGATAAACATGTTTTACATTATGGGCACTTCTGTCATTCTCAGCAAATGATGAATAACTTTGCTGGTTTTTTTCTGCTAACTGTTTAACTCCAATAACTATGAGAGAATTTGTTTTAAAAGCATGAGGTACCCAAAAAACAGGGACTGAACCAGACATTTGGAGAATATCAAAAAGGTTACATTAATTTCTTACTTTATACAATTAAAAAAGAGATGAGCCTGCCATCATCTTTATTTCACATACATTTGTTATCTAAACGGATGGCTTAACATATTGGTCTTTCACTGAAGAAATCTTTTGTGTAGGCTTACCTCATTTGAATATAAGGAGCCTGAAAATTTTAAATCATTGACCAGCTAATCCTTGCCTACTCTGGGAAAGTCAAGGGACCGTTGAAGATTTTGTTGACTTTTCAGCATTAAATATTACTTTTGAAGAGATGTTCCATCATTTATCAGGCAACATGATAAATTTCATAGTGGTAATATGCTAACTAGACTTGAAACAACTTACAGAGCTTCTGCTGTCCCAGGTTGCTAGGGCTTTTCTTTTGGAGATAGTCATCCGCACCTCTGATTTACCTCTCTGGCTGAAGCATTATCAGGAACATACATCTGGAACTGCATCACAGACCAGGTCAGATACCCATGCAAGTAGTGTCCTGCCTGGCAGTGCAAGTTACTCCAAACATCCAAAGTAGTAACCAGATGCTTTAAAACATTAGTCCCGAGCTTCCAGTAACTTCTGCGCAATAATAATGCTCAAGTAATATCCCATGCTCTTTTGTAAACCTAGTTTATATCCAGGTAAACTCAAGAGGACAGTCCATTGCTTAAGGACTTTGGGCAATTTTTTTTAAATGAAAGGGCAAGAACCTGGCCACTGAAAAATAAAATAATTCCCTACCCATTTCTTCTTCATATATCACACATGGTTGAAAAAAACCTCAACAACAAAACAACTTTTTACTCTTATGTATACATATGCAAATTAAGAACACATTGAATAAGTATGCTTCCTAAGCACTCTAAAATGAAGCTCAAGCCTTTTTTGTGTGTGGAAACAGCTTTAAAAACTAGTATGTGGTCCTAGCAGTTGTGTTGTGATATCCCTAACAAAGAAATGCTACATCTGCTAATTTGTGTTTTGGTTTTCTCTCTTTTACCCCATTATCTTCAGCCTTCTTTTTAGCTTCAATAGTCATCTTAAAGCAGTTCAATCAAAACTGGCATATTTCATGATTATAAGTGTTCTACAAAGCCAACAGCATTTCTTCTGTGCTTTCTTAACCAAAGATTAATAAAACATGAGAAATGTTGTATTACACATAAAACATAATCATTAACACCATAACATCTTTGGTCTAGAAGTTTTTTCTAATCTAGATTTATTGGAAATTTTCCATTAAAATGCTATACTTCCTTCCCCTACACACCCCATGTTAAATTCAACAAATACAGCTTTGAAAGGCATTCAGATGACTTGTTTTTCCAGTTCTAGGATGAAAATTCTGGGGAAAAAAGGAGGAAAAGAAACCACTCCACAAATGTTATGTCAGCGGTACTTTAAAGGTGGGATACCATAGTCTGCTCTTAAGCTTATGGCCATGCTCATTCCCAGTCCTGTGTGTAACCATGTAGCCCAGTAAAAACTGGATTAACACTGCTAGTAACAAGCCACACATTTCGTGCTGAGTCTGCAGCGCCTCAGGACTGAGGCTTGTCACAGGCTTACCCTGACTGAGTTTTCTTGACTTGCCTGCAGCTTTGTTTTGCCTAGTTTAGCTGTGACAGCAATTCTTCTAACTGACAAGCTGTTTATGGCTAATTTATTCTATTATTTTTCTTTGTATGGCACAGCAAAGTTTTTTTGTATTGATAGTAACAAGCAGTCATCCTATGTAGCATGGGATACTATTTTGACACTTCAAGTAGAGAAGCAGAGGTCTGGTAGAATACCAGAAGCTTTGTAAAGTGGAGGCATAGGGTGGGCTATAGGACAGTGGCTTGAAAGATGAGGCACAGGCTTGGCCCTAGAGACCCCACAGCACTAAACAACTCGCCAGCAGTCAGTTAAAAAATGCAGACTTGTAGCTGGAAATAAAAGCTGATTTTAAGTAACAAAGAAGTGGGGTGCAACATACACAAATGTATCTAAAGTATGTATATAGTAAATTTGGGCATAACATGGAGCTGCAGACTAATGAAGAAAAAGCAAGATGTAAAGATATGATACTGAACATAAAAATGACCCCAACTGGATCCTAGAGTGAGAGAGAGAGATTCCTCCTGGCAAAAGACACTGGATGTTGACAACTTCCCACAACTCACAATGAACCATGAGAGTGACTCCACTGACATCAGGACCAAATGGAGCAGAGGAAAGATAAGCATAGCACCAGGGGAAAAAAACGGCAAACAACAACCAAAAAAACCCCAAACCAAAACCCAGAAACTGTGTATATTACAATTACATTGTATTATTGCTAAGACTTTTTCCCCCTGTATTCTAACTGTATTACTATTCTTTTTCTGTAATAATTAGATCTAGACTAATAATGATTCTTGAATTACATTGTCCGGCTTTCAGTGATACCAATAATAATTTCTTGGATTTATATGTAAAGCATGTTTCCTCTTTGCCCATAAACAAGATTTTGAAAGTAATTTATGTATTGGCTTGACATTTTGCCATCACATTTCTCAGCTGAATGAAGGTTCAGGAAATTCAGCCAGCAGTGAAAATGTCCCCAGGAGACTAGAAATATGAGAACAATTAAATGGGAACTACATAGGCAAAGGAAGGCAAAAAAATGTTTTTGGGAAGCCCCAACCGTTGTCGAGACTTAATTTTTTCATAAAATTTCCTGTTTCTATAGATACTGCACGATTCTTTTTTTACACCGTCTATCGAGAAATCTGAGTTATTGTGTAAAAGGGACGTTCTTAGAGCTGGTAAATCAAAATTATGTCTATCATATGTTCCAGTCATGAGCACTAACCTTGGTTTGCTTTCTCCTCACACTCATGATCTGATCATAAGATTACTTTGAGCACTGAAACAGGCCATTTTTTTTCTATAGGAGTGAAAGACAGACCAGAAGAATAGAGAGCTGGTCAAACGGTCACCACAATATAACTTGGCGCACTTTGTACAGCATTGGTAAGTGGCCTGGCTGATAAATGGGAGATGTAACCTTCGCATCTAAAGCAGGTTAATGTGAACTGAAATATGCTCTAAGGATCATTGCTTGGAAATGTTCCTCCCTTTTGAGGTATTTTCAAATCTCCAGCCCACTGACTCAGTTCTTTTTATTTTTTCTTTCTTTTTTCTTTTCCCCAGTGCTTATAGCCAAAAATGCCATCGCCATCAGGCAAAAGATATTTGTCACTGCACCTACCAGTCTCAGTATTTCATAATATCTCAGATTTGTTAAAAAAATACCCAGAGAAGGAAGACTGATTTTCTGTCACATTTATTTCCTGTCAGACTGCTACAGACATCCAAACTGTCCTCAAGAGAAAAATTCATTTAACTCCTTTCCACCTCAAAGCTTTTGGTAGTACTGCAGTAATGTAAAACAGTTTCAGCTTCATCCCTTGTACTTCAAGTCTGTATGAAACTTTGTGCCATAGGCAGTGAACTGTCTCACAGAGCACGCAAGACTAGAAGTGGTTTTTGGTTACTGGTTTTCTGAATTATTTCTATACTGAGGTCAATAATGCTTCATTATTTAAAAACCATATCCCAGAAAAGACCACAAGAAAGCCATCACTGTCTTACCTAAGCTTTTTGCTAGAACTTTACAGAGGCAAAGACAATGGTGCTCAAATTTAAAGGAATTTTTCTTTCTTAAGTTTCAATTTTGCTTACTTCTTTGTCCAGAATCATTGGTAAATGAACAAAAATTACTGGTGCTGAACAAGCTGATTTTCCTCTCCCAATAAAAATACATCCATTGTCTTAATACAAGACAAAAAATAACTCAGGTTAGGTAAAGGGGCTAACAGGTATTTCCAGGTAACACACAGTTCCATGATCCTAAAGCAAACCTGCATTTCCTTTAGAGCCTACTTCCTTGGTGAGGCAGCTGCCAGCTTCCTCGGCTGCACACTTTTAGCCTCTTGCAGGAGCATCTTTCCATCACCAGGGAACTGCTGGGCAATGCTGACTGGACTGCTGTTCCTCTTGGACACAGTCTGCAGGTGCTCTCACACAGGTCCTGCCTGTGCCAGCCAGTGTGGGTGCAGCACAGAATGCTTACCTGGTTCTCTTGCAAAGAGGAAGCTCCCAGCATTCACTCCAACTTCAAAGCTTCTTCTTCCCTGGACTAAAGCTATATAAGGCATCCCTTAATCGGCCCACACGTCCATACAGCACTCCAGCCAGAAACTTCTTAGCTCTTTAAAATAAGGAAGTTTTGGACTAGTTCTGAAAAGTAAAAAGAAAAAAGTAAAAGCAAACTCCTTGCTTCAGGCCTTTAGATCCTCCTTTAGTTATTCATATCTCCCTACTAGATTCAGAAGAGTATTTCTTCCAGAGAGGTCCTGGTCTTCCCAGCTACGACACTTATCCATCCCTAGTGTATACGCCAGACTACTTAACCACCCTCCCTGCTAAAATCATATTACTTCTTTCATGCTAGAATCTGTCTGGCTTCAGTTCTGGCCACTGACTTCTTTCAAACCCTTTTTTCTACCTTTACTTCCCAGCACTTTTGCTGTATATCTATATATACTATATATATATAGTATCTCCTCTTGATTATTTCTGCATCCTGCTGGGTTTTCATACTGGTAGATAAAAAAAATGAACATTCGTTTGCTTTTTTGCTGTTTAGCACATACAGCATCAGAAAACAATCTAGCTATGAGCTGCCTCTAACTCCTCATTCCTGGCTTGCTGCAGGAAAGCTTTTAAGGTAAGAGGAGAGCCTGATAACAATCACCAGTGACACAGAGGTCCTGCTCCAGAGCTCACTCAGTTTTTAATCCTAGCTGTTACTTAAGACTAAAAGGTAGGTTTTGTTTAAAAAAAAAAGAAAGAATGACTGACAATACATGGTTATATATATATATAATACATGAATAGAATCACCATTGTGCTTTGTCAATGCTAGCTAAAGCTCAGAAAAAAGTGTTTTGTCTTGCTTTTTCATTTCAATAGACAGGTGTAACATTGTGAGTTGTAACTAGCGTAATCTTCAAGGACCAGTAAACTGAAGGTAAAACCAGAGATGTTTATAAAGCTTCTGCATTGATGAACCTCATTTAAATAACTTAACTTTCAAACAGCTTCAGTACCTTAAATAACAGTAATGGCTTTATTTTGCTGCTACTGTGAAACATACTCACACAGACAGTATATGCTAGAAGCACTTTAAAAAGCCACTCCTCTGTCACTCCCCTCCACCAGCCCCAAATCTCCTCAGATCAAAACTGACCACCAGCAGCTGCAACCCTGTCCCTTGCCTCACACCTATGAGGATGTTCTTGCAGCAGGGCTGTCCTAGCTGCTGGAAGGGGACATTTGCACAACTGACTGCACTCTGACTTACACAGCATCAGCAGCAGGGTCACACTATTGACATCAGCTTTCTAAGCACACACTGCCTCTACCTCTTGTTGCCTTTACAGTCCTCATAATTTTTTCATTAACTCATTATTACTGACTGCTTCTCCTGGACAAAGTTTCCTTTTACGTACTTATTTTTGCCATTGTTTTCAGTCTTTATTTCAGAATGCCTTTCCTAAGGCAGCAAAACCTCTATTGTTTGATTATATATATATATATATATATATACACACAAATAGTAGCTACTCGTGACATCTGCCAAACATCACATCTTGGTCACTTTGCTCTTGCTGTATCTGCTTCCCATCCACACTCCAGGCTGACTGCAATGCAGTGGCCACAACATGTTCTAATTTCACTGTCTCCAGATGATACATTTCTGCTGGAAGGAAATATTTCAATTTATCCTACACACCACAAGACAGAAGCTGCAAATACACTGTTGGCCCAAATCAAATTAGAAAACAAAGTATGTTTCTCAAATATCCACACTAAATGTTTGGATGTTTTGTGTGTGAGATGATACACTGACAGCTACTGGTTTTCTAAGGAAAAACTGGTTTCACCAGCACAAGAAACTTGCAAACATCTAAAATCTCAACCACTTCTCTGCGCATATTTTATATGCTGTAGGATAAGTCAAGACCGTGACTCAGGTGACCCTGAGGACTTACCTCAGTCATCAAGCAACAGAAGTGTAAGCATCTTCCATATTACCTGAGCATAAGAAAATCAGGGGACAGCAATCCTGCCTACAGCATTATCAGAAAGTAAGCCGGCGACATACATAGGCGGATAGTCTAAAGTAATCACACCTACCCAATGAGGTTTTTTGCTCTGTTGTCTGCATAATATAATACATCTACTTTCTATCTGGCCTCTCTTTCACTTTAGATTTTGTCTCCATCATAAGAGAAGGAAAAGAGAAGCATTCAGGAGAGTTCTTTGCCAGCTGCATCATCAACCACTGCAACAGTGAGATCAGTAACAAGTGAGGGAATAATCCACAGTTCTGATATATCACATGAGCTCAGTCTGAAGTCACATACATTATGGCTCTTTCCTGATTTACAATGCATTCTGCATTCAAAAGTAACAAATTTTGCCTTCTGCCAATGTGAAGTTTGGTCAAAATTTTTACTGATCAGCTTTATTGCTTCAAATGCATTTAACTGATTTGGATGGTCAGCAATATTTCTATACTTCATAAATCAAGTAAATATCTATCTGCATGTATTATCTATCCCACCCTGTGAAATATTTACTACTTTTGTCAAGGCAACTCAAGAAGAATTGGCTTAAATTAACACCTGTATGCTTCTCTTCTACAGCTAAGCAGAACAGTGCTACTGCAAACCAGAGTTTTTTTCAGAGCCACAGTCCTGCATACTGTGTCCTGCCAGAAGGTACTGTCACCTCCTGTGAAGTCCAAAGACTGATATAACAACTGAATCATTTGCCATAGATCTTTTACTGTTTCTTTCACACTGTCTGCACGTTTAACCTTCCTTTCCAGAATTTCGACCTTCAAGTAGGAAACTGTGTCTGTATGGTAACTAATGGTAGATTGCTCAGAGTTACTGACTTCTTGCCCCATGTTACATAATTTTCACATTGATACGCTCTCCTGCCTAGCAAGGTGGAACTGAGGACCTTGCGAGGATGGAGTGATTGCCCTGTGACAAAAGATTGGCTGCACACTGGTTTTTTTTCCCAGTTTACCAGGTTTCCACTAATATTCCTCTTAATGGTTGTGGTTATGTATAGGATATAGACCTTCTAAGTTCTGTAACATTTATCAAAGAAGCAAGCAAACAGAAAAACCAAAACCAAACACCTTCATTAAAACAGTACAGTGTTTTCTTAGCAAAATACCCCATACAATGAAGTCAGAGCACCATCTTCAAACTTTCCATTATAAATTTTCACTAACTAGAAGTATTGCTATAGCAGATTAGATCCTCTGCTTAGTGACCAAGATGCCATTTAGATGTGTACTATAAAAAATAGAAGGGCATTCATTTTTGCTACTGCTTTTCTGTCTTTCTGTTGTCTTCCACTATGGCAGCAAATATCTGAAACTGAAATTTATCAACACTTTGCTGTATAGTAGTTATAAAAAATAACTAGTTATAAAAAATAGTTTATACAAGCTATTTCTATGCCAAATAATTACAAACTAATTTTCTATTGCTATGTGCTATTCATATAACCCCACAAATAAACAGGATACAGAGATGAAAAATCTTTCTTTCTTTAGAGCGCTACTGGTTATCAAACCACAAAGTTCTCTTTTTCATATAACTGCTTGCAACAGAAAATTGGAGAAAATCCAAATCATCATCTTTTTTGGACATAAGTCTTTGCCTGCAAGCTGGCTGCCAGACTTATTGGTCTATTTAGCTCTGAAAACAAAGATCAAAACAAAGTCATATGTTTTTAATAGATTTTCCATGAATTGACACATTTCCAAAATATGAAAGTAACCAATACACAAGTGTACTTAGAATCACTTGCTTCATCATAATAACCTAAAGCTGGAAGCCATGCTAAGTCTATACAAATATAATCTGGTCTAGTGAAGCACAAGAAACTAGGAACAAAATTCTCCTGGACTGCAAAACAACTCTCATACTTGGAAAGCAAGTTACTCTCCCTATCAGGAATTGTGCATCATCTTTCCAAACTTTGTCATACACACCAGATAAGAAGCTACTAAAATTAAAGGGAAAGAATATGCACTGGATTTCTACTTACTTGCCTTTGTGTCATAACTGATACTCCAGTAAGGGGTTTCAAATACTAGCAGTAGTAGTAGAGACTAGGAACTAGTATTTACTTCTATTGAGAAAATAAATTTTCTTTAGGTATTTTTCTGTCCTATCTACAGCCACATAGCTCTGTCTTTACCTACAGCTCATTTCAGCCTGGTTTGCTAAGGCAGTAAGGCTTATATGATGCCATCACTTGCCTGTCAGTTCATCTTAATAACTTAGCCAGTGAGTCCAGCACAGGCTCATGGAGGAGATTAAGGGACAAAAGCATCTTTCGTATGAAGAAAAGCTGAAACAGCTGGGACTGTTCAGTCTGAAGAAGGCTCAGGGAGGTCTCATCAATGTGTATAAATACCTGATGGCTGGGAATGAAGAAAAGGGAGCCAGACTCTTCTCGGTAGTGCACACTGACAGGACAAGAGGCAATGAGCACAAATTAAAAGCTGGAAAATCCATTTGAAGACAAGAAAATGCTTTTTTTACTGTGAGGGTGGTCAAATACAGGACCAGGCTGACCAGAGTGGTTGAGGACTCTCCATCTTTGGAGGCTTTCAAAACCCAACATGGTCCTGAACAAGCTGATCTAGCTGACCCAGCTTGAGCAGCAGGATTTGGACTGAATGATCTCAAGAGGCCCCTTCCAAGCTTCTCTGATTCTGTACTAATGCCTTGATCAAATTCAGCCACATTCACTAGGAAAGTAGCTGTCTTAGACATCTAAAATTCCTAAAACATTTGGGAAATAAAGTACTTACAAAGAGAGTGAACACTGCTGCTGCAGCAAAGACAAGTAGCACTCTGCACTCCCTCAGCAGCAACAGTCCACTCCCTGAATGGGACGCGGGTTTGTGAGCATGGGCATATTAGTTGCATAGCTGCAAACTGGCATCACAGGCACCTTTACTTGCCTGGCTTGTGAGCTTCTCCCACCTTTGCAAGACAGGTCCTCTGTCCCATGCTGTAATGGGAGGGATGTGAGATTATTGGAAGAGGACAGTGACAGGAGTCTGGAAGACCCTGGAAGTGGAAAGGTGGAAGGTGGAAAAGCAGGGATGCAGCTGGCATGGGAGTAGCTAAGGTTACTTGAGGACATAACTTTGTGTACAATCAGGCTTTACATGTTGTACTACTCATAAGGGTGGCTTCTCTGATGAACAGACTTAGACCTACTACAGCACTGAATGCTGTTTGTGTATCACTCAGCACTCTTCTATGCACTGTGAAAGCAGACCAGAGAGCATTACCATGATGCACTGCTTAGGCTACTCCAACCTTCTCATAAAAAAAGCAATTCATCCACATGGAGTACCATACTGCAATAGCTATTCTTCTTCCAAACTGGTGTAGTCCTGCATAACACTTCCTCAGGCTTCTAATAGTCTGTCTCAATACATAGATTTAGGAGTGTGCTTAAACTTGCCAATGGTTCAGCAGGAGTTAAGAACAGAGAGGTTGGAGAGCAAATGGACAACTCTGGAGAGGAAATGGTGAATGCCATGCAGTTGAGCATTCAGGAGAGGGGCATTTGAAAGCATCTGCTGTTATTTTATTACTATTTTTTTTCTTGGTATCTTCCTGTGTCATAGCATCATTAACCTTCATTTTGCTTTCCTGCAGTCAGAGGATTATATAGGAAAACAATGTGAGAACTGGCTGCTCAGCACTGTTCTTGAACTTACTGAACCTGAAGCTGTTTATCATTAGTGCCATGAAGCAATGGATGAGACAAGGATTTGAATGCTCCAGAACATTCTGATGCTTCTGAGTCATCAAGGTGGGTCTGAGAAACTTGATAGTAAAACCTAGCAGATTAGTTGCATTAAATAGCATCTGTCAGTCTCTGAAAGGAACAGCTACTGAGAGTAATGTTCATGAGGTAATAGGGAAGCAGAACACTATCTGGACAGCACAGCTAGCTCATCAAGGTGTTTGGGGTTTTTTTGTTGTTGTTGTTGGGCTTTTTTTTTGTTAAGGTACTGTTTGAAAGGTATGCACCAGTAAACAGAGAACTTACATCTGCCTACCAGCTACCATCCGGGGAGACAGCCCTTCTGTATTAGCAAAACACTTTGTGAGACTGAATTCCCTTTGCCAGGATTTCAGAGATCAAATGATTACTTAACTTGAGACAAGAAAACCACTAGAAAAAGCATATATGTCCTTAAAGAATGTTACAGATACACGTTCAGGATAATGGTGACTATTTGGAAGGATTCCTTCTGTATATAGAGCAAATTTTCAGACAGTGAGGGCTTTGGCTGACTCTCCATGCCCATTCTGATGCTGGGATGAATTACTTTCCCAGCTTTACTTTGGTCTGTGGTTTAACTCCTGGATTGCATCCCAGTGTGTTAATAAGCTTTCTTAAGGCGGGAGGATTTCCAGGAATGCCTTTCAGTGTCCATTAGAAGGGGACTATATTTAAAGACAGGAGTTGAACTTTACTTCAGTAAGGCTCACAATTGTTCCCTGTAGTTATCCACACACTGACATGATAGTAACACTCAGAGCTGAGTAACAGAAGATTATTAATAATAAATTAATAATAAAGACCTACAAAATGGTCTTGTCCTGATGAGAAATACAACGGTCCCACGTAAGCTGTTCTGGAAGAACTGGAAGGATTCTTTTATGAAACATAAAAATCTGCATTCATCCTCAGATACACAATCCAAAATGCTATCACTTAGTCAAAATATACTATTTTGATATTTATTTTTCTATTGAGCAAATAAAGAGCAGAGAGACTGAAAAATGTTTACATTATATTTAGAAATATCCATACATGTAGTTTTGATATTTTGAGTCCTAGCACAGCAGCTTGCCATTCTTGCCTGGAAATGTTTTGGTTTGTAATATTTGCCTGAGCTTTATAGAAGTTGTATTTTGGGCCAGTGTCTGCATTTTCCACTCTGGGATAGAAAGGCAGTCTTCACACTGCCTGTCATAACGGAGAAGTCATGAGATGCCCCCTGGCTTTTCAACAGAGGCTGCTCCTTGGTGCACCGCAGGACACCCTAGTCCATAGAGAAGAAAGAGGACAAAAAATCCCATCTAATTCTAGACTGTAATTTTAATAGCAACAAAGTGAAGGCTGTGGTTTTATTCTGAGTTCTTGATGTGCAGGTAATATCTGACATGTCTATAGACCTGTTTTTTCTCTTTCTTTCAAAAGACTAAATCCCATTTTATTTTAAAGACACTCTGTGCTGAACAGAATCAGCTCCACTATTTCCACTCAAATTATGGCAATGTAAAATGAGTGGAAAAAGGTGAGAATACCCAGAGTATATGTATACAACAGTCTAGAGAACATGAAATGACCGTGAGGACACTAAGGCTGACCTGTAATCAGCCTTTTAATGGGAGATGTTTCCTGTGCTCTAAAACAATGGAAGAGCATTGAGATTCAGGCAATGATGTCTCCTTTAGGGTGGACCATTCTCATTCCATCTTTCTCACTGCACTTCCCTTGGAATACCTTTTAGTCTACAGAAAAAGAAGTATTTTTCTTTGAGACCACAGCCTCACTACTGTGCTGACTAGCTACCTGTGCAGTTTGGCTGGCCCTGTTATCACCTGAGTGCCATAAAGGGACAACTAAATTACACTACCTCTGGCAGTACTCCTTTGAGAAGCAGTCTTTCATATTGTTGATCAGGTTTCTTAATGCTTAGAAGCAGCACTCGAATCATATCAAATATCTTTAAAGTTTTGCAATAAGAAATGGTGAAATTATCTCCTTGATTTATACATGTACTTATTTTGGGGCATAAAAATCAAACAGAAGGTAAGAAGGCATAAATAATAGAATACATAAAGGTGGGCTCACAAGGCTGCTTGTAAAGGCTGCAGGAGAAAGCACAGCTGAATATTGCTGCTGTAAGCAGATCTTCATTACAGTGCAAGAATTTTTCATGGCACAGTTACTGATTATCAATGATATTTTTATATGCTGTAGTAAGTAATCAAAAGACAGTGCTTTCCCAATAAAAATGGATGGCAATTTAAAATAATCTAATTGATACTACATAGGTATAAGTAGGATTCAGCAAAACATGGTCTCTTGTGCATTGCCATGAAAAAAGAACACAGCTCAGCAAAGTATGGACTGCCACAGCATTTCCAAATACACATGTTTCAACAGTGTGTGAAGACTGAATGTACAACTATCAAATAAAAACATCAAATTCATTAGGGGAAAAGTTGGTAATTTTTTATAGTTTCTATCATCAGGGTGGAGTTGTGTATTTGCTTTTGCAGTATGGCTGGTAAAGGTTTAGAAAGCTGTTGTTGATTGAAATATGATACTGATTAATAGGCATTAAAGCATAGTGTATGTTTTTTGCATTATTATGTATGATCTAATATTTCTTTTTTTTTTTTTTTTTTTTTAATTCTGAAGTGTCTACAGAAACTAATGCTGGCCCTCACTGGGTAAGTTTTGCAATATTGTATCAAACGGGCATTACAAGCAGCTCCCGATCCCGTCCGGGGCGGCTCCTGCCCAGGCCGAGGGACGCGGGTGGCGTCACCCCGCTGGCAGGGCAGCCAGGAGTGGCGCCGAGTGACGTCGCGGTGACACCCCGGGGGCACACACACCCCGGGGGCACACACACCCCGGGGGCACACACACACTGGGGGCACACATACACACCCACACCCCGGGGGCACACACGCACCCACACTCCAGGGGTGCACACGCACACCCCCACCCCCACCCCCCGGGGGTGCACACACAGGGCACCCCCCCACACCCCCCCGCACGGAGGGCAGCGCCCCCGGCCCAGCCCCAGCCTGCAGGGGCTCACGCACACACGCACACACGCGCACACACGCCCCCCCCCTCCCCCAACGGGCTGGGACCCGCCGTCCTGCCCCGGGCACCGGCCCGAGCCCCTCGCCTGCCTCGCTCGCGCCGGGGACCCCCAGCAGCCGGCGTGGGGACACGCGCCGCTCCTGCCCCACGGCCGCGGGTTGAAGCCCCCGCCGGCTCCAGCCACGGGCACCGGATCACGGAGCCCTTCAGGCTGCAGAAGACCTTGAAGACCAAGTCCAGCTGCCAACCTGCCAAGGCCACCCCTCAGCGTCCCGAAGTGCCACACGTGCGCTCTTAAAACCTCCAGGTGTGGTGACGCGGCCCCTTCCCTGGGCAGCCTGGTCCGGGGCTTGACAACCCTTCAGCAAGGCAGTATTTCCTCATCCGACCCAAACCTCCCGTGGGCAACTTGTCCTGTCACTTGTACCCCCCCCCCAGCCCCGTTGCAGGTGCTCGCAGCGGGTGACTGGGCGCCCCGGCCTGTTCCAGCACCCGCCAGGGCCAGGGCTGCCCACGGCCCGGGCTGAGCCCAGCAGCCGGCACCCGCTGCCCCGGCGCCAGGCCCGCCGCTGGCACGGAGGCCTCGCAGCGCCACACGCACGGGACAGAAAGGTGAAGCAGAGAGGTGGCTGAGAAAAGATTTAATGGGGAGTTAGGAGAGACTGCGGCCATGGGGCGCAGGGCTCAGCCAGGCAAGCATACTGACCTGCCACAACTTACACACGACCAGCCCCTTTTCTGTCTGTTCCTCTGTTCTTCCTCCCCTGCACATTGCCTGTCAGTTTGCACATTCCCACCCACTCCCTGTCACCATCCTGGACCCTCAGGTGTGCATCCTCATCAGTTCAAAGTCCCCTTGGCCTGCAGTTGCTTGATAGCTGTTCAATTACTGTGACTAACAAGGTTGGCTTCCTGTCTTTGCCTCCATTATTATTTGCCTGTCAGGCTTGTGTCTCTGTATACTTCATTGCTTCCCCCTTTTCCTTAGTACCCCATTTGAATAAACACACCTGCACTCCACATTTAGTGCGACCCATCAGTTTTGGTTCTTACCGCGGCCTCCCGTACAATTTGTCCGTCAGGTTTGTGTCTTTCTTTGTGTTCTTGTTTATGGCTTCCTCCTTTTTTTAATATCCCCCTTTTGTGTTGAGAAAGTCCTTGACCGGACACCTTAAAGAGGCAGACACTCCTCTTCCACATAGCCTTACAACTAGCGCACAATTGAAAAATATTATCATAACTGTGTTACAAAGGAATATGGAACAGAATATAGCAGAAAAAAAACAAAAAAAATTTCTTTATTTTACACTTATACAAATAAGAAACAATCCCCATAGCTGTACTTGAAATAAAATTAACAGTGTCAAACATGACAATCCTGACAGAATACATATCAATACTTTAAACCACAGAAATTGTATTACATATGCTCAGTAGCAATAGTACTGTGCAGGAATGAAGCTTTCTGTAAACGCTCTTTGTTTTATCTACATTTAGAACAATTGTGCTTTACCCTACACAAAGTAACAGTGCTCTTAAAAATAAATAATGTGCAATTTCAGAGTTATATCCTGAAATATGCTAATCTAGATCCCCATCTGAATCCTGGACATACCTCTCCCAGGAAAGTCACTGTAAAGAGTGCTCAGCACTTTGCTGGATCAAACACTAAAAAAGTTACTGAATGCACACCTGCTTTTCTTCAAATTGCAGTCAATTAGGTAAAAGGTGCTGACCTCAAGCACAGGTTGCTTATATTGTTTAACAAAAGAATTGTACAGTCTTTTTTACACATCAGATTGTGTAAACCAGCCAAGGTTTGAAAGGTTCAGTAGATCTTGTACCTGGAGAGTAGCTCAGAGCTGTGGGAGAAAACTGTCCCCAAAGCTGAAAACTTAACAATCAAATATATTTATCTATTATTTTTATGAAATATGAAGGACTCTCTGCTTCAGAAACATTAACATGTACATTAATAAACATTTTACAATAAAATTATTGAATGAAATCAAGTTGTTCAATGTAAAGCTGCCATAAGATTCAGAAAAATACACACTGCTGTCTTTCCCAGTTCTTATTTTTAACATACATTTAGGAACCATAGCCGTCAATTGATATGACTGATATGAGGATAAATTTGAGAAATGCTAAACTGATGGCCATTCCTCAGTTGTTCCTCACCAGGGCAGATATCATTACAATATCAGGGATCCTTTTTCTTTTTATGCAATCTACTTCACATTAGTTGTTGATAGTGTTGGATGATAAAAGTGGTAAGTATAATAAAGCCTGTTTATCTGACCTATGCCGTAGGCAGGACAGGAGGTATGAATGTACATAAAACAGCAGAAATCATCCAAGGCAGCTACGGAGGCTTGAGCTGTTGACTCCTGCCCAGTGAAGACCACGAGGTGAAATTTTTTCCACTATAAAATTCCTATACAGCAACTATGACTTTGGTGCTATGCCCCCAGTCACCCTTAGGGAAAAAGATGCGTTTTTTTAATTCAGGAGCTAGGGTGCCTCAATGGAAACGCACAAAGAGCCCCAGGGTAATACAGAGCCAGGAGGCAGAAAGGAAAGGTAAGTCAGGGTGTCTGCAGTAAGTCCACTGCTATAGCTTCCCAGCAGTGAGAGGGCTAACAACGAAGGCCATGTAGACTAACAGGAAAACCTCTGGGTATGTCCCACCTCAGATCACCCTAAAGTAACCAGCAACTCAAAACAGACATAAGCTTTAGGGCACACAGATACTACACAAGAGCAACAGAGTAAAATGACTCCTAGTGCTTGTGAAAACCTGTAGTGTCAAACACTACAACTGCTACTTGCCTCAGAGGATGGTTTAAAACCTACCACTCGCTACTACATCACAGTTCAGTTCAGAATAAGGCTGAGGCAGGTGAGGCGGTAGATGGGTTAGTGAGGAATCCTGACCATAAAAAGCCATGAGACCATGGCTCATGGTGCCAGTATGCAGTACTGAAAGCAGAAAGCCTGCAGGAGATGAGGTTAAGGCCCAGTTTTGAGAAGGTATTGCCAAACACTGTTGTCATGGAAGTAGGTGCTACTGTCATGTTTTATGCCAAAGGAAGTCAGACAAACCTTGCCCTGCATCACTCCGTTCTGTCAGATTTCACAATATGGTAAAAATTTGGACTCCATGGCTTGTGTACTAAAGCTAACTTCACTTGCAGAGAATCAAATGTGAAGCTTGCAAAAGAGGCTCAGGCAAATTTTTCTTCATCTGCTGACTTCTAAACACAAACTTTCTCATCTATTTTCCTATTTACATCTCATTATTTTAACTTTTTCAATTATACAAGTAATTTTTTTTGTTTACTACAGCAAAGAGTGTCTCTGTCTATTTTGCTCTGAGTGAAATAATCAATTGGTATATTAAAACCTTCCTTGAAGTGAAAAAAATCATCTGTCAGTTAACATTTTAGTCTACTTGAATTCCCTTTTTGTTGATGGCCTGACACTAAATGGATGAAAAGACATTCCCAGAAGAAAAGATAAAGCTAAACAAATGCTTCTCTGAGCTTCTGTGAGACTGGCAAATGTGAATTCTTTATCTCAACAGACATTCTGTTAATGTATATGAAATAAGTTTTAAAAGATCAACAGCAGCAAAACCCTGACAAAAAGAATAGGAATATGCCCACCTTTCATCAAGGAAATAACCTTGTATTAAACTGCAAGTTCACACAGCACACATATAACACCCTCTGGCTTAGCAACAATAAAATAAATATATACCAGTCTGTATTGCTGTTTAGTTCCTCGTGATTCCTTGGTTTCAGTGGTGATCATGTTAGGACCACACCCCACACCTTAGCATAAAGCCAAAGTAAACTGTACCGGGCAGGAGAGAGTGGTGAATAAGGGAAGACAGCAGTGTCTTAGATATAGCAGAATGACTTTCTATTTCTCATTAAGTTTTGGCAAAACTGTCTGCAAGGCAGTGATTTAGCTACTAAATTTGCATAATCACAGATGAAATACATGTGAACTTAAGAGGAAAAATTGGTAATAAATGGCACTTTGAGCTAGTAAATGTTTGAGTGCTGTGCTACATATGAAATTGCTTAAGTTAGTTCAGAATTCAATAGAAACACTAAATACCATATTCAGAGATGAGGACCTAACGTAGAGCTGAAAACAAAAATACCAATATATTGTATCTGCATGCTTCCTCCTTAGCCTAGCCTGGCAGGAAAATGATGGAACCATGGTAGTGCTGTTCTTCATTCACTTGCTCCAACAGCACTAGAACATACCATGTGCAGACAGGTTTTGTATCTTTGTATATGCTGCATTGACAGTCCACCCTCTCCTACCTTCCAGTAATTTCTTGTTCTCTTTTCTGAAAAAAGAGAGTGAAAGAATTCTTGGTTTCATGGATAAACAAGAATGATGCTTAGAGAAATCACTGTGAGACAATGCAGATCTGTTATTTCCGTCAATTACGCGTCAGCTGATACAAAAGAGGTATATTAGAGAGATATCATCCAACACCATTAGAAATTTAAGTTTTAAAAGAACTGTTTGATCTACAGTTATTTTATTTTCCATTTAATTGGCTAGGTCTTTTCTTTTTTTTCTTTTTCTTTTTCTTTAGATGTGTTCCAATGCCACCTGAGCTCTTTTAGACTTTGTGTTTTCCTTTCAATCAGGAATAAAAATTGTATCTATATGTATTTGAATGTATGAAAGTTTCTTTACTCCTGCAGATTTTTCTGAAGAATTAAATTCTATATGCAAAGTCAGTAAAGAAGTTTTGTTTTGAGATGCTTAATTCAAAGATTTAAATAACATAAAGAATATGTTCCCTTCAGCAGCAAAGAAACATCATACTAAATCTACACCATTTCTTCAAGGGAAGGAAAAAATGTGTGCAAGAGTAATCTTTGGTACCAAAAATAAGGGCACCTTCTTGTACGTCTTCAAATCTGAACTCTATAGAAAAAAAAAAAAATTCTTCAAAAATGCATCAAAATGATGTCTGAGTGGTTCCATGTAGTGGTATTAACAGTGGTAGCTAGAAAAATGATTGGGTCATTAAGGGTTGTGTGACAGCAGGACACAACACAATAATAATTGATGAAATATTTGATGTTTCCCTTCACCCTCCCACCCTTATGATTTTTTTTCCTAAGACAATTCCGTAAGATATACACTATTAATTACTCATAACATCCTCAAAATCCTTTAAGGGCTCCAACACTTAAAAGCAACAAAACCCAACGAACAGCAATAAGAAAAACAGCAACAAAAGCTGAGGTTATAATACAAGATCAGAAACGGTCCTCTGACTGAAGGCATTTACTGATTTGTTTGATCTTATGGACTTCACTTTCTCTACTCAATTGCATCATGACCTTTTCTGCCAAAGCCTGGTTTATTTGCTCAAGAAAATGTTCCATCCACTGGGGACTTCTGTGGGCTGTCAGACCACATTGGCAAGTCAGCAGTAAGCAGGCTGTATTTTTCTTCTTTAATTCATGATGAATGTGTCACTGGATCCTGTAAACACTACTGAGTATACATTCAAGCTTTGTTCTTAGTGAAAGTGGCACTTACTTGAACCCTTGCAGTCAAGATCTCTTGTTATATAGCACTTTACAGGTATAATAGCTGGTTATGTACTTCTAATAAAATTCCTTTTTCCGATGGCTTAGTGGGTATCGAAACATATCCTCACTGGGATCCCATTGCCATTCCACAACATCTTTATGATGAAGTGTGTGTTCTGTACTTCTTATTGTACTTTACATGTGCTTTATTGCTGTACGCATTTCCCTGTTGTTAGTTTAAGTGCTCCCCTGTTATGTAATACATACAACGTTTTAAACTCTAATGGCATCCTATGAGGACTGGCATTAGAAAAGTACCGATACTTCAGATCATCATAATAATGATACTTCACTGGCTTTCCATGTAAATCCTTTGGGAATGGCCAAAATCCATACAGGTGAATTTCATCACAAAATCTGGTGGCAAGTGTATACATAAGGAGACCAGTGCTGGGTCGTTTAATGTGAACCTTGTTTGTCAGCCAATAGCTGCAAAGAAAGAAAAAATACATTAAGAAACTCTCATACAACTTGATGCAAATAAATCCTGAAACTTAATTTTATCTATTATGCCATTCATTTTAACACTATAAAAAAGGAAAATTTCCTTCTTCCTTCTAAACTAAGGTAATAAATTATGTTTAAATACAGTAAAAATATGAACTGTTTTAACACACCTTTATTCCACCTAGAAGAAAAGTGAAACACACACAGTAGTGAAGAAAAGCTGGCCAACTAACGTTCTTAGATCAGGCTTTAACCCTAACAAGAAGTCACGATGCCTGCTAATGCTAGAAAACTGCAGTTAACCTCCTCAGCCAGATCACGGAACAGACTTCTGCCATAAACTTTGACCTCTTGCAGTATCCAATTCACCTCAAGTCAGCCCTGCACTGAATACTTGATTGGCCTAGTGATTACTTCACAGTTTGCTTGTCTAAAGAGAAAGTAAATATAAGTAATAAACACAACACATTAAGAATGTAATTTTCAGAAGTAAACAGAAGTGAAGATTTAATTACTTTGCTTGTGATTAAGTACTTAAAGCTTCCTGGTTGCTAACAGCAGTCTCCACACAAGCAAAATCTTACGTTAATAATTTTAGAAAGGTTTTGCTTTGTACTCAACAGTTCACAAATCCAACTGAAGCTATGGGACAGTTTTCCTGAATCAGTTGGGTTTAGAAGCTGCAGAGGTTTTTTTCAAAGAGGCAAATGGTGGATAGGTGCAGAAGGAACATGGGAACTGAATTCCAGCACATAGCTCACATTGGTACCTTCAAAATCTGCCAACAACATTGTTTTGCATAGTCATTCCTTAAAATCAAAATTTCATTAAAACGGTGTGAGCCTGTTACTGGTAAAACACTTCTGCCAAGCCTGATTCAACGGAAAGATTGTTAGTACTTTATAGAAATAAAAAGGGGTATTTAGAAACTTAAACCTAGTCATTCTACTGGTCAAACTGGGGGAAGAGGTGGCTGGCAAGTAAGGGAGGTAAGCAAATCATTACATAGCGTTACCACACAAACCCAAATCACTGCACTGTACTACTATATTCTTTGTCCGTGATAGTCTGTGAATTGTTTCTACCATAGCCTAGACATGAAGTCAAGGCAGGTAAGCCTCATCAGATCAGAGTTAGCCTTGTGTTAAACAGAGTTACAATAAAACCAGATTTCTTCAATGGCATTTAGTGGTGTACCAGAAGGAAAACCCCACCCCTCACTATGAGGCAGGATAGCAAACCCACGTCTTTTAAAACTTAAAACATCTTAAAAGCGTCAGATGCTGTGCAACATTAAACATGAGCATCCCATTGAAACTGGCCTTTTCAGTTTGTCTTGGTTTCAGCCGGGAGAGAGTCAATTTTCTTCTTAGTAGCTAGTGCTGTGTTGTGTTTTGGCTCGGATGTGAGAACAGTGTTGGTAGGACACTGATGTTTTAGTTGTTGCTGGGTGATGTTTATACTAAATCAAGGACTTTTCAGTTCCTTGGGCCCTGCCAGCAAGAGGGCTGGGGGGGCACAGAAAATTGGGAGGAGACGCAGCCAGGACAGGTGACACAAGCTAGCCAAAGAGGTATTCCATACCATATGACATCATGCTGAGTATATAAACTGGGGGAAGAAGGGGGAAGGGGGGAGACATTTGGCATTATAGCTTTTGTCTTCCCAAATAGCCATTATGCGTGATGGAGTCCTGTTCCCTGGGGATGGCTGAGCACCTGCCTGCCCATGGGAAGCGGTGAATGAATTCCTTGTTTTGCTTTGCTTGCATGCGCGGCTTTTGCTTTACCCTTTTTTCCCCACCTTTCCATTTTGTTATTGTTATTATTGTTAGTATATTATTATTGTTATTATTGTTGGTCTTTACCTCTTTATTCTGTTTAAATTATTAAATTGTTCTTATCTGAACCCTTGAGTTTTACATTCCTTTCCAATTCTCCTCCCCATCCCTCTGAATGAGGGGGAGTGGGCAACTGGCTGCGTGGTGCTGGGTTGCTGGCCAGGGTTAAACCATGACACAGTTTCACTCCTTGCCAAAACTACAGGGCCTAAAGGCTCATGTTTTTGAATCACAGATATATGCATGTGAAAGATTTTTTTTTTTTTTTTTTTGCATTGTACTCAGTTTCCTTTTTGAAAGCTGAAGGACTCTGCAAACAGGAAGGAGTTCTAGGCTGGGTGATTGCTTCTCCAAAGCCAACCAAGGGAATGACTCAGATTTTTGTTTGGCTGTAAAAATAGCATGGTAAAAAGCATATTTAAGAAGCAAATGCAATCAGGAATGGTTACATGTACAAATGGCAAACGTATTTCATATAACTTTTTCATTGTTTTCATAAACCTGAGTTTTCAGACAGAGGTTTCCGAGATAAGTTTCTAAGTAGTCTGCTTCCTACTCTGAGAAACTACAACATTTTAAAACAAGACAAGCCAAAGGAGAGACTCCAATTCCAGAAGATTTTTTAAAAAATGTTTGCTTATAAAGAAGTTACTGAAGAAACAAACCTGACCACTTTTAGTACTTCATAACATAGATACAGCGAAACAGATTAAACATGAAAGCTAATTTTTTTTTCTAGAAACTGGTATTTGTCTCTTCAAAAGTTGGTACTGGCTATAATCACACACAGTCAGTCATCTACATGAGCGTCTCTAGCCAAACAGCAACCAAACCTAATGCATCTGGTACTACAGGGACAGGACACAACTACCATCCCAGCTGAATTTTATCATTCCGGGGATAGGATGATCAAGGCACAGAGTGAAATGAATAGTAAATAAGCAGCTCTAAAATATCTGAAAAGGACACTACATCTTCTTACGTAAGAGTTTCTATAGAAGATTAAGTATGTAATGAACGAGCAAGATGTAATGAAGAGTCTCACAATTTCAGAACATAAACACAAATCTTTTCTTCTGCTTGTCATATTCAGATATCACACAAAACAGAAGTTTAACTGTTTGGTTTCTCTTAAAGATGAAAAAAATATCCAAATTCTGTACTCAAAATATAGTACTTGCTGTGCTTCCTATAAAATTTTTGCAACTTGGGATCAATTCTATTTCAGATGAAAAAACACAAGTAATGCAATGAATGAAACAGTTAAGACACATTCAGTGCTCCAGGCTGAAGCTTCCTGCAGACCATCTGATCTCTGCAAATCTCTGGCTCCTAGCCTCTGATTGAATTGATAGTCCTCTTTGTGTGGTGTAACAAGTCTTTGTGATTTGGGCTAAAACACATACATGATCTTCTTAATCACTCAAGTAGCTACTCTAATATGAAACTTAGCTAAGGCTGATTTTTAGATAGACTGATGCTGTAAATGTTGCAACCAATGACCATTTTTGCACCTGCTTTCAGTTTCTGAAGTTTTGTTATAGCTTCAGTTTTAAGCCTAAAGATACCATTCTTACCTGTTTGTCTGGGATGCGCTCATTTTCTGTCTAAGATTACAATGTGAGGGAAGCAACTTCACAGACATCTAAAAGGGAATCTCTGGTTTCTCATAACTAATCTCTAGATCTTCACCCATACCAATTCCTGATTTTCAGACTGGATAGAGAAGTAAGTTTAACTGACAAAGGAATAGGTGCATCTTGCCGTGTTAGAAAATGAAGTCTGCTACTTAATAAGCATGACTATTAAGCCCTTAAGTGGAAGGCTGTGGCCACACAGTGGACCAGTACAGTGCTTCAGTCACTTGTTCTCTTGGCAGCAGTGCTAAACCAACTCTTGTGGGGCCACGCTGCGAAACAGACCACTGGATTTACCCAATGTGCCAACATGTTAACACAATTCATTTCCGTAACGTTGGTAACTTGAAGTTGCGTGGCTTGAAATCTCACTTCATATTACTTTTAATTACATGACTGATGGTAACTTAGTGAAGACACTGGTAATATATTACCTTCAGCTTAATACTCAGAAGGCAAAAATCCTCCAGTGGTAAGGAAAAAATTCAGCATCACTAAACATGAAAAAAAAGCATGCAAAAACAGAGTATGTTGAACTATCTGAAATGAAAGGAAGGCCAGTACAGTACTTAGTTAATGTAGACAGGTTCATGTATGCAATTTTTATAAAATTACATTTAATTCTCAGGTTTGTAACAGGTAACCAAAACCAGCACAATGCACTGTAAGACTAAAAGACACCCTGCTGATAGCAAGGGGCCACTAAAACTCTCTCTTTCATGAAAAGAAGGTATGCTCAAGCAGGTACTGGTTCTTCTAATGATGCCCTTCTGCTGCTACTCCTTTCTTCTGATATCATCCTGTCTATTTTCACGTCAGCTCCTCATCCCAAATCCAAGCATTTTTGTCCCCAAAACCTTTTTACCTGCCTCAGACATATTATGTAGTAAGTCATGGCCACACACCTTAGACCTTCTCTTTCAGCCAGTCCAATATAGATCTCTTTTCCACAATCCTTTCTTTTTTTACTGGGCGTACACACTTCAAAGATATTTCACGTGATTTTAGAATTTGGAACAGTGCATGTTTCACCGTAAGTTACATATAAAAGTGAAAATAATCAAAGACATATTTCAGTATTTCTGTTAAGACTGGAGATAAGTACTGTTCATAATGGATTTGTGCCAGTGTTATTTTAATACTTTTTGATGTTTTAGGCATAAAGAAAATGGTTTTTTCCTTCCTTTTTAATGGTATTATCTTACTGAAATGTAAGGCTTACAGGTAGTTCCACAGCATAAGTAAAAAGACTTGAATGTTTTAATATTCTGTATGTATAAATGCAATCGTCTTTATTTTTACCAAGATAATAATAAAAACTAGGGTAAAAGAGAAAGACTTCTTTGTTAGATAAAATAATTTTATTTTAAATTGAGACATGGGTATAAAAGCTATACAACTCAGTGGTGAGTTTTATGAGAATCACAGGATCATTCAAGTTTAAAGGGACATCAGCAGATCTGTAGCCCAACCTCCTTCTCAGAGCAGGTTCCCTCAGCCACTGCTGACAGGGCCCACACTGCAACCCAGCTACCTCTGCAGCCCCCAGATCAACTTGCTGCAGCTGGCCATGATCCTTCCTGTACTGGGGGGGCCAAAACAGGGCACAGTACTCCAGATGTGGTCTAACAACTGCTGAGTAAAGGGGGTGGCAGGACTGGTGCGGAAATCACTTTCCTCACGTGACCGGCTATGCTTTTGTCAATACAGCCCCAGATATTTTTGGCCTTTTGCTACCAAGGAGCACTGATGGCTTGTGCTTTTGCTGCCTGCCAAGATGCCCAGGTTCCATCCAACAGAGCTGACCCCAGCTCCTTAGTCAGCCCCCAGCCTGCACTGCTGCAAGGGTCAACCCTTTCCAGGTGTGGGACTCCACATGTGTCCTTGCTGAATTACATCAGGCTTCTGTTGGCCTATGCATCCACCCAATCATCCAGCTAGACTATGACCCCTCTAGTTGTCCAGTCATCCAGATGACAACATCCCAACCTGGATACAAGAATACTGTAGGAGACAGTGCTGAAAGCCTTGCTACCGCTGAGGTGTATGCCACCCTGTGCTCTCTCCTCACAAAGTGTTAGGATGTTTATAAAATGCTCAGTTATTTTACCAGCTAAACTTAGTAGAAGTGTACAACTGTCTCTTCACAAAGCAAGTCCATTTTAAAAGAAGCTTATCTTTGGCAGGTAAAATCGTGTTCTGTTCCTATTCACACCGACAACAGATTCTAATTGCTACTGTTAGAAACAAAGATTGTAACATTTTCTGGTGGAAGCTAATTTTTGTACCACTACAAGCAAGCTAAAACCCATGGCGTCTTTGTAAAATATTTCAGTTTCCTACTATCTAGGAGAAAAACTGGTTTGAAAACTATCATCAGTAGCCACTAGTAGTTCTCCACCAACAGAAAGCTGCACATACCACAGGTGGAAAGTAGAGAGTAAGAGTGAAAATACAAAATAAGCCTGACTGATTTGAGATGGGGGAAGATACAATCTAACGATCAGGAAGTCTAAGTTATGCAGAAAATTGCCTGCAAAGGCTGGCAAAAACTCTTCAGAGATGCATGTGGAGGTTAGAACTGTTTGCAAACTGCAAATGAGTCAACAGGGCAAACTACAGATACCTTTATTGTAACATGTTTCTAATCTGAGGTATTTGCATGCAAGTTCTTGACATCCCAGGAGCTGCAAGAAGGCTTTCCACTCCAAGTAAATTGATGGAGAAACTGGAAAAGTTCTTTGCCAGGAACCTCCAGTCCCACACTTGCTGTACCTCCATCAGAATCAATGGCATGACATTGGGAGACTAAGAATTAAAGAGTTTGTTTCTGTTGATGGCAACTAACTCTCAGTCTACTTGAGCTTTCTACATATACATCTAAGTATATTTCTGGTGGGATTTTTTAACATTTTATTGTGTCCTTCAGTCCCCACAGGTGTTCATCTTTTCTTAACATCTCCTGACCTCAAACTATTTAAGTCAACCTTGCATGAAAGAAATCTGAAATAAAGTGAAACCGAATGAAGAACAGAGTGTGAGCAGAATATAATATAAAACATTCCTTCTTCCATCAGGAGTAACCTTCTAGCAAAACGACTGCTCCCAGTCACTAATAAAACACTTCAATAGTTACAACAGATTCTTTCAGGGTTCTGAAACAGTTACAATGCAGTACAAGTTATGAATCAGGTGTACTGTACATTGGTCTTAAGGCTACTATCAGCAGTAAATTGATGTGATTTGTAAAGATCTAGAAAAATTAAAGAAACTAAGAAGGTATTTTTCTACTCATACTCCTATCCTTCAATACTTGAAAACTGTACAAAAAGCAATTAAAGATGTAAAAGTCTGCTCTGATGAATATGAGATATACCAACTTTTTTGCATCCACAATCACTGTTAAAAGATTGCTTTGATATTTACATTTGTCTTACTGTTTACAAAACCTCAGTATTTTGGCCTTTAAAAAATACTGAACCTGTTCCTCCCAGGTCAAAATATCACCTATGGTTTAACCTACAATCAAAATAACAAGACTTTCACCTATATCTAGCAGGAAACCTTTACATTTATAAAATTTGAATGTACTATCAACATGATTGCAGAAGAAATGTTAATTGAATAGAAAGTTGCTACCAGATAATGACTTCTTGCAGCTGAACTGACAAAAATTAAATTAAAATAAACATATAAAAACATAGACATCTGTTTTTAAAATAGTTGATGTTAAAATGATCTTCTGACAGGACTCTATTACAATGACTAATGCAACAATGGATGCTGATCATTATTACATTAAATGGATACTGGGGAATTCCAGTGACAGTCATCTGCTCTGCTACTGTGGAATAGATGACTTCTCACCAGATTAAAACAGAGATGTGCTTTCCCAAGGCTGTACTCAAAATCTTATGTGTCGTCTCAGACAAGGAAAACCTTCTATGATGAGCTACATTAAAATATCAGATAATTTAGCATACCTAACTTCTTTATTTGCTGTATCTACAAATTCCATAGAATTTCCAAGTATAAATGAGATTAGAATCTGGTTGTGTATATTTCAATGGAGTTTTAACTCACATCTCTTCAACAGGCCTGACTCTGAAGAAACATTTAAGTTATAATCCTGAACAGCTCCAGAAGATTATATACCAAGAACTGAGTGGCAAGCTGATCTCAAAGTAAACCCACTCATACACATTTGCCAGTCACTGAAAATCTGTTCCTTCAACAGCTATTACAAGGCAAGAGTATTTTTTGAAAGAGCTTTCTGTTAAATCCTATATGGTATTTGAAAGGTTGAAGTATTAGCATTAATAAGAAGATAGGGGGAAAAGATTATGAGAACAAAGACAAAACATTTCAGTGTTACTCAAGAGTGTGTCAGTGGGAGAAGCTAGAGGATGTATACTGTCTTGACTACATTCAAAAAAATACAGGATAAGACACAGAGTAAAGCAACATTGGCTATCAGAAGAATGAAGTACCTTCTGTATGAGGACAGAGTAAATTCATAGCTTGCAAAAGACAACTAAGAGCGTGTATGCCAGAAAGCTCCAAAATTATGTAGTGTGTAAAGAAAGCAAACAGGGACTTAATAACTACTTTAACAGAAGCACTGTAACATAAAAACTATGGACCTATTGGAGTTACTCAGTGGCAGGTCTAAAATAAACAGATGAAAGTACTTTATTATACAACACACCATTGAACAGTGGAACTACTTGCAACAGGAGGTTTACGATGACAACAGCCAACTGAATAAAAAGATACAAATTGTTGAAGTTCACAAACACAGCGGTGCAGATGAAGCTCCTTCTCTTGGGTTTGATAAGCAGCTGGCCATGGGAGCACATATCACAGGGTAAACACTTGACATTTCCTCTGTTTCTAACTTTTCTTCTAAGCCTCTGTGCTGGTACCTGGCACACATAAGACCACAGCCTAGACAGGAATCTACTTAAACTAGCCACTTCCACCTTCTGAGTCAGCATCTGCTTTCTCAAGAAGGTGTTAGCTCAAATACCTTACTCAAACTCAGAGAGAATAAAGAATTTGCTTGTGCTTTTGTGTCTTCAGTGGGATTAATCACATTAACGATATGAACAACCCTTCAACTGGCCCCCTCAATTTATGTAAATGTATTAATTAAACATGCAATACTCATCCTTTTCTTACTGAGATATGCCTTGGGCAGGAGGCTGCACAAGGAATCTAGAGTGTGAAAGTATTAAAGAAGGAACAATAACAGAGTGTGACAGCCAGCACAGAAACACTGTTGAGTATTTGCACTAAGATCTACTTCACAGTTTTCAATGTACAATATTTTGAAATGGCATACACAAAATCCATTGACTTAAAAGGAATAATGTACTTTACGAAGAGCTGAAACTCCTCAAAATTGTCATTTGCTTTTTAGCAAACTTAATTCACTACTTCAGTGTTAAGGGTTGTGGGTTTTTTTGTTTGTTTGGGGTTTCCTTCCTTTACCCTGTAAATTACACCGTCAAGTAAATTCAAATGCTTGCTTAAAAAGCACATTTCAAGGACCACTCAAAGAGACTGGACTCTGCCTGGCAATCTTCCTTAGAAAGAGAAAGAAAAGATCAGTGATACCAGCGGTGAACAGAGTCACGTTACATACCTTGCACTACCACAGCTAAATCAAAGCATGGCCAGCAGGCTGTAATTCAGTGTCAGTGCTACCACAGAGAATTTTAACCAGTGTAAGCACAGTCCTTACCGGCTATGGCAAAATAATTTAGAATATGTTATAGCTCACTTTCGCCTATCTTAAAATAAAACGGTTCAGTTTCCCTGCTGTAGGAGACTATTCTGCTTTGCACCATTGCTCTAGCATGATCTGCTCCAAAAGCTGCTTTAATAAACTTTTGGAAAATCACCTCAATAGGAAGAAGATCTGCTAAAGATAAAGAAGTATCAAAATATAGCATAACATTGCCCTTCTATTAACAGCGAATTAGGAAACACAACTTGCTAAAGTTAAGACCAGCTAAGCCTATGAACTCTTTTTTCATACATAAAGATTTTGAAGCAAGGAAGCAAGGAGATGGATTGGAGGAAGATAGAAATCACCATCAGATTGGAAATGGCACAAGAATATTTTATGGGTTTTAACTACCTTTGCCTTCACAACTGATTTTCTATTCAGTAAAATAAGACAACCTACCAAACTCTTTCACACACAGAAACATATGTACAGGTGGGAGAAATAAGGCAAAAGAGAGAGTGAAAGTATGGAAAAATGACAGACAAAAGAAAATGTGTAGTGTATAGAAAAAACGGCATTTCCTAACTGCAAAATGAGAAGACAAGTCATAGAAGACAGGTATTTTACTTCACTGAGATGTTCAGTTTCAAGATGCAAGCTAAACTTGTATTTTGACTCACAATCATGCTGTGCCTGTTTTTGAAGCAGAACTCTGTCCCTCTGCTAATGGAAAAGCTCTGCCCCGAGCAGTGATAATTGCTGGGAAACCATCCTATCCTCTCCGTTCATCTTCTGGGGCTCCTTTCCCTTTCAAAGGTGGCATGAGACAGCACGGCAGCTCCCTGCTGCTGGCACATTTCATGGACGGAGTGGCTGATCCAGACCAACTGTGATGGCAGGCTGGTTTCCTAAGCAGAAATTTGGTCTGTGGCATCAGCAGGGTTGATACCAGAGGTCAGACTCCAGCTGAAGGGTGGAGACACAAGCCTACACTGGGACCTCACCTACTACTGCTGGAGCTAAACCTGAGAAATCAGAACCCAAGAGTGTCTGATCTCACCTGGCCCACAGGGGCAGTATTAACAGGCAGAGGCCGGGCAGGGATAAATAAGCAGTCTGCTTTCTACCAGCCATATTTGTTCCTGAAAGAGCCTTTATTTATGTCTTAGAGTAGCTATTCAAGCCTCTGAAAGGCTACTGAAGTAGGCTCTTGACAGTAAACCTTCATAATGGCTTCAGTCAGCAAAGATACACAGCCATAAAATAAATTTGACTCAAGTCCTGCATAGTAACAACAAATCCTCTAATAAATAGAAAATGATAATTTTCCCACTGCATGACTATTAAATATCTATTATATGATGCAAATTGTACAGATTAACTTCTGTTATATCTGAAATATAAGTAATTTTGAATTTTAGTTTCAGTTGAAAAAATACACACCCATGTAATTGGAATAATATGTAAAACAACATAACTACATGTTCATGTTAATCTTGAACTTACATGCTTTGTCAAGCACCTAGGCACTGCATCTACGCATTTCTTTAAACACCTTCAGGGATGGTGATCCCACCACTTCCCTGAGCAGCCTGTTCCACTGCTTCACCATCCTTTCAGTAAAGAATTTTTTCCTAATATCCAATCTACACCTCCCTTGGCATAACTCGAGGCTGTTTCCTCTCATCCTGCTGTTTGTTAACTGGGAGAAGAGACCAATCCCCACCTGCCTGCAGCCTCCTCTCAGGTCGTTGTGGAAATCAGTAAGGTCTCCCCTGAGTATCCTCCAGACTAAACAACCCCAGTTCCCTCAGCTGCTCCTCTTAAGACCTGTGCTCCAGACCCTTCACCAGCTTTGCTGCCCTTCTCTGGACATGCTGCAGCACCTCTACGTCCCTCTTGATGTGAGGAGCCCAAAACTGAGCACAGGATTCGAGGTGTGGCTTCACCAGGGCCACGTACAGGCTATCACTTCCCTGGTCCTGCTGGCCACATTATTTCAGATATGAGCCAGGATGCTACTGGCCTTCTTGGCCACCTGGGCACACTGCGGGCTCATGTTCAGCCGGCTGTCAACAAACACTCCCAGGTCCTTTTCTGCTCCTTGTCCCTGTCTTCCAGCTCAGGGGGCTGAGTACCCAGAGGGAAGCTGGTTTTGTTATTAAAGACAGAGGCAAAGGAAGCATGAAGTACCTCAGCCTTTTCCTCACCCTTTGTGGTAATGTTCCTCACTGCATCCAATAAAGGTTGACTATTATCCTTGGTCCTCCTTCTGTTTCTTATGCATTTTTAAAAACATATTTTATTATCTTTTATGTCAGTGGCAGCCTGAGTTCTAGCTTGACTTTCGTCTCTCTAATCTTCGCCCTGCATAACCTTGTGACATCCTTGTGGTCCTTCAGAGCTGCCAGTCCCTTCTTCCAAAGGTGGGAAACACTCCTTTTTATCCTGAGTTCCAGCCAAAGCTCTCTGTTCAGCCAGGCCAGTCTTGTCTCCCACTGGCTCATCTTTTGACACATGGGGACTGCCTGCTTCTGCACCTTTAACACTGCCTTCTTGAAGAATGTCCAGCCTTCCTGGACCTTTGGCCCTTCAGAAGTGTCTCCCAAGCCACTGTCAATCAGGCTCTTAAACAGGCCAAAGTCGGCCCTCCAGAAGTCCAAGGCAGCAGTTCTGCTGACACTCCTCCTTACTTCTCTGAGATCACTTTGTGATTGCTATGCCCAAGATATCCTCCAGCCACCACATCACCCAGAAGCCTTTCCCTGTTTGCAAACATCAGGTGTAAACATCGGGGCTGGTTATCTTCCACACACTCCAGAAACCTCCTAAACTGTTTCCTCTCTGCTGTGTTGTATTTCTAGCGGACATCTGGTAGGTTGATGTCCCCCACAAGAACAAGGGCTAGCAATCTTGAGACTTCTCCCAGCTGCTTGTAAATGTATTTCTGTGACAGAAAAAATCCTAACTAATTTTCTCTCTTTTCAAAGCAATGCAAATGCTGTCATGTTCAGTAAAAAAAGAAAGAAAAAATATACGAGGAATAAGAAGAAAACAGTGATCCCACTATGTATATTAAGGAACTAGAAACACAGTAATGGAATTCCCTACTTGAACTGTTAAATTCTGTCTTTGTCACTTCAGAAAACCCTGGAAGAAGTTATCTGCTCCCCAGAACATCTATTACAGAGGTATGTATTCTTGAGATGCCATTTTCTAACACCTTACATCAGCTGTTAACTCCACCCTAAAAATGAGAAAAAGACACAACTATGGGACATTCTGCTGTGGAGTATATTCTGTGTTTCTTGACTAGGGGGTTATGTATAAAGATGATCCCAGGATAAGGACTATGCCCTGTACCATGGAGCATTTCATTAATGGCACTGGTACTGAAACTGACATCGAAAAATGTAGCCTAAAATGTACCTTGTGAACTTAAGAATATGTTCAGCATGTTCTTTGCTCGGTTGATGGATAAACAGGTTAAAACTGCTTTCAGCTTGTGCCCCACTTCCCTTGACAGCTGAAGTCAATAATGTCTAACATCAGCTCTGGATAGATACAGTAAAACAACATGTTCGATGCTATTACTCATTAGACTAACTTCAATTATACAGAAGAAAATCTGACCCCTTTTGATTTATTCAGTGCAATCTGAAGTCTCCCTTTTAGAGATTATTATATAAAATGTCCATTAAAGGCCCTTAAATTTGGTCAATGCAATGAACTAGAGCAGATTAATCAGATATAAAAGCTATTGATTTTACCATAATAAATCCCACAGCAGTCACTGAATTAACCAACTATAAGAACCAGACATCATACAAATAAAAGTAAACTACTTCAGTAGAGTAAGCGGGCAGAAGTTACTCCTTAGGATAAAGATTACATAAAATCTTTAACAGTTAAAAAGCATTCACTGAAGCATTTGCAAGCATGTGTTGAAGAACCTGACTGAACAGAAGCAATTTGCTGCATCACAACTTAATGTGGAGCTCAAAAGTGAGAGATTGCCTTACAAAGGCTATTAAGTATGAAAAGCACGCCCTGCCACACCAAGGACCAGCACCTTTAAAGAATGACTATTGCTCACTTTTCACATCCCATTAAGCCCTAGCTTCAGTGCAAACAACGCCAACCAAAATGCCAATTAGTAGCAATGAAATGTGTTTGGAGTTCTGCCAAGCCCACCAACTGGTTTCACAAGGACACACGACATGCAACACACCAAGAAAAAAAACTGCTTTCGGTCAGTGCTGCATTTGGTCAGAAACAAATATATGATCCTTATGCGAGAAGCTGCAGATCCCACTACTGATTTTACAAGCAGTAACTTCCTAACAGAAATTACTGTGGTTTTCAAGTAAAGAGATTAATGGCTGTTTTTTCTCCAGAAAGATTTCCTGTCTTTAGCTTGCTTGCCTCCAAGATTTGCTGATATGACAGCCTTCTGCATCAATTTCTCCCTTCTACTACATATTTCAGAAAGGACTACAGAGAAATATGACAAAAGGCTTTGCTAGGATTGGCTAGTATTTGCCAAAAAATTTAGAGATGTGTCCTCTCCATTGTGTAACTTATTTTATTTCTGTGAGTTTTATGCACTTTAAAATGTATCAATAGAGGCATACAGCAGGTAGCTGACCACCATTATAAAGAAAAGAGGAATTATGACAATCCCAAAATAAATCAGCTAGCCAGTTCACTAAATTGTAAAATTACAATAAAGAAATAATAAAAGAAAAAAGGTTGTGTGAATGCATATTAAAAATTATTTTTAAAGGAAAAGAAATACTTGTCACTTCCTTGATTAAAGCCTTTAAGCAAAAACTGAACTGTCTTACCATTACTTATTATGCTAAAAGTCATGGTACATTGCCAGTGGCTTTACTAAGTTACCATCAGCCATGTAATTAACAGTAATTTGAAGTGAGATCTTCAGTCTAAATTCAAGCTACTCAACTTCAAGTCATCAATGTTATAGAAATGAAGTATGTTTACACATTGGCACATTTCCCAGATATTTTGTGCCCGGAACTTGCTTTGCATGTTACAAACAAGTTTATAGAAATTGAAAACAAAACCAGAAAGACAGATTTCCTCTTCTCTTTGATCTGTTTCAGAGGATAATCATCATACCAAAATAACAACAATGGCTTAGCAATCCCACCAGGAGTTCTCAGGCAAATTTTGCACTCTACAACAGCCCTTCTGCATTACCCTCGTCATTGACGAGCCTACTGTTCTCTGAATGGATTCAGTAGAAAAAGGACAGATGTTCGCTACTAACAACTTCAGAGAGCTCAGATTTCCAAATGCATGAGCCAAATCTTTCTCTACTCAAATCCTCTCAAACCCATCCTTCTCACTCCCCAGAATTCGTTCAGTTCACCTTCTAATTGACTCCACAGCCAGCCAGCATCTTTTGTGTGGATCTATTCCCATTGTGAAAAGTCCCTGGGGACTCAGAGACACCCACAAACTACTGAAAATCAATTCCTGTATGAAAACCCATGACAACCCCCTTGCAGGTAACAGAAATCCCAAGTGCCATCAGCAGTCTGCAGGTTAAGCCCTGCATCTGTTTCCAGTGCCAGCTTACAGCAGTCCCCTACAGCTGGCCACACTGCACCATCTCCTTGGCACAGTCTCTACAGCACAGCGCACAGCTACACTTGTGAGATTTCATCCAGCCATGCAGCTTCCCAGCTCGTGCAGGCATGCGTACCTCACTGTTCAGAGAGAACACACTGCTGCACTGAGGGAGGGGTTCCCTCCTTGATCCTGTCTTTGTCAGCCCTCAGGATTTTGCTTTAGTGATTTTAAAATGACTGCTAGCTCTTGAAAGGAAGAGAAAAAGAAACACACTATTTTCTGAAAGCTTTTTGTCATCGAGAGCTATAGTCTGTAGCCTCACTTCTCACTGTTGCATCTTCTTCTATACTCTAATCTTACAGATTAAAGGTGAGAAAGGAATGTTCATGACAAACATGAGTTTTTCAAACAGTTTGCAAAGCCCACAAGATAGATCATACATTATAGGAGCAGCCTGGAACAAACTGGATACTGCCCTCTTAGCCCTCCTGTACGTTACATTTCACCTGAAGCTAAAGATTTTGATAGAAGCATAAGTTGTGCCACCTGTTGGTTTCAATATGACTAATACACACATTACCTCCTCTCTGCCAACACTTCTGGTGAGTATGCCCACATTTATACTGAAAAATAAAACATAAAATAACCCTCACGAGCTTTCAAAATGTTCTGACACCAGCAGCTGCACTTGTTCTCAGAAGGGTCTTATGTCAGATCCTTTCATAGGTCGTCCTTGCTTGCAACTTGTAAAAGAAAATGATGTCTCATTCTGGTTGGAAATTCTCCTATATCCCACTGTTTGCCAATTACAGTACAACTATGTTTAAAATGAAGCGGCAAGTTCTAGCAATAACTTTTTCTAAGTCAACCTTCTTTGACTAATTTACTAAAAATATGCTTCAAAAATGCAAATGATTACTCTTGTTCCCACTAAATACAGAATGAAAAATGTAAATAAGCTGCTTCCACAGCGCTCATGAGGTATATCAACTATTCTTTCAATACAGAAATATTGTTTAAAAAAAGGTTGAAGTAAAAGTAATGACTTTTTACACTTTAGAAGTAGTGGTTATTTTCTTAATTTTTCCTGTGGCTCATTAGTTCACTTGTTGAAAACTGAAGGAAAAATCTCAAAAAAGGACTTAAATACAGCAATCTCACTTTATTAAAATCACAATGTGAATCCATACACAACATTAATCTCCCACACATGTATAGACATGCCCTTGAGCCTATACATGAGCGTAAGAACAGCAGGACACCTAAGAACAGGATTCACAGGAGAATCTCTGCTCAAAGAGATGTATAAAACAGAATGCACAGAAGGGCAGAGATTTCAGACTAGCCTGGTAAGGAAATGAGGACTGGTGAGAGATTTAAATGTCATTCCATCCAAAATGCAGACACCTAGCAGCTAACTCAGCTATGGTACCCCTTCCAGCATCACAGAGGCAGAATCCAGACCCATTGCCTGATGAATCAGTTGTTTTCTTTCAAAACATGTTCTGTGCTTAAAACATCACCAGGTATGACAGCACTGACCTAACCACAAGGCCTCTTTTATCTTGCAAGTATCTGAAATACAGTAATGCTCACCCCTTTTCCTGCCTTCTAACTCAAGTCTCTTAATTCTCTGATGCAAACTGGAACAGGCTAGTAGGCTCTCCTTAGTCTCTGAAAAGCTTGTACTCGGCTGATGTAGCGAATACTCACAAAAATTCCTTCCCTCTCACATGGTGGGATGACACTGGCCAGCAGCTGAGCACCCACAAAGCTGCGCTCTCAGTCCTTGCTCCCTCTTGGGTGGGACAGTCGAGAGAACAGGAAGAACAAAAGCAAGAAACCTAACGGATGAAGATAACTGGCAGCTTACTAGGTGAATAAAAAGGCAGGGGGGAGGAACCAATTGCTCACCACCACCCACAAGCAAACCAAGGCCCACCTCATCTCACAGCAGCAGCCACCCTGGAAGACATTCCCCTAGGTTCTTCTGCTACCGCAGTCCTATTACTGGCTGAGCATGATGCTGTAAAGTATGGCATTTTGCTTCGGTCGGGCCAGGTCAGCTGTCCTGGCTCTGTGCCCTCACAGCTTTTTACCCACTACCAACCTACTCACTGGTGGAGACGAGTGAGACATGGAGAACACTTTGAGGCTGTGCAAGCACTTTTTCAGCAACAGCCAAAACATTGGCATGTTAATAACAGTTTTACCCACAAGTCTAAAACACAGCACCTGCATTTTGGCACAGGACTGTTACGAAGAAAGTTCACTCCATCCCAGCCAGAACCAGTACACCTCAGAAAGAGAAATGAACAGGAGCTTTTCTCCTGCACAGCAGAGAAATACTCTAAATCCTGGGCTCCTTGTGTAAAAGGAAGAGACAGACTCCTTCCCCATAGGCAGCATTTGGGAGGAAGGTAGCCATTAGCCTTGGCATAAAATGCCCAAATGCTACTCAGTGCTTCTGACCAAAGCACTTAAGCCTTTCTCCATATATGAACAAAAACACAGGGACTTCAAACAAACCCATTAAAGCATTTTTGGAAGAAGCTTGTGTGCAAGAAAAAGTGAGGCTACAGAAGATACTAGGACAAACTGCTCATTCCTATACTGGCACCACTGTAAGGATTGTCTCAGTGTATTATTTCACTGAAGGACTGGACTGTTTATTCATTTTCAAAACTAACCCAGCGACCTGGAGTATAAGGTAACTGACAGCACCTGGTAGCACCACCTTTCATCTGTTATGATCACCTGTGCAGAAAACAATGCCATACTCTCTTCCTGATCTAACTCTGCTAACACCAATGTAGCAGCTAGAAACAGAAGATAAACAAAAGGAACAATCACAGGAATCCATTTGTGTCTTCTCTCTTGGTTTAGGCTTTTTGTTTTGTCCTACCACCACATCCCCCAAAGACATAACAAAAGAGCAAAAGAGAAAACCTCAGTCTCAGATTTTATTTTTCTAACTTTTCTCTTTTCCTCTCTATTTTTATTATTTTTTCCAGATGAAGGAATCAATTTGGAAAAAACGTTTAACAAATACATTTAGAACTAATAGAATTTTTCATATAACATGGTATCATAATGATTCTCCACTGAAAGTTTCAGATCCAAAGGCATTTTTAGCCAGATGGTAGTGAGCAAAAAGCTAGGAAGGGACACAGTCAAGACAGCTGACCTGAACTGACCAAAAGGAAATGTCATACCATACAGCATATAAAGCTGTAGCTTTGTTTGCTTATTTCCATGTCACCTCAGTAACTAATTAAGCATTTGAAGAAATCTGTTACTGGCTGGATGCTCAATACAACTGCTCCTCATCACAATAGTTCAACGAGATCAAAGCTAAATGGACATGTCTTTGGAAGCTCTTACAATCAGAACAAAAAATAGAAGAATCAAAATTATTGTAAGGTTTACTTTAGAAACATAACTTTAAAAAACGAAGGAAATCAGGCAAATTCCTCATGTACATGTATCACACTGAATCAACAGACAGCTCACCTCACAGGTCTAAACAAATTGAGAAGCTACATTTCATCCTATTGGTACTATCTGCCCAACATGACTCTATGGACTTTAGTCCCCTCTGTACTTTGGTTGTCAAAGAAAGACTATAAAAACAGTTTCTGGTTTGCTTCTCAACTGCACAGCTCGAATCTTCATTACAAGAAGTTACATACAGTAAAATGAGAATTAATTTTGCACATTTTTATAGTTTTCAGAAACACAGAAATTAACAGATTTTATGTAAGGGAATATAAAATAAATAAAAACCCTAACATTGAAAAATAATAGTAGCAACACAGTTTTCAAAATAAATGTGTCGCAAATACACTTTTTGTATTTACTACATGTTATTTATTCCCTGCTTAGCTGCTAACAGTCATTAGCTTTAGGTACAGTGCTGTTGCTCATGGCAGATAAACTAAGCAGCAAAGCTTGAAAATGGGTGATTTCATTACTGTTTTTCTTATGATTAGTTCTGTTTGCTCTCATCTAGTTGAAACCTGAAATCCAAACTTAGAAGAGTAAGTTTTACAATTCTTAAGTATATATGTTGCTGACAATCAGGAACAAAGGAGATGCCACAGGAAAAGAAACAGAAAAAACACCCACCCAAACCAAAGAATTTTATTATCAAAAGGTAAGGTTCTTTCCCTACAATCATGACCAGGTTTTCATGGCCTACTTGCAGAATGGACCAGGCAATGTAAAATATCAAAAGCAGTTTAGTGCATATTCAGTTTCCTCCTTGTGTCCTCCTCTACTCCAACCATTTGCTCCCATCACAAATGCTCTCCTTTCTACCAAAAAGTGACGTATCTTGTGACAGACCTTGCTAAATCTTCCTGAAACACAATAAAATAGGAGATACTGTGCAGAGGAAATAAAAGCTCATCCTGAGAAACAGATGAGGAGGCACACTCATGAGGTGCACAGATCCTGCAGCCCCAGTAATTAGCGGCTAGGCCGGAAGATCAACTGTGGAGTGTAGCCACTTCAGGAATGGAAGAACCACCTCCTGCTCTCCTATTAGGACAGGATCCTGAGATCTGAACAGGTTCACACAACAGATTAAGTTCTGAACAAAAAAAAGTGGCATCCCATTTGTTTGTATAACTTACCAAACAAGGCCAGCTCTACTGATGTTATGCAGGAGCACAAGGATACAGTAATACAGAACTCCTGTTTTAAGATCCACATATATGAAGAATGGGACTGTACTCCACTGAAAAGTAGGGAAACATGATTCTTTTTTCTCCTAATACTTTGCATATTTATATGACATGATGCAAAATACATGATCATTTTATATTAAGTATAGTATTATATTTTTAGCTTAATGGCCACTTTTTACGTTGCTTTCTACAGTAATTATTTATTCATCCATGCACTCCAAAATGTCTTTTCTGCAGAAATGTATTTTAGCATAAGGAGAAAAGTCTGTTAGCAGTAAGGAAAAGAAACAGAAGTGTTTACAATGTAGATTGCTCCCAGCAATTGTTTCTTTATTAGCACAGAGCTGCTGAAGAACTATTTGATTTCTGCATGTTTGAGTTTCTCCAAGTATTTTTTCTGTAATTCCCTTAGCAAAGGACTCTGGAGCCATGGTGAAGTTGTGTAAAAGGTCACTACATGCAAACAACAGCTGTTTGCTTTCACTAATAAAAAGACTGCACTGAAAAGCGACCATAAATAGGCACAGCATACTCTTTACACAGGGAAAACAGATTTCAGTGGGAATTCTGCCATGTTTAATGCAGGATCAACTCTAATACTGCTCTTTTTGCAGGCAGTATCAAGGAGGAAACAAGCTGAGCACAGGCAAATCCCACAGGATGTCCACATGACTGTTCCATACCCAGAAGACAGGAAGGAATCATGTGAAGTGATTTATATTTTTGCTGAGTGACTAGTAGTTCATGAGATGGCTCCAACAGGAAAGACAGCCAAGAAAACATTCCTACACACAAAGATGAGCGTGAGAATTTTGTTTTGTGGTGTTGGGAGAGGAAACATGAGAAAAAATTCTCAGAAAACTACTGTATTGTGAAAGACCGCATTGCTTGGCAGTGCGGGGAGATGGTGTTCTGCCTCTTCAGCAGCTACCTACAGATACTCGCCAGAGAAGCGGGAGAGCAGCAGCTGTGCAAGGCTCTCGGAGTTAACTCTGGCCTCCACCTAAAGTACCAAAAACATGCTTAAGTCTCAGGAGCCCTATCTACTCCCTCCAGGGAACTGCAAGGCAGGACCCATAGCAGAAAGCATCTGCTGATGCTACTTTCAGGTCTGGTTGTTTGCCACCAGTGGAAGCACACACCAAGATGCGGACTCTGATCCCAGCAGGCTCAGTTCCTGTTTGCCTGCCTTTCCACCCACTTCCCACTAGCATGCTGCTGCTGAGGGTCTCTGTGCAGACACTGTCCACACATCAAGGCTTATCATCTCACTTTGAAAATATTTTTTAAAGTAATCCTAATGAAATAATTCAGTATTAAACCTCAAGCCCATTAATAAATCAAAGTTTCTGAAATTTGTTGTTAAATTCAATTGGGGGCGGGGAGAAAAATAGTTGTGTGGTTTGCTTATTATAATGACTTTATAATTAACCTTCCTGACAGTGGCATTAGAAAACAAATACATCCTTTAATCAATTAAGCTCTTCATTTATAGATTTTAGTTCCATCTTGAGCTTTGTTATATGTATTGATTACCTCAATTATTTTGTCAGTAGTAAGTGCACAATTATATAAAAAGTTCCATAAACCAGCCTTTAGAAACACTTTGTGAAAACAATCATGCAGCTGCCCCCAAATTACTTTCCAAATCCCATATTCTAACTTGAAATACAAACTCACTGATCAAGAAGTACAAAAGCAAAATAAAGAAAATGAAAAAATCTAATCCTACTGAAGTAAAACATTTGACTCCAACAGCCACTTACAATGTAGTACTGATTATAAGAGTAGTTACCATGTTGGACTTAGTATTTACAAAATCTGTTCCTGAAACTTCAAATGCCTGAGATTCTAGAGAAGTGGCCATCACTCACAGAGGTTAAATAAGGCATCAAATCTGCGTAAGAGAGATTTATTTTCAATACCACATTACCTTTTTTATGACCCCCAAAAAAGTAGTTTTTCAAAATGATCTCAGAATATAGTCATTATGCTGCTGTCTGACCAAAATCAACTCCCAAATACTATGTGCTGCTCAGAAAGTGTCTTTCATTAAAAGAGGAAAAATAGGAGTGAGAATTTCAGCACCATATGTGATTGCAGCAAAACTGCCCTGTTTTTACATAAAACAGTACATAGTAATACAGAATCTGGCCTCACTAGATCAGAAAAGAAGTCTAAGAAGGTTAATTTTCTGTCTTTAGAAACTGCCTATGCCTTCTGCTTTAAAAACTGATGAAGGAAAAGCCAATTTTGCCTGAACAATTTAGCAGTGTGATACACACAAAAAGGAACTGAGACAATACTTTGCAAACTTTGTGGCCATGAGCCTGCACCCTTCAGCATTAAATATCTCTATTAGTACTTAATATGTCAGGTTAGAATTATGAACTTTACTTTATTGATGACTAGTTACTAATTGATTTAGCCCATAATATACCACATTTCTACATTTTTACTAAAATTTTAGGTGGATTAATTCAAAGAACTCCTGATACCAATTTAAAAAAATGGGAATTTGTTTATTCTTCAAAAAAAGATGACTTTATAAATGTAACTTTTTAGGATAGACACTTCTCTTTCTATGCAGTTTTCAGGCCTTAGCAGAGCGTTTTATATTTTTAGATTATGAAGTCATGTAGTTGCAATATAGTATGTTGAAGTTTCAAATAAAAGCCTCATTTCAACCAGCTGAATGATATGGATATGGTATAGCCCTGTGGTATACCACATCTACAGGTGGTATAGGAAAAACAGCACGGGTGCATAAGTCTTCCAAAACAACTTAATGGAATTTTTCAGCTTATTAAACATAAAATTGCACCTTTTATTTGTCTCCATAAGAATATGCTTTCAAATTGAGGATAGTTCTTTAGTAGACCCTCCTGGTATTTATGCGTTTGGCATGGTCTAACAAAAATCTCACTGTGTTTAAGTCGTTATGAATTTGGGAGGGTTTCAAGATACAAAAAGCAACATAAGACCCACACTGACTTTCTTGACTGATTCTCTTATCATTAAAGTCTAACTTAAACCAGCTGTAACTACCTTCATATAAATTATTATTTAATGCAAAATTATGCGTATTCAAATAAAGAGTAAAGACAGAATGCTTTGGAATTACCAACCAAAAACCAGAATCAAAAGTAGTGAGTACTTACTTGTATGGAGTTTAAGAGGAGTTTGGGGATGTGAGAAGTATTAATACAGCACAGTGACTGTAAATGCTACATTCCCATGTGCCTGCTCTAAACTTTCGTAGCTTTTAATGAAAATCATTGAGTTACATTCAAGCACAAAGATGCAACTACCTGAGAATGCTCACAATATACGAAAGTTGCAGATGCAAGTAGCTTCCTTGTGTAAAGTCAGACAGCCTACAAAACCCACCTTCTTGCAGTTCAGCTTTCATTATCACGTTTTCATCAATAAATCAAACTCCATCTCCCTGCTACAGCTTAAGAGGCTGAAAGAAGCAGCATAAGCCTTGCATTCTCACAGTCTTGCACATATGTTTAGGCACCTATAAAGAAGATTAGGTGCTCTGCATGGGTCTTACTATGTGTTTTAAGGTGCAGGTTTTGTGGGTGGATTTCCTGTTTTTTGCTTGACATTCAACAGCAATCATTCTGTTTATTTTACCCTTTCTGTTTTGCAGCACCACAGGCCTCCACTAGGTCATCAATTAACATAGTCACAAAGACATACTTGCAAGCAGAGAGCTTGCAAAAGCATCAAATATACAAACAAATATATATATCAAAACAAATACACAAAAATAGTTCAGATTCATAAAACAAGGAGAATTTTATAGCAGTTCCTTTTAGGCAGTCCCTTCAGAGGTCATAAATCACTGGTTTACACTGAATTTGAAATAAACATGAGCACAATAGATAGAATACAGAATTATGAAGATTTTCCTTACAACTAAATATGTAAGTAGCACACACAATTTTAAGTGGCAGCTGACTGAGCTGTCCATTAGTTTCAAACTGAAGTTAGCAGTTTTAACTTGCTTGAACTTCCCCAGGTCTTACTGTTCAAAATGGACTGATTTGATAATCAGGTTATGCAGCTTTAAAATTTACTTTATTTTTTAAGTTACTTACTTATTTGTAGAAGATACTAATTTTTAGCTCAGGTACATTTTAATTTAATCACAATTTTTTCTTATTAATTTCTCATACTACCATGGTATTCCATTTAACATATAAACCTAACAGATCTTGAGAGATGCAATTCAACCTGTGAAGAGAAGACACTTTTTCCCTAGATTTAATGCTGCTATAATACAACTTCATTATTATGGCCTGGTGTTTTAAGACTGCCATCTAAGAAACCTAAAGAATGTTTGTTCCAAATGTATTACTGCTAACTTTATAATTTCCAAACTTGACTCACAAAGACATATTCACCTCAGGCACCTCACTTTGTAAAGTCAAGAGTTAGACCAAAGATAAAAATTTATCTTTGGTCTAACAAGATAAATTCTTGTTTTGTTCTTACTCAAATTACAAAAAGGAACAGTAAAGACATCATGATATTTGGCTAATTCCCATAAGAACAAAAAAAAAAAAAAGAAAGAAAGGTGATTAAACAAGATTTTAAGTGGATGACCTAAAGTTTAGAGCACAGATTCAATAACCTGACAAGTCTGTGCAGTCATATCAGATGACCCTTGCTAGGTACAATCTGAAATACAGTATTAGTCTAATTTTCAAAACCAATTCTGATGGTGGAGCTTTTGTTGCCTTTCTTTCAGAGAGACAATGTAGGTGCTAATTCTTTTTTTAAGACAAAGCTGCCTAAAGGACCTTCAAGTCAGCCAACTGAAAGACTGCACATTCTGAATTACCATTCACAACTGATAATTTTGCCCAGATTTAGCAGATGGAAATGAGAACAGCTGTTTGTAAACTGGTTTGTAAACCACCACACCCATCTAAGTGTTATAGGCATTTTGAACACTTGAAAATGCAAAACAATCAGGGCCCATAAATAGCTAAATTGTAACTGTATAACAAAACAACCATCTGAACAACTGCGGAAACTGAGCAACTCCTAAAAATTTAAAGGATTTCCAAATTCCAAAAGGGAACATACCAGTTTTTTTTCCAGTGCCAGAAGCATACCACATGATACAGCCATTAATCTATTTGAAACATGGCAGAAGGAGAAAAGCACATTCAGAAGTCCCACTGTCCTGAAGAACAACATATTCTAGGTTTTGCTCTCATACGCTCATGCCAGACTGGGGTAACATTTCAAACATCCCCTCTAAGCTTATCTCTGCTGCTGTAACAGTAACAACTCTTCAGGCAGATACACAATCTGTGTACAAACTGGTGTACAAGCCTATTCCAATACTTTAAAAGGCATCTCCCCAAACCCCACAAACAGATACCATAGTTAAGGAACGCAAGCAGAATATTATCATACTGTCATAAATCACTGCACAGATACTGCATTGCCATCATCTTCTGAATGTTTTTTACGTATAGCCCTATATATCCTTACTTGTAGTGACAAAGAAATTGGAGCCTTCACCTGAGAGTCTCGTTTAGTATGGGATTAAAAAAAGTCTGCACAAATCATGGATGCATTTTATTTAACACCTGGTTACATTAATGTTTGAAGTGATTCTGATCAATGTTTTTTAATTGCCCAAGCATCTGGCCAAATTCAAAAGATTGCTACAAAATCCTAGACGTTTTAGGAAGAAGCTCATTATTTTCACATCTGCCAGACTTCATTATTTACATGGTTGTTACTTTAGCGCCTATGCTATTTAAATTATATCTATCTCCACAGTCTTCCCTAAAAGAAGACATGTAGCACTTTCAATGTCCTCTGATTTGATGACTCAACAGATATCCTCTGAATTCAGACTACTTTTTCATTAATTTATCACTATAATGATATTTTAAAAAATTGTATTAAAAGTGAAAAGTTGTTGTGCTAATGCATTTCAGTTTTTTGTACTACAGCAGGCTAAATAAGTAGATGACATTGATTACCAAACAAACTCACTTTATCATAAATGCAATCCATTAGAACAATAATGGAAACACCACACTCCTTTCAATGTTTAACATTAGCTTTTTTCTGTCTGCCAAGAGTTCTAGTTATGAGCTTCATTGTGCCAAGGACAGACCAGTCTTTTCCAGACACTTACCCTCTGACAGCATGAATAAGTCTCAGTGATGGATAGGCGGTTCGCACTCTCAATTTATTCTTAAGGATTAATGCATTAACCCACTCCACATGCTTCTCTCCACCTTTGACCATGAAAGCAGGGATCCAAAGGACACTGTCATTCAGCATGGATAGTCTATGCACAAATTTTTCTCTGTCACTCTCATTCCGAAAGCCTCCAAATGCTCTTTGTACAACTGATGGGTTCATGGTAATAAAATCAGATTTAGTTCCCACATCGGCAGCAAACTCCACCACAGGAGCTAGATTGCACCTGAAGAGGAAAAAATTAATGGAAAAATGAAAATAAATATGAAACATTAACTCAGAAAAATGTGTGCATGAAGGGAAAGCTGAAAATGAACATGCAAGCTTTTTTCAATTTAACATGAGAAATAAATACTAGTGGTAATAGGTGTGATTAGACATAGCATTTTACCCAACTTAAGGCACTCATTAGACACATTTTCAAAAAGCATTAAATGTACACAATGCTGTGAGAAAAAAAAAGTTCTTTGTACATTTGAAAACCATGTCATCATGCTTTAAAATGCACTGACAGCTAAAGTAGCACTTAGGAAGAAGAGTATGCTTCCTAAGACCTGTTACCTTTCATCTGCGTTCGTTTGTCAACATGTTACCAACAGTTCACACTCTTAAAGGAAGCCATGCCAGTCAATTAAGGTATAATTTATACAGGTCATTGCATTATTTATTTTTTTTACAATAGAGGATTGAAATATCATTGACAAAAAAACTTTACTCCATACTAAATGATTTTTTTTTTATATTAGCACTACAGCTGATTGGATGTCTTGAAATTTAGTATTTTCATTTCATTTAGAAATGAAATTTTGGGAAAAAAGTATTAAACTTTCCTCAACGTCTGTTTAATTTTGCAACAACTTTGTGCCTTTTTCCTAGGCTTGACAAAAAGGTCTCATCAGGCCTCTCTTCAGCAGTTTTCTACCTCAGTTATATAAATACATACATATGTATATATCTATCTATAAAAAAATCACAGAGGGGCAGTGTTCTCCACGGGCAGCACTGGATGCAGATGACAAAACACAGTTCAGAAATTAATTAGGACTTCAGTCATCAGTATGGTCTGACTGAAACAAATAACCTCTACAACATCCTCAGTGATTTAGCCTGTAGCTGGTATGCCCCCAAATAAGTATCCTGTCACAACAGTATTTTCACAGTTTATTAAACTGCTCTGTTGAGGTGAAGGATGCTAAGAAGCAATGTCAGAATTGGGTCCTTCAAAACATTTGCATGTTATTATATTCCTAATATAAACAGTATTCTATTAGTTCTGCAATTTTTTCTGTTACAGTAAACTTTTTACTTAAGCTTATCCTTTAGCATCTTCTAATGGCCAGATCTCCAATGTCGTATAAAATTAACTGAAGTCAGCAAGGCAATATAGATTAACACCAACGGATGACATGACCTAGTCCTAAGTTCTTCAGAACATTTTCATTCTGTAATTATCAACTAAAGAAACGGTCCTATCTTCTCCAGAAAGAAATGTTCTGAAGACTGTAAAGCCTATACATTCTTCAGAGATAAAGCTGCCCAAGTTTCCAATATGTGGGCAGCTGTAAGTGTTCTTAGGGAACAGATTTACATTCTTCACTGTCTTTACACATCTATTCCACAAACCATCTGCATGTATTACAGGATGCTAAGAGTAATATCTTTTAGAAAATGGTAGTTAGGGCACAAGAAAAACACACTGATTTCAATATTGGCCTTGAAAATTGTTTCTAAAAATCTTAATGCATGAACCTGTCACCTGGAACTGTCAAAAGTCTGTCACATACAATCTAGAAAAAAAGTATCCAACCAAGGACGTAAAATTAACCAAACAAATTCACTAAATTAATTACCACTGCTCTTGAAAATACCTCTTTCAGGGACAGACTGAAAGTATGAAGGAGTATTGCACAGCAGTGTTTTTTTTGGCAGTCACACACATGCGCATGAAAACATCTATTACTTACAAACATAAGATAGAGCTTGACATTGCAAATCCTGCCATGTCCAACTTTGAGAAGCACCGATGTACCAACACCACCTTGTTGGAAAAGCTGTAAGCCACATGCAAAATGTGCACATATAACATAGGCCCTATGGTCCTAACATGATTACATGTCTTTTGACAGCGCCTTTCTAATCTACCAAAAGCATCAGCGCCTGAATCTTAAAAGTGTATATAGTTTGAAACTAGCATATAAATGTAATTTCACCCAAATACTGAAAAAAATCACCACAGGCATACCAAATACAAGTTATGCGTACCTTACATGCCATTACTGCTTCACTAGTAATATACTTCATATCAAATACAGTATTTTATAAAGGTATACAGCGTATGCAATATAAATTCTTAACACACTGCATATTCAGATTTTTCAAGTGTAACTTCAGAGAGTTATGAGTAATCCAAATGCACACAGTAACAGTAAGGTTATCTATGAACAGTTACTTTAGAATATTAGCCACATTTTTAAACCTTTAGTGTCTCAAATCAGACACCTAATTATAACATTAAAGGCAGGTAAGGCATTTTGCTTTCCAAACAGTAAGCACCTCTTAACCTTTCATCTTTTAAAAACTCAATTACATAAATATGGATTAGTAGCTGTGCTGGTTTGAAATAATGTGGTAAGTACATGTGCACTTTGAAAGGCTCTGTTTTCAAAGAAGTAACTAGATGCTGTTAGCAGTAAGATTGTTATTTTAGTAGAACATGAATACAAGACCCACTCTGCACATATTTCTAGCTCTGTTAAGAAAATAAACATTGCTAAAGTAGCTGTAGTTGACCAAGTTATAAACATATTACCTTACTAAGCCCCTTCTCATTTTCTTTAGAGGTTACTTCCTTCAAAGAAATTATTCTAGTGCTTGTTAAATTGGAAGTGTTAACACTGAGTATTTATGTATTCACAGAAATGGAAAATTAAACACACCTGCCAAAACCCATCAATTAAAATCAGCATATTCTTCAGTAGGGAGTAAATCGAGCACTTATGTCAGGAGTGTTTCTCCATGAGTTCAAGAGTTTGTGCTAGTGACAAACGGTAATACTTAGCCTAAACTGCTAGTAACAGCTAATTATTTCCAGTTTGAGTTCAAGAAAATTTTATACAAAGGTATCACAGAATTAATCATAGGATAGTTTGGGTTGGAAGGGACCTTTAAAGGTCATCTAGTCCAACCCCCTGCAATGAGCAGAGACATCTCCAACTAGATCAGGTTGCTCAGAGCCCTGTCCAACCTGACCTTGAATGTTTCCAGGGACAGGGCATCTACCACCTCTCTGGGCACCCTATTGTTGTGTTTCACCACTCTCGTTGCAAAAAATTTCTTCTCTGTACCTAGTTTAAATCTACCCGCTTTTAGTTTAAAACCGTTACCCCTTGTCCTATCACAAAGGTCCCGCTAAAATATTTGTCTCAATCTTTCTTACATGTTTCAGGGCTAGTAAAACTAGCTATGGCATATTTGCATATAGACCTGACTATGTGTAAATAATTTTTGTTACCTGTTTCAGAGTTTTTGTCTTAACATCTTATGCATCTTTATGCTATGGCCACAGTTTCATACAGTTGGAATTTTTAAGTCTGTTTTATTAGCCAATGTCAATAATCTCCTATCAATTTGAGGGGCTCTTTCAAGAAAACTTCATATTCAGAGACACACATAAACAAGTACTTATTTTAAGTCAAATTAAGAAGCCTGTTATCTGAACAGCTTTGAAATAGCAATGCCCTTGTTATAGTCTTTAGTTCTAGCTCATTTGTCGCAAGGCACGGAATGCTAAATATACCCTTAACAGTGATCAGGAGGGGCAGGGGACTGCACCACTAGCTTTACCTAGGAATCTGTACACAACAAATGAAACCATGCTTTTAAGTTGTTATTGCTATATCAGATCCAGCAGGAAGAAGACTAATTTAGTGAGCTTCCTCTCTCTCACATGCCACATTACTGATACATTGCGACTATACGAATGCTTAAAATATCACTCCAAAACATATTTTTCTGTAACGTACCATCATCTTCCATTCATTCTATAAAAACTTCAGTGTCACCTGCAAGTTAGTTAACCTGCAAGTAAGCAGGCTGATGGTCAAAGCTGAGGACAAACTTACTATGAGGTGACTAACGCTGAGGATATATGAACACTTTGTAATTAACAGTCACAGACAGCACTGAAGATTGATGACCAATTAAGCAAACAGCTGTAAATATAAGCACTGAGAATATACATCACATTCACCAAGGTCTGTAAACCTCTTTCTGCTGAGCCTAAGCTATTGACTGCTTCCAGAAAAAATGATGAAATGCAGCTTGCCCTAGCAAAAAGTTTTGCAAAATAATGGTTTCCATTAGTTCCTCTTTTTTCTTTTTTTTTTCCCCCCATAAAAATTCACTATAAGTGTATTCTTTGAAACTAACAAGCTAGTGGCTATTCTATGTATTTTTGTTTAATCAGAAGCTCTAGCTCCTTCTCTTTTTCCCTTGCACTAAGCTAGCGAATAACAAGAGTCTTTATTTGCTCCCTTATTTCTAAGCACGATCTACAGCAGAAGTGTTCAGGAACTGTTCTAATGAGACAAAGCCTGGTACGTCTGGGAGAGGGGTTTAGGAAAAAAACCCAAAACTATGTAAGTGGGATACTACCAATCACAGATTATGAATGTATCATATGCAACAATATATAAGGTGTTTCTACTGCTGCAGACCTCGTTTTTCCCATGACATCAGCCCAGACAACATCCAAAATCCCAGCACAGCCATTTCAACAGGGTAGTTAGTCTAAACTTACTATCAGGCATCAATTACACCATTTAGATAATCAGTAAGTTTACAGGGCCACGTAATTTACATACTATTGATATATATTCATGATACTCAATTGCAAATATATATAGAGAAAATATTCACAGGAAAAATGCAGAGGTTCCCACACACAAGCTTGCAGTGTGACAGCAACAGATTTAACAGGAACATGCACCACAATGCTATCACTAAAGAGATCTGCTGTAAATGGAAAAAATTAGTTCACATCTGAAATACCACATAATATTTGGGTATCTGTAGAAATAACCGAGATGCTAAGACACAGACTAAAAAATCTCAGTGACTGCAATCCTGCTTCTTCCACAACCATGTGTTGCATATGTGAGTTACAGTGGGATATATTCAGAAAAAGTGTGAGGAAAAAAGAACCAGACAGCCAAAGGCTGGGCTTGCATGCCATGAGAAAAAACTGAAGAATGGAGTAAGCACTTTTATATCACATTTACACCAAAGTAACCAATACTGGGTCTGCTGTGACACCTTTATGGCCCAAACACATCCATAACATGCTTAGTCTTTTAGAGAGCAGAGCTTAACAAAGAAAATAATGATATCATATTCACAAAATAGACTCAAATGAGAAGTCAGTTATTCCACAGAGCTTCAGTTGAACATGTTTGGTCACTAATAAGTTTACAGCTCATGTATATGCATGTAAATGTCCAATACATAATATGCATAGGCCATATATCGGTATTTTCACGTTAATTTTATTTAAAAGCCATAAAAATTTGCTTGAGTAAAAGCGAGTACTGTTTCCACTTTATTTGACACTAAGAACTGAAAGAATATTCCTCATACAGTAACAATACAAGAATTGGCCATGAATCTGTATAATTGTTAATCCTTTAACAATCTACGCACTTAAGGTTTACAGGTTAGAATAAATATTTAGAAACCACTCCAAAGCCTAAGCTGCACAAAAGTGCCGTAAAGACATGCTTTGTTTCATTTATATCTTCTCCTTGTAGAGCAAAGCCAAAAATATCCACCACACAATATTACCAACATGCACTCTGATAAGCCAAAAATGAAAATTAGATTGTTGTTGGAAGACGTAATATTAAACCTCTCTGAAATATAAGGCATTATCTAAACTAGTAGCAATAACGCGCACTCTTTCCTCAATTGCCTGAAAGCTTTTATATTCAGGTTTCTATGCAGATTCCTGTAAGAATCAAAACTGCAATCTTGAATTCAATGATTCTTGTCATTTTAAGAAACACTTGGATATTAAAGTAAAATTCAAGGCTTAAGGACTTAGGAGGAAGAAAAAAAAAAAAAAAGTTGAGTTCAAGGCAGCAGACAACCTAACAGTTGGAGTATTCTCTACCTAGTCAACTTGCAGGAAGCACATCACCCTAGTAGTGCCTGTGTATACCAAGCACATCATTTCATCCCGAAGTTCAAACGAAGGTGTGCTGCACCACTGTCATAACTTTCACATATGCATACACCCAAAAAAGGCATATGTATAAAAAAACCCATGCACAAACCTCATATCTTCCCCTGCCAAATCTAATGATTAGCAAAATGTATGGATTCTCTCATGTTCTGTATACTTGTTTGGCTGAAGATAAAACTAAAATTGCTTCAAATTAACTGTAGGGATCTGGATTAGCAGGGAATCCTCTGACATATCCCACTTCACCCCAGGTCCTTATCCTCTGCATGGCACAATGAAGAATGTCTCATGACAGCTGCAAGCTGTGTAGAGGCTCAGGTACAAAATAATTATGTATTCTATTCACACACAAGCATCACAACTGTCTTTTAAAATGTGCCATGTAAAATATACCATTATTGACCTGATACCCCTTTTATAACACGTCTACAAGAATCCTGAATTTATGATTGATTTAACTTTAGTTTGAAGATGGGATTTTTGTATCATGACCTGCTAATAAACTTCATTACTTCTTGTTGCCCAATCGACAATCTGTACTGATAATTATTAAATTCATTCTTCCTAGCATCTTCCTTAACACCAGTGACTGAAATGCAAGTTATCCTCAACTGACACAGCACAATGAAGTGACAGAAAAGTTACGTTATTTTAGAAACAGTGGCAAAACACATTATCTACCTCTTTATTGTGACTCCTTGCCGCAACATTACCCATGAATTAAGAGTTTCACTGCTCTTTCCAATACTATTACTTTCACACCAAAACAATTTCTATCACTGAAAGTTTGTAAAAAACCAAACAAAACCAAAAAACTTTACAGCAGTGAAATACTGAGAATATCTTAATGTAAGAAAACCTGAGAAATGGATCTACATCTTTGCCTTTTCACATGAAAATACCTTTAAACATTACTGTCTGTAAACAGCATATTCTACAGGGCAATTACCAAAATGCTACAGAAGTGTTACTATTCTGGTATAGAAAACTTTGAAACAGTTAGTTCTGCAACACCATGAGGATAGAAAGGGTTAAAAAAGTTGCATTATCATTTCAAAAAATTCAGGCAAAATCACTGTTTTTATTGTTTTGGAGAAGCACTTTTGGGTCATGAGTTTGGAATGTAGAAAAAAAGCTGTAGCTTGAGCACTCAAAACCAGAGAACAGGAAAAAAGGCAATGTTTAGCCTAAGACTGTTCTGGTCATCATCACACTACTTAATCAAAATGCTCAGTCAATGAACAAATGGATTAGTTGAGCCTTCCTGAATTTGAAACTGTTCAGAAAACTACTAAATTAAAAGCTCTTATTATCAACAATAAGAGCAAGCAACTTTGAAATAATTTTATTCTTTTACCTCAGGGTAATTATATAAAGAGTCAGGCTAACCCTATATGCTTGACATTTGGATGCTGACAGGCAACTATTTAAGAAAACACTGGAATCTTTTGACTATTTCTATATGGGTTTACAGAAGTCACTCCTTATTGATGTTTCCTAAGCCTTGTAAACTTAGGTCTTTAAATCTCCCCTATCATCTACCTGAGAATTAGCTTTGGAAGCTGCACCGAAGTGGGACTTATAAATGGCTATGAAGCATTCCCAATACTGTGGCTCACCAGCGTAGGTATCACCAGGTGCTATGTACTGACTGAGCACGAGATTCAGCTTCATAAGAAGACATCTCTGTATCAGCTCACGCCCCATGACAGGCTGTGCCTGGAGTAGTGGTCATACAAGGAACCTTCCAGCAGCTGAAGACATCACGAAGTGAAGCCAAAAAGGGAAAACGTGGCCACAAGAAGCCAGGCCTTCTCCAAGATCGTCCTGAGGTGGAGGCTACTCATGTCTAACTTGACTGGAAACACAAAACAGATACACTGGCACTCCCCCTTTGTCAGGCGCCCAAATCACTGAGCAAGAACAGCTGAAGATGATGGCTTTCTCTTTCTTCTGCTTTCATTTAATGTTTGAATGTAGTGTAACAACTTGTAGGAAGAGACAGAGGGCAAAAATAGAGCTGCCACATCTGAGAGCTGAAAAATATCTAATGAGCTAGTCATAATGTATTCAAATGCTATTTTTAAGGGAAGAATGATGTTTAAAATAAGTCCGTTAAATTAGCAACTTCACTTTCAACAGATGTGCTTGCTCTGAGCATCCAGTTTTACTGGCACAATGGTTATGCTCCAAGCAAGGTGTACTGAATAAATAATTGAATAGAAAAGCTTATACAAATTACTACAAAAAAAAATTAGAACATAAGTACATTAATATCTTAATTTTTTTCATTCAAGCAAATGATTGTCTTTCCACATCAAAGATGAAGGAACAATACAGAAGAAAGAAGCTACTCCATCACTTCTTGTTTACATATTAATATTAGCAGATAAATTTAAATTGTTCTTCTGAAATAAGTAACCACACCTCCATGTGGAGGTCAGGAAGTCTGTCCTTTTTTTCTTCCTGAACAGATACACTGTCTTCTGCTCATATCACAATTGCCTGCCCACAAAACCAAGATGTCAGGGAGGAAGTCAAACAGTTTATCCTCCTTTTTGCATAGGATAAAAGAGGATAAAACAAATTTATGAAAGGACTGTGAGTTTTTTCCATGTCAACGTCACTAACCCCAAGAATTGCCAAGTCAAAAAATGAAAGTCAAAGGACACTGGAAAAATAAGAGTTGCATTTGCCCACCAAAATTTAATCACCAATGATGGCAAAAATATTCATCTTGACTCCTACATGCTGACAGAGTTAGCAGAAAAACACTCCAATGGGAGAAATAAGCATTGTAACATATAAACTAGACACTTCAAAGAAAGAAGCAATTAATATCCTCTCACGGCTGCTCCTTGCCAGGGAAGCCCTAAGCTAGTCAAACAGCTTCACTGAACAGGCCTGTTCTTCATATGGTCCCACTGAAACGAAAAGGACTTTTCCAGGAGTAGTGTCACCATGAGAAAACCCACAAGATTATTTACTGGTTTGGGGGTTTTTTTGGCTGGTTGTTTTTTAACCAAATAACTCCAAAACTCTGCTTGGCCTCTGCTTTTGAATAGCTCCCATCATGAATGCTGAATTCCATTAATTTGAAAAAAAAAACCCCAGAAAATGTTTCTTCTGATCTTTAGCATTGCTCAAACTCTGAGCCCAAAGCCAAACTGAATTCTTTTTGGTAGTTATTGGCTGCCGGGAAGTAATTCCAGGAACGTGAAAGTTGTTACTTGGAATGTTTAGTTTTGTTGTTTTACATTCACCCAAAATGCAGTTGTATTTTTCAGGAAGTCCTATGTAACTATGCATTTTAAAACGCAGCACTTAATACAAGAAGTTCATCTGTTCTGTAAGATGTTAACAGCCAACACAGCCCTGGCATGAGAATTTCAGCATGAGAAAGTGTAGAAAATGGGGGAATAAGACTTACTGCATTTAAATTTCACAGGCAGTGAATATCATATATCTGACCCAACAACTAGAGGAACAGCTGAAATCACTACCATGCAAAACCCAGCTTCTGCAACAGCACTTGGCCATTTATACATTTTAAATGCAGTCTGGTTGATTATCTCATATTTTCATTCTTATTTATTTTATGGAATCAGATTTTTGAAAGCTTCAGAGCCTTTCTGAGTATGGTATCAAAACGTAGCATGGTTTAGCTCACCACTACAAATACAGCAAAGGTACAAGGATCAATAGTCACTCAACAGGGTGTAAAAATGAGAGTTAAAAAGCAAAGGAATATGGGAAACAGGAAATAGTTTATAGTCAGCATAGGGTTATTTTTAATAGGAAAGAGTCTCCTTGCTTCCCGTTTCAACTAGATGGGTCACATTTTCTGTCAAAACAGGCATGACTTCACTAAACTTGTGCAACTAATCCATTTTACCCTAGAAGAAGGTATGTCCCTAGACTCCTGATTTCTGATGCCATGAGAACAAAGTAAGGCCTTATGTGATCAAGTCATTAAAACCAAGCCACTTTAAAATGTTCAGTAAATACAGTAAATCTGCTTATGCTGACAAGATATCACTGTGTTTGTAAAAAAAGACCCTTATTTATGCACTTGCAGAGATGCCTAAAGAAGAATTGTTTGCTGACAGAATTGTATGTTGGCTTGCAGGCGTGCTTATTATTTCACTGTAGTTTAGCTACCTTTTTTCAAACATTTTCCATAATAGAAGTACTCTAATTATCCAGTGTCTCTGTTGGATCAATGTTCTTTGAGAGGCATTATTATACAGAAGGCACTGAATATGCTGCAATGTCTCAAAGGAAGATGAAAGTTATTAGTAACTTTGGACGACTTTCAAAGACAACGACAGATAACTACCACTTCAATAATTTAAGTTTGGTAGTTATTTCTGTTCTTCTTTATCCTTAAAGCATATATTCTGTGTCTTTATCAGTTATTACTAACATCTTCATACCACCTTTATAGGAGCACTAAAATTCAGGATACTGAGTATATTATAGTAATGCAAATACTGCTCTATGTCTGCTGTGTCCTCTTCATTTTCACAGATCTTCACTATCAGTTTTATCATTAAATAAATGGTATTGTTGGTGTTAGATATAACACTAGAAATGCTGCTCTAAGACACAGTTCTTGAAAACACACGCTTTCTTTTCAGATCTCAAAAAGAACATATGCTACTATCAAAATCAACTGGATAATATATTCAACCAAAATAGAACGACATACTTGTCACAGCACATAGGCATAACGCACTCAGCATCAGGAGATTCTACAAAGATGTTCATCAGCTTATACACCTAGCTGCACACAGTACATAAACTGCTTTTCAGAACACGATCCGGTGGTGAGTAGAATGAATGCATTTTACTTTTAGAGAAATCAGCTGAAGGCAAAGAGAGTAAGAGTGTCACTGTACATTTTAGCACAAGAATTCTAACAGCAATAGACATGAGCAATTGCCAACTATGCTGGTACCATTAGATCACATGATTACGTATCATGTTGCATACAATTTTTTTTTTAAGAGGAAGAGAAGGAATGTAGGAAACTAATTGAAAAATGCTTTGCCTTTTTAACTCAAAATACGAATGAATTCATTGCTATTTCCTTTGAACAGATGTTATGTACCTATGCACCAACCCAGATATAAATAAATGATTACCGTAGTTTAACCTATGAGATAATCTGTGAACTTTGAAATGTTTTAACTTTGATTTCTAAATCCAAAAATTTCACTGTATTAAAACTCTCCATAGGCTGCAGGATCAAGTATTCTATTCCCAGAAGCTTATAAAAATTATTATACACAATATTGTCAGACTAACTAGTTGTTGCACTGATCACTTTAGTCATACACGGTATGAGAGATGTTTCTCCAGTCTAAATAACTGATTAGCGACATCAATTCCTTGATGTTCCTATTAAGCTTCGTCATTCTTCATTCATAAACAAACCTTATAATATTATCTTTACTTCATGTGACTTTAATTAGTTAAAATCTCCTATCTGAAACCATCATTTAGTTTCATGGCTAGTTAAAAAACAGGGAAGAGCATAAAGATGACTTCAAAGAAATTCAGCCTATGATTTAAGAAAGGTATGTAGCTTGCCTTCTGAAAGAAAATTTTCATCCAGAAAATCCAGTCTCTAAATTTTTCTGTAGTACTGTTAAATGAATCACATTTAAACTCTGAGAGATAAGAAAAGCATGTCAATGGATTTTTTTGGTTCTTTCTGCAATAAGGATGCTAATTTGGAAGACAAGAGGTACAAGGAAAATGAGAGTGGTGTGTTATTGTTTCCATTACCACTTCCTAGTATACCTTCCAAATAAAATACAACTTTTATGTCTGTATCTTGTTTCAGTTTACGTACTGAAAAACTGCAATTGTTCTTTTCCATATCCTTTTGATATTTTTTGTCACCATCTTTCTTCAAGGTGAGAAAAGAAAAAGCAAGTAACTCATAATTATGACTATTTCTGTAATGTTTTCTCTCACTGCCCTTCTGTTTTCTGCCCTTTCACTCTTCTCAAACCAAACCAATTGAAACTTCTGCTTCAAAAGCAAAAGGACCTCTCTCTTGCCCAGCCTTCTCTATACCCATATAATGACAGGCTGTCAAATGAAGCCCGCTATTCCTCTTTATTTCACATTGATATGTGAACAAAAAATATTCTATTGTGCCTGTTTGAAGACTGAATAAAAAGTGAAGCATATCAACATTTTTGCCTAAAACTTTTCAATGCAATCTGAAGGGATTTAGATGTGTGACTTCCAATTACCTTAATGGCAGCCATCTGGGCTCAACATCAACACATGACACTGAATTTTTACCCTACAAGGAATGCAGTAATTTACAATAGGCCATATTTCTTGGCCAAGAATCAAGAAAGAATTGTTTTGACAGAGAAAACATTGTGCATTTATTCTACCAGGGCCTCCATAAGAATATTTATTTTGTCTGGCATGAAAACAACAAACAGCAAGAATAAGTAGCACAAACCTCTCTCCTCTGGCCCTTGTTTTACTTTCACTGTAAAAATAGTTTTCATGTCAACAATAAGGGCATGTATTTAAATTTGGGGAATCACACAATGCAAGATACCGTTTCAGATTAATTTCAGATAATGCCCGAAATACATATCTCAGATTAAAATATTTCTCCCATCTTTCCTCCAAGAGACATAGCAGGCTGTATCTTCAACAGCAGATGAAAACTCACCTTATAACAAAGTCATGGCTATCAATCTCTCTTCCACATCCGCTGTCCAGAAGGATGCCAGAATTCCCAACAACTGCACAGGTTTTAAATCGGCGATTCTTCATCGGGGAAACTTCAGGGAGAAGGCTGTGCAAATCCTGAGAAATGTTTAGGGTGCGACGTCTGTCCAGTACATAATGGATTACGTCTCCTGGCTTGAAGCTGCTTTTGACCACTGAGACATCTCGTTCAGCATCCAAGAATCGAAGAATGTTCTTTCTGGGTTGACGGAAAAATGCAGAGATAAAACCCAACTCACTGCTCATGTGGAGTTTATCTAATAGTAACACAGACTGAGCACAGTACGACATAAAGTAGAGGGTAGATAGCGTTAAACAGGCTAAGGTTGTTTCCCATGCTCTACGATGGAGTTAAAGCAAAGCTGTTAGGATTGAGTTCAAATCTTGGTTACAATAGAATATGTAAATACTACAGCGATAGAGCTTAATGACTTCCTATAGACAAAGGCACTGAGAGACCAAGGGAAGATAACTTTGGAAATCAGAAGGCATCCTATTTTGAGTATTTTTACAAAATTTTGGAGTAAACACATATTTGAAAAAGGACCAGAGCAGTTTGTTTCTATAGAAACATAGTTAAATATATGAGATATTTATGATTTAGGAAATAAATGCTTCACTACAATCTCATCTCTCACAGATCAGCTTTTTTCAGAAAGGGCGTGTTTTCTTATAGATTCTTATTTCACCATAAGAATAACATAAGAAGTTTAACTTGCTCCTAGTTGACTGAAGTTCAGCCAAAGTTATCCTAATTAACTTGAAATAAGAACACCCACACAGTCTTTTGTACCAATTTAAATAAAATCAGCTTTAAAACATACAGCAAATTAAATTACTGCAGCTGAGGGGCTAATGAAGCTATTAGCTGAATTCATAGAAACACTTATGAACTCCATCGTTGCTTTAAATCACGTTAGTGCAATATTCGATCTTGCTTCTTTGCAATTAATTGTTTAAACTATTACCCAGGTTCAGACACATACGACTAAGATATGAGGGTTTAACAAGCTACCACAGGTCAAGTGAACTATGGTAATTAAACAGTTGTGTACTCTCAGTGCACAGCAAGTAACAGGTGAAGAATGACTGTTTAAACGTCAGCTGAAGATATTAAGTCATGGTAATTGAACCTCCTTAGAGGGGTGGGGGCATGCATCTAAAAACTGACACTTTCAGCACATAAGTTCAAAAAAAATGCTTCTAATGACTGCCACTATGTAATGCCCAATACCTGCACTGGGCAGTGCTGAGCAGTTTTCTGTACACACTCATCCTTGGCATAAAAAGCTGGAAAGGACTCCAGGCCAGAGCTGCAGGAACCACTAGTAGCTCAGGACTGCAGCTGAGCAAAGCCTTACCAGCTTGTGTCCATCCCTACTCTGCAAAGCACATACCTTCATGAAAAGGCATAAATATCACCTCTGAACCTAAGCCTATACTTAAGTACAATACACTTACGGAACAGATGGCAAGTGCCGAGCTGGGGCAGGGTGTTCACTACATTATAATTTGAATACAAACTTTTGCCTCTGCAACTCTAGCAAGACAAGAAGAAAAACAGTAACTTAATACTTTCCACTGCTGTCAGCAGGTAAGGTGGAATTTAAAACAGAACAGACATTTCATTGAGTAAGAGAATGCTATTTTTACATAATAAGTTTCTAGAGCAGAACTTCCTTAGAGTAGATCAAAACAGGAAAAGGTAACTAGAGATGCCACTCAAGCAGCTGTAACATGCACTCAGAGACATAAAGGGGAAATAATCGCTCCTAAGTGAGAAGGGATGAACTACAGGAAAACCATGCTCACCACCCAGCTCTTGTGTCACTGCCTCAGCAGGGAAGAGTATGTCCAAACCTTGCAACCAGTGACACAAAATAGCCTGGAACTGACCTTAAAAGCCATAGGGGAAGTGAAAAATGATAGAAATATTCAAGTGTTTCCTGTCATTTCTTAAACTAGGATAAACAAAAAAAAAAGAAATGAAAGTATGTTTTGGACTGTTACAGCTGTCACGTGTGAATGGAGCAGCATCAGAGCAAAGAGCTTGTGCTGAGGCATATGAGGGACTCAGAATAAAAGAGCAAGAAAGTGTTAAAATCCTGAGTGTCTAAAGCTTTTGGTAAGGCCAGGCAAGGTATTTCTGTAAAAGAAAGAAGACTCTACTTCAGCCTGCAAGCTGAATGGGCATAGAATCTCCATCAGTTTGATAAGTTCTTTTTGTAGGTACTCTGCAACAGATAGTAAATCACTACAAAAGGAGAAAGAGGAAGAAAGGAGGACTTTCCAAAGGAGTATTAAAAATTACTAAAATTCTTCATTACCTAAGAACAGAGCTACCAGAGCTGTGGCTATAAAGGACAAGATGAATGCATCAAGTTACCAGTAGCATCAGACAAGCTATCTAAAGACTCATTTCACATGCGCTCGTAACGTGAGAATGATTGACCACAAAGTCGTCTCAAGAAGCAAAAGTAATTATGTGAAACATACAGAAACCTAGGTCTCTGACTAAAAAGTCATATGTGATCACCAGAAGATTCGCTTTAGTAGTTTAAAGTACCCATCCCTGATAACTAGAATGAATGGGCCCAATACTGTTTCTGTTAGCAAATAGCAATATCTGTGTGTGAATAGAACATCTTGTGTATTATTTTAAAACATAAAAGGAAGACAGTGAAGGTATACAAACAGTGCCAATAAAGTATAAGTGCCTTGGCTTCCATTATTAATTTGGTACTTACAGTCAAATTTCATTTATCACACTATGTGCTTACATACCCTCACAGAAGTCCTCCAAAGGGTTAAGTGGACCTGAATGAGATTCAGATAATCAACCACTTATTTAACAGAGCTGAAAAATCCAAATATCTAAGGAATTTAATTTTCAATAAAATTTTGAGATGGACAAAAGTCACTGAATCATAGTATCTTCTCACATTATTTAAAAATGTTTTCTTATCTGCAGTTGTCAGTAGCATATCCAATTAAATGTATGCACAGGTATTACAGTACACATAAGAATCCTTGTATAAGACGTGTAATAATGCTAACATTAAAGTATTTTAATCAATTCATCTGACTCTCCAGAGATCTTTTAATACTGAAAGAAATACGATAAAGAATGCAGAGTTCATGCTACAGTTTTAAGTTCCTCTGTGCTACTGACTCATCTGTACCATGGGGATAGTGGTACTTCCCACTTTCACATAAGTGCTGAGAGAAAAAAAAAATATATTAGGGGATATGACAAAAACTGAAAGAACATACATGAGTGTCTCAGTCTTGATGCTGGTTAATAATAAGAACTTGTTTAAACCTCTGTTCTGTGCCACAAAGAGCACTGAAAATAGCACAAGGTTATTCTGATTAAACAGACATGACAAAATAATTTAAAGAAAGTGCCAAACCACACTCAGCTACATATAAAATTCAAAAGTAAGGTCAGTTAGAGAAAGGAAAAAAACAGAATAATTTTTTGTAAACCTTAAAGCAAAGGTGTTCTGCAACCTTAAGCTAAAATGTGTAAAGAAACTTTTATTTGAGGGGATCTTCAGGTTTTGTTTTGATGAATAAAACCGGGATGTGGCCTGAGCCCTTTGTGGGCAGGTGGGGCAGATGTGTCTCACTTATCCGAAGCCAAGCAGCTGCTTGCAACATGTTTACATGACTTGCAGAAATATGGTGTCCAAATTGTGGCTGACCTAGGTTTTTTCTTTGATAAATATTATGAACATCTGGTTGTGGTTAAGTACCAACTACAACTCCTGGTTACCTGATAAGTACATGTTACAGACATCACTGTTTCTGAACAGCTTTCCAGGTGACAGAAATATGTATTGCTCTGGGGCAACACGGTGACATTTTTCTACATATGTACATTTTCTGGTTTTATTTTGTACCATAGTCTCTGTACTACACAACTATTCTCTAATGGCAAACTCTCCTTCATCTGCCCCAAAACTGTGTGGATTAAGGGAAGAAATAAATTGCTTGAACATTTGACTTTTAAGAACACAAGTAGACATATTTTTAGACATCGTCAGGATCACTGAAATATGGCCTCCAACAATTTCACCTGGGAAAATCACTCCTTTTGAGCAAGGCAGTGGCAGAAATCCTCACTGCTGGAGCACCTGGACTTGTCCGGACCCCCTGCGAGGGGAAGTCCTTGAAGGGCATTCTCAGTACCCAGGAAGCTGGGCTAGCTCACCAGCCACCACATTATGGAAACAGAGACAAAGCGATTACCTCATCCACAGTCTGCCCCCACTGAAGGTGTGCCTTCACCTACACCACCTTCAGCCCACGTTTAGCTAATATATTGCTTATAGCCTCCCTTGGTGGGGGCTCAGCAAACACCCCACGCCATCCACACTGGTGCTTCCCTAGCCTCAGCGGCAGCACAGCATTGCTCACGCCAGCTCAGATCTTCCCCACAGCAAGTGAAGCCTGTTCTTGTTCCTTGTACCCTGCCTGTACAAGGCAGAATATTCCTTAGTCTTGCCAACAGCCTTTGTTCACCTGCGGCTAAGAAGTCATCCACCTTTGTTATAAACTTCTGGTTTTTAATTGGACAGGTCATGTGTTGCAGATCTCTGGCCTCTCTCGCTCCTCTCCTGCAGGCCTTCTCTATTCACACAGGTCTTTACACCACTCGATTTTCCAACCCTAGCAAGGCCTGGCACTGCTTCGCACAGCCCAGCTGGAAGGCAGAAGGCAGCTCTCAGCCTTTGAAATCACCAAGGGCTACAACCCAGGCAAAGCATTTTGCCAGCTAAACTACAATTAAAAAGCAAAACGGAACAGGAGCAGTGTGGTAACACAAGGTCACAGCCTGCCCTTGCGGAGGGCTACAGCCCCTGCTGCTGCTGGCCGCCTGGGGCTGCCCCGGGGAACCACGAGTGTTTGCACCTGTGCTGGGTTTGGCTGAAAGGGAGTTTTAAGAACGCATCTTCAAGGAAAGCAGCTTTTAGAATCTTAGAACAGTCTGGGTTGGAAGGGGATTTTAGAGGTCATCTAGTCCAGCCCTGACTCAGATTTGTTAAAAACACACTTAACTGCAACTAACCACAGAAAGGTTCCTGGCATTCCCCAGCCCACGGAGGACCACAAAAACAGAAGTGCCACATTATGGAGGTTGTTCTCTGGCTCTCTCCCCATTCCACCCCTCCTCGTGCTCCTCACTCCACTCCCCCTTGACCAGAAAGGTCACCTCAGCAGCTGGAGCAGTATCAGTAGGTGAAGCAGTACTAATCAGGCACAAACCTTCAGTGGGGATGCAAAAGGGAAAGAAGCCTTTTAAATAGTCTGTGACTCAACTACTGTTTAAGTATGAAGGCTGGCCAGATGTCAGCTTTCACGAAGTTAAGCAAGTTGGAGTCCAAAGAAAGGAGTCAAAGAAGTTAATCATCCCAACTGAAGCTGACTTTTCAGTTGAGGCAAGGGTCTCAGGAGGCAAAAACCCTCAAGGTTTATTATGACTAAACCAGACTAAAAAGCAGCAGTTTGCATGTCTTAGAGACACATAACTTCTGAAGGAAACCAGGTAACTGACCCCAAAATGTTGCTCCAAATGCTTCAGAGCAATTCTACTGCTACATTGTCAGTTTGGTATTTACTGATTGCATTTCATGGTCTTGGAGCTATTTCATGTTAACTTGAAAGACAGAAGAATGATAACAATCTGAACCTTTCTAGAAAGGAAGTTGAATTTTTTTTCATTATTAGGCTGTTAATATCTTACAAGTTCTCATACTTTTCTGACAGGAAATTCCCACTCATCAAGTTCTCTGTCACACTGCAAACAGATAAATACATCCTCAAGACCTTTTTTTTCTTCCCATTTTGCCTTCTTGCAATACAAAATCTTCATCTGCTCCTTCCAATGTAAACCTCCACATTTAATTAAAAATAAGTGGAAGAAGTCACACACTGAGACATCAGACTGTAGTTCATTTCACACAGGTCACAGATGCGCTGGCACCAGTCCTATGCAAAAGGCTTCCTGAGACAGATTTGTGCCACCTCAGCCACATCTCTTATTTCTGCAAGTATGAAAAACTGAAATTTCTTAATATTCACAACTGGAAAACCTTCACATTGCTACAGAGAGTAGAAAGGACTTAAGACATAAAACCTTGCAAACAGTGGATTCTCTCTCTTCATGACTGAAATAATTCACACAGAAAGGGAGCCAAGCAAACAGTCTTCTTCCCTTAGGCACAGAAATTACCAATTATCCTTAAAAAAAGTTGTCAGCAATCAGAAGGTGGTATCAGACAGGAAAAAAATCATTCTTCCACTAGACCAGTCATGACTGGCAAGGCAGAAAATTTGCTACAGTCTCAAATAATTAACAATATCCATCATTTCCACCTCAGTCACAGAAAAACTAGCTCTTTCTTCTAATGCCTGCTTAACATCTCCAAAGGGCTGCTGACCTACCAAGGAGCTTCTACACTCCCAAGACTGCCTCTTCTGGCTGCAAAGTCCTACAGAGCATCTTGTGACACCGCAAACCCAGTGGAAGCTTTTCATCCTCCCATGGGGTCATGATAAAGGAGCTTTTTCTCTCACTGACTCCTATCTGAGCCTTGCCTTGTGGAGAATTCATAGGACCTTCAAGGCTGATGGACTGATCACTAACCTGAGCAAAAATTAGACAGCCAGAGACAATGCCCATGGTCAACAAGGCACATAGCAAAGCATAATATTCTAGCTGCAAGGCAAACAGGTCCAGGCATACCACTGATCAACAGTCCTCACACAAAGGAAAACTGACTATGAAATATTTTCTGTGTTTTAAAATTGCTAACGTGGGTGTCAAGCCAACGTTAAGACACAAAAGTAGCTGCCATTTATGGGTGGTTAAGTTTTATGAAACATCTTTATACTGTACAGTAATGGTTTCACAAATTATTTTTCCACTGCTAAGAACTGATAACTTTTTATACATTATTCAGCTGTCTTTTTGTTTCCCTCTAACCATTACCTGCTATGGTCCACCTCACACCGCAAGACCCCCCCTTGCTCTTGTTAACAGTTGCAATAATTAGAGTATGAATCATCTTCATGGTCTACACAGTGCATGTAACGTACTTCGGAGAGCTGAGCAGTTAGTTTAACCACGAAAACATTCTAGGACATTGCTAGACATATTTGAAGTTAGTCCTGATAGGTCTGTAAATGTAAAAATATTTACGGCTAAGATGCTTCTTACTGCTGTGACAGGGAAGAAAGGTGTATATAGCAAACTGCCTGTAAAAATGAAAGAAGAATGCACATTGTTTAATCAGCATCAGACTGGAACACTTATTACAAGGGGCTGCATGTGGCTTACACAGGGAAAAGCATGCCGAACTCCCTCCCTCACTGCAGAGTATCGTAACTGAATATGCAAGGTATGTTAGCAAAGAGGATTTCTGAAAAGAGTAAGACTGGCGTAGTGCCGATTCCTTTCATGTACTTTATGTCATGTTTTAGCCCTCAGTCACATTAATCTAAATCAATAGTTTAGTGAAAACACCTGCTCTCTGCTCTAGTGTCCATGATAGTATCTATTTTATCTTAAAACAAGACTAATAATGTGGGCATCTAAATGACCTCAACTTCATGCTCTCTACTGTACAGAAAATACACTGATAAAGTGGAACCCTTACTGCTCAAACCAGTGTGTAAGGTACATTATTTTCTTCACTGTACTAGTGAGATCAAAAAAAATGCTTCACTGTACAATTTTTTTTAAAACACCATATCATGATGCTTCTTAAGTGTCCATTAGTAATTTACAAAATGAAAGAACTTCCCCCCCCAGTCAACAGTAAGGAAAAACCTGATTTTGAAACTCATTATCTTAGTACACTGAGATGATACACATGTAGTAACAGGCTTAAAAATAAAAACTAAAAGCATCCTCTACTCTTCTACCTCTTTGTCTGAATGATGTATTTTGCTTTTGAAATGGGTGAAAGATGAGCATAACCCAAGCTTTATTTTCCTCTCAGTTTTAATCAGAAACTCATTTTAGTAATTGTATTTGTTTACTGTTTGGCTTGAACATCAAGGTGTATTGAATTTAAGTGGTTCTGAAATACAACAGTTTTTCAACAAAATGACTGAAAAGAGTTACCTGCCTCTACTTGTAGTCACTCAGTGGCTTCCAAAACAGTTTACTTCACAAGCAGAACAGCATACTATTTTCTCTAATTGTCAGAACTATAAGCTATGATTTGAAATTTCAACAGTACTCTTCTGAAGTTATTCAGTACTTCTCCAACTTAAAAGTAGTCAGTTATATGCATACACATTTTAAATACTGTTACTGAGAAAGAAAAATCTGCTTATCTTTCCTAGAGTAACTTGGAGCAGAACTTAGCCTTTACGGAAGAACCATACTGGTCAAACAGACTGCATGTGAATAGCTGGTCCTGGAAGAAACTCCATTCCAGAAGTGCACCTCAGCTGCATTTTAGGGTGATCACCAGGTCTTCGCCAGCAGGAAACCCAGGCACCTGGGGAGCAGCCAAGTGCCCAAGGGTCCCTTAGTCCAGGCAGTCAGGAAGTGGGGACTCCACAGAGCGTTTGCCAGGCAGCTGAGATACAGATAGAGGCTTCAGAGTATTAATTTGCTGCCTGCCCAAACCCTGCCACGCTTTCCATCCCTGACACTGTTGCTTGGCTTTTGCAGCAGGGCTGTGCTACAGCCATCATAGCACAAGACTTCCAGAAGACCAATCCTTTACTACAGCTCTGTACCATTTCTGAGCTACTCGTACCTTCTGCATATTTTAGAATTGGGGATATAACCCAGCAGTCATTTAAAAAAAACAACCCTAAGGTTCCTCATTCAGAGAGGACATGCTTTCATACATGGAAACATTGCCTGTTCCAGGGTTTTGTAAGCTGTCCTTTAATAAAAGGAAAAAAGTAGAAAGGGAAATGACATAGAAACCACATTTGATTTAAATCAAATCCTTATTCAAAATCTTAAAATTCAGAAAATAGTCTGCTCTGCTATGCAATCGCTCCTAAAACCAGTTATTTTCTATCATTTTTCACAGAATGTGACACTCCTAAGCCCTCCACACTGCCAGCCCACAGTCCACACACATCTCCCACTGGCCACCCTCCTGATCAAGACAGGGAAGATACGATGACATTACAACACACTAAGAAGATTCTACTTCCTCCTCTCTCAGGCCCCAAGGCGAGTAGACCCACAGTAACTACTAAAACACATTAGAACTATCACTCATTTTAACTCTACTGCTGTGTTTTCCCCCTCAACATGAGCCTAAGGTTCTTTTTGGCCCCTCTGACTTCAGGAAAGAAAACTGCGTAAGATAAGGGTATTGTCAGTGTCTGACCTTGCGACTTGGACCAGCCACAGAGAGGGTTGGATATGCAGCACCTGACATCCTAGCTCTCGACTCCTACATCTAAGCTGTCTGCCTGAGCTCCCTTTGTAGTTAAAGGAGAAAAATTGGTATGTTCAGGGTACTTCCACCTGTTCTATTTCAGACCTTTAGGACAAGAGAAAATCATGTTCTAAAACTGCCAGTTTCTTACCACTGACTGCAAGAGAGTTCTAGGCAACCAGCTCAAATGTAGACTTGCATACTGTAGACACTGACTGCTTGGGTCTGACTGACACAGCCAGATGAAAGTATTTTATTTATTCTGATGAAGGATGATTTGACTTTGGAGTCTAATGTAATTTAGTTGCATTTAACACTGAACCCTAAATACGTACAGTTATAAAACACCCACCTGCAACTGTAAATCAAATTAATCTTTTCCAGACCAGAGGAATTATAGGCAACACAAAATGAAAATAATTGTAGGTAATATGAAATTAAATGCTTTTTATTTAAGACACTTACCTTATTTCCAGTACCAAAGAAGTATTGATTTTCCAACCTTCTACAGCATGCTGGAAGATTGAGGAGCCACCCTTTCGAATTATCTTATCAGAGCTATTGATCATTGATCTACTCAAACTCAGTTCACCATCTCTGCAATGCAATATAGAAAACACACAATTATATCAAGGCTACGTAAGTAATTTAAATCACAAGTACCAGTGATATATCCTTTTATTGTAAAGAAAAAGAAGCAAACGTCTCTGCTTGCCAAAGCAAATAAACTGTACCCGTGAGGAATCTATGGCACACCTATATGTGATACTTGAATACACCATTTAAAAGCTTAAATATGTTTATATTTCTAATGAAACAACCATACAAAAAATTATAATAAACTGCAAATTCTGAACCTGGTTCAAAGTCCAGTATGTTTGTAAGGCAGTTTCTGCATTTCTATGTTCCAAATTTCCAGTACTAAACTAAGAATTAAGGGTTAACTTTCTAGCCCTCACCCAGCAATTGCTCATGTTCTACCATAATGGCCCAACAGACTCCCTTTGCCTCCTATTGATACCACAGGACTTTCATGAAAGGAATTCTATATTTTAACAGCACGCAGAACACGAAATTTGCTCAGGACTTCCTGAAACTTGTGTATGCACATATCAGAACAACCCGAGTTGTCTTATCCTTCTTGTCAATCTTACCATAGTCATAAGTTTTGGTAAGGTAGCATTAAAAAACAGAAAAATATAGTATGCTGTGAATGATGACCAATGAACATCTCATGAGGTATCATAATGTTACCAGTCACAATGATATTACCCAACAGGGTCACACAAATGTGACAGAGAAGCTATAACACTGCAAGCACAACTTAAGGTGATAGGTCTAAAATCTAGTTTCATCTCTGTATGTTCTTATTATCTTCCATAATGTTCCATTTAGGTGCCAAAGAAACGTTCAGCTGCGTTCAAACATAGCTGTTAATCATAACTATTTCAACATTGTTGATATAGTAACATTCTACCATGCTGCATGTCTTGTATCCAGGAGTACATACAAATAGAAATCTCTTTATCTGTTAAATAAGCATGCTCTGAAGTACTGCCAATAGCAACAGCTTTACTTAGCTTGCAAACAGAACTTTTGACCACTAGTCATTCGACCAACAAAATGGAAAAGATGTGAGACTGTAAGCGTTCTAGGGACTCGCTTGTTTTCCTGTGGCTGCAAGCTCTTAAAACAATTGTATCCCAGCCCTTAGCAAGAGCTCCAGCAACCTTAGTGCTGTGTACATGTGTGTGTATATATATATGTATGGTAAGTATTATTATTTGGTAAATCATATAGCAGACTAAACTCAAACTAACCTGCAATGGGACACCGATTACACTAAATTAACAAAACTGGCAACTGTAGTCACTTGCAAAAAGCTCTATGATTGCAAAAGCCCCTGTAACTAATACACCAGTATTATACACTTCATCAAAAACAATCCACCGTTACTAACAACGCTCTCCCTCCCTCATCCCTTCTCACCCAACACACTGCAGCACCGACTCCACACTGACTAATAGCTAAGGCTGCCACCTACCGAAAAACTTACAACCTCAAGCAATCGAGCACCGCCTGTATGCAAATTATCCAAATCACACTAAGGTGAGGGCACGGGAGGATGCTTGCTGCATTAAGTCCCTAAATCCAATAACCAGAATATAGTTAATATTTTTTGCTATCTTAAAATGTTTTATTCTTACAAATTTTCCATGATGGTTGTAGATTTATGTATTACACATTTTCCTGCAAACCTTTTCTAGATGCATAGAGTGTATGCATCTAAAGGAAAATTACCAAAATACATCCAGGTAAAGTACTCAGCCTAAAAGTACTTCAGAGATGTCTCCAGTTTATGCTAGGTTAAACATTATCCAGTAGACAATTTAACAGTGACACAGCTGACAAAACCTGGCAACAAAATATGTTGCCAACACCTAAAGCACTGCAGCATTTGAATTGTCCTTGTCTTCCATGGTCACAATTTACATCTGCAGCGAGGTACAGAGATGGAACACTACATGTTAAATCATGTCCTCATGAGCAAAAAGACAGTCCTTGGCACTTTGTGTTAAAGTTCTGTTATGAACACAGACGTGCTCACTTACATGCTCCTCTTCCCTTTATTGGTATTGTTTTATTTAATTTTCACTTAAAGTAACATCAAATAAACTAAGACATAAAAAGCTAAATTTACTCCAGAAAATTCTTCATTGTGCAACCAACTGTGAAATAGATATGGGCTACTTTGTATCTTCTAGAATCACTGAAAATCCTATCCAAGGTAAATGAAACAACTGCCACAGTGTGACAGCAACTTGTAGCTGACAATGTCAAGCCTCACTCTGAATTACCTTCCTCTGTTTGGTCACCAAGGCGGTGCTAGTAAGACCATCTCTTCTCCTGAAGACAATTCATTAAGTATAAATAACTGTCTTCACGCATATTCCATATCAGTAGAAAGTAACACTGTTTAAGAAACACTGCATTTCACATGTGTGTTTCATTACTTGCTTAACCTTTAAAAGGACATTACTCTCTAGCTAAAGAAGGTCATGCTTTTGCAATTACTGTCCTAGCAAACTTTGTTATAAGAACACAGCCTATGTAAGGTTTATCACATACTTTAGAACTGCACACACTCCATTTTGGAACGCCTGGTATTTACCTGCGGTGTCACTAACAGCCATAAAATGGGCCACTTTGCAAGTTCACAGTTCTATATTACTGGTACTGCTGGAAGTAAACCACGGAAAACTGACTTTGCTTGCTCACATGGCCAGTCAAAAATAACCAAATGGCATGAGCCCAGGAGAAAGGCAAGCATAACATGAATAGTGACAGCAGATACTAGTAGTACACATTGTTTTTTTTCATTACTGCTTCACACAGTAATGGACGAGATGACAGGCAGGAAAAAGAAAATATTCCAATATCCTCAGCCAAAGTGAGTAGCACCATATTGCACAAGAGGTCTCACTGATACCAAAGAAGTAGAGATATCACTAAATGACCTGGCAGAAATACATCACAGCTGTATTTTACAGTGTTATTAAGGACATAAGTATTTATTACTAAATACACTTATTTTCCTTCATGTAGTATTAAATCATCAGTTTATTTTAACACCTCTGAAACAGTGTCAAACAATGTATCGTAAGCTGGAGGGGGCTTTCTTTTTGCAAATATATATGGACTCTACCTAGTGACTAACTTCCGAATCATTTTAGAAACTACCTCTAGTCTGACAGGAAGGAGTACATAAGAAACATGGGTATCCTTAATGCTGACTCTCCCTCACACATCTGTTTTCACATTTATTTTTGCACACCTCCAACCCAAAAATTGCAAACTTCTGTACATCTCATACAGCATCTTCGCAGAAACTGGGCTTACACCAGGGTTGAACAAGAGGGAGAGTTACCAGCAAGTTGGGAAAATCTTTAATACCAAGGGAAACAAACACCACATCATTAAACATGCAGACAGGCAGGAGAGAGGCCACCGCTGCCCAGCGGCACCCAGCTGCCAGGGGAAGAGGGGATGCCCCTTCTGCCTTGAACTCTGGGGACTGCGGTCTAAGTAGGTTGTAACTGCCCCAGCTTCCTCCAGGCACTTACGGCCTCCTTATGCCTCCTCCTCAAATTAAGGCAAGGGCTTACACCACAGGACGAGAAACTGCTGTGAACGCCTCTGCCCCCAGTCAATCTGCACAAGCACAGAAAGTTTGAGCCCTCTCCCAGACTCTGCTGATTTCACTACGCCACCACGGAATTTATGCATCCCTCCTGTGAAAACAAAACATTACACTCCTCCAAGGAGAAATAGGCTTGGCTGAAAACCCAACACCTTCACGGGATAGTTGCAAGTTGGGAGAAAAATAAGGCATACAGGCATGCACGTATACAAACACAATGTGCAAGAAAGAGAAAGCTAAGGTGCAAACAGAAGAAGGGCAAGGGGCTTTCTGCCTTTTATTTCCAACCGAAGACCGGCAGGAGCGGGAAAATACGTAACGGGAGGTCGCAGCCGAGGGACAAGAGTTCCCAGCGGAGGAGCCTTGGAGCGAAGGGGGATGCCCTGCACACTCTCGGATCCCCGAGGCGCACCGAAGTTAAGGGCAGCTCTCGGGCAAACTTCGAGGACGGAGGCAGGGCTCTCTGGAGCTGCCAGCGGCAGCGCACCCCGGGCGGGCCGGCCTCCCCCGGGCTCCTAAAGAAGGAAACCGGCTGCAGCACGCACCATCCCGCCGCCCGCGGGCGGCCCAACCTCCCCCGCCCGCCCCGCTGCCGGCGCTGGGGGGTAGCAGCACCGGCCGCGACCCAGTCCCCGGGCACCCCCCCGCCCGCCCCCGTCCCCCTCGCCCCACGCCCGCAGCCGCGGAGCTTCGCCAGCCGAAACCCGCGCGTAACCCGTCCCGCAGCGGTACCCCTCCCCCCGCCGAGCACCGAGAGCGCCAAGCCGCGATAGCACCGCAGGGGAGCGGGGTCACGGCCTGGGGGGCTCGAAGACCCGGGTGGGGCTGCGGAGAAGACCTCGAGCAGCGACACCGCCCCGCCGCTCCCCGCCCCCCCCCACCCCGAGAAGCCCTCCCGGCGCGCCTCCCCGCAATTACCCGGCGAGAGGTGCCTCCTGGCGCTCCTCCGTCCGCGCTATTTCTTTCGTCTTGTAAAAGATGAGGAGGAGACTGATCGTGCACACAGTCCACCTCTTCCTGACGGAACGCATGTCTTCTGCGAAACGCGGTCCCCCTCCCCCTTTTCCTTTGTTTGTCAGGGGTGTGCAGAAAACAACTCCACACGCGGCACAAATTGCCAAAAACACTGTAAATTTCTTCTTTCGAAATAATTAAAAAAAAAAAAAAAAAGTCAGGCGGGTGCAGACGCCGGGGGTTGTTTGTCGTTGAGTTTGTCCGTCTTTCACCCTGTCCGCCCCTGCCCGCTCGGTTCGCAGGCGGCGGCCCTGCCCCTCGGCCGGGGGAGCAAGTCCGTGGCGCCGCCGCTGCGCGCCCGCCGAGCCCAGCCGCGCCGCGCCGCGCTCCTGCCGCCGCTGCTCCGCTCCGGCCCCGGCCCCGCTGCAGCCCCGTTGCGATCGTGGCGGTGCCGACGGCCCAGGGGCGACGCTGGCACCTCCCTCCTCGCGGCGGGGCGGTGGCGGGCGGCGCGCGGCCAATGGGCGCCGCGCGGGGGCGGCACCTGGCGCCGGGCCGCGACCGCCGGCAGCGCGCAGAGCCGGCGGCGTGGGGGCGCGCAGCGCGCGAGCGGCACTCGCCGGGCCCAGGCTGGGGGCGCCCCCTCTGCCCCTCTGTGTTCGGGGGGGGCGCCTTCTCCCCCGGGGGCGCGCTGTACCCCGGCGCCTGCCGGGTGTCACAAAGTCTGGGGGAAAGCCCGCGAGCGCGCTGCCACTGAAGGGAAACGGCGCGCTCCCTTCCTGGGAAGAGAAGGATTTGGTTAATTTGGTTGATTTGGTTAATTCGGGGTCTTTTTTATTATCCCCCCCGCCCCGTCGGTGGGCGGTTGGAACTTGGAAGGGGCACGGCAGGTTTCCCCCAGCCTCAGAGCACCGTCGGGAGACCTGCTGCGGGAGAATGCTGGCGGGGGGAAGGAGGGGGGCAGGGCCGCTGCCCCCACGGCTGGGGGGGTGGCCCCACCCCCCCGTGGCCCCCCGCCGCGCCACGCCGCCTCTTCCGTCAGTCGACACGGTCACAGCATGGTCGGTACTTGCCTGCTTCTGCTGCGACCATTTCTCCGAAATGCACAAAGAGAACTCCGAAGCCCAAAGCAAAACAGAAACTTTACAACGTGTAACGCACAGTGCCGTACCCGCTTCGCGCAGTGTTGCTTTGTCCCCTCCGGAGTGACCAGGAGGTCCCGGGCGACCCTGACCCCGCGTGACCGCGACCCGCCCGCAGCCCGTCGGTTCGCAGGTGCGGAGCAGCTCGGGCTCCCGGCAGCGCTCTGCTCCCACGGGGACTAGGGTGTGTGTGACAAATGCAGTGTGGGTGACAGAACCTTCCCTGCGTCTGTTTGCTCTGGTAGGCAGGCTCCACAGCCGCGTGGTACAGAGCTTTCACGGCAAGGTGCAGGCAAATTTGCAGATAAGCTTCATACTTACCGTACTTCTCTCCTGAGAAAGTATTCCCTCATAGGCATTAAAAGTGAAGAAAGGTTAGAGAAATCCTGGAGAATATCAGGGCTGGTAACAGTTATGTCCTAAAACTCAATTTTGTTTAATAGGAAAGATTTAATTCAGCCTCAATGGAATGGAAACCGCAGTTTCCTTCCAGACACGCCAGCTCAAGCTGTGATTTCTGTGCTCTTCTCTGCTGTGGCTCTGATAACCTAGTCTTAGAAAGTGACCTCTAAACAGCAGCAGCAGGAACAGGAGGAAACCCTGTTCCATCTGTGAGCGTGAACTTCAGATTTCACTTGGTACGTTCATGTCAGACAGTCTCTTCTAGAACAAAGGTGGGTTCAATGCAAAACCCTATTAATTACCATTGTAAAAAATGCATCACTTGTTCAGTTTCAAAGTTAGGATTCCTTCACTCTTCTTGTTAGACCTGTTGAACATCTGTAGTACTCTTTTTTAATACATTATACTACTTTTGTATATTAGATTATTTTTATAGTTAGATGGGGTCATCAGCAACAGATACTGAAAATGTGTGCAGAGGGTCCCTAATTCACCCACCTTCAGTGGTGGTTTTACTGGGTTCTACCCACAACTACCAACGGCAGCTTGCAGTATCAGTTAGCCACAGCAGCTTTTGGTTTCGTGCCAGGTCATGTGCATGTTCAGAAAGCAGTGTGCCTTCATCTTCTTCCCCACTTCGTGCCGCGCTTCCTTCCCACTGAAACTTAAAACCCAACTCCCCTGCTGCTTCACAGGGACTACCTCATGGGAGGCACCTTGCCCAGAAGTGCATTTTTCTCTCTGTGCTTAGCCTACTTGCAACCAGCTTGACTGAAACAGACCTCCACCATTTAGAGGGTCCAAAAAACCTGACTCCAAACTGATCCTATGTACCAGTAGCCACAGCAGCCTCATCCAGGCAAGCAGACACTTTTGGGAGTTTTTTATGTCTGTGTGGTTTTAAATACCATCAGCAGTTCAAGCATGTGCTCTGTGATGCTCCCCGCACCCTTGAGGAAACTATTTGATATTATAACTACAAGCTCTAAACCATCAAGGCTCCAAAACTTTTATTCAGTTATTAAAATGTAAACCTGCCAGTTTACACTTGAGTAAAATATGGAAAAAAAACCAATTCTCAAAAGCACACATTAATAATCTGTTGCCATCTTCCTAAAAATTCATGCCTGTCATTCTACTGCCATGAAAACACACTGCTGGGTCAGGAGAGGTCTATGGTGCCTCAGAGGTAACCCAGTGCATCCCCTGTCACAAGGCAGGATTTGGGTTATCACTTTACTTACCTGACTGTATCACCTAACCTGTTCTTCAAGACTGCTGTTGGCAACTCCACCACCTATCGTCTCCATCGATTTGATCCTGCAGTGATTCACTGTCGTCACCTTCTGCACATGCTGTTCTAAGCTCTGAGGTTATCTGTGTAGCGGGGTCCTGGAGTCACCAGAGCTGCTTAAAAGTTGATGGAGGGCAAGTTCCCAACTTGTTCAGTGCTCTTTCAAATAAGCCCTGATCTGCATTTCAGAAATAGCCTTACAGCTGTGACTACAGTGAGGAAAACCTCTCTCAGAGCTGTTCCAATGAGTTTCCCCCTCCTAAAATAGTCTTACTCTCTAGTTCTGTGATATACTCAAGTAATAAGCAGATGCATATAGTATGTAGCATATATATAACATAATTGAGCTGGGGGTACATATCATTTGAAATGACAAAGTTTATTATAACACAAAATGAGTTTACTGTATAGAGAATTTAAACATTCATATAGGAGTTCACCAGCTCCTTTAATTACCTTTCTTTAATGTGTCATCAACAGCACTTCATAACTCTTAACAAGCTATCTAAATTATGCTTTGAAATTATTTCCTCTTTCTCATACAAACTAGTGATATTTAAATAATGAATAGAGTTTGTATCAAATAATATGGTTTATTTTATATGAATTACAGGAATGGTTTAGCTCTGTGAACCCAGAAATATGTTCAGTGAGTCCTATTTCATGGCAGCTGGTGATGACAGTAAAATTTCTTTCATGAAGACTACTGGAGGAGCAAAAATGTGAATAATAAAAATAATCATACATTTAAGTGTTTCAAATTTCAGAGTGCTAATTAGTTCCTAAGGCAAAGAGTTCTTGAAAGGCTGCATTTCATGCTGCAGAAAGTAGCTAGAAACTTGAAACATTTACATTTGTTAAAACATATTACCATATAAAGTCCTTTTTGCATTAAGAATATTTCATGTTGTGTGTGGGTGCCCATAAATACATTCTGACTGAATTCTGTCATTATTACTGAGAGTAGAGAAACACTAGAAGAGATTGACTGGGGAAGCAGTAATGTTTCCATTACTGGGTGGATGTCTTTATGACCAAGTTACACAAATCTTTGGATTCTTAACTCAAGGTAGAAGGATGGATGACATAACATTTTCAGCTCCCTTCTAATTATTTTTTATATTTAATTTTAATGTAAATCTGCTCAAATTACAGCGACTAGAGCTTTCAGATTCTTATATAATAACATTTAACAGAATACTCAATATTGTGGAAAGGTCATGTGTTTGCACGTGCTTCTGTTTCAGAAACCGGCATAGCTGATGCTTTATTCTTGCATTTACTTAACACTTTTAACTCTGGTTTAGTCCTATGCAATGTGTTTCATAGTATAAATTATTCAAAGTTTTTTGTAAAAAAGAAACACTTGTTAAAACAATGAATGATTCTTTGAGAAATTTTAAGTATTGCTACTTACCTCTGTTTTCATACAGATAGAAATATCCTTGAACATTTTCAGCAATGGCTCAAGCAGAGACACCTGTCATCCCTATTGTTTGCTTAATGTTAATGTGCATGGAACACTAATACTTTGCAGGAATACTCTTACAGCCAAACTTTTGAGTATCTTCTATGCTTGTCTTTATCATCATCCCTGCATACTTTTGTTAAAATGCCCTCTGAAATATAATTTACTTGCAAATGTATGAAAGTTTAGTCGTGTATTACATTTTTAGCATTATTGGTATTGCAAATACCATTTCAAATGCATCAGCTTTATACTGTAACAACTTTTCTATAGGCAACAGAATTAAAGATGATGCCATGAACTGCATTTTTGTATAGTTGTTCCACTGTATAGGACTCAAGATTTGGGTTGATGGTGCTTAAATTTCACTTCATGTTCAGAGACACAAAAAACTGGTCATAATCCGTATTCCCTTTCCTTTTGTGACTAATGTGCAGTGATGACTTAGTGTTTGCAATCCCCTTGCAAAACCACCACAAGATCAGTAATGTGGAGACAGCTGCAAAAAGCTTACCAGAGTCTCTCAGTCATTTCTTTGTGTGTGTGATAGGGAGGGAACAACTTTTTCTTTAGAAGAAATGCTACAGCAATTCCTTAGAAAGCATTGGCACTAAATCCCAATGAAGCCATATTCTCTGTTTTACGTTCTTTTGAGCAGTAAGGTATTTATCCAGTGCAGAGGTCCCCAGATGAAGTTGCAGCATAACAGCAAGGTAGAATGTTTAATTTAGGAGCACACACTGTTGTGTTTAATGCACTGCAGTCTTCTCTGATCCAGGCACACTTTTTTATCGTAGTAAAATATAAAATAAACTACATTAAGATTTCAAGGAGAGTGATCATGCAGATATAGCGGCCAACGAAAAAGAAGACATAGTTAGTTGTCATGATCTCCTCCCTACTTTTGTGACATGGGCTATTGCAAATATAATACAATGCAAAAAATTTTGCAAATTGCAAACCCATAGATGTTGGTCATAAATATGCAATTTTTCTGCTAATTCAAAATGGCTATCAGCTAGTATGTCTTTCAGGAAGGCTAAAACCTCACTGCTTTACATCAAAATGGATAGCACATTCCTAGAGGCTGTATGTGTGAAATTTACTAATGATGAGCTGCACTATTTCCTATACTTTCCCAGTGAGGCTCAAGACAGTCTGCCCATAAGGAAAATAATCATCCGGTAGTTTTCCCAGTTGGGATGAAAAGAAAGAATGAGGGAACAGAAATAAGGATTACAAAACACTGGGAAACTAGCAAAAGAAAGAAGAGGAAGTAGATGCAGAAGAAGGATGGGGATGAAGAGGTTAAGGGGGTGGGAATTGGAAGAGAGGGAAATGGCTGTATCTTGTCTGATAAAAGAAATGGGAGAAAAAGGTTCAGAGAAGGTACAATAAACTATTTGAATGAAGGAGCATGACTAACTCAGGCCTACTGAAGAAGCTGAGGTAAGAAATGCACACAGTTGTGTCTCGATTTGTCCTTTTGTCTTGATTTGTCCTTCCTTTGAGAATAAAACCAATGTCTCCCTTGCTTAAATATGCCTAAGCCTGTGTTCAGGACCTAAGTTCACTGTTCAGATACAATTCTGTTACGAAATCTGAAGCATATATCATTCTAGAAGACAAAGCATGGTTCAGCTAGGGTACTGCTCTTTGCTTAAGAGTTTCTTTTTGGTGAAATGAAAGAAAGTCAAGAAAATCTGTAGCCATATTTCCATCTTTGCCATATAATGATCTGTAAATCACAAACACAATTAAAACATAGCTAGATAAATGATGACAGCTCCAGAAAGCACTCCATTCTGATTTCACCAAACCTCCAACTCCTTTCCTCATAAGGCATCTTTTCCTTCAGGCTCTGAACCTAGGCCTAGTGGTTTAAGTATTCCCAGTTGTGACTGCTGGGGGTTAATCAAGAAAACCTTCCCTACTGTCCAGCACCACCAAACTTTCCTTATGAGTCATGGGAAATTACTAAGAGTTTAAAAGGACTACAGACACCTTCTTACAATGTTAATTGAGCTGTCCATATTGCAGAAGTGGAGGTGAAGAAAGACATGGCCGTATGTTAGCATTTGGTTAGTCCAAATTTTTGTGCTTGCTCATGCCTGCAGTGAAACCTTAGTCCAAAGTGGTTCCTCTTAGGAGTTAAGGTTGGGGCGGGAGGTCAGGGTTGCGGTTAGGGTTTAGAGTTGTTGAGATTATGGTTACAGTCATTAGAGTTTAGGCCTATGGTTGGAGTGTTAGGGTTAGGTGTTAGGGGCTAGGTGTTCCAGGTTAGGGTAAGGTTTAGGGGTTATGGTTAGGGTTAGGTTTCAGTTGCTGTGTTGAGTCTGTTCTGTTTTGAGGTGGCCTCTGATCAGTCATCCCAGTAGAGTCCTTTACTACCTGGGATATCAGGAAGACCCCAAACTTTTATTGTTTTTGTATTGCTCCTGTATGGTGTTTCCAGCAGGTCTCCTGAGAAAGGAAGTGAGATCAGGCACAGGCAGATCATCTCTGCTCTTGCATACTCATTCAACATGGCAGAGGAATTCCAGGCTGGTTTAGAACAAGTTCAGATTTATATTTCCCCCTATGCTTTAAGCAAGCTTCTAGAGCTGAAAGACCCAGGATCACAGCAAGGTGAATTTAGGTTTCCACACAGCCCAGACCCACACAAAACACAGCAGTAAAGTACTTACTCAAAAGTAGCGTTGATTCAGTCTGCCTGAAATTTTAAGTCCTGCTCTCTGCTAAGAAGCAGTAGGCAAGCACAAGACTTGGAACAGCATAATTAATTGCAGTTAAGACTTGTCAGCACACCTGCTATGAGATTACTCTTCAGTTGCTACTGCAGAAATGAAGTTTAAGGAAGTATCTGAAAAACATAGTAATACTTGCTTTGCATCTGTCGATGTAAAGCTTGCACTTTGGGGTTCTTTTTCCTCCAAGTGAATAGTCATGGTTATAAAAGCAATTAACTCATTATTGCTTGCAGGATAATACATTACCTAAACATATTCTAGTGAAAATATAATATGAGAGACTAGTGCTTGAATTTTCCATGTCTGAGAACTGCAAAGAGATTTTCTGAGAAGCTAGGTGATGGATTTGTGAGGTTCTACTATATGTTAATAACTTTGAATGGCCACCCAGTGAGAACCATCATTTAACTAGAGTTCCCAGCAGGATACCCACCTAAGTTATATGGATTTGGAGGTGGGGAAAAAAACTTCTTGTCTGAATTCAAAGCACAGAAGGAGCCATTCACTCTTTGGGAACTAATTAATATTTTTATTATTGCTATTTTTAATTTTGCTTAATTTAAGTGTAGCTAAACTGTATATAAATAGATACTACAAAATTGCCTTTTATTCCTTTGTGTTAGATAAAGTCATAAAAAAGAGCTTCCCATATGCCGTCAGCTATATTTTCTTACTTACCTCTTTGACAATAACACTTTGAGACATTTGCTGAGATCAAGACTAGAGCTTGTGCATGTTTTTTCACTTTTTTTCTAATTGAAAAACTGTAATTTAACAATTACTTTTATGATGGCATTGTAAGCTTCAACAAAAGGAAATCTCCATGTCCAAAACTAAATTTCTGGTCTGTGGGAGAGGTAGGACCTACCAATAATTTAATCTGTTCCACACTCACCTGGCATACAAAGGATTTGAACACAAATCTCTGTTAGAGGTGTTTTTTGGCTGTCTTCATCAGCAGGTTGGGCAGATGAACAAGAAGTAACTTTCTGTTGACAGCTAAGGTAACTCAACATAATCTCATATTTGCTCCAGACAAAAGCATGCATGCAGACTGTTGCTGTATAACAATCAACAGACACAGCAAGTTCACAGTACACCATCCGCTCTGGTAACTTGTTTGTGAAGCTGTACTCTCAGCCTGCATTGCTGTCATCAGGTTCATCTGATAAGACAGGTTTCAGTGACTGTATGAGTGAGCGTAAGAAGCTTATACCATTGCCTAGTGCTTGATACAGGAGAAAATCCCTGTCCACCACATTTCAATTAAGGTCTTGGAGCAGTAGCCTCTTCAGGGCAAGTCATTCTCTAAAATGCAATAATATCCCCTTTTGGGTAGTAGTAGTAGTAGTAGTAGTAGTAGTAGTAGTAGTAGTATTTCTTTGCAAACTAGGATTAGTTATTCTGCAGATGATGAGAGTCCTAGGTATTTAAATTCTCATGGGAAAGCCCACCTCAGAAATTACAGTCCACACAAAAGACACTGGTACCAACCAGGGTTAAAAAAAAAAAAAAACAGAAGAAAATGAGATTTTCCGTCTTTCACCCAGGTCAGTGGGCAGACGTGTGAAGCAGATCTAAGACTGAGTTTCTGACTCTGCTGAAGTAGATGTTAAAACTGTGATTGACTTCAACAGGGTTAGGCTATCACTTCAGCTTTCCTGCCTTTCAGTCCTATACTCAAACTAGGAAGCCACTAAAGGTAACAAGAACATGTGAAGAAATACATCCCCTAATTTTACTTAGTGTATTTCACTAAATATTATCTTTTAGGCTAAAAATTTTTTACAATTACAAAATGTATCCCATAGATATTGCACTAGTAATTTAATCCTATTACTTGTAGTCTGCTCAGAGACAGTATAGAGGGAAATATTTTTTTCCATATTTGATGACTCAGAAAAGTATACAAAATCTTAACCAGTCACAGTTACAGAAGTCCTTTAGAAGCTTTTCAATGTTAAGAAATTTTTCATCTGAGGAATTTAAGCACTGTATCAACTTCAGAGACTTTAGACGTTAAAAATGTGATTTGTGTTAAAGACAGATAACCTTTTATTTTTGCTTAGAATAATTTATGTTTTAGTGTTCTTTAAAGGAAATCACATCACCAAATTAAAAATAGCTATTTTTGATGGAAATGAATAGCACAATGACTATTTTCGCAGTTCAGAGAAATGCTGTGGAGAGTAAATTTGATTTACCAAGCTTATCACAGACTGTGAACTTTAACATTAAAGAGAAAAGAAGTCTGGGTTTGAAATCACTGGTTCAGCCCTGACTGAAATAATGTGTGAAGGAGAGGAATATATTATACACATCCACATATATTTGTAATGTGCTGTAAGTCACAAGTTGTAAATATTCTCTAACTACAGAGGAAGGAACTAATCTGAGTCGGAAATGCTTGAACAGGAAATCACCACCTACCTGGGCAGACTTTTGAGAACTTATTTTTATGTCTATTTTGGCTGACTAGAAAGTGTGAAAATTTGTCTTGGTCCTAGGCTAGACAAAAGTGATAATTAATATAGATTTGTGCCCAGAAACAGCTCACGTGAAATGATTTTGCTCAGCTGCTGCAGAGTGCTGTCATCTGGCTGTGTGCTCTCAATGGAGAATTGCCACAGTGCAAAGCACAGATGTGCCACATCTAGGTCTCTGCTTCCCCTCCACATCCTTGGCTCAAAATAAAAAAATACCAAGCAGAGGGACAAGGAGGCAGAATAGAGCTGTAGCGTACTGTGGCAGTCCTCCCCCAGCAATGACTGAAAATTGCTTTGGAGACAGGTCCTACCAGCCTAGGCTCTGGTACAGAGTGCGGAAATATGGTGTGTTCTCTAGATGAGGAAGGCCTTAGGAGCCCTTTTTGTTAATAAAACTACGATATGATGAGGTTCAGGTGGTACTTTCTTTCCCAAAATCAATGGCTTGCAGGTTTTATATTATAATGCGGTTGTATCTCTCAGTATGAGTGTATTGACACAGTTTTCGTAAGCACCTGTGATGTGTTACCCTGTTTTGACCACACCACTGCAAATGGGCTGTAACAGCACCTTTCTCAGAATCTTTGTCTAGACAACTTAATGCTAGATGTGTCTCACCTCCAGGACTCCTCTTAGCATTTCTGTCAGCATCTCAGATTATCAGGATTTGAGCTGTACATCTTGCAAAGCAGCATTCTTAGGGCAATGATTTTAGAATTCAGGCTGATGATTTTCAAGAAAAACGTGCTTATTTGCAGGGAACTGGGTACTTTTACAGTCTGAGTAAGCAAGGAAGTTGGTGATGAATGAGCTCGGGCTTGCTGTGAAACATCTTTTTTTTCTAGGTTAACTTTTATCCCAGCTGTGCTATTCTGTTGTATTCCCCCAGGAAATTCTTTCTGTAGGGTAACCCAAAAAGCAATTTGAGGAAATGGACTCTCTCCAGATGAAACACTGTTGTTCACAGACCTCTTTCTCCCCTGACAGATCCTACACCACACAAACACACTTTTTTGTCTTCAATAGATAGTCTTTTCTGGCAGGCTATTAATTCTTTGGCTTTGTGTACAGAATGTTTTGTCCTTTGTTCTGACTCTTCAAGTCTAGTTAATTACCCCCTGCATTGCCTATTTGTTTTGCTTTGTCTGCTGTACAGCATAGGAAATTTTTCTAACAAACTGAATTGTATGTCATTTTCTTTGTTTCATCTTTAGATTTTACCTTACTGATGGCTTCCTAAATGCTGGGAAATGTCTTCAAACTCCTGTAAAATTAATTTGATCTTTTACCATTCGAGTGAAAGTAGCATTTTCGTAAGGTGAAGCTTTTATAACTATGCTAAAGAATACTGCTTAACAGTAGAGTCCTGTATTTAGGCATAGCTGTTCCATTCCACCAGAGAGATGAAAGTAGAAGTAAAAATACTACTTTTCAGCTTGCTTTGCAGCGGTCCTTTTCTTTAGCCACATTGTACATGCTCTGTAGGTGCTGACCAGCCCATGCAAACACTGCTGCATTTCTTGCATTTTCTTTTCCATGTGCCAAGTAATGCCCTAATTTGCTGGCTGTCACAGCTTGTGTATCTTTATTTGCTTGTTTCTGATATTTACACCTCTGGATCAGAATTTTATTGTTTAAGCCAACTTGAACTTACAATCCTTGTATCAAAGCACTGTTCATTCTTATCTCCCAAGTTTCTTTTTGATCCAGTAAGTTCTAGTAGGTTTCATCTATCTGCCTTTTTAAGGGGTTGCTCTATATTCCAGCTATTATCATCTCTCTCAGGAAGGATTCATTTTATTCAATTAAGACTGCAAGACTTCTTTGTCGTTTCAGTCATTTTTTACTTTTCAGTTAAATACTATCACTTTGGTATGTTCCCTATTCATATTAAGTAAAGCAGACCTTCAATTTCTGTCTCAGGTCTTGAGGGAACATTAACGGAAACCAGCACTTCAGTCAGTCCCCTATAATTACTACGCTTAGAGCTCTGCTGGAACACTTACCTGCCCTCTGCTTCCAGCCACTGTGTTTCTACGTGTCCTGTGGGAATGAGCAGCCGGTCCAAGGCTGCTTGCCTATTCTCATTGCTGTGGTTTAACCCTAGCCAGCAGATGAACACCACACAGCTGCTCCCTCCCTCCCTCCCTCCCTCCCTCCCTCCCTCCCTCCCCAGTGGGATGGGGGAGAGAATCGGAAGGGTGAGAGTGAGACAGCTCATGAGCAGAGATACAGTTTAATAGGTAAAGCAAAAGGCATGCACCCAAGCAAAGCAAAACAAGGAATTAATTTACTGCCTCTCCATTGTCAAGCAGGTATTCAGCCATCTCCAGGAAAGCAGGGCTGCATCATGCATAGTGCTAACTTGGGAAGACAAACACCATCAGTGTGAATGTACCCCCCTTCCTTCTTGCCTCAGCTTGTATGCTGAGCATGGCCTCATATGGTATGGAATATCCCTGTGGCGAGTTTGGGTCAGCTGTCTCGGCTGTGTCCCCTCGCAACTTCTTGAGCTTCTCCAGCCTTGATGTTGGCAGGGCTGAGAAGCTGAAAAGCCCTTAACTTAGTATAATTATTACTTAGCAGCAACTGAAAACATCAGTGTGTTACCAAGATTATTCTCATACTAAATTCAAACTGCAGCATTGTACCAGTTGTTAAGAAAAAAATTAACTCTATCCCAGCTGAAACCAGGACAGTTAGCCAGTGAAAGAAGTCTGCCAGTCCTCTGTAACTTGTGTTCATGATATCCTTCCTTAGAGTTTCTATATTGTAGAAGTGAAACAATTTAAAAGCAGAGTTCCTGATTGAAGTGGTACCTACCTTTCTGCAGTTGGTCTTCTGAATTGTTTAAATGAGGTTGAAATGGGAGGGGAGGTCTCACAGCTGCAGCCAAAGTGAGTATCTTGGCTTTTTCCACCTTCTAAAAAGAAATGGAAGGTAGTAAAAAAAAATCAGCTCCCTTGATCTTTTAAACTTGCTTCAGTTCCCAGTGATGTCCTTCAGTACCCAAACAAGGCAACCTTTTGCATGCCTTTCTCACCAAGTGTCTGGGCTGTGAAACTAAGGAGATCTGTAGGAGTAGATGCTTAATTCAGCAGTTTTCAGTAGCAGAGGTAACACCTTATGCCATGAGACATTTGACAAAGCCCAGCAAATTAGATTTTTTCCTCTTGCCATCACTTTGTATGTAACATTTCCATAACACGGTTTGAAAAAGAAAACAAACACTTAGCAAAAGTGAAGTAAAGCCTCCACAGTCTCTCCCACCTCTGTCAGTCTGAGCCTCTGTAAAGCTTTTGTTTTCTTCCTGAAGCAAAGCATAGTGTAAAAAAATTGGATGTGTGAAATCCTACACATTTAAAGATCCAGGAACCCATGATGTATTGCACCAGGAGCAGGGAAAAATGCTAGACTGTTACTCAAAATTAAAAGAATTCTTTGATCTGTTTATAAAAGGTTGGTTTTGGGGAAGCTGCAAGATGCCCTGTGCAACTGCAGACCCATCTTTCTACAAGCCTGTAATATAGCTAAGTCATATATATTTGAATATCCCAATCAGAAGTTAGTTAGTGACCACGTTCTGCATGATGTAAAAGGCAACATACAAAGATAGCGTGAGGAAAGAGATTTACTCTGGAAATCCCACCATCTCCAGGGCCAGTGAAGAGTGTGCTTCACAAATGCTTTTGTTAGCAGGAAGAGGAAGAAATAAACTCCATCTAATTAAACATAAAAAGCACAGAAAAAAACATAGAAGGGTAAGTCAGTGACTGAAACAAGCTGTCTGTGCAATGAATGGGACAGTTTCCAAAGCAAAATACTGAGGCTGCAGGACGATGCAATAGATCACATAATCAGTAACAGCAACATTAAGAACATGTGCTATTCAAAAAAAGGTTACTAATGAAAAAAGCAAAAATTTTGAGGTTGGTAGTGGTGCTGAGTCAGTTGTTTCTCAGGACTTGTAGCTATACAAGAATACGTCCTACCGTTAACTCATTTATTACAGCAGACTAAATAACAAGAGATAGGTTTCAAATAAAGACAGTAAAAAGTATTTGAAGAAAAGGTAATCACCAGAGACTGACCAGTCAAAAGGAGAAAATGGAGATCTCAATTTTGCAAAACATTAAGAAAAAATTATCCCATTGTTCTTAATTTAAAGCATGTGTGTTGTCTTAAAATGGTACTATGCATGCACATGAGCCCGTTTTAAGAAGTTTTGGACTCACTCAGGGTTCTCAGGGTTTTACAGAGCTAAGAGTTAAAGTTCTCTTTTTCCTGGATGCATTTGGCTTTTTGATAGCAGGCTGAGTTATTTTATCACTCAGGACTCCAAATGTTTTAACATTTTAGGGAAAATAATAGCTTGCTAGAACAGAATCCATTCCAATAATTTTTACCCTTGGTAGACATAAATCATTTTGCTTCACGAAAGATTGAGGACAATGCACCATTTGAAAATAATTTTTTTGAGGGAAATACCTTACACAAAATTATCTGTAATCTGCCTATGTTATCTTTGACCTATCCATTCTCCTGTTAAGTATTATTTTTATATATACTAAAGCACAGATTTACTTTGGTTGTAACAATTTTATCTGAGCAGTAACTGAATCTTTAAAGACTGACATGGTTGGAATATTACCCTGGTCATCTCCTTTTTCTCCCCTCACTTTTTAGGATTCTCAGGCAAGCGTCTCAAGGCATTTCAACCTAAAGGCAATTAGATTCATTTGAATAAAATAATAAGGGAGGAAAAAACTTACCACCACTCCTCTGTATACAGGCAATGGTTACTAAAGGGACTTTTTAGAAATCATTTCATCATGACTTGCTTTGTGGACACACTTACTAATCTCTAGGCATTAGATTAGCAGCATATTTGTGGACATGTAAACATCTACCAGACACTACAGTTAAATTTTATATATTGACCAGTGCTTGCAAGCCCTTTATATGGAGTGATTCGTGTGTTCTTTACTGCTGTTTATAGTTGGCCTATGAAAAATACAACAGCTGCTGTCTTCTCTTGCAATTCAGAGTGGTGTGTGAGGTACTTCTTCAGACAGGACTCTACCATACTTTGCAGGCAGCAGAGAAAGTCAGACATATTTCATCATTGGTAGGGGATGTTCTCACGATATTTGGCTGTGCTTACAAAATACCAAGTGCTTAAAGGAAGACAGACCCAAGCATTGTGCTGCAGTATGTAGTAGACTGCATTTCCCCCTGTATTACGGTAGGAATTACATTCATAATAATTTGTTTATATTTCTGGATAGGGCTTTTTTTAACCGCAAAAAGTTTGGAAGGATTTCCAACTAAAGTACCCTATTTACGATACTGTTTAGTTCTTACAAATATTATTTCTGTGCTTCTATGTTTTCTTCAGATTCATTCTAATTTTTTGGTACATTTAAGAACAGATGGAGATGCTTTTAAAATGGCATAGCTTTATTAACAATGTAAAATTACTAACAGGGTGCATATGTGGTCTAATATTTATAGAAATAAATACAGATTAAGGACAAGTGCCAAATATAGGAGGGTTTGGGGTGTTAAAATCCATAATCAAGTTGTGTGTTTGGAAAATTAAAAAATCATCTAATGCATACATTGGAATAAACAGCAACCTACAGTCATCACATTATTTTCAAAGGCTTTGAATCCTTTGGAAGGATTTAAAGAAGGACAAGATATACTCTCGTGGTGCAGATGTGTAAACATTCTTTATTACTAAAAAAGAAAGCTGTAACAATCTGTTGAGTTAATATATTAAGAAGTTAAAATGCCAAAGCAGAGCAGCACACAGCCAACATTACAGAAGCTGGTTCAGTCTGTGCCCACTCCTACCACACGATCAGCCAAGGGCAGAACTAATTCATATCTGCCTTGGATTTTACATTAATGCAATCCTAAGCACCTACTTGTCAGCCCTGGTCAACTTGTGGTGCCATGCTTTGGATGTTGGGGCCTGGATTAAAGACTGAGGGGTGAATAATGCTTTAAAGCTATATTCTTGCATCTTAATTTCAGCAAAATTTCTGCTAATGAGGAAATGCGATCCAAATATTATGTTTATGTTAATCCCATCATCTAACTATAGATTCAAAATGCAAAAAAACCCAAAATAGACTGGGTATGTTGACAGTACTACAGGAGGATGATTTACAAATGCAATACTGCATGTTATTTGAACAGTTTCCAAGAAACCATACTTGAAAGCATCTGTATGTCAGACCCTAAAAATCAAGAGAAATAGCTCACCTTCTAGTATGTGAATAAACTACAATCCTGGCAGTTAAATATACCTGAGCTCTGAGTAATAACTCAGAAAACTACAACTGGCTGAATTTTAAAGTGTCCAGTTGTCTAGTAACTCCACATTTAGGTGGAATGTAAACATGATGTTTGAACAGTTAAATGTTTGAACTTTTCTGCCAAAAATAACTACTACATCCTTACATATACTAGTTCTAAGTCTACCACACATATCTTATTTTCAATCTAGTTCTAAAGCATTTTGGCTTCTTGTGAAATTCTATTTTGTTTTTTGGGTTTGATTACTTACACAATTTATTTTGATTGCTTGCACAATTGTTTGCTTTTTTTCCTGTGTAGACCTAATTCAGAGAATTATTTACATCATAACAGTTTTCTCAAAGGGATACTTTTTTCAGTCAAGACCAGAAAAAAGCAGAAAAAAAATGTACTTATTGAACTGCTCAATTCTTTAATACCATCCCTCCCTGATTTCAACATGCCTTCTATACATATAGTATTAATTTTAGACTGATAATGAGGATTCACCATGTCAATAAATTGCAACCTTATACTAATATACTAAAAGATTACGTATATCTGCAGATGACGTTCTTATTCTTTGAAGTAGTAAAACAGGCAAGGGAGAAACATCTCTCCATTTCTCAGCTTCAGCTGACTAATAACTGCAAAAAAGACGTTCTATTCTTTTTTTCAATCACAGACTTACTGGACTGAAGAGACTTCTGGTAGGTCATATCATCCAGACAGCATTTAATCTCTGATGTTCAAAGAGAAAACAGAAGAAAAAGAAAGAAGAAAAACAACAAAAAAAGGTATATATTCTTGACTCCACTAATAAATTTCAACTTATATGTAAATTCCAAATTATGTGAAATTTCTATTTTTTTCAACAGAAATTCTCTTTAATGTCATATGACCTGTAAGGTTCTCCTTTTCTGTGCTAAAAATGCTGTAAATAATTTCTTCTTTTCTTGTAATTCTGGAAAAATGTCAATGTGTACACATTGACAAATGGAATGACAGGGTTATTTTAAACCTTAGCTGAGAATCAGCTAATGAAATTAGTGCTTTGCAAAGTCTACTTCCAATAAAAGAGAGAAAAAAATAAGTTTATTCTTGCAGTAAAGTTAAAATACTATCACTTTGTCTCGAACATGAGTAAAACAGGCCAATCATTTTTAGAGTTTGTCAGGGCCTTAGTTATTCCTAGCTTTTATAATAATAAGATCTCAAAGGGCAGAACTGCTAAACATGAAGTAAGATTGTTGGGACCTATTTTGCCTTTCATTTATGTGAAAATAATTCCAACTTTTCTGAATTTATTTCTAGAATTATGACATTATTGAAGTATTAGGGGAGCAATTTTAAATACACAGCCTCAGGACTAGAGGAAAATATATAATGTAAAAGGGATAAACTTGCAGCTAGAATGATTCAGCCTCTGGAGTCTGTCTTTTCTGGTAAATTATCAGTTTTACCCATTACAAAGCTTTTCTCTAAATGACCTACACTGAATATGAGATGGAGTCAGATCTTTAAATAACTAGTTCAGCCAATCTGAATACACCTAATTTATCCAAATTAGTATATTTTTTTTTTCTTCTTTTCCTATTCCAGGCATGGTTCTCACTCCTTTGCCTCCAGTGCCATTTGGCCTATCCAGTGCACATGGTTAGAAAATGGAAAGCTACCACACAAAAACCTTTAGCACTGGATTGTATAAAAAACAGAAACAACAAAAACCACAACGCTTTGCTATTCAGCTGCATGTAGCTAGCTCCCTTTGAAATAAAGTAGACACTTACCAGACTTTTTTCCCAGCTACATGGAGATCTGAGATTGGGTGAGAGTGTTGCCACTAATGAATACATTAGAAAAACTGAGATCTGTCATTACTTACCAAGCTAATTGTCTATAAAGTAATATTTTAAACTTCATAATAATAATTTTTATAAATGTTATACAATTCTCATTTTAAAAACTGCATTAACTTCCAAGACAATGAAGTACAAGGAGACTGAGTGCAGTAAAGCATCTGTTCAAGAGTTGCAGTTTGAGAGGATGCATTCATGATACAACTTAATTGCTTTAATATAACAACATGTCATAAATTTAATGTATTCCAGTTAATGCTTTCCTTACAGTTTCATTGAAAGTTACTACTATAGGAGCATGGCATGCATATTGAACATTAAACCTATTTATGTCTGGAGCTCAGGGTCAGATATGTGATAACTGCTGGAGCTAATAAAAATATTTTGGAGGGAAAGTTATATTCTATGCAATTTCCGTATGTTTTTTTTTTTTTTTTTTTTCATTCTGTAGAGAAAAAAACGTTTCATACAAATTTAGAAATTTTCAGTTTGGGAATGTTATCATAATGTCTGTCTGATGGGAATCTATTTGTCACTGGTCAGTGACATTTGACTATTTGACTATTATCCCACATAGTCAAAATCTGCTGACTTGGACAGTGAGTGCCTTCTATGTGATACCATACTCTATCTTCCTTGATCAGTGTGATACAGACTGAAAGTCTGTTTCTGTTATTCCATGAAAGATGTAGTCCAATTGAAATAATAATTTTAAAAATATATAAAAATAATTTACAGGTACTTTCAATGATGGAGTAATTTTTAATTGGAATTTTCTTCAGTGTTAGTCCACAAATGGGGGTGTTAATTTCTCTGCCAGAGAGCTAATAGTTTTTCATTAGCACATAGGTTTTATAAAGGAAATTTACAAAAAGGTTTTTGTAAAGGAATCCAAAATCCTTTCAGGGACCAAAATTTTTTTTTGATTGCAAACATTCAATTGTCTCAAACCAGAATGTTGTAGTCTGTTATTTAGAAAGGCTGTTTAGAAATCATACAAATGAAATCTCCAAACAATAAAAATACCATTTCATAAAATAAGGGTAGGGGAAACGAACAAATGACAAGCTGGCAGTGGCAGAAGAGAGAAGAAAATATAATTCCACTGACTCCCCTGGTAGAAGAATGAGTGAAAGGTCAAAAGCCTGTCTTAAGAAAAATTAAGCTACAGAGAAGGAAAAAAAAAAAAAAAAAGCTTGGCATTGAATTTCCTGAACTGAGCCTTAATAACAAAAAGCCTGTGAGGAATCAGTTACTAAAGGAGAAACAAACACTACAGATAAGATTTCTGGAACATAAAATCAATGTCTGCAGAAACAGAAAGCATGCAGGCAGAGAGAAAACATGAAGGACTATAATGTCAAACATCTTGCAGTAAACGAATGTAGAGTAACAGAAGATGAAAAATGCAGTAAAAAGAACAAGATCATAATGCAGTTACAAAGGTAAGGTGGTTTTCTCTCAAAGAAAACCGCATTAATTATAATTTCCAAAGCAGAAAAATTAGTCATGGTCTGGGAGCTTAATGGTTTTAAGCTGCATCTAAGCCACAAAATCAATAATGGTATGAACTGAGCAGCTGTAATTACAAGATCAGTTATCAGCTTAAAAAAGCCTTTCACACTGAAACCAACCATTTTATCTATAAAAATGACAGGCATCAATGCCAAGACTGGTGAGCACAACTATAGCAAATATTAGGGGAAAATCATAGAATCCTAGAATCATACAGTGGTTTGAGTTGGAAGGGACCTTAAAGATCATGTAGTTCCAATCCCCATGCCATGGGCCGGTACACCTTCTGCTAGATCAGGTTGCTCAAAAATGTGATGTAAATTGCCACAGCCAGGATTCCAGACGTATAAGAGCAGTGCATCTGATCTCTGGACTTGCTTCAGAAGAGCTCTGCCCACACAAGCATGGATGTATGTTCCCAGTTAGTTCCAGGACAAAACCATAGATTTAAGAGAAAGCAGCTTTGTATGCTCCATGAACATAGAAAACCATCGTCCAAAGAACCAGTGTCAAGGAATGATTTCCAGTTTGCTGTAGAGCTTACCAGAATGGTATTGTAATCCAAAGAGAAATCTTTATGTGCACATATTATGCAATGTAGCTACACAGCTGGCACAGTTAGTGTGCAGAGGTAAGTAAACAGTTTAACAAGAACACAGGTGATAACCACAGCATGAGGCTTCCATTCTTACTATTTTTGTCTGCCGTTAACTGACAGGAAGCCTCACAGTTACAAGACAAACATCAAATAACTGGAAAGCATATATGTGCTTTATGTACTTTAGGAAGACTACAGCTTTTGTTCTATTACATGCATATTATACATGTCCACACTTTCTCTCATGATGGAGTTAATATTGCTGCCAACCATTAGAAGTTAGAGAATGCAGCCTTGAATTGTAAATCAAAATGCGCATTTCACTGTTGTCATAAGTGTTGGTGCTACCAAAAAATCGAGCAGATTGGTCATCTCCCTGAAATGGCATATTTAATAATGATAAACTTAGTGTATTTCAATGGAAACAGTGTATTAGCAACCAAATGAATACAACAGCTGAGCCAGTTCACATGTTCAGCAGTAACTGCACACTACTTGGGCTATGCAAAAGTAAATAATGTAAGAAAATGGCAGGTATTTTCAATTTATATGGTTTCATCAACTCGTTTGGTTGACAAAAAGCTAAAAATTAAAGGCAAAACTAAAGGTATGCATTCTCAGTTTACTTTCAAGTTCCAGGTTATCTTGTGGAAATGCGAGTTAGGAATACAGAAGACACCAACAGACATCTAACTGTCAGAGGAAAATACTACATGTTAGAAAGAACATGTTTTCAACACATGCTACGATTATCAGCGAGCTCAACAGTTCATCAGCTCTGAAATTACTCAGAAAAAAAGGGTGGATGTGTTTGGGATTTACTAAGAATAAGGTATAAGTGTCTGGAGTGCAGCTGTCTGAATGGAAGGTGTTGAAAAACTCTTTAATGCTGAGTAATAATTAGAGGGATAAAACCTATGAAAGCAACAAGGAAGAGGAGTCCAAAGTAGATAAGGTGAGCTGAGCTTTATTTGTGCCATAAAAGATAAAAAGCATGGGCAGAAGAGACTTAACTCCCTTTTTGCTATCTTGTTTATAAGATATACATTCATCAACCATCAGACCAAATACTGAAAAATAAACTGAAGCCTACCACTGCAGTCACTACTGTATCTACAAACACATCCAAAATGGAAATAAAATGTGCCATGACAGATCATTTGCAGAGAAGCAAATAGAAGCTTGGAAATATTCTCAGGTATGGCTGGCTCCTCAGCATAGTTTCATTAATTGTCTGATTTCACAGGAAGTGTGGTGATTTACAGTAGTGTCAGAGGCCAATACTCTGACCAGGTTCATTTAGATATTCCTGTGTGGAGGGGTATGTTTAATATCAAATTGACTTAACTGAAGATAGTGGATGTTACATGGGATTTCTGATCTAGTGGAGTGATACAAAATATGCTCAAAACACAATATAAATGCAAGTTACTTTTAGCAAGATACAGCAATTGCAATACACAGTCTCAGTAGCAATGTGATTGCCATTACTGCTCTCATCCATGCTCACAATCACAGTGCTCGGTCTCTCCAGTCACCAGGAAGGCATACATAGGTTGAAGCCAGCTCAAGCCCACTGCTCTCTTCAAAATTCTTTTGCTAGTTGTCTGATTTTTATACTCTTAAGTTGCACTGAGCCTCATATTCACTTCCCCTGCCCTGTGCTGGTCTGGCTGAGACAATAAGACTTTCACACTGTTTACCTAAAAAAAAAAAAGCCACACTCCAGTTTCTTTTGTGTTGAAATAAAGTCAGGTTCTTTGTAACAGCTGTGGTCAGTCACACTGTGCATTATTCCCTGAGCTTCACCTGCACATTGCCCTTGCCCATCTCCTCTGAGCCTGCTTCCATGGTAGGGGTTTATTGGTCAGCAGCAAGTAGCTGTAGAGCTGGTACTGAAATTTTATTGTCATACTGCCCTCTCTTGAAGTTTCTGTAGGGGGAAAAAAAGTAATGAAAATAAAATGCAAAACTAAGGTGTGCAACTTATCAACAGGAGAAAGAGAAAAGGAACTAAAACTGGAAGACTATTTTCACTAGTATATATATACTTGAATAGAATTAGGTCAGGTCAGGTTACTACCTATTTGAATTTAAAGACTGTTGTATAGGTTCAGACCACTGGCCCATAGTTTGCCTTCAGCAGTGTCCTGCAATGCCTGTTCTCTAAGGCAAGCACAAAGTGATTCATCTGCTGGCATACCTTCCCAGGAATCAGTGGTTTCATGACATCCTGAGTCAGGTGATTGCATTTAATAGTCCTTACCTTCCATTAATTTGCCTAGTGTTTTCTTCAGATTCGTTTACACTTTTGGCCTCTACAACCTTCTCTGGAAATTAATTCCACAGTTTAATAGTAATATTAAACACACTGTGAAAAAACATTTTCCCTTTAAAAAAGGCCAGGAAAAAAAACTACTGCCTGCTCATTTCAGTGTATGCCTGCAGTTTTTGTGCTAAAATAAGTAATGAACAGGCTATTGTTACCTTGTCCTTAACATACATGATTTTGCAGGGACCTGTCACCTCTTGCTTTAGCATTTGCTTTTCCAGGTTGAAAAGTCCTAGCCTGGTTAGTTTCTTTTCCTGGAAAAAACATGCCATAACTTCAATGATCCTTATTACCCTTCTCTGTATTTTTGTACTTCAGTATTTTCAAAGAGGATTACAAGACCTGCCTGCATATGGTGTTTAAAATGTGACAGTACAATAGTGATATTTTCCTGGATTATTCTTTGGTTTTCCCTAACATTTCCTAGGTTTTTGGACAGAACATTGAGCTGCCCACTACCATTCCTGGCTGGCAAATATGCCCTTTAATCTAGAGCTCATTGTCAAAGCAGCGTCCATGGTGTTTTATCTTGTGTTCATCGTTGTGCATTTATCAGCTCTGCATTTTATGTGCCATGTTATTTATTCTGTAGTCAGCTGGTATTTACGGCCATTTGTAGAGATTTTAATTTTGTCTTTTCTGAAAAATTTTGAGGCAGCATCCAGTTTAGTCCCTGTAGTGGGTGCAGGTGCACAGGTGCTGGCAGTAGGTGCTGCAGGGGTGACCCCTGTGAGAAGAGGCTGGGGTTGCCCTGTGCCAGACACATGCAGTTCCAGCTGGCTTCAGTGGACCTCCTGCATGGCACAGTTGAGCCCCTTGGCTGAGGTGGTGGTGCCTTTGTGGAAAGATATTCAAGGAAGGTCAAAAAATGCTGGAGAAAGAGAGGAGGAAGAAACGAAGCAGGAGTTAGGAACAATGGCAGGAGCACTATGGTCAGAGAAGGAGAGGAGTCTCCATGGCAGAGCAGGTCATCCCCCAAGGGGACTGCAGCTTCTGGAGGACCCAAAACAGCACAGAAGAAAACTGTGAGAAACAAAAGGAAGCAGAGAGACTGTTACATCCTGACCCCAAACATGCTGTGCTGCTCACAGCATCATTGATGGGACTGTTTGTATCACCCGTGCTATTAACAGAGATGATGTAAGGACTCCAGTGAAACTGAGGCTGGGAATATGGAAGGTGTTTTTCTCCATATGTGTCTTTATGTTTTTGTTTCCCAGTACCCCAAACAGTAACTAAATATATGAATTTGCAATAAATTTAAAGTCAAGCCTATTCTTCCCTCTACAGCAATTGTTAAACAATCTCCCTGCCTTTATTTTGACTCAAGAGTTTTCTCAATCCTGTTTTACTATTGCCTCCCCTGCCCACAGAGCAGGGGCCTGGGCAACAAGCAAGCACCTGAGTAGGGGCTTTGCTGCCAGCCGAGGCCAACTCACCATACTTGGCTGACTTTAAACTTCCTTCAAAGATCTTATTCACTTAAAGTCTGGATTGAAATGTCAGAGACAGGTGGGACAGCACCCAGGGAACATCCTGTTGTGAAAACTGACTGTACATTTTCAGCTTTATAATGGCTCCTAAATGATTGTTAAGACATAAGAAGATTGTCTTTTTATCCTATGAAAGGTAGGTTTTTTCTTGTGTCTTTAGTGATGGATATGTTAAAATTTGCTTGAATATAGGAGCAGTACATCTTCTGGATCCTCCTTAATTACAATGAATTCCCCTCCTTTTTTGCTATAATTTCAAACCATTTGCCTAATATGGAATCCAGACTCAACAATGTATTGCTCCATGATCCTCCTAAAGCACTTTTTGAGGTTGGTTAATATAGTTTTGTTTCTGTTCTGGTACTGAGGCTTCATGAAACAACAGTTGCATACTACAGCTAATAATTTTGCAGTTTCATATTTGAGTTTCTTTCCTACTTTTGAGTGACTCTTCTGCTTTGGATACTGGGGATTTGTTACTGTGTATTTCAGTGATTAGATGAGTTTACTTAATTTCATTCATTAGATGGTGGCATTGATGAGGTGCCATTGCCTGTTTAGTTTGGGACAATACCTTAGGCTTTGCTCATAAAAAGTGGTTCCAGGGTGAGAAATTGCATGGCAGCTCTGATGCCTGTACCTCTCCTCCATTTAGCAATCCACTCTTTAATGCAACATAATCTAGAGTGGAGAAACATTAGGTTAGTTAGACCATGCAGCCCACAATATTCAATAACGCAAAGATGCATGTCAGCACACTTCTGCAGGACGCAGCCCACCCCTGGGTTAAGTGGGTGGACAGTTCTGTTCACTGTAAAGCTGAGGGAACATGTCCTGCATTCCCAGTTCCAATGTAGGCTCCAAACATCCTGTAAGGAAAGAAATATAGCCCTGTATTCTGTGGAGGACAGAAATGAAAATTCTCATCCTTCTTCCACAGAAGAACAATGAAATACTAGTGATATGTTGTCTTTAAAAGCTGATAAGCACAGAGCTTAGTGGAGTCAACAGACAATATACCCACACAGATAAAAGGCAAGCCTGACCTCAAGTTATCAACAGTCAGAGCACTGGAGCATACATGTTATTTTAAAATGGACCTAAACTTGCTCCCTCATTTATCAAACCTGGCTGAATCAAGTCAGACAGTCCCTAAGAAGAGCATTAAGGACCATTCTCAGAAGGACTCTGTACCTGTCAAAAAGGATTGGGACAGTCTTATGGTCAGCCCAGGCCTGTTCAAGCATACAGAGCCAGTAAGAGCTAAAAACAAGAAATGTAAATGGGAAAGGGGAAAGGAAAATAATCTGACATAAACAAACCTGATTTAAAGCTTTATACTCAATTCACAGGGCAGCCTTATTGAATAATGCCAGTACTAAATTCTCATTTACTACCTTCAGATCAGGATTCCTCTGTAGTGACTGTCCATCCAAATAAAAGACAGACAGCATCTGATCTTACTCTGCACAATATACTTTTCTATATACTTTATACAGTCTTAGTATTCTCTTCCAGAATAACCACTCTAACTTCATCTTGCTACCTACACAACAGATTATTTACATGCAGGAGTTACATTAAAAATAAATAGGTGTTGCTAATATAAAAATGCACTTAGCTAAAATCAATAAGTAGAGATTACCAGCCCTGCTGTGGACACTGCTGAAAACTATGACAACGGAAAATGCAAGAAGATAAGAAAGCCTGTAGCATCAAATAAAGGGTTATACTTATTTGGGAGGAATCTACTCTAGAGAAAAATATTTATAGTGTTAACATTTAAGATATTTGTAAAATAAAATCTTTAATGCCTGTACTCCAAAACAAACTCCTTCAAACATAGCAAAATCTCATGTCCCTCTTTAAGGTCGTAACTGGTTTGGTTCCAAATACCTATATATCATCATTTCCCGTGACCTGCCTGTTTTCTGCACTTTCAACCCAACACCATGCAGGATATGTTCCTATTTCCAGACCAGCTCTGAAGCTTAAAAGCTATATGGCTATCTAGATATGTACACACATACATACAGATATACATATATCTCACATTGCATTCACACACACATGTATATATATATATATAATTATATATGACGTCTTAATTTTTTTGCACACAAAAAGTACTGGAGCCAAAATGGAAACGGGTACCTTGTGACTCCTTGTAGTCACTTAAAAAGAGGAGACATACCTGTCTTTGGTGGATTAGAAGGCTCTGTGGAGATTTTGACAAATGCTTCCTTCTTTCTGTTTCATTTTAAGCATACAAATTGTAACACATAAATGGGGCAAAAAGTGCTGCTGTATTCATTAAGAGTTTGGGTGATTATCTTAAACCCAACTAGGTACAAGTTGCCTCATATGAAGGAAACTCACTTTTGAAGCTGTCACTGGGTGTACAGTTTCCAAAGCAAGGCAGGTAAGAGCATCATTATTTGCAGATTTATGATTTACAAAGGACATTTTTAAACTAAGTGAAGTATCAGGAAACCACGTTCCCCATAAGTTAGACATTGACACCATTCTGATGCTGATATCCATTTTTAGAGTTACATCAAGAATTATTTTCTGTAAAGCTGATTGGGAATTTTCAGCCTGTTCTCAAACTTGATTACATTCCTATGCCAAATTAAGTACAATGTAACCATTTGCTGTCTATTTTATTATTTCCTTGTTGATTCTTACACTTAACAAGTTAAAAATTAAACCAGTGATTTCAATGCTTAGAGAATGCAAGGGGCTTGTAATGAACGTTCCTTTGAGGTAAAGACAACAAATAACAGATGCAGTAACTGTGAGAGTGATCCCCTGCAGTGATGATGTACAATGTATTTGAAAGGAGATTAAAAAACATGTTTAAAGACTTGCAATTTAATTCTCATTCAGTCCAAATCCCTCTGAAATTATCTCTTGATAAAGAAATCAAAGTCCACAATGTTCTATTGCAGAGCAAAGATTTTTTAATAAAAGCTCCTTCAACAATTCCCGTTTACCAGTCAAAAATCAGAACAGTGTAATGTTTTATGACATGTAACATGATATTTTTAAAAAAATGAATGTCATTCCCTGCACAATTTATTTTGTGTATGTAAACCTAAGTTTCACATCCCCAAAATAATGTAAAAATGTCTTCTGAAGTGCTTTTTTGGTAGTTGCCTGGTTTTTTATTTTGTTTTTGTTTGTTTGTTTGTTTTGTTGGGTGGGTGGGCTTTTGTGTTGTTTTCTCTTAGCAACCTAGTACAAGATGTAAGGCAGTTTATCTTTTGTCTGTCTATGGGAATATATCTACATGCTTACCTCTCAAAGAAAATTAACTGAATGATCAAGCTACCAGAGCTTATGATAGTCAAGTTGTGTTAACCAATTAGTTTAGGACCAAAACATAATCTGTCAGAAAAACAGCTTCCAGCAGCACTTTCACTGCCTTTATCAACTCACAGTTGTCATAAAGAAGCAATGTCCGTCATTGCAGCAAAACTACTGAAAAAATTCTATCATTATTGAGATAATATTTTTATTTTTCCCAAGGTAAGCAGTCTAGACCTAGGGAAGATCACCATTAAGTTTCTTGCATCTTAATTTAGTTCCAATAATGTTAGGACAGGTAAAATATGTTATTTATTCCATATTTTTTTCCTATGTCATTCAGTGTGTCCTGGTCTCATAGGATAATGGAACGAATGACGTGTTTAGTATGAGAATGGAGCAAGGGAAAAGCTAAGTTCTAGTTAAAATAACTGGCCACTGCCCCGGAGTGCTAGATCCTGCCCTTCCCTTGGCCCTAGGGCTCCTTCCTATAAGGACCACCTTATTTCCTGGGAAATGTAATTAAAATAATGTGTCTATGCCAGTGCAAAATATAGCCAAATTCCCAGCTATTTCCCATGCATTGAGAAAGCTAGCATCATACCTTGTAGGGCTTGGCATGGGCTAGCTAAGACTTTGTCAGTGCCAAGGAGACAGCACAAGCCAGAGACCAGTCACAGCAGGTGGCAGGGGTGGGGGTGGGGGGCACCCTGGTTATTTTTGAAAGGGGAGAAGGAAAGCAAAGTGATCAGAGAGCTCTGGAAATAGGATTATAAACCCCATATACATAGACTCTGATTTGCAATGTCAAGCACTTATGGAAGTCACCGCTAAAGTCACCAGGAGTTGTACTTTTAATATATGTACAGAACTCTGGTCCTAACACTTTGACCTTGGTAGCTAATGTTGTGGCCAATTGTGATATCACTCCCTCACCTCCAAGTTATGCTGTGAAAATAGTTAATTAGCATTGAAATCATAAGGGTAAATACTACAGCAATTTCAAGAGTTGGTTATCAACATTGTTCCCAGAGCACAGTTTGAACAGGAGATCATTAAGTGAAGAGTATCTACCGCTAACAGTGAACGAAGCAGGAGGTCCTGTGGAAAATACAATATAGTGCACTCAGCCAGGCAAACTAAGTTTCCATAGTCAATACTCATTCTGCTGTTTCTTAACTTTCAAGTAACTAATTCTGAGATCCCATTAATTCTTTTTTAACAATTTTGTGTTTGTTTAATAAGCTAGCATACTACAACTAATATACTAACTTAACTAAAGACATGCCAGCTTGAGAAAAGCCTGTGGTCAGCCACATATGCACTCTGCAATTGTAATTCAGTTTATCCAATTTACTGGGTACTTAGTTCCACTAAAAATGCTCATTTCTTGTAATTATTTCAATATATGAGAATGCATAAGCAATAGAACTCATGCATTATATATAAATCTATACCTATTCAGCCAAAGAAACCTGAAGAAGTTAAGCTTTACTCACAACTGTAAGATCAAATTAATTTTTATTTAAATAGAAGCATTTACTTCCCAAATTAGTTACAGATAATCAACAGTGACAGAAAGAAAAGGAAGGTAGAACTTTATCTTAACTAAAAATATATTTGTTTAGGAAAAAAATAAATTTCTTGCAAAGCAACAAGATTTAATACAGAGATAGAAATACTTTTAAGATGTCTCTCATAAAATAATTTCAAGGAAAAAAATAATAAATGCTCACTTACTAAATCAGCCACTACCTTCAATAGCTGAAAGCCTAAGCAAATAAAAAGACTGGACTGTATTGCCCCACTAAATATCAAGCAATACTCTACTGTGATGTTTTCCTTGAAATGTGATGGCATAGGCCACTTTCCATTTTAAATTAGTTTTAGACCAGATTCAATAATATTCAACTGTTGAATCATAGGCAAAAAGACTTCAAAAGGGAAAAAATATTGTGTCACAAAGAGAACCAAATGTAAAATTAGAAGTCATAATTCATAGGGGAGGGGAAGCACAAAAACAGAAAAAGAGGAAAAAAAAAAAAAAAGAGAGGAAAACCAAAAAAGAAAAAACCCTAGAAGAAGGGCAAAAATAAAAAGGACAAAAGAGGAAAGAAAAGAAAAAAATGAAGAAAGAATACTAGTACAAGAATGGAATAAGTGTCCTAACTGTTAGAGCTTGTTTAAGTGTTTTTTTATTTATTTTCACATGCTGGATAAAGTTTTTAATCCTTAACTGAGAAAAAAATTTGTTACAACTGAAAACCTTCTTCATTAAAAAGTCAATCAAAATACAGAAGTTCCACTTGGCCAGATATGAGGTTTCATTTTTTTCATTCCACGACATATAAATACTGAAGAATGTCTCACAAAATGAAATTTCAAAAGCCAGTTTTCAAATTGCAATTTCTGTTTTATTTCAGAATATTTGCATGGTTATGTTTTACGACATCAAGATCCACGCAAAATTTTAAATGCTAATAATTTTCAACTGTTGAATCATTTCAGTACATATATAAAATTTTTGCAGTATTATAATGATTATATGTTAATATATTAACTTTTATTACATCCATGTTAGTTTAATTATATGACCTACTAAAACAACTTCTCTTTCAGAACTGTGCCACCAAAGAAAAATACCTTAAAATAAATTAAAACCAAAAGCCAAACAAAATTCAAAAACATTCCAGCATCAACTGCAAAGATTACAATAGGTTCTTTGAAATCTGTTCCCTTGAAAAGTTTTTGAATAAAATTGAGACAATTTCACAAAATTATATTAGAACAGATTCTCCAAGGAGAAAGAAATTGTTTTGTTAACTTGTTTCTAGCTAGCTTTGAGGAGCATAAGGTAAGACCTATGGCAGTAGTCTACTGAAAGGCATCTTTCATGCATAATTTGACATTAAGCGAAATAGTCAGGTTTACCTTTAGTATTTGTCTTCTGCTAACTGTTTATTAGCTGAGATCTTTAAGTCCAGTGGGCAGAAACATTTTTCCACAGGGCATTCTTTCCTCATGTAATCCTTGTGAGAAGCATCTAAAGGAGCTGTAATTAGAAGTGTTTCTGTAAGGAACTGTCAAATAATGAGGATTGTGGGCTCGGTCTCTTGGTCATTCCTGGCCAGGCTTTGCCTCCTTTTGTGGAGGCTTTGATAGCCTCTGTGCTCGGTGCTCTAACAAGCTTTACTTCATGACAACCCCTTCCTTCAGATCAACAAATGATGAATCTATTTATAGTAATCAGTTTCAGCAAAGGGATTCAAGCAAGAGCCACCCCTTGACCACTAAGCTGCTGATCAGAAGCTGTGATCCATACACTATGAATGTATCGCCAGCCACTCTTTCTAAGAACAGATGGAGAATCATAATTTCCTGCAGTGCTATTGTTGTCTGCTTTTGGAAATAAAGTACCCCCTTTCATACAGCACTTACTGTTTAAAGCTCTCACCCAAACAACAAGACCTGGACTGAATTCCCTCCTCACCCTGGGGAGTTCAGACAGACCCTCCTAGCCCTTGTGGCAATGCTCTGACAAATTTGCTCTGATTGACAAAAGCCCTTGCTGAAACTGTCATCACACAAAATTGATTATACAGAGTCCCAGGAGGACACACCCAAAAGTATATCAAAAGCTAATCCGTGTGTCCAAGAGAATGATTCTATACTTAGATACTCACTTAAAATTCCACTTTAAGCAGCGTTCCTTGGATCTGATGCTAGCTTTTGTAATTAGATTGAACATTTTGTATAGCTGAGGTGTAGCTTTCTTCTATACGAAACACTCTGAGTACATTTTTAACTCCACTTCTGACCCCATAAACTCTCTTTCCTACATGTATTAGAAGGCAGGTTTATTTCACTGAAGTCTATGGAGCGCACCAGACTCAAAAGTGGTATTAGGGAGATTTCAGGGCTCAGTTATAAATGGGAGCATGCCTGCTGCTCAGTCTGGCCATAAAGACCACAGAAGTGAATGACCTTTGGTTGTAGAATGGTACTTCCAAAGTTCTTCTGACAGAAAACCATAACTCATTTCAAAAAACCAAATAAAACAAGAGTTCTGTATTAACTTATTTGGTTATCAAGCTTGATAATACTGCAATTCCACAAAGAAGACAGTGTTCTTGGAATGGGTTTTCAAGGTCCAAAGTTAATTTAAAAAAGACAGATAGACAGACTTTAATTTATATTGAAGATTCACATTGTATTCCACCCACTTCATGCTTTCCACCAAGTCAAAAAACTCTTGTGAGTTAAAACCAGACTGAATTACAACAAAAGTAAGTATCACATTCATCTATCAAAATTATTAACATTTATACAGCTTTATTTCCTTTTATAAAAAAGTTCAACTCAGGTTGCTATTTTCAGGTAACATTCCAGAATTTCTTTCCTGTTAAATTTCTTTCAGTACTATTTAAAATGAAGTAAGTTAATTTTGTATTTCTGTAAAGCTACACAGACTTTTAAAATTTATTTTCACTCTTTTCAGGCTCAGATGTTCTATTTTTTTCAGCCAAAGTAGGAAGTTTTGGTTTTCTTATAATGATATACATTACCCTGTTTGCTTTCCACGATTACTATTTGTGTAGAAGCTGGCAGATAATGACAGTTTAAAAAAAAGTTAATTCAGTGGTTCTCCAAGGCTTCAAGTTTGGGGCTTTTCCTAGTAACTCTGCTACTCTATAGATGTAGAGACAAAAATCTGGTATTTAAAGATTCCTCAGCATTGCCGTGTGGCTATAAGGCTCCTTCCTTACCCTTCAGCCAAAAAGATGGTTACAAACTTTTCAAACAAATTTTCCTAGTCCACCAGAAAATGCTAGCGTAGTTTATCTAGTAGTGAACATATTTAAGCCTCAGCAAAATCCTACTGATTAATGGAGAACTAGTCAAGCACATGAAAAAAAGATCCCAGGATCAGAGCATTCCTTTTGTTTTGTTTTGAGTTTGCTTTTTTGTTTTTAAAATGAGATTTTACACTAAATCTTCATATCCTAGATAAGTATCCTAATCATCAAATTGCTGGTTATATTACTGGAGAACAGTGGAGCATGTTCATATTTTGTGTTTACTACTGAGTTCATCCACTAACTACTCTAGCTTCTTAAAATCTGAATAGTACTTTAGGATTGGAAAAGCTATCCTTACCTGTAGTTTTCCAAGCTAAAATTCTTTTTCTGAATACTTTTTAATTTGCCATACATTTCAATAACACCTGGATTATAGAAATTTCTTGCAAAATGCCAAAGCTAGAAAGGCACTTTTTTGTTCAGAACAGAACTCAAATTTCACTTTGATGAGATTTTGATTTTTTTTATTTATTTTGATTTTTCATTATGATGATTAGAAGTGACTTTTCATTTCACAAGGACAGGATTTTCTGTATGCATTAAAAATAAATATGCATAAATCATTTTCAAGAACAGTGAGGTGTGTTTAACCACTTACATTTTTTCACTATTTCTTTTCCAGTTTTAAGCCCATTAACCCATCAGCAAGCGTATATTAACTTGGTAAAACACTATGACTAACTGAAGAGACCGCCACTTAGAAAAAAGCTGAAGAACAAGCTTAATTCCAACTATGCACTGAAATTAGAAGGATTTAAGCAGATAAATGTACTGCTAATCCTAGGATTATGTCACTGAAGACCCAAAATGTATATAAAAGCCAATCAGCTTTCTTCCCACCCGTACCTGCCCATAAATACAAATTATCTAATTAGTGCTATTGTTTTAACCACGCTAAATGCAATCATATATGTTAGGGTCTTGGGCAGACTCTTGGAATTTTCATTTCCTTGCTGTGTCACAGACTTCTGCAAAAATCAATTGTGCCCAAATAGTCCAAAGACTATTTATTTGCCTGTCACATCACAACATCAAACATCCTTGAGAATATCAGCTTTGCAGAAGCAGTAGCAAATGGAAAAAACCAACACAATGATGCACAGTCACGTTAAAAATACTACAGATTGGATGATGCTGAAGTGGGGACAATTTAGTGAAGCATGTACAAATAAGTTAGAATATTTTTGATTTTATACCACAGATTAACAGTACACATATAAAGAACAATATAGCTCCACATTCTTGATTTCAATGTCAAGATCAGAAAAAAAGAGAAAATAACTGTATTCAACAGTATAGCAGGGCATGTTGTTCCATTATTGGGAATATGCAACTGGGGAACACATTCAGAAATGCATACGTAAAAATGCTTGTATAAATCCAGTGATTTATATCTTTATAAACTTCAGTCATCTGAAGAAAACCTAAGTTCGAGTCTAGAAAAGCCAGACACAAGGTTTAACATATATTTTCGAGCAGGCACTGTCAGGAATACTAAATACAGCAATGGTTATTAATGTTCAAGTAGCAGGGTAGTAATAAACCCCACCTGCAGTTTAGATGACTGCTTGGTAGCTATTGCAGTGTCTCTGGGAACTGTGACAATTCATCTACTCTGCCTCAGTTTCCCCATGTAGTAGCCCAAACTTGCTATAAAGATTGCTAGGTTCTCAAACCAAAATGCTACAAGGAACCAACTGAATCTTCTACAAGGAAAAGAGAAAAAGCTTTTATTATGGTAACCAACTCTTTTATGAAATTATTATGTTTGTAATTAAAAATAAATATTTATTCTATCTAGTCTCTTAACAACCTCATTACTGGTCTGCCCTCAGGTGAAATAACATCCCTCAAACTGTTCAGCTTTCTGTTATTAACAAATTAAGATAAAGTTTAATCAAATCTGGCTAAGCCCATTCCCTTATACCAGAGTGTTCAAACTTCCAGTAGCAATTTCTTACATTGCTTGGGAAAGTTAAAGTGAGATATTTTGGTTCTTCTTGTGTTGCCCCTGTCGTCTCAGGACTTTTCATTGCTGATCTCTTCTCTTTTAAAGGACTCAGGCATATTTTGAACTGTCACTGGACCCAAACCAAGCACCTCTCATTCTGTACCCTGTCTACAGCCCTGTTTCCAGGGCTGCTAAGGAATCCCAACATAGGAAGCTGAATCTAATTCAGCTTTGCATCCATTACACAATACCACCATACTAATTTTCAAGAGCTGAATGTTTAGTTCAATTCATTGGATTAGTTCAATTCAAAGTGAAGTAGTTTCCTTTCTGTGATTATAGATGTTTTCATATTTAATTCCAAGGACAATTTTTCCCTGGGGGGAAAATTTTGCACCATTTTACTCTCTTGAGAAGGTGTGACAAATTGCAGTAAGATTCCGATTTGTGTTCTGCTGCTAAATATTCAGAATATACTGGAAACTCACTAACTACGTTAGGAGACTAAGACAGGACCATTACCTAGCACTGAGACCAGCTAGCAATGAACAACCTGTGCCTGCACTATTAAACTATCTTTTAAAAGGTGTCAGAACTGCCTGCTAAAAACGTTCTTCTACCCACAACTATCTGCTAACAAATACACAGAAAGACAAGGGAAAGCCCTAGCTGACACAGTCCCAAAATAAACAAAGAAATAAATAATGACAGGGATTTTTCTAACAGTTTAATAGCAGAGAGGATTGAATTCTATTGCCTGGGAGCTTTCCCAATCACTATTTAACATGCTAGTATAGACATAGCTATAATGTCTTGAGTACTGTCAACCCTGCTACATCTCCTCAAGCAGGTCTGCCTACTTTGGAGAGCATACAATGACTAATGTTATGCTTTAAAAATTGTAATGCATTACTATTTCTTCATATCAGTCAGACCATTAAATGTCCACCTGGCAGCATCTAAGCTAGATTTATTCTCTGAACAGAAGCAATGCCTTAAATTCCTGTATGATATCCTTCAAGGTCTGAAAGACTGATTAATTCTTTTATGCTTTGCAGAGGTAGAGGAGTTTACAGATCCTCTAAGAAATGCTTTTGCAGCAACCTTCTAGGTTAAAGAAGGGTAGCTGTTGCTAATGTTTTTTGTCTCAGTAAGTAGTTCAGAATAATTTTCTAAACAAATTATGAAATACAGGTCATTTTTTCCTCCAGAACTTCTCTGGAGAGAGATGGAACTGTAGCAGAAGCAACTGTAGCTGTTAGCATTAAAGGAAGTGAAAACGCTGCCAATATCAGCATAAAAACCTGCTGGCACTCTAAAAAGTTTTCTAGAAGTACCTGTCAGAAGAGAAGACTCCAGAGGCTGAAAAAGGATGGTGGAAAGAGAAGAAGAGAGTTTATTGCTGCTATCATTAGCCTTAGGAGTAAAAGCAGCACCTGAGTATACTTAAAAACAGGGTATCTACATTGTGTGTTAGCAGGTTGTATAAGACCTCTGCAGTGACTTCAGATGCACTCCCTAGGTACTAAAGCAATGAGAAACTCTCACAGCTGGAGATAAACAGGACAAAGTAACCAATACCAAGCAGCTGGAAGGATGTTGGAAAATGTGTGAATCTGTTTAAATCTACTTGAGGCATCTCTACACTGGACTGCAGCACAGACTTCAAGTCTGCGCTGCACACATGCAGCATTCAGGTTTTTATCTCAACTAATTGCCCTCTCAAGAAGACAAGTGGAGTCTTTAGTTATGACAACTGTTCTATTCCACCCAAAAGGCTTTTTCTGCCTCTGGTACATCAAAGTGATCCTGGGCCACCTGTAGTTTGAAAGAGAGTGCTGCAACTGGATGCTTTCTCCTTGACATGGCTACCAGATGTGTTAACACTTCTTGGGAAATAACAGTGATTTAAGGAACAGGTGAAATGATTGATTTTTGTGTTAAGTGGCAGGTTAAAGTGAACATATTGTGCCTATAATAAAGTCTGTAAAAGTTTTAACTACAATCCATATATGGGTTCCACTGTATTCCCATAGTGGAAAAAGAGTTGGGGGGAGAAAGAAGTATGATAAAACTACTTTTAGCAGCTCTTTCCTATGAGAAAGCTTCACGTGAATCCCAGAAGAGAAACGCATTTATCTGTGGGAGCAAAAATAGTAATTCATGGGCTTATGTCAAGGTTTATGTCAAGTAAAACCAATTGCTAACTGATGAGAAGAGAAAGCCTACCTTAAAATGAAAATGTGCAATCCTAACCCCTGTCTAATAGGACTTTATTCATAGCCAGAAGTCAAGATCTTCTAACAATCAGAAGAAAAACTGAATAGCCCTAAACCTTGTGCATTGGCTTCCAGGCAGTTGTCACACAGTAATCTATCCAAGAAAAACACCAGTAAGCCCTGAGTAACCCAGTCAATAAATACTGAAGTAGAATGACAAGAGTAAACTTATTTTTACTTCACCATCCTTCATCTGTATGTCATTCAACAATATTTCTCTAACTCGAGCTTTAAAAAGAGTTTTTACAATCCGACTGAAAGAACTGAAATGGGCTACATGTTTTGTTGGACTGTTATTCAGGAGTCATATCTGTTATCTGTCAAAAATGCAGTATGGAGCAGGCCAACACTATCCTGAGATGACAATAACTTTTTTTCAATACCTGTCTAAGAAAAGAGAACAGAAGAATAATCATAACCTGTCACTGAATACAAAACAACCTGTCCATGTTAAAATCCAGATTTGAATGAGATATAGGAAAGGTATCAATACAAGACGTGATTATTATAGTATCAATAATACTGCAACTTAGACTGGGTATCACTTGACAAGAATCTAAAAATGCTAAAGGAATAACATGACAGAAAGAAAGCTAAAAAACCTACATTACACTATGGGATAAATTGACTTATATAACTTGTAGCTGTAAGGCTAAACAGAACATATGCTTGTTACCAATGCATTCCTTTAATATAAATAGTAAAATGAATCATTTGTTCATTTTCTGTACCTTTTAGAGCGAATAGCAGACTATGACTCTTTTGTATCTACTAGAAGCAGACACTGGGTACACAGAAAACATGCTTGATTTTTATGAGATTTTAGGAACTTAAGGATGTAGGAAAATATTCTCAAATGCTTGTCTCTCAGTTCTTGATTTCAAAATACTCTTTCTTTTCTTTTTTTCTTTTAAAGTTTTTCATGTTATCTTTGACATTGCTCAGCTATAAAATGACAAGTCTTTGTCTGTTGTCATACAGGAATCAGAAATTTATGTGCTGCAAGCTCAGTCTTAGTTTTATTTTGGCTGTGGTTATACTGTGAACAAAGTTAAGCTCCTCTTCCTGGTTACTAGCACCACTATGCAGGTATCCAAATGCTGAATTTCACATGACCAAAGCCTACTTGTGTTTATTTGCATCATTGGTAATCTAGATGGAAACTCTAGTCCAGGGGTCCTCACACTTTTTAACCAGGGGCCGGCGCGGATGCAGTGGCAGGCAGCCATCTGCGGCGGCTTGGTTTCCCCCCCCAAGCCCCAGCGGTGGGGGCGCGGGGGTCTGTAAATACCGGGGGCCGGATTGAGGACCCTGGGGGGCCATACCCAGCCCACGGGCCGCAGTTTGAGGACCCCTGCCCTAGTCCTTGTGACAGTAGGATAACCACAAAGTAACTGCCCAGGCCATCACAGCTGCCCAGCATTTGCAGGCTTCCAGGAATCTGATTTAAAGTTTACGTCTTAAAGGACAGAAAACAGATAAAACCTTAGCAAAAAAGTTTATAAATCAAGTATACTTAAGAAAGAAAGCATAAAAGAATATAGATTATTTTGAGAACAAATATATTGATGTATTGATATATTTACAGCTCTGCCTGCTCCTGACATGCCATAGATAAGGTCAGTAGTACAGCTGTGCAGGGTAAAACTCACCTCGTCACCAGTCCTCTGGCACATAGGCAGTAATACTCATTTCACCCTGTCACTTCAGATTTCTGCAGGGCATGTCCCATTTGAGCTGCCAAAAATGGCCAACCAAAAACGTCAAGCAGCTTCCAGCCACCTTGAGCTCTGCATTCCTCAATCTGGCAACCAAAGCTGCTGGTCCAGCCAGCCTTATTGTTGGGTGGCAACACTCCTTGTAATAGATAATTTGTTTTGGATACAAAGGTGTCTTTATAGCAGATGATGATTTAAACAACAGATGGTAGAAAACTCAGCAAAAACATGGTATGAGATAATGAAGTTGATGCCAATTTAATTTAGATATTATCTGTGATAGAAAAATGATTTTGTGTAATCATTTTTATAATGTATATATAACTATAAATCAATTACTAACAAGGGGATTTTTTTGCTGCATAATAGTGGATAGACACATTTAGTATAAATTCTCTTTGACTTAAAGCATTAGCAACCACATATTGCTCTTAGAAAATTCATCTGTTTCTAAGACCAGGACACTTGATTTCTAGCTCTACAGTGTAGTATTTTAATACAGATATATTGGGCAGTGGTTTGATTTATGACCATCACAGCTTCTGCTGCTGAGAGTCCCCAGTTAGACCAGAATACCATTATTTGGTTGGCATTCTCTTCTGGGATAGGATTCCAGGATAACTTATCCCATAGAAATAACAAGTTGTTGCTGCAAACTCCATTGAACTTGGGAACACTTTGCAGTGTTGGACATTAATACAGCTGTGCTAGCAGAGTCCATCTGGAATGATCACCTAGACCTGAGCTTTCCATCATCTCTCTGGAAAAAGGTGGCAGTCTGAAAAGTACTTTTGTCCCATACACTTCGACTTAGAACTCTTGTGCATTGTTAAAATCAGGGACCAGATTAATTTCAAGTGATGTTAAATTCAACTCATCAGTGTTACAGTTCATTATATAGCACTTAATTTGCAACATCATTCTGGACATCTTGAAAATGCAGGAGAATCTTGTTTGGTTTGCACTGTCTTGTTTCTTTTTGGGGGGAAAGAGGGTGAAGATGAGAAGAAATTATGTTGAAAAGCTACTTTCGATAGTGGGAGCTAAGGTGATTAGTTCCTACATGCATATGAATTTCATAGTTAGTCATATAGTTCTGAACTATTGACATTCTAACAGTTCTGCAGAAAAAAATCTCTTTTTAGAGATCAAAAGCCCAGAAGTCTTCAAGGGAGCCAAATACATGTTTTTTCAGTTTCTCTATCTCCTGGGTCTGAACAAAATTGAAGTGTCATATTTCATCAAGAGAAAAATGCCAGACAATCTGAAAATAACTCAACCTTTTTTATTTCTTTTCTATTATTTTTTATATAAAAAAATTAAATATCTGACAAAGATGTCAGTCAGCCTCAGACAAGTAAGTCTACTTTCTCACAGAGAAAGGAAAATTGCAACACAGGGCTTCTACTAAGAAACTGCATGTTCCCCACCGCCAACATTTACTTCTGTAAAAAATGCTTCTACGAAAAATGCTAATCTGATAGGCAGGCAGTGCAGCGGGTTGTGGCAAACCTAATCACTAGAAAATTCATCAGTTTGGTTATGACAAGATCAATCTGCTAAACAAGAAAACAACCCCCCCAACACAGGAGCCACAGAACATGAGAGGAGTCCAGTGATCAGTTTCTGGCAGTGGCCAGCCTTGTAGAGCAAAGTACGAGATGCTTGTGGAGCAATCTTTGAACTTACAGTGTAAGCTGTATTTTTCTGGCAGTTTTCTTCAGTTACCTAATGATTTCTTTACCTTCTGTATCAAAATCCCTGTGATTTTTCCTACCCAACACAATTCTTGATGTTCTAATTACTTTATAAATATCTACTCATTTGACTCTAGCCATCTTGTGGGAAATTAATTAATGAAAGTAAATAATTATGCATTAGATAATGAAGGATTTATTTGCATAATTCCTACGCTTCCCCTTTCTGTTTCATTAGGTGTTCTTGGTACCTGCATTCTGTGGAAAGGAAAGTGGAAACTGCTGAACTAGCTACTCTGTATTGCTTGCTGTTTCAGATGACTTTCACATATGTATACATTTATATGTCTGCTTATGTATATACATTTGTCCTGTTGAAGCTGATAATAAGCATGGGAAAGAAAGGGAAAAGGATACATTACCTCATATTTACATCAGCATAAGACTGTGCAAACAGGCAGTTATGGCTGAGAAAAGAAATCCCGCAGGTTCACAATGCACTTTCTGTTCTATTGTTTTTTCTTATGCTTCATCTCTGAAATACAGTGGGTTTAGTGCTGTCATACTTAAGAAGTACACGTATGTTTGCAAGCAAACTTTGAAAAAATAAAAAACAGTAAGATCCCCTTTTAAAGGCCAAAAACATTGTGCAAATTGATCACTAAAATGTTTTTTAGAAGTCCTTCAGACACTTCCACTTATTATTGTGACTTTACTACAAAAACATTTGAAGCATGATATGGATTTAGAGGGACACTGCTTCTTCACAGTGACACCAATGAGTGTGGTGTGCACTGCACCAGTAGTGAGCTACTTTCCTGTCTGCTACAATGCCAGCATTCATATCTGGAGGATCTAATGTGCTGTAGTCCTAATGCTATTTATATCACAGCAACTTAATCACATAGTTTTCTTATCAGGCACCTAAAGACTTTTGAAAATTTGTCTGTAAGAGGCTCTTAAGCCTCAATCTTATTTTCAAAATTGACTTAGTTATTTGAAATCTAAGTTCCTTTGGCATGCAATGAGACAAGGCACAAAGACTAACATAAAATATTGAGGAGAGAATAGGAACAAATGTCTGAAAGTTTGGTATCATAACTCATGATGCTATTTTAAAGATAAGGAAGCCATAAAAAGAGGATTGGGGAATTTAGGGAGGAAATGAAACCTCAAAATCCATGGTATCGTTTGTTTATAGTAACATTGCTCTCCTGACTTCACTTCAAATACCTTATTCCCAAACAGGGAATATGCATGTATTATACCATTTTTAAAACTGCAAGTAGATTCACCTCTACTCCTCTCAGTTTGAAATGTTAACACATGTATTTCTGAGGTTTGGCATCTGTTCACCCTATTTGTTTTTTTCATGCAAATTTGTTTGTGCACACACATACAAGACTGAAAAGATTAAAACTAAAATTAATATGTTGACCTACAATCAGTACTCAACTGCATTTCTCTATATAGTGCCTTCCATTCCTCCTACTCACTCACTATTGCAAAATGTGGCTAAATGCAAGGATAGTGGTCTGTCACATCAGAAAATTATGCTTACAGAAGAAATACTCTGCAAGAGACACTGGTGGAATAAACCATCCAAGAAGAGCAATTAGCTAGTGACAAATGATTTTTGGTGTGCCAAGAAACAGTCATTCTCTCAGCTAACATGGGAACTCCAACACAATGCTGGCAGCTGCTATATAAAAGCAGAAAATTTGAAATTTTCTCTGCTGAATAAATATAAGATATTAGGTATACATTTTTCAGTGTGCATCTGTGCCTAAGGAGATCTTTAAACTCACTGTAAGCATTTATCAACACTTTTTTTCAAATTCCCTTACCTTCAGAAAGTGTTTGATTCCATCCTAAAATAAGAATCTATGCTGAAGAGTAGAGCTGCTTTCTGGAGGTGCCTTGCTAGAGAAGAAATCCAGGTAACTGGATCAAGCTGGGCACCTGACTTCTACACAGTTGTTAAGTGATTATAGTTCTAAAGGATTAATATATTTTTTTCCTTCTTTTACACTTGGGAACTATCATAGTCAATACAAAGCACTTCGCAAAAAGTGCACTAAATTTTATACCTTTCTGTGCAACAACAGGATTAGTTGCACCACTGAACTGCCAATCACTGACATCTCTGCAGAATCACTGAAATCATTTAAAGTAATTGGTTTCTACAAGTGTAAGGGAAGGCATAACTCACAAGTCTTTATTTTTGGTGATATAGTCCAGAAGAAGGTAAGCATGGACTTCTTTTCACAACCTAAGATACGCCTGTACGGCATTAAACATTGAAACAATACTTTTGAAAAATGAGAAAGAATTCAGTTCAGCTATATCAATGAGACTGCTCATTTGAACAGTTGTTTGCAGGTTAGTGGCTTTGTTATAATTCTTACCAATTTCTATGCTATTCCATGCCTTAAACCTTGACCAGACTGTCTATATACACACACATAAATACTGTTCAAAACTAAGTGGAAGCCTGAATTTATAGTGGCTGGCACATATTCATTTTAAAATCTACTGGTTTTCATTCCTCCGTCATAATTGTATTTCTTAGGCTGGGAAGCTAAGTGAAAAACTAGAAATAAATGACCAAATTTGATGTTGCTTACTGTGGTGTGTTGACCTTGGCTGGCTGCCCGATTCCCACCCAGCTGCTCTGTCATTCCTCCTTCGCAACAGGATAGTGGAATTTAATTAAATGAAAAAAATCTCACAGGTCGATATAAAGACAGGGAGGTCACTTACTGATTACCATCATGGGCAAAACAGACTCAGCTTATGGAATATTAATTTAATGTATTGCTAGTTAAAATAGATTTGGATGGTGAGAAACAAAGACAAAACCTACAACACCTTCCCCATACTCTCCCACTTTTTCCCAAACTCAGCTCTTTCATTCCAGTCTCCTCTACCAAGCAACATAGTGGGGTGGGGAATGGGGTTTGTGGTCACTCCATAACAGTTCTTTCCTGCTGCTCTTTCCCCCTCACACTTTTTCCCTTGTGCAGAGCAGGTCCTGTTCGTGAGCTGCAGCTTCTTTCATGGAATATTCACCTGCTGCTCCAATTAGTCCTCCATGGGCTGCAGTGAGACAAACTGTTTCACTCTGCTCTGGCGCCTGGGGCACCCCCTGCCACTCCTGACCTTGGTGACTGCAGGGCTGTTTCTCACACTGTTTTTCCTCACTCCTTTCTCTGCTGTGCAGTGTTTTGCCCTTTCTCTAATGTTTTCCCAGAGGCACCACCACCTTGACTGAGGGGCTAAACTGTAGCGGGTCTGTTGGAGAAAGCTGGAACCAGCAGTGTCTGGCACTGGAGAGCCCCAATCTCTCCCCACAGAGGCCACACCTGCAGCCCCCAGCTGCCATTACCTGGGCACCTACACCCCATACCTGCATCTACTTCTAGTAGGCAGTAGGAATGCAAAATGATGGAAATCTCTACAAAGAGAGCTAATATTAACGGGGCCTCTTGGTGTTGTTGCCAACAACTTGTGTAAGACAGACTAAATGCACAAAATTTCTGCCTTGCAAAAAGGTTTTAGTTATAATACCTCTTTACTTTCTAAGTCGAAAATGGTGACTCCAAACCACAGAAATGTGAAGAGCTACCATGTCTCTCCCCTTGTGGGATCATACATAATCTTGGACTGGTATGTAGAGCTCGAAGGACTGCAAAGGGATCTTGCTGAGATTGTGTTATGCATCTTCAGTAAGAAAACATAGATTGTCTATAGCTATGCAAGAGATGTCTAGGCTTCAGGAAGCTCACAGCCCTTGCAAAAAGAAAATTAAAATGAAGACAAATGATGCATTATAGGTATAATTTGCTAAGTAGAATAACTGCATGAGTACTTTACTTGTGTCATAATACCAGTCTCCCTCCTTGGCTTTCCTTAATTAACTGTAGAGAAAAGTTGTTGGGGTTTGGAGAGTTGAGTAGCTAGTATGTCCATATGTCAAACTGCTGCACATTGCTAATGTTACAGATACTCTGTGTAAATATTAAAATAATTAAGACTGCTCCTTACAACAGAATTCAAAGCTGGTGGGTGTTTCCAACAACACCAAGCTGTCTATAGCAGCAACTGTACTGTCAGGAGAGAATTCAATGTGCTTGCACCTCAACGTATTGTAGCACCCAAAGATGCATTTTGATATCCTGACCAGAAGAACAGGCAGGCAAAATGCCACACAGCAGCTAAAAATGCACTATTATTTCTTTCCTCTTCCTCAAGATTCAAAATCTCCAGGAACAGAATTGGCACCTCTGTTTCATGTACTTGTTTGCTAAAAATTACTTCAAAGATTATCCAACAACAGAAAGCAGGAATGTCCTTTGCTGTATTATTTGTTTATTTTTTCCTTCCTGGGTAATTCAGAAGCTATCATCATTCATAAGCAAAATCCTGATATATTTCACCACAGTCTAAAGGGTGATTATATGATGTATTTTTCTGTCCCAACAAGCAATGTGATAGACTAAATTCAATCTGAAGAGTATGCATTGCTTTTGCTGTTGGTATTTACTCACAGACTTCTTCAATGTATCCATCTTCCATGCTTAATGGGCATACATAAAATAAATACAGGAATATATGATTTGCCTTGCCATGGTACAAGCATTTTATTTGCAAAAAGACTTATCTGAAATGTATGTACAGTCTGGGGTTGTGTGTAAATACATGCATGTGTACATTTAGTGAGGTATGACATATCACATTGTTTTCCAAGTTCTAATATGATCCAGAAGCTGTTTCAACACTCACTTACCTACCAGAATAAATTTATTTGGATCAATATGGTGGTATGTGATGGTACCTTCAGCCATCATTGGAATAAAGTGCACATTAGAAGCATTAGTATCACAAAATAAAAGAACTTAGATCAGTACAACCAAGCATAAATTTCAGTGGCGACAACAGCTGCATTAGAAGCACAGTATCCCAGGACATTGTTTAAAGGATCACAACAACATAGAGGAGAAGCTTTCAGGTCAGTTGTAAAAGACCTGAGCATATTTCCAGCGTTTTCTGTTACCCATTGAAAGCAAATGTTGTTCTCAAGCAAAGTTACTCTAAACAAAGTAATTATCCTATGTAATTTAACTTCTGTCCTTCTACAAACTGACCAAGGCAAATCAAGCTTAATCTTCAGTGAGTGTTGTCCTGTCCCCATGTCAACTATCATTAGCTGCTTCAGCTGACACTGTAAAACAACTCAGGTCCATTTACTGTTTATAAGATGTGACATTGATGATTAGTCTACTGTTTCCAATTTCAGCATGCATCAGCCTGTGCCATGCACTGATTTCAGAGTACAGAGGAATAAATGAAGAGGGTTGTGTATCTCTCCAACAATACAAAGTAATATGTAAAACATATAAAATAAATGGAGAGAGATAGATCTAGGGCATAATGAAACTTTACAATCTATTTTATAGTGAACTGGAGCCCATACAAGTACTGAAATGAAACATTCTGTTCTCAGCTTATTTTAGTGACTACTTGACTTTTGAAATAGATTTTCAGACCTTTTTCTCTGAGTGTTCTGTGAAAATGTTCTTGTGATAGTATTTGGTAGTTTAGGCTATATGCTCAGGAATTCCTGCTTCCTCTGTGAAAGAAAAAGGCATGTAGTGTATGTGGTGCACAATCATTTCTACTGCACAGTAATTTAGAAGCTGCAGGTTCAGCAATTTAGAAGCTGTGGGTTTCAGAGATTTTGAAGACAGTATCTTCCTAATGCCATGTGTCACAACATTAAGAAACCAGTACTGAAAAGAGTTCAGAGACTGTATATGTGAAAGGAAAAAAAAATATATCTGTGGGGGAAAAAAGACAATTCCAAAGGCCCAGACTAGTCTTGTAATTAGTGGTCTCAGGACACCAATCAATGTAAGCTCTTCAGCAATGCTCTGTGAATATTCTTGAACAAGAAGAAATGCTAGAAAAGGAATATTTCAATACGCAGTCTGAATCTGAAGCCTCCAGAGATCTGCTTTTGTTGTGAAATGCAGTTTATGTCAATGAAGACAGGCCACTGTTTTGTCTCATTGGTCAGTAGGAAGCAGGCAGGATTTACAGCTATTACTGACAAAATCATCAAACAAGGAAGTAGTTTTGTCAGTATTTTGTAAAGCCTGGAAAAGAAGGAAAATCACAACTGCTGGTAAACTCTATCATAAAGTAACCTAGAGTATTCTCTACATAGAAGACACAGAAACTCCAGATTTGTTTCCAGTTCCAGCTCCTGGGATCCCTGTGCACTCCCTGCCTGGCCAGCTTAATTGTCCTTGTAACTGACATGGAGATTAAATTAAACTGCAGAAGAGGTATAATCAAAATTCAGTCAGCTAGCAAAGTCTCTCCTTTGTCCTCATACTGGCCTGATGGTAACACACATTTCATGAAAACATGCTAATTGGAGAAGAAAGTACATTTCTTCTCTTCTTTTGTTTGCTAAGTTTTAGTAACACACCCCTGGAAGCAGACATACGTGCTGGATGTAGTTACTGAGGAATTAAAAGAGGAAAAAGGTGGTTGTCTCCCACAGGAAGCTGTGGGTCAAGTATGTGGAACCAACCTTATGCTTTTCCTTTTTTAAAAAATAAAAATTTGCAGGACTTCTATGAAAGAAGCAGCAAACTAGTAGGACAATTTTAAAGATGTCAGTGCATTTAGTATTCTGGTTGGCATCCAGATCTGTCAAAGGGATCTTATCACAGTATCACCTTCCTATATGTCATGTTGATGCAGGAAATCTCTGATTCCTGTAGAAGTAGGAACACATTTCCTCCATAGCACCTGGAATATGATGGCACAGTATGTAGGTAGAAATCATTGTTAAGAATGATACTTACTTGGAAGACTCAGAAAATAATTATGTCCTTTATATATTTCCAGTGTATCTTATTGATGCTATACTTTTGGCAGGGTATTCACGTGTTTTTAACATGAAAATACTAATGCTTAGTACAAATTTTTGGGCTATTTGCCATGCAGCATTTCTCTTCATCATGCAATCCTTTAGTACATAAGAGTTGCCGGCATTTATGAACAGCACTGGAGGAGCTGATGATTAACGGTGAGACATACTATGCCACAATTTTTCTTTCTAATGAATCAAAGTGAGTCCTTGCAAGTGCATCTAATTTGATCCTCCTTTGTTCTTTATTACATTTCACAAATATCCTCCAAAAATAGATGCTAATTATTAGACAAAAAGAACTTAGGAGCAATTTTTATTCGTAATTAATAGAAAGATTGTTTTCATTTTTCACAAAAAGTGCTTTCTGGACATATGCAAAATTAATCAAAGTATAGCTACATCTTTAAATATATTAAAAATATAAATCAGACATAGCCTATGGTTCCATAAGTTATTCCTATAGAGGCCATTTCTGTCAATTCTGATGTAATTTCCTGTGTAACACAGAACAATGCAGTAAAGGAAAGAAATTTCAAATTTCTACTGTATAGGTTTCCATCTAGATAGCATGACACAAGTCATATCAGAGAGAAGAGCAGTCAGCAAGCAGAAGTTATCTGGAGTCACCTACCACAGCTATTAAAACTTCTCACAGCAAACTGATGCTTAATGCCCCTTCTTCTAGCATTAGTTTGTGAGAGCAATAGGTTAATTTTAAGTTAAAACCAAGCACTTAGCACCTACAGACAGAAGTAATTCTCTTTAATTGAGTTTTCATAACAAGCCTACTAGGTTGAAAATCATAGAATCATAGAATCATTTAGATCTTTAAGATCATTGACTCCAACCATAAATGTAACACTGCCAAGTCCACCATTAAATTGTTTCCCTAAGTGTCACATTTATATATCCATATATAAATACCTCCAAGGATGATGATTCAGCCATTTCCCTGAGCAGCCTGTTTCAATGCTTAATAATGATAGCCCTTTCAGTAGCGAATTTTTTCCTAATATCCAATATAAGCCCCTCCTGGTGCAAGTTGAGGTCATTTTATCTCATCTGTTTGCTTGTTATCTGGGAGAAGAACTGACACCCACCTTGCTACAGCCACCTTTCAGGTAGTTGTAGAGAGCAGTAAGGTCCCCCTGAGCCTCCTCCAGACTCAACAATCCCAGTTTCCTCAGCTGCTCCTCATAAGACTTGTTCTCCAGACCGTTCACCAGCTTCACTGCCCTTCTCTGGACACGCTGTAGCACCTCTATGTCTGTCTTGTAGTGAGTGGCCCAAAACGAAACACAAGATTCAAGGTGCAGCCTTGCCACTGCCAAGTTCAAGGGGATGATCACTTCCCCATCCTGCTGGCCACACTATTTCAGACACAAGCCAGGATGCTAGTAGCCTTCTTGGTCCCCTGGGCACACTGCTGGCTCCTGCCCAGCCGGCCGTCACCCAGCACCCCAGGCCCTTTCCCACCAGGCCCTTTCCAGCCGCTCTGCCCCAGCCTGTAGCGCTGCGTGGGGCTGGTGTGACCCAAGGGCAGGACCCGGCACTGAGCCCTGTTGAGCCTCACACAACTGGCCTGGGCCCATCGCTCCAGCCTGCCCAGGTCCCTCTGCAGAGCCTGGCTGCCCTCAGGCAGATCAGTAATCACCCCCAGCTTGGTGTTGTCTAGAAGCTTACTGAGAGTTTGCTTAAGACCCTCATCCAGATCATTGATAAGATATTCAACAGAACTGGCCCCAGTGCTAAGCCCTGGGGAACACCTCTTGTAACCAGCTGCCAACTGGATTTAACTCCATCCACCACCACTCTCTGGGCTCAGACATCCAGCCAGTATTTTACCCAGCAAAGGGTGCACCTGTCCAAGCCATGCGCAGAGAAGGCTTTACTAAAATCTAGGTAAACAACATCCACAGTCTTTCCCCCATCCACTAGGTTGGTCGTCTTGTCCCAAAAGGAGATCAGGTTTGTCAAGCAGGTCCTGCCTTTCATAAACCTGTGCTGGCTGACCTGATCACATCGTTTTTCTGTCTCTGCTGGGTAGCAGTACTCCAGGTGATCTGCTCCATAACCTTCCCAGCAGAGGCCAGACTGACAGGCCTGTAGTTACCTGGATCCTCCTTCTGTACCTTCTTGTAAATGGGCATCACATTTGCTAACCTCCAATTAGCTGGGACCTGACGGATTACCCAGGACTGGTGACAAATGATGGAGAGTGGCCTGGTGAGCTCCTCCACTAGCTCCTTCAGTGCCCTTGGGTGGATCCCATCTGGCCTGACAGACTTCTATATGTCTAAGTGGTGTTGCAAGTCACTGACCATTCTCCCCATGGATTATGGGAGCTTCATTCAGTTCCCCATCCCTATCTTCCAGCTCAGGGGGCTGGGTACCCTGAGAACAACTGGTCTTACCATTAAAGAATAAGGCAAAGAAGGCATTAAGCACTTCAGTGTTTTCCTTATCCCTTGTCACTACGTTTCCCCACACACCTAATAAAGGATGGAGAGTGTCCTTAGCCTTTCTGTTGTTGGTAATATATTTGTAGAAACACTTTTTATTGTCTTTTATAACAGTAACAAGTTTAAGTTCTAGTGGGGCTTTGGCCTTTCTAATTTTCTCCCTGTATAACCTCATAACATCCTTATAGTCCTCCAGAGTTGCCTGTCACCTCTTCCAAAGGTAGTAAACTCTCTTTTTCCCTCTGAATTCCAGTGAAAGTTCTCTGTTCAGCCAGGCCGGTCTTCTTCCCTGCTGGTTCATTTTTTGGCACATGGGGATGGCCTGCTCCTGTGCCTTTAAGATTTCTTTCTTGAAGAATGTCCAGCCTTCCTGGACTCTTGGCTCTTCAGAACTATCTCCAAGGGGACTCTGTCAACCAGGCCCCTAAACAGGCCAAAGTCTGCCCAGCCGAAGTCCAAGGCAGCGGTTCTGCTGACTTCCCTCCTTCCTTCTCTAAGAAACAAAAACTCCAGCATTTTGTGATAGCTGTGCCCAAGATGGCCTCCAGCCATCACATCACCCACAAGTGCTTCTCTGTTTGCAAACAACAGGTCCAGCAGGACATCTTCCTTAGTCGGCTCACTTACCAGCTGTGTTAGGAAGTATCTTCCACACACTCCAGGAACCTCCTAGACTTTTCCTCTCCATTGTGTTGTATTTCCAGTGGACACCTGGTAGGCTGAAGCCCCCCATGAGAACAAGGGCTAGCGATCTTGAGACTTCTCCCAGTTGCTTGTAGAATGTTTTGTCCATCTCTTCACTCTGGTTGGGTGGTCAATAACAGATTCCCACCATGATATCTGCCTTGTTGGTCTTCCCCTGCTTCTTACCCATAAACAGTCAACAATGTCACCATCATCAAGCTCTAGACAGTCGACACACTCCCTGACATACGCGGCTGCCCCACTGCCCCTCCTCCCTTGACTATCTCTTTTAAAGGGTTTATAGCCACCTACTGCAGCACTCCAGTTGTGCAAGTCATCCCACTCTGTTTCTGTCATGACAACTATGTCATAGTTTTCCCACTACACAGTGGCTTCCAGCTCCTCCTGTTTGTTGCCCATGGTGTGTGCATTGGTGTAGATACACTTCAGTTGGACTGTTGACCCCACCAGTTTGGGGGGGGGATAACCTTTAATTCCTATTCTTAGGTGCTTCTGTGGTTTCTAACACATCAATAACTTGTGAGGGTTGCAGGGTGGGGAAGTAGTTTCATGATCTTTCTTTATAACACTTGTAATAAAGACTTACTTATTTAAAATTAGATACTAGAAGGTGCTATTCTTTATTATGGGCAACAAAAGCTATCTTCTCTTTTGCATTCCACTTAACTGGCAGTCATGGCAGGGTAAACATGGAGCCTTTCCATTAAGGTGGAATTTTAAGAAATGTAAAAACTTGACAATATACACAATATTCACAGCTGTGTGAAATAAGAGTTTAAGGATTTATCACTGTAATAAACTGTAGAAACATGAAGAAACAAAAGCAAGCAGAGTAAGGAATGCCTAGTTATGATTGGCCATGCTGTAAGTGTTTAGCAGGAACATTCCGGACAGCATGAGATCAGTGACAGATAACATAATTACTCCAGAGAATTGTACTATAGCTACTCCAAAGAAGCCTTTTGTAATCAGCTAGTCTGACTTCCAGTTCAACAGAAGTTCTAGGTCTCCATTAATTAATCATTGCGGAACAACAACAATATGAAAGGAGAAACCAGGACCTAAGGTTTAGACAGAGAAAGATATGTGAAGTCTCTCGTATCTGGGTTCATGAGCTTTATAAAAGCAGTTCATAATTTTAATTTAGCTTGCTTTACATTTGAATGATAGCATCTTACTGTAGCTTTGTTTGCTGGACTGAAAAGTCTGTGATTACTACATTTATGCCGGTTATTAAAGCATCTACAAATAAGTAATTGAAAATAAGTAATTGGAATAATTAAATAAATAAGTAGTTGGAACATATTTAGTTCCCCTCCTCCCTAATCATTAGTATGGTTCTTGCTAAATATTCTTCAGGTGAATGAGAGCTTGCAGAATTTGTGGGCATCTGAACTGGCATATTACTTCAGAATAAGTTGTGCTTGTGCTAGCTTTTAAGCTTTTACTCAAGATTCATGTTACTATGTCTAAAAAGTACATTAATAACTTCTGATCACATGGTTGTACCAAGGTTTTACATTTATTTGATTATCCTTGTGTCCTCCAACTTAATTTAGGAGCACTTCATACTAATTTAGAATCCTACAATTCAAGTCAACAGAAACTACTTTACTTCCTGATGTATCATGAGTATTGATATAAAAATGGATATTGTGTGCTTGTATTCAAATTACCTAGTAGTCCAGATCCCCCATTGTATTCTTAATTTTTAAAATTTTCTCTCAGTAGCTCTGTGTATTGGGAAAACCTTTATTTTATTGATTTTATGCTTTCTTCTAAGCCACTGATAAAAAACTAAACAATGCTGGAGCAAGAACAAAGCTGTATGAAACCTACCCACTTCACAGTCACTGCTAGCTTATACTTGCGTTTTGAAATCCACCAAACTCGGTCTGTTTAAGATATTGTACCATTTTGGTGTCTTCTTGGAAACACTACCTTAGGCCTGCCTCCTAGATGTCTATGATTATTATTTAATTTATTTCTTTGTTAAGTAATCCTTTAAGATAATCAAGATAAGATAAAGACCTCTGTTTTCATAGAAAAAAGATCCCAACATTAAGCAGTGTTAACTGAATTGTCTTCTGATTACTCTTTCTGAGTTAAGTTTCATATTAGTTCACTGTTTCTGTAAGGATTGTTGTCACACGTAGAAGTCCATACCTGAATATTTTTGGTTAATATTTTCCTCTCCCTTTGAGACTACTCCAGTGCCCATGATTTATTAATGATCCAGCTAAGCAACTCTTCAAAGCTTCCTTAGAAGTTGTAGCTTAACATCCATCTCAGTTCTTATTGCAAATTCAAAGTGTTACAAAAGCTACTCTTCATTCACAACAAGAACATAATGTGCTCTTAATAATTGTTAGGTCTGCCTTTCCCTCAGAAATTTCTCAATAGTATCATTAAGAGGTCTTTAGTTTCTTGCATAATTTCTAGAAAGAGAAATCAATTGTTTCATTCCCAGATGCCAGTATCATCTTTGAAATTTTACTTCCCTTGTCAATGTACAGAAGTTTTAGCTTCTAATTTATATTTATGAAGAACAATCTCCTTTTACTTTCAAGTGTAATGTGTCTCTTTCATGTTTTAGGAATTATTACACTTCTCTCTGCCAGTTTATGTTCTTAAGCCTGTGTGACATTCTCCAAAACTGTGGGTTTTATGCATCTTATGAAATATCCATTAGCAAATGTCACATAGGTATGTTACAATACATGTATAATATATCTTGTTTATATTTTTCTCTAAGGTGATGTGGCTCATCATTACTTTCAGACTTGTGAGACTAGGCATTTTAAGTTAAAAATGTACAAATACATATGCCTTAATTTTTCATCTTTATATTATATTAAATTTCATTATTATACTGTGCTAATACTATATTATAATAATTACAACTAAGTCAGGCCAACTTGTAAACAATTTACTGCTAATGTTTACCCTTCCTGCCAGTTTCTTTTGCATGACAAGTATAATATTCGATTTCCCCAACAGCACTTCTTGAATGACAAATTGCTATATCTTTTCCAGTGCATACATATGTGTGTCTGTTGTTAAAAATTTGATATTTTAACGTTATTAGCAAGAAACCTCTAGCTTACATCAGCCAGACTGAGTTCACAGTCTGAACTTACACATAAGTCTCCTCAGAACATTTTAAACAGATTCAGAATCAGTTAGTAATTCTGTCTTTAGTATGATATTGTGGTAGCTGGCAGAGAAGAAATGAAGCTTATCTTTTACATTATCTGTTGAATGATTAACTCATTCAAGAACTCTTCTGTCCAAGCTACCTGTCCTGCCAAAAGAAAAAAACCAAAGCAAACCTTTTTTTACATTCAATGTCATTCCCTCTCCTATCTTGATGAGAGAGCTGTTTTCTTTAAAACAAAAAGAAAAAAATTGAAAGGTGAAAAACAACATGAAATGAGATCTAATGGGACTTGTGCATACTGGACACTCTGTGAAGAAATTAAATAAATAGATTAAGTTATAAAGTAGAATTTTGTTCTACTGTTCCTCCCTAAACTGGAAATATTTTTAATTGCATAAAAATTTCAATAGCATCTGTGTCTACATTATTCTCAAAAATGAAAGTAGGAGAAAAATTACTTGTTAGCTACACATAGTTTTCCCATAGAAAGATACCTTTCCCAATGTAAGTAAACAAACATATCTAACTTGTGTTAATCTTAAGTTTAAAATACAGCATTTTAATAGTTAATTCAATCAACAGGTTGAAACCACACAGAATACTTAGTCATGGATGAAGAATTCCAAGAAAAGCAGTCATTGATAGTCATGATTGTTTACTCTAGTCCATTAGTGTTGTCTAAAGTAAACTGACCACTTTGTGCTTGAGAAATGTACAATTCTCTCCAAAAGACAATTTGAAATGCAGGCTGATTCCTTCCATCAGTGACTGTTTGCTGCCTGAGATGATGAAGCTGGGACTATAGCCCTCACTGGAACCCACATAAGGAAATGCTATCATTTAAAATATGTATCTGATTGTGGACTACAGCTAGCCAAAGTGTGAAGAAACACACATTAATAATCGTGCACATGTAAGAATCAAATTGTATTAATCCATATTCATGTAAAGTAAACAAAAACAATATTTAAAAAACATAAATTGCAGAATAGATGACCTCACTACTGTTGGCATAATATACACAGCTACCTACACCTGTGAAGAAGTAAGGAAACAACTGCTGTCATAGCTGCATGGCTCCTTTTCTTTGGCTGCAAAGAAATGGGCAAACAACTCAAAAGAGGGTGGGCCAGCATTTTCTGAGAACCACCAAACTCACAGTTACCTCAGAAGATAACTAAGAGCTTGTTAAGTCTTGCTCAAACTTACATAAGATCAGTCACACAGCTATCCTCAACTACCATAAATATCAGCTTTCCTCGAACTTATTTTTTCACCAAAGCTGAGGATGTGTTTTTCAGCGTATCTTGTGTGCAAGAAAAAGGTATATATTTTAAAATGTTAAGTATAGTAACAGTGATTTCTTATAATAGGAAATTATGCCCAGAAAGGCTGTGGATGCCCCATCACTGGAAGTGTGCAAGACCAAGTCGGATATGATGTTGAGCAACCTGGTCTTGTGAAAGGTGTGTCTGCCCATTGCAGAGCGGTTGCTACTAGACGGTCATTAAGGACCCTTTCAACCCAAACCATTCTATGAAACTATGATGATTCTGTTATTATTTAGAACTCAGAACTGCATTGTTGCATGTCTGTTTATAGCTAGAGGGGGGAGATACAACACAAAAGGAGAATGATGGCCAATCTGAAGATAGGAAGGTATTATTGTGAAAGAAATAAGTGATGCATTGTTTAGCTGTCATTGCACAAACAACATGAACAAAACATAAGTCAAGAGATATTTTAAGCATTACCAATGACACTTTGACTAACAGCTGTGAAACTGCTAAGAAATATATGTATGTTTACAGATATGTTGTTCTTCTTACATGATGGATTGACTAGAAGAAAAGAGAGACAGACAGAAACATATGACAGCACTTCAATAGCACTTCCACTTGTATGGTTCTCTTTCATTTTCTGAAAATGTTTGTTCAGCGTGAAGGGGAATGCAGTCATAAAGGGATGCTCCATGATCTGTGTCCTAATCAGCTTATTCTTTTGAGGAGTTATAGCACCATTATAACCACAGGCTTGGACTCCATAAAAGTAAGCAAGTAGGATTTACCTGAAATAAAAATCACAAAGCAATGTAACAACTTTCACTAAAATTTCAGTGTAGTGTTAACTTATTCTTTGACAGTATCCGGATTCATACAGTGGAGAAGTAGGTTTCCAACACAAAGTATCACTGACCTGAAAAGACTTTCAGATGAGATGCAAAACAGAGATCATTTATCTGTAGCTATTACCATTTCAGTGGCAAATTTTGTGCATGGGGTTGCCATCACTACAATCATTAACACCTTTTAGTTTCGTTAGTCACATGCTGACTGAATTGTGTCCCTTTATTTTCAACTGCATGTAAAGCTTCTAAACTTTTGGCTCTGAGCCATCATGAAACTGTTTTTATACAGCTGTTGCTTTTCTTCTTAGAAGTTGGTGTAGTGTAGTGGTGGGCAAAGTGATTTACTGCAAAGTATCTTTTGGGGTAAAAGGCCATATATAGTGTGTGGATAGAAATTTGCGATTTCTTGCCCTGCAAGACCTGGGATGCCAAAATACCTGCTGTCAGATGAACACCAAATTAATTTTTCCTGAGACTTTCCACTATTTTATGCTAGACAGCTTTGGAAGGTATATAACCATGGATATTGAAATGAGATGTTTTAAGCACAATATATGTATATTACTGTCTAGAGCTGTCCTTTTTGTTAGCAAGTATTTATTACTTTGTTCTATATAACATACATTCTACAAGACAATGAATAAAAATCAAAACATATCAACTACATAGAAAAAATCTGATAGGTCTTTATGAGTGCTTTTCAGAATTATTGTGTTCTGGGAGATGTATTCTGGCTTCCGACTTTTTTTTTTCAGAGAAAAAAAAATATCCATTACTTCCCAACTCTATCTATGACCATCTTGTAAGACAGTAATGTATGCAAACAAAATAGCTCTAAAAACATGGAGAACCCAACAACTGGAAACCAATACCTGTACTGTCCCTGGGAACATGCAGGAATTACATTCAGATTCCAAGACACTAGTGCCAAGTACCTACATCTCTACTAACAAGCAAGCTGTTGCCTCTCTGAGTGTCTACAGTACGCAAGACCACAAAGACAGTCTTTCAAAATATGTATGACAGCAAAAGGATAGCAATTTACACATAAGACATAGTTAGCAAAAAGCCATTAACTTTGATAAAGCTATTCAATTGTCTGAAAACAACAGGGCGTCTGACAGTCCAGGAATCTAAAAGATGTGTAGCAAGCATATATCATCAGTTAGAGAAGTAAAAGCAATAATTACTGCATCTTCAGTTCCTTTATTCGTTTCAGTCTTGGCTCCTTCCACTGAAGAACTCTCCTTGACTGTCTACTCACTGTTTTACCCTGGAAGGTACCCAAACAGACACTTGACACCACCACTTCAAGAACTTCTATCCTGTGCTTTAAGTCATGCTCAACCAAAACTGGGCCCTGACTTTACAAAAAAACCCAAAAGATTACAGCCGTTTTCCCTCAATGGTTACTCTCAAGCCAAATTTTCATAGAGAATGAAATTTCATTTAAATAAGCCAAAATTTGAACTGAAGATACTCAAACATTTTTTTTTCACATGGAGCAGAAGATCCTTAATGAATAGAACACACCTGAAAAGCCAAGGAGTAGACTCTTTCTTCTGCCTTGGACAACATGTTCTTCAGAAGAGGAAAATATCTATCAGTGTCGCAATATTGACAATATGTCCCTTATTCCACTGGGCTTACCACTGTCACATCTATTACATGTCATATTACATCTACTGAATTATAAGATACAAGCATCATACACAAGCAGTTCATTTTACCTACCAGACACAAGTAACATGAACCAAGATCTTCTGCTGTATTTTCTCTTAGACCTACATTTCCACAGGTGTTTGTTGTTTTACAAACAGTATATTATTCATCTGAGTTACAGTCTCAGTGTGTGGGAAACTACCATACAAACATTGTTCTTTTCTGTCGTACAATTATCTGTCAGAGTTGCCTTTTGTGAAATATACTATGGAATTTAGTTCATTAGTCGAGCATCCTCTTGATGTCAGATGTCAGTGATGTGTCTTAATAATAAATCTAGTATAAAGCCATATCCAGAGAGGAATATTCTATTAGTGAGTCCATTAGAAAGCACTTCTATTTGGTTCTCTAGAGAACATCCCAGTTAACATTGATAACATGTTGTATAAAGTAATTATTATAATTGTATGTTTTAAAATAATATTAAATAATAACAAAGAAGAAAATCAAACAAAGGTATTTAAAGTATAAACAGGACATATAGCTTTTTATGTTAACTTAAAATTACATGGAACATGAAAGGCAAAACCACTCACAGCTTAACCAAAATCAAGCTCCTATAACTTTTGTCCGTACCAGTCACTTCACTGTATGAAGATTCACTGATTTCATTGTAGGTCTGCATAAGCAACAGGATTAATATGTGGCCTTTCTGACAAAAAAAAAGCTCTTTGGCACATTTCCATTAAATTTCATCTTTGAACTATTTTTGGAAACAGGCCACAAATACAAGCCTGCAAGACAACCTCATCTCAAAAGTTTTCTGGTTTCTTAGTTTTCGTAAGGAACATTTTTATTTTTTTTATGTTCAGGGTGGTGGAACACCAAACAGGTTATCCAGAGAGGTGGTAGATGCCCCATTCCTAGAAACATTCAAGATCAGGTTAGACAAGACTCCGAGCAACCTGATGTGGTTGAAGATGTCCCTGCTCACTGCAGGGGGGTTGGACTAGATGACCTTTAATGAGCCCTTCCAGCCCAAACCATTCTTTGATTCTGTGAAAAGTATTAAAGTAAGGCTAAATGTCTCCAAAACCTGGCAAATTAAATATTGCAGTGAAATGTATCTTTCCACTTAACTATAAATGGTAGAAAAGAAAAGAGTAGAATACATGGACATTTGTAAGTAAAAGAGTGAGAAAGAGTGCCCAGCAGATCATTTGTGTCACACTTTCTAACTAGGCAAACTTAGATACCAGGTTACTTATTATTTTTCAGTTCAGTTTTCTTCTCTACATTTTTAACGTCAATCAACAGCTTTTTCTTTTCCTTGTTTTTTGCTTGGATAACAACAACTTTGCATACAATTTTGAAAATAAAGTCGGAAGAAGATTAATGAGGGAAGATTGCAACAGACTCCTAGTGTCCCTGCACTGGATAATGGGTGTTCTGTTGAAACCATTAGCTAGCAATGATGGAGCTAATGATAAAGCAAGAGCTTGTGGGGCAAATCAGTTCTGTGCTCACTCAAATTAATAAGCCCAGAAAAAATGTCTGCACTGCACCAATGCAGTCATATGGTTTTCAAGACTTCAGGTAGTATCACTGCGTACAGCACTGTGTTCTGCCAAGGGATGTAGTAGCTCAGGTTGGTAATAGCTTAGTCATCTTCTGCACTATTCAGGGATGTAAACTCACCTGCATTCACAAGCTTTCTTAGTTCTGCCCTTCACTAAAATGTTGCCTGAAAATAGCTTTGACAAACACTGTAAGCAGATGTAATTAATGCTCTGAGGAGATCCTTAAGATCCTAAATAGAGTAACAGACAGTGACCTCTTTGTAATTTAATTGAAAGGAAACTAATTTCAGTCCTGAAACATGGTCAGGCTAGGGCTGCAAGGTAAAGATAAAGACCCTAAATGGCTATTGAGGTTTTTTCCTTACACAAGATATTATTGAGATATTTTTATATAAATGTAAGAATCTTTAATGAGAAATGGAGAAGAGAATAAAAGCTTATGTTTCCTTACAAGATTATATGTTTTTATAGCTTAAAGAAAATACAGACTATATCAATACATAAAAAGATTCAGGAAAAAAATATTTGGAATCAGTCAAGCAAACAATTTAACATACGTTTTGAAAATCTTCCAGTGCAAATTTGTACTTTTTCAACTTTTTTGTTGCAACACAAAACAGTATTTGGTGAAATGGTAAAATTATTTAATTCCTCCCTCAGCTGAACTGAGCTTTTGTATTATAATTTTATATAGTTACTTATTTTTCCTTCCTTTCCTATCTTAAGCAATAAAATGATCGCTAGAATGTGTCATAGTAACCAATATATAAAAATATTGTCCAATACATCTGAATTTCCAATATATTATAACCACTAAGGATTTTGTATTTTACTATAAAATCATGAGTGCCTTCCAGTTCCTAACAGCTGATTATTATTCATCTGCTTTATGTTCTTTTCCACTATATTACTGGAAATTCTTTGCTCAATGAAACATTATCTCCAGTACAAAAATCTGTATTAAGATATTAACCATTATAATTAAGCTGCACTACTGCCACCACTAGGCAAGAATACTGAATACCTCTGTAGTGAAAAGCAGGGTAAAAAAATTTTTCCTGCAAAAGATGGAAATAAAAGGTACGAGTGTCTCAGCAAATACTTTGAGAATTAGGGGTGTGTGTGTGTGTGTGTGTTGGGCGGAGGGCAAAGGACTGGCATTCAAACTACTGACTTACCCTGTAAACATTATTCCTTGGTACTGTTACAACAATTAAGACCTTGCTTTTCCAACAAGGAGCCTTCAAAGATCATCAGAACACAAGGAGCTTGCCCAGCACGAAAGTGTCCATTAACCTGCTTTTCTGCCAAGTCAAGATAAAGTGTAACAACCTGGGCAAAATTTTAATCAGAACTTGCTCTTATTGCCTGACCTTTACACAGAAACTTGAAATTGCTGAAGGATCTTTAGCATTTCAATGTTCTATTAATCTTCTCTCCCATGCAACTCCTTTGCCATAGTGACAAGGACTACCTTCAAGCTAGCTATTCCTTTAACATTGTATTACTGCCAGATATGTGGTATACTGTATGCAATATATGGTACGTTGCATGCCAAATGCTCTATGAAATAGTAATATATTGAGCATACAAATAAATTAGTATGACATATTAGTATGTATGACATAGCAAATAATCCAGACATGACTACTGAAGGCCTACAGAGTGTGGGTTGGAGTTGGGATTTTGTACAAGCCTCTCTGCAGCTATATTTTTTCACGCAGAGCATAGGAGCTCCATAAGAAACTTCCAGGATCCTGTCCTATGCTATTGCAAGAAAACATGTAATTTACTCCCAGTTGTGTCAGCTCTGTTTTACAATGAACTCAGTTTTCCTTCTGTGGAACTCCTCTTGGAGAGAAGCGCAGTACTGGTGGAGTCAAGGCACCTTGCTGTGGCTCCTGCATTGCCTATCTGGGCTGCATTCACAGCCTGGGCTGAAGATTCTCCCTGGGTGTATTTCCTATAAAGAGACATCCATTACCCAAAGTTAAGGATTCAAGAATGACACCAATTGAGTCAGTTGTATGACTCTGCTCCACTCCATCATTTATAGTGACTGCCTACCGGACCTGAGGTAGACACTTGGCATTGAGCTTTGACTTACTGAACCTCACTGCTCTGATGGTGACAACAGCCTGTCAGGAGAACTCAGAACAGGAACAGAAATCCTCTTCAGATTTAAAGTCTCAGAACCTTTGCAATACTGTTTCCCACCCATTTTGTTCTTTTATCTCACCTCCCACCAATAATGAGAGGGAATTGGTGACCTAGTAAATTAATTTTGGAAAAATATTTTATCTACTGCAGCTGTGCATGCAGAAGTTTACCTGCCATAAATGAAAAGCAGAGCCACTTAATGAGACAAAAGATACCAGGTATAGGGAAGAATAAGAAAGCTGCCAATACTATCTGGCTTTGACATGTATGTCACAGGGTGAAGCCTGTAGAAATGTTATCACTCAAAAACTGAAATTTTGATTACATCTGCTTTGCTCTTGCTCATTAGATGATTCCAGTCTGTGTTGGAAACCCAAAGAAAGCACAGGCAATTGTTAGGGGGGTGGTATACCTGAAAGGCTGGACTGCATCTGTTCTGCTCTTAATGAAATTAGGTATGTGCTGGAGAGAAACACTAAGATCAGATTAAGAGTTTTATATTAATTTGGGGTGGGAGGACAGAAGATGGTGGTCATCCAGATAATACTGGTTTTAAATAAAGAGAATGTCAAAGAGGCTGTCACCAAGGATTGAAACACTTTGACTAGCTGGAGCACACGCCCTGTTCCCCCAAGTCCATGGTGCTGGGCAGAGCTGGACTGGTGGCCTCAGCGGGTGTAATTGTGTCCTCTACAGAACATGTACGTGTATGGTACAATAGAGACCTTGGAATAGAAATTGCTATCCACCCACTATACCCATCCCACTTACTAAATAAATGCTGGATTTCATTTCACTTGGTGTTGTGGTTCTTCTGGCTACCCCACACTAAATTCCCCCAAGACAACATGAGCTACTGAACACCTTGACAGATCAGTATCAAGTGAAAGCTTAAAATAAATGGAGTAAGCTGACACTGAATGCTGTACAACCCACTCATCACTGCTGATTGAAATACTCTTGCACACTTAGTCTTATGTACTATTATTTCCTGAAAACGTAAAATCTCTTGAAGCTTTGCTGAGATACAGCTTTACATAACATTTTGACTGTCAGAACCATGTAAATGTACTTTTTCAAGTTCTTTTTGCTCAGAAGTGATTTGTCTTTTTTTTTTTTTTCTTTTTTTTTTTTTTTTTTTTTTTTTAAATAGCCTGCATGCATAGCACTGTCTCTCACAGTGTAAGAAAAAATATTTCCAACTACATGTTTTGGTTTCCAGCTCAGGCACTCCTATCTGGTTTTTGTACCCTTTCATTATCCTTTTGCCCTTTTTTCCTCTGGATCATCAGAAATTATGTTCTCTATCCCATCTTCTTCCTTCAGGCAAAGCACTCAATGTCATTGTAACACTGTGAAGCATCCAACATACAGCAGTGCGCCGGTAATTTCACCAAGCATGTATTTTAAAGGACTGCAAGTAAAGTTTTGTCTTCAACAGACAACTTGACTTCCTGCTCATGCTGGTAGCAGTGGACTCTTACGTTACGTCAATAATCCACAAAGGATCTGAGGCTCTTCAAGGACATCTCCCATTGTCATGTCAAAGAACAAAGATAACTTCCATGGGGTCGGACAAAGTTTTTCAGACAGATTATTATCTGCCCAAAACTGTTTGGAAAGTTCCACTGAATTTTGAAAATATGCTTTGAAATACTGGTGCTCAGGGAAGATCCTGAAAACTTGAACTTCCCACAAATCCTTTTCTTTATGACCATATAATGATAGAAAACACCAGTATGATTTTTAAGAAAGCTGCAGCTACAACTTATATGAGTAAATTCCTCAGGCCTTTGACTGTGTTACTAGAGCCATTTCTGTTTGTCAGACCAAAATTAGTCAATATTATATTTGATTTTATAACAATTTGATAATAAAATACTTTGTCTTCCTTGTGTCAGAGTTTGTTGTGAATATTTAACCATTTAGAAGGAAAATTTTTGTGGATCTCCTAGTTGGTCTAAGCATCTATCTATATAAATAGCTTTGTTTCAGGTATGTAGCATTTTTTATGTATTTTTAACCTTTAATTTAATTTAGAGATAGAAACATAATATAAAGAGTATTATTTCAATTAAGAGCTGTGGGATAGAGAAGACTGATCTGACTTATTAATAAACTTTATTCAGAAAACAGCACATGAAAACTACTGAGTTTGCGCAATGAAGATGAAGGCAGAACTTTCAATTTCATTTAATCAGATTTTCTAAAGGTCAAAAATCATTTGCCTACAGTAATTAATACACACACCCATGGAAATAATGTCTGATTTCTTCAGCTCTTTAATTTATACTTATTTTCAGCAAATAAGCCCTTGCAGTGCATAAATAAGTTCAAGATGCTAGACATGGTATACATGCAAGAGGTACACATGCAAGAGATCCATCTTGGATTTTAGCAACCGTGCCAATTTCTGTCAAATGCCTTATCATGACAGGGAGAGATGCATAGACATATCCAGGGACTCTAATCCATTACCTAGTTTCTTTGTGACTGATAATCAGTTACTACCTCCGTTACATGATGCTTCCCTGTAAAGACCTTCCAATGATCCAAGTATAATGAGTTTTATAGATTACACACACTCATATGTGCATCCACATATTAACAAGTGTTTGTATAATATTTATTTGAAGTCTGTGGTGGGTTGGCCCTGGCCAGCAGCCAGTGCTGGCTGCTTGCTCACTTCCCACCCACACACAGCAAGAAAGCAGAGACAACAAGGAGAGCAGAAGTGCAAAAACTTATGGGTCAAGATAAAGACAGTTTAATAGGGGAAGAAAAGAGGATAACAACAAGCAATGCAAAGGAAATCACTCACCACCTCCCACAAGCAGACTGTTGCCCAGCCAGTCTCTCAGCAACTGCCACCTTGGAAGCCAAAAACTCCCCTTCTCACTCTGTTCCAGGTTTTAACATTTGTATGGCACAGAATACCTCTTTGAGTCAGCTGTCCCAGGTGCATCCCTTCCTAGCTCCTTGCCCATCTCCAGCCTGCTCGCTGGGGCAAGATGGGGCCTGATGGCAGCACAGAAAAAACAAAAAGCCTTGATGGCATGCAAATACTGCTCTGCAATAGGCAAAATATCAGTGTGTTACACTGGTTTAGTCACAGATCCACAGCACAGCAACCATATGGGCTGCTATGAAGAAAGTTAACACTATCCCAGCCAGACACAGTACTCAGCTACATTGGTAGTCTCTTCTGGACTACTAGTCCTAAGGCATAGTACGAAGTGAAGAGTCCACATGGTGTAGAGGAAATAGAGAAAGCAGGGTAATTAGAAACAAACAGAAAATTGCCTGTTAAGTACACAGGCAGTCTGGACTCTTGGTGAAACCCTAACAGAAAATAACATCCTCATTGGTTGCTGTGAATGCATCAAGAATCAGAAGTAAATACAGCCCACAAACCTACATTACTGTAGCCAAAGACATTTAATTTGCAACAGACCCCAAATGATAAAGACATACTGAAGTTACATTTTACAAAGTCTTACTAGTGGAATAAAGCCTCTTCTCTCTGTTTTGGTTTAGCTCCAGCTGGTAACTAAGCCCCAGGCAGCCACTTGCTCGCTCGCTCCCCAGTGGGATGGGTGAGAGGATCAGAAAAGTAAAAATGAGAAAACTCATGGGTTGAGTCAAAGCCAGTTTAATAGGCAAAGCAAAAACTGTGCACACAAGCACAGCAAACCAAGGAATTCATTCACCACTTCCCATGAACAAGCGGGTGCTCAGCCATCCCCAGGAAAACAGGACTCCATCACGCGTAATGATTACTTGGGAAGACAAACACCATAACACCAAACATCCCCTCCCTCTTTCCCAGTTTATATACTCAGCATGAAGTTCTGTGGTATGGAATAGCCTTTTGGCTAGCTTGGGTCTCCTGTCCTGGCTGTGTCCCCCCCCAGCTCCCCATGCCCCCCGAGCCCTGGCAGGGCCTGAGAAACTGAAATGTCCTTGGTTTAGTATAAATATCACCCAGCAAATCAGTGTGCTGTCAGTATTGCTCTCACATAAGAGCCAAAACACAGCACTGCACCAGCTACTAAGAAGAAAATTAACTCTGTCCCAGCTGAAAACAGAACATTCTCTATGAAATTGTTGGCCACTGAGAAATACGAACCATGCAGTATTATCCCTGTCACCACAGGGTGTGCCACAAAACTGGAAGCTGCATTCTCCCCAGGTAGCTCCAGCAGTAATTAAGGAATATTGCAAAATTCAGTCAGGTCTGAAATGCTTAAATAAATGGTTCTGGGATCAATATTATGTATAGCAGAGGGCAGGCACCTTGCTGAATATTCAAATATTTTATAAAAACACACCAAAAAAAATGAAAAAGATTACAGGACAGCACTCATTATTTGTCATAATGAGTACAGCCCTGGGAATCTAGATTTCCAGCTGCTACCCACTAATTCAGATGTCCTATTGCACTGCTGGTTAGAGCCAGACTGTCCTTCTATCAGTAGGTTAATTGAGAGACACAGCGCATAATGTGAATAAAAATCATCTAGGAAACATTATGATCAGTCAGTTACCCAGTCTAAGAAGGTTTTAATTCTAGGTTTGAGCTGGGGAATGCATGATCATTAGAGAAGAATTCAGAATATAAAAAAGTGTCTCTTTCTCTCTTTCTTTAACATAAACTTACAGAAATACACCCACTTCCAGAACATACAAATACATGTTCTGTGTCATACCTAGAGAAAGTACAGTTTGGATCTTCACGTGTCAAGCGTTCACAGAGACAATTCATGTGATATGAACATCAATAACAACAACAAAGCACCACTAAAAACTGTTTTCTTACAATAATATGTCAAGTAGTATCAACTGCAAAACAAGATCAGACAGTGATAAATATAACGAATATATAAATAATGAATATAATGAATAAATATATTTACATTTGAAATATATTTACTGTGATGTAATTATTAGTGGCTAAGCAGGTATCTGTTTAGTCTCTGGTCATAAAAGAAGAGCTATTCAGTAAGACTTCTTTGCCTTTTCACAGGCTTTGAAGAGCAGCACAGAGTAAGTGTTGGTATTAATCCACATAATTCTTCTAAAAATATTAACAATTTACCTAGCTCTGCAAGAACCTTGGGTTGTTCAGACAAACCTGCCCTTGATTACATTTGTTATATGCTTGAAAATATGGGTCTGACCTCTGAAACCTCTGTGTTTCTGTTCACCAACAATAACAAGCAGGATATCATTCAGTTGTAAGAATACTGTGAGGATGGCTTCACTCTGGTCCTGCAACACTACCAGGATGATTTTATAAATATGTTGATAAAACCTTATGTGGCTTTACAATTAGTGAAAAAGTATAGTGTATATATAAAAACACACACTGCTGCAATAATCTAAAAATGTTATTTTCCTTTCAAAGGTTCCATTTTTAAAAACAACAGAATCCTACTTATTTCTAAAAATACATAAATTGCAACATTTTACAGTTACTATGCAGCAGTTAAAAATTCATACCCAGTGGAAAAAGATACATAAAAAAATAGAAAAGCACTAGAACCAAAATCAACATATGGACAGATTAATCATTCCAATTCTACTACTAAAATTATTCTCATAGTTATCTAAACCTGTACCATAATTTTTTGATATCTCAGAATATTTTTCTTTCATAATACTTACCACGGACTTGATATACAAAATGTAATGACAGCCGTGCATTTAGTAGAAAATGCAGCCTTTATGGTTTGTGATTTTAAAATACGGTATTTTCCACTGTAAGTTTGTCCCCCCCCCCTTTTTTTTTTTTAATTTTTAATTTATATTGGTTTTGAGTAGAGATTTATTTTTCTTGTGGTGAAAAAAAAAACCTGGTAGGGAACAAGTTCATATTAATCAAAAGATAGGGTTATGATTTCCTGACCATATTTGACTTTTTTAAAATCCTCAGCTGTTTCAATTTTGGGTATACCTATCAGAGCACAGGGAACAAAATTTATGATCTCTGCTCTTCTCAACAACAGAAATAAAATGAAATATGAAAATGTAAGATAATACATTCAAAGTCATATACTTCTTAGCACCAAAATGACTTTCCAAGTATGAATGCAGACCTGCTGAAGCTGAAGATATAAACCCATACTGATAGGGGGTAGAAGAGAGGTCATACAGCATGCAGTGACTTCTTAGAAAAGCAAAACCCAAATCTTTTCTAGGCAGTAGCTCTAGCACCAGAGATTTAAACTGACAGAAAATCACCAGTGTCCAGTTGTTTAAGCAGGCTACAATTCTGTTTGCTGAATGTGTCTCTCAAAGTGAATGTTTTGGGTTTTGGGTTTTTTTGAGATTTTATGCAAAAATTTTTGGGAAAACCAAAACTACAGGAGAGCAGAAATCCTTCAACCATGTTAAAAACAAGATCTTATCAGTGAGAGCAAATTATGTTTTGGTTTTGAAGAACATAGCTGAACTTTGGCAGGGAATGGCAGCTGCAGTAGAATTGTGTTTTCTAGTGCCAAGAACATGCCTAAAATTTCACCAAAAAAGCTTAGTGCATGCATATGCTGATTACAGAACTGCCAGACTCCTGCAGCTAATTATTTGGGAGATTCAAATCATACTGGACGCGATACTGGGCAGACACAAGCTAGGCAGTTCTGCCATCACATTTACCAAGACCTGCAACTCCAAGACATGAGAAACACCAACGATGAAGCTTAGAGCAAGGTGTCTGATTCTACCCTGTTCCTAGGACTTCATCTGTTGATGGAAAATTGTATATTCACAGCAACTATAACAAGAACAAGGCCTGACTGGAAACATTGTTTCTGTTAAAGCATGTAAATATTCCTGCAGGGGATTTCATTGCAACTAGCAGCAAAACAATAGTTTGGGAATGGAGCACTGCTGTACTTTATGAATAAAGAAATAGCATGTAAATGTATAGAGAGAAATTGTTTTTTTATTTATAAGGTAAAATAGGAAATTGAGATCTCCAGTACTCCATGCAAGCTGTTCAAAATCCTTTTTGCAAGAATTTTTGCTTTTCTTGCTTCAGGGCAAAAAGTGATTGCTCTTCGAGATCATAAACCTGCTCTGGTAAAGAAAAGTGTTGTGTATCTAATGGTTTTATTTCAGACAAGTTTCACATTGTTAAGCATTTTGTTCACTGATGTAGGAAAGATGCTATACATTAGATGAACCGTTACAACACTGTAGTTTACATGTTCTTGACTGTTGTGCATGATAAGAATTTATTCAGCCATGGCTTTTGTGATTGACCTTTGACCAATAAAAGGCATATTTTAAATGCTATTCAGACCTGAAATCTCTACCAGGTAGTTCTGGTACCCCAATTGTGTTTAAAGAACTGACAGCATTTCTGCTGCTCAGAGTTTTGAAAAATGGAAATCTTTTTAATGCACTCAACCAACTTCTTCCTTTACAGGGATTAGCTCTCAGATTCAGATTGGGCACAAGATTAATAAAAAGCTGAGTGGGTGACTACTGGAAAAAAATTTCAAAAGTGATTACAACAATGAAATGAACTTTCCTTCATTTGCATCACACTCAAGATTTCATGGTGTTTCAGCTGTTCTATAAAACTTTGAAGAGTTTCTCATAAGCAACACCTACTACTATCACTCAATTCGTGTACCCACTAGACAGTTCAGGGAATCAGAACTGAGTGTAATAAAATTCAGTAAGAGCTGTTGGGCTAATGTAATTTCATAAAGCTTCTGTAATACAAGACATAACCATCTTTGAGCTAGATTTATCTCTATTCCCCCCTCCCACCACCAAAAAAAAACTATGGAAATGAGTGAGGTGCCCATGTTTCCACCATTAAAGTTTCCCAGATGCTGATATAGCAGAAGCACTGCTATATGAATCCATATGAAAGCAGGCGGCCCGGTACTTAAGCCCTGGTGAGGTTCACAGTGCAGTCATTTTCTCGACTGTCTGGGGCTCAGGCTGCTGCTTGTATTCTGAAAACACTTCCTAAACAAAGCCATGCACAAATTCAGGCAGGAGAACATGTCATTGTCATTCTGTCTTCTGCACAGCAGTTACATCTTTTTTCTAGAGGCATGTTGAAATCTGTCTTCCATCTGCTCACTGTTGGCAGGAGGCGATTCTGTGCTTCCTGTCAAAGCTAGGAAAACTACAATTGTGTCTTCTGCAGCTACTTTATCACATGTAAATATTTAAATATTTTAGTGATAAGAGGTAAAAAAGAGACATTGATGTAAAGCTGCTCTCTTGCAAGGAACCTAGAGTTCACACCAAAATTCCTTTTCTACTGAAGACAATGTTAGCTTGATTACAACTTTAAAAAAGTATTGCTGTTCATGAGTGGGACTGACAGGCATGCCTGAGGTAGTACATAAATGCTTCTTCAAAGAGAGGCTGATTTAAGCAAATCTTCACAAATTTAGCCCTATAGCTTACTTTTTTATTTTCTTGTAATTTTTCTACAAATATGCAGTGAAATTAAATAGTCTATAAGAATTGGCTAAAGTTTTCTGATTGTGATCACATACTTGCAGCTTTTATTAACCTGAAGCTTACAGACTGAAACAGTCACATCAACATAGAAATATACATACCATAAGAATGAACTACCATTGACCTAGCCTGAAAAGCTTAACTGGGATCTAGCCTGCTAAACCTTGCATATATCTTTTGTGATATATACAATCCCAGATAACTAACACATTTGTTTAAATGGAAGGTATTGAAAAGAAAAACCTTTGAAGAAAAATGGACTATATTTCTTGAATATATTTCTAGCTTAAAATTGCTGCAGTTGTATTACTGATGATACTATGGATAAAGGCATGTGAATCAGGATATGTGAGCTTTCACTCAAGATTCTGCCCAAAACCTTGTGTGCAACTTTATCCTGTAAATATTCCCAGCTTGTAAAGTGGGATGGTAATGTTAGGATTACAGCAATGTTACAAGACTCATTTTATTAACATTGTAAGGAACTTTTAAGATTCTTAGATGAAAAAGTACAAAAGACTTTTTTATTCCTTTAGCTGAACTGTAGCCTAAATTATGCTAGCTAGTGATTCTCAAAGTCACTTGAGAGAGGCAAGTGAAAACAGGAACAGTGCCCTCTCCAAACAGAGTATTATCAAAACAGAATTTCTGCATTTTAGAGACACTAGAGAAAAAAAGACAAGTTATATGTCATCCATGTTGCTATCTCAGCTCATATTTTCTATGTTCAGGAATATGCATATGTATGAAATCTCACAGCCATCTAGGCTTTCAGGTCAGAATAATGAATGTCTCCAGAATATTAAGTCTTAGTCAGCAGAACTCATTTGTGGCCAACTTCTATGTTTCTACAATATAGAACTCTTATGGCAGTCTCATCACTGTCCTGAAAAATAAAGATGAAATCCAAGCTCCACTAAAGACAGTAAAAGTTACATTATTATCTTCAATGAAACAGGCTATCAGACAAAATTTTGATGCCTCAATGCATAGCTAATAAAAAGATGCATGCCAAGTATCACATGAATTCAGCAAGTACAGGCTTCAGCATATTATTTACTTTGGGTTTGTTTTTGTTTATTTCTACAACGTTCCCTTCAAATAATTGTGAAAAAAATTCCTGCAATCAGATTTAAAGCTGCAGATACAAATGCTGTGGAGTTTCATATTTACAATAATATCATATTAGGAATACTTATTTGCTTATCTGTAGCATTACTTGAGGTCAGGAAACAAAAATAAAATGCATAAAAACATAATAAAAAAAATTGTGCACATTTCTATTAGTTGCAATCAGACATTAATGTAGAAATGAATGTGCAATATGATTAATTTTAAAGCAATTTCAGCAATTAGCAGAGTTTAAGCCATCACTATTTTAGCCTGTTCAGATATGAATTTGAAAGTACTGATATATAGTGTACACACACCTCTTCGTTATTACCTATCAGTGTCATGTCGTAATCATATATGGAGGTCTACGACATCCTGACTCATGTGCCCCAGAGAAGAAAAAATACCTTTTTTCTATTTCTGCAAAGCTGAACATCCTTAAGACCAGCTATGAATTTAAAAAAAGTTAATATATTTAAGGCTATAGCTAGCAGCTACCCAAAACATCAAAAAGATTTCTTATCCCTGAAGGTCTTACAATGTGACATTTTGTAAATGAAGCATGCTATAATTCCAGAGAAGAACTGTAATTCTGGATCATTGTGAAGAGTTCAACTTATTGTGTACATTTTCTGTCTGCATTTTGAGGAACTTTTATAGAATGTCATATTTCTGAAATTCATTTCAGGAGGTTGTAAGACATTAACAAACAGATATAGAACTATTTTTATGGAGACTGATATGATGTGTAAATGTTGCTGTGAAGAATAACACTGCCCATTAAGAATTCCTTGTAATAATCAGTATCATATGAATTAAGCAAAGGAAAAAATTAGCCAGAAGGACTGATTGAATAACTCACTTTAAGTAAGAGCTCAGACAAAAATAATGGTTTTGAAACCTTGCTTGGCTGTGAATTATTAAATGTTGGGACATAATTTTAGCACTTCATTTGCTATCATCCTAAATAATACGTGTGTAATTTTGTATCACAGATCAGTGAATGCCATTATTCATATCATGTGACTAGTTGAGAACTGGCATGATAGTATTGTTCACTAGGTAAATTATTTGACAGAAAATATGCTGTGGTTTTTTTGAAATTTTTGGTACTTTATTTCTTCCTTATCATGTCCAAATAAAAAGATGAGTTTTATAAAATGGTTGTAAGAAACTCACTCCTGTGAGAATTTATGACAGCTATCTGCAGTACTTTGTCACACAAATAAATATTTGTTTATCCAAATACTTATGCATCAATATTATGAATGTATTTGTGTTTGCATATGATTGCTTGTCTATTAGAACTGTCCTTGAATGCTGAGAGTTGCATCATAAAATATAATGGACAAGTTAATAGGACAAACAGTGGGTCACAGATAATTATGCTCTGGAGTTCTTGATAGTGGAATTTATTACCTGGTGGAAGAAGGAACACTTCTTACTTTGCTTCAGATAGTTTGACAAAATGGCTTCTCACCAAATCCAAAACACAGGATTAAAGAAAATACTGAAGCCTTAAAATACTGATACAAATATAAAATTAGCTAAATCTGTGATCAGCATACCAACACTTAGAGGTGGAGAGATGGAGCACACTTCACAGCTTCTACAATGAGATGGGTTTATCTGGGCTGGGAGGAACCTGTGATTAAGTTGGAGATTAAGATATAAACGAACACTGCCTGTAAAATGCGAAGCAATCCTTTTTCTGTATTCAGTGGCAGTATGGTCTCAGTTGCAGTACAGTTTCCAGTTTGGGGTGTAACAATTCAAGAACATTAAGACACTAATGAAGAAGCTCCAGAAAATATCAAAGAGAATGTGTGGACGTTTAAGAAAAATGAGATGGAAGAAAAGCTGGAAGTTGTTTAATTTGAAAAAAATGAAGACCAGAAAGCATAAAACTGTGGCCTTAAAAGACTAAGAAGCAAAGAAGAAAAGTACAATATATTCTCCATGTCCAGAGCGGACAGAACAAGAAGTAATGGCCTTCAGTTGCAGTAAGGGGGATTTAGTTTCAGTATTGCAGAAGACATTCAATGGTGCAGTGGAGAACAAGTAGAATAGTGTAGGGAAAGCAAATAGGTTACAAAGATTAGACTCTGTAAGCCTCTATCCGAAATTGATCCTAATTTGAGGTAGGACCATGGATTAGATGGTTGATCTTCTGAACACCCTTCAGCAATAGAATACATTTCTGTGATGCAGGACCAGATGAGAGGAAGTATATGTCTATAGTCCTTTGTTATTGTAACTACTGGCTCTACAGTCTGACAGGAGGAAAAAAACAAATATAACTTGCTTACTGAAATGCCTGCTTGAAGTTTTCTCAGTCTTCTGTCATAAAAAATTCTTATTTTTTATGCTTATAGAAGCCAAAAATATTTGGGTTTATTAAATAATGGTAAGTAAACATTAGCCTACAGAAAACTGAAAAATATAGAGCCAGAAAATAAATTTCAGGAAGCAGCTTAGCTGGGTAGCAGACTGCATGAACTACTATGATTCATGGACTTCCCTATTATCAATTTCTTCTCTTCAGTTACCTAGACTATCATAGGAAATGATATTATCAAAAGGGGAATATTTTGTGAAAAACATCCTTTATGGTTCAAGGCAATTTTCAAACAGTAAGTCTGTGGCTGATTTATTCAGAAAGGTGTGATACTAGTCATTAAAGAAATCTTCAGCAACTGGAAGCAGTGGAGATTAATAAGAAACAAAACAAAGTTTACTGAAAGTGTAAAAAGCAAAAATTTCTACCTTTATTTTTGAACAAGAATGTGGGAAGAGTTGAAAACAAAATCATTACATGGCTAAGCCTGTAAGAACTGTAACCAGATAAAATCTTTTAAAAGTTTAATGTGTCCTGAAAAGTGACATTAAAAAATAAGAATGCAACCCATATCACCCTTGTTAACAGCAATCAAGCATTTCAGAACAATTAAATTAATCAACAATTCCAGTTACCAGTGTAAGAATTACAGGAGGTTATCTGCCATATGACTGTGAGGAACCAATGCCAATGGACAAAAAAAAAAAACCAAACCAAACCAAACAAAAAAAAAGATTAATGTCATGTTTGGCAAGACTCTAAATGTAACAGGAAATAAATAGCATTATTGCCAATCATTTATGAGTTTTGCAGCATAAATCCCATTACAAAAATTTTAAGTTTGAGAATAAATACAAAAATTCAAAACTGTTGCTTATGAAACAAAGCCACAAAACAATGTTCCCAGATAGGAATGTTATTTCTGCTTTAGACATAACAATTGCATTTAAATATAGATTCCTAGCATGTGAATCTCTATTTAACATTTACATCTCCATATCTGAAGCTTTGCTAATGACTCACCAGGAAAAGACTCACCAGAAAATCTGCAAACTTTCTCATTTAGCAGTAGCAAACATGCTGTAGTAGCTAATGCCACATAAGATGTCTTCAACTTACTTCTTAAATTTGGGGAATAAAAAGAAACAAGAGAAACTGGACTCGACACCAATGTGGATGCCTCACATGCAGTAGTATTCATCTGACCTGTATTGCAATGATAACCTTTTCAAGAAATGCTAGTGCTTGTGCACAAAAAAAATAGTAATTACTATTAATACAAATAATAAGATTTTCAGCAGATAAGGACTGAGAAGGGATAGGAATTACCACAGGTAAAATTAATAAGCTTGCAAATACTTAGTACTGGTAGCTACCTGGAGAAACCAGAGAGCTGGAAAACCAGAAACAACTCATGAAGGAATATTTCAGGTGAAAGATTTATTATTAAAATGTGCTTATTAATTTAGACATCCTAAGAATAAAAACGAACTGAGAATTTTGCATTGTTTATCAAAATGTTGCTGAACAGAATGTTGGTAGCAGAGATGCAAAGATTAATTCATGTTGCTGATATGTGAATTCATAAAATCAATGTCTTAGGATTTTTGTACAGGAACACACAGACTTAAGTGCAACTGCCAACTGTCACGGAAGTCCACACATTGGCATTAAATTCAGGAGAGAACAAGTTAAGTTACAGACAAACAAAACATTATCATGGTGAAGAGGATAACCCCTTCTTAGTACACAGGTGGATGGATCTGTCTTAGTTTTAACAAAATTGCTCTGCTGCAGAACACAAGTTATTCACATTTTTCAGCATAGTGGGAGCTCATAGCAGGACAGCCCAAGACATACTCATTTGCAACAAGGTACTGTTTTATAGTCCTGTACACTACAAAGAACAAGATAGATCTTTCATTCAAAACATACTTGTGAATCTTCATCAGCAGAAGTAGTGGGCCATTTTGTAAAGGCTGAAAAACTTGACATGGGACTGTGTCCTGCTGGAGTCCCTTATTCTAATAGTTATTTCCTCCTGCAGTGAGTAATGAGTCAAATATATATTCAAAGCACATTTATTTATTCTGTCTCTGAGTGAAGAGACCACAAAATAATGCATGCTCACCATTTAATTGGTTAATAAACATAGATGAAGGTTGCCACTGTCAGTGCCAGCTGTCTTGAGTTTCTGTAATTCACCAAACATAAATACCTGTGTACAGTCTGTAAACTCATACTTACAAATGCAAATTTTTAAAATAGTATACCAACTCCAGTCTGAGGAGAAGGAAAGGGTTGGAGGTGCATAGGATACCCCAAGCAATCAAAAGTCATAGTTCAAAGACATAATAAATGGTTCTTGATAAGCACAATGGGAAACACTAGTGTCTCCTCCAAGACATATCTGACTGTCAATAAGCCGAAATGAACCCAGACCATATATATAGATAGATAGATAGATAGATAGATAGATACACACATACACACACACACGCACACACATACACACAGTCCAACCTGTATATAGGCAAGGGGGCACTTCCACTCAATGGTCCCCATCAGAAATGCAGCTGAAAGCCACCTGTGCTGGCTTTGCATGGAGCCTGTTATGCCTACCAGCACGTATTAGTGCCTGTGCTTCCCAGTAAAAAAAAACCTGGACAACTGGAGTCATGCTGCCTTGGAGGCAGCAAGCATAGCATTGTTTACAAAGTGCTGCACTTTGGACAGGGAACTGCCGCTCCACCCACAGCATTTTCTGTAACTGAGATAAACTGTGGATAGCTAGAAGCTGACTGTACTTACTCTGGACGGTAATATTTGACCCTGGATACTGCAGGTGACAGTAAACATGAATACTTTCACACATAAAAAGCTTTATAGATTGAAGATCTATATTCAGTTCCTATATATTCACTTCCCTATCTGCTTGGGAAGGTCCTATAAATTTTATAGTTATCATGAAAGGTGCTGAATTATAAAGGAAATAGGAAATCCACAGGTGCAATTAGACTTTCCTTCTTCTCCACTCTATACCAAGGTTATCTGTTACAGTTCAATTCAATTACTACTACATGCAACAAGTTACCCCGCAGCTGGACAGGTACTAATGTATTTTACATTTCTGTCTTTGAGCTTTTAAATCCAGGAAGCTTTGCTCAGATATTTTTACTGTGTGGCTGAATCTTCTCATGTACTGTCTTATGCCTCCATATGGCAGCCCTGAAAGATGTTCAAAAGATGCATATTTCACAGGTCTCTTAAAATTCTTCTAATAGAGATCAGTGAGATTTTGTACTCCCCAAAGAAACTGACTAGTAATAGAAGTTATTCATCTGTAAATATGGATGATCTAATCCAAGTAAGGAAAAAAGGCCATGAAATGACGTGCGTCATGAAGCACGGTCACCTATAGACTTTCACTACATTTCTTTCTCTCTGAACAGCTATTTTCCAAAGGGACACAGATTTTGGTTATCACTGAAGTTTTAAAGCAGCTTCATAAAATGAATGAATTTATTAAATATGGTGTGTAGATTCACCTGCTAGGCTTAGATTTAGTACAGCATATAACTGTGCTTTTATGTTGTGGTTATTGGTTGAGAGGCAATGGAAAAACAGGGAAACAGTTTGGGAAGCATCTGTATTTGCAAACAACTTAGATACACCTTGAGTTTTGAACAGATGATTATTGTATTTTATGACTCACTGTACTGTGTCTTAACACACCAGAAGCCACTGTAGGATATTATAATTAAAATTTGCATAACAAATTTAGGGTCTGCAATAATACAGCAATGTTAAAAGGAATGAGATTGTTCACAGTGCAACATTCTGCTTTCTAAGAAGTTTCCATTTTGGATGAACCTAACGGTAGGTACCTGCTATCACTTTCGCAAAGTGGTTTACCAGCTGAAAAAGAAAAGCCAATAAGGGCTAAGTGCCTCAGAACCTTTGCCTGTCCTGACACAGTCTGCCTAAAATTATGTTGTCTCTCCAGGGTAGTACCTGTAGCTTAAGCTCCTTCTACTTTCACAAGGAATAAGAAAGGAATGATTTTCTGGCTCCTTTGACTATGTTTCCCAACTTGCTCCACCTAACTATCTTTTTGCAGGTGACAAATTTCTCCTGTCACCAGTAAATGCAGCTAGACCTTGCAAATTCTATGCTGCCATCAAGACCATTTATATTCCAGACTATGCATAAAGGGGGGAAAACTGTATCACTACAAAAATCGCCACAGGACATTAGATGCAGCAGCAGCTTCTCAAAAGTCAAAATGAACTTTGAGTTACTTGTTTATGATGATATTGTCCTTACCATGACAGAGATTTCAGTAGGGTAAAATCTGAAAGCATCCAGGTAACAGATATTTCAAAGCTTTTGCACGTATTGCTTTGCAACCAAAGCTACCCCCCTGCCCCTTCCCCTCTTACTAAAAACTGTAACCAGGAAAACCCTCCAAACCAAATGACAGCCTAGAAAGCCGACACTGGTTTGTTGCAGCGCTGGGTGCAGGGGGGATCTTTCCTCCTAACTTGCCCGCCGAGTTACTCGAGGGCACACATTACACACAGCAGAGTGCTTGCACATTCACAGTACGTGAAATATTCGTTCTCATTCACACCCAAGGTTGGTTGCAAGTTTCTCGCTTCTAATGCAAACTGGTGCGCAGCCTCAGACAGCGCTGCTGAAGGTTTTTCCCAACTACGCAGGCTCCCCAAGGGGGGGTTGCCCTCTCTCAGGAGGGGGAGCTATCAGAGTTGGAGGTTGTGATCTCCCACTACCACAACCACCTTTGTCCTACTTTCAACTAATTTCCTGTGGGTGGCAACACCTTATCAGCTTGTCTCCTCCTGCGGCCAGAACTTTCTCAGTTGTAGGCTTCTTTCTGCATGACTCAGATAGCAGCGTTCTTATCATGATCGGCTCTCCATTTGCCAAGGTTGATTCCCTTGGTCAGAAGTCCTTTCATTCGTCAGTTTTCGTGACTGGAGAGGGTGGGTACTTGGGAGGGTGGGTCATTTAAGGACTTGAGAATTTGTGCACATTCTTATTTAACTAAATCAGAGTTTGGTAATTTGGGAATTTAAGCGACAGCCCCACAGAAGGGAGCAGAAGATACTTAATGGAGCTCTTATTTTCATGGAAAATCCACCATTAAATACACAAATACAAACTAATACTTGCAAAGCAATCACAGTTGGATAAGAAGTTATTTCATTCCTTTGTTTAGGATAAGTGAAGTCAGCTTTCATTTTCTTAAGGATCACTAAAAAATATGTTTGTAGACTATAAATCTCATCTGGGGAAGACTCCATCACAATACTACAGTACTCTCAGTTGTCCTGTAAGATTGAATTCCTGCATGAACAATGTGTCGTCACCTCTGCCCCAAAGGATTCAAACATCAGTATATCAGTTGCTATGCTCACCAGTGTTAGGAAGTTTACTTTTAGTAGTTGTCCTGTCACCAAAATTGGGAATAAAACCTCTTAATACCAGTGTAGTATTAAGAAGCAGGCACTCCTTTATTGTAGCACTGGGGACATGGGGGATGGCTCTGTCTACATGTCCACTTTAGCATCAAAATTCAAGCGTTTTTATACACTTTTTCAGTCAAGTCATTGTTACATAAGTTCTTTTACATAAAAATGCATACTATGCTCACTCTCAAATGTAGCCTTTACATTGATTGGTTTCACTCATCACACAGTCTCATCAATATTCCAATCTTACTATAATCTTTGGTCAAATCTACTTAGCTCTGTTGATTGGAATCCTTGATATTAAAATCAAAATGGGAAGGGTAAGGGGATTTCCAAGCAGCATAACTGGTGTTCTTTGTACATAACTAGTATCCATGCTGTTCTCCTTAGTTTCTTAAAACAAAACAGAAAAATCCAGGAACTACCTAGTGAGTGGTAGGTTATCTATGATTACCTGTTTCAAACTTAACAATCCCATTTCAAACTTAATACTTCTATAGATACTAAAACAGAACATATTGTTTCTATAGTTATACAATACACTGCACACCTTCTATTACTATACCCATTCTATCAAACTTATCTTTTTATATTTCTATATTAAATCTCATTTGATTTCAAATATTTGTAACAGTCTTATTCATTCCAGCTTCTACTGTTTGCTTCTACCCAACCCATTACCATTGTGATTCATCTTCCACTTCAGTTGCATAGCTGTTCTCACTTAATGAGAACATTAAAATTGTTGGTGTGTAGGGAGAATAAAAAAAAATAAATAATCTAATTATTGGTTTTCACCTTTTTTCCCCAAAGCAGTTACAAATTTTGGCCAGATTGCAAAATGGGCTGTCTTATTGTGGACAACTATCACAAGCATCTGCTATCAAACTATAATTCAGTAATCCAGGACGCATATTTTAAAGAGAGTTGGTAGCTTCATACAATTGTAATTCTATCATGAAGAGCAGACAAACTGCATTAGGAGAAAAATTATTTATCTCTACATTCCACAATTCAGTTTGCTTCAAACTAGCTGTATTTGTGCCAATTTGGCCACCAACCTGGAGTTATAAGTATTTTTTTGCCTTGCAGTTTCACAAGCAAAGGTCACCTCTTCTGATAATGTGGTGAATTGTGTGTAATTGTTGATTTTCATGAAAGATAAAGTTATACATATGATATCTCACAGAAAAAAATACACAGCACTCACAGCTGGTTTTAAGAAATTGTCAACATCATATCGCAAGTAAGTCAGCTATAAAATCTTTGGGGGATATGAAACATGTCAAATATATCAATGAGAGTTCACAGCTGTTCACATTTAACATAGCTTCTTAATCATTGCTTCAAGCATCTCTATGTGGCACTTAAAATATTTTTAAATAATCCAGGGAGCCACAGAGCTACTTTTGAGAGACAGTGACTAAATCACAGCACACAAACCACAAGGTGGTCTTATAAAAAAAAAATCAGGAGTAAGAAAACTCCTTAACACCAGCACAGCATTAAGAAGCAAACATTCTTTATTGCAGCGCTGGATCCATGGGAGGTCATTCCACCTAACATGCATGCTGTATGATTCATTCAATGAAAATTATATAGTCCACACTTATGTTTATGCATTGTATTTATCAGAGAAATCATACACACTCATTCAACAGGCAGTACTATGTTAATTAAGCTTTGCACATGCTCCTTACAGGTATCTCTGAGTCTTCTAAGGGGTTTCAAACAATAGTTGACCCTACAGTTATAGCTGACCGATCACTGAACCTTAATTTCCATCCCTTATATGGAGACCCCAAGAAGAGTCCAAATTTGTTTCATTAGTTACCTATACAACGGTCTCCTCAGTGATCATAAGTTTTCAATTACTCTTTCCCTTTTACCATAAAATCACACAACTAAGGCTGGTTAGCAGTCTGACCATAATGATCTGAAACAAACAATATAGTTGCAAAGCTGAAACAGACTATGTAAGAAATACAGTTACAAAACTAAAACAAATTATATAAGAAATATAGATGCAAAGCTAAAACAGACTAATACATGGTAACAGTCTTACCTATACACATCAAGATTTTCACAAAGAGCAAAACAGAATGGACAGGAAAAAACAAAATCAACAGCATTCTTTCCCCTTTCCAATCAAACCACATTAATTGCTAGCTCAAGCAAGCAAGCAGAAAGACAGAAATTATTGATTTGTGAGAGAGTCTGTCAGAAAGGGGCTTCAGGACATAATATGAAATCAAGGCAACTATGACCCTGTGCCAAACAGAAGCAATTACCAAAGAATCCTTATGTACTGTGTCAAATGAATAGGTTATTTGAGACATAAAGGATGTGAGACTTTTTTGTGACACTGGTGGAATAAGAAGGTTTGGAAAGCTAATATAGCAGACTTAGTTACTTCCTGTCTGTCTCTGCAATTTCTTGATATTTCAGTACAAGAAACCTTTCTAAGGATATTTAATGAACAGCCCTTTAAAGGAAAGGATTAGGATAGAGGCATTTAGTATATATATTGAAATATTAATACAATTTAAATTAAAAATGCCACAGCTGTATTAAAAGACTCAGCAAACTTTGGGACTATTTATTCCAAAGAGTATCCTGAAGCAGTATATCTTCTACAGGTAAACCCCTGCATATGTAGTTGTTAAATAATGATTTCAAAAGAGCATGGAAGACACTTCCTAGCACTCAAGAATCCCATTGAATTTCCAATTATATAATTACCCATCAAGATATTTTACTGTGACTGGTATTTTACTAACTACATGGACCAAGACAGTGAATGTTAAAGATCAAAAACCCCCAATCTAATATTGCCATTGTCTTAAATGTATTTAGATTTTCTTCCATCTAATCATTGGGAACAGCTGAAAATAGCTTCTGTGAACAGGGTAATCTATGATGTAGTTTCCATATTCTGTATCAAGAATGTAATTTAGGCCTTAAAATACAGGTTTATCAACATGCTAAAATCTCCTAGGCTGACAGCAATTTCCATCCCATTGAATGCACAATGATCCTTTTTGTAGTCTGGAAAAGAAGCCATATGTCAAAGGTATATAAAATGGAAAATGAATAAAGGAATGTAGTGATCAGCAAAGACAAAGCTGATATGGTCAAGTACTTGTGTCTACTACATGTAAGTGTTAAGACTAAAAATGCAAACCCAGACTTAGAGCCATGACAAATCCTTCAACTTTAGAGATCAGATAGCCTCTTACGGTCATGAATGTGCCTCTTAACCATTTAGAAATTTCATAAGGGAGAATCAGTGATCAGAAAGATTAACTCTACACTGCCTAGAACTGAATGAATGGCAGAACATCATTAGACAATATTAATGATGGAGTGCCTCACCACAGAAATAGTAACTCTTGAAATACACATTTTAGAAAAAAGAAGTTTTAAAAGGAGCATGTTAAAGACAAATAAAATTGGAAAGGTTTCTAAGTGTGAGTTGCAATAAACTCTGAAAAACAAACAATAACTACCCTTAGAAATCACCAATTAATATCATAATGAATTCTGCTTCATTTTCCAAGATTAGCTATTAAATAATAATTGAATACACCATTATAACTTCAAGAGTTCAGCAATGCTTTTTATGCACTACCCATATTATTAAGACTATTTGAATGCATTATTAAAGCATGTTTTCTTTTTATTGTGCTTATTCTTAGAAACACTGATGTCTGTGGCTGAAGAAATGAACAGACAGAAATCCCATGTTTAGTATATAAACATCATTCCTTTGTGTGTCTCACAGTGACACAGCTCTTCTCTCTACCATGTACCCTGCATGCTTTTAAATGTACTTTACACAGATCCAGTGAGAGAAATAATCGAAGAATCAACACACTAAGGATTTAGTAATGGCCTATAAAAGTTATTAAATCAGGCTGCAGCAAGACACTTGTTTATTGCATGTCTGCACAGAGGTGGCAAATTCACAAAGCTAACACACCTCTTAACACATTCTAAAACCTTTTATACACTTTGAACAATTGGTGATAATTGCATTTAGTCACACATAATTCTCACTGGTTTTTACAGTCTCGTTTTCATTTAAATGTACAGCATTATTTTATTTCACTGCACATGTTCTGTGGGGAGGGGGCTTTGTTAGCAGGGGGCTTTGTTAGAAAGTGGATCTTTTAGTATGCTAATTAGGATAGCTCACACATAGTTCAAGTAATTTTCTGTTTGGTTTCATTAACCATTTAGTTCTCCTTAAGTTTATCTTTTTGTGCCCTGCTTGACATATTTATGGTGTCTGTTCGTTCTCCCAAGGCCATGTACAGTTAACTGTTCATAAGGATTAACTAACATCCACTATTTTTCAAATTCTTTCTTGGTTTTTCACTGTAGATATTTACATATTTCTTTTTTTTCCTTTCTATTTTTCTTCTTCAAAGTTAACAATTCTTGTATCAAATCCCCTCTTTGAGACTGTGTAAGGGAAGAGTTTATATTTTACCCTTATATTAGTCTCATCTTTTCATTAATTGGTCCACACGAGATCAAATGACATTTCCATGTATGCTGAATTAATACACATATGTATACAAATATTAGAACAACCACACATTAACTTATTCCTTTGTCATGCTAGTATAGAAAATCTAAAAACAAGGTCAAACTAATGTGCAATAACAGAGCTTTAATTGTTTCTAGAAAGTTTTTTAATGGCTTTCATGCTTGTTAGACAAGCATAAGTTATTTTGCTGATAGTTTAAAATACCATCTCTCTGTAACGTCTCAGATCATCAGAGGAGTATTCAGAATTGGGATCAGATGCTGGAGGAGTGAGAGCTCCATTTCGGTGTTTCAGGAAAGAGGTGTACTTGGGTCATTTAAAAAAGGTTGTTTATGGTTATTCTGGGAGTCAGAGGGGGAAAAAAGAGCAATCATTACCAGAACACGTCTGAGTATAGATACAGTGAAGAACTTGTTATGGCAATAGGCCGACTTATTTTGTAGGAACTCTTATCAGTCCTTCTAAGATCCTATGATTTCAGATAGTGGCAAAAGAATGATTTAATCATTTTTGTTAACTAATACCACATATTCAAAACACTTATGTCTGACGCTTGTCTCATCACCAGCTCACAATAACAAAACCACACTCATTTCCAGCAGGAAATCCACAACTTTGTAAAATTTGTAAAATCCATCAGGTGAGCTGGGGGGATAATTTCAGAATGTCTGGGCTATTGGAAGTTTGTCACATTTCAATTTTCTTAGAAATACTCTTGGAAGAGAACAAACAGAAGACAGGTGTCACTGGAAATATCTTGATTCATTGATGCCATTTGATGTCACCCCAGTATCAGCAGGATTCAGGAAGGGTCTAGCACCAGCTATCTCAGCAATGCAGGCATACCAGCTGCAACAGGAGTAGGTGTGCAGGCAGGACAGAGATGACAGCACTGCTGGGGGTATAAAGCATGCATACGTGGCCATGTTCTATTTTTCTTGCTCTGGCAAAAATTATGAATGATTAAATGTAATCATTTTGGCTGCTGTTTCAAATGGGTCCAAGCTGATAACCCGTAGTATTAGTGTGACATATAATTTAAGGATTATGAAACATGCAAGCAACACTATAACAGAACAGTTCAGTATTATTACAAGCTTTCTAAAAGGTAGTAAGTGTCAAGATTAAGTTACATATGTTCTTCCATGATTCAGTATCTATCTCTACATCTCTAGGTCCAACTGCTCTCCCCACAGAAGTCTGCCCTTCTTCAAGGAGATCAGCAAAGGGTTTGCTTTGCATCTTCACTCTATATATACAGAACTGATGTCATGGTAATTCCCTTCCACAAGTTACTTTTCAACGTGAGACTTTTCAAAAAGGGTATATGTAGACGAGGGGGCATTACAGATATTTGATTAATTAGACTGGTAACTGGAGTCAAGTAATTAAGTGGGCATTACAGTCTCATTACCATCGCTAAATAAATTGGGAAGATTAAAAAAGCATATAACACATAAGACAAAATGGATTATAATAAAACCACTAAGACTTGCTCTCGGGCATTAATATGTAGTTGTTTGGAATAAATGGTGAATGTTCCTTTCCTGATCATTAAAATGCAATATATTTTACTAAAGATCAACAAATAGGATGTTTGCTTTATCTAACAGACTTTTTAATATGGAAATTTCAATATTTTACTAAAAAGAATATTAGAAATATAAACTGTAATGCATAAATGTAAGGATTACAAAATATTTATATTTACACAAACTAGTTTGTAGAAACAGAGTACTAGAGAAAGAAAGCTTTTTAAAGGCCTCATGAATGAATAGTCAGAAATAACTAAGATCAACATGAGGATATATCTATTTTGACTATGATCAGAAAACTCCAAAACAACATACAAGACGTCACTAATAAAAGCTCTGTATGAGTAGCTTAACAAAGTCGATATACTGATTATAACTGTGTCTTGAAAAACACATTGGAGGAGAGAGTGAAAATTGATAAAGATATATATTCTGCCACTGTCCAATCAATGTTCTTGATCATTTGGCTATTCATTATTTCTTATACAGCCGTAGTGTAAGCGAGAATATCTGACAAATTAAAGCTGCCTAATTTTAGTTTGGAAGTAAGGGATTGAAAAACACCGCCTTCAGATTCATAAAAACTTTAACACACACCCCCCCCCCCCATTAATTCATTTTTATACACTAATAGATTTCCTACTTTAAACTATACATTTTCTTTGAAGCTTCTAGGACCTGAGTGACTGTTCTTGATTGCAAGTGCTTCTGTTGGGTGGATATCATATGGCTGCTATATGGATCCATCTATAGTACATAATGGATTGCATCTTTGATTAAATACAGCAAAAGCTTTCTTTTTATTATGTTACAGTCACCCTCATAATCCGTAACTTCTCCTTTTGAAATTAAAGCACAATATCTTGCAGATGCACGTCTCAGAACAGGTTGCTTCATTTTCAAGTGAGATTTGGCAGGGGCAAAATGCTAAGAATCCAACTCCTTTAGTGTAAGGTCCTTAGTCTCTCTGTAGTCTTAATGACTGTTGTATTCTCCTGTGAGGTTATTCTGAGAAATTTCAAAATTTGAATGATTGTGTCTAATGATTTCCAGTAACTGAATAACCAGAAAATCACATATGTTACCAGCTCAGCTTTTAAAATTATTATGTTGGTATTCTACTTTTTTAGTTAGTATCTCATATATAAACAGGCTGTATATATTCAGCTGACGTCAACATTTTTCAGTATTTAAGCTTAATCCATCCTATATGACATGATTCAGATGGGTAAAATGAGTTCCTTTCCAGGGACTTTCCTTCTCTGTCTCTCATGAAATTGTACAGGGTGCCTTCACCAGTGGTTTAAATTGCAGTAAACTTCGAACTTTATCAAAACTGGATAACAGTAATTAGCTTGCCATTGATAGGCAAAATTAATCCCACACCTGTGGACAAGGGAGGTAGGCCATAAAAGTTGCTGAAGGGATAAATCCAGGGAAGCAACAATTCTGAAAAGATTTATGGGTCAGTGCTATGCTGCAGTGAGGTTGGCTAAAGCATTCTCCAGCTGTATAAACAGAGCAGGTTTTACCTCTGTATATCAACATGATGAAAAGTATACTGGAAAAGTGTCAGTTCTGGTGTTCATTCCTTTAAAAAAATCTTGGAAAATTGCAAAGGTTGTAGAAAAGAGGTACAGAAATTATTTGAGCTTTGGGGAAAGCCTTATAGCAAAAATCTTTAAGAGTTTAATATAATAACCTTACAAATAATATTAAGTGAATGAAAGATTCAAAAATTATAATAATCTGTAGTGTCTTCAAAGATGGAAAATCTCAGATGCTTGATGATGTATTCTTAAGAAGAACTAATGGCTTGATATCAGAACCAGTTACATTTGCATCAGAAAAAAATGTATATCCTTTTCTAAAACAAGGATCATTGACCTCTGCAAGATCCCAGCAAAGGAAGCAATTGGTTGTTTGCTCCTACACTTTACTTCTCCAGCTAGAGTGGACCTATTCTGAAAGAATTTTTAGTCTTCTAACATAAGTAATAAAACATCCCCATTCTCACAGCCTTCAGTTCAGTCTATTTTTTCACTGTTTTTTTCTTTCCCTTTGCCATTTTTTCACACTTCTGTTTTACATGAATCACTAGCCTCTTCCTGCTCACTCCTATTCATTCCTTTTATATTCTTACTTGTTCACTTCAGGATACATATCTGATCAAACTCATCCTCTTTTTGACTGCAACATTGAAAACCATACCATAATTTCCTTTCTGGTCACCCTCCCTTCACATACACAAATAATTCCTTTCCCTGATTGCCAGATCAAGTAAGATCATTCAGACTTCCTTCTTACATAGCTTCCTTAGAAATTTGATATGTTTCACCATATTTCAACACATTGCCATATAGTTACATTCTCACATGATTAGCAGTGAAGTCTTATCAGATGAGCAGTGAAGTCTTATCAGATGGTCTCATAAAGTCATGAGCTGGCAGTAGAAAATGTGACACAGTGCAGGAAACGTCACTATGAGACACTGTCTTTTCTCATGCTAATTTAAGTCACGTATGAGACCAATGGTTTTAAATACGAGATGCTTACCACAACAAAATCTCACTTTCCCTCCACCTAACTCTTGCTACAGTTCCACCTTTGACAGAACGCCTGCTGCTTTTTTTATCCACACACCATGAAGCTGTTGTCACAAGCTTCACTGCTGTAGACGCAGGGCCTGTTTTTCTCTTCCCTGAGGTCTCCTATTTCCAAGTTCTTGTGATTTAATAAGCTGCTTCCCTGTCACCTTGCTTAGCCTGTGCACATTTACACTGACAAAGCCTGCCACACAAGTGGGTTTTGCCTCAGTTTCCTGGAAGTTTTCATTCCTTTGAGCTTCCCCAAACACAGTCCCTTCCCCTCATTCATTCTCTCTCTGTAAATCACATCTCCCTCCCCAGCTTTACCCCACCCTCACCCATGTCCCTACTTTCCAAAAAGATCTATTTTCTTCTACCCCAATACTGAGGCTGCAAGTGTGGTCAAAGAAGGATGACCAAAAGCTTCTTGCTACTTCTGTCCCCACTGTAGCTAGGAGAAAAACTGCTGTCACGTGAAATGATTTAGAGAAGAGGCATGGTGAGTTTTAGTGACTGAGAGAATTCTTATTTCATTCTGTGACGTGTGAGTATCTGTTCTTAAAGGACAGCTAAAAAGGCAAGAGCTGAAATGAAGACTAAAACTTAACACCTTGCAACATCTACAATGCTTTTACCCTTTCGAGGGAGAAGCAGAAACTGTTGTGTTGCAGAGGGAGTAACAGTGTCAGAAAAGCCAGTAATTATTTCAATACTTCAGCATAATCCCCAAGTATGAGTGCAGACAATTTCTTTGGATCCAACCCACAACTTTGCATATTGGGAGGGGGGGATTTATCAAATTCCTTTCCCTTTCCCATCCTCCCTAGCAAGTGATATTGTGGGTGGGAGTGGCAGGGAGGATCCTCTCCTTCTCACACAACGAGGCACCTTGTAATTGCTTTAGTAAAGAGCAGGGACTGTGGCAGTTAATGTTCATGGGAGTTACCTAGTAAATTTATTTTAGATAGCATTCTCATTTTATGTGTTATGCTTTCTTCCTCATTGGCAGAAATTAATCTCTGGCTTTTCTGCAAAAAGCTTCTCCTGGTAGCTGGAGAAAACAGTGAGCTTTGGCCAGGTGAGAGGTCAGTGAGGTATCTCAGTGGAGAGAAGTATAGGGACTAGTTCTCCTTGTAATGGCCTAAAGCACTGGGTGGTTGAGTTTGTGCCAGGTGGTTTGATATACCTAACTCTGAGAAAGATGTCTGATAAAAAAACCCCAAAAAACCAACAAAAAAACCCCAACCAAACAAAAAACCCCCCAAAAACCCAAAAAACACCCCAACTTGGTTAAAATCATGTTTGAATATTTGGCTTGGCAAAAGTATGTGTTTCCAACAATGGGGGTCCAACTTTCCCAGGGGTCTGAGACATTGCAAATTTTTTCCTCTGATGTGTAATTTAAGCTCTGCACTGAACGATGCTTTACATCAGAAGCATATCACTGACCAAATAGGAAGTGAAACACAGATAAGAACCTGAGACATATCGAGGGAAACTGTGGCTCTCAGCACTTGATCCAGTCCATTTTTCAGCACTACTACATTTTTGTGACCATCCTTATACTTTAGAGGAAATAACGGGGCCTTTTTTCATTCATGTCTGTAGTGGGTCTCTGAGTGTTGTAAAACATTCCTGTGAAAGAAGGAGAAAGGGAAAGGTGTGATATATATTCAAATCTGTGTACTTTCACATTTTAGACCTTGAACTTTGGTAAGGCATGAGGATGAGGGTTATTATAGCTGGCAGATGATATACCCCTGCTGTGTTTCTTTTGCAGTGCAGATGCTGCTGGCACACAATGGTTGTGGTCAGTATGCGCTTTCAAAGTAACAGCTAACTCATTCATATTGATGAAAATGACCTAATTTTGCCAGTCTTTCCCAAGGATTTGGAAGCTGTAAAACACATGGATTAAAGCATCTTGTCAGTTCTTTCAATTAATCAATTGGCTATCTAATAAATTTACTTTAGTTATCATCCCTGCTCTATGTACTCTGCATCTTTGCTATACTAATATTATGATAATACAATTTTACTCTTGTTTGGTGAAAATTGCAGCAAATAATACTGATTGAATTCCTGTATATACTCCAGCTCCCACTATAGTAGGAAGCATCATTATTTACTACCAGTGAACTTAATTACTGTAGTGTGTGTACAAGTCTTCAGTTACCTTATTTTCTAATCTTTCCTTGGAACACTGTACAATAAAAGAGTACTCAACACATTTAATCGGTGTTATCCATCAGAATATGTATAATGGAAAAATAAATAAAGTATACTCCACAAAACCTTCTTTTTGAACTACATTTACTTTCACAGCCCAGTAAGTTCCAAAACAGAGAGGTGACAGTTGAATGACTTTGAAACTTCTCCTGGAAAGCACTACTGCTGAATATCAAGCTAGAGGACTGAATCTGCATTTACAGAAAATGTCAGATAACATTTAGGAAAAATCAAGGAAATTGTGTTTTGGCTGGGTATTAGTAAGCAAAGTGGAGACAAGGGTAGAAAAAGTAAAGGTTGTTCTTTCTAGGCAATATAATGAAACAGTATTTATACTATTTTGATACAACTAAACCACTTGTCTTAGTACTGGTTTACACAACACTTTTCAAATACCTTAACCAGTATCAGTAGTTATGTGGTTACACTGATATATTTGCTGTAGCATTTCAAGCTCTAGAACCTTATATTACTTTCCATAATTTAAAAAATATCAAAAACATCACTGGAAAGTGTGTTCATGAGCCATTAGAACTTGAATCTGTGCAAGGTGTTATGAAACTTTTGGATAAAGTGTGCTGCATCTATTTCAGATGTGGAAATGTTCAGCTATATTGTATCCCTTATGTCAGTATCTTCATATTGGTTTTGATTTTCCCTTTCAATACCAGAGAACTAAGCAGCATTTAAAGAGGGTCAACAATGTTATAATTTATCAAAAATAAAGATTTATCATGTCAGATATTCTATGTACAACATAGCTTCTATTACATTGTTTAATAGACAGATGTATATATGAAATCCCATGTTAGATGTTACTGAAAATGTCAGACTAAAGGATATATTACTGCCTTCTGGTCTTAGATACTATAAATTATTCATTAAGTTCTGTTTCATACCTATGAAGAATCAGCAATTATTTCAATAATTTTAATAATTTAGAGCCTTCTAGCAGTGCAGATTAAAAGTTGAATATAAGTAATTAAAAAAAAAAAAAAAAGATAAAATATCTCTTGATTTGAGACATTTGGTATCTTTTCCTTCCACAAAAGAGGAAACAACTTCTATAATGGACGTAGTATAAGACATAACTATGCCATGCTCAGAACAAAATCCTGCACAGTGGAAAAACCTAGTATCTCCTGAGAAAGGTAAAGGAAAAGAGACAACAAGAGACAACCTCTGGAGAGATTGTATACTGGCTCGTAATAGTCAAGATTTCAGCTACTGTGTCCAGGGGAAAAGAAATATTGCAATGGCTTTTTGGCTCGCAAAAAGAAACTGCTGTATGTATATATATGAATAGATAGATCGATAGATAGATAGATCTCTAGAATAAACTACTGTATTGTAGATTTACAGTCTAATTGTGGGGGATTATTGTTTTAAAGTGACATTCCGCTGGAGAGAAATCGTTACCTGACTTTCTTAAAGAAAGTAATGTTTAACTGGGAAGCCAACACTAGCCAGTTTCTTAGGTTAAGGACTGGATTTTCACCCGCTTTAGCATTTCATTACTGCTGTTAACCAGAACCTTTTCTGTGGTCTAGGGATTAAACCAACTATGTCATTCTACTAATTCTTTTGAAAAAGGTAACCCCTCTCCTTTACCTGCTTTTGCATATTGATTAAGATTGATCCTTCCTTATTTGTTAAAATTGTTTGGTCCATCATATTTTTAAAGAATAATCGGGTTTTAATCAGCTGCTTGAGGAATAAGTAATAATGCTCAGAGAAGTAAAGGAAAGCAGATGCAGTTCTAAACTCAAGGTCAGAGGATGAAGTGCAGGGTTAACCACAAATTTCATTCCAATAAAAGCAGAAAAGGGAACAGGCCTTTCTTATCTTCTTTGAATGTTCTGTGGACAACTGTTGTCAAAGATTAACCTTGTCCTCTGACTTACCTACCACTCCTAATCTCTTATTAAACAACTGCTAGGACTGGGCCGCCAGCTGACATGAAATGATTTATCACCTTAGATGATTTACATGGTATGACTACAGCTTGAATCATCATAAAGAATAATCAGCCCTTTTGAAAGAGGAAAGAAAAATTGCAATGATATTGAACTTAAATATATAAAACAATTTTGTGTGGCTTTCATTTCTCATCAGGCAGTCTTCTTCATCTTTGCCTTCCTCTAGATCATTACTGTAGGTGAACATAACCAGAGTAGAACGTTAATACTGATACTTCTCTGGCAAGAAACGGACTTCTAAGGGGACACTGTATGAGTGAGGCTGTAGGGTTTATCCCAAAGTTTGGGATCTTCAGCATGTTTATTACTAGCATACTTTCTTGGTCAATACTCATCACTTTTCTTCATCTCCCTTGAAAGAGAAACCCATGCTTAACATTTATTATTTTTTCCCCCCATACATCTTCACAAACATACCTTATGTGTGGCTTCAAGGTCTTATTGTTCATCACTATACCACAGCTCTGGACACACTCTCCATTCAGTCTCTCCTCTCTTACCTGCTAATAATGAAAAACATGCATCAGGAAACAGAAATGCAGTTTTTCATACATCTTTACAAATAAGACATGGTGTCTGCCTAATTCTCTTCAGATTTTTCTGCATGCCTTTGTAACAAGATCTGTTGGTATTTTCATCTTTGCCCAAATCTTGCTGTAAAAAATATATATCTGAAACGTTACTCATTGTTTTTCACCTTTTCAAATAGCATTTGCCAACATACAGAATGTCATCTGGTGGCACAAGAATAGATAGGTGCTTCAGAACAAATTCCTGCTCTGAGCAAAGCTGAACTAATGGCAATAGTATCTGATCTCAGCAGCCTTACTGGCCATTGTTGACTGATGCAGCAGATGAGATGTTGAATTTAAACATCAAAATATACAACATTTCTCAGACTATGTTGGAAGGAAGTATCTTTCTAATAGAGTAATTAAACTTTTAATCTTTTTTTCCCCCTCTAAAATTAATTTGGTAAAATTTTAGCTTTGAATTTCACTCATCTCACCTCTTTCCTGCCCCAAATTATTTTTGTTTTATGTGTTTTAACTGTTTTTTTTTTATTATTTATTTTATGTCTGAAGAAAAATCCTTCCCTTCATGTCTTTTTATTTTTCATCTTTAGTTTTTGTCAAAGTTAGTGTCTTCCCCTTGCCATTGTTCTTGGTTATTTGTGTTCATTCTTTCTTAGTGCGTCTTCTGTGTTCCTACTTGTCTGGTTTGTGTCCTAATGTCCTTATTGATCATTTTGCTCATCTTTTCCCAAAGACCAAAATGAATTTCAGGTGCTGACCCTCACTAAATAATTTGCCTGTTATGTGTCCCTCATATTTCACAAATGTTGTTCTCTGCTGACTTCTGCTTTCAAATAATGGTTGTCCCTTAATTTCACACCATGTATTAGGTATACAGAAAATCCAGCTCCCATAAGGCTGCCTCTCTTCATCTCTTAGAACCCAACAGATCATTAGGAGAAGATTAGCACTACCGTCTTTGTGAATTAGATAAGGACTTTTGTGAATCTTGACTTCTGTGCAGAAGATGAGAAGAAAATCCACCCCACCTATGGCTGCACTGAGGTTTTGGTAAACTGAAATTTCTGAAATTTATCTGTGATTGCCCTAGTGTAGGTGTTTTCCATTCCTTAATGCAACCTTTCTGTGAAGTAAGATACCATTAAAGAAATTTAGCATTGGTACTGGTACCATCATGACAGCTAAAATGTGTTGGTTTTTTCTATGTTAAAAACCAAATCTATAAATGCAAATTTTTCTGACTTTCTGAAAAAAGCATATTGATGTTGAACAAAACTTAAGCATGATGAGCTTACAAATTCTCATTCTTTTGCACTTTTTTTGGGCCAGTTGCTTGAGATATAATGGAAGCCTTATAGCTGAGAAAAGAATGTTAATGCTCATCTCTCTAGAATATTTATTAAAATAATAAAATTAGGTAAAGCCGGAAGATGAGACTTGACAGGATCATCACAAAAGCAGAGTAAAAATCATACATGCATTTTTCTCTGAATATATGTTTTCTTATAAAACTTTCTTGAGTACCAGCTGACATTTTACCAGTGTCTCCACTTTGAAACTGCTGGGTGCTGATGAGTCAAATAATTGTTTTTGGCTCTCAACGCTCATCCATAGTGAGGAATTATTCATATGCTGTCATTTAGTTTGTGAAGAATGACATATCTCCATGTGGCATGAACTAAAAATAATATAGCTTAGATGATATAGATTTGTCTTGCTCATTTGATAGAATTTTTAAATTGTATGAATTTATGTTGCACTGAATATCTTATGAGGGCTCCCTTTTGCAGAATCATCTACAGCATTTCAAACTCTTCTAATTGAAACACTTCAGATCCCTTATGTCTGAGTGAAAAACCAGAGCAATGGAGGCCTTGATTTTGGTACTGTATCTATCTGTGCAGGGACCGGACTACCTGGCAAGATTTTTGAAGACCTGGCATAGCATGAAGTGGTCACTTCTGGAGGGACCAATTTTGTAGGGAAACTCCTGAGTTTGTAGCTTCATCTCTCTGTACCAGCCAAGGATTTCTGTCCTGGACCAGGACACCTGAGGACAGTTAAATCACCTTTTTTCCAGACTGTAATTCCTCAAGCAAAAGTAAGTCCAGTCTGGTATTCCACTGAGCTGCTTTGGGATGACGCTGTGCAAGGATCAAAACAAATTTCTAAGGAAACTTCAAATCATAGCGATAACAGAATTTAAGTGCCAAGGTCTAATGCATTGTACATCCCAACTTTTCCCAACATTCCTCACCTGCAGAACTGTATATCCTTGTTTTCCCTTCCTTTGCACCCACTATGAGAAGCCCTCACGTTTCTTTTGGTAATCAAAAGCAATCTTGTGGAAATGCAAGGAAAAATGGGGAGTGGGGGTGGAATACGTTTTGGAACTGCATAATGGCCAAAGAAAATAAACAAATGCCATTTAATCAAAGCAACTAGCTCTAAATATCTAGACAGATTTTAGATTTAGAGTTAGAAACAACTGGATCTAAATATCTAAAGACAAAGATTTCTGAAATAGAAATCTTGGTAAAGTAAATATCCTAGACTTGTGCCAAATTCTTCTTAAAGACAGAAGAAGATGAGGAAACAGTTGAGAGGTTGAAGACTGCTAAAACTGTTTGAATAATTTCAAAAAAGCTTTATCTATTAATGTACTTTCTCCACTACAAGAAATTCTCCAAGTCAAGCTCTAAGTTGAATTATGTAGCAGTATTATAAATGCAGTACAATAGCTGTGAAAGAGAACACCCACGTCATATCAAAGCAAAAACCTTGCACAAACTGACAAATGCAGAATTAAACTTAAGCCAGGAAGCAAACAAAAAAATACAGAAGTAAAAAGAAAAGAAATTATTATAAGATGTTAAATAAATAAACAAATTTTAGAATGTGTAATTTAAACAAATGCTTCTTTAAAACTAAAAATACTTCTGCAGAGAAGTTTCCCTTCAATGGAAATATCCATGCACATTATTAATTTCACCATTCCAGGTAAATTATTTTTTTAAAAGCAAAAAAATAATTCCGTTTAAATTTTACTGTGATGGGCTGGAATATAAACAGACTATATAATCTCCACTTTAACATAACACAACAGCATATAGTTTGGCTATACTAACTTACACAGAAATACAAAACCAACAATGCAATAAAATAAAGAGGAGAAGAAAATTTTACAATTTTAACAGTAAAAAAGTTACTGTTAAAATCCCCCTCCTAAAGTCTATGGGATTCTGTAAACACTTGTTTTATTATTTCAGTTTACCTAATTTTAGACACCTATGTGTAAAATTTTTTTCTGTGTGACCATGTTCAAACTGTCCAACCCCTTAAGCAACCTGTGCTTGGTGCTCCATCAGCCTTGCAATGAAAGAAGAGTTTCTTGATGTTCAAACGGAACCTCCTGTGTTTCAGTTTGTACCCATTACTTCTGGTACTGCCACTGGGCACCCCTGCAAAAAGTGTGGCTCTGTCTTCTTTACACCCTCCCTTCAGGTATTTGTGCACATGAATAATTTCTTCCCTGAACTTTCTCTTCTCCAGGATGAACAGTCACAGCTCTCTCAGCTTTTCTGCATGAGAGAGATGCTCCAGTCCCTTCGCCGTCTTAGAAGCCCTTCACTGGACTCTCTCCAATATGTCCATGTGTGGTAGATTGACCTTGGCTTCATGCCAGGTGCCCACCAAGCCACTCTATTACTCCCCTTAGCAGAACAGGGTAGGGAAGAAAATAAGATGGAAAAAAAACCCTTGTGGGTCAAGATAAAGGCAGTTTAATGAAGCAATAGTGAAAGTCATGCATGCACGGAAGTAAAGAAAAACAAAACATATTTTTCTCTACTTCCCATCAGCAGGAGAAGTTTGGCCAGTTCATGGGAAGCAGGGCTTCAGTATGTGTAGCATACAAACTTACATATGTACAAGCACCATAAATAATGAATGCCCCACATCTTCCTCTTCCTTTCTCTTAGCTTTTTCATCTAAGCAGACATCATATGGTATGGAATATCCCACTGGTCATTTTGGGTTAGCTGTCCTGGCTGTATCTCATCTCAAGATCTTGCCCACCCCCAGCCTACTGGTGAGGGGCGACAGGGAAGGTTGGAGAGGCAGCCTTGGTGCTGTGCAAATGCTGCTCGGCAGTAACCAAAACACTGGTGTGTTACCACCACCTTTCTAGCTGCTCATACAAGCACAGGGCTGCTATGGAGCTCAGCCAGCCCCAATACACCATGTATTTTGTACTGAGGAGCCCAGACCTGGACACAGCACTCCAGGTATGGCCTCACCAGTGCTGAGGGGAAGGATCACCCCTGCTGACCTTCTGGCAATGCTGTTATTGCAACCCAGGATACCATCAGCCTTCTTTGTGTCAAGGGCACATCGTAGGCTCATGTTCATCCTGGTGTCCACCAGGATGACCCCAGGTCCTGATCTGCAAAGCTGCTTCCCAGCTGGGTGGGGCCCAAGTATATACTGGTGCCTGGGATTATTCCTCCCCACGCGCAGAGCTTTGCACTTCGCCTTGTTGAACTTAATGGGATTTGTTGGCCCACTTCTCCAGCCTATCCAGGTCCCTCTGAATGGCAACATGACCCTCTGGTATATTATCTGCTACTCCCAGTTTGGTGTCATCAGCACACTTACCGAGGGTGCACTCTACCTCATCGAGATCATTCATGAAGATTTTAAACAGGATTGGACCCAGTACCAACCCCTGGGGTACACTGCTGGCCACTGGCCTCTAACTAGACTTTGGGCTCCATTGCCCAGCTGTTCAGCCAGTTTTCAGTCTACTTCATTGCCTGCTCATCTAGCCTATACGTCAACAGCTTCTCCATGAAGATCTTACACGATACAGAACCATAGGCCTTACTGAAGTTCAGGTAGACAATAACCACTGGTCTGACTTTGTCTACCACGCCAGTCATTTCAACATAAAAGTTTATCAGGTTGGGCAAGCATGGCTTCCCCTTGGTGAAGCTATGTTGACGAGTCCTGATGACTTTCATGTCCTTCATGTGCCTAGAAATGGTTTCCAGGATTAGCTGCTCTATCACTTTCCCGGGATTCAAATTAAGTCTAATTGTCCTGTAATTCCCTGGGTCCTCCTTACTGCTGTTTTTGAAGACAGGAGTGACATTTGCTTTACTGCTGTCCTTGGGCACCTCTCTCAGTCACTATAATCATTCAAAGATTATTAAGAGTGGTGGCCTTGCAATACCATCAGCTGTTCATGGGGTGCAACCCATCAGGGGCCATGGACTTATTTATGTACATCCAATTTGCCTAAATGTTCCCTGATTTGATCCTCCTCTACCAAGGGTACGTCTGCCTTGTTTCAGCCTTTCTCTCCTTCCTTTCTCTGGGACCTGAGATGCCCAAAGCCTGGTCTTTCTTGTAAAGACTGAAGCAAAGAAGGCATTAACTACTTCAGCTTTTTCCATATCCTGTGTCACAAGGTCTCCTGCATCTTTCAGCAGTGTGCCCACATTTGCCCTGGCTTTCCTTTTGCCATCTGTGTACTTACAGAAGCCCTTCTTATTGCCTTCACTTTCCTCATCAGATTCAATTCAAGCTGGATTTTGGCTTCCATAACTGTGCCTCTGTATGCTCAGCCAATGTTTCTGAATTCCTCCCAGATTACGCACCTACTATATGTTTCCTTTCTCAGTCCAAGTTTTTCCAGGACTCCTTTGTCATCCACACAGGTCTCCTGGCAATTTTGCCTGACTTCTTACTCATTGGGATGGAGCTTTCTTGAGCTTGGAGGAGGTAATCCTTGAATATTAACCAGATGTCTTAGGCCCATCTTCTGTCTATGGCCTTATCCCATAGGATTCCTCCAAGCAGCTCTTGAAGAGGCCAAAGTCTATCCTCCTGAAGTCCAGGATTTTGAGCTTGCTTTTCACCCTCCTTTCTGCCCTCAGGATCCCGAACTCCACCATCTCATGGTCCCTGCAGATAACACTACCTTTTACCTTCACATCCCCAGTGAACCCCTCCCTGTTGGTATGAGGTATGGCAGAGCACTTCTCATAACTTCTGTATCACTCAAGCTGGGAAGTTGTCATTGATGCACCTCAGAAAGATCCTGGGTGGCTTATGCCATGCTGTGCTGTCACTTCAGAAGGTATTGTAGTGGTTGAAGCTTCCATTGAGGACCAGGGCCTGTGAACATGAAACTACTTCTAGCTGTCTGTAGTAGGTCTCAATCCCTTGTTCTTCCTGGTCAAGCAGCCTATGGCAGACACACAGTACAATGTCACCCAGACATTGGATGCTCTTTAAAGAGCTCTTTAATCCTTACCATAGGATCTCAGTTGGCTTATCATAGCTCTCAGCTCATCATGCTTCATAATCTTATGGAATTTATTCAGAAGCAGAGAATCTGATAAACATGAACAGAACTTATCAGGTTTACTAAATCTTCCACTGAGATTTAGACTGATTTTGGTTTGTTTGTTTGTTTGAATACTGTGGTTCATACACTTCCTAGTGAACGCTGAGTGATACGTCGTTGTGTTGTTATTATCTACTTCAGGGCTAATGATTTCATTAATCCAGTGAATAACCTAGTGCTTCTTTAGAAAACACAAAACAAAACAAAAAATACCACCTGGAAAACTGGCATTTGAAGTTTGAATATGAAAATGTTTTTTTGGATAAATCCTTGATGTTCTTTTTGGGGAGAGCTATTACAAGCCCCAACACACAGGGTATGCAATGCAAGTTTAAGTCAAAAGAAAGGATAATACAAACATCTGTAGGCTAAAAGTTTTACTGAACTGTTGCTTTGAGACTATGGTTCAAAATTTCTCTTACCTATATCCCAATTCTCAACTATTTTCTGCTCTACATAAATTTAAAAAGTAGTGCAGTGAATAACCTAAGAAAAAGGAAAAAAACAAGTATCTTGTGTTTAATTATTTACTAGAGCAGGCAATAAAGTCACTGTGGAATAAACTTGGAGAAGAATTTGGCCAAATGTGATTTCTAAGTTAAAGGATATTGGGGAATTTCCATTAAAACTTCAGTATCAATAAATAAAACATGGCAAGGAAATACACTGCAGAAAATCAGAAATCACAAAGAAAGAAACAAAAAATATTAATGGAAACACAATATAGAAGAAAAATTATTAGATTAGATCAGAATATATTCTTTGACGTGCCTAGAGGACACAAGGTGTATTGATGCTTGAGAGAAAGGCCTTGTGGAAGGCAAATCTACTCTAACTTAAGTAAAATTCATGGATTTACAAGGAAGCTAAACCATTTTGTTGTATGATTTGTCCAAAGAAGCTACAATTTTCAAGCTTGGGAGTAAAAATTTTAAGTATTGACGTGCTTTATCTATGATGTAAATATATAGTCTGATTAAAAAATTGAGCGATTCACTTGGAAGTATTAATTTTGTGGGTTTCAGTTTGTCTTTGCAATAAAAATGTCTATAAACCCTACTTTATAGAATAAAAGCTTACATTATTACTTAAGGAGGTGTCTCAAGGATTTGGGATTGTCCTGGTTTTGGCTGGTTTTCTTCATAGTAGCTGGTATAGTACTATGTTTTGCATTTAGGATGAGAATAATGTTGGTAACACTGATGTTTTTAGTTGTTGCAGAGCAGTGCTTACACTAAGTCAAGGACTTTGCAGCTTCTCATGCTGCCCTGACAGCAAGAAGGTTGGGGGTGCACAAGAAGCTGGGAGGGGGTACAGCCAGGACAGCTGACCTAAACTGGCTAAAGAGATATTCCATATCATATTATGTCATGTTTAGCATATAAACTAGAGGAAAGCTATATAAACTAGGGGAAAACTGGCTGGGGGGCTGCTGGTCTGGACCAGGCTGGGTGTTGGTTTGATAATGGTGAGCAATAGTTTTTTTATTTGCATTACTTGTTTTTCTTGGGTTTTATTTCTCTCTCTTGTTGTTTTCCTTTTAATATTATTAGTATTAGTATTTCTCAGTCATTAAACTGTTCTTATCTCAACACACCAGTTTTCTTATTTTTACCCTTCTGATTCTTTCCCCGATCCCACGGGGGTAAGGGGTTGGGTGGGGGTGAGCAAGCAGCTGTGTAGTGCCTAGTTGCTGGCTGCGTTTAAACCACCACAGGGATTAGAAAAAAATCTCATTGGGCCTTGTGGGACTTGAAATACAAGTATGATGCTAAGCTTAAGGGCATAAAGGTAAACCCAGCATTTTAATCCTGAGTCCTAGCCTGAAAAGTCTTTATCATGACCTTCTATAGTAAAACTAAATTAACAATTGACAGGCTTTGAAACTAAAAGTTCACAGGCAGAATGCTACATATGAAATCTATCCAGTCTGTTGAGAATATTTAAAAGCAAAACATCTTTATAATAGGAACATGAACATTTTTGTACTATCTTATGATCTAGGATATGAATACCCAAGGGAAAGAGAAGAAAAAAAAAAAAAAGAATAGTCTTAACTGTAAAATGAATGAAAGAATTATGTCATAGATCCAAATGTTTTATAGCTCTTGATTTATGAGGTGTTTGAATGTTGATTAATTTGGCTAGGCATGAATTTCCTGTCCTAATAAGATGCTGGCAAACAATGGTCAGAAAAATGAAAATCTTGAAATAACCATAGGATCATCATAAAAAAAGAATTCCACATAATTAGCAAAGATTATGATTGTCAGCTTAGATAAAAGGAGCATATAGAAGAAGATAAACCAATACAAGTTACATCTCAAATATTTGTAATACTAAGAAAAAACATGCTGATAACAAATTTATGTTGTGGGGTTGTTACTTCACATATAAGTCAAATGTGTTAACTTAGGAGGCACATCATAGGGGCATCTTAACTTGAATTAAAATTGGCAAGTGCAATACCAATGTGAGCAATGATATTTGCTTAACTAAAATATTGTTTCCCATTAACTTCTTACATTCTAGAAGGCAGGTTTTCCTAAACCAGGTCTTCCTGAACAGTAAATCCTTTTTTAAAATAGCTATTGCGGGCACTGAAGCATAAAAAACATGTTTTCCATGTCCATCTGAGGAAGTTTATATCTCCTTTTTTAGTAAGCTGAACTCAAAAGAATACCATAATACATTCTTAAATTACATTCATTCAAAAGGCCCATCAAATCTGGGAGGACCTTTCTGCTAAGACAAAGTCAGAGCTATGCTTGAGCCTTAAAATTTACTTTTTCATGAGAATGTAAACATTCACACACAGAAAAATAATACTTTACAATGAAATGAACAAAATGTAGGATCAGCAGAAATGATCATTAAAAGTGAAATTATCATGATTTTAATTTTTTTTCTAACTAGATATCACAAAGCTGTGTTTAGTAAGAGACAGCTGTAGAAAGGTAGTTTGACAGAAACCTACCTGCTAAATGCCACTAGATGAAACTTAGGCATAATATTGAGAGTCTTTCTCTTAAACTTTCAAAGCTGTACAAACAATACCATATATAGACAAATTCTTCCCATGCAATGCTGTGGCTCATCCTGATGGCAGACTATCCCTTAATGTGATAAACAAAACAACTAGCAAGCCAAAGATCCCAGTTTAAAGGTCTTATCTTCACGTATGGATGTTGATTAAAGGCTTCCTAGCATTCTCTTTGGGTGAAAGGCAACAATAGTATTCTGTGTAATATTTCTAACAACACTGTCTTGCAGGCAACAAGCATGGAGTGTATTTCAGTGGAGGCACAAGGGGTTGCTGTTCATTTTGAAGTACATTTTCACAGATATCGAAGAAGCAAAGTGAAAAGTTGAGCTTGTTTTTTCTAAGCTAGTAATTCGTCTTCCCAAGGAAAAGATATTGATTTGCTTACTGCAAGTCATCATTGTTTAAAAGCAACATTTTCAAAAAATGTCTTGGATCATCTTTGTGCTTGAAAGGAAATACACATACATAATACAAAAATTTCTGTTTTACCCTACCTAACAAACAGGGATAGACATCTTCTAGTGGATATACCCAAGTCTTGATTCAATTGGAATAACTCCTTTGTTACTGGATTTAAAAAGACATGTAGGTAACAGAAAGTTTGCATTATTTTTCTAACACCTCATCTTTGTTCTCACGTAGAGATGAACATTTTCTGGTCACGGTATGCCTTAATCCCTCTACTTTTTACCTTTACATGGAGAATCTTTATCTATAAAGTGTTTTGCAGTAGTAAAATTATAATGACTATATAGTAAAGTTTAAGTGTGCAATGTGAATTGTTTTGTTAGTCTTCTAGCAAAAAAAGTAATCATCTCATTGATTTTATAGTGAAAAACAATGTGAAGTTTAAGGGAACAGATTTGTTTTTATTTTAAGTTTGCAACTTTCATAAAGCATTAATTCTTCCAGTATTTGCCAGATCCCAATACTGAAAGAACATAGGATGTCTCTGATTTCTAGAAGATCAACATAGTGGCAGGACACTTCTTTTCACAGTGCCAAAATGAGGATGGGACTGGAACTGGCTGATAGTAATTCAACTCCTTGGAATAAACTTTGCTTATTCTTCAGTATCTGCTACTATCATAATTGCTGTATGTGACAACCTGTCATCTCCCTGAAAAAAAACCCAAAACAAACAAACAAACAAACAAAACAACCAAAAAAACCAACAACAAACAAAAACCATCCAAACAAAAACCACCACCACAGCACCAAGTGCTTACCTTAGCTAACCTTTTCTGGGAAGCTGCTGCAGTAGCAATGGTGGAATGGCCACATGAGAACTCGCATTCACATAGAAGACTGTAGTCCTGTCCTATAGTCATCATGTATGCACCTCAAAGCCACGGGTAATTTCTATCTGGCCACTGCTTTTTCCTTCTAAACAGAATTTAGAGCTGGAATAATAATCTGATACTAAGTTCCTTTTAAAGAAATTATTGTGTCATTCTTCTACAGTCTTCCTCCTCCTCCCCTACCACCCCCCTAAGAAAAAAATCCCAGAACCCCTCACAACAATAAGATCCACTATTAACTTGCTTACATAGCAGCTTCACTATAGTAAAAATAATTCAAAAAGCACATATCTTCCTGGTAGAACACTGGGTAAAGCTGAAATACACTAGAATAATTCACCTTTTCTGCATTGTTCAGTGTTATGAAACCTACTGCTAGGTATTGCGCATCTTAGTGAATTCTTCCAGCCTGTTTCGCAGCAGAACCTGATCAAAATCCCCTGAGTCTCAGTTATCTTATTGGATGGCAGGACTAGTAACTTCCTAAAGCCCTCACACCCTTTAGCACACGCTTTAATTGATCCAATCCCAGTTAATCTAATCTGTACTGTATTCATAAGGAGTGGGTGGACTACATAATTTCTTAATTTTCTTTTGTCCAGTGAACAATAGTTTTGGAGAATGTGTTTGCAGAAGCACATTCTTTTCTTATTCTCACTTCAAGTACATGACTTGCAGCAAAATACATCCCGTGAGACATAGTTGCTAAGGGAGCCACGGGACTGTAAAATAAAACTGCTTCAACCTGGCTTTTCAGAGGTGCTTTTCAGAGCACCTGTGACACCCTCTGGGCTAATGTCAAGCACTCCCTAATACCTTGGGATGGGATGTGCAATAATGCCGCTCTGGTTTTTTGGGTGAGAATGATGTTATGATTTTTGATCATCATTCTTAACTTGAACTCTGGGGTTTTTTAAACCAGCTACCAGAAGAAACCACAGATGATGCTCTGCAGCAGTGTCACGTGGCCCAGAAGGCAAAAAACCATACAAAAATACTTGGTCAAAATTGTCTTTATTCTAAATACTACCACTCTTTATTTTAAATTACTAACCTAATGAACCTAAATACATATATGGATATGTTCATAAGGCTAGGAAGAACTTTTCCATTTCACTTTCCTCTAACTTTCATAAGAATTGCAGGATTACAGGAATTTTTTTAAATGGTACCACACATTTAAGCAACAGACTCCTAAACACAGGCACTTGAAGTAATTTTAATGAACCTGTATGTGATTTTACAAACATACAGACAGATAAACAGATGTTTTCAAATGTGTTGGGAGAAGTTCCACAAAGTCATGACCTGAGTAAGCATTTTACATTCTTCATCAAATATTTTCTGTAAATATTTTAGACAATCTTTAATGTAGCCAGACCATAAAAACTACCACAATACTGTGAAGAATAATGATCTGCTCTTAAACTATCATGTTTGCCTCCACAGGAAGGCATAAACTCTTACTTACATTCATAACTACGATGGTATAATATGAACAAAAAATTTTATCTAATAACATTTTATACCTTGAAGTATTAATATATAAACCCCTTTTACCCTTACTGAATAGAGCTGAAGTTACTCCTCTTAGTTGCCTGCATTTACAATGGGATTTGTCAATATAATATTCCACAATTAAGTGTTCATTAGATCAATTTCAACTTAACAAGGAAATACTATTTCTCCTTTATTGAAAATATGTTGGCTTTTGATTTCTTTTAGTGAATGAAGGAGTATTGTTTTTCTTATACATCAGTCAGGTTTTTTTACTTCTAGACTCAAAATTTTCGATGTGCAACTCAGTATTGTTATGTTATGACATTCTTTCATAGACATATACTGTTATTTTCACTACCTATTTTGGCCTTCTTATTAGACCTTTTGCTTATTATCTGTTTAGACATCTTTTAAATCATAGATACGACTTCAAGTGATTTAATTTAATCATCCTTAAATAGTCTGTCCAATCTTAGATTAGCCTTTAAAACCTCCACAGCAGTGAAGGTGGATGAGTCATCCTTAGCGATGCCAAAGACTGTTGTTTAAAAAAAGAGAATAAACTTTTTTCTGAAAATTACATTCTGTTCCTTCACCAGATTTGGAAAGAACCCAAATGAGTCTTGGACCAGACACTCAGCTACTAGATGGCTAAAATAGGATGACTTTCCTCTCCAATCTGTGACTAGATAACACTGAAATATTACTAGTAGTATTTTAATACTGGGATGCATCAAAGATTTATATAAAGACATTTATCTTTGCAATACTCTCTTCCCCTCTTAATGTCAAAGTATCATCATAATCTCTCTCAAAGGGCTGAAATTAAAGCATCAGCTTTCCTTTCCAGAAGTTATCCTGAATTCACTTTCCCCTATGTTTTAGCCCAGGGCCTCAGCTCAAGCAAAAAGAAGGCAAGTATGAAGAACAACGTAGTCAATGGCAAAGACTTGTGCTGTCAAGAGCATTACAGGGCAGAACATGGTTGGACCTCTCACACATCTGCCTGGAAGTTAATACTAAAGGCTATAATTCTGGATGTACCTAAGCAGGATGATAGAAATGTACTTGGAAGGAAAACTGAATAAAGCAAATGCATTAGGAATTTTCAGAATGGTATTTAGCTCTTATAAGACTCTTGTATGTACTAATGAGGATGATTATGGACATGTCAGGTATTTTATTTGCCCAATTCCACATTCTGAAGCAGTGTGATCCTTGCTTTTAAATGAAAAAGTCCAAATAATTGCAAACACTTTTTGTGTAAACTTTGTTCAATATTGTGTAGACTTGATCCACTTAAAATACAGATTTCCTTTTTCTGTGCACAGCTATCTTCCAAGGTAGGTTCCGACTGGATGGATGATTGCTTCTTCTCAAACAATTCTTCCTGCTTAAGTAGGCTCTAGGTCAGCCAGCAGTTCATTTGACTTTTAGATTAAGAGAGTCTAGGAGTTGTTTCCCCAAATTACAGTGCTGACTCTTTAGCCACAGAATAGCAATACCTAACTGTATACTTTCAAATATTAAAATTTTCTTTGTTACATGAAGTGTAATACTTCTGAAAGACAAGTTCTGCTGATTCTAGTTCTCCCTTCATCTCAGTTTACTGTAAGCTCTTTGGAATAACAAACACCCAGGAACAGCCACTGTCAGATATACTAGCCATTTTCCTCATCGTTACTATCTGTTTTTTGCAAACTGTGAAGTGTAACTTTGAACCAGACTTAGTATTGCCCTGCACCTTCAGAAGCTTTTAATCCCAGAAGCTTTTAATTATGATTTGCATAAGACAGCTACAAAAGTTTTATTCTAGGTCTTGCATGCTTCTTGGAATTAACTCAGAGGAAGAAGGTCTCTTTTATCCAACCTCTGAGTGAACATGAACCTCCAGACAGCACATCCAGTTCTAATCACATGTGAAAGTATACATGATTATTTACTTTCTTATGTGCTTCTTAAAGTCAGCTATCAAGTACTGGGAGTCGGGGAGCTGTTTAGGTTTTACAGATATATATAATAGAAAATCTTTTCTAAAGGCTCTCTCAAACAAAAACACACATAAATGAGATCTCTCAGAGCTTTGAGCAATTCTTCCCTTAAATATTTCTGCTATACAATCTTTAGCCCTACTTTATTTTTACTAGACTTCCTTCCATATCGCAGTCCTTTATTTTTATGGCCCACGGCATTCTTTAAAGAAATGATCTACAGTATTAAACCCATTCATCTGACTCCTCTGTTTCTTCTGAAGTTTCAAATGAGCTAAAATTCCCTGGGTTTTCTCCTCAGAAAGTTGTTTTTCTGGTGTGTGTTCCTGGTTAATTTCAAAAATTAATTTAGTTCTACCTTTCTTCATTCTCTGTATTTTTTCATGGTGTTTTCTTCATCAAAAACACTTCATCTCACACTCAAACCTCATTTCTTTTTGTGCTTATAAACATGATAGAAGTTTGTTCCACTAGCTAGATCTTCATCCTTGATGATCTTCTCACCTGGTTAACAAGATTAAACTTTTAGGTAACAATTTTCAAGTAGCAAACTTGGATTAGAGGACAAGAGTGGCCATTTAAGTGCTTTGAAAATGCTTTAATTATTCATATTAATTTAATAAGAAATGAGATTGGTTTCCAAGTCAGAACTCTGTCTACTCAAACATTTTCCTATCTGCAAGCAATTCTAGGACCCTAGCTAAAAACAAATACAAAATCAAAGAGTTAGCAAATATCTTGGGCTATTCTCAAATATTCACTATGGAATCAGCTGTAAGCAGGACTCAGCTGTAAAGAGAACCATCAAGAAGTACTATGCAATCATCGCTCATCTGGTTCAATGCAAAGTTGGCCATGTTAAGTTAGATTAAACAGCTGATTAGTTGATATAGCAGGTGTATTCCAAAGTGGTTAAAGTCTGGTAACATGGGCCATGCTAGCATCCAGTTGATATAGGGAAATCAGGAGCTATGAGACAAGAATAACTTCAAATGGCACAACTATTTACAAAAGTAAACACAAGTCAGAACAGATATTCACCCAGAGAACTGATAAAAATGGAGTAAATCTTGTTAAAGAACAATACTAGGCCTACTATTATGGACTGCATTATTTGCTAGTTGTAAAAGCATCCTGAATGGATGCCTATTTATTAACAAAAGCAGCAACACCACGACATACATCTAGTACATCCTATCTGATTAAAGTGCCTTTCTAACAAGTGGAGTGCTGTCAGAGTAAGCCAATGTACACAACACTGGAAGCTAATCGTTCAGCAACAGAACATTGTTAGCCAGTAGTAGTATTATAAACACCAGAAATTCAAACTGAAAATGAGATGGAACCCTGAAAGCCACAGATAGTGAAAGTTTAGATGGAATATTAAAACTTTGAGTGAAGATAATGCAGTAGATCAAATTTATGCTTTCCGATATTTATTCTCCATTTTGGTCAAATACGTCTATAATAAAAAGTGCAAGTGTAAATGAAGAGTTCAGTTTCAAATTTCACTGCTTGCTTGACTTTGAAAATGTCCCTAAGATCATATATTCAAAATTTTCTGCTTGACTAAGCTGAGAGCCTAGGACTTCTGAAATCTTTTATGGAAGATTTTCAGCACATTGGAAAAAATGTAACATTAATTAGTATCCTTAAAATTATTAGTGTCTTAAAAAAATCTATAATTCAGTTTTAAGGACTCCTGCTGTCAGTATCTGGCATGTGATGCAGAGCACTAACAATTGCAGTGGTTCATATAAGGATATCTGGAAGGAAAGTGTGTCTGCTCTTTCAAGGGCATGTGGTCAAGGACCTTTTCAATGTAAAAAGGGGATATTAAGAGAGGGAGGAAGCCATAAACAAGAACACCAGGAGGCCCAAGCCTGTCAGACAAGAGATAAGCGAGGCAGTGATAAGAACAAACTTGATCAGCCACACTAATTGCTTAGGAATGTTAATTTTTAAGTACAATTATCTGACTAAGAACCTTAAGGAAAGGGAGAGAGAGAAAGGCTCAGAAACATAAAACCTGACCAATTAGTGTTAATGAAAATAACGGGAAAAAAACTGGAAAAAAAATAATTGCAGCAATTGATGGACTATCAAGCAACTGCAGGCCAAGGGGACTTTGAACTGATGAGGATGCACACCTGAGGGTCCAGGATGGTGACGGGGAGTGGGTGGGAATGTGCAAACTGACAGGCAATGTGCAGGGGAGGAAGAACAGAGGAACAGACAGAAAAGGGGCTGGTCGTGTGTAAGTTGTGGCAGGTCAGTATGCTTGTCTGGCTGAGCCCTGCGCCCCATGGCCGCAGTCTCTCCTAACTCCCCATTAAATCTTTTCTCAGCCACCTCTCTGCTTCACCTTTCTGTCCCGTGCGTGTGGCGCTGCGAGGCCTCCGTGCCAGCGGCGGGCCTGGCGCCGGGGCAGCGGGTGCCGGCTGCTGGGCTCAGCCCGGGCCGTGGGCAGCCCTGGCCCTGGCGGGTGCTGGAACAGGCCGGGGCGCCCAGTCACCCGCTGCGAGCACCTGCAACGGGGCTGGGGGGGGGTACAAGTGACAGGACAAGTTGCCCACGGGAGGTTTGGGTCGGATGAGGAAATACTGCCTTGCTGAAGGGTTGTCAAGCCCCGGACCAGGCTGCCCAGGGAAGGGGCCGCGTCACCACACCTGGAGGTTTTAAGAGCGCACGTGTGGCACTTCGGGACGCTGAGGGGTGGCCTTGGCAGGTTGGCAGCTGGACTTGGTCTTCAAGGTCTTCTGCAGCCTGAAGGGCTCCGTGATCCGGTGCCCGTGGCTGGAGCCGGCGGGGGCTTTAACCCGCAGCCGTGGGGCAGGAGTGGCGCGTGTCCCCACGCCGGCTGCTGGGGGTCCCCGGCGCGAGCGAGGCAGGCGAGGGGTCTCAGCTGACATCCCTGAGCCGTTTCTGTGATGTTTGTTAGTGTCAGCCAGCTCCCAGCTGTCTATTTTTTATTTTCCCCTCCCTCTTTCGTCGGGCAGCAAGTTTCACGGTGTAGCATCGCACCCTGTGGGATGACCAAGCTGGCAGCACCCTCACAGGACAACACTTTGAACTTTGATTACAGGATCCCTGCGTTGGATCACCTCCAGCCAGTTTGTGGCATGAAATGAAAACTGTATTCTGCATTATTTTTAGTTCTTATTTTCTTACTCCTGTGGCTGGAAGAGCTCTACCATTCAGCACGTCAGCACTGCATGGGTTAGAATACTACACTCATGTACAACTTACGAATTCTTAACACCTGGATCTCAAATGACAAATGCAATGCTCACTTTTCAGTCCATGATCAGACATGAGAAACTTGTAAATAGGATAAACAATTGTTACATTCCAGTGGACTAGAATCAGGAGATCTGACCTCTTGGCCCTGCAGCAGGCTCCTCACATCGCTCAGGACAATCTTTTATTTCAGCTGAAGAGAGCTGTTTCTTCTGCTTGCACCTTTTTTTTTTTTTTTCTGTTAACAGTTTTGCATGAGTTTTGTATTAGGACTGCTTTTTCCGTTCCATCTAGGCACAGACGGACAAATGAAAATAATAACATTTTAAAACTATATTGTTACAGGCCTAATATTGACTGATTGAACTTTCAATCAATAGGTGTATCAGCTGTTGAAACAGTCCATATGGCAAGTACATTGCTTGTACCTTTCACATTTCCCTTCCATTAATGTGCTTGTATTCGACTGTGCTCTGTGCTTCCACAGTCCTTCGCGTGTTTATAACATCTAGTGATGTGTTAAATTCACAATCAATTATTGTTATCAATGATTAACTGTAAAATAAAAAACAATGAAGAAGACTGCTCAAAAATTCTTGGACAAATAACAAAACACACACTCATACGGCTGTCATGGACAAAAGACTGTTTACTGATTTGGGGGGAATTTTAATCAATGAAAATTATTAATTAACATTTATCAATCACCAATTCTAGCACTGAAAGAAAAAAAAAACAATCACTTTGGGAAAACAACCCTTGCCTCTGTGAAACCTCTCCTCACCCTCTTTCCAGTCCTCAATCTGTTGCTGTAGGCTACCTAGTCTCTCCAGGGCAGCAACGGGCCCTGGGGCTCAGGTGTGGCAAAAACACTTTAATGACTTTTGAATTGTACTAAGATCATTCCAACAAATACAACCACCCACAAGTAAAGCTGTGTTTGAAAGCTTGTGCACAATGACAGCTGATCACTTTGTTTTAGGACCTCAGAAGTCAGGTCCTCAGCAGAACTCTAGCTTCTCTCACATCAGTTCTTATCCACTGCGCTGAATTCCCAGGTGAGGAGACACTTGCCTGTGGATCAGTGAAGCAGTCTGCTAAGCACGTGCACCCATCAGTGAATTGAAGAGTTCAAGATGTTGAGTACAGTAAATGGATAGATAATCCATAATATACAGCACAATAGAGAAACAGAAAATCACAAGAACACTAAGGTAGGACCACAAATTTAAGTAAAATTATAATGTAACTCAGAGTTTGCTTTCGCTAATCCTGAGAGCGAAGAAGGAATTCTGTTTGTAAATGCTTGGAGGTAATAATGTTGAGCAGTTTCCATCTGTTGTTAGTCACTAGCAATGTTTGATTTTCAGCAGCAATGTTCTTTTAGTATTCTGGGTCTGAGACTGTGTTAGACTTGGAAGCAGAGAGTCACAGTAATCAAATAAAACCCAATAATGGAAAGAATTATAATGAACATGGATTTTTGAAGACACAGAATGAGAAGTGAAAGGCCTTGTAAATATCACAGTTAACTCTGGGGCTTATCTGGCATGTGTCCAGTGAGTGTCCAGAACAACAGGAATACAGGTGTTAGTGAGGGTGCTTTGCTCACCTAATGAAAAGAACTTAATCCTAGTATTTCAGAAAACTGAGTGGGATTTTAACCAAAACAACTGCCATTAATATCTGTGGGAACAAATGACTGCATGAACTTTGCAAATGCTCTCTTTAGAGGTATTCAACATTTTAAAGATGGCAGAAAATAAAGGTTAATACATTAAAAGATAATATAATTGATGATATCACAAAATGCTGCACAATATGCGTAACTGAGTACTGTTTGGAAAAATCCTGGCCAGAAAATAAGTTAGCAAAATATTCTGATTGCCATCCAATTAGAAGGGCTAATGAGACAATCTTTCTAGTCTTAATGTGAAAACTGGAATATTGATTGAGATAGTATTCCCTATGGTATGTACAGACCAAACCGATAATATTTGAAAATTCTTTTTGCTTATGTCCTGAAAGTTTTATTTAACAAACAAACAAAAAACACCACAACTGCCCAAAAGCTTTCTCTGGAATAACATATATATCAAAGGTCTTTTTAAATACCATAGTCGCATTTGGTTTTGTTACAGCATTGTGTAGCAATGTTACTAAAAACAGATAAAATAGAAATGTTACAAAATTTTAACACCAAGAAAATCACTTTGAAGAACAAACTGAAGTAGAAAACAATAATTTCTAATTTTTCATCACAGTATTATGACTGTGAATGCTATCATTTTTGCACCATGAGTTTTACTGTTATAGGACTATATCTATTAACAATGCCAGATAAGTCAATTTACAGATGTGGATGTCTAAGCTGCTCTCCTGAGCAAAACACAGAACTATATTGCCTTCAACAATTTTACAGTGTGATGTATGAAGAATAAATAAATAAAGCATATTTATTTCACCTCTACTAGTGCTAATCTACATAAATCCATGCAAAATATTTATGAATACAGAACGTTGCAGCATTTTAAAAAAAGTCATTAAAATAAATGCAACAAAATGCTCTAAATCATGACTTCTTTATGAAAGCAAGGTTCTATCACATCCAAACCGAGACATAAAATGGTACTATCAGTAAAAGTGATGTGTTTACCCAAAGTATACTTTTAAAATTTAGTGCAGAGATAAAATATATTTGCTGGGAAACCTGTATGAAATGCACATTTGCCTGCTGGATAGCAGCAGAGAAAATAGATGTGTCTATACATTTGGCTTCTTACAGCAACTTGAATTGATCAACACACTATTTCTAAGTGGATCAGACTTTTTTTTACTTTAAGCTTAATGTAACATCAGTTGCTTTATGCTATTCTGTTGTATATTTACATGAAATTATATGGATACTATTTAATGGCATAGAAACCTAAGCAATAACTGATTCTCAAGTAAAAAAAAGAGAAAATTAAAAAGGAAAGTTAGGATCATTGATCTATTCAATTGTGAGTAGATAATACACAGAAAAATAATAGATAAAATGCAGATTAAATTATCATTTTTTACTTAGTATTACTGTTTAGCTTTTTGTTTATTATTTCCATGGTTTATATGCATTGATGCTTTTACACAAAGGTATATCAGATATGTTGGTTCTGTTCAAGGTCTCTTCTAAAAGAGACATGCTGAGCACAGAATATCCAAGCAGTCCTGTTGGACTTTTTTCATGTGTATTCTTATTGGGAAAAGCAACTAGCATAATGCTAACAAGCTAACGTAATGTATAAGACTGGCAAACGAAAAAGAACTAAAATGTACCCTTTCCTTTTCCTTTACTTTGCAAGAGAAAAAAAAATAAAAAGCCTAACACATAATTTTAGACTTATTACAAACACTTGAAAGACTTGTCCTGTGTGTCAGATATCTAAATTATTCTGGCTAGACCATTAACAAAGCCCTGGAGATTATTCAGGGTTGTTGGAAGGGGAAAGAACACCAGAATAGCTATGACACTTGGGAAGACAAAATTATTTTCTCTTTTTGGAGTGATTGTCTAATCTTTGAATGAATCAGTAGTTGTTTAGATTTGATGTTCCAATAGTAGAAGTGTTGAGCACCTTTCCAAATAATTTTTCCACTATCAAAGACAGGCTGGAGAACCACCCAGACATTTTCAGTACCAAAACACTGTGGGAGAGATCTAATATCTCCAGAGGGTATCAAGAAGATGATGCCTTTGTTTACCATTTTGGGTTTCTGTGTAGCAACCAAATTTTTCATCTTTTCCTTAGCCTGTTTGAAGGAAGATGATTACATGAGACGTATTTATTTGAGACAAAACAGGGATATATTCCAGAGCCTAGTACAAGAGTCTTTTGCATTTTATTTTGGTTAAAGAAATAGTTGTCTGGATGTTGTTTTTTTCTAGAAAAGTGTAACTTTTCAATAATATTCATTCATTCTTTATAGGGCATAAGGAGATTCTAGGGGTTAGATAGAAATAAACCAGACTCCTGGCACTGTATAGGCTTGGGTAAACAGGAAGGTAAGTACAATCCTCAAGCAAAACAACCTGTCCAGGAGTTGGTGAGAGTAGTTTATTCATTTGTTCTTTTCTCCAAGTTGATGGATTATTCTCATGTCTAGAACTCCTGTGTCACAGAAGTAAAATAGTAGCAAGTATATGCTATCCAAGACTTCCTAAGAACATGGGAAAGATGTATATGACCTTTATTCAAACCGTAACACCTATGACTAGAACATCTATCAGTTTTCACTCATGTAAAATCTCATAGAAATGCACAAACTAATGATCCTCATTCTAAAAATATTGTTTCTAAAAATCCTTCAATGTCTGCTTGACAACTTTTGATAAACATAAACTTTGGAATAAGTAACATAGCTAAATGACTATGGGATTGAACACAAAATTACACACACGCACACACACTCCCAGCCCAGTCCTCCTGTTGTTTATAGCCTTCTTCAGCTCTGCCTGACATTAAATTGTGATATTTTTGCAGCAATGAGAATATCTTTCTAGGTATTTATGAAGTGCCAAAAGTAGAAAGGTACCAATTTTAAATTAATCTCCAGGAAAAAAAACATCTACTGCCTGGGAGATCAGACACAAAATTGCTGTGTAGCATTACTGAAACAGTATTCAGGGAATTCAGCATGCCATTTGTGTCTCACAGGTCTCATGGACCACTAGTGCGTTGCAGGCAGAACTAAAGTTCTCCATGGCTATGAAGTATGAAGTACATTGTTAAACAGAAATAAATACTTTGCTTAGAGAGACACATACAGTTTTAGCCTCCAGCAATGAGAAAACTTAGATGTTCCCATCAGTTAATTAAAATTGATAATGTACTAATCATAGAATTACTTCCATACCTTCTGCTTATTTCCTGTAGTACAGTTCTAACAGTATCTCTTGTTCAGGATGTCAGATCATATTTAGAATCAAACTGAACACTGTAGAAGCAAACTTTAGTCATCTCAGATGTTGGAGAGGTAACTAGTACCAAAACCTTTGCCTAGTTTCACTACACACTCAGACTAAATAACACTGGGCAGATGGAAGGGAAGACGGAAAAAGGGAACAACATCCAAAAGGCTAATCTGTCATCAAAAGAGGACTAACGTTAAAGAGACATCTATAAAAAAGTGACTGCACATCAAGCACCTGTCTCTGTGTCTTGCAAAGTCAATCTTTAGGATAGATTATACAGGACATCCTTTTTACTGTAGGAAATGTTAAGTACATATTTACTTTTTCAGTAAGTTAAGCACCCAAGTGATGCTATTTAAACTACTGTATATATATGTGCACATAAACAATGCCACTTTCTCCATTACGCATCAAACAAGTGTGCTTCTGACTGGGTTATAGCTTGAGCTAAAAGTCTTCCATCTCAGTGTGCTTATAAACCTGACTCTTATTTGACTGATTATAATGGTCTCAAAAGAGGCTTGCAACCACAGTGTGTGCATGAGGGGAGCTTACACCGACCAGTGCATCAGTACAAAAACCTAAGCTGAAAGTTCTGTAAACATGGAATTCTTAGCCGCATGGACCCAGACTGTTTTCACAGTCTCAATAATACTCTTTTTTTATACAAAAAAATCCCACCAGAGATCAATAACTATGAACATGTTATATTAACCTCCCAGACCCACTTTTATGGCAAATCTGAATCTTATCACTAAATGTTTTAGTTTGCTTTTTTTCTTCTCATACTGGGCATAAAGGAAACCCTTTATGAACAGAGTTTACAGTGGCTGTAATGGATAAGAAGGTGTTGCAACTGTTTCATTATTCTATTTTGAAAAAAAATGAAGTCAGTTTTACCAGTCAAGGTGAAAATTCCGGCCATGAACTATAAATATGGCCTTGGAATAGACAGCTAATACAGGCTTAATGAGTTTGAGCTGGGTTAAGATCAGTCAGCTTTGGAGGGGTAAAGACAGATTAAAAATATATAAAGGAGGGGTTTTTAAAATCTGTTTCTACTTCATCATCTCACATTAATATAATACTAGTATTACCTGATCCTTGTGCTTAAAATAGCTCCATTGTATTTAAAGTATTATCCACATATGATTACTTCAGATTTCCTGTAAGAAGATTAGACCTGAGTATTACTGATTTTGAGTAGCAAAACCACTGGGTATACATAATGCAGCTTTTGTCTGTAGTTGAAACTGGAAAAACTATGCCCAAACAAAAAAAATCTGACTCACCAAACTGTTTTGACAGTCAAATTTTTTTAGCGTTGAAGCCTAAAGGGTCTGCACTCAAAGATAATGCAATAATCCCCAAAAGGAAGAGGCGTAAGCTTATTGAGTCAGCCTAACAGTTTTCTTTTGTACTGCTGTGTCAAATTTGGTGTCTGTAAAATGCCAGAGGACCTCAAAATTGTAAGGCTAGTAAGATGTTTGTACTACCATTGTTTCAGATGTTATATGGCATATCACAATAAACTAAACAAGGCAAGCAGAAAAAGCCAGAGTTGTCTAAGGAAGAAAGAGCAGACTAAAGAACACAATGGAAGTGTAAGCAGAACAGCAATTTGGCGTTATAAAACCTATATTTCAAAGAGATTTTCTGCTGTATTTTGTGTCTGGACAAGCCTAACAATACTTCACTCCCATCTTTACTGTACATGGAACCAATATACAATGGTAGTAACACAGAGAATAACAGAAGGAAAATAAAATAGGTTTTGGGGTTACTTTCATTCATTTCTATCCATTTATTACTCAATAACTAGGAACCAAGCAGCCAAATTTACAAAATAACTGAGACAGTGAATCTACACTGAAATCTCCTGACTTTTGCAGAACTAAATTTTTGGCTGATTTTACTAATGATAGTACTTAATAGTGCTTTTTGTTTTCTTTCAGTTCTGTTTCTTTGTTTCCAATTTTATTACCAAATACTTAGCCTAGGTTTTATCTATGCCATGTCCTGATCTCCCCACTCACACACTGATCTTTAAAAGCATGCCTGTACATCTAGACAGAATAAAGCCAGGGAGACATCTCTCTTACACTGCAGCACTGATCATCCCTATAGCATTCCATGTTCCCTCACACTGTTTTTGTCTTTGACTGATAGTATTCACTGGGGCAATATCCAGACACGGTCTCAGGAACATGGGGACTGCTTGTAGTGGGAGTATGAACCTGACTGTGCCATTGCTACCACTACAACACTAGAGTGAGCTTTTCAGTCCTCAGAATCAATAATGCACTTTCCTGTCATATCCAGGCTAGAATACCATTAGAAAATGGAATACCTGTTGTTTCAGAATGTGTAAACCCCATTGCAATGGGGTTCTGAATCAGAACACATTTTAGATATCCTAACTTGAAAAACATGCACACACATTTATGTCTTCAGACTACAGGCACTATATGGGATTCAGAGGAGGCCACAATCTAAGTACTAGGTGGTATAGATGCATCTCTAACATTAGAAGACTATCAGCATAGACCCAGCCCAAGAGATCTGGCTAACTTCTGTTTCTTGTGAGTGATGAATCAAGAAACTGCAAGTTCATGTTTGAGAACCTCACATTCATGATGTGTTTGAGAGTTTTTTCTGGCAAGCTTTAAGTGCCGTTTTGGCTACTGGAGAAACCAAATTCCTGAGTCAGTGGAGAGCAGATTCCCTTACTGGAGGCAGATTAATGTCGCACAGTGCCAGCAGGAGATAGTGAAGACAATCCAGGAAGCCCATATGATTAGGCACAAAGGCCCAGACCTACAGTCTTTCAAAGACACTTTCAAAGAAGGTGTCTAAGCAGCCATTTAACACTACAAAAAGGTAGGTAACAGGGAGAAAAAAGTTGGAATAGTTAAATGATGTAGATAGTCTGCTTGGAGACCAGGTAGCCTTGATGGTAAAACTAATTGTTTATTCATTGAAAACTATCTGCCTGGGTACTCTTCTACTACAAGTAAGAATCCACCTCTAAATCAAAAGGTGCTGGTGTGGAGCACTCTTAGGAATCAAGGATCAAAATGACTGTGCTCCTACATGGATTACCTAATTCAGATACCAATCTAAAAGTACTGTAGATGACATGAGATGAGAACTGGGCACTCAAACCTCTCTGCAAAATGCTAAATTGATAATAAACCAGTGTTCATAATTAGGGACAAGAACAGCAGGTAACAACCTTCAATGTCTCAATAATAGAAACATCCATCAGGCATAGGCCAGAGATCAGTTACGTAGCAGCTAATTTGGAATAGTCTACCTGTATTCATCTTTTTTCAAACAGTAGATCAATATCCTTTCAGTAATACCAGTGCATTTTGTCATCTGGTGTCTTTGATTATACAAGAATATTATTCTCATGTTGGTAAAATCCACCATGAACTGGCTAAAACATTAGAATAAAGATGAAAAGGACCTGATATATATTATCCTTAAATTTAAAAGTTTCTGAACTCAAATCCAGAGGCTGAACTTAGTAATAACTCCCCTTTTCACATTTATACAGTGACTAGTGCTCTGATTGTAAATGTGAGAGAAGCAACATCCAAGATAGGTAACTTATTAACAGGTCAGTTTAAAGCACAACATGCTAGAAAAAGACTTCTTCAACAGAATGAATCATTGTCCGTGGAAAGCTCTTAGGGTGTGCATCACATCAAGCTGACATTAGTGAATCTAGGAAAACAGTCTTCAGTGAAAGATGTTTCTGGAAATACTCTAACAAATCCTCAGGTAATGGTTCTATCATCAGCTGACTATCTCATCCATACAAGGCTGGGGACAGATCCAACTGCTGACATGAACCCTTTGAACAGTCAGGTTCAAGATCCTGCTCTGTCCAATCCACATAACAAAAGAGATGCCCAAACACAGAAAGTCTCTCTAATCTGGCTCATTTGCCCAGCAGCTATCCTTCAACAGTAAGCAATCAAGCATTTTCATAATTTAGACTTTGCTTTCAAACAGGGAAAAGTAATTCTAGTCCAAAGTAATATACAAGTTTAATTAGGCAAGGATTCTAAATAATGACATGCAATTTCTCTGTTTATAGACATTTCTAACAAAAAAGTATGCAGAGCTTACTGAAGAAGGAGCCTAAATTTCAAGTGCTGCATTGTAATTTGCCCTTTAGTCTAAGCTTTTTATTAACCTCTGGGTTGTAAATTATTAATGAACTGCTTGACACCAAATCACCAGTGATTTGAAAACTCTCTTGTAATACAAACTAATCTTATAATTTAATGTGATGTTTTCTCACATAACTCATTATATTTTTATACAACCCAATGTAGATTTCAATTTTATAGTAACTTGATCACTGAAACATCACAAAAGAATGTGCACTGTTCTTATTTGATAATTTGAGTATAAATGGCAAAAGAACAGTGATGAAAATAAAATCTATATAAGCACCTATTGTCACCGTGTACTGTTCATGTCAGTAGAATGGATAGTTATCATCAAACAGTAGTTGTGCAACATTATGTAATTAAGGGAAGGTTAATCAATAATTCCAAGAAGGAACTAAACCAAAAAATCTTGCAAAGCTGGATCTGAAACCAAGCTTGCCAAAAGAAGTTGAACTGTGGTCAAGACAAGTCCATATAGGGAAAGGTAACTGAGGTTCGTTTCTTGTTCAGCTGTAACTAGAGGGTCAACTACTGTTTGAGACCCCCAGAAATTTTCTAAAATACCTGTGAAGAGCATGTGTGATGCTTAATTAATATAGTATTTCCTATTAAATGAATATGTATGATTTTTCCAAGAAATATAATGCATAAAAATATGTTTGATCTGTATGATCTTGTCTGAATGAAACATATGGTATGCATTTTAGGTGGAATGATCCCCCATGCATCTAGTGTTGCAATAAAGGAATGCCAGCTTCTTGATGCTACATAGGTGTTAAGCAATTTTCTCATTCCCAATTTTGGTGACACTAACTTCAAGACCATGATATATTTTGATGTATTAATTGTCGCGTAGATCCTAGTTTCTAACCTTCTCAGTGGTTGCCTGTAATAAAAGAAATAGGAAAATATTTTAATCCAGTTTAGAAGAGTACGACAGAAAGGCCATTGGAAGGCATATCATATACATAATGTATATGTTAATACATTACACATTAATTTACATCGTGAAATATCAAAACCTTCAAAATTTATTTATTGAATCTTTATTACTCATGTTACTTATTTAATCTTCAATAAAACTGTTAAACTGATTTATTTGTTATGAGAAAAAGGTTTTTATATTCTCTTCAAACTATCAGGGTTTACGAACAAAATAAATTCCAGAGCTGTCTTTTCTCATCAACTAGATACTATATTGAGGAGTTTTACATTTAAGTTTTAAAGTTTAAATTATTGTAATGTTAAGAAAGAGAATGGGATTGAAAGGGAAATCTTAAAAAGACACTTGTAAATTTAAGAGATATACAATATCTGGGGAATGCTATTTGTTATAAAAAAACATACATGGTATCAAAAGGTGCTCTCAGCTTTTGTTATTATTTGTACATTTCATTTGCTATAAAGGCCTTTTTTGTTCCATTTTCTTTCCTTAGAAAATTTTACAGAGAAAATAAGTGTTACATTGCAAGACTATACCAAGGTAGACAGTAATCTAGAAAATCAAGTACAGTGGCTAAAGATAGCTGAATATAAAATCCCAAAGTAGCATATAAAGTTATTTCATCTTCTGTTGTACAAGCAGAATAACACTGTAAAAAGATGGTCATAGGTTCCAGGAATCACAATTATTGGGATATTGAAAACCCAGATTTTTTTTTTTTTTTTAAGGGTCTAACACTACATATAATATTTTCTTTTTTCTTTTCTTTTTTCCCATTTCTCTTTCTTTTTATCTCTCAGCCAACAGTCTGGCCATAATCGCAGTCTCCAGTTTACTGTAAAGCAGCAGTTTCATACATTAAATACATGTAGAGCGTTAGGTAGATTTATGTTGCAAGTTTTAGATTTTCTGAAGCTTCCTTTCTGTTGCAGGATCAATCTACATCATCTGATAAGACAGCCCTAGAAGTTAGAGTTGCCAAGAATAAAAGTGTTTTTTTTTCCTAGCTTTGTAATTCTGTAACTAGTTTCAGCTCAAACAAGTTATTTAATCTGCAGATAAATAGGTTTACTCATCTGTAAAATGAAGAATTAGGAGTTTGGAAAGTGACATGAGCTCTCAGATAAAAGACTGTTTATGAAAACATTTAGTTGTTTCCTAGTCTATTTGTTACCCATGGTTTTCTTTAGCAACCATAGCTGAATTAAAAAAAAACCTCAGACAACAGGAATTCTGAAGATCAGTCATCCTGATTCTCTCAGTGCTGCCACTCAAGAGATGAAGCTGAACTTTTCTTGGAGGGGTAAAGCATCTTCTTCATATTATATAAATGTGAGCTCACAAGCTGCTAGAACTATGAAGGCCTTATTAGAAGATCAACATGGAGATAAAACCAGTAAGTAAACATAAGCTATATTTACAGACATATAAGACAATAGTAATATGAGATAAATATCTATATATATAAGAAAAAAATCACTGAAAAGTCAATTCAAATTGCAGAAAAAAATGCACTTTCAGTATTCACTGCTTTTTGAACTGCCATCCTCCTGATTTAGCAGCATAAAATATATATTATTGTCTTTAACCCATTAAAATTTGAAGTATAGCAAGAGTTTTATTTTGGTGCTCTCAATATATAGATGACATAGGCAACAGAAAATTATTGCCCTTGATATTAAGAAAGGAAAATTCTTTTTATCTGAGGGCAACAAAGACATGGAACACAGGCAGAAGCACATCTACACTTAGTGCACAAGTACTATAAAGCCCATTCAAATATCATACTATATATTCTTAAACAGTAAAGCACAACTTATTGAACCATCTCTTTATGTTTTTGGTTTTTTTTTTGCTTTAACAGTTTACCCATACAAAGGAACATGCAGAACTCCAAGAGTTTCAAATAAAATGCATGAACCATAGTTTTTCCAATTCTGAGTGTCAGTCTTGTACCATAATTGTCTTCAGCTGCGAAAATGAAACTTCATATCTAAGTTGTGATGAGCAATTACTGTAAGAATACAGTTCTAGTGATTTTGTTAGGTGATATGAAAAAGGTGGTATTACAACATTTTTAGTATTTTCAAAAAGAACATAATAAAATGTAACAGTATTAATCTGTAAACTTAAAACCACAAGTAGTAAGCATGTCATACACATTAAATGGGAACACATTTCTTTTCTGTGCAGCCTTTCCTGCATAGAAGTTAAGAAAGATGCATACCATAGGTGAAGTAACATTCCTTTGAGCAACAATAATTGAAAAAACCACAAAAAAAGCCCCACCAGCTGTTGGCCAAAGAATTCAAGTTTTGCAAAGGCATTAAATAAAAAAAATAAAATTAAACCAAAATTTAAAATTTTCCCTAAAACATTCAATCAGCATTCTAGAGTAGGCATGAGTTCTAGAGTAACATATGCTTTTGTTATAAGCTTGAATCTTTCAGCTCCCAAGGCAAGGAAAGAAGCGATAAGAGATGGAAATATTTCTGTACTTCAAAAACAAGTAAAGGTGGTTACGGTTAAGATTGTGTACCAAAAGGTTTACTAGACATGTAACTGAATATCCTCTTCACAGTATCATAACTGTGGAACTTGGGTAACTATAAAAATATGATCAACTTTTAAAAAGTATGAAAAACTAAGTATTTTAGTAGCTGCCATGAGAATATCTGATCCTACAGTAGTATAAACAGCGACTAATTAGAAACACTTCTTAAGACTGTGGAGGGAATCACCAGCAATCACCAGTACCTTCTGCTGCACTGCTTGGAAGCTGTAACCTAAAGTTTTTTGGTAGTGAGCCTATGCATATGTCTATCAGTGTATGGTAAAGCATTCCTGGATAAATTAAATTAAAGTGTGATTTTCAAACACATTTTTGTTTGTGCTAAACATTTGTTTAATTTGTGTTAAATTGTTAAAAGCAAGTTCTTTTTTCTCCTATGATGAAGGGTCCTCATAGCACTTCACATTACCGATCCACCTGGAAATCAGCTATTGTCAAAAGAACCTCTCCACATAGATTTTTTTACTCACACTCATGATTCCTTCTTCACAGGCTGAATCTTGCATTTAATGCTGTTGCTTTAATGCATTTAATACATTAGCAAGCTTGCAGTCACTATACAGACAGATCCAAATTAAGACATACCTCCTACTTCTGAAGTGATGTTCTTCCCAGCAGAAGCCCATGTTCTGTACTGTATCTTATGTTAACCTTTTTTTAAAGCCATTCATATACCCAACATAAGGAAAGCAGGTAGGAGTAAAGCTGTGTGATATTTCCTTCCTGTTTTACAATACATGAAGCTTTGCAAGCAGAGCACCAGCCATTTCACACTATACTTCCTCCGTAACAGGCAAGGAACTACAAAATGAGCAGTGTAATAATTAGGACATATAAGTTTAAAGTCGGGCGTTTTGTGAGAGATAACTTCCTTAACATTTTTGTACTAGTTAATACAAAGCTGCCAATATTATAGCCAAAATAGAGTGAAAATGAGGGCTACAAGATAAGAGTAATGTAATTAAATCCTGCCAGCTGCCTCTTTGTATTTGTGGTATTAACAAGCTTTTTATATGAAGGCTGTATTTCTGAAGGTTTTAACGGGTGATTTGCACACTGTCTAGTCTGAGAAGTGACAGATAATAAATGAAGGTCCAGAGTCTTCCACTCTGTAAAATGCCAATTCAACTTCTGTCAGCAGGGATTAAATGACAAAGTCACTAATGGATTGTGCGTAAATTAACTGATATTGAAAAGCTGGATAAAAAGATAAAAGTTATCACACTACCCCCTCATCTGCAGAAAGACTTGATATACCAGAAGAAGTAGTTGATAATGAGCCACCCAGTAGTTTTGTCCTTTTAAACCAGACACATATTATTGACTGATTCTTTTTGGTTCCAAGTAGAAGATTCAGACTAGTCCAGATAAGTCTGGACTAGATAAGAGGAAAATGCAAAAATTCTGTTTCACCAAGTATCTGAAGATGAACTGTCAGGGTGGTGCTCTCTGCAGCATTGATCACAAAAGCAAGCTATAAGACAGTGAATCAAAAATTACAACTAAAACTCCAAGCTCAGAGATACAAACTCTACAGAAACACAACCCTCCAAAAAATGTGATGAGGAAGTCACATGTAATAATGACATCTACTGCCTACTGAAGACTCCCACAATGGTTTAAATTGCCTCGTCTGATTTTAACTACTGTGGTACCTATTGGCTCCTCCACTGAGCACGTAATTATAACTCTCTGCTACATGTCTTTTGCTATAAAACGAAATGTTGCTAATATATAACAGCAATAGCATTCAGTCTGCTTCATTGTGCTCATAATGTGAGTTCAAATAAAAAACTAAGCCTCTGAGAGCCAATGTGTTTAGACAATACAGAGGGAGCTCTTATTCTGTTATAGTCTCTGCTAAAATGAACAGATTAGAACAATACTTCTGTTACGTCTGTCATTTTAATACATAGCACTTCTTCAGCTGGAGGGATTCGAAGAAAAACTCCAAATGAGATTATCTTCAACCACTCCATTCTGTTTATATAGATAGGAGATACATACAAACATTAGAATATAAGGAATTAAACTCTGTCCCCTTTATCTGTGAGCTGCACTTTCCTTGATTGTTTTTTTTTTATTATTCTAGTATTTTACTATTCCAATATAATATTTATTTATCAACTTGTGCATGTTACATCTGTGTATCTATGCATTTGTGGAGACCAAAATGAACTCAAGAGACGCTCTTGACTGTATAATGCAAGAAAGGAGGAATGTGTTATGAATTTATTTAAGTCCAGTGTCAAACCAGTCAGTATGAAATTGTCAGCTTTCTTCTGGTTTGGTTTTTTTTTTTTCAGACTTATTTGAAGAGTCTCTTCATTAAGCACTCTCATTAGAAATTATTCTGTTAAAAGTGATACACTAGTTTTTGTTGTTGTTGTTTTTAACAGAATTGACTCTTTTATTCCCACTTTTAAAAATACATATGAATAGTCTTACCTGGGCTTCAAAGTTGGAGATAGAAATCAGGGTCTAAGATTAGGAAGATTACTAACTTAGTTTGATAATAATGGAAGCAAGTTTTTTCCTAGTGGAGAAAATGGCAAGAAAATTGGCAAATTAGAGGTTTTTAAAAAATGAAATTAACATAGAATCAGCATGTGTTACAAAACAGACTTGGCATGTCTTACAATACGAGGGGACATTGTAAATGGAAGCAAGAGAAGAAATAAACAAGTTTCTCATTGTTAGACCTGTTCTGAAAATTGAATGCATCTTGGAGAACTCATAGAAATCTGGAGAAGGGAAAAATTACCTAGACACATTGCAGTATGAATGGACTGCTGGGAAAACAGGAGACTCAGTAGACAAAGCAGTGAGCAAAAGAGGAGGAAATGAAAGCTGAACAACGATGGCTGTACTGGTTGAGTTCACGGCTAGCAATCAAGTTCCATAGCGTTCCTAGGCAAAATACAGTCGGGCATTGTGATAAGCCATAAGTAGGAGGAAAGGAGGTTTTAAGCCCAATATATCATCCACGTCACTCACAGGAAGGACACTGATGTTTCGAACAGAACATAAAAAAAAAAAAAAAAAAGGAATTAAATATATGCTGTAGCATTCCTGTAGGAATTGTCAAAAGTACACACCCTTTCTAAGGTTTTCCTTATTTTTGCTCTCCATGGTAGCATGTAAAGAGGCAGGTATTCTTGCAATCTAAAGTACCCCTGAGTTCTCCATTTTCATACATCATCAGTTGTTTTATCCAAAGTGCATAGGAATGAAATAAGCACACACCATCCAACTCTTCACTGATTTATTGTAGATCACTGTTATCACGAAGTCTGTTATATGAAATGAATGTTTTTATTTAATATTATTTGGCTGCTGGAGCATAACACTAGGTTATCTGCTTATATAAAATTCCTTACAGCTTTTCAAATGTCAGGCATGTGAACCTTTACTTCTGCACTGCCAAATGAATTAGTTGGACAAAACTAGTCTAAAAAGTTAGTGATAACTCTGAAAAGGTCATAGCGAGAGAGAAATACAACTGTATAAACATTAGTCATTCAGATTTGCTGTATAAATGATAAAATGTGTTTTGGCAGTTATTAAAAAATGCTGATACATTACTGGCCATCACTACATCTTCAACAAATGTGCTCACTAGTGATAAAAGGTCTACTTTAGTCCTATGTGATGCAATACAGATAACATAGACCTGTAGGTGTATAATATTCTACTGCCTAAGACAGAGTCCACACGTGATGCATTTTTGCATATCTACTTTAAAAATACACACACAGAGTGATGTTTTTCTATATTATTAATCCACAGAAGTTACAGAGCTGTGTGACTCCACACACTAGGCTTGTCTTTTTCAATGTTAACTTTTTTCGACTTAAACTTTAAGCTTTTGTAGTTTTGAAGCACTGAAGTCTTGAGAAGACTCATGAAGGTACTATGGAGAGAGACAAAAAAAGAAATATTTTTTCTTTTCTCTTTTTATAAAAGGTAATATTTGTCTTTCCTAGAATTGTACTGCAGTTAAATCCAGCAGATGATATCAAAAGGACAAGTGACAGACTTTGTACCACATCGTGTTTTATAATTTTAAAATGGAACCTGCTAGATATATCATTCTTGTGTGTTTGCATCTGTATATACTCACACCCCCCTGTTCCCCAAAGACAAGCATATGTGTGTTCACACATTAGTTTTATAAACTGTTTATATGTAGTGTTTAAATTATTTACATATATATACAGTGTTTAAATTATTTGTATATACATTTATGTATCTCCTATTCCCAGGAAATTGTCCAAAAAAGCTCCTCAAACACTGAGTTAAACAAAAGTAAGTCCGATGTCTAATGACAGGTTTACAGTGCAGGAAGGTGGCAAGTCCTCTCTTTACTAGGGGATGCATCAACAATGACTTCTGGTCACAGAAGATCTAAGAGGTTTGGGGGTTTTTGTTAATAAAATTCTAGTAATTTGTAAACTCAGGATCTCATTTCACTCTATATATTTTTATCTTCCCCTGTGAAATCATCACATTTATAACTGTTCAACAGTTCTTCAAAACATTTAGCTTTTTCCCTTGAACTTATAGGAAACACAAGCATTACATGACATGGCAGAAAAAGAAGAAAGCCTAAAGCCTAAGAAGTCTGTAGTCAACCCAGCAGAAGTATAAGAGTAAAAAATATAATTATGGTCTTCCAGACTCCATCCCTGGGCTATAAGTTCATTATTCCCCCAATAATGAAGTGATATGGAGAGGTTCAGAAAGTACAAAAAAAAGCAAGTCTCCTTTGGCCTTCTCTATAGCTGCTACGACTCCAGATTCCTAAGTTGTCTTTCAACTGTGATTCGCTGGATGGAAAACCCTGCTTTTGTCTCTGGATTTGTGATGGGGCATGTCTATTTTTTTTTTTCCACTCAGTCAATGTTGCTTTAAATATGTAGTTATTACAATAGTTGAATTCTAGTGAGGCAGAGGGTTTCTGAAAGATTGTCTTTTACAGGGAACCAACAGAGAATGATCCAGTGAAAATACAAAGGCAAAAGGAGATTGCTTGCTCAATTTATAATTAACCTGTGACATTGCTTGCCACAAGGTGTTGTGGACACTAAACTGACATGTGAATTTAAGGGGAGACTAAAAAAATCCATGAAATTGAAAATTATCATGGTTTCTTACCTACAAAAGGCAACTCTGTCTAGAAAATCCCTACAACAGGTTGAGAGAGTATTTTTGTGAAGGGCATCACTAATGTTTCTTGTGTTCCTCTACTATTCCCTCTTTAGCCAGGGTTGAAGGCAGTACCAGGTTACTCTTGTGTTCCAACATTGTGTTCAGGGAGAAGACTTTTTGAGGAACAGATCTGAGGATAAACATAGGAAGGAAATGCAGGAAAGAGCTGAGCTGTACTACACATAAATTTGAAGAGAAGTCTGTAGGGATTAAAACACAGCAAGAAAAAATGAGCTTAACAGAATTTGTATGAGGAAAAAACCCAACTCATTAAGAGTGCGGAAAGAATGAAAAAGGCTGTATAGAAGATTTTAAGTTAATTTTAACAAACCTGACTGTTGTGGATGGGAGAGATATCAAGGTGTCTGACAAACTGGGAAGGTCAGAATGGATGCTATAACACTTGCATCCAAAAGGAAGGAACATTACCTGTAACACAGGAACTGGAACCTTGACTGTTCATATCACAGAAACATCCAGAAGCTGTAAAAAAAAATAATCAGTGCTGGAGAGTAACATAAGAAAATCCTTCAGACCAGGCTTTTACTCTGACACACTCACAAAAAGAAAATTTTCTACTGTAGAAAGATGTCCAGCCATTCTTTTTCCTACTTATTGTATGCTTTGCATATCTCTTCTCAGTGTGATTATACAGGCCCAGCACACAGTGAATGATAAATAGCAGTAATAGTGTTTCTCCCTCTTCTGGGTCCCACAATACAACTGTAATCACTTTGGTAATGACTTACATCACCAGCCCATATCTGCCATTTTGTGCTTCTGGGAGGGAGTAGTGGTAGACTTTGATGACAAGACATGAATCCATGGTAGCTGGGGAAAAGTAAAACTGAAAACTGCAAAAGCATGTTAAAGTAGACAATGCTGTGAATAGACTTGTCTAGCCACAACAAGAGCTGGGTGCTAAGTTTGTTATATAAAGCTAAACTTGTGTGCAGATTGATTTGTTCAATTTAGTGTTTGTCAAAATGAACTCTGGTGTGAAAGTCTCTAACACATGAAAAGCTTGGATTAGACTGCTTGCACTGGCTAATCAAACAATGGAAGAGTAAAAGGTATTGGTCCAAAGCAATAAGCTGCACTGACAGAAAGGAACGGTATCTGGAGACTAAATTAATAGGAAAAAAGTCAGGGGTGACTATCACCATAAGAAGTTCTCTTTAAGAGGTAGCATCAATCATACTGAGAAAGAATTAAATAGAGAAGAACAAAGACTTTACAGATCTCATAAGCATACAGAAGTCAAGACAGGTCACTCTGGGAATAGCTGCTTCCAGAGAGATCACAAAGATAAAAGTACAAAATTGATCAGTCTTAGAACTTAAGGCAGCCACACTAGCACTTAAAAACACGAGTTCATCTCTAAGATTTGTTTTCTTCAAGTAGAGCAAAAAGCATCAAATGAAAAGTCAAGGCTATTGACCCACGTTAAAAGCTAACTTTAGGAGATATTAGCATAAGTCAGAGCCAGGGTTATGAGTAAAAGTGACAGAATGGAATTTTCACATATTTTACATGTTTAAGAGGACAGAAAAGTAATTTCAATAAGCACTTAAGAAGAACTCTGCTATGAAGATGACAACTCTTGACAGCTAAAGATAAAGAATACAATTAGAAACTTAGGTAAGTCTGAAGAAATTACATGATTAAGATGACCAGATTCAAAAGATACACATGCAAACTCCTTATGCTTCTGAACATAGATGAGAGTATTTCCCCTTTTTTGCACTGCCAGTAGGGTAGTTCATTGGTATGAAGGAAGCACTTTTATTCCTGGCAAACACATTGTAACTGTAGGTCTTTGCTACCATTTAATGTGTAGCTAGAATTGCAAGTGTACATGAAGTAGACTCAAAACAAGTTCATCCGGGCACCACAGAAACAGGTAACTGTATAGAGTCAAGTATAAATGTCAACAAGTTCACCTCAGAAAACACTTTGGTAACCAAACTATGACTAACTTCACAATATGCCAAGGGAGATGAAACCCCCTCCAGGTATCTGGTGATGTTTTAAGAAAATGAGATTCTTTTTAAAATAGAATCACACAATGCAATAGCTCCACAGACACCTGAAACACAGATTGGTTAGGTAAAAGAAGATATATTTGCCCTACAGAGAAGCATCTGATGAAAATTTCAGTCATAATGTGAATACACCCTACCTAGCCACCATCTCCAGTCCTCAAACAGCTTTTCAGTTGAAGCACAAAGATGGAAAGTTGGGGTTTTTTAGGAAGCATGAGCTCTCTGCATACTAAATAGCAACACACCAATACCTATGGAATTAATTTGAAAGTGTTAACCAGGTAAGGACTGGGTTAATTTTTTTTGTGCAACTTTAAATTAAAAAAAATGTATATTGATATAAAATTTCAATGTTTTTAATACATTTGTATGAACAGGTGGAAAAGCTTTTTTTCTGCAAAGAAACTTTACTTTTAGTTAGAAAGTTAAAATTGCTTATTATAATACCAAAAAACGTGAAATGAGCAAAATTGTATTAACAGGATTAAGAAAGTTATGACTAGCATTTGGACTTAATGATATCAACTAAGTATAAAGGAGTTTTGGGAGGAAGTACACAGCTACCTGAAAGGTAAATAGATCTCTAATGTCTACACTGACATTCTTCAAAAGGGCTGATCTTCATAAATCAGAAGAGGAAAAATGCAGTGGTGAGGCATGCTTTCCCAGATGTCATAGTACTATTGATAATTACTTTTCTTCTTTCTATTATATTAATGTCATCACTGTTATTTATTCTCTCTGAAGGCCTGATAGTAAAGAGCTATATAAGAAAGGCCTTAAAACTCCCAGGAGAGAAGATAATAGAAGGCAGCTTTGGTCCTGGAAATGTATAATTAGAATCCCATTTTCTTTGAAAGCATTACAGGATTCAAATTTCAGTTTAAGTAGGATAAATCTAACCTTGCTGTATCTTCTGTTAAAAAAAGAAAAAGAATGACTTGTCAGTATTGAATAATAACAATGTATATCCAAACGACCAAAAAATGAAGTTTAGGCTGTATTCTGTTGCATACAATCACACAACTTTTAATTCTGGTTTGTCTGTTTATCAGCCTCATGTCACCGAGCTGGTTAAGAATCGCTAAATTTGCTGTGCTGTGAACTCTTTAGGGACATAGTTCTCATAAAGACAAGCAGTATACCATACCTAAAATAAGGCCAATTACTCTAAGAAAGGTATGTCCAACCTAGCAGTCATCTCATGTTCTGTTATTTCATCCTGTCAACTGGTACCTGTAGGACACTAATGTCGACAGCTTCGGGTACGAACACCGTACTGCAGAGAACTGCTGCTTTGTCAGTGTACAAATGTTTTGTGGAGAGGATTTGATTCTCCAGTGTTACAATCGTTTTGGCAGCTCACCTGCCCAGCTGCTGAGGTCCCTGTCCATGTAAGCTGTCAGGAGGTCCTCAGCTTCTAGTACCCTGAACTCCTTGGGTCTTCTCATAATTTGTCTGGTCAGCAGCTGAGGATGAGTGTTTCTGCAGTTTCACTGAAGAAACACTGACTAACTTTCCAGAACATCCATTACACTGATGAGAATCTAAGTACCCCTGAGACTTCAGACTAAACCCTCCAAGCTCCAGTGCTAACAAACTAGCCCTCATTCCTGGCTTACAGAGTTATGCCAGGCAGCTCACTACCAGTCTGAACAATGCCAGATCAGGGACTGGGAGTGCTAGCTCTCTATTTTGGGGATTTAATCTATCTGATAAACTGGATAATGCTCCCAGAGGTAGAGTGTCTCATAGGCCTGTCCACTGTGAACAAGAGCATGAAATGTCACCACATCATTCCTTAACTGTGTTCAGGAAAATAATCCAGATGAGCAATCATTTTTCCAACCCAGAGTGTGTCTGCACACTTTCACATATCCCCTTGCTGAATCTGTTACTCCAGAGGCCTACATTACCTCTGTGTGATCACGTTTTAGAATGATATTGAGGTTCAAAAATAGTTGTCTCCCTTTTAGAAAGTATCCTGCCCTTTCTTTTGATGGTTGTTTACTCTCCAGATGGATAAATTTTAAAACAAAAGAAAATCCTAAAGTCATAGAATCACAGAATCGTTTAGATTGGAAAGACCTTTAAGATGATCAAGTCCAGCTGTTAACCTAGCACTGCCAAGTCCACCATGAAACCATGTCCCAAAGTGCCGCACCTACATATCTCCTAAATACCTCCAAGCGTGGTAACTCAACAATTTCCCTAAGCAGCCCGCTCCAGTGATTGACAACCCTTTTGGTGAATCAATATTTCCTGATGTCCAATCTAAACCTCCTCTGGTGCAACTTGAGGCCATTTCCTGTTGTCCTATGGCTTGTTACTTCTGTGAAGAGACCAGGATCCACCTTGCTATAACCTCCTTTCAGGTAGAGTATGCTGAGGTCTTCCCGATCCTTCTTTTCTCCAAACTAAACAATCTGAGTTCCCTCAGCTGCTCCTCATAGGCCAAAGTGTATTAAGGTTTTGGTCCTGGAAGATTTCTCACTTTTAAAACCAATGAAAATATAGTGGGTTTGGTTTTAGTCTCTCAGAGATAGGTGGCAACAGCCACATAAAATTAAAATCTGCCTCAGCTGATTGGATGTTTTATCTCTGGTGACATTTTTCTGTGATAAATACTGACATGTTTCCTTTGAGTTCACTGTCATCTTGACACTATTAATCATAGTCCAAACAGGTACCAGTAACAGACTTTTGAGCAACACTTGCAACTATTAGGAGGAAAACACTTTTCGCCAGCTATGTTGTTGAAGCCCTGGGCAGGTTTATAGGACTGACTGAGGTAACCCACAGCTGTGAATGAGCTAGAAAATTCTGGCAGGATACAGCTGTGTAGTACCAACAAAAATTGGTTGCTTCTGAAGATTAAAATGCATTTTTATAAATAAATGTTACTGGACATTTACTAAATAATGCATTCAGGACTGTTAAGTCACATCTCCACGCAAGACCTTTCTCATTTTATTTATCTATCCATGTTTGATTATCACCCTGGTCAACATCCTTGCATACTTTCTGAAAAATTTGGTGGTTTCTCCAGATACTGCCCAGAAAGTGCTGCACAATATTGGTTCTCATTATGCTTAGGAGAGTAGCCACAGCAAAAGACAGTATTTAGTAGCGGGAATTAAAAAGACAAGACAGCAAAACCTGACAATGGCATTAAATAGTTTTGACTGATTAATCTCAGGAAGTTTTATAAGGAGCACTATAAGGATTTAAAAGTAGCTGGTAAAGCATCTTATTGCAACAGATATTAAAGAATGCAAAGTACTCTACAGAAGAGGAAGAGTTTGAACTATTAATACAAACTGATGGTTTCTATGTAGCATAGTCAAGGAAAATGAGCTAGGAATCTCTCTGGAGAGCTCTAGTAAGATCCAGGGTCAACACGTACATGACTTCAAAAGGCAACTAGAAGACTACTGTGCATAAAGGTAAAACTTTTGAGTAAGTTATAATATCTTAATAAATATTTACTTAATTATGTTACCTAAATAAGACTATAAATACAGTTAAAGTTAAAGATTATTTTCTGCAGGCAAGGAAAGGACTAATTATCTTCCACAGAAATTAGTTTTCTAAGCTGAAGTGAAATAAATTACAGAAAATGTTCAGGGTACTATTACTACCAGCCCAACACTAAAAATCTGTGAGCTGATGCCCTGACCTCAAAAGTTTGTAAGACTTAGAATTTACTTACTTAAAAATACGATAAATATCTGGTCTCTTAATTTAAATAAAGTTTCAATTGTCATCTATTTGAATAATTGAAATTAGGGCTTTAATACAAAAAATATAAGACTTACATAAAATCATATATTTAGCAAAACCAGAAACAGATTAACTATTCCAGGAAAATGAATCCTAAGATACAAGCACATTAAAGCTGAACTATTTCAATTTAGTTATCTTTTGTTTGAGAAACAGAATGGGAAAATAGTAATTTGTCAAGACTCTTGCTTCTTGACTGGTACTACGTAATTATATTCTAAAACTAATGTAATTTTGTACAAGTTATAACAATTATATTCTAGACTTTTATTAACAAAAAGTAATAGAAAATAATACAGAAATCCTGAAATAAACAAACTAACTTCATTACTTCATCCCATTTTTCAAACCATTGTCGCAAAGCAGATGTAAGGAAAACATAAGTAAGATGGAAAGATAAAATTCATCAATTCCTTCAGGTGTAAAGAAAGAATCACAGAGACAGGGGGACACCTTCCTTGAAATTAAACTTTTAAACAATAACAAACTTTTTTTCATTACAGAAAGCCAACTTGGTGAACGGTTACATAAGTCAGTATGTGACAAAAAGCTACAAGTTACTGTGAGGATAGGTGTACAATATGTCCTGACAGACTTAACAAGAAAAAGTCCACATTCTTAGGGCTTTCACAGATCTCATGTCTAAAAAAGGTCTCTTACAGCTCAAAAGTCTTTCAAAATCTGAACGTAAAACTAAATTGCACATATGTGTGTATGAATGTGCATACAAACACGCAAAATTAGAATACATAAAAAGCTCCACTTCATGTCATTTATTTGCATTAATCACTTAATTTAAGAATGTTGTAGTGATAAAGAGTTTTCATGCAATCCAGGCATGAACTGAAGAACACAATATCCAAAGCATAAAAAGTTAAAATAGCAAGACACAAACCAGAAGAGGCAGCAAGGGAACTGTCAGCTGGACCAATTTGAAGAGATTCAAAGAAGTACTGGATTAATAAACTTAGAATTTTTCTTCATTTTCAGGTTTTTCTTAATTTTGGGGTTCTTTTTCTCCTGTAAGAATTTTTTTATTCCTATTTCTTAAATACCTGATCATAAACCATACCTTTTTTCTTCTGTTTTTTTTTTTATTGTATTACTTTTGTTCTAGAATACTTCTCAAATGTATTTGAAGAACTTAGCAGCAGAAAGCTGAAAGCTGCAAATGGCAAACCTGAACCCTAATAATACCAAACTGTGTATATGACAGAAATAGAGAAATATCTCAGAGCAGATCTTTTTTCCAGACACATAAGCCACCACTTATCTAGTATCCCTAACAGCAGAAAAAAGCCTCACTCCAGTACTTGTAATTATACCAAAAGGGGGAAAAATAGTTTGACCTTCCATTTACTTAATGAAGGAGAAAAACCCACCCCAAAACAATAAAAGATATAGGGGGGAGGGGGGGGCGGGGGGGGGAGCAAAACAAAACAAACACACTTAAAATTTGAACCACAGAACAATTAGAGCCTTATTTTTAAAAATAGAGGTGAAAGCTGCACTTAATTTTACAACTCCAATACAGTTGCCATGAAATTACAAACTCTGCTCCACACCTCCATGTCTAGGCACATCTGTCCACTAAATGCTTGATCATGCAACCAAGTAGAAATCAGACCAGAGTTTCAACTTTCAGTATCAAAGGTAAAGTCGCAAAAGAATTCTGCTGCTGCTGCAAGTTGTAAAAGCTGTCTGAAGCTTTTTCTCTGATTTTTTTCCCTGACATTATAAAATGCAGATCAGAGAAACAAAATCCTGCCTTGCAAGTATCCACACCTGGCACACTAGAAAGCTGTGCAATGTGAGGATATATACACACATACATGTTTACTTTTCTTTCCCTAGTTCTCTGCTTCCTTTTCTCTTTACTGCTGTAGAAATAGTGATTAACTGTTGAGAGGATGCTTGTTGCTAAGCAAGCTCTCATTTGCCTGTACTGGTCACAGGCCAGTACAGTCAGTACAGTACAGCAGAGCCTGGCCGTGGTGTCTCCACTGTGCTCCACCCTCCACTACTCCCCTAGGATAGCAGTTTGTATGGTTTTAGGGAACTGTGGTGATGTAAATTCTGTGCATGCCAACCGTTTGACAGTGGCAATCGTATTTTTCCCTAAAGGGCTGTTAAAATATTAGATCTGTAATTCTCCCCTCCAAGCAATTTCACAACATTATCCACCCTGTGACTATGGTCACTCAAGCTTCACTACATTTGGGACTAATCTGGAATGTCAAGTACAAGCAAATCTTGGGGAACTAGCGAGTGAGTTAACGTTTTCATCATAAACCAACGTATAACATACAATGCAAATGTAAAAGCATAGCACAACATGGTGAGCATTAATAAAACAACAGGATGCAACATTTTGTTAAAGCATCCTGTAGTCGTGGGTGAGTATCCGAAAAGAGTATCCCACTGTTCATGTCCTCCGTCTTTCTTAACTCTTTCCAGTAATTGATGTATTTCTTCGCCATCATGATGGACAGTAATCAAAATCTTTTGTCCATTTTCTTGGGCCTCTTTCAGCAGTCACTTCAAATCATCATGTTGTAGCAATTTTTTCACCAATGTGGTGTTCATTCCAATAGGGATAGGCAATAAATCGTCAATCAGCGTATAGCTAGTTTGCAGTAACTGGTGAGATGTAACAGGAGCTAAATAATTGAAATCATATCCTACAAACACAAAGGTTCAAGTAATTATTAATATCTATAGCTATATCATCTATGAATACAAAACTACAAGGAGATCTCATGCGAATGCACCCTTTCCCAATATATAAAAGCACAGTGTTGGGGGCATCATCAAGAAGTATCTCAAAATGGCAAACATTTTGTTTAGTGTCAAGACAAATGTCTTGTGCTTTAATGGTATTGCTTTCACAAATAAATCCTTGTTGTCCTCATACATGCATCAACATCAACAGTTTGGCATTTGTTACCATTCTTTTTCACCCCCACTCTGTGCTCAATTGAATATAGTATCATTCCATTGTGATTCAATCAAAGTGCAATGATCGCATTACATATTGTTAAAACAAAAGCAGTGGCGTTAGTCTCAATGGGATCATAAGTGAAATTGACTAGATACCACCAGGACTGAAATTTCTTCCCAAATTCAATTGCATTGTCCCATATTACTTTTCGAATTTTGGTGGGCCTGGTGCCCTCTTCACCTTCCCTTACAATTGTAGTGGATGTTGATTACACCCAAAGCTGGGCTTGGATACAGCTGAGCACTATAGAAATATTGTTTTGGACCAGATCAAGTGCATTTGCAATTAGCTGATGGTCCTTTTCATTCGTTTCTTCCCATTGAGGTAACATATTTGATAAAAGCCATTGGTGATTTCCCAAGGCCGGCAGGGAGGATCTTAGAGGGTGTTTCAATCTATTTAAAACACCAGTGGTTGTGACTAGTTTGTTGGCAAGTACTTCACCATACATACCATTTAAAACTCGCAATCTTATTCCTAAAATACCAGACACATCTCTCTTCAGTCGTTGTGGGGAGGCAAGGCTTTGTTCATGTAACCATGCGTACCATCCTGCATAGGATGTACCCAGAAATGGTAAGCAGGTGGGTTTGATGGCAGAAATATTAATCTGCATTGATAGTTCCACTCATTTGTGACGGTATGTTGGGTTAAGCAATATTTTTTCTTGCCATGTATTTTTGATAGCATAAGGGCCAATATTAAATACATAAGGAAATAGACTTACAGGTGTTTGGATACATCCCCAAAAATCTGCTGAGTCTTAGGTTCTGCGTATTTCTTAGTAGATGGAGATGTCATTGTGCCAATCTTGAATTTAAAGGACAGCCCCATGCTGTTTTGTGCCCAGAGGCAGACCACAAAGACTGGTTAGACCAAGGTAAAATTGCACCAGCAGTCCAGTTTTTCCGTAACACAGGTTTTTTTCTAACTCTTCTTAATTTTTAGTTTGGTTACTGAGATTTGAGTTACTCGGTAAGTAGGTCCATTCATTACCCTCCACCCTACCTTTATTTCTTGTCCCACCTTCCCCAACAACCGTGGAAGTTTATCTATGCTATCCCAGTTCTGCTCATTTTCCAAATACACTTCCATCCCATGCATAACCACCATTAATAAGTTTAAATCCTTGTTAGCATTTGATCCCATGTGGCCTGTATATTTTATATGAGTTTGAGACCAGGGCCAATCTGCATCCTCTTGATTGTAAATCAAGGAGAACTGTGTTGTCAAGGTAAAGAAAATAACCCAAATCTATGTCATTTTCAAAATTCAGGTTTCCAGATAATCATACACAGTGGTAACAATATTACAGCTAAAATCAGAGACAATACTCCTTGTACACATTCAAGTTTGCCATAGGCTTCTGTCCATGTGCAGTTCATGTCTACATGTTGTTCATTCAGGAGTTACTGTAAGACAAAAGATAGGAAATGCTCGGTGCAACCGGCTGGATTGATTAACATGAGGGTAAAATGCAACGAGTGCCGATTCAATGTATTTTCCCAGAGCAATCTCTAGCTTCCCAGGCATAGCGGTTTTAAGGGGTGACTAGTACCATTGGTACTATTCCAATTTGAGGCATTTTCACTGATATGGGTTGTCCAACATAAAACCCAGTAGGGTATTCCCCAGGTTTGGTGCTGACCTTTGGGACATTTGTGTTAGCAAATATGGAAAAGGCTTTCATTTTTGGGCTACCATCTCCACTCCATCTGTTATTTATTTGATAGATGGCATTAGACAGTTGCAGATGCCACCCAGATTCATAAGCCTTAGCAAATCTTTTTACCAAACCATTAGTTTGTTCAACAATGCCATTGGCCTGAGGATAGTATGGGGTGTGGAATACCCACTGGATCCCTTCTTCCTTGGCCCATTCCTGTACTACAGTAGCTGTAAAATGTATCCTATTGTCACTCTGAATTTCCTCTGGAAGGGAAAGTGTACTGAACCACTCCTTAAGTCCCTTCAATGTGTTTTCTCCAGTTGAAGATGTAAATTCAGTTGTCATAGTGAGGCCAGAAATTACTTCCACTCCCACTAGGACAAATTTCTCTCCACCTGATGGCCACAGTGGACCAGTATAATCAATCTGCCAGGTGTGCCACAATGTCTTCTCGTCCCGAATGTGTAAAGGGGGTGCTTTGCTTGGATGGTCCCTGTCAAGTTGCAGCTGACATTGTGAACAGTAAGTCACTACCTGCTTACATAGTTTGACTGATATAGTCCTTCATCAGGCAATACTTTCCCAATATAAGTCAGCTCATCCTGTGTGGCCTCACTTGACATGTAATGACATTCGAGCAAGTGCTCCCATTCTGGATCATCATTTATGATATCAATCTTCTGCAGGCGTGTTAGACTGTCTATCTGTTGATTAAACTGAGAAGTCATTGAACCTGATCGATCATGTCCTTTAACCCAGCCAATGTGCAATGCCCTTTGTTCTTCTGTTTCTAACAGTTGCTTCCAGCTGTCCATTTGCCAAACTGGGACTCTGTTCACCTGCCAGTTGTTGGCTGCTCAGTGACCTATCCATTCAGTAGCTCCTTTAAAAACAGCATATGAATCTTTATAAATATAAGTTACCCCGTGTTGTGCAGCTAGTAACACCGTTCTGAGCTCTCCTACTTGTGCACTTCCCTTACCTGTTTCACTTAACCTTTCCCCTGTGTCTATTTCCAATGTCACAGCTTTATAATGCCATTCATTATCCTTTTTATAAGATGATGCACCGGTAAACCATACTCCCTTGAGGTCACTGTCTTCTTTTAGTAAAGGTGCTTCCTGAATTGGGGAAGGTTTGCTCAGTGTTGGTTGTAACAACAATGTACCATCTATGTCTTTTTGTAGCTTAGATATCTTAATGTTACCTTCAGTAATTGGCATGATTTCATTACTGTCTTCCAGATAAGCATACCATTTACGAACTGTAGGTTTCTGAGCAATACCTGCAGGTGGGGTTGTACCCTTGCGGACTACATCTAAGAGACAAAAAGGTCGTTGGACAACCACATTCTGTCCTCTCCTTAGTTGTTCTACTTGTTTCACTGCTCGCACCAGAGATAACAAACCTTTCTTAAGATCCTAATACCTCCTTTCAGTATCACTGAAAGAATAAGAGCTAAATTCCAGTGGTCTTTCCAGCTCCTCTGGCCCCTTCCGCCACAGGTTGCAGTGGGAGCCGTGCTTACCGAACCCCCATTCTACATGGATAGGATCAGTTGGACGGATAGGACCAAGCTGCTGGAATACTCCCAGTTCCTTTACTAATAACTCCAGTGCATTTGTATGCTGTTCAGTTCATTCCCGTGATTTCCCCTTTTTTAACAAATTATATAAGGGGCAAGCAATAAGAGAAAAACTAGGAATATGTTTACACCAACAGCACAATGTTCCCAAGATCTCCTGTAACTCTTGCACTCCTGTAACATGCTAGTGGGGTTCTGTCTATGCTCTATTTTTTCCAGAGTATTTGGAGGAACAGAAGCAGCTCCTCTGATACACCAGACTCCAAGGAATTCAATTTCCTGTGATGGTCCTTGGCACTTTGATTCTGGAACTTCCAGTCCCAGTTCAGTGAGTGTGTTCCTGTTTTCCATTGTTTCTTTCACCCTTTCTTTGTCATCTCCCCCTACCGGAACATTATCAATAGATTGATACACTGTGATACTCAGTGGTATGAGGATCTTTGCTAAAACTTTAGCCAGAGCATTGTAAGCAATAGTTGGGGAGTGTTTGCATCCTTGTGGAAATCTGTTGTAAACATACTGAGTCCCTTTCCAGGTAAAAGCAAACTGGGTTTTATCCTGGTCAAGGAGCAGAATCATGAAAAACATACCTTTAACATCTAAAGCAGCCATCCAAGTATGGGATGCTCTTTGTATCTGTGTTACCAGTTCAGCAATACTGGGCACTGCTGCAGTTAAAGGAGAAGTGTTACAATTAATTTTCTGTAATCAATAGTCAGGCGCTATTGTCTGTTAGGCTTCCTGACAGGCCAAACTGGAGAATTGTATGGAGAGTGGGCTTGAGTGATGATACCTCTCTTTTCCAAGTCTGCCACCACCCTTTCAATCCCTGAGTCTGCTGCTGATGGCAAGGGGTATTGTTTCACATTGGTTACTGGAGAGTGAGGGAGAGGTATGGATGACTGCAACAGATAAATTAATTTCACTGTTCCATTTCTCTCCCACATCCTTTCAGAAGTTATGTGGAGGACCCCATCATCTTCCTCATCTCCTATCCCTGGAGCAGCAAAACTCCACAGAGTACCATCAGGCATTTCCCAACGCCAACCGAATAACAGATCAAATACCAGGATATTAGTATCAACTGACCAAACCAATACTTCAGAACAGGTCATTTGTTTTCCTCCAGGTAGCCATAAATTATTTTTTGCCACTGAGCTTTCTTTAACTATGCCTTCTATTCCTGTATATTTCACTTTGCTGTGGCCAGATTGTATGTTCAATGCCCTGGCTGTTTCATTAGTAACTGCTGATGTTTGGGCTCTAGTGTCCATTAAAAAGTCCACAAAAATTTTTCTGGGTCCAGTTGGAATACTAAGAAAAGGTTCAAAGTATTTTCCATAGAGACAATACATTGGTTGTATCCACTGGGTAGGGTGGCTCATTGCCCTCCCCGGGGATAGGAGGTTTTTTGCTGAGGCTCTGACAGATCAATCAAGTTAGATTCTGGTGCAGAAGGCACAACACTATCATGATCGGGAGGTTCTTTGGTTGGATGTCTTACCCCAACTGAAGTATTTTTCCTAGTTAAGGATTGGACCAGCGCATGAAGGTCTTCCTTAAAGATACCATGCAGGAGTCATTCAGGTATCCCCAAGACCAGAGCTTTACACCATAATTCATTTCACTCTCTGTCAGATCTAAACCTTCCATCAGATTTAGGGTTTTTAATATTTATTCAATCAGATTTGGAGTTTTTAATGTGGACCTGGTAGATCCTCCAGTTAGGGTCAGGGAGCTTTTCACCGGTTGGCCTAGCCCAGCTAATTTGGTGCCCATAATTGTCTAATTTCTGTACATATTCATTCTAGGTGGGTATACTGTCACGCTGACTCCAACCTTGAAGCTGGCTAGGGGCATCCTGAAATTCCTGTATATGGTTCCGAGTATTGACCACAAGGGGCCTAAGGCAATCAGGAAGGCCACAGATCAGAGGGGCTAAACAGTCTAAGTCAATAGGAGCTGACATTGGGGATTTCCTAAACTTCTTCTGGTCGTACATGGCTTGCAGACAAGCTGCTTTCTGTACTGCTGCAGACAGGTCAGAGTAACTCTTTAATCTCTAATGGCCTTCCCTGTTCCTGCAGATCCGTACCACCTGCCCAATAGGTGCTGGAGCCGTTAGGGAGTAATTGTGATCTCCTGGCGTAGTGGTTAAAAACACTCCAGGTCCCCAATTATCTCCTGCTTCATCTTCACTTAACATAATTCTATCTCTGCCTCCAGCAGAGACTCACTACACATATTCAACAGCTGATGCTCCTGGCCACCTTGAGTACTTTTATCTTTTCCAACTCTGTCGGTGTCCACAGTGTCGTACGTCTGGTGATATATTTTTCATTTTTGTCATCAATAGCAATTTCAGTGTTAATCAGAGGTCACGAGGGAATTACTTGGGATTTTACAGTCCCTTCGACTTCACTGTCTTCATTATCACTATTACTCCAAAAATCTTCAATCTGCGTTCCCGAATTTGTGCAATACATTAATTTACAAATTTGCTGGACTTGATCAGAGGACTGCATTTTGTCCAAAAGCTCATTCATTTTTTCCAACAACATCCTAAGTTGCTGAGTTTCACCCCTCAGTCTAGCATTGATATTATAAATTTCTCTTTTCCCAAAAAAGCTCATCAACTTGATCCCCTAATTTCACATTTTCCCTTGTGAGTCTATTAACCTGAGTTTTTAATTTTTCTCCTGTCTCCTTCTGAAAAGGTAATAATGACTTTAGCACTTCATTTTTTGATTTCAGAGCTGCATACTCTACAGCTGAGACCATATTAGGAACAGGGTCTTCCTTAGCTTCTGTTTGTACACAGGCTAGACAGGCGGCTAACACAGCACAAATCACACCTTTACCTTTACCCTCTTGGAGCTTCGGTGAATCCTGACACTCTTCAATACGTTCGATCACTTTCTCCTCGTCCTTCCAAAATATTTGGGCCCACTCCTTCCCAGCCTGGGAAGGGGCACAACCATGTATTTGCAGCAGTTTATCCATTGCAATCCTGCCAACTATGCCAATTTTATGTTGCATTAAAGGGGAATGGAGTAATTTAGCAGGAAATAACACCCCCCCACACTCCCTGCCTTCCAACTCTCCTCACCGAGGTGAAAGGTACAGCTAGGTTTAAATTCTAGGTGATGTACAATTTACCACTATCAGTCCAGTCATGTTTAATATGTATACTAAACTATCATGGGTTTGGGTACACTGATAGCAGTCTGCACTGCCAGTGCAGTCATGCTCATGAACTAGCATAGCACAGCCACACTCTAAGGTATTCACGTTCAGTGAGAAACTGCGACAAGCAGCTATTTAACAGTGCAGTTTTATTAGCAACAGATATACAGGTTCTTGGATTGCCAGTGATAGTGACTGTCTGCAAAAAGGCACATGCAAGTAAAATACTATAAAGTCTAAAATGTGCGGAAAACTTACAACAATACAGCCTGGCTACAAATATTAAAAAGTAAATCTCTAGAGATATTTCTAAGTCTCCCAAAGAAGTACTTAGTTTAAGTCTCATCCAAGTCATCCCAGGGGGGGAGAAGAAAGGCTCAGCCTGTCAGCTGGTCCCAGGAGTCCGTCTTGGTGGTGTCTTCCCCACTTCTCCCCTCATTTAATTTTTATAGTCCTCTTACTCTCAGGTGGAACTTGAGTGACCCTAGTCATGCATTCCTTTTTTATGATCAGTGTAAAATTCTCTCGCTTTCATTTAAAGAAACAGTTCATTTTAAATTTACTGCGCATGCTCCCTGAGAGGGGGATTCATCCTCTTTAGGGGGACCATTTGAGTAGGAGGTTGCGATCTCACACTACCACAATTTTACCATAGCATCCTTGAGTTTTATCTCTTTAGCAGTTTGTTTTCTTTTAGCAGTTAGCATGTCCTTCTTAGGAAACTTGTATTTTCTTTGAAGTGCTAAAGGAACCTAGCTCCTGGCCGTCTCTCACAGATAATGAGCCTCTTGCTTGGTCTTCACCACAGTTTCTGGCCCAGCAATAGTCATCTTCTCATATGTTTTGCAGCTGCTATGCAGCTTATAGGCTGCATGGTACCATCAAGTTCCCAGTACTGCAGAGTACTGCAGAGTACTGCAGAGCATGGCCATGGTGTTTCCACTCCACTCCACCCTCCATTGCTCCTCTAGGATAGCACTTTGTATGTGGTCATATAGATTCTATGCATGCCAACCGCTCGAAAGTGGCAATTGTATTTTTCCCTAAAGGCTTGCTATAATATTAGATCTGTAATTCCCTCCTCCAAGCAATTTCACAACAGTGACTAAAATAAATAACCTGGTGAAATAGAAATACATAGAGGCCATGCTCTTCTTTCAGACTCCCTATAGCATAATGTGTTCATTTATAAAAGGAATTATTTTCACTCCTGAATGGCAATGTGGTCCCCAAAATCCTCTGTGAGCGAGGAGAAGGGCTATGAAATACAGCAAGTAAACATATCCCTGAATTGTTTAGATCAAATTGCCTCATTGGTCTCTATGTAGAGTTTGTGAGCATTTCCTGGGTTATTCAGGCTATTCCAGCTAAAAACCTCTGCTGCCAACAGTAGCAACAAATCTGAAAAATGTTGTAAAATCACAGGCAAGAAAGTCACAAGGCCCTTATTTCTAAATATAAGGCTAGCCAGCAGCACTGGAGTAGGGGGAGAGCCCATGGGACTTTTTCCTGCAGCCTCCAAGGGAGACACGGGATGTTATCACAGGAGCCCTCTTGCTGTATGTGCCTGGAGATGTGTACCATAGCCACAGAAACCTGATAGGGCCCTGAGAAGAAGCTAAAACCTCGGTTACTGACATGAGACACCAATGGTGAGCACAGGACAAGAGATCAGGGATGAAGTGGGCAGTGGTGCTGTGGTAACCCCAGACACATATGCCTTGGCCGCAGCACTGCCAGGCTGAGCGCTGTAGGCAAGGATGGCCTGTTGTGATGTCCCCAAGGAAGGGACTGCCACACCCCTGAGCAACATCCCCCAGGGATGGATTGTGACCACATGCCCATCACTGCCTGTATCTGGGCAGCAAGTCTCACCCAGCGGGCTTGTGTCTTCACTCCAGATGAGCACATACATGAGGTTTTGGAGCACTGAATGCAGCTTACGGCTCGTGCTGGTGTGTGCAGAGAGTTGTTGACTGCAGCTCCCAGCGACCATCCCAGAGCCCTCATCCTAGGTGTTCCCCCACCCTGACATCTTCAGGCAGCCAGGACAGCCAGGAGGTGTGCTTGCAGCAGCAGAGGTGAGGTGCATGGGGAAACTTCACTCTGGGGAGCTGGTTTCCTTCTGGATGGACCTGGACATTTCCTCCATTTCTGACCAGCCAATGAACACAGCTTCTCTTCCTTTTTAGCTGCTGCAGAGACAGTGGGAGGGAGCGGCTCATCTTCGCCAGCTCTGCCTAGCCCACCACAGCAGATGGAGAGCATGGTTACAGAGCTGGATGACTGCTGTCCCATATGCCTGGACAGCTGGGAGGAGGCCAGCTACGTGATGCCATGCCTCCACAAATTCTGTTACACCTGCATCCTGCGGTGGGCTGAGAACAAACCTGAGTGCCCCCTCTGCAAGGGGAGGGTGAGCTCCATCCTACACTTGGTGCAGGCATCCATCGAGTTTGAAGAGTATGTCATCAGACCACCTCCAGCATCATCAGTTGTCATCCACCACGCTGCCCATAGCCCTGCAGCATCCCCACCACGGTCTGCTGGACAGGCTGACACCTGGGAAAGCCTTTTCTGGGATAACTCAGCCCTCCTCGAGCCCCTGCTGCCCTGGCTGCACCAGGAGCTGAAGCTGATGTTTCAGGACAACGATCTGCAAGGAGCCATAGTGGAGGACATCACTCTGTCCAGCCTGGTCATCTTCGGGCTGGATGAAGGTATCCTGGTCCAGCTGCTGGGGAACTTCCTGCATAACCGCACAGTGGTATTTGTGAACAATCTTATCGATGCCATTGCACAACTGTGCAGTGGGGAGGCTCACCATCAGCTTGGCCTGGAGGATGCTCATGCTGCCGGGGGGCAGGAGGGCAACCCTGTGGTTGCAGGCTTCAACCGCAGTGCCTCCCGAGGAGGGTATCCTGCAACCAGCCCAGCCTTCTCTGGCATCCCGGCCAGAAACAATGTGGATGAGCTCCCCAGCACCTCCACACCTGCCCTTAGTGGGGATCCCGGTAGCCCCTGCTCTGCTCCTGCTGCTATCACAGGGGAGCAAGAAGAGCCCCAGAAGGAGTCAGACCAGCTCCCTCCACTTCCAGCCAGTGCAGGGAATGCTCCCCTGGGGGACCACAGCAACCTCCCAAGAGGAGGGCCAGGAGCCCTGAGGCCTCTCACCACCCAGAAGGAGGACACTCCACCAGCAACACTGAAAAAACATCCCAGGAACTGCGGAAGCCAGGGCTGGGCCATCAACTGGGGCATGTGCTGGCACCCAAGAAGATCAGAAGGCTCTCCTTAGCAGCCAAATAAACCATCAGACAAAGAAAATGTGGATGTGTCTCACTAGTGCTGCATGGATAGGAATGAATAACCTCTTCTGAGCTGCTTGCAACACACTTCAACAGTGTGTTGATTCAACAAGAATCATAGAATATCTCAATTTGGGACTCATGATGATCATTGAATCCAACTCATTGCTGCTCACAGATTTACCTAAAATAAACCATATGACTAAGAGCATCATCCAGACACTGCATGAATTCTGACAGGCTTGGTGCCATAACCACTTCCCTGGGGAGCCAGTGACCAACCACCCTCCCAGTGAAGAAATGTTTCCTGATGTTCAGTCTGAACTTCCCCTGACACAGCTTCATACTATTTCCTTGTGCCCTACCACTGGAAACCAGAGAGAGCAGCAGCTCTTCCTCTGCTGCCTACCTTGAGGAAGTTGTAACTTGTGATGAGGTCACCCTCAGGCTTCTCCAGGCTGAACCAAACAAGTGACCTCAGCCACACCTCACAAGTCTTTCCCTTGAGACCTTTCAACATCTTAGTTGCCCTCCTCTGGACTCACTCTACTAGTTTGACATCCTTCTTATATTGAGGCACCCAAAACCATACACAGTACTCAAGGCGGGGCTACCCAGTGCAGTGCAGAGTGGGACAATCACCTCCCTTGACCAGCCAGCTGTGCTGTGCTTGATGTGCCACAGGACACCGTTGGGTCTTTTGGCTCCCAGGGCACACTGTTGACTCCTACTCAACTTACTATCACCCCAAATCGCTAGATCTCTTTCCACAGAGCTGCTTTCCAGCCTCTCATACCCCAGTTTGTATGTAGAACCAGGATTACCCCAGTCCAGGTGCAGAATACATCACTGGCTTTTCTTAAAATAGTCTTGTTAAAGTAGGGTGTAATGCAGCCCAGAATGTTCTTGGCCACCTTTGCTGCAAGGGCTCATTGCTGGTTCCTGTTGACCTATGCTAGGAGCTCCAGGATCTTTGTTTGCAAAGTTACTCTCCGACCAGCTGACCCCCAGCATACATTGGTGCCTGAGGATGTTCCTATCCAGGTGCAAAACTTGGAGTTTCCCATTATTGAACTTCATGAACCTCTTTTCCTGTTTCACCAGCCTATCCAGGTCCAGCACAACCATATTGTGTATCAGTCACCCTTCTCAGCTTTTTATCACCTGCAGACTTGCTGATGGCACACTGTCCCATCATTCAGGTCATATAGGAGATACTGAACAGTATGGACCCCACTCAACAGTGATCGCTGAGGTGTACCACTAGTCACTACTCTCCAGTTAAACTTTATGCCACATTTCGGACACTTTTGGATCCACTGTACTGTCCATTTATCTAGTCCATACTCGATCAGTTTCTCTGTGACAGTATTATGGGAGACAGTATCAAAGATGACAGAATCAAGGTAAACAACATTCACTGTTCTTCCCTCATCCACACAGCCAGTCACCTTATCACAGAAGACAAATCAAATTGATCAAGTATGATTTCCCATTCATAAATCCATACTGGCTTCTCTCAGTCAGCTTGTCCTCAATCTCCTTGGAAATGTTTTCCAGGAAGATTTGCTCCGTTACATTCCCAGGGGTCAAGGGAAGACTTCCTGTGCTGTATTACCCCCAATCCTTCTTCTTGCCTTTCTTGAAAACAGTCGTGACAATTGTTTCCTTCCCATCCTCAGGAACCTTCCTGTAACTGCCATGACCTTTCACTGAAAATTGAGACTGACCGCACAGTGACATCAGTCACTTCCTCAGCACTCATGGGTGCATCTCAAGTCCCAAAACCTTGTATGCATCTGATTGGTTTCAATGCAAACTCGCTGAAGAGAAAAATCACCTTGTTTTAGATTCCATTCTTGGATCTGCCTGCACAGACTTCTCTTGTCTCTTTTTCAAATAAGTGGGCTGGGCCCAGATCAAAAGAAACAAAATATTTCTGAATTTAAAATTGAGTTTTATAACTAGACTCCTGTGTTTGTGTATATAATACACATCTTCATTACAGTTTTAGACATTGCTTCATGTACCAAATGATTTTTTCTGATGGTTTACAGGTGCTTCAGACAATTGGTGCACAGTTAATAAATATTTTTAAAATGGCCTGCCATAGATTTAAAAAAAAATATCTTTTTAAATTTCTCAAAAACAAATGGTGGCTCCTATCTTTTGTAGTTTTCATGTAATTTAATCTCAAAAAAAAGAGACCGCGTCAAAAAAAGAAAAAATAGAAAATATAGAGGAAAAATCCTCTTTCCAGGTTTGTCATCCTAAATACAGTTTTCCATGAGGCACTTGTTCGAAAAAAGAAACAAAAAAAAAAAAGTATTAAGATCCTCAAGTCATACTGAAACAAAAAGTAAAAAAAGTGCTTCATACTAAAGTGGTGACAGGAAAGGAAGGTTTTTTCTTGCAGCTAATTTAAATGGCTTAAAAGAAAGAAGGGAGCGAGACATGATATGTTGTGACTTCTCTGTAAATTTACAGATCTTCTCTCACAAATGCACAACAAAAACCTCTAGAAGATAGATTTGAGAACTCATGTCTATGGCACAGTAAAGCAGTAATCCAGATGTACATCCAAAATCAATAAAAGAACTGTGCTACAGCTTTCATTACCAATGTCTCTGTGGTAATTCTGGGAAAGCTGGATCACTTTGGAGTCTGTATTCTTTCAGACCCTAAATCTGGCAGGATTTTGTATAGTGTCCTGGAAATTAGTTACACTGCTGCCCAGCATCAGTTATCTCTTACTATAAGACTTGGGAAGGCAGTATGGGGAGGAGGGAGCCAGAATGAACAGATTTACTTTGATCTAGATCACAAAATCTTTTTCCAGATATATTGTCTAAAATGTTTTTTGAAGCACTTAACTGTGTAAGGGTGTGATGTTCAGAGTGAGGTAACAGAAAAAAAAATTATGGGGAGAAAAAATAAGGACTGAAACTACAGCATAAGTGGATGAGACAAATAAACAAACTATAGTGTAGAAAATGAAAGTAGATTACCCATATACATGAGGAAAATCATTATAAAAATAGATCGCAACGGTCCTCTACAACGTTGTGTCTCAAGTGATTCCCACACAATATGTGGATTGAAAACAAATGAAGCTGTAATTGTGTCCTGGGCATAACAAACTTCTGCTTATCACTCTGGGAAAGAATCAGATTCTAGACATAGTCAGGTCTCTCCCCCTAACTTCAGCTTCTCAAGTAGAGGAAAGCGAAAACACAGAGAGAGCTGAATGCTCAGCTGACTCCTTTGAATGTAGTGGGGACAAAAGTAGCTAGAACCCTGGTTGTAGTTTCATCTTGAATTTACTGCTTTGGGAAAGATACTGAACGGAAAACACTCAATTTATTAAATTCCTGACCTTATAGGCACTTGGAGATAGCCCTTCTAGTAGGCAGTTCACAGCATCGCAAACATAGCCTTAATCTGTTCTTTTCCAAAGAGCTAGATTCTCTGAAGATACTCACCTGCCTAATTCCATATTTCAAACATATATGAAGAATGCATTTGAATGTAAATTGAGTATCTTTGACCTTCACAGCCACATTAAATAGTTAGTTACATTGTTACTAGCTAAACACTTTTTGAGTGTGGATGTGGAAATAGCTTGCAAGCTGACATACTAGCTTTGGAGTCAAGAAAGAATCTGTCGTCAAGATCTAGAAGTATGTCAAGAGTTTAGACTTTTGTCCCTCTATTTCCTTTCCCCCAGGGTTTGTGTAGGGGGTGTGTGGGTGTGTACCTCTGTGGATACTTCAAGAACATTCATACAACACAGCTACATAACCACCCATTTTTGCAAGTCTAAAATGATGCCTTTTTTATGAATATCATTCTTCCTGGGTTTTTCCACGTTAGCACAACGGTCCTAAAGATCATAGCTTAACCCTGTATCTCAAGAATCCCTTGCAGATAAAATTCCTGTAATTGTTAGTGAGACAAAAACATACCTTTAAAACTAATTTTTCTATGTCTCATCTAAACATGGACAGAATTCTTGTTGTAAAACATCTTTACTTTAGGAATTAATTTTATACAAAGAACACAGTTTGACAAGTAGCATAATTGCATGTGTTTCTGGGCACTAAGAATGTTACTTTTTGGAAAACAATGAGGAAATTTCTTACAATATCTAGACAGGTCTAGCGCAACCTCATGGTATAGGCTTTAGTTTTGCCACCAGGTAGTTTGTTTAAAGCACTGTAGTAATTTCAGCAACTGATGAAGTGAAACTCTAACAACTGATTGTAAGAACAATGAATAAGAAGTCTAATGAACCTTTGTAACCATGGAAGCTGAGACCTAAAAAGTGCAATTCAGCATCTTATATAAAAGGATGAAACCATGCATCAAAGTAAAAGCAACTTTCTAAAATCCAGAGCTCAAGAGAATTTTAAGAAATAGGGCTTATTAATTTGCTTCAGAGGGCTACAGTGTGATGAATTGCCTTTAAATAATAGAACAAGCATAACACAAGTAGTAGTCTTTATGGCATGTAAATGGCTACATCAAAATAGGACAAAAATTATAAAAATTTTTACAACATGAGTAGCTACTTATTAAGGGAAAAGAAAATATAACTTCATAGAACAATTGCATACTGATAGTATAATTATTGTGCTTGAATACTTTTTCCTTCCAATGCCACAATGGGTTTATTCTGTTAATGGAGTAGGCTGAAAATGTGACATTCATACCGAGCCTGCAAAGAAATCCAGGTCTTCCTTGCTCCTTTACCCTGGAGTATATCACCAAAATACACCACCTCTCTTGGAACAATGTTCATATACGTTAGAGGAAGAACCTGCCAAAGGAGAACTACAGGTAATAATGGATATGACAGATTTAATTAATAAGGAAAAATGTAGGATTTTAGACTGCCCTGAAATGATAACACCACCTTTAAAACCTAATCTAAACTGTGTGAGTGAAGTCTAAAGTTATTTGTGTCTGTTTCCTACTGAAATGTTTCAGAAGGGTCACTGTCCAGAAAGATGATGAGGACTAATCATCTTGCACTGAAGCCTTGAGGAAAGATGTGGATATTCAGTTCTTAAAGGTCTGCTACCACTTTATCCATTTAAATCTATCTTTCTTTACAGGTGAATATTTGATAGTACTCTTTGGAGCAAAGTTAACTGTATATAAGCTCAGTATTTTAATAAACACTGTTTTATCCTTTCAGTTCATTTATGAACAGTATTCCCCAAACTTACAAGTCTGAGGAATGTACATATCACTAAATTCAGGTTTACTTGATATAAAAATCACTTCTACTGTCAGTTTCATCCAAGGCTGTTCTAGGTTACCCAGATTGCGGTAAAACCACATTCATTTCTTCAGTAAGATCTCAATAAATATTCTTACTGTGTTAATTCAAGACACCAGTAGTATGATGCTACTTAGGATGCTTGTATGTATTTCAGTGTGTATAAAGAAGGACGTAGGTAGGTCAAGAAGCTAGATTTTCTTTCCATGCTCTGCATCTGGCTTGGCACACTCAAGCTCTAACTGGTGTTATCAACATACAATGAAGAGTTTAGAAAACTAGAAAGTAACATGCTCAGTGCAGTACCATCCAGTGGAGAGTAGGGGAGGGATGAGGCACAGCTGGTTTTATTTTTCAGAACGGAATTTAGGCCTTAGGTGAAAACACAGAGACAATTTTTAAAAATATAATTTTTTACATTTAATTTCTAAGAAAGAATGGGAGAAGTATTTAACTTGAAATGTACCTTGAAATTTGGTTATTCTTCATTACTAATGGCTCAAAACACAGTCTGCAGCTGATAAGAAACTGGCTGCATTTTTTCAATAATAACTTGTGTTATTCTGAAAAGCAGATCTAGTTACTGAAAGCAGAATCATGTATCCTTGTATCCTTTTGCAAGGTACTACTTTGTAAAGGCCATATTTTGTTTCTATTTTGTCATACCTCATTTAATCCAGCAAACATGGCAAAGAAACATGTCTTTAACTTTAAAACTTAATTTCTAAAAAATATCAGCTGCTGCCTTCATACAATTAAATGAGCCTTGACAGGATAGGTCTGAGTTTTATATGGAGACTTGCTCATTTCTCATTTCTGCAGTGGAATTCTGTAATGAGAATTGCTATTATAGCCTGCCTGCGTGTGTGCGACAACTACTTTCTTAAAAATGTGAATAATATTAATTACCATTGATGTTAACATTCCTTAAACTGTACAATAGGTCAAACTTGTGCAAAATTTCTTATTCATGAAATCCCCCAGTTCTGCAGTTCAGTCTAAGCGTTGCTCCTTTTGCCTTCTCACTGCAAGTAAGTCACTGTTAAGCAAAAAAATTATTTGAATACAGGTCATATACAACTGTGATTATTTTAGGAAGGTAAGCTTTTCAGTTACAAGCTCCTTTGGACAGGTTGTGTTTTTACAATATCCAGACCATGAACAAAGCCTTGTGCAGCTACCAAAATATAGCTATTATTAGCAATCATAGGAATTACAGTAGGACATTCACTAGGTATGGTAAGGAAAGGAAGAGTCAGTGCATAAGGAAGTACATCAAAATAAACTGACTTTCTGTACGAATACAGAGGATAAGAAGGATCTGGAAACTATAAATGCTGAATTATCGTACAGAGTAATTAAGAATAGAAACATTAGACTACATACAGGTATTAGAATAATTTCATCCAAATTCTATTTAATACCACATAAGGGATTAGTGAATCTCATTTAGAATAATGCCATTCTGGTCACGATATGAGAGGTGAGTTCAACACAACCAAAATGAAAGTGTTAGAAAATTATTCAAAACAGTAGCGTAACACTTCCCAGATTTTGAGAAAGGAGAGATTTTCATCCGGGAGACAAACATCTTCAAGTGAACCAGAAAGGCAGATGGTATAGAAGTGTGTATACCTCATGTTTTTAGAAAACATGGATTCCAGTAAGGCCCATGGCACTGTCTCCCATAAGATACTCACAGAGAAGCTGCTTATGTATGAGCCAGATGGGTAGACAGTGAGGTGGACTGAAAACTGGCTGAACAGCTGGGCAGAAGATGGTGATCAGCAGCCCAGATTCCAGTTGGAGGCCAGTGACTAGTGGTGTCTCCACTAGACCAATACTGAGTCCACTTCTCTTTAATATCTTCATCACTGAGCTGGACAATGGGGCAGTGTACGCTCAGCAAGTTTGCTTATGAGACCGAAATGAAAGGAGTGGCTGATACACTAGAAGGTTGTTCTGCCACCCAGAGAGACTCTGACAGGCTGGAGAAGTGGGCTGGAAGGAACCCTGTGAAATTCCAACGCAAAGTCTTGGGAACAACAAGCTCATGCACCAATATATACTGGGGGCTTACCCAGCTGGAAAGCAGCTCTGCAGAAAGTGATCTGGGAGTCCTGGTGGACACTAGGCTGAATACAAACGCACAGTGTGCCCTTGCTGCAAAGAAAGTGAATGGTATACTAGGCAGCGTTGGGCAAAGTTATTGCCAGCAGGTCAGGAGGTGATGCTTCCCCTCTACTCAGTACTAGTGAGGCCACACCTGGAGTAGTGTCCAGTTCAGTGTCTTGTACCACTCCTCAGTACAAGAAATGTAGACATACTGGAGACAGTCCAGTGAAGGGCTGCTAAGGTGATGAAGGGACTGCAGCATCTCTCCTATGAGGAAAGGCTAAGAAAGCTGGGACTTTTGGCTCTCAGTTCAGCCTGGAGAAGAGAAGGCTTCAAGGGGTTTTTAATGTATATATTTACCTTGACGTATTTACTTGAAAGGAGGGTGAAAAAAAGATAGAGCCAGGGTCTTTTCAGCTGTGCTCAGTGACAGGCCAAGAAGCAATGGGCACACACTGGAATACACGAAGTTCCAGCTGCACATCAGGGAACACTTTTTCACTGTGAGGGTGATGGAGCACTGGCACAGGTTGCCCAGGAGGTTGGTGGAGTCTCCTTCCTTAGACACACTCACCACCTTGGGCAACTCATGACCCTGTTCAAGCATGAGGGTTGGACCAGATGACCTCCCTTTCAAACTCAGCCATTCTGTGATTTTGTCATTCTGTGATTCTGTGAGATTCTGTGTGATTCAGGGACTGTTGACATAGCTTTGGATCACTCCATGTGAAAATATTCTTTTAGGTCTCTATAGTCCGGTGTTCTGAATGCAGGGGAAAAGCTATTAGTGCTCACAATGTTTCATTGCCTTTTATAAAATGCATTTTAAATAACATGGAAAATATAACACTTTCCTAAAGACTAGATTAGCTGGTCTAGAGACCTTAGGACTAGAGAAATATAAGTCTGGCTTCACTCTAGCAGAAAATACTAGAACAACCAACCAGGAATATGATCGAAGGACATTTAGTGAGGCACAGTTTGATTAAAGATAGTCACAGCATGTAGTCAGAAAAGCAAAAGTGATAAATCTTGTAATAAATCTTAAGGAACCTTTTGAAGAGCTAATACAAAGAGTTAGCAAGGTGAAAGCTGAGGACACAATTTACCAACACTTCAAGAAAGCTTTCAATGCAATATAACACACAAAAGACTAATCTACAAGGTTAGCAGATCTGATGTGAGAAGGAAGCTGTTTGAGCACAAAACTGATTGACGATTAAAACCAAATGTTCCTGAAGAGTGAAAAGACATGAGAATAGATTGGTGAGGGGTACAAGTAGGCTGCCACAAAGTTAAGGAATGAGATTTATTTGTTTCTCATTCAGAAAAAGAACGTTGAGCAAGGCAATAAAAAATGCACATGACAGGAAACAAAAAGAAAACTGAATGAATTCTAAGGATTAGAGCAGACCAGAATCTGTTGCAAAAACAACAGGTTACACCCAACGCAAACTTTTCTGAGCAGCAGTGCAAGTGCACCATGTCAAATATACATGCATATGTACACACCTGTGTAGACATACATAGAATTTTGTGTTGCTTATGTTACATTCCTTTACTGAGTGCTTTTTTACCACTAGTTTATTTAAGTGACAGTTTTCAGAACTCACCACTTAGTCTGGCTACATTCATTCACTGAGATTTCAAGGGATATATTCTTTTCCTTCCCTTCATGGCACTGTGCATTCCACAGCTTTTTTATCATTACCCTTAAAGTTCTGCATGTGATAAAGATCCACCCTACTCCTGTGTCACCACTGACCTCAGTAATTTTCTAGGTTCTGGATAAGATTCTGAATTTTCCCACCAGATAAGCAAAGTCATTCCCCTGAATTTACTCAGGCCTTTGAATACCTCACATTTCTTTTGGGAACCTGTTGCATATTGATTCTATGGCAGATGTCATAGGAATGTTGTATCAGTTATGGAGTATAACTACTCTGGTACCAGCAAATATTTCCTCAAGTTCAAAATGATACTAACTGAGCTATTATTACCATAAACAACCAACAACCACCCTTATCTGAAGTATCATGACACAAATTGGGTCTTTTTTTCCTCATAAATTTAAACCCAGAATAGGTTCATCCCTACTTGGCCAAAGAACAAGGACCACACATCCTCACTAACATGGAAGCCAGAAATAAACATGAAATATATAAGTATTCTTGTTATTAGTTATCATCTTGCCATTATACCTTAAATGGTTAGCCTTTACATACTTGAATTTAAGCAATCAATATATCATGGCAAAGTCATGCCTCCAGTAACTCATCGCCGCATATCCTCACAGAAGTGTCAGCATGGACTACTGTGTCCCTTTATGTTCTCCCAAGAAAATCACCATTCAGGGATTCAGTTGCATCTTGTATGCATGTATGTGCATAAGTATTTTCTTTTTTTGAAATAAATGTAATAATCCCTAGATTTGGTCCCTGCAATATTACATTTTTCCCCTCAAGCATTTGGTATAGTTGGTAAACACTTCAGCAAAATTCCCTCTAAACCTCAAAAAGAAAATATGCTGCACTTTCAGAAATTCCTGTGATTTTCTTCCTACACTAAGTACTCTGATTTTCTTTTGTGCTTTTACTGTATTTCAGTAACACAGCCCAGTTCTGTCACGTAGTTATCTGGTCTCTCTTATTTCTTTTAGGGCAAATTGATTACTTTTTCTTTTCTGTCTCACCTCATAAATAACCTCATATTCTGGCCACTGGAGGCAAAGTCATTAGCCTAAATCAGTCCTTGTTGATTAATCTGTTAAAACTTCCCCAGCAAGCAACATGAACGAGCAAAACTTCTAAATCAATAAAATAATGTATTAGATTAATAAACAAGACACATTCAAAGTGCTGTTGTAAGCACTGCAATTGCTGAATTGCAAGAATGTAGAGAATGTGAAGAGGACCATTCACCCCACTGGACAACCAGAGAAAAGAACTATGTTGGGAAGCTTATGGATTATAGTACTGCAGTATGGTTTCAAAGTTCAGACCTGGTTCTTCAGTTTGTTATTAATGTGAGTCTGCATTTTAGCTTTCAAGAAAACCTTTTGAGTATGCCTGTCTGCCTAACTGGTAGGTGACCACTGATCTGGTAAGAGGTGAAACTCCCTTTTTTCTTTCTTGGATGACTCAACATGTATCTTTCAATATAAGGTGTCTTCAGCTACTGAACGATTCATTTTATAACAACACAAGTACATTAACTAAGATATTTTATATGAATATCTGTTCAGAAGAAACGAGTTAACACATAATTAGCTTTTCACTGACAGTACACATGGCAATAGCTACCCTGAGAGTGATCATTTTTTTTCTAGAGATATAAGACAATTCAGCACAAAGATAAGATGCAGCTTTTCTCTTCAGGCCTACAGAATTCTGTCCCTCAGTCTCTGTTTATAGTTGCATAGTGTAGGAAGGTTGGTACAGGCAGTGCTAAGACCAATACTGATGCACCAAACCACCCACTGTCAGAAAGTGTTTGGCTGCTCTGTGAAGCTAACAAGATGATTCAAAGATGTCCATGTTCCTCACCCTGACTCACTGGCTTGCACTCCTACCTTTGCCACAGCCCATCCTCGTCCCTGGGGAGATGCCTGATTCACTGGGCTGGAGCTGCTTTCAGCTGACCCTCTGTCCTGGTCCTGCTCCATGGCTGCCACGTGGGGATCCCCCACTGGTCCCGCTGCCCTTATCTCAAGGAAGCAGCTGAATCACTTTGCAACCCAACACAAATCCAATCATCAGCACAACAAACCTGCTAACTGCTTATGTGCTGGTGTTTAATCTACATATAAGCCTTTCTACATGTGCTCTTTGGCACATGACCTACTAAATTCTTCCAAGTATTAATTCATTCATCCTCTTCATAGAGATGGCACATCATATGGTATGGCATACTGATAGACATACTGATATTTACAGATACATATAGAGAAACAAAATTGAGCTAGATGCACAAATAAAGTTGAAGGTCTATATTTCAAATCTGTCCCCTCAAAACTGAGATAGTGCTGCTCTTGTCTCTTTGAAGCAAGAACTTTCTGACACATCTGTGTTTTCACCCACTGACATTCACCTGAATGTTTCCATCTGGCCACCATATCAGTGTACTTTCTGACAGTGCTGGAGGGTTCTGTGCCTAAGCCCTACGAGAAATTTAAATGTGTCATTTCCCCAGACCCCTGCAAAGCCAGTTTAATAATCTCAGGTCCCCTGAAATGCATCTGAAATATCTGGACAGCCTATAGTCAGTCAGGGTGACAGTGATGCCATACCTGTCCTTCATCCAGGATTGAAGGACCACTGTGGTATAAATTGCAGGTACTCCTAAAGGAACCTGAATGAAAATGCCCCAGCTCCCAATATAATGTCCTAGTTACTCAATTATTGTGTATTTTTGAGCAGGTCTTTCTCAAATCTCTCCTCATTTAGCTAATCCCTCTGCATGGATAAATACTAGTCTTTGGGTTCTGAACAATATTCAAAAACGAGGATAACAAATTGAACAAATTCCTCTTGTGGAATTCACAAAAAACTATTTGTCTACAGCCACTCAGAAAGAGCTGTAACTTTTGAAAAATAAAATTAGATCCTCTGAATAACATAGCAGAAAAGTCTTTCTTTGGGCTTCATTTCTAGCTGCTGGTAGGAGCAGTCGCCTCATATTTATGAAACTATTCATGGGTGCTTTGGTTCACAATAGCCTTCACCTTTCATTTGCGTAAAAGCCTTTTCTCATCTGTGGTGAGGGAAATGAAACTAGCCTCCCTTCTTCCGTTTTCTCTCCTCTGAAAACAAGCAAATCTTCAGTCTTCCAGATCACCTTCTGAAAGTAATTCCCATGGTAGTAGATGACACTTGTGATACCAGGGTTGTTTGCTTGTGCTTGGTTTAGTTGGACGTTTCTTCTAAGGCAATTATTTTCTTCAAAGAATTTTATAAATAAGTGGGATGTCTTCCTTGTTAGGCCCTTAATTCCAGACACGGTATAGATATTACATGGGGAAGAGTTTCCATAAAGAGCTCTTCCATGTATTTTACATCACTGAATCCCTTTCTTCATGCAAATGGTTTCTGGTTTAACAGATAATGAAAAAAGGACTTCTGAATTGCTGGAGCACTAAGAATTCTTTTGGTTTGGGGGTTTGTTTTTTTAATAAAGAATATGAATAATTCCTTCTTCTCCCACTCCATGGAAGTTTTTTTCTGTCTTCACCTTGTGATTTGATGTTAACCCTAATAAAGTGGTTTAGCTCCTTTGAAGCACAAGCTGAGAAAAATAAAGCCTAGGAAATCAGTTTGTTAGAAGTAAATTGTTTACAAATTGAAATACAGAAGCTACTTTCCTACTGAGAGCATTATGATGTTTTCATTTATTGATGAAAAAGTAATAAAGACAAGGTATTTTTGGTTAAGACAGACTGTTTGTGGTTTTAGCTAGTGCTACTTTACATCTAGTATTGAAGAAAATAACATATTCTTATAATAAAATCAAATAATAGTTAGGCTGATAGAAAGCTGTTGAAGCAATTTGTACAGCCACCAAGACATTACTGTGTTAACCTACATAGTTATACCCTGCTCAGAAATTAACAACTAAATTAAGAAATGACATACTGAATACTTCTTCAGAAGACAGGTTTCTGTACCCTATTGCACCTTATGTTGTTCCAGTCCATGTATAGATAAACTGTTCTGGTCTTAATAAGAAAAGGTTAATTATACTTCTTGATTTTTGCACACATAAGCTGCTGCTTTACTGCATTATTTATAGTGCTATTGACTGGAGAGTTACCCAGCAAAACTAATAGGTATTAATTGGTCCCTAGTTAGTCTCCATCTAATTTGATTGTCAACAGACTCAAGATTCCCTATTTGTATTAGTGACATATGGTGCAGTAAAGAGGGTACTGCAGACACAATCACGCCTATGTTTATCAGAGTACTTGATAGTTTTGGTAATTGATAGTGAAAAATATTCTAGCTCTTTAAACACATGTGAGGATCTATAAGCTTCATGTATATGCTTACTTAGTTATGAAAGAATGAACCAGATTTATTTTATCCATATTTATTATATAAATATTTATTTTTGTATTTATCTGTTTATCTCTAGATAAGCAGTGTGATTAATTTGGCACGCCAATGCAAAAATATTTCACATTTTCTTAACCTGGTCCTGACAGAAAACAGCCTTCACAACCTGCCATATTTCAAGTTATCTGCAACATAGTCAGACTTTTGGGTAGATAGATGAAGTGTTCCTGGAACAAAGAAATTGAATGTAGGAATGTGGAAGTGGGTTGCCAAAGCCACTAACAGCTCATTTTCCTGCTCAATGTTTATGTAGCAAACAGATTTTAACTCCTTTTCTAATGTAGTTTTAAATCAGTTTTTATTATTTTTATCCTTGGACTAAAAGGGAATTTTTGTTAGAAATCTAATCTTGCTGTTACATTAGTCAAAGAAGAATTTATTTCTTGCACTCCTGGCTTCTACATCTTTCAGATTTATCTTGAGAAATGCTCATTAGCATTGCACAATTTACTATATCTTTTTTACTTTTTTTATGTAATAAATGCATATCCACCTATTTCCACTATTATTTCATGTGCAAATATGTAGAACTTCATCAAATTTATCTTTCCTCTTCTAATGAACACTTTGTAGAGCTTAGCAACACTTCCTATTGCTTTTCAGTAGTGCCAGCATCAAAACTACTTGAGATTCCATTTCCTCTACATGACCTCTGTTGTTAAATCCAAATACTGAAGTCACTAAGCTGTCTTCAGACAGTACCAAATAGCTAAAATCAAGAAATGCCGATAGGTAAGGTGTTTATAATTACACTTACTTCTCTGGTTGGGTTAATTCTAATTATATTCAAAGGTATTTTTGGCCAGTTTGTGATTGCATAATGACTTCCAAGTTTATATGGCTTCATATTATTAGAAAAGCACATTATTACAGTGAACTTTGAACATGCAATAAAGAAATGACATTAACAAAATAAAGCAGTTCCTCTGTACTTTGCACAAGAGTATTTTACACTCTTCTTGCCAATGTACTGAATTCCCAATATGCTGCCTGTTGAGTCAATTGGTCCAACTAATTTTTTACACAAATGTATAAAGGCTACCTTTACAGGCTTTTCAGTCCACCTGCCATCGCTTATCAACAGAGTTAGCTTGAAAGCATGGAAAATGCAGTGAGGTACACTCCAGAACATAGCTCATTACAACACTGCATCCTGTATGAACATGATTCATTTATAGTATGTTTTCAGGTAAGGCCACAACATGCTGTCTTTGGAAAGCGTAAACATTTCTGCTAAATCTGAAAATTTCTGGATTTGCCTCAATTGCACAAAGAAAAGCATGTATCAAAGAAATACAGAGCCATAACTTAATTCTACTTACTTGATGTTCCTTCCCCTTACTTCTTGCTGGCATACCAATGAAAGAGTCAATACTTGAAGTATTTCACCAAGCAGTCAAATCCAGGGAATACTATGGTACCAGTTAATGTATAAAAGGCAAGTAAGGCTTGGTAAATTAAAAGTTCAAAGACAGCCTGTTAGGTAAGATGTATAAAGAGAAATAAGCCAAATATTTATAAAAGTTTCATTGGCTTTTCTAGCCCAATAAAAAAATACAATTTTCACCTCAAGTCCAGACTTACCTGGAGGAAAACTCTTAATATCTGCTAGTTGACTTATTTAGCTAATATAGCTTCTTGTATGATGATAACTTCAGGCTTCAATGCTTGTGCATGAGACAAACGACCTAACAATTTGTTAGAGAAAATAGGTGAAGGCTATAATAATGCAGAATGCCCAAATTCTGATGAAAATTATCAGAAAGATTGAAAATGTTCTTATTTCTACAGTCCTCTCAGAAGACCTACAAATCCAGACTTCAAGTTAATCATGGACATTCTTCATATGCTTGAAAAGACAAGCCTATGTACACATACAGTTGCATGCCTTCACCTTTATAAGGGTTCTTGGGTCAATAAAATACAGTCCTACAAGATCATAATGTACGCAATACCCAATTACTTACTTTCATTTATTCTTTGGAAATGCCAGTTGCAAAACTGGAATACTTCTGGCTGCTCTATTACTCTGAAACTCTCCATAAGCGAAGAAAGTTGTCTGCTTTGACCTCAATTCAGCTTCCTATTTTTACCTTCTCTGACTTCATCTGCAGATAAAAGCAAAACTCCTGTTTCGTGGAAAGCACCATCTTTAATAATTTCTTCTCTTTTTTTCTTTAAATCATTACATTAAATCTCTTCTTCCCAATTACAGCAGTTTGTCTATGAAATGGAAATCATGAATACACAAAAGCACTGATAGAGAATGAATGTGTTTGGTTTCCTTCAGTTTAGATAAACTGTTAATGTGTCAACAAAGCACAGATATTGAATTAATTACTTTAAAGACTGGTTGAAATTGAATGGATCCCAGAAAAATATTTGGATTTAGATCAAATTATGCATTTTTCTAACGATATTATTCCATCAGAATATTTCAGTCAGCTTTATATTCTTCCTGTGAAAACAGATGTATTGTATGAATAATTCCATCATTCACATTACATGTTCTGATAACTTTCTTTATAATACCTTAATACTATGTGTAGCTTAAATTATAGCTTAATATTAAATACTATTACTTACTTTATTCTATAGGATTTTACTTCCTATGTCCAGTGAGTATTCAGTTTTATTTGAATTATATCAAATGAGATATCAAATAGTATCTCATACAGTATTTAAGAGAAATTCCTTGTGCTTCAATCTATCCTCAAGATATTGAAAAAACCTTCTCAGTCTAATTTTTTATGTGGCACACCTTGGTCATATTACAACTTGACAGAAATTCTGCTGATAGAGAGCAAGCTGTCCATGCTGTGTCCATTTTAAGCTGTCCTCAAAAAAAGTGGAAGGCGAACAAATTAAAATTGTCCTTTGCTGTTCCATAAATTAGAACAATTACTATTTTCTGACTTAAAGGTATAGACAGAACATTGTATTGCTTGTGGACTGAATCTAGGATTTCAGAGGAAATTTGTCTGTTAAAATGAAAGTTTGAGTTGCATTTAAGACTATTAGTTAAAAAAGAGATTATAAAAACTAAGCTGTCAGAAAACATTCAGAATTCAGTCTTAAGAAATCACCAGTATGCACTGTGAAACTCAGGTCATGACCAAGGAAAAAGTTAGTTTACTTGTCTGAAGTGCCAGACAGACTTCTCTCCCATAGCATATGCTTCCAGCAGACTTTAACTCATGGAGACCAGTCTCACCATGTACAAACCTAGATTTTTATAAAGAATTCTTTCACACATTTGCAAACATATCCTGCAACTCTTTTCTCTCTCTCTTATATAACTGAATGAGAAACAGGAAAAAAAAAGCTTTTTTTCTTTTTTTTTTTCATACCCAGCTGCTTTACATTCCTTAAGCAACAAAACATTTGCAACAGAGAGTTGCCTCATCTGGTCTTTGCAATAGCAGGACTTAATAGATTTTAATTTCAGAAGCGACCTCCACTTAACAACTATTCTCCATGAATACCATAAAACCAATCATTCTGCACCAACAAGGAGAAACATAGCAATTCATCATTACCTGCTTTTCACTGTTCTCCATAGTCAGAAAATTTGTGATATCTCTGCAGTCTTACAGTTTTGTCTTTCCAAGGTTCTTATGGGGGTTTTGTTACTATTATTTTAAATATACAAGGAAGTGATACACAGATGTTTATTATTATTATTATTATTATTATTATTATTATTATTATTATTATTATTATTATTTAACTGTCAGTAACTACCTGAGAGGTAGAATTTTTAAAGCATTTGATCTTGCTGGGCACTCATATAGACTGCAGATAACACAACTGTATAGAAACCAGACTTGTTTCACCTTTAACTGTGGAGTAACATAAGTATGCCAAATGACCTATTTACAAGTTTAATTGATTTATTCTCATTAATATATGTTAACGTAAATTATAATACTGCTTGCATAATAAAGACATTTTAACAAATATATTTCATGCCAAATCAACAAGGATTTAATCAGATAATAAAAAAAATAATTAAGCATACCATATATTAGCTATAATATTCTGTGAAATGGTATTTGGTGTTTGGCAGACACTAAAAACCACATCCAGAAAAGCATAAACTTAATTAAATTATTATTAGATGCATCATTTAATGCCGAGTGAAATTTTCAGATCAATTTCGACTATAAGTAGATGAACTGGGTACTGACTGTAGGAAAAGTCCACACTAATAAAACCCCCTTCACTTCTGTTAAGGAGCTAGGAAGTATTTCTGCTGAAGTCCACCTTTTCATATTTTCTTAAGAAAGAAGTAGTGAAAAAATAGGTGTTATGATAAATCTCTATATTGCTATATGGTAAGCATCAACTTTCCTGTATGTGGTGTGTATAGGGCTCTCAAATCCAATTAATTTCAAAAGACAGATACACAAAACGACATAAGGATTACACCTAGAAGAAAGCATGAATGGATGCCTGTACCTACCTATTGAATGGTAATTTTTTTTTACTTTCTTCTGCTGTTTTGTTCAGAATGCTGCCTGTTCCTTCTCACAACAACCTATATTAATGGTAGTCCCCACATGGGTAAAGTTGTAATAATATATGACTTGTAATTTGAAAAAAAAATAATCTAGTGATTAACTGGCGTGGTGTCTGACAAACTGTGGATTACTTTAAGAAATTTTTGCCGTGTAACTATTGTACATTTCATCTTATGTGCATATTACATTCTGCCTATAACAGAAAGAAGTGGAAGAAGCCTCAGATTACAAATGCTGGAAGAGGGGATCAGATGCTTACCTGGCATCTGATACCTCTAACAAGGTAAGCAACATTTTAAATTAGGCCTAAGACTATATTGTATGCTAGTGACATTTATATACCACCTATAACTTAACTATTAGAAGTGTAGTAAGTAGTGGAGCATTTGACTGCTGCCTATTTATTGCTTGGTTATTGTTAAGTCACTGTTTAAACACCATTCAATTTTTACTTAATCACCATTCAATTATCATTCAACTGTTGAATAAATATCATATGATCATTGTTTAATCATTAACAAAACCTTTTAGTTAACCCCATAACAATGACTTCAACACTAATTCACCTGTGACAGATGGTACCAATAACTTTCCCAGGGAGAGTAAGCTGTAAGGTGCTTAGTACTGCAACTCCTGAGATACCCTGGTCTCTCTTTCGAGTCTATACAAGGCAGCAGACAACTGTTCTTAGAAAGACAGCTAAGTGTCCCTGATGCAACTATGAACAAATTTTTATCAAAATGGGTAAAGATGGAATGAAATGAAAGGTCAGTGAGGAGGACAAAGCACTTTCTTCATCCCATCATTTCTTCATACCATCTCCTATGAAGACAGGCTGAGAAGCTGGGGGTTTTCAGCCTGGAGAAGGGAAGGCTCTGAGGACACCTTAGAACAGCTTTTCAGTACCTTTTTAAGGGGCCCACAAGAAAGCTGGAGAGGGACTTCTTACAGGGGCACGTAGTGATAGGACAAGGGAGAACAGCTTTAAATGGAAGAGGGTAGATTTAGATTGGGTATTAGGAAGAACTTCTCTACTGTGAGGGTGGTGAGACACTAGAACAGGATGACCAGAGAAGTGGTGGATGCCGCAATCCTGGAAGTGTTCAAGGCCAGGCTGGATGTGGCTTTGAGCAACCTGGTCTAGTGGAAGGTGTCCCTGCCCATGGCAGCGGGGTTGGAACTAGATGGTCTTTGAAGGTCCCTTTCAACTCATACAGTTCTATGATTCTACGATCACTTGATTAAAAAGCATTTTTAGGTGTACAGTTCTCTCTACATTTCCAAAGGGTGATTCAGAAATCTTTTCAATGTTTTGAAATTAACTGTAGTAGAAAGAAACAGGAGAACTGTAGGGCAATGGTGATGATGATTATTATTATTTAACTTATCGTGCCTGCTGCTTTAAAGAGAATTGGTGCAAAGAAACATGGAAGTAGCATCTGGTTTATAGCACAGCAATATTATTCAATACGGGAAAAGTTCAATGTGTCTTTGCAAAGAAATATCACATATATCAAAAGCTATTCTAACTTATTCTTCAAATGCCAGCTGTGAATTTAAAGTTCAAAATCAATAGTTTTAGTTTTATATTGTATTCATCTCTTACTCCAGTTTCTTCAGAACCAGACTTGAGTGGGCTTGTGAACATCACTAGTAATATCTAGGATTATTGCCGTTCTAAACTGAAAAGTGACATCCAAAATTTGTGAACATAATATAGCAAACAACCTTAAGAAAATGGATACAAGTATAAATTAGGTAACAGTCAACAAATTTAAAGAGATGCAGAGCTTCTTAAAAATTCTTCATGGTTTTTCTCTGGTAATAAAAAGAGATCTAGTCACTAGTTTCCTTGTTTTGAAAACATGTTATAAAATCACTTCTACAAAGAACTTCTGAAAATGGCCCAGCAGATATTCAGAATATTGGGAATGAATAAATGTTAGATTGTACTAGTATATTAATTCCCCTTTTTCTTTCATAGTCATAACTATTTTCCAGATTCTTCTATAGTGTATTTGGCTAGTGATATTCATGAATTATTATACTTTCAAATGCCCCCATTTATCTTACAAAGAAATTTTTGCTTACCATTCGCATCTTCATTAAAGGATGACAGAGACTGTTTTCTAATCCTGAGTCAGATATTAAGATATAAAGATGTACTTTAGCTACTGCTTTGGCCAACAGACTGAAGACAGAGCTAAAGATCTGCAGAGCTAACAGAATATAGTAGTATAGCTTGAGCTATGTAGATTCTGCATTCCCAACTTTGTAGATAGAAAGCAATCACATCCATGGTGAACTGAGCACAGGTGAAGGACTGAAACATTTACCAATGTGTTACAGCTGCATATATGCTGTCTTGTGCATGAGAGTGAATGAGCTTGGGGAAAAAGCAGTAAAAGTTTTCAAAAGGAAATGGCTAATTTTCTGAAAAATTCTGGCATGCCCCAAGTAATATTGTATTCTGTTTAATTTGCTTGTTTGCTAAGTGTTGTGCAGATAGAGCAGTGAGTGAAAACAATTCCGAGAACAATAACATGGAAATGGTTGTAAATTGCAAAGAAAGCTCTTTATTGTAAAGGAAGATTTACAGTTCTGAGAATGAAACAAATCTCAGCTCTGTAAGATGTCACCCACCATGAAGTTGCAGGTATTTCACGGGCATTTCACAGATTATAGCACCTTGGCGGAGCAGGGGTGGGGGATGGCGGGTGTAGGGATCAGGGCAGGGCTGGTACAGAAATTGACTAGAACAGGAGCTGGACCATTACCAGATAAAGTCCTTGTTAACCTAATAAATTTTTTGTTCCGATAGTACGCACACGGCTAACAAAAGATTCAATCCTAAACTATTTAAATAGGTTTAATTGCATTAGATTTAAAGGCAGTTAGCGGTCTGGGACTTGGCCCCCTGCCACTGGTAATTAGCACGTCGTGGTATCTTACCAAAAAAACACCTCTGGTAGCCTGGAAAAGGCAAAGTTGTGCAAACAATACCCCCACCTAGCGATGAAACCGTAACCCGCGGGAACTGTGCTTGGTGCCCTCCGTGAGACAAAACCAGGAGCACCACCTACGCTGTGGTAGGAGTAACAGCCTGTTCAACGTCTGCAGTCTGCAAGTGTAAAGTGCGTATGCTGTGATGTAAGGAAGACATAAAGGGCTGTGTCTGTAAGAGGTTCTGGACTACAAAGACAACTTTAATGCTGGCAATAATTAACACTACCCGGTTATTCCCTGTCAGCCTCTGCATTTCTCCTGAATCCCTGCTCACCTGAAAAAGAGTGTTAGCTTTGTTCTGTGAGGCTTTGAAGTATGTTCTTTCACTTGGCTAAAATGTATGGCCATCAAAATTCACATATTACAGGTCTAGAGCAGACCGTTGCCAAAATGCAACAAAAAGTTGAGAAGCTATAAATTGTGTTAAATATACCTATTGAAAGACAAGAGGCAATCTCAGAATAGGTAAACAAGGTTCCAAGATAACACCTTTGTTCTATTGCACTAGCCTACCCTTGAATATAATGCCCTCAAACAATATTGTGTCAATTTTGTTGCAAAACAATCTTAAAGTTACTTCTTCATCTTAACTTTGAACTTCTCATCTTTAGAAAGCAAACTAGTCTTGAACACATACAACATCACTGATGATTAAGTAGTGACACAGCATTTATAAAAAAAAAAAAAGTACTAATTTACCAATAAACAATAAATATTGTGGGGTCTTTTTATTGCCAATAAACAAGGTTTATTTATTTAACACATAATGCAGAAATAGCCGCTTTCCAAGGACAACTTAAATAGTATTGAACTTAATACATGAAAAGATGATACAATTCAAGCATATTTTTTTTTAAAGTGCTATGGTAAATTTTTATTAACATGTCAGAATTCATCCATTGTTAATCTGAAATTTCAAAAAAATGCAATCCACCAACCTCTCTCTTTTCACTAAGCCTACCCAGAGACTAACCATACTCTTAGGTACAGACAAAGTACGACAGTCACAAAACCCCAAATATTATTTCTGTTTAGACTGATCCACTGCTGCACTATAAAGCCATATCTATTACCTCTATGAAAACTGGTTATAGGGCTTTCTTCCTTCTACTTGTCCAGGAGAAATCCCATTTTGCCAGACAAGATGGATACAGGAAATATCCACATCGAACTCATTCTTGGGGCATCTATTGTCATGAAAGAGAGGGGAAAATTGCTCGGTAGTCTTTACTTCTTTTTGTCATACAGTGTTTGAATATGTATATATCTGTATAGTGCTTCAGGGTTACTAAATGTCTTAGGCTTACTGAATGATTCCATTATCTATTGGCATTCTGCTCTCTCGTGATCCACTTTTTTCTTTCTTTTTTTTTTTTAAATTAATTGGACTGTGAAATAAGATGTCTTCTATTTCTGAGGCAACATTGCAAAACTTGCTTTGCTCATATAATCTGTATGGTATGGAAGCATGTCTGACAGCTTCTGTTCCCCTAACACTGCCAGGCAACCAGCTCATTTCCTCCTCATCTTGCATTGCATGGGTGGATTTTATTATGGATTTGTTTCAGCATGGGAAGGGAAACTGTAAATTTTCCCCAGTTCTTCAGATGGCATGAAATATATGCCTTATAAAACCAGATACCAATAACAAATTTTTCCTTTAGTAGCTTTAGCCACATATAGTTTAATCAGTTACAATCTTCTAGGTGACCGTACTCTGATAGGTGAGGAAGCCTAACTTCAGAGAGCTGCACTTCTGAGAGCTGTGAACTGCACAGTGGAATAATTATTATTCCATAATATTGACTAGTCCTCACTTTGTAAGTTGTCCCGTCTCTATAGACGAGTACATAAATAAGAAAAGATCAAGAACATCCCATGAAAACACTAATACCTTTGACAAATGTAATTTTGATGAAAATATTCTTTACAATTCATTATAAAATCTGTTTTATTAATGCCCTGTAGACTTGATACATTGTTTGCTACCATGTTTTGCTAATCATTAATCTAAGGCAAGGCTAGAAATATGACAATACGCTGGAAGAACAGTGAAGCATGTGGTAGCTTTCCACTTACCAACTAGCAAGGTTCAATTGTTGAGATATGATTATGTTATTTATTGTTACTTGGCAGTCTAAAATGATTAATCAGATACTGACTACACTTAAGATCTCAAGTGAATTTCCATGTCTTTCATAATCTTCAGGCAGAAGCCTGCTTCCTCCTGCCTCTGCCTCTACTCCTCTCCAAAAAGCCATATTACACATCTGTTGCAGACTTCCCAGAAATCTACCAATTTCAGACAACTTTGAACTGAGGATGAGAGAAAAAGCTTTCATGGATAATGTCCTGCCAACCACCATGTCTCGTATATCAGTTGGTAGCAGCTGTGGCAGAACAGCATGAGGAGAGATTTAATTCCTGATAGGCCATTTAGGACTTTATGGGTCATAACAAACATCTTAAATACCATCTGGAGACCATGAGGCAGTCACTGTAAATACCACAGAAGTACATCAACACTCCCAGTAAAATACCCTCTTCTACCCTCTCAGTAGTAAGTGACTATTATGTACCACATCTGTGTCAGCTCCCAAGAGATTCTAAGGTCAACCCCATGAAAAGTATACTTTTGCAGTCTAAGAAAATGACACCCTCTCCCCAAACTTAAAGAAAACATTCTAAAAATCATGACATAAAGCAGCATATATTTGGCTGAAAAAAAGTCATGCCATGAGAGATAAACCTGAAGAGACTAGTTTTAAAAATGCTGAGTTCCGTAATGTGATTTTCAGATAATGGAGAATCTGTGCTGCCACTGACAAATATTAATGAAGGCCAACAAATGCCTCCATCTTTGCTAACAGAATACACACCCACTATTGTCCAAGTTTCATCTAGGACACATTTTCTCCTACTTTACGTGGCTTGTGAATTGTGTCACTTTCAAACAGAGTCAGTGCAGATAGCTCTGCATCACTGCAGCAAGGAAAACATGTTTGTGTTCTCTGTGTTAAACACCCTGTGGCAGCTGATAGTGACAGGTGTTTGTTACCTGAATCTTAAGACTGGATGCCACCATCTAAAAACTACTGGATGCCTCTTATGTTGGATCACATTCGTCTTATTTCTTTATTCCAAAACAATTTCAGTTTAAGTCCTCATGACCCATTCAAGGCTCTCATGATTATCCGGAAACGTTGTTGCCTTATTTCAGGTCTTTGTGATCCTATTGTACCAACATTTACCTCATTGATCAGTGACCAGTATCTATGAACAAATACAAATGGAGGCAAAATCTTTGGATGAAGAAGCTTGCAGTGTTAGTTCTGTTTTGTGACTGAATGATGTCAAATTGTTTAGTTAGCCAGTTTAGAAAATTTTTTATTTATTTTTCAAACAAAGTTTACCCATGATCTTAACTCTTTCAGGAGGCTTTCTTAAATTGTTTGAGGGCAAGTACAAAACAGACACTGTTTTCCCCTGTCCCTGCAGCTGTATTCCTTGACTTTTGTCGCTATACCACTGCAAGTGCTTTTTCTGCACATATGGTTCAGAACATCTTCCAACTGTTTTGAGACTCTTGAAGTACCTCAGCACCTGCCACTGCAACCTAAATCCTTCTCCCTCCTGTGTACACATAAATATTAAGGCACCTTGTCAAAGTCCCAAACACCTAGTTTATATTATAGTATGCACTATCATTTGCAGAGTGATAATTTGCTTTCAGAAATTTCTAACATTCATCAGATCATAAATTCACATACATGTATCTCCTCTTGAGACCTCCAGAACTACTACTGTGCTTCACTAACTGGATCAAAAAGAAACTCCACATCACATAGAGAAAGAAGATGTGTATCCACATCTTCAATTTTTCAGAATTAGGACAGCATTGTTGAAGAATATTGATAAAACACAAAGTGAGGTATTTATAGTTTCCTACAGAATTAATAGACAATTTCAACAACTTAAAATAAGAAAGGCAAGAAAAAGAACACAGAAAAAAAGAATTAAACATTACATATGGTGCTTGAACATGTAAGCAAATATAAATGGGCTCACAGTTTAATATAAATGTAGCAGGGAGATGTGTAACCTATATTGGCTACACTTGTTGGTTTTTACCTATGACGGAGGCACATGCAAGTGATCTTATTCTAACTACAATCAAAGATCTTCAAACACCAGTATCACAGAGTATGAAATAATACAAGTCATTGTAATTTGTGGCTTTCAGACAGACTTGTCTTTCAGTGTGCATTAGTGCAGGCTGGTTTCTATCTTTTCTTTTTTTAAGCAGAAATGAGAAAATACAGCAACCCCTAAATAATTCACTTACATTATAGAGGATTTCATACTTTTTCTCACTTTAAATCTGATTTTAAAATGGAAAATAGTTACTATTCCATAGTAGCGTTCACACAGAACAATTCCCTTACTATTTATGATACCTAACATTTTACCTAGTCAGTTGTATGAACATCTTTGTAAAAGGAAAATTTATTTTGATGTTGTATACTTAGTATTTCCTTCAAACTGTATGGGGGAAATTACATCTTGTAGAAATAGAATTAGTTTGAAAATTTCATTTTAAATATTTTCAATCATATACATAAAAAATAAAATTAAAATAATGTGGGATGAAACTTCTTAGCGCTATGAGGAGTCTTTTTCTCTCCTGAAGTTCTGACAGAACTCAGTATCTTGAAGAAAGAGATTTTGATTCCTTGGATTCTAAAAAGGTTCCTCTGGTCAATTTTACTTTTTAGAGACATAAGATTTTTTTAAAAAAAGAAGTATTACTTATGATCTGAATTGAATATTCTGTAGAAGTCAGGACAGGACACAATTTCAACACTGGAAAGTTTTGAGTTCTGGACTTTTCTGAGTGTATGATTAACTAGAACTAATGTAATGAGCATTATTGAAAGAAAAATTATTTCCCTTCTCCACCTATTCTTTCCCAAAGCCATGATGAATCTAAATGCAAATGTCTGTGTTTCTTAAACCTGAACCAGATTTTTATTGAATCTTCATATTTTGGAGATGAATCAGTATTGTCTGTTTTCTTTACCATGAATGCTAACTACTATGCAGAGATGGAAATATTTTCTTTAAGTCAAATTTGAGACAGCAGTCTTATTCTTCTATTATCCAGTATAATAAATAAGCTGAAGTTGATGAGTGAAGCAACAGGTTGATTGGCAAAAGAAACTGAGAAATTAAACATATGAACAGGGAATACTTAGGACTGTATATGATTAGCAATAAGCTCACAATACTTTTCAGAGTCAGTTATCTTGCCTTCTGCATACATAATTAGACCCTGGTGCTGTTTGGCATGACTCCCATGCCCAGGCGCAATGTTTTTCTGCTGGTAATAGCTTCTTAAAGGATATATATATCTGTTAGCCCCACACTAGGCCATAGGAAAAAATGACTGGCCAGACTTTTTTAAAGTAAAATATATTGATGACTGGAGCACTGCCATGGAGGGATAGAGGTTTCTTAGGAAGACTAGACCAGGAAAACAAGGAGGTTGAGTTGCCCTTTTTGTGAAAGAACAGCTGTAATTCATGGAGCTTTGCCTGGGGATGGATAAAAAGCCAATTAAGAGACATAAGTAAGGATTTAAGAGGGGACTGATGTGGGTGACGTAGTAATGCATGTCTGCTGTAGGTCACTGGACAACAAAGAACAAGGGGATCAGGCCTTGTAAAGACAGTGTTAGAAGCAGCTTCACATTCCCAGGCTGTGGTCCTCATGGGGGGCTTCAACCACCCTGATATCTATGGGGGGAACAACATAGCAAGCAGTCAAGAAGGTTTCCTGGAGAGCACCAATGACAAGTTCCTGAACCGAGCAACAGAGGAACCAGTGAGGAGAGGTGCTCTGCTCAACCTCATACTCACCGACAAGAAGGAGTTATCAAGGTCAAAGGCAGCCTTGGCTACAGTGATGATGAGATGGTGGAATTCAGAATCCTGAGAGGAGGAAGTAGGATGGAAAGCGAGATCACAACACTGGACTTCAGGAAAGCAGACTTTAGCTTCTTCAAAGATCTACTTGGTAGAGTCTTATGTGATATGATCCTGCAGGGAAGAGGTCCCAAGAAATTGTCCTTCTCCATACTCTAAAGCAGTCCATCCTGATGAGCAGGAAGTCAGGAAAAATGCCAGGAGGCCTGCACAAATGAACAAGGAACTCCTGCGAGACCTCACAGACAGAAAGGAAGCATATAGTTGCTTAATGAGTAACCTCCAAAGAATATAGATTCTCTGTCCAAGCATGCACAGATGCAGTTAAGAAAGCCAAATTTAAGACAGCTCAAACAGGTTGAAGAGTCACCATCCTTGGAGACATTCAAAAGCCATCTGGACATGTGTCATGGTTTAACCAGCTGGCAACCAAGCCCCACGCAGCCACTCACTCACTCCCCCCACCCAGAGGCATGGGGAAGAGAATCAGAAAGGAATGTAGAACTCAAGGGTTGAGATAAGGACAATTTAATGATTTAAAGAGAATAAAAAGGAAACAGCAACAACAATAATAATTATTATAATAACAACAGTAACAGTTATAATGGAAAGGTGGGGCAAAGGATAAAATCCAAAGGGAAAGGGAAAAAGGAAAACAAGTGATGCACAGTACAGCTGCTCACCACCCACTGACCAATGCCCAGCCAGTCCTCAAGAAACAATCCTCAGGCCCCAGCTAACCCCCCAAGTTTATATACCAAGCAGGGCATCCCATGGTATGGAATATCCCTTTGGAGAGTTCAGGCCAGCTGTTCCGGCTGTGTCCCCTCCCAGCTTCCTCTGCTCCCCCAGCCCTCTTGCTGGCCGGGCCTGAGAACCTTGACTTGATGGGTATAAACATCACCCAGCCACAACTAAAACCATCAATGCAGTTATCAACATTGCTCTCACACCACATCCAAAACACAGCACTGTACCAGCTACTAAGAAGACAGTTAACTCCATCCCAGGTGAAACCAGGACAACATGGTCCTGGGCAACTGGCTGCATGTGACCCTGCTTGATCTGGGGGGGTGGATCAAATGACCTTCAGAGATCCTTTCCAACTTCAACATTCTCTGATTCTGTACATTATCTAGCTATGCAATGACAGGAAAAGTCAAATGTTTTTTTAGCAAAAAATAATCAATGAGTTACTGCCAATGTTAATAGCAATTTTCTTCCCTGTTCCAGCTGTGCCATATGCAACTAGAACTGAGGCTTTTCCCAAGTAACTGGCCACACAATATAACTACACTGACTGAGGTCAAATCAACAATCAATTTTCAATTCTATCTATCAGTTAAGTTCCCATACATATATATATTCTGCAGTTTCCCTCCTAAATGACAGCTTAATTTTTGGCTTTATACTTAAATTAAAACTCTGCATCTCCTGAGAAAGCTCCCCTTCCAATTCCTAAAACTCATGTAAATGAATAAATTCTCAGACACTGAGGGTATCTTATGCCATTATAAGATAGAGACAGTACACTCTGTGTGTGTCTTTTGTTTCTCCTTTGCTAGTATATGGGAAGAGGAAAATTTTCAAGCACAGTATCTAGAAGTGATTGTTTCACCTGTTGGTGGTCTCCTACACAAAGGAAAGATCTCTGGTGTTCATTTTTTTTCCTTTTAACATATTTTTAATTTACTTTACAGTGAGTTGAATACAGCTAAATCCATCTCATCTGATTTTGGAAATACTATGAGAGATGTTTAAGACAGCTGTTTTATACAAAAATGCAGAATGAATAACAGAACTAGTTACATTAATCTTTGCCTAAATTTGGATGACTTAAATAGTAGTCTAAGTCATGAGGTAAAACTCTGCAGATCTCTAAACCCCCAAGTCATAACAGCCTACTGCTTTGTATATTGTATATAGACTTGTCAAAAAGAAATTTAAGAAAGCATCAAAAGCAATGTTTCTTAATTAAAAAATTATTATTAAGCTGGCCTGTCACTTCCCACAAGGCAAACAACATAACCAGATAAAATGTAAAAGCCAGAAGTGTTCATTAAACTGTGAGTGAAGATTGTAAGTTGCAGGACGGAGGAGTACATAATTCATTTCAAGGCTTAGCTGCTGTACAAAATGCTCCTAGTGATCAACTTGGTTTGACATAGTGGGGTGTCCATTTTAAATAATGTTATTTAGCCTTACAATAGGCCTCTGTCAGAAAGGGGTGTCCCTGAGGGCTTAAATGTTGCATTTACAGGCAATATTTACAGGCAGTCAGGAAATTTTCTTGTGGATCAGTTTGATTCTCTCAGTGATTTTTGCTTTTGGTAAGAAAAATGTTTACAAAACCTTCAATGCTGGGCTCCACACAGGAGTTAGCTTTTCTGTATTTAGATATCTCCCTTGTAATCAGGAATTGCAGGATATTGCTTACCTATAAAGGACTGTATTGCACAGGCAGAGCTAATGTCACAAACATTGCAGCCTCCAAAATGCTCCTAACATGGTTCTGCCAAGTTACTGCATGTACTGGGATTGTTTGACCACATTGCAGTAGTTATGGTACAAACCAAAACTTTTAAAGTGAGAACCATTTTTCAAAAGAGAACAAGATGTTAGGACAGTACATGCAAACCTCTGTTTTACTGACTTCATTTCCTTCCCTTCCTTCACTACGGGAGTATCTTGTTCCAAATCTGCACTTCAGAATTCCTGACACTGGTGCAGAAAATCTGCTCATATCTACTCACAAACTAAGCTACTTTGTCTCAGTGCATGAGAGTGGAAAGGAGGAAGAGGCCTAGGAAAGATGGTGGAAGAGCTTGGCACACCCGTGCCTATAGTGACTCTCACTGTTACTGGACAACTGAACCACTTCAGCGTCCTGTGACTGTGGGCCTGCTAGAAAATTGTCTTTAACAAAAGAACAAAGAGTCAAGAATGAAACTCTGCTTTCCAGTCTACTCCTTCCTGTAACAGCACTTCAGTACAAAGGTTTACCATGAAAATTTTCAAAGTAAAGAAGAGCAGCTAATTACTCATCCTATCAATGAGTCACTTTAAGTCTTCCCTCCATAGCTTCAAGAATGCTTTGCTAAGAATAGACAGTTGGGTTTTTTTTTCATTTTGCTGCTTAGGATAGTATCTTCTTATGTTTTTAAAAAGGGAAGATAACACATTTTTCCTGTCCAGCCATCCGTGAATGGTCTTGGGGAGAATTTCCTCTCACATTCAGTTGTTTATTTTCACCTTAACTAGTTAATCATGCATGAATTGGGGTATTCTAGAAACACAAACAATTCTGTGCCTAATAAATGCATTTGATTTGATTCTTTTCAACAGGGATTGATGAGTACATTTGTGTGTGTTGTGGGATTTTGTCAATTATTTAAATGGTATTCACTCTGCTGTTTGTTGCTTAGCATCAGACAAATCAGAAACAAAAAAACTTAGATCAATGATATCGATTGCATCAGATTAGTCCTCTGACAAGGAAGACTTGAGCCATCAAGCTGGGCCTGTAAGCTTTACAAAGAGGTCAGAATAACCGTACAAAATAATTTCTGCAATTATAACAACACTTACTTATTATTATTTAAACTCAAAATTATTTTGCTCTGGCATAGAGAAGAAGTTTCTGGAATTGTATTGTTTTGGAAGAGGGTTGCTTTGCTGACTTTCTTTCTTACATTTTTATTTGGATTACAATGAATTTGCTGTCCTAGCAGATGGACAGAATATTGTATAGCAAGCAGAAGTGTGAGTAGGTTATAAAATTCTGCTCTAATGGTATCACCAGCATTCAGAGGTGATGTTGGAAGTAGATTTAACTCAAAGTATGCAACAGCAGGTAGAAAGAGTTTTCAACGCTTCCACACTACCAGCTGTTAATACCCACATTTTACTGCTGAATAGCTACCTGTCTGGATTCGCTCTGTGGAATTTTCATACAAATTCTGCTGCAACAATGTCACTGATTTTTGGGCAGATGCATATTTATTGCATGTCCTTTTTCAAACCCTGCTTAGACTGCTGATGAGCTAAAATCAAAATCCATCATGCTAAGCATCCACTAAACGACCATTGCTTTTTCAGGTTGTATACTGTTCCACGTATCTTTTTGTTCTCTCTTTTGCTTTAGAACAAGATTTGTCTTTCTCTGTGGCTCTTCAGTAACTTACACAACATGATCCTGTCCCCTCAGTGGCCGTGTACATAGTCAATAACACAATACAGGAAGTACAAGAATAAATTCAAATGACACTGTTTCTGGAATGTTTCTCAGAACACAAAATATTGACTTTATTTTTTATTTAATAAAATCATTTCTTCAAATATTTTTTTCTTATTTGAATATCAAAGCTGATCTTTACCCAAGAGGTCATAACATTTCAATTCTTTTTTACTTCCTAATGTACCACTGTGGTTCTGAGTAAAAGGGGTTAAGGTCCTGGAAATCAATGTAATTCAACAAGCAAAAGCAAACAGCTTCTACTATGGGGACTAGATTTACAAGATCTGCATATGTGTTTGGCAGAACAGAGAATGCTTATGCTCTTGCAGTCTACTGTATTCACCAATGATGGATGAAAACTAAACACAGAAGCCCCTCCTGACTGAAAGCAGGTATTTTACTTTACAACAGAGTGCACTAGCACTGTAGTTGGGGTATCATAAAACTGGTAGTTATCAGTCTTTTCTGTAAACCTTTTTATTTTTCAAAATACTGGATGTTTGTTGATACATCTGTGTCTGTCAGTACCCTCACAGGACACCATCTAAAACAGACCCTTATGGCATTGACCCTAATGTCTGTGCATGTGATTCTTTATTTATACACATGGTGAGTTTCTGTGACACAAATCTCTACATTTTGCTGGGAAATGCCAGAACCTGGAAATTTCTTTTTTTTTGTGCACAAATTATTCCCATTTAATATTGATATTTTAGACACATAAGTGACAGTACTAGATTACTATACTGGTTCAGCAGCCCATAAGTATTCAAATAGTTTCATTTCTAGAAATAGTGTCAAATCAACTGGTATTCTAACTTGGTAATAGTGGCATATAGGAGCAACTACTGTGTCAAAAAAGGAATTCAACTTTAAATAAAAGACCTCACTGACTTTACTGAACTATTTATATGTCGGTGCAGAGTGTCTGGTTTTCCAGTCAAGGATCCAAATGCACCTTGGGTTGCCAGACTTTTTGTCAGTCTATGATATTGATATGTTGAATTGATAACCAGACAATGAACTACACATGTAATGTGGACAACTGATTTTAAAACCAGAATATGAAAAACATGGTTTATAGAAACATGGTGGTTATAGAAACATGGAGTTCAACAGTTCCAAAAAAGGTCTTACACAAAACTACTTTGTTATTATCATTATTCTTAACACAATAATTTGCTTTACGTTATCTAATATATTCTTCCAGATCCTGTCTAACAAAGCTTAAAAGTTTTCTTTGATTTTTACATAGATCATCAAAAAGAAGGTCATTATGTTGTCAAAAAGATGGTCATTATGTCAGTCCTCAGCATTTGCCTTTATTTAACTGCATTAGCATGCAGCTAGAGCTCTATAAAAAGAATTACTAGACAACCGTAGATCTTAATTGGAAACAATCATTTCTGATAATAAAAAACCATTTTTTTATAACTTCCTCAGAAAATGAAAGAACACATTTTTTCAAAGTCACTCAGTAACAAAGCAGATTCACATTAGTCTTCAGAAGAAAGAATATCCAGTTGCTTAAATATACTTGAATAAAATGAAATTATAAACTTTTAAATGAAAATTTTATTTTTAAATATTTAAAATATTATAAAAATGTATGAACAGATGTAGTCCACAAAAGCTCCAAGAAATGAATGGTGTTTAAGGAAAAGTTTTGTGAAGCCCTCTGCATCGATGTACACATTAGTGACATGGGTTGATAGCAGTGTAACAGAACTTCCCTGGAGTTATTTAATACAATTACAAGACTAGACCTGCTTTCAAACAGCATCTTACAAAAATGTCTAGTGTTTGAAATATAGTAGTACAGCATCCTTTCAGGCTTCACTTTTAAGTTCCAGGGTCACTTATTCACTGTTCAAAATCTAGCTTTCAGCATTTTCAATGATATGTAAACTATCACATTAGTAAAAGCTGTACATTTCTGGCCATTGCAGATTCTAAGTAAAGCTGGATATCAAGGGCCCATTTTTTTTCTTGAACAGGACAGGTTAACTACAGCACATTCAGATTCTTTACTACACCTGCATCAAACTGAATCTTTTTTTTCCACAAGAATTCATTTTGGTTTTGTCCAATGGTATGTTCAGCAAAACAACAAATGGCGGTTCCATTCTGCTTTTTGCTAATCAAGTTAGAATTTCTAGTAATTAGGTTTGGTTTTGTTTTTTGCTTTTTTTACTTTGATCTTTTTAGTAAGACAACAGACAAAGGGCACTGTTCAAATCTATAGAAGGCTGAAAAAAATTCAGTAGCTTACAAAGAAAGTGGGGTGGGGAAGGGAAGGAAGGACTTCTTTTGTTCATTAAAACCACTGTCTTTTCAATAATCAAACTTGCAGTGATTTGCACACAGTGCATCAGGACACCTGAGGAGGTAATAAACAACAGCTGGAGATTTTGGCAGAGACAAAAAAATCCTGCAGCTGTGTTATCAAATAAAAGGTAACACACAACTCCAATTTTAACAAGATTGTAAATATTGTCTTCTTCCCACACCTTGCACACATTGGTTAAGGCTGAATAGTCTTCTATTTTCCCATTTCTCTAAATGTGTTTGTACACAAAATATTTCCTTTCTTCATACTAATGTTACCATAGCAAACAGGTACATGCCAACACCTCACTATGAGCATAGGTGTTATTTTCCTTCCAATGTTAGTTTTGACCAAGAAAGGACTCACTTAAACAATGCAGTGAGGCTGTCAACAACCCTGACTTCTAGTTTAAGCTTGAAGTCTACCTGACTGAAAATGAATGAAAGCAGCAGCTGAAATTATCCCAAGTAAAATAAATTGTACAATTTTAGCACAGAAATCACAATAGTAACAGATCTACTACTTGACTTGGAAATTAAAGACATATACCACATGCAAACTGATGGACGGTGTTTCTTTACAACACATTCTTTCAAAGCTTTTTCTTTCTGTTGAACACCTGTAAATTCTGATCACAGAATACAAATCATTTAGGTGTAAAGGGACCTACTAAGATTTAGTCCAATCCCTCTGCTCAAGCAGGGTCAGCTACAACAGGTTGCCCAGCATCCTGTGCAGTTGGGTTTTGAGTATCTCCGTTGATAGATATATACCATGACCTACCATGTAAGCTGATCAGCAGTTCTGTTTTACAAGTCTTCATTGTCCCACAACACTGACCAAATAAAGTGAAAAACATCAGTTTCCAGTGTATTCTCCATTTCACTACCTGAAATTGCCATTTCTGTAGGAGGTTTTTGCATGAGAAGAACACTCCAACATTTGTAAACTTTCAAACATTTTTCAGATATTGACACCAATACACACATGAAATACAGAATAGTACTGTACTGTATGTCAATATTCTGTGATATTCAATATTTTTGCGATAAAGTAACTGGAATCTTTAACCATACCAAATGAGAATGAAACTATATTGCTTGGAAATTCTGAGAAATAGGCTTATTTACTGTTCTCATGGCCACTAAAACTTCAAGAGGTAATGAATGGAAGGTTCTAAAAGGACAACGTACTGGTTTAGCTGTAGAATATTTACAGAAAAGGAAGCAAGAAAAATCCTTCATAAAAGTCAACTATGACCTAAATAAACTACATTGAGTGATAAAGTATTATTCTTTTTATGCTCATTTTGTGATGACGGTTAATGAAGCTGTCAATAATGCCTGTGCTTTTGCAATGAAGATATCTGCCTGCTAAGAATCAGATGGAGATCTGAGAAAAGTGGTGTTTGGGTGTTTGGCTATTCACTCAGTTAGAGCCAATAATCTCCCAGTCATAAAACACAGTTTACCTTTACAGCCTAAGAAGCACAAACACATATTTTACACACCTTTAGTAGTAAAGTAAATAAAACAAACAGAACAGACTACACCTGAGCATAACTCTGAATCATTTGAAATTGTTTGTTTGACTCAATCTTAATGCATTCATGCAGAGCTAAGAAAGTTCACCTGTTGACATCTAATCTCCATTATGACATCATCCTGTTTAGCCCTTCTTCTTTGATCTTCTTCCATAAACACTTATTACCTACACTGTTACTATAGCAAATCATCTGCCTGGTTTCCAGGGTTACATTTATAATAAAGGTGAGTTTGCACTGCCATTGTTTTAATGAATGCTTTTCCCATTGAAATTCTTTATTTCCACATTATTCAATTAAGCATTTAAGTAATTTAGTCATTAAACCAAAGCCACATGCAGAAAATTTTCACTCACTTGAAAAATACAAGTGAGTACAATAAAAGAAGGATATAAAGCTCCAGGTAAAATCCTAACAGAGGCAGCGTAACAGCAGCAGCCCTTCACACTCACTGACTTCCATCCTGGAGCCTATACAAGAAAGCAGAATCTGACCTGCCAATGGTAAAAAACAAGTACAACAACAGTACAGAAACAACCATGTACAGGAAACAGCGACCCTTCTTAATTTCATACATAAGTTAGTTAAAATAATATAAAGGCATCTTAATGAAATATTTGATACAGGTTTTCACAAATTTGTGCTATGGTCTTACTTATGCCTAAGCCCTATGGCTTATATGAACAACAAACACCTGCCTACGTCAGGTAAAACCATGCAACAATTTTAAATACCTATCTTTTTTATATGAAGAGCACCCAAGTATATTATTAGAATTATCATGATATTAGTTGTGCTCCCACCACAAGGCTCTGATAAGGAACATCAACTAGGAAACGGATTTCAATATCAGGCTATGTGCATTTTGCTTTTGATGGCTGTTAAATATGTCTGAAAACACATTTTCACCATCCTGCTTGGAACACAGTGTCCTGTCTCCTGTGAATTCCTTAACAAAATTTCTGTTGATTTTCATTAACCTAGACTTTCACTCCCAGTATTTCATTATTCCCAGAAACAACTGGTTGTATCATCAAACTTTATTTCACACTGGAAAGCCAAAATTTTTCCAGAAGAAAGATTTATCAACAGAAGAGACAGATGGCCCTGTCTAAGGAAAAGAGTGATAATAGGATGCCAAGTCATCACTTGTGAAGAGGTCTTTGATAGTCACTGGAGCACAGCAATACTTGAGCACACAAAGAGAACTTTTTTTCCTGTCTTAGGATGCATCAGTGGTGGAACACTAAAGAAATTGTAGTCTTGGTCACAGTAAAGAAACTGATCCTGAGAAACAAAAGCATACGTTCTGCTGCACTACTGCCCAGCAAAACTAAAATAACTCCCAAAGCGCTTTGAAAAAAAAATTACGTATTTGAGGCTTGAAAAAAATAAGTGTGTTCATCTCTCTGAGAAGTGCTGCCACAGAAAGCTTGATGAATGATTTGTGCAAGACTGAATTTCAAAAGGAGGGGACCTGAGTGGTCACAGACTGCACTCCTCATGCTGCTCTGCACTGGACCCTTTCCTTGCAGGGGTCTTTCAGACTCCTTCTGTCCAGACTGTTGTGAAGGGAATGCTGCAGAAGATGAAGCAACACTTAGAACAAAAATAAACTTTGAGTAAAACAAAGAGTTAACAGGAATAACCAGTTCTTCCTTCTTTTCTTCCAGGGAAATGATGAGCATAACAGCAGATGACTGGATAATTAAATAAATAAAAGCAGCCAGGAAAACCTAGCCAGATCTAAAAAATTCCATTAATTTCACAAGTAGGTAATACCGTAACAGTTGAATAAAAATACATTAACAGTACTGGTTTTTTTACCATGTAAATCTCATATCTGACTTCCTGTGGCACCTGCAAAAAACTCACAAAAAAACAGCCAGCTGAAACAAGATCATTGAGACTGAACTCCTTACTGAACTTACAGTAAGGAGTAAGATGCAGTCAAAGTACTTCCCCATCCATAATGCCAGCTGTATATAATTAAGGTTCCCAGCACTAACAATGGTAACACTACTTATTGCCTTGACTTTCTCAACAAGATACATAGTATATACATTTGGGCTTGGTTTAATTATATGCTTCCTATGAAACCTTGAGAAGTTTCATGTCTCCCCATTATTTCATTTCTTTTCTGAAAAAAATGGGAAAAGTGTTTCTCAAACCTCTTAGCAATGCTATGGATACATATTTATGTTTTCATTAAGATACTGTGGGGAAGAGTAAGCAAACAAAAAAAAGTGTCCCATGAGCTTTTCCAGAGTTAGTGTTTAGAATACTTTGAATTTTGTATTTTTTTCAAATCATGAAATTTTTCTCCTGCACAACTTCTAGAAACATTAAAAATGTCAAATAAAAATAAGAAAGCATGTAAGCGTTAGGAATACTAAGTATTGTAATTCCTGTGTTTCGTATGTCCTGAATACTGGCAGATGGTTTGAACTTTAATTGCTAACTTTAGGAGATAAGTAAAATGTAAATCTCTTTTTCTTCTCATAGCAGAAATTAAATGTGTTTCATTGGCAGCAAGGCTCCCAAAGTCAATTGCATGTCCTAGATATTTTTTTTTAGGTATCTATTTATCTACAATGGATTGTTAAATTTCCAGAAGATAAAAGAAAATAATTCATACAGGTTTTTTATATGTTTATTTTTAAATTCTAGATGGGTTACTTCTAAATGATGACCAGGCTACTATATACTCTGCACCCATCAAACTCCACAGAACATTAATGATGTGTTCTGACTAATTAAAAAGAAACACCAAACCAAACAAACAGAAGGCTTTCATTTTTTTTTACACAGCTGCCTTCAATTCATAATAAACTGATATACACAGCTAACCACACCAGCAGCTACTTAACAAAACAACATTATTTTTCATATATATAGTACTATATATAGATATATAGTATTTATTCAAACAGATCAAAGTAATAACATCATTGCAACTTTCCCTAGAATTTCAGTAGGCTTATTTAAAGTGCTGTAGTCTGGAAGGAGAAAATATTATCTGCTAAGCACCACATGTACTTTATATGGCATTAAACTAAACAATTAGGTTTGGTCACTCAGGTTTTCTATATTTAAGAAGTTTCATTCATTTTTTAATGGGATAAAGTAAACACATTTACTTAAAACCTTTAATCTCATCCCTGAGCTAGTTAAAACTAATTAAGAATTGGACATAAATTTTATTCTACAGCATTATTAAGGATTTCTCTCCTAAAATCCATTCCCCTATTTGTCCCTGACACAGAGTGGTTCTAATCACTAAGTGCAGATGCTTTTGATGATTGCAAACTGCTCTGAATTTCAATAGAATAAGTAATTGTTACTGTCAGCAGAAAACATTTCATTATATTCTGTAGGACAGACTACGTTTCCAACCACAATTTGGTGAATCTGGAGTCACACACTGAATTAGAGAGTTGCACCACATTTATATTTGTAATGTAAAAATAATTCTTAGTTCATATTTTTTCTTAAACTTTTAATTACATTTTGGGAAGCTTATTAAATTGATGACTCTTTGAGTCTAACTACCTATATTTTTAGCATTGAATACACTTAACTGTAGTGTTTCCCCTCATTTATGGTTATGGTTTGTCACAGCACTTTCAATCTGTAGTTGCATATAATCATTATTGCCTGTTTCATTTCACTATACCTAGACAGTCCATTAAACTGGCATTATTAGTTGCTCTGCTGATGCTATGCAGTACAGTGATTTGCACGCTATCTTTTATAAAGAGAAGGAATAGCCTGGCACTCAGTTCAGGTGATAGCTTTTCTTAGAGTTCATGAAAGCTCTATGGACTCCTACTCAGGAGAGGAGACAAACATCGTCTGTAAAAATCTGTTGGGGTGGCTGAAGAGTTCTTTCAACTTTGGGTCGATAAGAGGAAAAAAAAGTCTTTAAAATAGGTCAGATACTTATCCCTGTTGCTACTTTCAGATCTCGTACAATAATAACAATAATACATGTTATTACAGAAAAGGCATTTGAGGTGAAATTAACACTTGTTATCTAATAAGAACATCATATTAGTAGCCTAGCTCAAGTTTTTCTTAATCAGTCTCAGCAATCTGAGATCTAGTATCACATTGGAACAAATTCACTGTTATATTTAATGCAACTTATTTTTTGCTGATATGGCTATAAAGCTCCTCAAAGATTTCTCAGGAAAAAGAAAAAACATGTTAACTTAACATCATCATTAATATAATGCTAGTGGGATACCATTTGCCACTATATTCAGGCGTGGTAAATTATTAACAGATACACACATCCTGTGTTAATGTTGTCAGCAACCAATAACTAATGAAACCGTTGCTTTTGTTGACAGAGGATTTCCTGCATTAGAAAGATTTATGGGAAGATGCTGAAGCAGTGTTAGTCTAGCTATTAGATCATTTTCTCACCTCATACTATATGTACAGAATTGCCAAGTTCTCCATAATTTTATACAGATGTTTTTTTTACACCAGTTTTACACATTACTTTCTCAATCATTAGTGAGCAGGACCAGCTCTAGAAAATCTTTACTTCCATTGCTAGCATAAATCTGTACTTAATATAACCAAGAGAAATGGTTGTTAGGTATTCTAATGCACATTTTTGGCAATGAATTCCAGTATAAAGAAAAACAGGCTGTGTCTCTCCCAAGCACCAAACCCTGTACAAACACACTGAGTCATGTGTACATTGAGTACACACTCACTCATGATCATATACCATATTTGCAAAGGCAGACATCTCCCAGCATAGAGAAGAACCACATAAATCCTTCCTGAGGAACCCCTAAACTATAGTTCCCCTCACCTTTTAACCTGCCCCTAGCAGTATGTTTTTTCCACGTTCTCACTACTTGTACCTACTGAGGATGAAGAGGAATTTTTATCAGGGCCCATTGAACTAACCTACTCTTTGCTGTATCTGACCAAATTTTGTCAGTCTACCCCCTTACACAGATATCCGGGAGGAATAATCTTAGTTCCCTCAACAACCAGATAAATGGAGTACAGGCTTCTGTGCCAAGCACTACATATACACAGCCAAAATACAAACAGGTTGAAGATCAAAAACTGGGTGGCTTAGAAGTGTCTGTTGCAGATGATCAGCTACTAAATCTAAAAGATCCAGCACAAGCAATGAAGGCAACAGCTACTTCCTTTGGGAGCAGCAATCTGACACGGAGCACTGAAAATATAGAAGTAGTTAGCAAGTCAGGTACAGCTAGCCATTACGAAAATGAAAATCCTCCTGTATTTTTGAGAAAAATGGATGTTAAATTACAACATGTTGGGCCCCGGTGTCATGGAGCAATGAAGGCCAGCTGCTCTGCAAGGGATGGAGAGCCAGGAGCCAGTCATGGTGACAACATAGACAGGCACAGGGGCTTGGCCCTGGCTGCAGCTTCCCTGCAGTGGTGCCTTGGAACGTTTCTCCAAGGCCACAAGTGGGAAGGGGCAGCCCTCAGGTGCACTGTAACTGCCATATAGCCCTGAGCACAGCAGTTAAACCTCCAGGAGAGGGGATTCTCTCAGGGCCCCTGACAATTTCTGTGAAACAAGCTAAGGCAGGGGTCCTCAGACTACGGCCCGCGGGCTGGATACGGCCCCCCAGTGTCCTCAATCCGGCCCCCGGTATTTACAGACACCCCCCGCTCCCACCACCGGGGGTTGGGGGGGAAACCAAGCAGCAGCAGATGGCTGCCTGCCACTGCATCTGTGCCGGCCCCTGGTTAAAAAATGTGAGGACCCTGAGCTAGGGGATAGCTCCAACACTAGTTTGATGTCAATGACACTAACAGGGTGCACAGAACAAAGGAGGAGTCAGAAGTGCTTGCAGGCTCAGGACTTGCTCCTACAGGTTACAATTATCAGCTGATGTTTTTGTTAATAACCACTGTGCTACCTTCTGCCTCTCACAAATGAGTTGGTGGGTACACAGCTGTTTTTAGAATAGGTAAAAAAAATCTTCAAAAAGCTTGAAAATCTTGTCCACAGAAGTGCAGAAAAGGGACTATTTAGGCCTCTTCCTAGCATGGACTGACTAGGAAAAACTTGGCTGTGTTTCTCCAAATCACTTAAATCATGGTTTTCAGATGTGAGAATAAATAGTCTTTCATTATTTTAATATAAATTTCCACCTATTAATTTCCAGATGTCATCATCCTCTACAATATTGCGGTAAGGTTGTTGAGAGTAATATTTGTTCAACATATATATATTTATATGCAAAAAACACAGAGAAAGCTTTCAATATTTTTACGTATATATCCAGCTAAAACAGGTTCGTACTTTGCCCAGTGATTCTTTCCTTTTTCCATAGTTCGAAGCTATATAAATAGTATCACAACTTGATTCACTGGTTGTTATTACTGAATAGGTATCCTGAGTGGTTAAAATGTGCAAATATATGCAAAATGTATGGCATTTTTAGCTTGTATATTGCCTTTGCAACCTTTTAACTTTTAGAAGCAGTTGCTTCAGTATTGGTAGGTCATCTTATAAATTTTGCCTTCAGTGTGACCTTTGAGCAGCCTCTCTCCTGTAATGGGCTGAAATGTGTATTTATGCAAATCACCATAAAAAAAACCATAGCTGATGAAGGAGGGTTGGAAGTCTAAATGAAGAGTAGCTGAAGCACTGAAATCTGTCTGAATTTCTAGATCTAGGTTAGTATCCAATGTCCTATGAAACGGTGGTAAATGCCACTATTTCCAACTGCTTTAGTGTTTAATGCATCTAGGAAAGTACAATGTGACTAAGATTTACGATCAACTCTCAATATACTTCAGGAAGCACAGCTGCTCCTTCCCTAGTCATGCAAGACTGAAGACTGAGGAATCAGACTGAGATTCCAAGGCTTTGAAAGGCATGTCTGCATTGAGAAATAAGCTGCACTTATATCCTAGCTGGGAGGCTGTTATATGTTGAGAGGTTATTGACCACAGAGTAGTTAACTTTAATAGTCACGGGCAAGTGCTGGACTGTGCTACACTGCACTATGCTGCATGTATAGCTTCTCCTTCACAGCTGCATTGTGCTATGGATATCCCTTGGCCATAGGATGAAACTAGCTAGGTAATCATAGTGGAGGACTTTGTGGGCAGTTCTCACTTGGCACCACCTACACATCCTTGTCTTTATCCTAGAGTAAAACAGCATGACCTCATGTGAACATCCTTTTTCCTAAGAGAAAAGATTAATTGCATTGTTTTCTTCTGATAAAATCCTGCAAGAGCTCTAAATACCATAATGCCAAAGAACGCCTCCATGGAAAGGTTCTGTACAGTATGCCATGCCCTGTCTGGAAGTCTATCTGATGCTGCAGAACTCAGGGTTTCCAGTATCTGAAAGAACATAAGATTATTCTCCTTTTCCTTCTAGTGTTAGTTTCAATACAGGGTATTATAAAACAATGGTTTATGGAGTTAGAGTACTTTTCCTGCTAGAATCAAGAAACAAACACTTCCCACAGTACAATACAGGATTGTGGTACGGAGATCCACAGTACTAGCCCAATCCATTATCAACAGGGCTCAGGCCTGTAAAAGTATTTCAGCTCAAACTGAAAAGCTGGGAGGGCTTTTCCTGAGAGGTGACTTGTTAGGTTTGATATAACGGGTACAAATATGCATGATCTTGGTTATGTATTATTCCAAAAACAATATGAATGTTACTACACTGCACTCAATACTCATCCTTCCAAGAAGGAGCCCTGCAGAGCAACTGCAGGTGTCTTTGCACAAGCTCTGCAGATTTGTTCTACTGTGTCTAATGCAGCATGTGGTGCAAAGCCTAAGCAAAGTCAAGTACTGAAAGTCTTTTAAAGAACTTGGTTTTTTTAATTAAAAGAAATATTTTTTTTAATTAAAAGAAACAAAATGCAAGCAGAGCCATAGCAGCTAGAAAGTTATGTTCACCATCTTGTAGGGCTTTGTGGTGTCCTGCTAGCTGATAACATTTGGTATCTATTTCTCTTGGACCAATTCCTAACATCTTACCTTGACCTCTGAAATCAAATTATTGTCACTTTGTGTTATAACCAAAAGAAGTCAAGAACACAACACACAGATTCTTGGTGCCATAATTTTTGCTGTGAAGTTGTTGTTCCCGTAAGTACTATTATTTGCTTGTGCTGTTATGGCAGTCACTTCCTAATATAATTCCAGGCTGCCATACATAATGTAGAGTGCATGCCTTGAGATTTCCATGTTCAGTTCACTAACAATTCACCACTCAGAACCTAACAAATAATAAAAAGAATATTTATGTTTTATGCATATGTCACTACTGTCAGGTACCTCCGCATTATTCTTGAAGTGCTAAAACAATGGGGGGGGCATTTGGTTTGTGAATTAGAAAGCAGCATGATGTAGTTAAAACTCTTGGCAAAAGGAGGACACACAAAGCAAAAGCAATTTGTTCACCTGTTTTATTTTCTGTGTAACTGATTCTCATAAAACACATATGTATCACAATGACATAATAAATTAGTGTTGGGTCCAATGCTACATCAAGAATGACTGACTGTTATTGTGAAAGATTTACTGAAGATGATTTCATCTAGAAATAGTAGCTGCTGCTGTCAAATGCTTCTTGTTCTGGCCTGAGAAAAGAGTTAGAAAGCCCAGAGCTCATGTTGTAGAGGCTAAGTGAAATCCAAAGTTTTTTTAAAAACTCACCTGAAGCTAGTGTCTACTAAGTTTCTCTTTCACAGTCCTCAGTAAAAGCAGGTTAGGTTTAAATAATGTGAAGATGGCAGCAATTAGGAACCAATGGCCAGACTGCCTTAAAAGCTGTTGTAGTCAGTTATTTCTTCTGGTAAGCAGTCTGAAGGAAGCGGCACAAAGGGAATTCCAAAATTAACATGCTGCTTTGTCTGGCTGGATACCCCCAAGCAGAATAGCTGGCAAGATGTCTGTCTTACTGCTCACTACCTCACTGGCTGGCTAACCTGCTAGAAAAGATGCTGCACTACTGACATTCAGAATGTTTATTCACTTAATGATGTGTTGTTTACACAACACACAGATAGATTTAGGTAAGTGCCCAGTTAGTTTAGCTAACATTAGTACCACAAATTACTAACTGCTATTCCACAAATTATTCTAAATAAAAGTAGGTTTCAGACTCAGGTACACTTGCTTTTTTGATAAAAGAAAATATCTCACAAATTTCAACTGCTTTGACAGGAACACTTCTTGTAAAACCTTGAAATTTCTCCTTTTAAAGAATGATCCATGTGAGAAAGAAGTGTTTTTTTCTTAATCGGAAAAAAAGGTTTTGACAAAATTCCAATCCTTGAAAGATTTTGCTTACCTTCAGTTCGAGTGGAGAGGAAAAAAATGTCACATTTTATCACATATGATATTGTGATTGGTTTTACAATATGGGATAGGCATTTTCTTTCAAAATCTTCCAAAAGGTACGTACGCCTGTAAGTGGGAGATGATTTTGTCCTAAAATCATAACCAGGAAAACCCTCCAAACCAAATGACAGCCTAGAAAGCCGACACTGGTTTGTTGCAGCGCTGGGTGCAGGGGGGATCTTTCCTCCTAACTTGCCCGCCGAGTTACTCGAGGGCACACATTACACACAGCAGAGTGCTTGCACATTCACAGTACGTGAAATATTCGTTCTCATTCACACCCAAGGTTGGTTGCAAGTTTCTCGCTTCTAATGCAAACTGGTGCGCAGCCTCAGACAGCGCTGCTGAAGGTTTTTCCCAACTACGCAGGCTCCCCAAGGGGGGGTTGCCCTCTCTCAGGAGGGGGAGCTATCAGAGTTGGAGGTTGTGATCTCCCACTACCACAACCACCTTTGTCCTACTTTCAACTAATTTCCTGTGGATGGCAACACCTTATCAGCTTGTCTCCTCCTGCGGCCAGAACTTTCTCAGTTGTAGGCTTCTTCCTGCATGACTCAGATAGCAGCGTTCTTATCATGATCGGCTCTCCATTTGCCAAGGTTGATTCCATTGGTCAGAAGTCCTTTCATTCGTCAGTTTTCGTGACTGGAGAGGGTGGGTACTTGGGAGGGTGGGTCATTTAAGGACTTGAGAGGGTGGGTCAGCTTGACTTAAACTTTGTGCACATTCTTATTTAACTAAATCAGAGTTTGGTAATTCAGGAGTTTAGGGAACAATAGGACCTTTCCCAAGTAAATATAGTTACAGCCAAATTCACTTGTACTTAACAATTAGAAGAAACAAAAGTGCTAGGCAAGTCGGTTTACCTTTTCAAAATAGTAAATAAAAGAAGGCATGTTCTTCAAAAACATGGAGATAGAGCAGCTTTCTGGATCTAGAGTTTGAAATAGTTTTTTAGCATGACAGAAAAGGCAGGTAAAAGATTGCAGCCATCACATCTGACAGAGATCCTCTCAGATGAGATAGATGAACCTGTTGAATATCTGCTAGTTAGCAGCACTTCTTATCCAACACGCACATTATAAAGCATCTTTCTCTACAAAGAAATTGGATGGACTACTTGTATTAACTTTTTTTTTTTTTTAATGCGTAATTTTGTGTATGCATGCACTTTTTCCTAATAAATTTAAAATGTGTGTTATAAACAAAAAAACCCAGTGAAATATAAAAAATCATCAAAAAAATCACACAAAAGTGGTGATAAGAGCAGATAGGAAAATATAATTTTCAGAATTGTAAACCATGCTTCTCAATGATAACTACTGGAACCTTCTTGTATTTGCTATTGTTGATTTTTTTAATAATGGTTTTCCTCTGGAATTTAAGATCAAAACAGTTCATTTAGTCTCTTTCTTGAGAAGGAAAAGAGAAAAAGAGATGTCTTGTAAATACAACTAAGTGTTCAGAATGCTTTTGTTAACATCTTCAAAAATAAAAATATTTCTACCAATGTGATGAACCTCGGTTATTCCAGATATAGCAAAACTTCACTTGGGGTAGAATAAATTTCTGTATGTTTTATTGAAATTCTTCACCTTTGACTCTGTTTCCTGCTTTTCTGTCTTTTTTCTCGTTGCTAATTCAAAATAGGAAAAAATTGAGATAGAGAACAGGTTTTGCCCCAGTCTTTGTTTTGAGCTAAATACATGGGGTTAAATAAATTAATATGGAGATTGGATGATTCAATGGTAACGTGTCAGTCTAAATAACAGGAAGCTCAGATAAGGCAGTACCCAAAAAATTAAATTTTTGTTCAAATTAATTATTGCATTAAAACTTATATGTTAATCACAGGGCAGAGACAAATAAGTTCAAATGGAATCTTTCCCCGTAATTTTATTTCGATTTAAACAAAATAAACCTATATGTTACCTAATTTAATTTTAGTTTTTTCCCCTCTGAAGTCAAGTTATTTTGTATTTATCATTATTCAATTCCTTTTCATGGATTTCCAAGTCTTCCACTGCCTCAAAATCGGTTTGAATTCTAATCTTGTTCCTCTAACCACTTGCAAACGTTGTAGCCTGGCTGTTATCCACCAAGAAATTACAAGTGTACTCCCTATCCAGTTATTCAACCACTGCTGAACACACTAGCATGGAACAGTACCTTGAAACCTCTTTTGGCATGTCCTTCCAAAAAGGCATTACCAGCCTGCTGGACAGAAAGCCACCAGTGGCGACACACTATGTATAGTTTTTGACCTTTTTGAGCTATGCACTCACGCTATCGTCATTTCAGCTCTATATTTGTTTTTTTAGACTTGCATGGGAGAATGTGAAAATCAGATAAAGTTTACTGAATCTTATGACAGCTTCCCCACTGATCACAAGTTCCAACATCCCGTCAAATAAAAAGTCAAATCTAACTTTCATATTAAAAGAATGAGCATGACCTTCCTATCTTCTCATTTACATACATACAGTTTAACAGTTTATATCTTTTTGCAGTTAACATTAGGCTCACTTTTCTGTTATTACACACATCTCCATTCCTCTTTTAAAGATCTGTTCTGTGCTTTCTCTCTGGTTTCTAGGAATCACTCACCCTCCCTGAAATCTCAGAAACAACAGCTCATGGTTTCATAAAATTCTTTAAGTACTTAAGGTTACTTTCCATCCATCCTGTTCAAGTTAACATGTTTATCTAACTTAAAGCTTGTTCAGTGTGTTGCCTTACTCTGGCCAACATCTTCAACTCCTTTGTGATTTAAAATTAACTGTGTTAAGAGCCCAGTCAAGATGAAACATCCCCCTCCTACCTCCATACTAAAAAGCCTCTTATTTATAAGCTTTGTTAAGTTTTGAGCCATTCTTGCTTTTGTATATTTATTTCTAATATTTATAAGAGATTTTGGCTTTTCTATGACCCCTTGCTGGTTACATTTTTCATTTTTCTGATTCTCTCTGCCCATGCTTGTGCTATTCTTTTGTATTCAGTCCTGGCCCTGGCACAAAATACGGATTTCTTGGCATCCTTGTTACCCTCCTTTCTTCCAAGTTTACACAATCCAGCAGGTCTTTGCTGTATATATGTAATTATTTATTGCTGAATTAGGGATATTTTCTATTGCATCCTTATCGTCTGCTGTTATAGGGGTCTGACAGATACGTTGCAGCAGGTTTAGTTGTGCAAGCTTAAGATCTCACCATCTGTAAAATGCCCTGCAACCTGTGACAGGATGAAATGAAATGGTGTGCACTTCCACAATCATCATTTACCATCTCTTTTCAAACTACTAGTAAAACTGGTTAAAGCTGACACCTAAACATGTCCCACTTCTCTCATTTGTGGTTTGTGGGCTGTAGAGAAAAATCAGAGTTGACAACTGAGAATGCCAAACTTTTTCAGTTTGCCTCTCAGAGCCTTTAAAATCTATTTAGCTTCTCTACAGGTTTCTATTCCCATTGGAATTTCTTTGCAGCATCTCAATGCCTACTTTAGCTGATTTTTTTATATTTTTTTTTGCAGGTTCTATTTTGTTTCTCATTTCTGCATCTGTCACAGTCTTCATTTTATGAAGATCCACCTGAACTATCTCTATCTTTTGATGCTTGTGCCATTCCACCCAAAAGACAAAGTAAACTGCATTCCTTTATGGAATTCCTTCACATTCTGACACAAGTTTGCCCCATATTCCAGGAAATTACTAGACAGCATGCCTTTTATCCTGTTCTTTCCAAAATACATACTTCAGCTTAAATTCCACATTATCAGGTCATACATTCTAAAAGCTACGTTAATTCTTAAAAAATTAAAACAAAACAAAACTTATCCATCTCCTCCCAAGTAGATTAAATTGTCATAATTTCAGCTTCTTTGCTTCTATGGTTTTGTTGGGTTGGTTTTTTTCTTTATCCAGGCACATTTAAAAGCCTTGATTTTCATCTCTGATGGGTGTTCAGGCAAATCTGTAATTTGCTGATGCATAAGATAATATTTCCTCACCTATTTCTCACTCTTCACATCTTCCCTGAAAATAATGTGCACTGCTATTTCCTCAGAAAATGCTCACAGTGATTAGTGTTATAGAAGAACCTGAGCAGACTAAAGTGAATTGCAAGCTTCTAATCTTTATCTGTCACAGAGTGATTACTTATCTATACAGCCCAAAGGTGATTTGCCCATCCAAAGCAATATATTTTCACTGAATTACAGCATATGCATAGAGGTTACCCAATCTAAGCACAGAGTTAGACCCACTGAAGCAACTTGCGTGTTTTCTCATAGAACAGAATCCTACAACCCCATTTATCTCAGGCCCCAGCTAAATCAAAATTCAATATCATAATTACAGATCCTATCCATAAACATATCATCCATACATAACTTACTGATCCTTGGGAAAACTGGGGTCTTACTATGCTGTAAGCACCCTTGCCTTTTCAATTTTTTTCACATTCCATTAACGCAGGATCCATTTCTTTCATCCTTACTCATGCTGAATAATACTTCTCCATGGAAATAAGCCTACTGCTATACTACTCAGTGTCAGGGAAGAAAATTAGACTCATATAGCACAGTGTGGACCTCCAAAACATTTTAATTCTTTAAGTGGAATTGCTGATTTTCAGTCTCATAAAGGTTCTATCTTATCAAGAAATGTCTGATGTTTCTGAACATCACAAATAAAGGCATTTTAACAAAAATGTGATAATGGGTTGTACAAATATCAATTCTGTCTCAGAATGAAATTAATTCTTAGCTTTGCTTTGTTCAGCTTCATGTTTACCAAGAAGCAGGCAAGCATTCACTGTGGAAATGTGCTCAGTAAAATCACCCATCCAAAAAAATGTTTTTTCCACTACCAAAGAGACATTTCTTCTTATACCAGGAAGGTAATAAATAAAATGCATAATATGAGTAAGGAGGACAGAAGCATCTCTTCCAATTCAGTTGTTGTTTACAGTTTAAACTCTGCCACACTCATTATATGGGATTTGATAAAGATTATAATGGCAATTAATTTTATTCCTTCCATTCTAACAACGTATAAAGCTGAAGAACACCCCTATTTTGACCATTACTGAAAAAGCAACTGCAGTTGTTTCAGATGCCAGTTAACACCAATTATAATACCATTTTGCTGATTCTGAGTTACATATTTACATATAATATTTTAACTATCAAAGAATTTTTCATTTTCTAATTTAAGAAAAAAACGCATCCAGAACTCTTCTCCTTTTACATTACAACAGTTTTACCCATCAGAACTTTGGAGTTACTGTCAATTTACATTAAAAGGCAATGAAGACAGAAAGAAAACTTCATCCCATTCGTCTGACATTTGCTCTGAATTTCAGTGAGAATTTCAGAACCCCAACAGAGGATTAAAAATCTCTAAACCATGTCTATTACACGAAGTGTTTATTTTTATACAGTACCTCCAGTAAAATGAAGATTCCTAAATGCCATGTTGTCAGCCAAAAGTTGCTTACCAATACAAAGGTGAAAGAAAAGAGGAAACTATTCACAACATGGGAGAGGTGCTTTTCAGTAAGTTAAGATTGTGTTTTAAGTGTTTTCTCTTTTTGTTTTATTTTTAATTTGGTTTATTTCATGCAAATAAGTCTCATTCTTCTTGGAAAAGCAGAGCAGTGCCTTCTGGTTTTTCCTTCTCAGCATCTCATTTATTTTTCCCCACTGATGAAAACAGAAATTAGAAAAATTACTTAAAACCTGATACCAAGATAGGGTAATACAATTAAAAAATATTTATGAGTTTCACCTAGAAAAGAAAAGAAAGTAGTGCCAGGAAAATTAATGAAAGGCATCAGTAGCTTCACAACTTACATTTAATTACTGCCCTTCTAGAAAGTGATACCGCATGCTGCGGTTTCCAATACAAGCTCTGTTAATTCCATGAAAATTAGCTATCAATCTCATTAGAGGATCATCACTAGTTTTTACAATTATCATTTGCCTTATACCATTAAGCCAATTAAAACTATCTGTAGAGCCGGGGGAAGGAATTGATTTGGAAAGACAAAACTAAACTGAATGAAAATTATAAACACCTGAAGCACATTTTAGTCGTAAAATAAAAATTTAAAATATTACCTTTTCATAGAAAGAGCACAAACAAATAAAGTATTGATACTCAGTTTTCATACAGAATTAAAATTATGGAAGTGGCTGAAAGCATAAATTCCAGTCAGCTCCAAAGATGAAGGGAAAATTCTGCAATAACAAAGTCCATTATATTCAGCTATTCTTTTCAACAGCATAGCCATGTAAAACCATGGAACTGTACCATTTGTTTTCCCCAATATAGTGGTGGCAATTACACTATTACAAGTAAATAAGGAAACTGCTTTTTTCACATCTACCATGATATTGACAAAGCAACAAAATACAATTGGCAGCTGAAGTTGTGCAACTGTGTTTTTATGTTCACACCAGCATGAAAAAGCACAGGAACTTAACAAGAAAATTCTATAAACATTGATGATGTTTAAGATTATCAAGCCTGATCCTGCATTTTTTGTGTTTTGTTTTCAAGAGTGATGGGAAAGCAGACAGGTTCCTTAAGTGCAATCAGTCAGGCTGTGGGGAGGTGGGCGAAATTGCTTTGCATTAAAATTGTTCCCATGTAGGAATGTTGAGCACAAAAAAAGTCAGCTGAATACAGCACTTTTTTTTTTTTTTTTTTCACCTAGCTGTGCTGGCTGAAGTTCATCCCACTCTAGTACAATTCTTGGGATCATGGCAGCAGTAAACGTTGATTTTCCCTCTAAAAACAACACTACTTATCCATTCCTTATAAATTTGGGGCACACTCTGGATCACCCCTGCACCATTTCTCAGCCTGCAGTCACACACACATCATGGATTCCAAACAAAACAGCTAGTGAAAATGCAGTAGATATGTTAAAATGCATCAGTACATGCTCAAACTGTGCTATTTCTCCACAGCAGAGTCCCACCTGTCCATGCGGAACCTGAAATTCCCAAATCTAGTTTCTGAATATTCCCTTCTCATTAACTATTTTTATGGACTATATAGAATGATTTTTAATCCAGTCCCATCCTGCAATGAGCATGTTAAAAGTAAAGATTTAACTACTATATTTCAAATAGTTTAGCACATTTGCTAGTTTACTTACTAAATGGACGAAATATGAATGAACACCATGTCAGATGTAAAGGAGAATATGTCTCGGTATCACATGGGAAAGGCCATGTCACAAGAGATTTTCTTTTTTCTATCACATAAAGAAGAACTTTCTAGCTTTGGCATTCCCTTTTTTTTTTAATAAAAACATCTGGGCCAAAAATAAACAAATACACAACAAAATAGGGTGGATTTGGATACATAAGAAGGTGTCTGATCCTCTGTACCCAATAGCTTACAAAAAAAATTAACCACCAAACAACAAAAAAAAAGCAGCAGAGGTATTACAAGGTATGCTCAGGTATAGGCCATTGGTAATTGTTTTTCATATTGCAAGATAACTTACTTTCTAGAAGTAAGAATACTGACTCGTGAAAGTTGGAGCAAGATGCCAGCAGAATGCACCAAAAGCAATGATTGCATTCTATGTACTTGTTCAGCAGCCTCACAGAGCAGAAGGTATAAAAAAACCTTCCCTGGTAGGTATAAAAATAATAATGAAAATGTTAACAGAATAATCCTAGCAATTAGAACAGGATGCTAATGGTACATTTGTGCCAAGTTTAACACACTTTTTATGTTACCACTGAGTCCATACAGCTATTATAGATAGCATAAGTTCCAGAAGTGACTTTTTGAAAGTATCTTCTGAAAGGTTAAAAAGGTAACAGTGCAGTTGCAGCTAATTAGGTGAAGCCACTGCTTACAAGGCATAGAACGATTTGACTTTTTACTCCTAATTATTCTTCTCAGAAAATCTATTTTCAGTAGACAGCAGTCAACTACTTTTTTTCACCTTTCTTGTAGACTGAGGATACAGCTTAAAATGGAGGATTTTCCTTTGTTTCATTTCACTACTCCTAAACCTACAGCAGGTGTCTGTGATTCCCAGAGGTGAAATAAGAGGCACAGGGAGCAAAATGGCTGAGAAAGTAATGGAACAGAATATTCCCAATCTCCTTACATAAGCAGATCAGCAGCAGGAAAACATATTTTATTTGGTTTCCAGTAACTTTATTGTCACCTGATGTTTTCCCCAGCAGTGAACAATTGTGTAATGCCTTGATTAATGACGGCAATACATCCAAGGAGCTGAGAGTGCTTTTAAGGTTAATGTTATGCAGCTACACATATCAAAAAAAAAAAAAAAAAAAAAAAGTGATACAATACACTTCATTGGTTAAAAAGAAAACATTCAGAAAAACCCTTCATCACCACCACTAATTGCATCACATAAATAACGTTAGAAAAAGGCACAAGGAAAAGTCATGTCAATCAATAATTAAAATTTATTCCTTCCTCTGTATTTCTACAAAACAGCTGAAAATGCAGTTCAGTGGAGTGGAGAAACCATTACCTTTTTAGTGCAGTCTTAGGGGATTGAGGTAATATAACACAGAAAGGCAAACTATATTTAAAGGCAGCTGTATAAAAGCAGTCTCATTCAACTGTAGACATCTTTTAAAAGCCATGATTAATAGAAATTCAGCAGTTTACTCTGCTTCATCAATAGAGTCGAATTTCAGTTGGACTCAATGGTAAATTTATATGCATAAAACAGGTAATTACACATTAGACTGTCTGCTTCTCACATGCAATTACACCTTCCATATGTAAATGGGTTATTTTTACAGATTTATTGAAAAGTTCATCAACATTAGGCAAACATTGTTGTCCTGGTAATCACACCGAAGAAGAATTAAAGGAAAAGAGGAAGAGCGCTGGTTTGAATCGCTCCTCCGATTGACTTAAAGTCAGCATATGATTTTTCTTTTCATATGATTTCCAGACCAGCACATTCTGTACTTTTTGTTTGTAATTTGCAGGGAAGCTGTCCCATGTCTCGACCCCACTACACACATACCCTATTTTGGTTATACATTTAATTAAAAAGAGAATAAGTGCAATGCACAGGAGGCTTGTGACAGATGGCACAGCAGGCACTGAGAAACTATAATTTCTGTAGATTATTGCTATTGAAAATTACTCTGTATACTTCACAACAATGCTTTATGCAGATATTCCAAAGCAGTGGTAGAAAGCCAGTGGTCTACCACTTAGAAAATGAAACTGAGTACATACAGACACCTTTGGGTTTGGGGAGCATGGCAACCAGGGGGCACCAGGGTCATCCCCAGCCCCAGGAATCAGGCACCTCCCTCAGGATGTGCCAGAACGTGGGTCTCACAAGCGGTGCCAAGGCCAGGCAGCGCAGAGCTGCAGAATGGCACTAATTCTGTGCACAAGAATCTATGAATTTCTGTAATATTTTGAAGTAGCATGTTATGCTAGAGACTCTTGTCACTGTCAAAACTAGATGTATGACAAAAGCCTCGTTTTCTTTGCAATATTTTACTCCAGTCAGCTATTCTACCCTACAAAAATCACCCCATTGTTCTTACTGAGAGGTGATGCCAAGGCAAATTTATTTGATGTGGGGTATCTGGCTACAAAAACTACCTCGCAGATATAAAACACAGTCATCAAAGTCCACAGTGGAAGTTTTAGGTTCATTAGATGTCAACAGAAAAAAGCAGCTACACTGTCAAACATTCAGTGGTATCATTCCAGAAAAAGCAGTTACTTGGGATAGTGTGGAAAAGTCAACTTGAGCCCAAGGACTTACTCTGATTCTTTTCCTAGTGCATCAGGAAGGAAATTATTATGTAGACTGGCAACTTGCAAAAAGTTCATGTCTGATCCAGGACATCCTTACTTCCGTGGTTTTTTTTGTTTGTTTGTTTTTTGAGGTCTTCCTATGCCTGCCTGAAACCTATTCCTAACTTGTATTCCAAAGTGTACTCATATCCATACTTACCTTCAGCTTAGCCCACCCTGGCAGGGTGCTCCAGCAGCTCTTACTTGCAATCACTTCCTTGATATTTTACTTATCCACTCATCTGTCTATCCAGACCACAACATGGTACAAGGATATTGCAGAAGAGTGTCAAAAGCCTTGCTAAAGTTGAGGTAAATGGCATCCACTGCCTTCTCCTCTTTCACAAACCCAGTTTAGTTAGCCTAGAAGGCACTCATGTTGCTCCAGCATGATTCCCTCTTGGTGAATCCAAGCTGGCTCTTCCTAGTCACCTTCTCTTTCAAGTGCTCAGAAATGGACTCACTTTATGATTTTCCCAGGGACTAAGAAGAGGCACACTGGCCTATGTTTTTCTGGACCGCATTTTTGGTGAAAATTTCCTTTCTCCAGCTACTGAGGCCATCTGATTTCCAGAAAATTTCAAAGATGATAAGGAGTGGCCTCCCTATGATATCGGCCACTTACTCCCAGCACTCTTGTCACTGACCAATAAACCCCTACCAAGAAATACGTCTCAGAGGAGATGGGCAACAGTGATGTGCCCATGAAGCTCAGGGAATAATGCACAGTGTGACTGACCACAGCAGTTCCAAGGAAGCTGACTTTTTCTTGACACAAAAGGTATTCTGTAGCATGACCTTTGTTTTAGGTATACGGCTATCAACAGTTGGGTGGATCAAGCAGTGGTGTAAGTTTTTCTCTCTGAGCTCATTAAGAGAGTGTGAATGTCTCACTGAGTCAGCCAGACCAGCATGGGGGAGTGACTATGTGTTTCAGTCCTGTGTAGGGTATAAATCCCAGAAAATCAGCAAAAGAATTTCGAAGATAGCAACAGGCTTGAGCTGGGGTCAACCCCTGTATCCCTTCCCAGTGCCTGGGGAGGCCCAGCACTGTGACAGTGAACACAAATGTGCTGTGACTGAATCATATATTGCAATCACTATGCTTTTGCTGAGTGTAATTTACTCCTGTATTGTGTTCTCAGTATACTTTGTATCCCTTTGCTAAATCAGGAATCCCATGTACCATCAACTGTCTTCAAACAAGTAAATTTTATTTAAGCATTTATGACTGTAACACAAGAAATATCCAAAAGAACCTGGTCAGAGAGTTTGGGACTGACACTCTCAGATGCAGCTTATCCAGTCCCAAGGACTTGTATGTGTCAAATTCTCACAAGTAATCACTGATAGATCCCCTTCTTCTGCCTATAATTTTTCTGCCCCTAAAAACAGATGCCTAGAAGGTGTTGCTGGTGAAAAGCAAGGCAAGCAAGGTATCTGCTACCTTATGCTTATCTGCGGCTGTGTCACTATGTCACCTTCAGTAGCCCTGTTTTCTCCTTATTTGCCTTTGCTAGAAATGTATCATATTTGAAAAAATCTTATTGCTGCCCTTGCAAGTGTCAGATTCAGTTGGGTTTTAGCTTTCCTAACACCATTCCTACATGTCCAAACAACACAGCCGCAAGACTTCTGCCTTTATGAAACCAAAACCCATGAAAACAACTGGGATTTATGAAAATCCACTTTCATGCAGGCAGTTAATCTTCCCCAACACCATAACCCAGGGGTCCTCAAACTACGGCCCGCAGGCTGGATACGGCCCCCCAGCGTCCTCAATCCAGCTCCTGGTATTTACAGAACCCCCCCCCCCGCCCCCCCCCCCCCCCCCCCCCCCCCCAGCCGGCCAGGGATTGGGAGGAAACCAAGCAGCCGCAGATGGCTGCCTGCCACTGCATCCGCGCTGGCCCCTGGTTAAACAGTGTGAGGACCCCTGCCATAAGCAATCCCAACATCAAAAGTGATCTGTATACCAAGGTGGACTGAGAGGTTTTACTTAAGCTTGCTGTTCCAGATGGGAACTCCCAGGGCTCCAGGGAAAGGCTGAGAAAAAGCTGAAGAGCATATCAACTCACCACCATGAAGTACATACTAATGCCTCTTTCCTTCTTCTCAATGCCCTTGACAAATCAATGACAAACAGTACAGACATACCAATAAAGGTGCAGTCCAACTGATACTCAATAGAAAGTATTAGGTGCTGAGGTTTATGAGAATCACAATGGGCAACAGTACCACATTCCTACACAACACAGCAAGGTCAAAAGTGTTTTTTCTCAATATAAATGACACTGAAAATGTTGATTTTTTACTTAGACAAATTAACCTGTTAAAAACAATGTAACATTTATATATTTATACTTGCCTGTTTAAAATCAACTGTTGTACAGAAACATTTGCTGTTATGTATTTTTAGATCTTTTCAGAGAAATTATAAGTGTTGCTCACTTTAAGCATTAGATCCATTTGGGAAAAATCACAAATAAGGTAATTAACTGAAAATGGGAGTGTCTTCTAGTCCTCATGAAAAAACATTAATAAGCACTGAGTATAAATTTAGTGGAGTTTTATAAGGAGAATACTTAGCACAGTCATAGTAATTTTTTTTTTTTGTTAATATCTATTACATTATATATGACAAAACCCATTTTTTTTACTATTATTAAATATATATTGCCACAATAAAAAAATCTATGAAAGAATTTGATCCATATTGTGTTGTGAGCTAAAAAGAAGACCACTACCTCACAAACTGTAAGAAGTTATTTCCTATTTCTGTCGTATAAAATACAGGCAGAAACCAAACACAGATTAATTCCATAAATTCCTTACATAAAATGACTTCATAAATTAGAAATCTTCCACTGCAAAACATGAATGGAATATCTGAAATAAAAATTAAACACACAAAAAAGCTATTTTATTGCCCAAATTGAGAACTAACAAAATAATCTGAATATTAAATATTTTTTATTCAGGATTATATGTAAGTTAAAAAGATAGAACAATGGAAAGTATTCTGTAGAGAGGTAACTTGTTGCTCGTATAAGGTGGATTTGTCTGTTAGGAATCTGTACTAATGGCAGATAGAGGTTTTGCTTTATGATTTATAGGTAAGTCTTAATTAGAAGAAGGATGATTACTTACCATTAGCAATGACTGAAGTTGACTTCAGTAACTGCCAACATCACTATTCCATGATGTTTTTTTCCATTAAGTAGGATTTGCAATTTGACTAGGCTGAGCTGAAAATAAAGTCATTGTAGCAGAGGCCTTTGAATACATATAGGTATATATTCCATTTACATCAACATCCATTCAACTGTAAAATCACAGTTTGCTTCAAAAAAACTATTTAATATTTAAACCCAGCTTTTATCATGCCTGATCAATAACATTCACTTTGCAGTTAAAGGACACTGAATTTAAATTGACAGATACACTGGAAATTATTTTGTCACTTTTTAGCAAAGTAACAAATCTCAGCTTAAGAAGAGGCAGGACACTCTTTCCTTGCTTTGAGATAAAGAAACTTGCCATACGAATTTTGCGGGGCTCACAATAATAAAAAAAAATTAGAGGAAAAATGTGACTGTGGCATCTAGAAATTGTTAGGATACACCACTAAATCAGCACAAATGTGAACTGTTTCATGGAAAATATCCTTAGGTGAGAAAGATTTTTCTTGTGACTTACAGGGCAAGTGCTGACCCCACACTCCTTCAGCAAAGTTGAATTGAACTGGCTTTTAGGGAAGAACAGAGACATTTACAAATGAGGGGAAAACTCAAAGCCACTTTACTGTTTCCACAGAAATGACTGAGGGTCACGCACTCACAAAAGCTAAGACCAGTGGGTTTGCACAACCACTAGTTCTCTTGAATTGTTCCAGCCTCTCCTCCAATAATTTACAACCTGTTACAGAAAGCTAATTAAAAAATAGAGAACATAAGACCTCAGTTCTAACAAGGCCTTCAGGCAGTAAATAATTACCATCATCATCAGACGTGAAAACAGGTAACAGGAAGAAGAGTGGAATAATTTAGGGGTATGAATACTACATACTCTCGTTCTGAGTTTGCTTTCAGACTGAGGCTGCAGCCCAGTGTGGGAAAACCCATAAACAAATCTACTCTTGGACCCACAAAGTCAGGGAAGAGTAACATCTTCATATATGAGAACATGAGAGCATAACAAAAGAGTAGAGGTAAACAAAATTAGTGTATTGCTTCATATTCTGATATTCTGTGCATTAAGACATTTAAAGAACATTTTAAAATAGGAAAGAAGTTTTGCTCTTGAGTGAAAGTGAAGGAACTGTAATATAGTGAAATGGAATAGATTATAAAAAATGACAGACTATAATAGGTTAGTAGCTCACTACCAATAAAACCCCAACATATCTGAAGTTACCTGAGACAACAAACATTTCTGACTAATTTCTGACCTAGAACTCAGGTGGTTTTAATGCCATATGGATGAAGCAAATCAGAAGACCTTTGGATGAATCTCCAGTACATTTATGTGGAAGAACTGTCCTGAGTGGTTTGTGACAACCACTTGGTTTTGGCACTTGTCAAGATAGCTTTGTGCCAGCACTCATTATATATAAAGTCAGGTACTCGTTACATATATGTTATATATATAACATATGTATATTTGTATACATATACATAAAAAAGAACTACCCTTACTGGGCCGTTTTTCATTTGCACATCCTTTGGGCTTAAAACTCCAGAATGAGGACGTAGATGGCTTCCTGACAATAATTTTTATCCCTAGCTGTCGTGGTTTAACCCCGGCCAGTAACCAAACATCACACAGCCGTTTGCTCAGTTCCCCCCACCCAGAGGGGTGGGGAGGAAAATCGCAAAGGAATGTAAAACTCAAGGGTTGAGATAAGAATAATCTAATAATTTAAACAGAATAAAGAGGTAAAAACAACAATAATAACAATAATAATAACAATTATAATGGAAAGGTGGGTAAAAATTGTAAAATGGAAAACAGAAAAGGTAAACCAGTGATGCACAGTACAACTGCTCACCACCTGCTGACCAATGCCCAGCCAGTCCCCAAGCAACAATATCACCCCCAGTAACCCTCCAAGTTTCTATACCAAGCATGGCGCCCCATGGTATGGAATGCCTCTTTGGCTGGTTCAGGTCAGCTGCCCTGGCTGTGTCCCCTCCCAGTTTTCTGTGCCCCGCCCCCCCCTCAGCCCTCTTGCTGGCAGGGCCCAAGAAACCAAAAAGTCCTTGACTTAGTATAAACATCACCCAGCAACAACTAAAAACATTTTTCCTACCAACATTGTTCTCACATCAGAGCCAAAACACAGCACTGCACCAGCTACTAAGAAGAAAGTTACCTCCATCCCATCTGAAACCAGGGTACTAGCACAGAAGCCTCATTATCTTGCAAGATATTTCCTTATTTCTCCAAAACAATTAATCAACTACTGGCATCTAGCACCTTTCCAGTTGCCTAATCCATTTTCAGTTAAACTCAGATCAAGTAAGTGTTATCCAGTCATTAGTCTATTTTCATCAGACTTCTGATTTACTTAGTAGAGAGTTTGAAAAATCATTCCAGTTATTTTGTTTAGCCAAGCAACTAAAAAACTTTCATCAAATCAATAAAGTACTTTCTTAACACCTGTTATTAAACCAAAACCATTGTTATTCCATTTTTTGGTCAAATTTCAGATGGTTTGAATGGTAAATATTTTGATAAACTGGGGCGGGGGGTAGGGGTGGGTTTGCCAGAGTACTGTCAGCAGATTTTGGTGCTTTGAAATAATGTTTCAGCTACAATTTTCAGTTATATAATCCACCAAATATAACACTATTTAACCAGAAAAATTTTTGAACAATTCCCTATAACAGCAGCTTTGATGTCCAGTTGCTCGGACTCTTTGCTGGAGTAAGAATATTGTGCAACTTCGTCTTGCCCTCTCACACTGCTGTTTATTGCATTGGATGATTCTTCTTTTTCCAAGTCACCGTGTTACTGCTCCTTTCATCTTAAATTCGTTTTCCATTGCTACTGTGTTAATCTTCTTGTTCAGCGTTTCAGATATAAGAGCAGGGCAGGGTGGGTTTAGGTCCTTTATTTTTTTGAAAAATGGAAACTCTTTCTAGGGCAAATCCTCATCCTTTTGCCCAGTGCTATAGATGAAGCATTACCTGGATGCCACAGAAGCGATCTGAGGGAACCAGAATGCAGATAAAGGATAGAATATGCTCTCTCTGCATGCCATTGAAGAGTCTTCCAAAGTACTGACAGAAGAGTCTTAGAGAGAGGAAGCTGAAGTCATAAAAATTACAAGGTAATGGACTCACAGACATAAACATTAATAAGTATATTGCATCACTTTTGGGTGAGCAGGACAGGACTGGGAGGGCATCCTGCTGCAGTTTTATAGAATAAGGAAAAGGATCCATAGTATGTATTTCCTTACTTGAATTTTAGGAATGGAACAGGTTTTGGTTCTTGTGTTCTTCCTTACATTTCAATTTCAATAAAACTAATAGATTAAGCAGCCTGAAGATATACTCTTAGCTTTCTATTTCCTTTGTTTATAATTGATATTTTTTAATACCTCAGTAGGACAGCTGAGCATTCTGCTGCTATTAAAAGGCACAATTATGATTATAAACGTCAAAAAGAAAAGCATGGAAATCAATTACCATCTAGTAAAGTGGATAGTAACATCAAAGGATAAAGCTTCCCAAACTCTTAGCCCTTCGCTCTCCAATGCTTAATTCTCCTCAGTCAGCTACAGAACAAAATGTCAGGACAGCATATAAAAGCTGTATTTTAGAGAACTATAGCTTTATATTTTACATTTGCATTGGGCTGAAATTTTACATGGCAGATGTGGATTTATGAAAATTTGCTTTTATGCACAATGTTATATGTAAAAGGACAAGTTCTCTGTTTATTACTGCAATCATAATCCTTTTAGCTGTGAGCGAAGATGGATTGTCACAGTAAAGTTGAAGGTTAAGGGGTAACTTCTTCTTATGCAGTGCTTTTTATTTCATTCACTTCATAAAGAGCGAATAGGTTTCATAATGGGAAAAAGTTTGGAAAAACAGTGGGCCATGGGCAAGGGCTAACCAGAGAGTTTCAAGTTCCAGTGTAGAAATGGTAGAAACAGGCTGTTCTTCTGCAGGCTGGCAGTGGGGCTTCAATATTTCAGAGGCTGAGCAACCTATAATCCATGTCTTTTTCCTCTCCTGACTTAAAGCTCTCTGGGCTGTCCCTGGCTGCTGCCACTGCTCCCTGCTCTATCCCCACCCCAGCACCGTGGGGCTGCACCGTGTCCCTGCCCGCTTCACTGCTACCCTGACCACCTGGATCCCCGGCCCTTACACAGCAGCCCCCTCCTGCTGGGGGTGCCTTGTCTCTGGCAGCATTTGTGCTGCTGATGACACCAACCTAACAACCCCAGTCCAATGAGTGCTGGCACAAAGCTATCTTGACAAGTGCCAAAACCAAGTGGTTGTCACAAACCACTCAGGACAGTTCTTCCACATAAATGTACTGGAGATTCATCCAAAGGTCTTCTGATTTGCTTCATCCATATGGCATTAAAACCACCTGAGTTCTAGGTCAGAAATTAGTCAGAAATGTTTGTTGTCTCAGGTAACTTCAAGCTTCCTGCCTTCTCTGTAGGAGCAAGAGGTGCTCTCTACCTGCAGTTTCTCTCTACTCCTGTATTTATCACACACGGAGACCCTCCATTTCCCATCTCTTTTAGAACTGGAGTTTTCATGCATTGCTGTCTTTTCCTGTTAGGACCTATACCAAAATATAACCCTGTTAACCTGGGTAGCAAAGGCCAAGTTGTTTCCTCATGACACAGTTTGCTTACTGAACAATTCACAACCCTGAAAAAAGCTGATTTCTGACTTTTTGTTTACATCCCTTTTCCTGTCTGTGTCTTTGTAGAGATTATTTTGGTTAGTTTCATGTAATCAACTAAAATATAAGGTAGGTAAATTGAAACTGATGCAAAGTAATTAGAAATTGCCATATTGTCCACAATCAAATTCTTAACAGAAATTTTTATGAGTAGTAAAAAAAAAATACAAAACTCATTCTTTTGACATAAAATCACACCTGAATAATTAAATATGTCATTATTTGTATCTCAAGACTACAGCAATTACTAATTTGCAGAGATACCATGCTCCATTATTTCTTTTTCCTATTTAATTCAATATGTAAAATTCCTATTTTTGTTACACGGAAATTAAATCAAAATGTCAGTATACTACCCTTTGAGATTATTACAAAATCTTTTCTGTATTTCTTGGAGAGTAATGACTGCTACCAGCTGCAAAGAAATGTAATCTTTGTGTCCAAGGTTTTGTGAAAAATAAATTTAAAAAAAAAGGCTATAAATACACATCCTGATATGTATTATATACTCCTCTGCAATGCTACCTCCTCCCCTTTCCCCTTCAGAGCCTAAAGAAAGATTCACAATGGAGCTAACAGAATCTCCTGGAGACATGGAGACTAATGAAGTCTGCTGTAGAGGAAAGTTGCTAGTTTAAAACAAATAAATCCATTTTTGAAAACTCCTTCAAATTTGATTTCAGCGTGCATGAAAGACACAGAAACCTACAAGAAAACAAAAGAAAGTAAAACACATTTTTTTGTGTGGCAAAATGGAGAAGAAAGAGGGATAATTATCATCTAGGTGTATGCGTTGTTACACAACCAGGCCAGATATTGTAACTTTCCAACAAGATTCCTCTTGGGAATAGATTTACTTGTGCAATTATTTAATAACTAAGGTAATGTATTTTACAAGAGAATTTGTGCGCTGTTGTGGATCTGAGCATTTATTGGGAGAATTAGAACTTTTTAAAGTCAGAACTGTTTTTAAGAAAGTGGATTGAAAATAATTCAGTCACAACTTTATTTTGCTTTTCTAAATCTTCATCCAAATGAAAGATAAAATTATCTTTATGTAGTCAAAATTCACTAATACACAGACTATTTTTGATGCTTAATACATTTATTCATGCACTATGTATTTTATTCCCTAGCTCTTTCCTTTTCCCCCTTATCTTTCATAACTTACCTAAAATAGAAATGGTGGAAAAAATTTGGTTCTTAATCTAAGTGACATTTAAATGAGATAGAAATATACTTTGTCTATTATGTTCCTTAAACCATGAATTTGCTGCTCCCTGTATCTGACCTTTTTGTCTTTTACAATTTTGCTATAGATTTATAACTAAATTTCATTTAGTCTCCCTATTGAATAATTTTGTGCAGGCCTAAAAAGACACTTGTATTAACTGTGAAGTGTAAGACAAGCCACAGCTGTGTTCAATGACTGAACACCTGTCAGTAAAATTCAGCTTATGCTCTTGACTGTGCCATTTTAGCAGATATTATGTACATGTTAAAACAAACTAGGGCCACCACTAAGCAAATGTCAGATGACACATTTCAAACCCCAAACCACAAGCCATAGATGAACCCAATCAAATTCCTTTTCCTAGATGCATTGATTTCAGAGTCAGAGAGAATGAACCAACTCTGACCTTGTTTCTGTCACAGCGTCCTATAGTTCATGTGGTCTTCCTTGTACAGAGACAGACACACTTAGACAGGGAATACCTATTAGTTTGCCATTAAGTACAATTATACCTTCCTCAGGCCTGTATAATACTCAGAATTACTTCTCTTTCTTGACTACAGTATCCTCCAGCCTCAAAACACACACAAATATGCAGAAAACCACTGTCTGAGCTTAATCAGTAGTTAACAGAAATAACAGCTGCCATCTCCCCAGAAGCAAGCTTAACAGAGCTGGAGACTTCTTGGATATGTTTTTTGTTTGCTTGTTTTGTTTGTGGTGGTTTGGTTTTTTCTTCTGTGAGTGCAGCTTTATGAATCTCTTTACAGCAAGAAAGTCAAGTGCTTTTAAGCTCTGCCCTCTTGGACACCTCTTACGGTCAGCTGTGTAGCCCATGATATTCAACATTAATTTGCAATGTCTTATCAGCACAAGCATTTAGGTGATAAATGCCATGTAGAGGTAAATACTTTGCAGTATTATTTAATGTCTTCATCAGTGACATGGACAGTGGGATCAAGTGCACCCTTAGCAAGTCTACAGGTGACACTAAGCTGAGTGGTGTAGCTGACACACCTGAGGGAAAGGATGGCAACCAGATGGACCTGGCCAGACTCGAGAAGTGGGGCCACATGAACTTAATGAGGACAAGTGCAAGGAATCAATACAGGCTGGGGGATGAAGGGATTGAGGGCAGCCCTGCAGAGAAGGACTTGGGAGTACTCATGGATAAAAAACCAGCAATGTGCGCTTGCATCCCAGAAAACCAACTCTGTGCTGGGCTGCATCAAAATAAGTGTGGCCGGTGGGTCAAGGGAGGTGATTCTGCCCCTCTACTCTGTTCTTATGAGACACCACCTGGAGTCCTGCCTTCAGGTCTGGAGTCCCCCAGAGCCTGGGTCCAGAGGAAGGCCACAAAAGTTATCAGAATAATGGAACACATCTCATGAGGAAAGGTTGGGAGAGATGGGGTTGTTCATACTGGAAAAGAGAAGGCTCTGGGGAGACTTTATTGTGGTCTTTCAGCACTTAAAGAGGGCTTATAAGAAAGTTGGGGATAAACTTTTTGGTAGGGCCTCTTGGGATAGGACAAAGGGTAATGGTTGTAAACTAAAAGAGGGTAGATTTAGACCAGATACACAGAAGCAATTTTTTACAGTGAGGGTGGTGAAACATTGGCACAGGTTACCCAGAGAGGTGGTAGATGCCCCATCCCTGGAAACATTGCAGGTCAGACTGGATGGGGCAATGAGCAACCTCATCTAGTTGAAGATGTCCCTGCTCATTGCAGAAGGGGTAGGAGTAGATGATCTGTAAATGTTCCTTCCAACCCATATGATTCTATGATTCAGTCTACTTCTAGCACTGGTGGCCATATAGCTACTTCAGTGCTATGTTTCACCAGGGCTGTTTTTTCAGTACAACTAATTAGGCCAAATAGAGCCCAGGGTACCAATACCGGTTCAGATGCAGTTTACATATTTTACTATGCCACTTAATTATCCTATGCAGATGTAGGCCAGTGTGCAAGATGAAACTCATCTCTTTACACAGGGTGTAAAGGAATAGTAGTCTGCTTTGGAAAGAAGCAGACTATTATTCCTGTAAAATAAATTCCTTGAGAATAAGCGAAACATTTCACATAAATACAAGGGCTTATTTTGCAGCCAGAATAGTTAACGTTGTGCTACAAAGGCACATATGCTTAGATATACTCCTTAGGGCATCAAAGCCTTTTTTATCAATGTTTATAAAGCAGCCATCTGTATGATAATTCAGACATAAACTGCACAGGGAGAAGTGACTCCCAACATAACTTTCGGTATGATTGTGGCAGATGAAAACAGAACAAGACTTAAAAGTAAAGAAAACATGAAGTGGCAAGTTGAGTGTATCACTATTTCTGGTGGAATTTTGTAGGGCTTAGACAGAAAGAAACCTGCAGCACTTTGTAAGCTTGCAGCTCAAACAAACCATTATATCTGACCAACATTTCAGGATTGATTTAGACACAGGATTGGAATTGAGGTTGCCACTTTTATGAACATGCTGTGTAAGAGTAATATTTTTTTCTTACAAAAGTAAGTATCCACACAGCACCACAAATAAACGTGTCTTGTATCTGTCACTGTTAGTACCTTGCAGTAAAAACAATAGATAAATATTATCATAATTTATAATATGCTAAGTGTTTTCAGGACATAGAAGATGTGATAGATTAATAAACTAGGAAAAAGAAGCATCATACCCTGGAGGTCAGGGTCAGAAATAATTCACCTGAAAGAGATTAATATCAGATTAATAATTGCAGTGACACAATGGATTTGAAAGGAGAAAGATAATGAAACAGGGGGATCAAAATGGAGAATAGGAGGAAGCTTGAGACACAGGAGAGTTCTGAGGTGTATGCTAGTTGAATACCTTCATTATCAGACAGGAGATGATAAAGTGTAATGGAAACAATAGACACCACTACTCATCCAGATTTATTGAGGAATTGAAAGAAGTCTAAAAGCCTGCTGACTAATCATTAAGATCAATACACAATTGTCATAACAGAAGGAAGGAGTCGTAAATTACAGGCAAGCTGAAATTTCTAGTCCCCTCATTTTAAAGCCCTGATGAGGAAACACAGCAGCAATGCCACTCATGTTCTCTAATATAATCTCACCTTCATGAAGAAAGTGTCACTCAGTGACCTTTAATTTCTTGTTTTAGTGACACAGTCGATGTCTGAAAGGAGTTCAGGTAGCTTGGAAAAAACTCCACAGCCTTAGGAAATTCTCATTATTGCTTTTTACTGTGAAATTAGTTACCTTAAAGCTCTGTGAACCTTTTTGTATTTACTTTCATTGAACACTTCAGGTTTTGACATGTACTTGGTCAAATTTATAAAGAAACCAAATTTTACATTTCCCACTGCTTCGTACTTGCACTGTACTGCATTTTAGATGAGACACTGCATTGTTTATGAGAAAAGAGCAACAGGACTCTCAAAAGTAGACTTTTTACCAAACTTCATAAATGGAATGATACACAACATCTTGGTCTGTGAACTGAACTGAATTTTTTTTGGTGCAAAACTTGGAATATATTCCTTTGTGCCATAAGACTAATAAATCAGGATAATGCCCAACACATTAAGTAGAAATAGGTTCCTTAAGAAAATGTTTTCTTGCCTAGGAATTTTTCAGGATAGAATTACAACAAACAGCCAAACAGGATTGGAAACATCCATTTAACAGTGATATCTGAAAGGACACCTGGGGAAAACAAGACACAGGTTGCAATAATGGGAGACAAAATAACAAAATGGGAAAAGATCACATGAAATACAAACTGCTCTGAAGAGCTGTCATGTCTCCTTCCAGTACTTACTGGTTGAGCAGCTTAGTAACAAAGGTCAGACAAAGGATTTCAGATTCCAAGGCAGTTAACTTATTTATAAGACAGGTCAGGAATAGGCTTAAGTCTGAACATTTCTAAACCTCAAAGCAGTCATTACATTTTTTGTATTTTTTTAATTCTTGACTTTTTACTAGACCCTCTTCTAAGTGTGAAGAAAGGGCAAATATCAAAACACAATAGAGTAGTTCTTGAGGAACCTGCACTGAGGTTTTAGGGGTGAACCAAGTGTCCAATATTCATTAAGCACTTCACTACTCAGCAGCTGGAATATACTGTATTTAGGTTAGGAGTGGGACATTGGGTACTGCTTCATACAACAAAGCTTGAGAGAAAATAATTAAAATACAAACAATATGCCCAAACCTAACAGACACAGCCGCGGCTTTTGCTTGGATTTTAACATGTAAATTTCTAAAATTTGACTAGTAAACACATGTTGTTGTAGTGGGTTGACCCTGGCTGGATGCTAGGTGCCCACAAAGCTGCTCTGTCACTCCCCTCCTCAGTAGAACAGCAGGGGAGAAATTAAGATGAGAAAAAAACTTGTGGGTCAAGATAAAGACAGTTCAATGAAGCAACAGTAAAAGTCATGTGTATGGAAGCAAAGGGAAACAAAAGACATTATTCTCTACTTCCCATCAGCAGGACATGTTCGGCCACTGCCCAGGAAGCAGGGTTTCAGCAAGCATAGCAGTTGCTCCAGAAGGCAAATGTTAATAACGAATGACCCCCTTTCTCCTTTCTCTTAGCTTTTATATCTGAGCAGACGTCATACGGTATGGAATATCCCATTGGTGGTCACTTTGGGTCAGCTGTCCTGCCTGTGTCCCCTCCCAGGATCTTGCCCACCCCCAGCCTGCTGGTGAGAGGGCTGGGGGAAGGCTGGAGAGGCAGCCTTGGTGCTGTGCGAGCGCCGCTCAGCAGCAGCCAAAACGCTGGTGTGTTACCACCACCTTTCTAGCTGCCCATACAAGCACAGCGCCGTGAGGGCTGCTGTGCGGCTCAGCCAGACCCAGTACAGTTGTGAAGAGGTGTTTTACTTGTATTGTTTGTAAATACATGTTATGGAAAATGTTCTTAGCTTACCAAATGAGGACAGATAGCACTGAATTTTCATTTTAAAGAAACATTGCAAAATGCAGCTAGAAGGAACAAACAGTTCATACTATCTTTTCTCCAGTTTTTGCTAAGCAATCTTCATTTCTCTTTTCCTCATTGTAACTTTTGTAAGATTACTCAATACATGATTGGTACAGATTATTCTTCTACAACTGTATCATAATAACAGGGACTACAAATGTTCCCATTTAGATTTTAAGAGATTCCTTTATACTTTATACACTAATGTTTTTTTTTTACTCTTTAATAAATCTATTCCTCAAGAGACAGCCAGTTAATTCATCGTTATCCCACATGCTTAAGGCAAAGAAAGTTGCATTGCTGGTGACTTTCTGCTAGTGTATATGCTACTTGTTTCACAGTGCCTACAATCATGGGGGGAAGGTAATCTATTGGCATGTAAGAAAATGCTGCAGTTCACCTCAGCCCTTTGTAGGCTTTCAGAACTTTTCCATACAAAAGTATAGAGTTACTTTTTATTTCAACTCTAGACCTCTGGTAGACCCACCCACATGCACACAAATGTTTCTGCAAGGGCTGTTTGGAGATTACAGCCTTCTTGAGCTACATCCTCAAAAGAGTGGTTAGTGTCTCAAGACTGCACTCAAATCACAGCCAAAAGCGAACCACAGACCATCTCCAGTGCTGAATCCAAAGGTAATTGAAAGGTTGGAATTCTGTTCTGAGCTCCTCTGAATTCTTTCATGATAAGATCAAGTAGTAGCAATTAAAAAAAAATATTTCTACTGCTACTAGGCAAAAAGTCCATGTATTCATTAAACCCTGAACATCAGTGTCGTGGTTTAACCCCAGCCAGTAATTAAGTGCCATTCAGCTGCTCACTCACTTCCCCCTCACCCAAAGGGATGGAGAGGAGAATTGGAAAAGAATGTAAAACTTGAGGGTTGAGAGAAGAATAATTTAATAACTGAAATAAAATAAAAATGAAAGAGCAATAGTAGTAACAACAGTAAGAGTTATAATGAAAAGGAGGGAGAGGGGAAGAGGAATGAAATCCAAAGAGAAGAGAGGAAAGAAAACCAGTGATGCACAGCACAGCTTCTCATCACCTGCTGACCGATGCCCAGCCGGTCCCCAAGAAGCAATCAGCGGTCCCAGCCAACCCCCTCCAGTTTATATACCGAGCATGCTTTCCCATGGTATGGAATACCTCTTCGGCTAGTTCAGTAAACACCAGCTTTCCAGCATTTGCACATAATGAAGAAATCCATTACTTGTATAAATAATACAGCACATAGATGACACTATCAAATTTCCTTTATGTACATCACAGCATGGTTTCTATCTCTCCCACTCTTCCCATGCCTGGCACTTAGTAAGAAATGCTGGTAACAGAGGGTGTAGGACACACAGGAGGAGAAAGAAGTATTAAAATAATAAAATTAAAAAATAAGTGTTTTTCTTTTATGAATGGGCAGCATGAGTACTCTTAATTGGGAGAGAGATTTACCAAATGAATATCTTTCTTCTCCCCCCTTTCTCTCTAGGCTCAATGCTTTATACTTGCAAGCCAATATGTAGCATAGAACAGCAGCTACTGTATCCTTTGGTTTTCTGTTTTTCTGATTTCCCATAGCAGTAACTATTCACTAATTAACATCAGTGGAACTTTAAACCACAGATCTCTGTCCCATGCAATCCTCACTGTGTTCTCAAGTATGCACAGATGTGGACCAAAATCATGATCTTTGCTAATCAGGCAAAATTCTCATTTACAAGCCCTTCTTCATAAATGCTTTATCATTTGGTATGTTATTTAAATCAGACTATGCAGATGCACACTGACCAGTACCTGGACTTATTATTTACTCTTTCAAAAGTGTTTTAATTCAGCATTCACTGTTCATATCATCAGTATCACATCAGTATTTCTGCTAGGCACAAGTGAAACACTTGACTCAAGAAGTCTGTGACATAGACAAAGCCAAGTATTCACTCACCTCAGTAAGGTTACAGGTTGTTCTCAGGCATAAAAAAAGAACATATTACTCAAGCAAAAGACTGCGTTTTCCCATAGCGTGTCACACTCCTATATTAGTATTTCAGACATTTATTTTTTCCTATGTGATTGAGGCTTTTCTTAAGCTATACACAGAACTTGTAAGGAACTTTACAATTTGAACTCACAAAATGTGTGATGGAGCAGAGGAAAGCACAGGCTTTCTCATAATTCTCTAGAAGGAGCATGTTCTTTATTCTTGTGGTGGGTTGACCATGGCTGGATGCCAGGTGTCCACCAAAAGCTGCTCTATCACTCCCCCTCCTCACCTGGAAAGGGGAGAGAACAATATAACAAAAGGCTCATGGGTCAAAGTAAGGACAGGGAGATGACTCACCAATTACCATCATGGGCAAAAGATACTCAGCTTGGGGAAATTAGTTTAATTTATTACCAAAAAAATCAGAGTAAGGTAATGAGAAATTAAACCAAATCTTAAAAACCCCTTTGCCTCACGCCTCCCTTCTCCCTCGGCTTAACTTTGCACCTGGTTTTCTCTACTTCCTCCCCTCTGGCAGCACACGGAATGGGGGTTGCAGTCAGGTCATCACATGTTGTTTCTGCTACTCCTTCCTCTTTAGGAGCAAAACTCCTCACACTCTTCCCCTGCTCCAGTGTGGGGTCCCTTCCACAGGGTGCAGTCCTTCAACAACAGGCTGCTCTAGCATGGGTCCCCCACAGAGTCACAAGTCCTGGCAGCAAACCTGCTCCAATGCGGCCTCTTCTGCCCCTGAGCCCACAGCTGCTGGCAGGAGCCCGCTCCAGCACAGGCTTCCCACAGGGTCACAGCTTCCTTCAGGCACCCACCTGCTCTGGCATGGGGTCCTCCGTGGGCTGCAGGTGGATATCTGCCCCACCATGGGCATCCATGGGCTGAGGGGCGCAGCCTGCCTCACCGTGGGCTTCACCACAGGCTGCAGGGGAATCTCTGCTCTGGTGCCTGGAGCACGTCCTGCCCCTCCTGCGGCACTGACCTGGGGGCCTGCAGGGCTGTTGCTCTCACATAGTCTCAGTTCTCTGGCAGCAGTTGTGCAGGGTTTTTTTTCCTCATTCTCAAATACATTGTCCCAGAAGCGCTACCACCATCGCTGATGGGCTCAGCCTTGGCCAGCGGTGGGTTCATCTTGGAGCTGGCTGGCACTGGCTCCATTGGACACAGGGGAAGCTTCTAACAGCTTCTCACAGAAACCACCCCTGTAGCCCCACCTGCTACCAAAACCTTGTCATGAAAACCTAGTACAATTGCTCTGCTTGTTTCCCTTCATACAACACAACTGTGCCCAGACAACACAATTCTCTCTCCAAAATTAACTGATTCACTCTTCTAGCCAAGCTGTTGCCGTGGCCTTATGTAAAATGTCGTGTGGTTCTCTCCGGCTGAATGATAATATCATACAAAGCAGCTAGATGCTGCATCTGTTTGGGAAGGAAAACAAACAGATGATTCAAGTCTTTAATTTAAATTGCACCCTATTACAGTGAAACAGGAAAGAAATGTTGTGCCTAAGAAACTGTACATGAAAGAACATTGACCTTGAAGAACTACAGTCACAGGAAACAAAGGCAGATTTCTGACTATATTTTCCTGTTTCCCCAATTGCTTTAATTTACCCGCAAACAACATGCTCCAGCCTTTGCACACAGGAAACATAGTAATGATTAAAAGGCTTCACCTACCTGTACAATGCTTGAAGTACTATATTAAATAAGGTATAGGAATCAGGCTTTAGATTAGATAATTCTCCTTTCCAAACCATTCCTTTTTGTAGATGCCAACACCCAAATTTTCCTACAGTTATGACACACTATTTTCTTGTTTCAGTGCTCAGTTTACATGTGAGACTGAAAGCAAACAAAAATGAAGTAATAAAGACACCTTTGGCTACTCTCAGGTTTGACAGATACAATGGTAAATCTCAAGCTATGTCTCAAATCTTGTGCAAAAACAGTAAACATATTTTCAGTTCTGACCCAAAAATACATATACATACATCAATTTATACTGTGAAGTTAAAGCACTCTTCAGACCAAAATGTAACTAAGTTCTGAAGACTTGATAAAGAAAGATGTTAATTTCTTTAGCATTTTTTTTAATTTGAATAAGGAACTATCAGATCCTAATATAATTTATTGAAATTTTTTACATTTAAGATTTTCATTGTTCTTGTTCACCTGTTTCTATCCATGTTTGTGCAGGTAATGCAAGTAGGCAGTAAATATTCCTTGTCCTAAAAACTGGGAGGGAACAGACACAGGACAGGACAAAATTCCAAACCCTACAATTTCTTCCCTACCATTATCATATAGAAATAAACAAGTTACTAATGAGAATATAAGCCAAAAGACAATTTTCAAAGACTAACAGAAAAATTGGTCACATTAATTAGTTGGGACATTAAAAGATTAAACAATCTCTGCCTCCTTTGGTCCAGAGCCACAAAGACATACTACATCAGAATTCTACTTGAATTTACATAAATTCTAAAAAATTGAGCTTGCTTAGAGAAATGTTCCTATGAGCATAACACAGACTCACAGAATGGTTGGGGTGAGAAGGGACCTCTGGACATTATCCGGTTTAAATCTCCCTGCCCAAGCAGGGCCACTTACAGCACGTTGCCCAGCACCATGTCCAGACTGCTTCTATGTATCTTCTAAGAGCAATACTCCACAACCTCTTTAGGCATTTTGTCCAGTGCTCAGTTACCCTCAGAGTGATTCCTGATGTTCAGTGTTTCTTTACAGTGTCTCCTGAGGTTCAGAGGTCACCTCCTGTGTTTCCATTTGTGCCCATTACCCCTAGTCCTTTCACAGGGCACCACTGAAAAGAGCCTGGCTCCCTCTTCTTTGCACCCTTCCTTGAGATATTTACATACCTTAATACCACCTCCCTGACACTTCTGTTTTCCAGGCTGAACAGTCCCAGCTCTCAGCCTTTCCTCATATGCGAGCTGCTCCAGTCCCTTAATCATCCTTGTGGCTCCTCATTGGACTTTCTCCAGTATGTCCATGTCTCATATACTGTCAGCCCAGATCTGGACCCGGCATTCCAGGGGTGGCCTCACCAGTGCTGACTAGGGAGGAAGGATCCTGTCCTTGAACGTGCTTTCAACACTTCCGCCAATACAGCCCAGGATACTGTTAACCTTCTTTGCCATAAGGGCACATCGCTGGCTCACATTCAAACTGATGTCCACCAGGACCTCTAAGGACTTGTCTGCAAAGCTGCTTTTCAGTCAATAGTTCTGGAGCATGTACTGGTGCCCGGGCTGTTCTTCCTCAGGTGCAGGACTTTGCACTTCCTCCTTGTTGAACCACTGCCAGCTGGGGGAACCCATGTCCTGCATGACAGTTGGGGATACTCACTGCTGCACAGAAAAGGAAAACTAAGCAGTGTTTGACACACTATACAGTCTTGAAAGAACTGTAATTTAACCAAAGCATTCATACCATCTTGTTGTCGGGTAAAAATATGTTTTCTTCAGATAAGCCTAAGCAGAGAAAAATCGCTCTCGAATGTTTATTCTATAATATTAATAGCGTGTAGGACAAACCAAAATGAATAAAGTCTCGACTAATGCTGTGGTAATGAAGCAAACCAAAAAGAAATATTTATTGTTCCTTCTGCAAAATAATAAAAGGTTTGGCACATCAATGTGTACAGTTCAACAATAAACATGCAATTCTAGGATGACTTTCTTAAACCCATTATCTTTTGGAAAAAAAAATATTTCTGTAACATTCACTTAAAAGACATGGCCCATATATTTATTATGCTTGTGTTCAAGAAACTTTGTCAGTTTGAGGTAGTTGCTCTTTATGAAAATGGTGACTTATATGTACAGTCACTTTATTTCACTTCACCGTCAAAAGCCATTTGATGGAGAAATTTCATGCAATTTGTGAACCCAATATTTAAAAGAATAAACCTACTGCCTGGAATACCTGACTTAACAAAAGAATAAGCTGTGGTATGGTTATTATACCCAGAAAGAAACTGAATTTTGTTAAAGCACATTTGAAAGGATACTATGAGTGGTGGTGGTGGTGGGCGTTACTGTTCTAATTCAAAAACAAGTCTTTATGCATATTATTCAAAAACTGCAGAAAATTCTTTTAATCACTTTTTTATTTCATTGCCATATAGTACTTGGAACACTACTGGGAGAACACAGGTTTTTCAAATTATCACTGATAATGTCTAGTGATTTTTATCTAAGAAATTGTATATCATTTATTATGAAGCCAGTCACTGAATAGCTCTTACTCAACAGCCGCTAGCTAGCTGTACTGGAAAGCCTGTATTTTCCACTGCACAAAGCAAAGTACTTTTTCGCCTTAACATTAACATTCAAGTTGCCTCTGTATTTGCAGGAACCAATTCTTACAAACAGCATTCAGAAAAGATACAGATTTTGTATTGCAGTGACATGAAAATTAAATTAGAAATAGAAATATTATTTCTAAGGATTAAGAGCAGTATTGATTATAGCTGACTAAATAACATGAAATTTGTCCTCTATGAAATGCATCAATAAATGTAGAAATACTCTAGATATATTTGCTGAATTCACAGGACTTCATTCAAATACTCTTGCCATTAGTAAGTCTGGTGTGCAAACTATAAGCCCACCAGCACTGATTTGTTCAACAGATCAATAAATAACTATAAAGTGCATGGTGGTTTGCATAGAAGAGTTCCAAACCAAAAGAAAACCCCCAGATAGCTTATTAGAGGAAGTAAAGCACGGGACAAGAAAAGTGTACAAAAACAGGGCTGTTTTGAAAAAGTTAAACCAAATCCACATCAATAGCAAAAAAAAGATCCTTCAGCCATAAAGTTTATCTAAGAATCACTTTTTGCCGTATATGTATATATATATATAGCTGCAATAAAGATTAAATAAACTATTATACTGAAAATGAAACATAAATGTTAGATTGTTAATGGTTTTGCAGCTTCCAAATTACAAGAGATGTAGGAACGTAGACATAGAAATAACTGTATGTATCTAGGATTACTCCTTCTGTAAATTTTGTCAAACACCAGAGGGCTCACAGAAGTGCCCTTCCTATGAATATGCTGTGTTGCAAAGCTAAAGCCATGAAAGAGTTAATTACATTTCAGTTCATTGCGTGCTAGGGCGGGAGGTAAAAATGGAAATTTTCTAAATGCAATTCTTCTGTCTACTGAAACTATGTACTGTATTTTCAGGACATTCAAGGACAGATATGATTGCTTCATTGAAGCAGTTTTCTAGCTATAACCCTCAACCAAAAAACATTTCATTAAAGAATTTCCCACTTACTGTGCATCATTATTCCTGTCAATGCACTTCCAGGGAGAAAAGATGATAGTTGTTCTAGGTGATATTGAGGCCAATGATTTCCTAAATTGGTGATGAAGTTCCCTGAAGCTATGGCAGGGAATACAACAGAATTTCGTCATACTGTTCCTGCTGCACAGAAATGTCAGAACAGGCATTTCAGTGCAAGAAAACCCTTTCTATCAGGTGAGTTTTATGGCTGATATCTTTCTTCCTTTTAACAGTTTGCTGCTAGAATGCAGAAAAAATAGATATGGATAGATACAGACACCCTGAATCTGCTCATACAAACTCTAAGAGGGTCGATAGCATTTTCATAAGCATGTCAAGAGAAGAATGGAGACTGTAACACTAGCCTGGAAAAAGTCAGTCTTTACCTACAGATGACATACAGCACAATTTGAGGTGTTACCATTAAAGCCTAATAATGCAGTCTATGACTACTCCCATGGTGTAAGTTTTTTGCAGGGAATGCATTTTTATTGACTCCTCCACAGCTGAGGATACTATGGGACTTTGATAGCAAATGAGGATAACTAGAAAATTCTCATTGGACCCCAAGTCATTTTATCTTATTACTGATTTACCTGAGCCCAGTATAATTCCCTGCTCATACAAAAAGGGTCAAACACCTTCATTTTGTAGCAAAAAGAAGACGACTGTAAAAGCTTTTGAAACACACCACAGTAACTGTCAGAAAACATTAACTGTTGACTTTCACAAATCCCCAGATGTAGTGTTTGGGTGCTAGGAGTTTGTTAATGCGTTTGATTACTGTGCTACACATCTGGAATTCACTGTGGTAACACTGCACTCTATTCAACAACCTTCAAATAATATTTTGTTGTCATTTTCCTGTGCAGAAAAGAAACAGAAAATAATAAGATCATTTGCAGGATATGTAGGAAAAAAATGATTATTTTGCTGCCAAGACAGCAAATAGAAAAAGAATACTGCTGGACAGTTTCTTGACGTGTTTTTACGATAAAGTATTTTCAGAAAATAAAAAGATTTATGGCTATAGCCCAGACACACCTATATGGATGTAGGAAAACAAAAATAAACGTAATTTGCATACTAACCCTCCTTCAAGCTTTCATATTTCATTTTTTTAAATTTTGGTAGTTTAATGTAAAATCTTATCCCAGATGTGAGAGATATAAAGTAGAAAACATAATACAGTAACCTTTTTTATTTCAATGGCATTACAATGTCACTTGAGTACCTGGAACAGTAAAAGAGATATCAGGCCACAGGGCCATGATATTTAGCTTGCAAGCTAATAAAATGGAATGACTTCTTCCCACAGAGAAGCACAGTAGCTGTTCTGTCCTAAATACCACAAATGGACTTTTCTTCTCCATTAAAGCCATCCAAGCAGAGCTACATTTATGCAGGTTATTTTCCAAATAAGAAGCTATTGTCCATCTCATTTCATATGAGTATGAAACACCTGTCTCACAACAGTCATTAATAGCTACTTCCACCAACAAAGGCTTACTGTGAGTAATAATACTTACTGTGAAAAACTGACATGTCAACTAGCCACTTAAGTTTGCCTTGCTTGCGTATTTACTAGAGAAGGTTTATTTTTATTTAAAGCAAAAACAGCAATTCCAAGAAATATTTTATATGGGTGAACTGACCTTATGCTTTAACTGCCTGCTGCCTCTGTGGAATCACTTTTATTACTTCTCAGGGAGAATTAGTCCCTTTTGACATCAATATTGTTCTTTGCTCTATTTCCAGTTCTAATCTATCACTACCCTTTCAGATTGACCAAACTTTGTCATTTTTGAGATTATCATTTTCCCCTTGACTCAGCTCTATATGAAACTGCAGTGGAAATTTACTGCAAATTAGATCAGCAGGCCCACATGCAGAAACAATCCATTCCAATATTCCTCCCGTTTAGAATTTATTGGGGTTTTTAAAATCTCAGAATTTCTTTTAATGCTTCACTTTCATGCTTAACATCAGTAATAAGTTTAGTCTATGAGAGAAAGGAAAGCTAGATCACCCTAAGACAAGGCTATCATCCCTGATGTTTTATAGTGAATTCATCTTTAATATAGGCAGGCAAGAAAATGAAACCCAGGACTGCATTACAGGTTTTTCATTTCACACAGTAACTGATGGGATGCCCTTAGCAGGAAAAAAGAAGAAACACCTTTTTACAGCAGTTTCAATCATATTCAGCTGGTTGTTAACCATCTGCATTTTCAGTTGGAGATTGCAGAGGGTGTTTTGCATTAAAATCCTGAATAGTTCAAAATGTGCCGAATGTATTTATACTGTTAGCTCATTCAACTTGCAACCTTTATGGAAGTTGTGAGCTGGAAGACCCACAGGAGCTCCTATTAAAAATCTACTGCCAAAGAAAGAGTTGGGATTGTTCCTTTTCCAGTGAACTAACATTTGTCCTCTTTCTTGTATTCTCTGGAAATAATCCTTTCCAGGTATGACTTCTCCTGACACTCACAAAACCTGCATATATTTCAGAGCAGTTAGCCATCTGCTACTTGTCGAAAGACAAGATTGTACCAAACTGAATTTCAATTTCCCACCAAAAAAATATTTGGTTTTTCCACAGGATTTAATGCCATTTAATGACTTGAAAGCAAGCCTACACACCTGCCAGACTATGATAACCCCAGTTTACTTGAGCTTTCGGTAACAGATACTTTCCTTTTGTCACATAGCAAGCATAATGGCAATCTAGGATTTAAAATTCACTCATTTACCAAGTGAAGAAAAGCACTGTTCCCTGTTATGACTCCTATTAGTCTCCAAAATTTCATCTTCAGAAAATGTCTGAAGTTTAGGTGTGATCCACACCCAAATAAAATCAGCTGAAATCAATGTATGCAAGTGGAGTTAGTATTAACTAAATCAGAGATAAATACAGAGCACTTGAGCAAAAAAAATGAAGACACCACAACAGGAGGATATCAACTTCTCCATTATTTAAAATCTCAGAAAAAAATGCAACATTTCATCTAGGCAAGTATTTACAATTTTGCTAGGCAAGATTTTTTTATTTCTGCTTTGTGAATCTTTATATAAGTACTGAAGAGAAGGTTTGCATCAACTATGTAGAAAGAAATTATGCTTTTCCAGACACTAGGCCATAAAATCAATTTGTTCACAGTTGTTTCTCACATCAGCATCTGAGAACACAGCATTTAACAGTCAGCTTTTTTTGCACATAATCTACTGTTAGTTTGTCTGGTCTGGAAATTGAATGATGCCTTCAAAGTTTTATGCAGAATGAGAAATTAACTTATAAACTGGATTTATTGAACTTAATATCTATCTTCTTTCTTGGGAATGCCTCATTTCAACTTCATGCATTTGTTAAGAAATAGAACTATACTGTGTGAAATGCAAATTATAGAATCAAATATATAATTTGTAAGCCAGATGAACTGAGGCATGCCAGAGCTTTGGTATTCTTTAGAAGATATTTGAAAAGATCACAAGAGATCACATGATTGTGTTCCATCAGACACAGGTGTTTTACTCCAATGAATGCTACTACTGACCTATCAGAAAATAGCCACTGTCTCTACAAAAGAGAATTGATACTTTAATTATTCCAGCTTTCACACAAGTTGTTCCTTCTATTCTGAACACTTTTGAAAGTTACTGAATTGCTTTACTAATACTTCTGTTCTCAGACACCAGGGGGGTGGTTTTATTTATTTTAATAAGCTATTAATATTTTCTGACTTGGAGGGATCAGACAGCTAAAGCTAAATAATTGGTGGAATACAGTAAGGCATTCTGGATGCAACTGAAGAAATTAAACTGAAAATCACTGAACAGTTTATTTCATTCCATATGGTCACCATGGATATTTGCTAGCACCATGAAATCACTGAATGCAGAAGAGCAATTTAAATATTTAATAACAATTTTATGACTTACTATTTTATTAGTATCATTCTAGTGAATGTTCAGGGTTTTTGTGTTTTCTAAGAAAGCAGTCTGGTTCCAAGAGAGCACGCAAGTCTTTGCAGGAAGTTAAACATTGTAAATTTTAACATACCAATGTGTGCAGGATAAGGAGAGATCTTGACAGTGACTCTTCAATTTCTTGCAACATAGCAGATGAGAGAAATTGGCTTAATATTAACAAACTATGTTCTTTCATGATTATTTATTTCCCTCAAATAGAGTAAGCAGCTAGAAATGTATTTTGACCATCCTCTCAGTAGACAAGTCAACAATTGTGTGCTCTTTTAAAAGCTGCAGTTCTTGATTCATTTTTAAAAAGAAGGGACAGTTTGTAGCCTTCAACCAAAGTTTTACCATTGCTTAACTGCTGAACTAGGCAACTAAAACTGAGCTGAATTTTTCACCTTTACCAAAGGAAAAAAGAAAACTACTCTGTTTATTCCCAAGGACGTGAGATCAAATTACATATTCTCATCATGCAGCTTCACGTAAAATGATAATGCAGTTTTTCGGTTTCAGCTGAAATGAAAACTCATCATTTTTAACATTGCCAATGTCAACCATACAAGAACAAACATGTATCATGCACATGTTATTATATATGTATTTATTTATGGACACATGGTATTCTGCTTTTGACATTTTCATTTTCATTCTGCTCTCTGGGTTGTTCTGTGCATAACAGAAGCACATTAGTCAAGAGTGAAAGCATAATCCAGGGAGTTTTGTGCCCTTTTAACCACTGAAAACCTGTGGTAGGCAGCTACACTTCCAGAAGTGAATTTTAGAAAGGAATTTGCACTTGGCCTATGCACTTCTTAAACTAGTTTAGTGTGATATTCTTTTGTCATAAAACTATAGAGTTGAGGACATTGTGTTATTCTTGGTTGTTTCTATGTCTATGGAGAACTTCTCTCACATCTCATTGTGCTGTAGAAAGTCACTACCATTAGCCTATCTTTGAATGTGTGTCTTGGTGATCCCCCCCATGATGCTGTCCATCAAAAATCCCACCCCCTAATATGAAACAAATTTCTGTAATTATGCATTTAAGCTGTTAGAGAACAGAAATAAGCCACTGGCATAGACTGGTGAACAAGTAATTTATTTTGCCATATGCAGAGTCCACGCCTGACCTTCACTTCAAGTACACAGGTCACAACAGAACACCAAACAGCACCACCAACCACAAACAAGAAATTTTAAATACCATAGAAGAGTCTGAGAAGAACACTGGAAGTAGAAGCAGTATCACTAAATGTTTTAAAACATATATTTATATATTTATATTTGAAGTATCTTTAAAAAATTTGTTAACAATTATTGAAAATCAGAAAGGGAGAAAGTGGACTGTAAAAATGATTCATCTATGAAGTATCTAATCCTGCAAAAATTCTCACCTGGGCAGGTCTTACTTCTGATATAACACTGCTAATTTCCTATATGCTATACAAATTATTTTCATCTGAGTGGTAAACCCAGATACGTTATTACAAAGCTAGTATATGCATAGAAAATACATGTTACAACATTTCCTCTTAAATTTAGATGATTTTGGAGCTGTGGATGCACTTCACCCCCATATAAAGATTTTGTGTATGTATCTCTCAAAACAAACAAACAAACAAAAAAAAAAAAAACCCAAACCAAAACCCAAAAGCAAAAAGCAAAACTTCCTTTTCACTTTCTGCTCCAAGAAGATAAAGCTCAATTACAATCAAAGAAAAAAACCTCTAACATCCACTGGTTAATAGGAAAGTTATCCTGACTCCACTCAGTAGATGTAAAAATGTAAGCACCCTGGGAAGTCCTGGAAACTGTTAAGCAGTGTCTTTCCTCCTTCTCATGTAGAGTGTGAACACAGAGGTCCAGAACATCAAAAAATTTAATGGAAAGGTTTCTGATAGTTTCTAACTTAAGGAAGAATTAGTTAGGCTTGGTCTTTTCAGTCTAGAAACAAGGCAACCGAGAGAGAAGAGGATACAGGTGTACAAATTCATTAGTGGCATAAACACAACTCAGCACAAGAAGTAAAGGTCATAAAATCAAAAGTAAGTAAAAGAAATCGTCCCTTTACTCATTGTATATCAAGCTGAGGAGGTCTTTGCCATTTTTTACCAAGTACATCAGGAACATACTTGGATTTAAATGCATACAGGGATATAGAGGTCCATTGGAAATGTATTAAACACATTCTTAAAAAAAACCTGAAAATCTATCTGCGAAAACCTCTGAGCTACAAAGCTTAGTAGTCTGGGACAAAAAAGGGTTGCGAGAATTATCTGAAGTGCTCATCCTACCTTTGTGCTCTGAGGCAACCATTTCAATACTCTGGACACCTAAGTAGGTAGACCTTTTGTCTTACTTGTTAGAACCATTTTCTTATGAAAGCAACCAACACACAGAAGCAGCTATATCAACTGCAGAGTGTGTTGATGGCACTGTGCTTATGCCACTGCTTCCCAAAGAAGGCAGACAGGATAAACAAGGTCTTGCTCCAATAACACTGATTGCAGTATCATTGCTGGTAGAAATGGTGGGAACACCTTCCTCTCATGTCGATAAATTGATCTAAATTTTCATTGTTCTCATTACTAAATGAGGTACTGATGTAGCTCATTATGCAAGTTTTTTATTGACTTTATTCCTTGTTTTTAGGGACCAGGAGCACAGGTAATGTTGTCTTCTGTCCTTTCAATTGCAGGAAATAATGGAAAAACAGGAAGACTCAGCAGGTCAATAGCGGGCTGTGAGCCTGGTGTCACAGGCAGAATTTTGGGGTTTTTGATCATGGGTCAGTTTATGCAGCAGCTAGCCTGCTGGCAACAGACAGGGTACACTCATCTCAAAGGGAGAAAGGGAACTTTGCACAGGAGTTAGCAGGGCTTACTGAACAGTTTTAAACTAGATTTGAAGGGAGAAAGGCATCACTAGAGATCAGACTTGGGGCAGCACAGCAGTTTTTGAGGGACAGAGTGCTTCAGCCTGCCATCTCAGTGGAGGTAGGGGATGGACATCTATGCAGTAGCAAAGACACAAGGGTTATTGATGTGTTAGAAACCACAGAAGCACCTGCAAATGATCACATAGGAATTAGGGCTTATCCCCCCAAAAAGCTGGTAGGATCAGCAGCCCAACTGAAGTGTATCTACACCAATGCACACACCATGGGCAACAAACAGGAGGAGCTGGAAGCCACTGTGTAGTGGGAAAACTATGACATAGTTGTCATGACAGAAACAGAGTGGGATGACTTGCGCAACTGGAGTACTGCAGTAGGTGGCTATAAACCCTTTAAAAGAGATAGTCAAGGGAGGAGGGGCAGTGGGGCAGCCGCGTATGTCAGGGAGTGTGTCGACTGGCTAGAGCTGAATGATGGTGACATTGTTGGTGACATTTATGGGTAAGAAGTAGGGGAAGACCAACAAGGCAGATATCATGGTGGGAGTCTGTTATTGACTGCCCAACCAGGGTGAAGAGATGGACAAAACATTCTACAAGCAACTGGGAGAAGTCTCAAGATTGCTAGCCCTTGTTCCTGTGAGGGGCTTCAGCCTACTAGATATCCACTGGAAATACAAAACAACAGAGCAGACACAGTCTAGGAGGTACCTGGCGTGTGTGGAAGATACTTCCTAACACAGCTGGTGAGTGAGCTGACTAGGGAAGGTGCCCTGCTGGACCTGTTGTTTGCAAACAGAGAAGCACTTGTGGGTGATGTGATGGCTGGAGGCCATCTTGGGCACAGCTATCACAAAATGCTGGAGTTTTTGTTTCTTAGAGAAGGAAGGAGGGAGGTCAGCAGAACCACTACCTTGGACTTCGGCTGGGCAGACTTTGGCCTGTTTAGGGCCCTGGTTGATGGAGTCCCCTTGGAGATAGTTCTGAAAGGCCGAGGGTCCAGGAAGGCTGGACATTGCTCAAGAAGGCAGTTTTAAAGGCACAGGAGCAGGCTGTCACCATGTGCCAAAAGACAAGCTGGTGGGGGAGAAGACAGGCCTGGCTGAACAGAGAACTTTGGAACTCACGAGAAAAAACAGAGTTTACCACCTTTGGAAGAAGGGACAGGCAACTCTGGAGGACTATAAGGGTGCCATGAGTCCTCATAACCCAAAAGGGAAATGATCAGTGACCTGCTACACCACTTAGACATATAGAAGTCTGTCAGGCCAGATGGGATCTATCTGAGGGCACTGAGAGAGCTGGTGGAGGAGCTCACCAAACCACTTTTCATCATTTACCAGCAGTCCTGGCTAACTGGCCAGGTCCCAGAAGACTGCAGGTTAGCAAATGTGACACCCGTTTACAAGAACAGACAAAAGGAGGATCCAGAAAACTACAGGCCTGTCAGTCTGACCTTGATGCTGGGAAAGTAATGGAGCAGATCATCTTCAGTGTCATTAAGTGGCATGTACAGGACAACCATGTGATCAGGACCAAACAGCATGGGTTTATGCAAGTAGGTCCTGCTTGATAAACCTGATCTCCTTCTACAACAAGATGACCCATCTAGTGGATGAGGGAAAGGCTGTGGATGTCGCTCACCTAGACTTTAATAAAGCTTTCCCCTGGAGTAACTGGCTGCTCATGGCTTGGACAGGTGCACCCTTTGCTGAATAAAAAACTGGCTGGATGGTCAATCCCAGAGAGTGGTGGTGGGTAGAGTTAAATCCAGTTGGCAGCTGGTCACAAGCCGTGTTCCCCAAAGCTCAGCACCGGGGCCAGTTCTGTTGAATATCTTATCAATGATCTGGACCAGGGAATTGAGCGCACCCTCAGTGAGTTTGCAGATGACACCAGGTTTGGGGTGATTGTTGATCTGCTTGAGGGATCTGGACAGGCTGGACTGATGGGCCAAGACCAATTGTATGAAGTTCAACAAGGAGAAGTGCCGGGTCCTGCCCTTGGGTCACACCAGCCCCACGCAGCGCTACAGGCTGGGGCAGAGCGGCTGGAAAGTGCCTGGTGGGAAAGGGCCTGGGGGTGCTGGTGGACAGATGGCTGAACATGAGCCAGCAGTGTGCCCAGGTCAGAAATTTTGTGGCCAGCAATACTAGGGATGTGATCATCCCTTTGTACCCAGCTCTGGTGAGACTGCACCTTAAATACTGTGTTCAGTTTTGGGCCCCTCACTGCAGGAAAGACATTGAGGTGCTCGACTGTGCCCAAAGAAGAGTAACAAAGCAGGTGAAGGGTCTAAACATGTCTTATGAGGAGTGGCTGATGAAACTGGTGTTGTTCACTCTGGAGAAAGGGATGGTCAGTGAAGACCTCATCATGCTCTACGGCTACCTGACAGGAGGTTATAGCAAGGTGGGTGTCAGTCTCTTCTCCCAAGTAACAAGCAATAGGACAAGAGGCAATTTGCACCGGGAGAGCTTTAGGTTGGATATTAGGAAAAATTTCTTCACTGAAAGGGTTATGAAGCATTGGAACAGGCTGTCCAAGGAAGTGGTTAAGCCACCATCCCTGGAGGTATTTAAAAGACATGTAGATCATAGAATCATAGAATTGTTTATGTTGGAAAAGACCTTTAAGATCACCAAGTCCTCCTGTTAACCCATCATTGCCAATTTCACCACTAAACCAGTCCCTAAGCAGCACCTCTATACATCTTTTAAAGGTGTGGTGTTTAGGGACATGGTTTAGTTATGTACTTGGTAGTGTTAAGTTGAAAGCTGGACTTGATGATCTTAAAGGTCTTTTCCAGCCTCAAGGATTCTATGATTCCATATAATTTGTCACCTCTTTTTATGAAACATTGTGCTTAACATCCCCTTAAAAGACAAAGTTGTTGTCTATAATAATTTAAGAACATGTTGATTAATATTTAGAAGGCAGAACAGTGTTTAAATCCTTTCTGTGGAATTTTTGCAACAAGAAAGATTCTCTCTTTTCTGTCATATTTTATTTTGAATAGTGCTGTCAGAGGGTGAAAAGCTTGTCTTAACAATTATTTTAGAATAGCACAAAAAAAACCCCTACTCTGCTAAGAAAGGAAGGATTAGTAAGGCTGGAAGTTAACCTAAGCATTTGAAATTGCTGATAGATTCCTATTGGCATATTATTTTCTTCTCAGTGACTTTTCCCAAGGTACATGGATCAGACTAAATTTATAGACTACCGTGTGTCACTAAAAAATGTATGTACCTATAGAACATCATAGTTATATTTTTCATATTCAAATGAGGTCAAAGGACTTTTTGCACTCTTATTTTATTAGCTTTAGAAATATTACCTCAAATTAATTTATATTTTCCAAACACTTCAAATTAGTTGCAACTTTATCTTGAGGACTATTATCGCTCTCATCTACATCTCATCATTTCTACAGAAAATCTGTTTGAACTTCAAAAAAGAGATTTTTTTTGTAAGATATCAGAGCACAGAATTGATCTAAAATTCTTTGTGTTTTTCTTTGAAAATTCAATGTCAACTGAATTTTAAAATTTTATTAACCTTTGCTATAAATAAAAAAAGCAACCAGACATATACAGAACTCCACTTCATGAATGATTTCTTTAAACATCTTAAATTGCTAAAATAGAGATTATTAAAATTGCTAAGATTTCTGCTGAAATTTCACTCAAATAAATAATCCTAGATAGCAACAGTAATATCTTAATTAGCTACAAAACCAAGCTGTTCTCTTAAGTCTTCCAAATTCTTATAAACTCTGACTAATTTCCAATTCTACGCTCCCAAAATTACATGCAGTCTGTAAAATTATGGTTACTACAGTCACAGTATCAGTTCTTGCCTTGGGTAAGCTGGCAAAATTTATATACTGTCAGTGTAATTTTCAGCTCCTCAAATTTAGTGACCAATGAAGTTCCCTTTACAAAGGTACAATATTAAACAGCTCCACATCTGTGGACCAGAATATTCACCTGTATCTGACTGGGATTTAAATACATCAGAAGTACACAAGCACTCACAGTAAGCTGTCCAAAACAACACACATGCTGGTTCTTCAAATGTGCTCTCAAGCAGAGGAATGAATATCCATCTGCAACCCAGCAGCTGGCCAGCAGTTAAGCTATTAATACTGTATTAGAGATGGAAAAGCCAAGACAGAGAGGAAACTATTTTTGTCCCTAATCACACAGCAGGACAGTGACAAAACTGAGAACAAGTAACGCATAGGAGGCATAGTGGTGATTTTTGAGCTTGTCCACTTCCCAGACTCTGTCACTTCTCTGCCTTAGTTTTTATTTGAACTACAGTGCTTTTGTAACTTTAATTAAAAACACCTCTAGAAAAACAAAACAAACTGCTCTTCAAGCACTGTAACTTACTTTAGGAACAGAAAGCTACTTCAGACTGTTCCCACTGGTGGAAAGAGTTCTGTAGTCTGAACAGGCTGCCTAGAGAGGTTGTGGGGTCTCCTCCTCTGGCGACATTCAAAACCAACCTGGACACAACTCTGTGTAACCTACTGTAGGTGACCCTGCTTTAGGAGGGGGTTGGACTGGATGGTCCAGAGGTCCCTTCCAGCCCTGACCATTCTGTGGTTCTGTGATTCTATAGTTACAACCCTGCCACAAATTACTGTCAGACTAGCTAAAAGGGATATTCATTCTATGTTTTGGCAACTGAGAAGCATTAAATAATTTTGTATTCTGAATTTAAATTCCCTACCTCACCTCTACTCCACATCCAAAGAGTTGCCAGTTTGAAAATTTCTATTACAGATTTTGTTCACTTGACATTACTAGTATTGACTATATCGTTTGGGCTGGGGGCGTTGCCAAAGTGACACCCTATTTCTCCCAAGCTTATATTTAAAAGTAGGATTTTGAAAGACATGAAAAAAAGAAAAAATATTTTATTTTCAGCTTTGAGGAGATTTACTGTTGATGGTTGAGGCTTCTTGTTTGGTTTTTGTTGTTCTGGGTTTTTTTAATTGACAGGAAAGAAATATCATTGTCTTATTTGAATACTTGCCTGAATCCTCACTAAAGCTGTTTGTACAGCAATACTAACAAAAACATCAGAGCTGTTAAGGGAATGTTTTTTGGTGAGGTTATTTTTAAAGGTCAAGGTTGATCTGTTTGAGATTACATGGTAAAATCTTTTATTTTCCTAACTGCTGTATCCTTTTTGCTTCAGTTTAATTCTGTAAAACTCTATTCTTTATTCTTTTTAAATTGAAAAATATTTATTCTTCAAAATATTTAGTAATACAACTAAACTAGATTAGGCATATATGCGTAAAGAAGAAAAATTACTCCAATTAGATGGGGAGGAAAAAGAAAAAGAGATATTGTAAACCCATTTGTCGTTTATTTTCACTTACATCACAAAAGCAACCTAATCTCATTCCAAGTAATAAGTTTAAATAATTTAGTCTTGGATCTGCTTCTCTGTTTGAACTCACGATGATCCTGATAGGATATTTCATGTTTTCTCTGGAGTGGACGCTGCAAGCCAGACATCTCCATTATCAGTAATGTAAATAATATCTCACTGGACTTGCCCGGATAATGCAGTTGTTTTAGAAAAAAGAGTAACTAATGATTCATTGTGGACATTTTATAGTCCATCATGTGACTATGAATGTAAAGTAAGCCTGCATCCCAAGGAATAATGTGTCCCTGGAGAAATGCAAATTAAAGATAAAAGTCCAGCTTCAAAACCTCCTGCTTTATATATTTCCATCTCAGTTCTCAGGTACCTTAGAAAATTCAGTGTGCTTGAATTCCCCTAGCTTATTTCTCTGAAACTCACATTACAGAAAATACCTACAGTCATAAAAACTGATTTGTGCTAAAATTCCCCTTTGGCTTTATGTTTCACGTTGTGAAAGACAAGAAGGACCCCTACAGAGAGACTTGACAGAGGGCTCTAATTTGGTTACATTATCCCCTCTAGCAAGTGAGCTGTCAAGGTAGGGCAACAAAACTGAAGCATGTCTGCTATAAAGCAGATCTGACTCGTTATTTACATGTGCCCTTTCACACACACAGTGTTCTGTTCCCATAAATATAACCTGCATATAGATGACAAAAGCCCTTCATCCCTGTGCTCTTGGAAAACAGAATTTGTGCCAGTAGCTAGAATCAATGCATGCTACAACATGGTCTGGAAGTCTAATATTAACTAAATAACCAATAGACTCACCAGGGAGAACAAAAGGGGAATTTTCTAACATACAAGAAAATGGGAAAAGTAGATAAACATATGGATATCTAAAGCCTATAATGTAAAAAACTCAAGTACATCAAAGAAAGCTAAGTACTGTATGTCTAAATATCTGATTATTTCTAATTGTTTATCTATTTCTATAAAGGCAAAAGACACAAGTCACAGTGTTAATCCTCTTGAACTAATTACTGTAGTTAATTAGTAAAATGAGTATAGAGGTTTTTCTGCTCTCCTTGTTTACAAATTCATTGTCTGAATGGATCGCTACAGATGACTTTCACATAATGCTGTACAAAAAATTATATCCAGGAAAGTGGATGAATTTACACTGGCAGCTTTATTTGCTTTCTTATATATGTGGAAGTCTGGGAGCTTTCTTCTATTTTCACTGCACACAAACCTGTGTCAGTAGAAGCTGAAGTTATAGTACAAGTTCTTTTCCAGTTGGTGAAACATTGTCTCTGTTGATCAAAAGATACTATCATCACCTGGTTTTCTTTGCCTCAGAAGAGGTTTGCTTTAGTAAAATTCAGTAAATGGAATAAACAATGAAGTAAACATCAAGATGTTCACTTTATATCTCAAAATATTTAATAGTAAAGAAGAATTGTTCAGAAGAACCATATTTTGAGCTAAATATTCAACAAAGCATTTAAAAATATTTACTGTAATGTTTAAATTATTTTTTAAATTAATTTTTTCAATAATATACAATAGTTAGCATAATACTTGCTTAAAAGTTGAAGTAGCCAGTTGCCATTCTGGAATGCTGTAAGGTACATGTAACTGGAATATTTCAGCATTTTATGTCTCATTTGCCTAGGTAATGCATAGACTTTTGAGCCCAGTTCTGGGCAAATGCTACAGTCTCTCTATATTCCCACTAAATTAAAAAAAAAAAAAAAAAAAGGTACATAGTCACGATATCTGCATACAGTTTCAGAAGTTATCAAGTAGAGGCTGAATGCTCTCTAGAAAAGTATAAATACTGGAGTTTAATTCCTTTTTTTGCTGTGATGTCATCAGTCACAGCACCTGCTCTAAAGATCACACTTCAGTTACAAGATAAGGTCCTGAAACTTCCCCTCAGATATGGCTCTGCCATTTCACTGAAAGAAGCAAAAACTGCTGAGCTTAAGTGCAGCAAAGAAGTAATTTATTCAGTCTACAAATATACCTGCTTCTTTCTAGACATTTCTTTAACCTCCACTTAGCAGTAACTGAAACTTTAGGCACAATGAAGACACTTACCAGGCAGATGTTTCTGGTGTGACTCTTAAAATTTGGTTCAGCAGCCAAAGAATCCCAATCAAGAAATGCAGTACTCGGCAAACTTGGCTACTTAAAAAAAATAATAATAAAAAAAATAATAATTCTAAATAACATGAAGAAGTACCTCTAGATTGAAACAGAAATCCTTAGACTAAGATTTCAATATCTTCTCTATCAAAAAGTTGACTTGACCCAAGCTGAAACACAAATATCCCTTTGTTCCTATTTTCCAGAGAGATGGTCTCTTCCATGCAAATAAAACAATTTTCCATTATTATTGTCAAACAAATACCTTTGCTTCTGTCTTTACCTTTGAAAAGCACCACTAATATTTTTGGTATCTTTTTTCTGTTCTGTAATTAACACTATTATTACAGTGCTTCATTATTTCAGATTTTAGTAGAGCCATCTTTTTGTTTCACAGTCCTGAGTCAACAGAAAAATACAACCCTATCTTGACATTCTAGCCTATTGACATATTATTTCCAGTTATTCTAAACTGCTGAAGCTGAGCATAGGTGCAGCAGCATAAGTTAGAACCAAGCAAATGTCACTTTTATTGCATACCGAGTTTCTATGACAGTTGTAGTTCAGCTGGGGCTGAGAAACAAACCAGCTCCTTATCTTTCTTTTTGGAACATAAATGAAGAAGGACACTTGAGGCTTTCACTCAAATTTTCCCCAGAATGAAAGAAGGTAAAAAGATTCCAATCAGCAGGTAGACCAAACGCTGAAAAGGATTAATCTTGCCAAGTCTGATTGCATTCTTTGGTACAGACAGAGAAACATTTGAGATCACATCTTATAAAACACTCAGAATTGATTTAGATTCATTTAGGAACACTTTTGTGTAGAACAAAATTTGGCAAAGGGAAACATAAAAGAGGATTACATATGCAGCTGGGCTTAGAAAGGAGAATTAGAGCTTGAACACTTTTATTAAATACACAATTACCACTGATGACTAAGCCAAAACTCTTGTATATTTATCTTACTGAATAGACATCTGTAGAGCACTTGTCTCATTATTAAGCTTATTTTGAAAAGGAGGAAGAGTGAATCTATATATGCCCTCAGTCAGTGGAGGTCAGACTTTTTCCATAACTCTGAAAGAGCTGGAGATATCAGCTAACCAGTAAGTTGCCTACTAGTTGCTAATTCTCTTCACTGAAGATCATATTTCTATCTTCTCAGAATGTTGCAGAGTACACGCAAGATTTTATGTGCTTTCAAACCTTCTCATTCCAATTTTAAGACTTTCATTGACTCAGGACATTTTCAAGGCACCTCCACTGAAATTTAAAAGTAAATAGTTCTTGTTTCAGCAGCAGATGACAATACTTCGTACTGAAAGCTCAGACTAAATTTGTACTAAACAGCCAAGTGGAAAGACCCCAGCAATACTCATCATTCAGCTGCTACTGAAAATTGTAACCAGGAAAACCCTCCAAACCAAATGACAGTCTAGAAAGCCGACACTGGTTTGTTGCAGCGCTGGGTGCAGGGGGGATCTTTCCTCCTAACTTGCCCGCCGAGTTACTCGAGGGCACACATTACACACAGCAGAGTGCTTGCACATTCACAGTACGTGAAATATTCGTTCTCATTCACACCCAAGGTTGGTTGCAAGTTTCTCACTTCTAATGCAAACTGGTGCGCAGCCTCAGACAGCGCTGCTGAAGGTTTTTCCCAACTACGCAGGCTCCCCAAGGGGGGGTTGCCCTCTCTCAGGAGGGGGAGCTATCAGAGTTGGAGGTTGTGATCTCCCACTACCACAACCACCTTTGTCCTACTTTCAACTAATTTCCTGTGGATGGCAACACCTTATCAGCTTGTCTCCTCCTGCAGCCAGATAGCAGCGTTCTTATCATGATCAGTTCTCTATTTCCCAAGGTTGATTCCCTTGATCAGAAATTCTTTCATTCATCAGTTTTGGTGACTGGAGAGGGTGGGTCATTTAAGGACTTGAGAGCATGGATCAGCTTGACCTAAACGTTGTGCACATACTTGTTTAATACATAGTTAATTTTGGAGTTCAGGCAACACAGCCATCATCAGATAAACACCAGTTTAGAAAGCTTATGGCAAAAAGATATCATCATCTCACTAAAAAAGACAAATCAGATATCTTGATTTTTAGGACCTTGTCAACTTTATATTTTCATTCTGAAAGAAAATTATAGGTTTCAAAATGTGCCTGGGTAGAACTGCTTTTCATTTCAAAACATGATGTTTCATTTTTCATTTTCTGTAAATAATTCACAGTCCTTGTGCTTTGAACATGCAAAGCACTATGCCATACTACATAATCTGAAAATCAGGTGTTGGTTATCTTGCAATGGCACCTTAAATTACTGGATGTTTCTAGTCTTGAGCTCTTTGCCTCTGTCTCTGCTCTGTAAAAGTAATACTTTCCTCAGATAGCAATGAAAGCGACTTAATCAAAACATAAACCCAAATAACAGTCTATCAGAATATAATCCAATGTTTATAGATGGATACGAGTAAAATGTAAAATAAAGAGAGCAACAAGTATATTGACTCCTGATAGATAAAATATTAGATAATGCTCAGGTTTTGTTCAGCTATCTCTACTGCTTCCTTAACCTAGCAAGAATTAAGGTGACATCTCTACCCACTGGAATAGAGAAAAGCCTTAAGATAAATAAATAGATAGATAAATAAATAAATAAATAAATAAAGAAAGAAAGAAAGATATATATAAATGTAACCACCTTTCCTTAAAATATGCTTACAGTGACAAATATTCTGAATTTTTCAACATTTAACATTTCAGTAGAGGTTGAAATATTAACTTTTCAGACCAAGTCAATCTTAAATAAATTGACACACACTGTTTATTCGGAGACCTCACAGTGCCTGTCAGTCCTGGCTGCAGTACACTGCTTGGAAGGATCTGCTCTAAACAACTATCAGGACAGCAAAATTTCCTGAGAAGGGAGTCATAGTAATGGTAAAATAACACTCCTCAGAGACTCTACAAGCGGACACAAAAGTCACCCTGTTATTTGCCATCTGACTGCTTACTTAAGGTTTCCATTCCTATCTAGTCTGCTTTTCATTTGATTTTTTTCTCTCCTCAACTAATGCAACGTTTTGTACAAAACATGTCAACAGCATACTTCAATTCCATTAAAAAGGTGTCCCTTCTTGCAGCTCTTCCTCTGCTGACCTGTATTGTGTGTTTGTTTGTTCCATGTTGTATTGCTCTGAGAACCAATTACGGTTTTTGAAGACTTTTTGAAGAGTGGTTCAAAAAGGTTCAGCTAGGCATGGCTCTGCTGAATACATGAAACAATGAAAAATTGTGCTTGTATATTGTATAATTACAATTCAATTCAGCTGTGCTAAAATAAATGCTGAGGTGTTTCTCTAAGGAACAAGTTGCATGGCTATCCTCACAAAAGCATTGAACTGAAATGGGAAGTTCTTTCCCATCCTTCAGTGGAATTTTTTTACTCACTTTAAGTAAAGACATTTTGGATACCAATTTTAATTCAGTGTTTTCCATGGGAATCTAGCTGTTGCTGTTTCTTATTCTTATACTGGTGAGATGAGGTTTTGTGGGTGTTTGGTGCTTGCTTGTTTTTTCTTTAACTCAGCAGCTATCAAAGCCTCATGGAACCTTCCATGTCAAAGAAGTCACCAAGAAAATACTGGCCACAAGCATCTAAACTGTTTTCAATTTCTATGATGCTATTTCCTCTCCAGTCTGCAATCAACAAAACACCAGCTACTAAATGCCAGCCATAAATATAAATAAATTTTATTATTATCATAACATAACATTGGTAACATAATATTATCCTGTTATAAATACAAATTGTTATTAAATGAATGTGGCTTTTAGAGTTTCTTTTGTAGTCAGTGTTATAACTGAGGCCTGCAATGTTAATGGAGCCTATAGTTAAATATACTATAAGATGTATGTATTCATCAAGATTAAAAATGCTGGAGTGCTTTTTATGAAATGATTTATAGCTCTTTCAGAGGCATCTTGACAGTCATATGGTGTTTCTTTTAAGGAACTACTACAAGATTTAATGTAAAAACTTCAAACTAATACAGTGAGGCTGCACATGAAGTTATCCATGTTCTTCTTTCCTTCAATACTTTCTCTGAGCACCAGTTAACAATTGAGATCTTAAATCATTAGGTATTATGGCCTAAAATGAAATTATTAATTTTAATAGTCAGAAATGGCAGGAAAGCCTCTACATTGTCAAAAAAAGACATCATTGCACCATGCATGCTCTTTAAAAACCTGTTTGTAGAACATTCTCTTGCATATAGCTCAAGAAACTTACTGGAGATTATTACCTATAAGATAATTCTACCATTTTTTAAACTCACCAAAGTGTGTATTTCTGCTTAAATATGTTGTCTCTGGGTGGTCTGACAAGAAGCTATTGAACTACATACAACCTTGGATGGTGCTATGCATCAAACTTGTGAAACTGAGTGCTCAGAGGCAACAGCTACTAACAGAATCGAGCAGAACCCATTACAGTTTTGATCTTTATGTAACAGAGCACAGAGGCTATGCATGCCTTTGTCCAGCACAGGAATGAATACAACATAGAACACTGGCTTCACAATAGCAGTGTGATGTGCATATGCATATTTAGCAGCTTACATGATTGGTAGTCAGATAATTCCTGCATTTCCAGATTTTATCTTTTGTTGTCTACATTTGAGGGCAGATCCTCTCTTGATTTGTGTTTACACACTCCCACTGAAACTACATAAAAAAGGAGACAGTTTGCTGTGTTCTTCTGAAACAACACCACCTCTTCTTAAATTTTATATAATTACAACTTCAAGCTACTTACAGCAGCTAACTTGACTTTGCACTTACCTCTTGCCTTTTAAACTACCAAAATCTTTCTATCTGGAATTAAAAAACCCTTAGAACCGATACAATAGATTTAGTGACAAAAAACAGTCCTATACATTGCTTTTAGAAGAAAGTGAATGCAAATGTATGTAAGCAGCTCTCCACCTAGAATACACTCTGTGTGAAGCAATTAACCTTATAACTTTTTGCAACCTTACATCGTGAAACCGTCAACCAAGTTGCTGTCAATTCAAATCATGCTAGGGATTCTGAGCCTTCCTATGACAGCTTCACATATGCCATGTTCCTTAAATGTGATGGTTAGTCAGGTCATTCATTTCAATTGATCCACAGCTCATATTTCTTGAAACAAACTTGATTTTCTTTTACTATGGAAAAATAAACAGATTTTACTAAGAGAAGATTTTCTGGGATAACAGCGCTTCTTACCAGAATACTGAATGACATATTTTGTTTAACTTTGGCTCTACTGACACAGAAAAACATTAAATAACATTTAAAAAATAAAAAAATCAAAAATCAAAACCTTTTTCTTCTGAAATACCATCAGAGTATAGAAGAAAGCTTCGGACAAATGAGCATAAAGCTTTTACTACTTGCTTGACTATTTTCTATGGCAATGAAGTTAACTCAGCCATGACACAAGAGCTGTTGCAATGGAAACAACACATAAAATTGGTAGAAGTTGTTTCTGATAACCATATATGGCAGTCAAAATAGTGTGTAATATAACCATAGAACTGGTTCAGGAAATTTACACCCTGTCCTATCAAAGGTAAGGCACTAATACAGGTATCTTTTGAAAGAAACTATTCATGCAACATATCTCAGCACAATTCCAGTGTTGGGCTCCCCACAAAATTGTGGCATTTTGGTTTTTAGAACCTTCCCTCTATATAAAACAGTCATTTAATGTATCTCTTGTAAATGTGAATATTACAAACTCTCTTTGATGTCTTGCTATTATTCTATGGTTACACTATTTTGGTTGGAGAATGAGAGACATTGTTTGTTTGCTACATCTCTTGGATGCACTCAAATGAAATTAAAAATTTAACTGAATTCAAACAATGCAACCACATCTCTAATTTCATTATATTGGCAAAATATTCCCATCAACATAAAAATATTAAAAAGATCTAATTATAATCTAAATTTTAAGTAGCTACTGAAATCCATATTAACTAATTTGGGATACACATTTTTATTATACCATTCAAAATTAAAAAGGGCAAACATATCTTTAGTGATAGAATGAACTAATTAGTGACCTTAAACCCAAATAATGCATCTAAACAAGAAACAAGATTCCTTGCAATGAAGCTAAAGCATATAGATCTATCTGTATTTCACGTAAGATGCAGTAAACAGTAGACTATTGTTTCCTAGTTGGAAGATGTAAAGTTCGGGAGATCAAACAAAAGGCACATGAATTTGGAATTACAAGCACAGCCTTTCCCCTCAGTGATTTTTTTTACATGTCCAGGGCATAATTTGTTGCCTTTTTGCTTTCATATCACTACCTAGAAGCACTGGCTTACTAATAGTTGCAACTGCCCTGGAAGTAGTTTAGCCTAAAAAAAAAAAAAGTCCACTTGGGCTATTTGAGGTACCTTCACATTTAAATCCAAGCCATGAACTCTGACATGAAATCAGGAGATTGAGATCGATGTATTTAAATTGTATTTATCCCCTAGATGTCCACATTCAAACAGAGAAATGATGGACATTTGACAAGTGGACCACTCAGTGGATAAGGAATTTGCTGGATGGTCACACTCAAAGAGTTATCTACAGCTTCAGTGTCCAAGTGGAGACTGGTGATGAGTAGCATTCCTCAGGGGTCCATACTGGGATGGTGCTGTTGGTGCTGTTCAACATCTTTGCCGGCGACACAGACAGTGAGATCGAGTGCACCCTCAGCAAGTTTGCCAATGACACCAAGCTGTGTGGTGCAGTTGACACGCTGGAGGGAAGCAACACCATCCAGAGGGACCTTGACAGGCTTCAGAGGTGGGACAGAGTGAGCCTCATGCAGGTCAACAAGTCCTGCACCTGGGTTGGTGCAACGCCCAGTATCAGTACAGGCTGGGCAGAGGATGGATTGACAGCAGCCCTGAGGAGAAGGACTTGGGGGTGCTGGTGGACAAGAAGCTCAACACGGCCTGACGATGTGCGCTTGCAGCCCAGAAAGCCAGCCAAATCCCGGGCTGCATCAAAAGAAGTGCGGCCAGCAGGTCAAGGGAGGTGATTCTGTCCCTCTACTCTGCTCTCGTGAGACCTCACCCAGAGTACTGCGGTCAAGTCTGGAGCCCCCAGCATAAGAAGGACATGGACCTGTTGGAGCGAGTCCAGAGGGGGGCCACAAAGATGGTCGGAGGGCTGGAACACCTCTCCTATGAGGACAGGCTGAGAAGGTTGGTGGTGTTCAGCCTGAAGAAGAGAAGGCTTCAGGGAGACCTTATAGCAGCCTTTCAATACTTAACATTGGCTTATAAAGAAAGATGGGGACAGACTTGTTTAGCAGCGCCCGTAGCGATCAGACAGGGGATAATGGTTTTAAACTAAAGGAAGGTAGATTCAGACTAGATATTAGGAAGAAATTCTTTACTGTGAGGCTGTCAAGACACTGGAACAGGTTTCCCAGAGAAGCTGTGGATGCCCCTTCCCTGGGAGTGTTGAAGGCCAGGTTGGATGGGGCTTTGAGCAACCTGGTCTAGTGGAAGGTGTCCCTGCACATGGCAAGGGGGGGTTGGAACTAGATGGTCTTTAAGGTCCCTTCCAACCCAAACCATTCTGTGGTTCTATGATTCTATGTATTTTTTATGGTATTGCAAAGAATTTGCAATTACTTACAGAAAAATAATGAACATACTATTATAAAGAATCTATTTGGCTATTGGTTGTTTTGCAGCTAATTAAATTAACAAACAGTTCATCAGCTAATTAAAAGAGTGGGTGGGATTTTCTGGTACTCTATGCCAGGAAAAAGGCAGCTGGCAAAACTCTTCAGCCAGCCCCTCTTACTAGCAAGAGAATTGTTTGGTTTGTTTTGTGTTTTCACACATTTTCAAACACACACCAACAGCTAATTTTGACCTACTTGCTATAGGTTAAAAAAACCCATAAAGTCCTTTTAATGTGTTTGAGATTGTTGGCATAGGGATAGATGACTAACTCCATGCTTAAGGATCAGGTGCAACTCAAGGGTAAACTAGCAGAGGAACTACATAAAGCCTGTTTATGAATAGCAGGAAATGTTCACAGCAAAAGAAGCCCATAGGGACCTGAAATCTTGTGTTCTTGAAGTAGACAGATCTAAGGCTGGTCTTTTCCAATTGTAAGGTGGCCATTCAATGTTCTGGGAGAGTAGCATAGGGTCAAGATTGCCAGTTTAATGATGATGGCATTATTTACTTCCTGGGTTCTGACCAGTGGAACATAATACAATACTTTACTGGATGCTTATCAGAACTGTAGCTGAACTGATTCAGCTTGCTGACCCAATGTAAAAATATTCACCTCACAAGCTTAAATAGCACATCAAAAAGTCCAAGAAGCACCACAGGTGTGGGGACAGCAGCATGAAACCCAACAGCAGAAAAAAAGGAGAAAGCAAGTCCCCTTTCAAGTTCAGCAATAGCACTGAGTCATATTCTCGGTATTATGCACCCCTTCCTCCAAAGATTACAGGCTCATTTAAAATCCCAAGTCATCGAACCATTTTATGACTTCACTATCATTTTCTGTCGAAGAGTCTCCATGGTTTAACACAGGCCTACAAGTTGGAAATTAAACTTTTTTTTTTTTTTTTAAAAAAAAAGCCTAATACATTAAATTTTGTAGGTTATCATCTTACCAGTGATAACCCTACATTAGTGGTCATCAATGCTACAAGAAAAAATAAAAAATTCCAAACTAAAGATATAGGAAGTAACACTATCATTCATTTTCATCAAGTCATTTAAGAGTTACTCCTATACTTAGATGTACTTCTGTGCCCACTCAGCAAAATAAATTAAAAAAAAAGCAGAACCAAATACTCAGTGCATCCCATCTAAAAAGCTAAAAACTTGTGAATATCACTCTGCTACACAATACACAATACACAAAATGAATATCATTTGCTACACAAACTACTCTAATGATGTGAAATTATTAATACTAAATTTTGGTGAGATTTGAGGAGAGTTAAAGAATGACGAACATTAAACAAATGGACAAAGCAATAATCAAAATACGTTTACCTATTAAAAGTATGAAGTTTATCTAGCTTCACAGACTGTTTTTAATGACATTTATTAAATTTGCAGAAGTTATTTTTCCATAGGTATTTCTCTGCCCCACCAAACAAAAAAAAAAGACAAGTTGTCACAGACAGTTTGTGCAGGTCCAGTCTACAGAGCTCACCACCCCAGGCCACAGGTGTAGTGCTCTTCAGACAGTGGATCACATAAGGCTGTTAATCAGTAGCTTTGGTTCCTGTACAAACATGCAGTATGTACAGGCTCCCATCAAGTCCCTAGCCTTCTGCCAAAGTAGTCTTAAAAATAATACTGACAGGAAATTTAGGTTCTAATAAATTCCCTCATTTTACACAAATAGGTGTAAATTTAGTTTTTACTTTCCTTCTCCTTTGACTTCAGAAGATAAGAGGAAAGACCAATTCAATTCATTATAAAACTGCAGTCCTCTCCCCAAAAAGGCAGAGTGACACCTTGCATTTCCCATCGCCTTGAAGGAACCATGCACCACCTACAGAACACAAGCAGGTTACTACTTGTCTGGGTGTTTCCCTATCTTGGATTTTCACCCATCTGTTCTTCAGAAACATTGTAACTTCATCCCCATTCACTGCATCCCAAGATCAAATACACCAGCAAGTGCTGTATCCTGTGCTGTCACACTGGTAAGTGCTGGAAATGTAGAGAGTAAGATGTATTTCTAGGTAAGGACCTTTGTAATAACACATTCACAAAAAGTTGTTATGTTCGGGTGTTGAAGTGCAAACCACACACAGGGGATATGCAAGGCAAAGGCCGTGGCTGTATAAAATGCAATGGCTAAATGCCAGTTCAGTCATGCCAATGCCAATGGAGTCACACTTGACAGGTACTGACATAGCGGACAGAATTTGCCCTTTTAGACTTCAGGCTGCCCAGTTAGAATACTCCATAAGCACTAAATCACTTTTTGGAAACTAGCTGCCCATAGTAATAAGACTAAGTTACAAAATGAAGTTTCATCACAGCTGATGCAATATTCAATAATAACTGAACTGAGTCAAGTTTCATTATGAAAGGCTTCATTTAAGATTCCATCAGGAATTACTGCATTTCATGTTTCCTTCAGCTGATGGCATTTCAACAGCTAAGGTTCAGAGGATTGCCATTAACAGATGATGTCAAGTGGAGAGAATGTTCAGTGGTTGCTAACTTCTTATACCTGTCAAATACATGCCCAAGGAACCCTTTACAAAGATTATAGGATTTTCTCAAGCTCTATAAACCATTCAGGATAAACACATGTGTTTGTTTAACAAACCCTGAGCACTAATGTATCTTGGCAGAAATCTAAATAAAATAATAAAAAAACAATTTTGTCCTAGGACGAATGATTCAATCCTTTTTTTCCTCAAAGTCAACTAAATGGAAAGTAGTAATATAGGAGTTACGTATAAACCTTGTTTTTGTCAGACAAAACACTAGAACAGCTGCTTGGTTTTGCATCAGATACTTTGGCCACAGTTTGCTCACATGTTTGACCTTCTCTCTATACACAAATATTTCTCTGAACATGCTGGCTGCAGACATAAAAAAAGACTTTTGGCAGGGCAGACAAATGCTTCCTGGATACATGCTGCTAACCATATGCTTAAAATTAAGCTTATGGATGTGTATTGTCACTAATTGTAAATAATCCCACGCTGCTTCCTGGTCATTTCATTAGGCCGTAGTAATGGTTCTAATTCCACAAATAACATAAAGTACATATTGGCAAACATCATAAATTTCTCTTAGTTGAGTTAACATTAAAGGTATTTCCATAATGTTCTGCAAAGTTTCTTCCTTTTCTTTCCTTCAGTCAAACATCAGTTCCCTGAAATACTTGGTGGAGGTTTTAAATACAGTGGAAGGCACAACTTACTGCAGTCAAAATTTCACATGAAGATGGTAAAGGACAAAACTTTAAAGGTAAAGTTCAAAACCTGTATGGCGGGTCTACTGGGAGAAAAACTAAATATCATAGTCTAAAGGCTGAGGTTTTTCCTATTGTAGAAAATAAATACTGGATGCAGAAATAGAAAATGTGGTAACCATGTAAACACTTAAAGCATTCTATCTTCAAATGTAACATCTGTGCTATTCATATGTGGATTCCTTCAGATTTCTGTTCATTTACATCCATAGAAACATCCAGGAAAACATTCCAGAAACACAGTGTCTGAGAAAGCATATCTACCCAAAATAAGAAGTTAGGTAACAGGAGGCTACCTGATAAAACAAAAAAGTCATATGCAGTTATAAAATACTATAAAGCAGCAAATAGCATTTTGATAGGGTGGGATAGGCTGAATAAAGTAAGTCACCTAACCATAATTCATTCACAAGTTGAGTAAAAATATGAAACCAATACCTCCAGCTGTGTGTTGATCTCATAAAGTAACTAACCTATAGGCTGTTCTTTTAATTTCCAAGTGTTTTATCATGTTTCGATAACAGCATGTCACTGCATTCCAAAGGGAAAAGTGGCACATTTTTTTGACAGCACTAGTCCAGATTTCACAGCTTTGTCACAAAGAAGCTAGTACTTCTAACAGAAGGTAACCTTCAGTATTCTTAGACACTAAAAATGCCTGGACTGTGGGTCAAACAAAAGTCCATCCATGAGGTATCAGAGTTATGAGGGCAGAATCTAAGGTGACTCTGCATCAGCGAGCTTGTGCTTTGATATGATATGAAGGGTGAGATTGTCTCCTCACAGCACCCTTTAGAAGTATTTTGTGCTTAAATAAAATAGCCAGAATGCAAATTATCCTTTAATAAGTTCAGTGGAAATTCCAAAAATAAAAACCTGTTTTTCAAGTTTTTTATAGAACGTCAAGAGTATTTTCAGCTTTAATAAAAAAAAAAAAGCATCTGGACAAGCATTTTAATATTTTTAAATGTAGTGATCCAAAGCTCTGGTCAAAATGGGATAATGGAAGATTCAGATCCTCTGGGTAAAGAACCAGCATATGACAACAAAATATTTTAGGAGTCAGTGTACGGTACATTGTCCACAGAAGTCAGTAAATGTTGGATAAGCAGTAAAAGCCCTGAATGCTGTCTTTGGCAGTATCAACCAGCAAAGCAGCTAATGCTTTTGTAGTGGCAGGGTAAAATATCACTAGACTAAAAAACAGTAAGAGATATCAAGTTATTAAACAAAATAATTAAATGCAAATGCACTGTATGGTAATGAACAACTTTCCAATCCTTTTATATTCCAGATTTGCAGATCTGCTTTTTCTGCCAAACTAACTGACCTGAGGTGTTAAATTACAGGTAATGTTAAAATAAGTTCTATTGAAGAGTTCTCAAATCATTAAGCAGAAATCACTACAGATACATAGTGAAATAAAACTGCAAAATCACAACCCAAATAAGAAAAATGTTTTTCTGATGTTTAATAGCAAAAATTTCTTATAATTAGTGTCTAAATTATTGTTCTAAGTTCATTGGAGTTATGCATATGTATATAGATAGATAGATATATAGATATATGCATTTCATTAGTTACCAAAGCAAAAACAATTGTATGTTCTTGTATCTTCTGTTTTCTTCACTAGTTATTACACGGTAAAGGGGAAAGCAGGTACAGGGCAGATACTTTAACTTATAAAAATAAAACTCCATTGAGATCCCTATATAACAAGATATAGCTAAAGTTAGGATTTTTGCAAATACCAAATTACAGTTATAATTTCAGCCAATTTGTCAGCTATAAATATCAGAGCTGGTATAATTTCCTAGGATATACTCCAAAAGAATTCAGGAGTTAAATGCATTTGGTACTTCACTATAGTTCAAACAGTGTGCCAGGTTTTAGAAGCAAGGTTTTAGAAGTGAGGATAAGCAGACACTTTTCCAGCAAAAAAAGAAAATACCCAGGAAAAGATAAATCTTGCAGATTTCGGGAAGCTGTACCCCACACCTCATCTGTGAGATGTATCAGACACTGAAGTTACAGAAAAACTAGATTCCCTTCCTAATATTTTTCTTTTAAATTTTCCAAATAAAAATATGATGATTTAACAGGACAGAACAGTTCAATGCACCAAATGGCTATATCTGAGCTTGATTTTTTAACTGTCTGGGGAACCTTGTCAGAATTCAATGAGATAAAGTATTTAAAAGATTTGTGATTCAACATCAACATAATCAACGTGTCATCAACTCCAAAGCATTCAGTCCACATCCATGACTCACTGCAAGCCACAGCCATAGCTGCTGTAACATTCTCAACAGTTTTTACGACCAGATTTTCTCCTCATGGAATTATGTTGTATTCTGGAAAAAGAAGTCTCTTTGACAATGGTGAGCTGAGGTGAGGGTTAATATGGTGTCATTGATGACACTGATACTGAACCATACTTTTTTTAATCACAGAATCACAAAATGGTGAGGGACCTCTTGGAGGTCATCTTGTTTAATCCCCCTGCTCAAGAAGAGCTATGTAAAGCTAGTTGCCCAGGACCATGTCTGGATGTATTCTTAATATCTTCAAGGATGGAGACTTTCATAATCTCCCTGGTCAACTTGTCCCAGTGCTAGGCCACACTCACAGTGAAAGTGTTTCCTTGTGTTCAGACAGAAGCTCCTGTGTTTTAAGTTGGTGCCTATTGACTCTAGTCCTGTAAGTGGTCACCACTGAAAAGAGGCTGACTCTGTCCTCTTTGCACCCACCTGAAGACATTTACATATACTGATAGGACACCCCTGAGCCTTCTCTTCTCTAGGCTGAACAGCCCCAGCTCTTCCAGCCCTCCCTCATATGTGAGGTGCTCCAGTCCCTTAATCCTCCTTGTGGCCCTCTGTTGAACTCTGTAATATGTTAATGTTGCTCTGTCACAAATGAGTGCTTTAGGTGGCTTGAAGAATCATCATCAAAGGTATTAGCAAGGATAGTTTTAGTCTGAATTTGTGGCAGTGTGACTTCACAAAGTTTGATGGCAAGATTCACTCTATTCCTTAATTACATAGATGGAGCATACAAAGGAAAATAGACGCTGAATTGAGCTAGAATGATTTCCACAGAGACCAAAGATGTGAAAGGTTAAGGGAGACCCTCCTGCTGAGTCATGAGGTTCAGGGTAGCCCCCCCTTACTTTCTAAACTCCTGAAAGAGCTTAGGTATGGCTAGGTCCAACCTTAGTCTCAGACTTGGACAACAGTTTATGTCTAAATGATGTTTAGGGTTTACTTACAGTTTAAAGTGGATCTTTTAAGGTGGATCACAAGATTCTAGCAACACTTAATCATTGACTAATTTAACATTTACAAAGTGAATCAACAGGATTTACTACAATCACAGCAGTAAATTATGGGTAGGGTATCTAAATCTATTAGCACACACAGACATACAGACACAAAGAGATAAATGTGTATGTATAGAAATGTACAAAGGTGTACCCATAAAAAGTGCCCCTTGAGTTCAGTGAAATGCTCACGTTGAATACCTTGGCATGTGTCAGTGGTGGAAGGGTTGTGCCTTGGGGAGTGGGGGTTTGAGTTCAAGTCCCCTTGTCAGCTTTTGGCAACAGTTCTCCTAATTTTGCAAACTTGAGAGTCTGCAAGCTCTGAGAGGTGTCTCATTCACAAGGAGGTACTGGTCGCAGCCTACTGTGGTCCAGCAGCCCAAATATTTGCAAATTAACAAAGTTTTCAGTAGAAAAGAGTGTTTTAATGTCATTTCAATTAATGTAATTTCCTGTCAGTTTGACAGTGTTGTTCCTGAATGGTCGATATGCTTAGGATTTGTATTACAACAGGCCAAGGAAGTTATGTATAATTTGCTAACTAATAAGGTCAAAGTGTAACTAGGTCTTAAATTTGGAGAACCAATTAAATAATGTTTGATATGATGCCTTTAATCCCAAGGGTTACTAGTACATTCACAGACTTATATCAAATATACATGACTCTTTAATAATCCACAATTGAAATATGTTCTGTAAACTGAAACAAAGCAATTCTTTAACACAGTTTTATTTTTGTGACTTCAGACAGCAAGAGCTTACTCAGAACAATTACTGTCTAAACAGCTGGAGTAACCACCTGAATTTCCATTAACTTCTGGAAGCGCTAAAGTTCATCACCTCATAGTGACAATAGCATGGTATTGTACCCCAGTGAAGCAGTATATATTATACAATTAAACTTCGCAAAATTGAATAGACTGAAAATTATGGCTCAACCTTGAGTTCAGTCAAGGTTCACAATCGCTCCAAGGGGGAGCAACACTTGCTCCAGCACATGCATGAAGTACCTTGGGGCTATTAAACATAAAAGCTGTCTTAGGTCAGAGAAAGTGGCTTCAGTTGGGAGCTCATCAGTGTACTTTAAAATAAAAATTATCTGTGTAGGTTTCCATGCAGTATTGATCTCTGTAGCATATACATTATAAAAAGCAAGAACACAGGGTAGTCCGGAATCCACTTAGTATACTCATAGCTATACCAGAATTGCTGGTATACCAGAACTGCTGAACTTGAGACTTCAGACCAATAGGGAGAAGCAGTCCTTTAGCTTTTATGTCACATGTAAAACCTAATAAACAAGCCTGTGCAGCACAACTATTACACTATAATCCACTAAAGGCAGTTTGCACTTAGTCACCTTGCAAAGAAAGCCATTTCATTAAATCATATGGTATATTTTCTATTCTCATTTTACATCATATTCATCGAGCAAGGATTCTCTCATTGTTTAAAGAATAAAATGTGTCAAAATCCTCTTAGTGTCAAGGCACTTGGAAAACATCAGATGTTTAAGTCAGGTGTGCCATATATGTGCATTAGTCTTTCCCACAGTGAACAGCAGGCCAATGTGTTTCAGCACTTCAAAAAATCTATGTACTTAATAAAACATAAACCACAATGCTTAGAACTTCCAACCAAGCAAAGTTAATATTAGAACTTATATACACAAAGGCATATGCTTGCCACAAGACAGAAACCAAGTGGCTTATCCAGCATCAACACTTTGAGGCAGTGCTACAATCTAATCAAGCCTCAGACACGAGCCTTGCTGAGTAACATGTGTGGCTACAGACTTTGTGCCTCAGCTTAGGGAACAAACCCTGACTTAAATCATTTGGCCTAGAGTTAGTTCAGGGCTCACACAGCATGGGTAATCAGTGGAGCAGGAGCACAGAGCTCTGTACAGTCCAGGCCTAAATGTAGCCATGTTTTCTATTACTCTTATTATTTCATTTCCTATATTCCCAACATACCTGTTTGATTTTCTCTTTGCCTCCCCTTTCAAGAGTGCTTTCATAATACAAGTTAGGAGTATAACAAATGTTTAAAATAAAAATAGTATCTCTTTGTCAGTTCCTTGACACTCTAAGTACCCTTGATAGATGATACAGACAGCTGCTGTTATTTGTCAAAAATCCCTTTTTCACGCCTAGCCCATGGTCAGTCACAGATGAGATAATGCTAGAAGTGAAGGATATTATAATTTGTGGTCTGCTTCTTGAAGTTACAGTATGTATTTATTACACAGGAAAGTCTTTCTCCTACACCATATTTGACAAATATATCAAAATACCTCTTTTCTTTGCTGACAGGCATTTCAGGGATCAACTATCTATACAGGACTTAGATGTGCACCTTTTGCCACCAAAGGGCCAGGGAACTAGGTACCCACCAGATTGAGCTCCTCAGGCGGCAATCTTGCATTGCTGCCTTCACTGAAAAGGCAATCAGACAAATTCATTTAGCACAAGCTGAACCTCCAGATCCATGAAGGTGCTTCATAGTTGCCAGTCTGACAAATGAAACTGGGCAGATAATGGACCCTATGGATAGAAATTAATTGAAGGTTCTTAATAAGGTATTTTCTGTAATTACAGTGTCATTCTTGATAGAGTGACTTCTACTTCTTATGTTATATGCTATAATTTTCTGAAGAAATACAGTGAGCACATGTACCAGAGTGACTGGTTTATATTTGGATTGCTCCTGAGTGATACTCCAAGACCACAAAGTGTTTTAAGATACATAGATATGTATCTTCAGATGAAAGAACTCTGATTTCAACAACATTAATGCAATCCACAAAAAAAAACCACAGCAGGAATACACTTGAGTTTTTTGTATTTTAAACATTTTGTGCTATGATTTGAGCAGGGCTATAAGGGATATTCCAGGTACTGCACAGCTGCAAAATATGGGCACAATGCCACAGGGGCAAACATTCCACTTTAGAAAACATTCCCACTGACATTCATAAATCTAATATGCTTTTTAATGCATAAATCTGCTGTCTTCCACAGTCCTGAAATCCTCACTTGACCAAATACTCCACTGGCTCATAAAAGTCTAGGAGAACTAAAAAGTATTTTATACAACCGGGACCAGACTTTTCAGCTTTCAGTGGCTTCATATGGAGTTCTAATCTGCCTTTCCTTGTATTTAAAATATAATATTATATAATATAATAGCACATCATATCTATCATATCATAGTAGCCATTGTATTTGCAATTGCTTTGAAAATAATGCCAAAAGCACTGAATATTCTCTTTCTACAGGGAAGGCATTATATAACACTGTGGGTTTTCTGTTTAAATTAGCATGTAATTTTTGCGAAGCTCTAACCCATATTTTGTGTTTAAATTGGCTATCTTCACTATTCACTACCCTTCCTGATGAAGCTGGAAATGCTTTTAAGGCACTTTTTATGTTGGAAGTTGAAAACTTGTGCTTTTACTGGTTCACTGTTCCTCTCAGTCTAGGCATTCTACAGAAAAACTGAAAGTTCAGTTCTGGATTGAATATCTCACTGTTAGGCTTCCTGCATTCAGTCAGTAGTTCACCCTGAACTGAATCACTTGGGCCTTTGGGCCTTGCTCTTCTGCCCTCAAAACCAACAACAAAACACCCCTGAGAGTTATACCAGAGAGGGGGGAGGGTGTATATTTTTTTTTTAATACAAGGATGCCAACATCAAACCTGGTCAAGAGGAGGTTTTTCTTGTGGCTATATCCTCGTATAAAATGAAGAAAGCACTTTAACTCCTTGTTCTTACACATGATTGCTAATGTTACTTTATAACTGTTAATGCCTCCTCATTACACCAGACATTAATAAACCTTCTATTGTCAATTATGCTTTTTAACACCAAATTATACCATACTATAGGACAACCCAAGACTAAATCAACAGACTATATAATTAGTATTATATAACTAGATAATCTTAGATCATGTCGGATTTCATAATTTATATTGATTAATTATTTTAATTAATATTTCTGCGTTCTGTTCATACAATAATAATTTGATTTTCATTAAGCAAGAGAGCCAAGCTGGAGAAAAACATTTCACATAATCAATAAGAGTTACCTCTACACAGTTAATAATTTATTTTAGTGACACTGATGGTTCATTTTAATAATTTAAAAAATAAAACGTTTCATCTTTATTGTATTACTTTTTAGAAGCCTAATTATGCATTCCTGAGGCTGTTAAAATTGACAGTCTTGTCCAATAAAAACATTGTCAAACTTTCATCACTTACCGTGTCTGTGTAGCTGAACTATTTGACTTCTTGTCTAGATCTTTGTTTGGTTTCCAGGATGGATGTTTGGGCATTCTGGGAACACAAAATGAGGTTGGTGGTATAATGATCCAAACAATAGTTTACATAGACCATCATTATCCTTAGAATTCAGACTGCAGTATGGTGGGGACTGCTGTTAATTTGTAAGATACAAGCCCTGTAAGTATATTCCCTTTTCATGTACAGTGCTCTGCACTAAGACTAAGATTTAGAGTATATAGTGTACATCTTCATTTCGATATATGCTTTGCGATGAACTGTATTTATTGTCAATACTGGAAAGCAGGTGAGCTTATAAATCCTGATTGAAATATGTCTGAGAAATGCAAATTCCTAAGAAACGCTAATGAAATAAGCTGGTTTTGTCTTTCTGTTGGCTAATACTCTTTTGTATTACATAAAATAATTTGGCAGGATATTCTTCAGCTGGAGGGGATATATACTGTGCAAAAGAACTAAATATAGATGTGATGATTAACAAATTTTCACTTTCCTCTTCATTTTCTAGCAATTGCAGTTCCAAAATTAGTTTGAGTACTCAAACTAAGTCTTTCCCACAAAGACTTAGACACTGTAAGAAATACCTTCAAAAAAAGTTTTCAATGGGCCTACATTACTACAACGTACAAAAAATCAGAATACCTCATTACCTTATTGTTGAGTAACCCGGCATCCCATTTTATACTGTGAAATGTATAAGTTATTCATTCAAAATTCCTTTGGCAATCAGTGATCTCACAGGACTAGATTCTTTTACAATGCTATTGTGTGTAGCAGTCAGCTCTCTGCCTAACTGCTGTGAGTGCAGATGATTACACTAGACTTTTTCCCTACATTTTTCCCAAAATTTCTCTCAGCAGGGTTCTTGCAGCTGTCTCCCTCAGGTGATTAGAGCTGCTAGGTTCTATTGTAATAAGTCTAACACTAATTTAAGGTTTATTCAATATCTCAATATTACTAAATCAGCTTTACATTACTGCTATTTTAGGTACCTACTCTGAAATTTTATCCCCACAGATTATCCACCATATCACAATTTATGTTACTACATGTACACACGTAGAAATCATACTCATCTTCTATTCTGCATTCACATGTACTTCAGTTTAAATCACCAGATAAGGCAATGCCATCTTAGTAAAAGGAAATGAGGGCCCCAAGGTGTCTAACCTCTAGACATTAGGTTTCCTGCTTATTCAGCATTACAACCAGTAATTCTTCTGCATACTGGAACCCATGGCACTGACACAGACATTTGGCTACAAAATACCTGTCATGTTCTTAAAAAATGTTATTAACAGCACACAGTGGGCAGTATGCAGCACTGGTGACAACTCTAGAGAGGCATCTTGTCTCCTCATCCTTCCTCCTCAGCATGTAAAGTCAGTGAAGTCTTTTTTCACAACAGACAGGAAGACAGAAATATATTGATTCCTCAGTACACAGGGACATTTCAGGCTCAAAATGGGAGAATTAGGTTCTTCTAAAGAATCTTCTACAACAGAGAGTAGTCAAGTGGTATGGGGCATCTTCAGAGTAAAGGGCAAACTGCCATCACCCTCCTCAACACCCCTTTCCCAGAAAAACCCTAAACAGAAAATACTTAAATGTACATCTGATTGCTGGTGAAACTTACTATTGATCAAGAAAACAAATAGGGACAAACAAATCTACTCTTGTGGGGTTTTTATTAAAGCCACATAAGTATTTTGGAGTGAAAATGTAAGTATATAAAGATTGACTTCTGAGAGAAGCAAGCAGTTACTGATCTAAAATTTTGAGAAACTGATTTCAGGAGTCAGACCCATTGTGAATCTATCCTTACATTATTTGATGAAGGTCAAAAAGGATATCTGTATCAACAAGAAATCATATTCGTCTTGCTGAGGTTTCAGACTAGCTGTCTGAAATGCTTATTACCTTGCATTTCTGTCAGTCTGAATAAACTGAAAGCACTGTTATGATTACATCTATAATAACACGGTGAATAGTACTTACCAGGCTTAGAAGCATTTCTTGTTGTTGCTAAAGTTCCTTAACCTCTTACCATTTTGTCCATTATCTCTGTCAGGTTTATGTAGGGTTACCTGCTCAAAGGAGACAAAGGTTTAGTCAAAGGTAAACCTTATACCAGTGGCTGCCCCTCATGTGTTACCAGGAGAGCTAACAAAACTGACTAGCAGGCAAACCCAGCCTCTTTGAGCTATTGACTGCTACAGCCTTTGTATCTTAACAGCCTTGTATCTAGTTTTGGGCCCACCCTGACTAAGAACCTGAAGAGCCCATTTGCTGGGAACCCTGGGTCTGGTACCCACACCCCTGCAAGTGTGTTCACAGAGGATGCTCTGAAAGCTCTGCAGGGGCACACATACCATCTGGAGCTGCAGAAGCTGTATGAGACACAGGAGAAGACTCAAGCCATGGAAGAGCAGTTCTGGCATTCTGAAGAGAGTCCAGCAAGGACCCATGCTGCTCCTCTATTCCCCCTCTACTTACTTTTTGCTTGGTGGGGGGTTTCACCCATGTCTGCTTAGTACAGCCCTCCTTGATTTACTGGTGGTTGGGACCGCTCTCTTTCTACATCTTTTATGGAAGATTTCTTGAAGGGCTTGAGTAGTTCTTTTTTTAGTGGTCATGTGAAAATCAGCTTTCTTTTGTCCTATTAGGGGTCAAGTCCCTGCAGCAGGTTCCGTCCCCAAGCACTGAAGGAGACAGTGGTGTACCATAAGCAGGTTCATTACGTAGTGCACATTAATTCACACACCCAGTCAAGGTGTTCCTTGTTTGTTTATTCCAATTTGCATAAAGTAGGGAGCTAGGTGGTAACCCACAGATGCCCAGCTCCCCGATTGTCAAAACTTTACATTATTTATACAGTTTAGCACACAAAGACATCAGCCATCATTGGTTGCAAGTTGCCCAGTTCCTTCATTACTCAGTATTCCATTTCCCATTTGTCAAATACTTCTCTTTCTTCTTATGTCAATAACCTGCATGCTCAGTCTCCAATTTTTGGGGGTCTGGAAACTTCCTGAGCTGGCCCTCAATCAGTCAGTGGTTGTGATCTCCTACTGCCATTACTTTTCCCCTATTTTGTTGATCTTATTGCCCGTGATGAGGTTCCTATCAGCCCATCCATCCCGTGGAGGTGCTTCCTGTGTGAAGTTCCTTTTTTGAATAAAAGGATTTGCCAGTGCTCAAGAAGGGCTTAGCACTTAGGGGGACATACAAAGTGCTTGTAACCTGAATGAATCCTTAACAACTCATTCACTCCAGCTGCCTCAAAGTCAAACCTCCAACAGCACATTCAATTCCATCAACCACTCAATATCAACGGGATTTGAGATGACCACACTTCCTCACTTGTCAGGATGGAGATATTTGGGGGGAATCTCATGCTTTAGCCACTCCTTTTTGCCCCGTGCTCAGTCTCCAGGGACTGTAAAAGGTTCTCTACAAAAAGTTTGTAGAAGGCTTCTGTGTTAATGCAAAGCTGATCTGTATCTTGTCCTATTTTTGCCATTGACGGGACACCCGTCATGGTTCCCTGGTTGTGCAGATATCCTGCCCTTTACCCAGACCTCTTGAGCATGCCCTGGTTAGCCCAGCTCAGTCTGGGGTGCCTTACTGTGGGAGATGTGGGAGCACTGCCCCATCACAGCAGCGCTCATGGTGCTAGTGTTTACCAAGGTGGCTGGTTTTATGCCACTGAAGAAGCTGGCCACAGCGTCTCAACTTCTTGCTGCAGCAGGTGTCTCATTGCCATGGCCCGCAGGACAGCATAGTTATGAATTGAGAGACCTAGATTTCTGCCCAGCTCTGGAGGTGCAGCTCTGCACTTCTACCCTGTAGCAGCCACTGTCTGATGATCAGAGAGCACAGGTGAACCAGATGCTGAATCAGTATCTCCACTGTTGTATTAGTTACCATCAGGATGACTGGGAAACCATTCCTGCTGGCAAAAACTGCCTGTAATAGTGTATCAGCTCTTCCATGCACCAGAGCCTTTTGAATGCACAGCTTGGTTTTCATCTCCATCACCACTCAGCTACTCCAATGTTCGTCCAGGGGCTTTTCCCCAGTGGACTCCCTTGAGTGGTTGCTGCATGTATGTTTTTTAGTTCAAAAGCAGATAGGAAAAGACCCTGGTTGTCCAGTAAACATGTTGATGCAGTGCACCCATCTTCTAAGTTGGATCACCATTTCCTGGGCACACAGAAAATCATGGCCTGGGCGAGTAAAGTCATGTTTTGTCCTCAGCTTTTGTATGCTCCAAAGATTCATACTGTTGTTCACGTCTCCTTGTTAAAATCTGTTCACTCAGATCCCTTCCAGTGTCACTGGTTATGATCCAGGGCCAGAGGGTTATTTTATCCAGCTGTCTTGGATTGCCAGGTGTATTCAAGGATACACTTCAGTATTTGATTGACTGGGCAGGGTACAACCTGGAGGACCATTCCTGGGACCCACTGTCAGAGGTGCATGCCCCAGCTAAGGTTTGAGCTTTCCATGCTCATCAACCTGGTAAGCCGGGTGCACTGCGGGGGCTGGGGAGGGAAAGAGGGGGGCAGCGGGGGAAGGGGGAGAGGGGAGGATGTTGTCAAGGTTGTGCAGTTGTTTAGTGAAAGGAGACAGCATTTTGTAAATATTATACAACTTATTGTAAACCCGTCTGCTAGTAAGCAGACATCAGTCTCTTCAAACAACCTCCCACTACAGTCTTAACATCTCATGTCTTTGTCTCTTGTTAATTGTTGACTCACAGATGTGGGCCTGCCCTGACAACCTCTAACTTTCTAAACCCTTCTCATCCACACATTCCATAATCCTCATGGATCAATCACTACTGCTTTGCTCCTTATAATATCCTAGTTTTCAGTATTTCCCAGCATTTCAGTAAAAACACTGAGGTAATTTTCAATACCAGAAATGCAGGTCTCTGCTCTCTATCTTGAATGTTTATGTAAGAATAGTAGATCTTTCTCAGGAGGGAAAGAAGACTGAAGAATAAATTTTAACATTTTCTGATGCAAGTGAGAAGAATCAATCTTGTAAAAATGTTAAAAGTCAAGTGCTTAACACCAGACAGTAACTTTTGCCCATCACATTTTATAAGAATTAATCTGTGAATTTATAGAATAGCCAAGACAACCACAGTGTGTCACTTTAGCTGAAACTGAGCAGTGAAAAGAAGATGCCTGTGATGCATACTGGGGATATTGATCCCCTGAGTGATAATCAGAGTAAGTGCATCAAATGTTAGTATCTGAATATAAGCCCATATGAAGCTCTGATGATTCCCAGGTTTGAGAAGTACAGTTTCAGGGATGGAGAAATAAACTTCAGCATAGTGACCTGGTGTCACAAAAACATTGTCTGTTTAATCTTTTATGAAAGAATAATATAGGTAACAGATAACAGCCCAAGTCACACAATCGATCTCAATGAGACAAGTTGCACTATTTGTCACTACTAAGCTAAGCTGCCTGACAGAAGTATGTTCTTTGCTAATGACAGACTAACAGATCAATGCTGTTGCATTTTAATTCTTCAGCAGCAGGAGTTAGTTGCAAAACAGTGCAAGTTTTGTTACCCCAAAAATATGGACTTGTCACTGACACTGAGTGATTGGCTGCTGCTTGGGAAACCAGAATCTTTATATGCCAACTCACATTAATAGAGTGGAAAAGAGAAGCCTTCGGTATACTCTTTTTCCCATGTTTTATCTTATGTGATAGAATAAAGTATATAAAAACAAACAAAAATAACCCATCTATTTCTTCATTATAAAATTTCAAAAGGTCAGGTTTTCATTTCAGAAAATACATAAAATATATTCCTTTTACAATTAACTCTTAACCTGTTATTAAGACTATGAGGAAGATTTGGTATTACTTTGGGTCTGTGAAGTAGCATAGCTTTAATCTTATATGGCCATTACTCATTCATCAGTTATATCAGGAAGTCTTGTCACTTACTTGCTTAGTTTGGTCCAGTTGTTTTTGCTGTACCAATTCTCCAACTGTGAGCCTAAATAAGTGCAGTATCAGGAGTATGAATAGGTAAGTAGTGCCAGGTGTGATCTGAATATTCAAACACCAATTTTTCTGTAAAGAAGAAGCTTCTAAGTTTCATGGATGACTTTCCTCTTAGTTACCCAACAGTCTCCTACTTCAAATCACCACGGAGACCAATTAACTTTTGGATGTAAAGCTAATTGTTCCTCATAACATTGCCAAGACACTAGAAAGGGAGGGCCTAACTAGAGGGACTACAGAGGATAAATGGGGAATAGATGTGAAACATTTGAACATATGAAAATTTTAAAGTCTTCACTTCTCAGATATAAAATAAAAATAATTGATATAACTTGCTTAGAAAAACAGATAAACATTGAATTCATAAAGAAATTAATTTCAGAGAATTAATACTCTCTGGAAAATGCATTTCTTTTCACATCTTGGTATTATGAAATAACTACCTTACCTGATAATGGCATTTAATAAAGGTTACAGAATATTTGTTACTGGTTGTTTAACAAATATGCCTTTCAGATTTTAACAACCACATGCCTCAGCTGTTTCACTGAAATGCTTTATGTTGTGTGTTTTATCTCACAGAGGCTTTCTCCCCCTGCAGTGACCTCAGTAAAATACCAAAGTCTTAGTCTAGATCCCCCACAGCTACTAACAATTGTGCACAAAAGAGTCAATTGTACCTTCCCCATCAGCTAACAGTTTACATTCAGAACTGATGGCTAGCTTCCAATTTAGTCATCCGATTTTCAGCTGCCCTACGTATTCAGTCAACAGCAGTCAGTAAAGTCAGTATTTTTAAGAATAAATAAGAGGCAGAGGAAAAGTTTTAGGAGGTTGGGTTGGGGGGTGGAGGGGGAAAGTGTTACTTCACTGGTCTAAAGTCGTTAATAGCTAGTCCTGTAGCTTTCTTTCAAACTTATCCTTAGTGAATCAGTATGTGGCATGTACTACAAACAGATCATCAGTAACAGGCAGTGTCTTACATAAAGGATACTTGATTTTGGAATGCCATTATCGTTATCTGTATATTCAGGTGGATTCTTATAAGGGAGATACTCACTAACCTGAGAGTGATGGGGGTCAAACGACAATTTACATATAAAGTCTGAGTTATTCTTTTAAATCTAGAAAATTTTATTAAATATCCCTAGATGAATAAAACTTACTATGGACAACAAGGAAGATGCAATAGTTAGTCATTAAAAAGATCCTCCCAGAATAAACCAAAATATTGGCCTTTTAATCATAATAGTCTGAATGTGCATATAGAACGTATATATGCATGTAAATGTTCTTACCAACTTCTTGAAAGCATACCTGCTTCTTGAGAGCTGGCAGGCAACTAAGCAAACTCGAAGAGCCAGCTCAGTAATCAGTGAATTACACAAATTCAGTCTAGAGAACTGAAGTCCCTTTTCTGTGTTGGAACCAGCATCTCACCAGACTTGGACCTAGACCCTAACTAGAGAAGCAGACTGCAGAAGAGCAGTATAATACCATGGCCTCACACTTTGCCTTTAGTCATGTTGCTGTTTTGTTATTGCTGCTAGCAGAGGAGTCAAGGTATATTGAACACCTCTTCTGATTTTTTGTGTCGCCACATTAGCCTCAGCTTTTCAAGCAGCAGCTAAAAGTGAGATATGCCAAGGTTCCCTGATCAGTTTGTCCCTTTCCTGAAGTCCTTCTTCCCAGAGCAGCAAATTTTGCCTGTTGGGAAGACCTTCAGTTCAGCCTATAACACTAGCTGGCATTTTGAATATGACTTCTTACTCTCTGGTAAATCAGCAAAACTGTACAAAGTTCTGTTCATTTTACAGGCCAAAAAATGATTCAGAAAGCATGCAGAAACCTCCCATTCATCTTGAGAGAAAACTTACCAAGGAATTAAAGCCAAAATAGAAAACTCAGAATACATTTTACTAATATTAACAAAGCAAATATTAACAGAATATCTAGGAGGTGTGGGATAAATTGAAAGACATTCTAAGGCATCATTCAGAGGAGCTGGAGAAATAGGATGCATCACATTGGTCTTCTATTTTGAGTTGATGCTAACATTTCAGATTTATTTGCTATACAGAAGGATTTGTATCATCCATCTTCTTTCATTACATCTGCAGTGCAGCTCCAGACATGACTACAGAATAATGAGAGATATTCAAACTATGAATGAAAATGAAAATAACAGTAAGTGCATGTTCAGAATCTGTCCACAGTGGAATCATAACGGTAGTTATCATTGCCAGACCAAAATAAAAGAAGAAATCTGCAGTTACATCTCAATGCCTCCATAAGATGTTACTGGCTCAGCAGAGGTTTGCTCATTTGATTCTTACAAGATCAGCAATAAAAAATACTCATTTGCAAAGGATCGTTAAATCTCTATGTGCAAAATGGTCAGCTGGCTTATCAGTTTGGTGTTGCATATAACTGAACAGGAGGTACACTTGTAGGCTAATTGCATTATAGGCTATATTATAATATAAAAAGTATAGGAGAATAGAAATTAATTCAGTCTACAAGACAAACCTGCTTTTGAATTGATCCCACATACTTACTTTTTTGTTTCTTTTTTTGAGAAATTGAAAGATGTGCAGTGAATGAGAGAGAAGTTCTCAAGAGGAGAAAAATGGTAACTTTAGCAAATCATATCTATGACATTCTGCACAAGCTGTCAGTAGCTGTGGGTTCCTTTTTCTTAATGCCTGACCTGGGATGTTGTGATCTGAATTTCTGAAGTGCTGAGATGATGAAAGCAGTATAAGCTATAATCCAGATGTGCGAAAGACTTCGTGATGTGGTCAGGTCCTACCTGGCTCAAACTGAAGCATCCAAACTGAGTACACACTACTGACCTTAATCTCTCCGTCCCAATTTCTAATCTTGAAATTGGGAAGGGGGGCAATGTCCCTTTTGACATGTCTAAGAGAAAACAAATGTCTGTGAATACTACTAGCAGATGAGGTCACTGAAAAGTTAGCATAGAAAAGGTGGTATCACACATTTAGACAGTGAGATTAAATTAGTATTTATCTGCTTATTAACTTTTTCATTTTGCTTTTTGTATGCTCCAAATAAAGCTACCATCTAAAAGAAAACAGTTGGTAGTTAAAGACTGTGGCATACACATGGAAATGCATTAAGACTAAACAGGCATACTTAAACCTGGTACTTCCTATTGATTGATTACTTTTAAACTGTAAAGTTTTAATGAAAGAAAATAAATTGTTACTTACAACCTAGAGCATCCTGGCCGGATTAGTACAGGTCTTGAGCATGTCTGGAGCCTTCTGAATCACAAGATTTTTATTTCTCGGCTAGAATCATGAATAGTGCAATTATAAAGTGGCCACCCCTCATTATTTCAAGCAGCCCTGAAGATACTACAGGTATCAGCTGCTAACTGAGGCATGGTCAGATTCCCAGCTCCTGGATCCTCTTCTCTAGGGCTGACACAGGCACACAACAATACACTCTTTATTCTGTATCATCAAAATCAGCATTAAATTTTAGGATATTAGGAAACATATCCCCAGATCACAGTAGCAGAAAAAACAACTGCAGTAGAAGACTTGTATAACCCAACATTTTACAATCTGTGGAAATAGAATTTATAATTTTGGAAGAGATTTAGACCCAAGAGTTTCTATCAAGTATGTATAAGCTCTTATTTCTCCCTCTCATCACGTGCTTCCTTAAAGATCTACATTCTGAATCGATTATAAAAATATTCTAAAAAATACTACCCAAGGGTACTGAGGGAGCTATCAGAGGAGTTCTCCAAGCCCCTCTCCATCATTTATCAATAATGCTGGCTCACTGGAGAGCTTCCAGAAGACTGGAGGTTAGCCAATGTGATTTCCCATCTACAGGAAAGGCAGGAATGAAGATCCAGGAAACTACAGGCCTGTCAGTCTGACCTCAGTGCCAGCAAAGGATATGGAGCAGATAATCCTGAGCACCATCAGACAGCACATGCAGGACAACCAGGGGATCAGGCCCAGCCGGCACGGGGTTATGGAAGGCAGGTTCTGCTTAAAAAGCCCTATGTCCTTCTATGACAAGATCACCCACCTAGTGGATGAGGCAAAAGCTCTGTGTGTTCTCTACCTGAACCTTAGTAAAGCCTTTGACACCATCTCCCACAGCATTTTCCTGGAGAAACTGGATGCTGGTGGTTTGGATGGGTGTACTCTATGCTGGGTTAAAAGCTGGCTGAATGGCCAAGATGAAAGACTGGTAGGAAATGCAGACATGGAGTGGGCAACCAGTCACAAGTGGTATTCCTCAAGGCTCAGTATTGGGGCCAGTGCTGTTTAATATCTTTATTATCAACCATCTGGACACCAGGATTGAGTGCACCTTCAGCCAGCTTGCAGACACACCAAGATGGGGGTGATTGTTGAGCTACTTGAGGGTAGGAAGGCTCTGCAGAGGGATCTGGACAGGTTGGACTGATGGGCCAAGACCAATTGTATGAGGTTCAACAAGAAGTACCGGGTCCTGCACTTGTCTCACAACAACCCCCCACAGCACTACAGGCTTGGGGAAGAGTGGCTGGAAAGCTGCTTGGTGGGAAAGGGACTGGGGGTGCTGGTGGACAGTCAACTGAACATGAGTCAGCAGTGCACCCAGGTGGCTGAGAAGACCCACAGCATCCTGGCTTGTGTCCAAAACAGTGTGGCCAGCAGGACAAGGGAAGTGATCGTCCCCTTGTACTTGGCACTGGTGAGGCTGCACCACAAATCCTGTGTTCAGTTTTGGGCCCCTCACTTCAAGAGGGGCATGTTGGTTTTGCAGCATGTCCAGAGAAGGGCAACAAAGCTGGTCAAGGGTCTGGAGAACAAGTCTTATGAGGAACAGATGAGGCAACATGCATTTTTTAGTCTGGAGGAGACTCAGGGGGGACTTTATTACTCTTTACAGCTACATGAAAGGAGGTTGACAGGTGGGGCTAGGTCTCTTGTCCCAGATGACAGGTTACAGGACAAGAGGAAATAGCCTCAAGTTATAGCAGGGAAGGTTTAGATTAGATATTAGGGAAAATTTCTTCACTGAAAGGGTTGTGAAGCATTGGAACCGGCTGCCCAGGGAGGTGGTGGAATCACCAACCCTAGAGATGTTTAAAAAAATGCATAAATGCGGTGCTTAGGGACTTGGTTTAGTGATGGACTTGGTAGTCCTGGGTTAACAGTTGGACTTGCTGATCATAAAGGTCTTTTCCAACCTAAATGATTCTATGATTCTTTGGTTCAGTGACTGAAGTAAACATAAAATAGGCATACACTTCACACTCAGGTCAAATCTGAGATACCATGGTCTATACTGAGGTCCTTCTTCTAAAGAAGAACCACACTAGATGTAAACCATTCCAAGAAAAGCCATCTTTGTGCACTGATACCCTGGAAAGGCAAGGAAAAGAGAAAGAAATGGAATCAGTCTGAAGAAATCAGGCAGCCCAAACACATATTTAAACACAAGATTTGACAGCTTGGCAAGGTTACAATAAAAATAAAGCAGATTTTTATTGTACAAGATGCCAGAAGCCCTTAATGTGCCATTCTTATTATGCAGCAACATACATTTTTCTACTGTACTCAACAAACAGGCAACTTCTTTTTCATTACAATCTGAAAGTTTATGATTAAATAAGTTCAAACAAAAAGTTTGAATAAGAAGCAGTAAAAGTAATTAAACCATAATAAAGAGCATTTGTGACAATGTAGCTGAATAGAAAATGGATATTATTATTTTCTTTTTCTGAAATACAAAGTCTCTGCCAGTTTATAGGCAGATGAGCTGGTTAAAAAGCTTTGTCTTCTAGTATGATGTACCAGGACTTTGGCAGGGGGAGAAAATAAAAGGTATTGGAAATAAATTTAATTATTATGATTACAACTAATTATTTATCATCATCCCTGTTTATCTCAAAGGTCGGTTCAGTGTCCTTCCAAAAAAACTCAATCTGCAGGAAAAAAAACCCAACAACTCTGTTCAATAGTTCCAGTAGTCTGATGTTCGTTCTATCAACAGTACATAATCCTGACAGGAGAAAATGTATTCCTAAAATAGGCAGGAAAAGGGTGAAGTGGAATACTTGTAAGAACTAGCATGAAAATAACTATTTAGATCCTATTACCTTCAAATGTGTTTAAATGTCTATATTAAAAAACATTTAAATTAGTGTAATTCTGCCCTCTTACTTTCTCAGACTTTTTAAAGCAGGAATTCTGCTTTATAAGTGTAAGTTAACTTTTATCATTTTTCTCTAGGATGCAAAATCATAATGCCTCAGATTTGTAAGGATTTTTCAGATTCTAATTTTAAAATATAACAACTGAAAAACAGAGTAAACTGAGAAACTGGGAAGGAATGCTTAGAGGCAATGTCTAAAAATACAAAAGAGAGATGAAAGTGATTTTTCTAAAGGTTTTATTTGGTATTTAGAAGAATCAGTAAAGACATATACATCGAAACAAAAGGTGGAGGTGAAATTAGATACACAATGAAGAAAAAATTTTTAAATGAAAGGTGTCCTCAGGGAGTGGGATTGAGGAATTGTCCCACGGAGTGTGTTGTATGGAGTAGCACTACAGCCAATATGAATCTTTCACATGATACATTGAAGGAGGTCTTTTATTTCTAATTATTCATTTTGCACAACTACAATATTTCGCAGAAACTGGTAGCAGTTCTTTCCTCTACTTCCTCTTACCACTACAAAGTGGCAAGTGTCATCATTTCATATATTTTCTACCCACACACAAAGAAATTATCCTAATACTGCAACAGCACTGAAATTTGGTCAGACAAAAATAAAAAAAAATATCTGGAAATTTTTAAATAAAAGTGTGAGGACTAGCCACAATAAATTACAACATAAGAAGTTGAGCACAATTTCATCTGAAACTGTGGGTATCTCACAGTAAAATTCTTGAAGGGGGATTATTTAACTGGATAATAAACCACCCTAGAGGAAGCCCACCATTTGGAAGAAGACATGACTTGATAGAGTATCTGATAGTGGTTCACAAGTGAGATAACAGAAAATAATTAGTGATTAACCTCAGAAGGTAAGAAAATTTGCTTCAATAAAAATTTGTCATGGTAGTCTCATTTAAATCCTTCCTTCAGAAAGAACAACATCATAACAAATTTATACTGGGAATGAACTGCAAGTTTGATTTCTCTAATTTTTACCAGTGCCTAAGAAAGTCCATGTAAAAGCATTTGAGACATGGCCCAGTTGCAGCAGAAGCTCACCTAGCCAGTAAATTATTCCTTCTTAATAATTTGGGAATTACCCACCATCATCTGATCTTTTCATCCTAAAGAGCCCGCACCCAAATCCTGAGGGTTTATAGCCAGCACCTATTCCACCTAGAATATCTTGTCACACATACTGAACTACAAAGAAATAGATTGTTCAGGCAGACTCCAGAGAAGACTTTTAAACGTTGTGGCTAATTTGTGTTTAGCTAAGGGCTGGCTACAATTTGTCTCACCATGCTGGCAAATCCATTTGGGTTGGTGGGAAGAAGTCAAAAAGGACAGGGTTCTTTGACATTCCTTCTCCAGACCAGCCCTGAGGGCATCTGACCAAAACTCCTTAGGATCTGTGGGATAAAAAGTATTTAACAGCAGTGGAAATTATCAGGATATTATAGGAGTTAGGTGTTACATTTCATTGCTTCTTTAATTAGAAGTATGCATCACTGAGTACATTCTTTTACAATGCTTAGCTCTTAACTGAAGACTTTGTAAATGTTTAAGTACTGAAGCATCTGGGGGAGGAAGTGTTTTTTGTATCCTATTCATTTTTAAACTGTTCACTGAAAAGCCTTTAATCAGCTAAAGATCGCTTTTGAAAAATTACTACATTAAACTTTTCTCTTATGTCCAGAGTAAAGTTAGACTGCTACAGGACCACACAGAAGGTGCAGAAAAAGAACTGTAAAAACTGAACTGTCAATTAGTATTTCTGTAAAGATATTGTACCACACAGCAGTACACAAATTCTTTGAATCTCCCTGAACTAAATATCTGTGGTACAGTTACTTGCACATGTCAGGCAGACTGTTTTCATTGACGCCAGGGTCTTTTCCTATTTCCTGTTGCTTCTGTTTCAGAATTCCCTCCATCAAGAACCTGATTTCATAGAGCAAACTTCCAAGACGGTCCATAAGACAGAATGGAAAATGTACTGATTTTTAAAAATTCATTTTTTCAGCAGCACTTAAATGGATTTATGAAACTCATATAGACATGTTCTTAGACCTAGGTCAGTTTTTTTAAAACTACCTGTAGTAACAATTTTTCCTCATATGGAGTTGTTACACTCTGTGGGGCATAAAGCCATCATTAAGTCTGCCAGAGCTGCTTCTGTGGTTTTGCTTCAACAATCCTAGCCCAAACAACAAGCTTATCCAGCTCAAAAGGATTCATTTTCTAAAAAACTTCCAGTGTTGTAGTCTTAACCTCTGTTATTAGTAAGCTTTAGAATGAGCAACCACAAAAACATTGTTGGTACTCAAGGTGACACCACCTGTCCAAGCTCAGCCCTGGGTCTCTCTTACCTCACAACTCTGCACCACAGGCCCAAGCAACATACAGAGAAAATACTTCTTCAGCGCCAATTGATCCTAAACCACAAACTCTTGTTTGGGAAGACTAGATTCCTAAGGGCACACAGCTGTCTGTCTCTCCTGCCAGGTCCTGATCCTTCCCAAAATGTACTCAGTTTCTTTTCTCAACTTTCAAAGGCATTTACTACCTCTTTCCTCTTTCATTTTGAAGAGAAACTTGGGTGAGGCACAATGGAACACAGAATGGGAAACAAGTATTACAGAGAACTACATAACCCTGTAGATGGGAATATGTTTATACAGCTAATAAAAAGTGCTGCCAGGAAGGCACAGTAAAATGAAATGTAAATCAGTCTTATTAATCATCTGATTAGGAAGGAGTACAAAGAAGTTGCAGATATTACCAAGTAAACATGTTTTTTACCTTGGCTATGTTTTGTATAATATTTACTATCAGAAGTGACTACAATAGTCAGTTGTTCTGTTCAGTATAATCACAGAACCACAGAATGGTTTGGGTTGGAAGGGACCTTAAAGACCATCTAGTTCCAACCCCCCCTTGCCATGCGCAGGGACACCTTCCACTAGACCAGGTTCCTCAAAGCCCCATCCAACCTGGCCTTCAACACTCCCAGGGAAGGGGCATCCACAGCTTCTCTGGGAAACCTGTTCCAGTGTCTTGACAGCCTCACAGTAAAGAATTTCTTCCTAATATCTAGTCTGAATCTACCTTCCTTTAGTTTAAAACCATTATCCCCTGTCTGATCGCTACGGGCGCTGCTAAACAAGTCTGTCCCCATCTTTCTTTATAAGCCAATGTTAAGTATTGAAAGGCTGCTATAAGGTCTCCCTGAAGCCTTCTCTTCTTCAGGCTGAACACCACCAACCTTCTCAGCCTGTCCTCATAGGAGAGGTGTTCCAGCCCTCCGACCATCTTTGTGGCCCCCCTCTGGACTCGCTCCAACAGGTCCATGTCCTTCTTATGCTGGGGGCTCCAGACTTGACCGCAGTACTCTGGGTGAGGTCTCACGAGAGCAGAGTAGAGGGACAGAATCACCTCCCTTGACCTGCTGGCCGCACTTCTTTTGATGCAGCCCGGGATTTGGCTGGCTTTCTGGGCTGCAAGCGCACATCGTCAGGCCGTGTTGAGCTTCTTGTCCACCAGCACCCCCAAGTCCTTCTCCTCAGGGCTGCTGTCAATCCATCCTCTGCCCAGCCTGTACTGATACTGGGCGTTGCACCAACCCAGGTGCAGGACTTGTTGACCTGCATGAGGCTCACTCTGTCCCACCTCTGAAGCCTGTCAAGGTCCCTCTGGATGGTGTTGCTTCCCTCCAGCGTGTCAACTGCACCACACAGCTTGGTGTCATTGGCAAACTTGCTGAGGGTGCACTCGATCTCGCTGTCTGTGTCGCCGGCAAAGATGTTGAACAGCACCAACAGCACCATCCCAGTATGGACCCCTGAGGAATGCTACTCATCACCAGTCTCCACTTGGATATTGAGCCATTGACCACAATTCTAAGTGTGAGCATCCAGCAAATTCCTTATCCATCAAGTGGTCTAGCCATCAAATCCATGTCTTTCCAGTTAGAGATAAGGATGTCATGCAGGACGGTGTTAAAAGCTTTGCACAAGTCCAGGTAGGTGACATCAGTTTCTCTTCCCTCATCTGTCAGTGCTCTAACTCTGTTGTAGAAAGCTACATAATCTGTCAGGCACAATTTGCTCTTAGTGAAGCCATGTTCATTTTCACCAATTACCTCCTTATTTTCCATGTGCCTTAACATAGGTTCCAGAAGGATCTACTCCATGATCTGGTCAGGCACCAAGGCAAGAGTAACGGGCCTGTAGTTTCCTGGGTCTTCCATATTTCCCTTTTTAAAAATGAAGGTTATGTTTCCCCTTTTCCAGCCCATGAGAACTTCACCAGACTGCCATGACTTCTGAAATATGATGGATAATGGCTTAGCCACTTAATATGCCAGTTTCCGCAGGCCCTGCACATGCATTTCATCAGGTCCCATGGACAAGCACCTTCAGGTTCTTTCAATGGTCTTGAATCTCATCTTCTCCTATAGCAAGCAGTTCTTCATTTTCCCAGTCCCTGCCTTTTTGTTTTGTGGCTTGGGTGGTGTGGCTGGAGCAGTTGCTGGTGAACACCAAGATGAAGAAGTTATTGAGTACCTCAGCCTTCTCTATGTCCTGGTTAACCAGGTCTCCTGTTTCCTTCCAGAAAGGCCCCATGTTTTCCCTAGTCTTCCTTTTATCGCTGACTTACCTATAGAAGCTTTTCTTGTTGCCCTTGATGTCCCTGGCCAGATTTAATTTTACCAGGGCTTTAGCTTTCCTAACCTGATCCTGGGCTGCTCAGACAGCTTCTGTGTATTCTTCCCAGGCTACATGTCCTTGCTTCCACCCCCTATAGGCTTCCTTTTTGTGTTTGAGTTTGTCCATGCATGCCTCCTAGCATTTTTGCCCGACTTCCTCTTTGTTCAGAAGCATTACTGCTGGGCTTGGAGGAGATGATCCTTGAATATTAACCAACTTTCCTTGGTGCCTCTTCCCTCCAAGGCTCTATCCCATGATACTAGTCTACCAAGCAGGTCCCTGAAGAGGCCAAAGCAAGCTTTCCTGAAGTCCAGGATAGCAAGTTTGCTGTGTGCCCTCCTCATTATCGTAAGGATCTTGAACTTCACTATTTCATTGCCACTGCAGCCAAAGCTGCCCTCGAGCTTCACATTCCCCAGCAGCCTTTCCTTGTTGGTGAGAACAAGGTCCAGAATGGTACCTCTCCTCCTAGGCTATAAAAATAGATTATTCCTTTGAGAGATCACCAATTTGTTTTATTTCTACCCTGCCTGTGCCTCATATGGATTGCCATGTCATAACTTGCCACATTTGCACCGTAACTTACACAGTCACAAGGAAAATGCTGCATTGCATTTGCAAGTCTTTGCCATCTATCTCTGCAGTACAGCTATTAACGGTTGCCACTAAACAGTAAGCGTACTAGAAATGTCTGGTATAACCAAGTAAATGTGGTGCTTCTCCTTCAACTTACTAAACAAGCTTCTCTTCTCCTTAGTGCTGCTAAACAGGAACTGATAACCCTGGACAACCTAGAGCAAATGCATGACAAGGCACCATGAATGATAGCTGGTGCCTTTTGGAAGAACCGGTTTGGATATAAGAAAATATTTCAGTCTCTGATTTACTGTTCAGTCACAACACTTTTAATTCACCACTGGAAATAACAGGATCAAGTTCTCAGAACAGGTATATTCTCTAGTAGCCGGACACTTCATTCAGAGGTTTAGCCCTGATTTTGATGAAGTTAACTGACTGCAGACATGTCTTCTCCATAAAGGAGACAAATTGTTGTACTGTTGTCTGCTTTGAAGCTGTATCACCATTTCTAGTATGGTTTTAAAAACACAGCACCTTTTCCCAAATGCAAAGGGTAGGGGGTGGTCAGGACCATCAAAAAGAAGAAAAGACCAACGTCAGTAGAATCTGCTTTCCTCAGCCACATGCTTAAAAGTAGCTCTTCAGAGAGGAGAAAAGAAACTGTCTTCTTCTGGAGTATATGAACTAACAAGATCATGAAACACATCTGGAAGCATCACCTCCTTGTGCTGTAGAGCCTTCCTTATGAATGTTAAAGTAATCTGGATTCAGTGATTACTGGACGCAGGCAGTGCATGGCAATAGGAAACCAGAAGTGTTTGTGAAGCCCAGACAACATCTAATAGCAAACCACCACCCCTACAACTGGGCGTGTTAGGAATCTACACATGACAATTCAACAAAAACATTTCAATCTACAGAGTTTGCAAAGTGTATCTATCCAGTTCTCCTGCACTGGCGTTCTGGACTCCTGTCAAATAAGAGTGATTTCATGGTCACTGAGCTTGTCTTTCCCTAGATTTAACACAGACAAATGTTGAGAATATTTGTCAATGAACAAATGTACCAAAATACTGCCTTCTTTTACCTTCATATTTACAATTCCCATTTGAAACAGTTGATGTGACATATTGTGTGAAGTCAATGACAGAAGCTGACATTATAGATGCATTTTCAAAGTGAAGTATGAGGAGCTGAAGGTGCCATTTTTAATGTTAATGCAGTTTGTGCATAAAACTCCCAGAGCCTCTGTGGTTGTTTACCCCTGTGCCTGGAATGATTAATTCCAATAAAGAAGTCCCTAGAGTACAATTTGCAATGCAGACATGAACACACAGAGCCAGTTGCTGACCTTTGCAAGGGAAAAAAAGTGCTTAAGACAAAAGTTTTACCACGTGTTTCCCAATCTATTTAATGTTACTCTTTGACTTCCATAAAGCAGATCCTTATTTGCAGATCAGACTTGGAGAACTAGCCCAAACTGTGTTAAAAAACAACAACAACAAAAAGTTCAGATTACACAGTGTTAAAGCAAACTTTTTTCTGTCTTTATCTTCTAATACAGTATAATTCTATTTTGGTTTAGGTACAAATAAATTGTGATGTCTTCTGTTCCTTACCTGAATTGCCTACTTAAAAGGGACACTATTACTTCTTACATTTTTTTGAAACAATGACGAAGAAATACTTCACTGATTTTGTTCAAGAACATTATGATGAACTACTTCAACATATTTAGAATATTCTACAAGTCACATACATGGGAAATGCTCGGGGTTTTGCAAAGCTGATAGCCTCTAGAGTGTTCTTGAGCCATCCACAGAGATTTCAGGCTAAAAAACTGGAGGCATTACTAATAAAGATTGCGACTATGGTGACAATATCCTTTCTTTGTAGGATTGCCATGAAAGGAAGTTCCCTCTAGCCAAAACCCCTAGGTTTTGAGAGAGTCTGGCTCTACAGAAAGCTGCCTCTCCAGTGAAAAAGTTGGGTAGAAGAAAGAGGGCATTTTGAAAGAAGTTTAGCTTTTAACTGGTTGCCAAAATTAAATATTTAAAGACAGAGGCAGCAAAACAGATGTTACCCAGATATTGGCCGTTCTCCTCTGCTTTTCTGCTGCAATAATTTCTCCTCTCTTGAGAATTTCTCCTTTCCAGAGTAGAACAGTTAAGAAAATTAGGAAGTGATTCAGCCAGTGCAAGTTTAGCTGAAGACAGGCCTACAGCCACTGGTCTTTGCTCTGTATGATTTTATTTTTTTTAATGTGCTTATCACTGTGTTTACTGAACAGCTAGTAGATGCAAATTTTTTTCTCTGCACGGCTCTCTAGGTACATAAATGCTTGTATTTTACTTTTGGTTTAGGAGAAGAGAGTCTTCATTGGTTTGATTTCTTTTTTCTTGACTTTGGATGTGTTATATGTTTAACATGTATGTTGTCAAATAGTACTGATACCAAAAAGCAAAATACAAGCAATGACCCTTCCCTTGAAATGAGAGATGACAATGATAGTACTGAGGTTAGCATTTAGCATTTTTGTACATGGGTAAGCAAACAGAAATAAATAAATGAATAAATCTTCTGATCCTCCCTGCCTTATTGTCTCTTTCTGGCTTACCTCTCATACAGACACCCAATACTTATTTTTCAGCATGTGTATCTCATTTTTGGGGAAAAAAAACCCAAATAGACATATGAAGGTCATATAACTGTCGCTTATCCCAAAATACTGAAGTCAGATGGTAACAGCAACCAGACTTCCTAATTTAGTGAATTCATACCGGGAAGTACTTACTGTTAGAGGTTTCAGGCACTTATTTTGTGGCAGATTATTTTAGTGTAACAGGAAATACAACTGGAAAAATCGAACACCTGTTCAGCAACAACTTACTATGGTGTATGAAATAAAAGACCACCAGGATGGTTACATAAATCCATATTCCCAAGTATAAGATCATCTACTTAACCATAGAAGAATATATCAATTGTAAGCAGACACCTTCCAGCACTGCCTACATACTGTGTTAACTCAAGAGCAAAAGCTACTTTAATGACACTAAAAATTACCTTGAGATAAAATTTAATTAATTAATGCTATTTTCTTTTAATTTCTCCTGCCTTTGTTTTTGAATAAGTCTTCTGGAAGACAAGAATAAAGAAAGAAAATACCAGCTTTTTAGACATCATAAAACTCCGAAAGACTTGGGGGGGGGGGGGGGGGGGGGCGGAAAGGAAAGGAAAGTATAAGAAAATGAAAACAACTGTGTATTGTCCTCTACTGCTTTGTTTCCAGAAACATGGCCAGGCAATGCTCATGCTTACAGAATCACAGGACTTTGTGGGCAGAAGGAGCCCTTAACCTGTCACAAACTGGATGTGTGTTCTCAGCCAGAATTACACAAGTACAGGGGCTGTTCTGGATATCAGTGAGCTTTTGTTTATGCTGGACTGGGAGGAGTAGAAGAAGCACAGAGATTCCACAGATCACTTACGTTTAAAATAAATGCTCTTTAACACAGAGAACTGAAGAATAAGGGTTAGACGTGGGGCTTAGATCTTCCGAAGGAAGATTTTCATTATCTTGCTCAAAGAGCAAGGTTATATGCACCTATATAAGCACCTTAGGCCATAGAAATGAAAAGTGTAGTTCCTCCTCTCTGCCCTTTTTCTCAGAGGATTCAGGACTGGCCCACTCACTGGAACGTAGTTTCTATGCTCAAAGATGGTATTTTAACTAACTTCAAGTATACCCTTACCTTTACTTCATTTTCAGTATATCTGAACGCTGAGGTATTTATTTCGGTCACAAGTTTTGTCATTTCATGCAAAAATCTTATTCTTGGCTGTATTTCAGAGCTTGCAAACATTTACATTTTATTTTTGAAGTTGTAAAAATGTTGCTGACTTATCAACATTTTGCCTTATTATTTAATAGTGTGTCATTTAGGACTTTTATTTAAAGCTATTTCAGGAAAGACATTTGTAGAAAAGTTTCTCTTTTATAACTTTGCACATAATCTGTTCTAAAAAGTTAACAATTTGTAACAAATATAGCAATTAACCAACTTACTAAGTAGTCAATCTTTCTGCATATTAGCACAACCAATACCATCATGATGCTTAAATCGATTCCATGGGGATTTAATGTTCTACTTTAAATTTGTTTTTATTGTCTATGAAACAGTCCATTGAAATGGCTAACCCTGCCTTTCTACAACTTCATGTAACATCTGCAGTATTGCAGTTCATAGGCTGGATCAAATTTCACTGAAGTCAACAGAGTATTTACAATTTGCTTAAGCTTTGAATCATGCCTAAAATATGAGAGAAGCAGAAAGCACAAGCAATTTGCCTCTTTTGCCTCTACTGCTTCCTTTCTTTTTGTTACACAGTGTAGAGCTGTGTAGCATCTTAGATGAATTGCATAGATGTGTTTCATCTTTCTGCTGAAGAGGCAAGTTAGCACTCCCTTAATAAGCAGCAAACTCAGTCTGAGCCTCCTCAGCTGAAAACTCAGAGATCTATCACTTTCTTTGGCAACAGCATATGGTCAGCACTCCACATTATAGGAGTGTCTTACAGAGGCATTAATATATATTCATCTTAATTTTTCCAATATAATAAGAATTATTTGAATTGTATATCCAAATGTTGATATTTTTACATTCATATTCTGCTTTACTGCAGGCATCTACTTTCTGCAACTAGCTAAGCCCATTTTACTTATATTTATTTAATAGTTTGAATCTTAAAAGATAGAAAGAAAAAAAAGAGAATATCAGATACAGAGTATGTTCGACATTCCCCTCCTCCTTACTGCTGCTTTATGCACAAGAAAAAATTACTTAGAAAAGAGAAAACATCCTTTTCAAAGCAGTTTATTGTTAATTGTTGCAGGAAATTCTGTAGCAGGATTCTGATATTGGTTGGAAGTCTAGGTTAAATTCTGTCTCCAACTCCCAAAATGCTAATTTTATTCTATTTTTCACTTCTCTAGGGAGAAGATAGTTCTACCTCTACTTTTCTAAGATGTCCTGAAGGAAGTGGCTAATACTACCGTATCAGAATATGATATCAGAAGATACTGCTGTTGTATAGACACTAAAACTTTGGCTACAATTTCACTGTGACCAGGGGAGATAGGCCTGTATAAAACTATAACTTGCCTTTTTTTCTGACATTGGGATACAGGCTATCAAAGGAGAGCATATATTAGTTTCTTTAAATGATCTTCAGTACCTATGAAAACTGGTTTTCTTTTTATGATCTAAACCCAGTTGTTGTGTCCATTTGTTATATTTAACAATCTAGTTCCTCAGATATTTTGCAATCAGTAGTATGGTAATCATACTGTATTTGAAACACATTCTATATTTCTCTTTTTATTAATATTTGTTAAGCACTAGGCAGTGATCGTGTCTGTATGTTACTATAACTCAGTAAACAGTAAGTGAACCTTAACAAACCTTACTATACTAGCTTCTGGCTTAAAACCAGGAAGTTCAAAAGTTGGGTTTTTTTTTCTTAAGATAATTGACTCCCAGCCAGTTAGATTCACCTCACTGAATGAAAAAAATACATTTGCCATTACTAAGGGGTCATCACTTCTCTGGTGCTTAGCGACATGAAAGCTAGGATAAGATGCCAGGGAAACTTGGATGGAAACTCTAGCTGAATAAAGTGGAAAATATCTACATGACAGCCAAATACTTAGGGATCATAAATGGACACCATAAAACATACATCAAGCACAACTTCCCCATTCAGCCTTGGTTCAAGATCTGGATAAGGGTTCTTTAGCCCTGTAGCAAAACAATAACCACAATCTTTTTAAAAATAGTACTGCTGTGAACATAGCTGAAAAATGAACTAAAAACATATACAGATGTCTTCAAAGCATCTGATCTTACTCTTCATGGACAGGGAAAAAGTAGGTGTCCCAAAGAGTGAAGAAAGGGTTTGGAAGGCAGATTTCCCACAAGCCAGGGAAGAAACTACTGCAAAGCTCACTCCATTAAACTGAAGAACAGCTGATCTAGATTCTCAAATTTGTACACAAGGCAGCAAACATTTGCAAGTGTCACTCCTAAAGTTAATATTTTATTATCAGGTATAATGTTAAAAAAGAGGCATACTTGTACCATTAAACATAAATATGCAATATTTATGCTCACAGTATGTCTAAAGAACTTCTCAAGGGATTTTTAGAAAAAAACAGTAAATAAAACATAGCTTGACATCAGTAAAATGTAAAATCCAAGAAAAGAGAAGTCAATCACGAAGTACTATATAAAACCAGACAAAACATCCTGTCACTTCAACATGCAATCACAGGTAACCATATCATGAATGACAACCTTTTACAAATCCAAAATCCAAATTACCCATAGTTTGCATGATTCCTTTTAATTTCTATTCAAAATTTTTCTTTGCAAATTATGACCAACACACACAACCAATAATACAGTCACATATATTGGGAGAGTTATATTTACATGTATATATTACATATATATATTATATATTACAATCCAGTAATCTCTACAGCTCATATTACACTGTCACTATAATAGTGTAAGCAAAGAAACTTAGACCAGTTATTAGCAGGTATAACAACTTACAAGCAACGAAAGATGATTTAAAACATTAAAGCACTTTTTGGTATAATAAATAGAAAGGTAAGTTCTGTTGCTTGCTTTATGTCAGAGGAAGGAATGACTGTGGTCCAAGGCAGTCTCCTATATACCTCACTCCAAAGATCTGTGCACTTACACCAGGCATATATTTGACTCAAAACTAGCAGAACAGAACATAAAATTAATGTAAGCTTCTTAGGGTTTCTGAGTGAGCTGCCCAAGGCCTTGGTCTGAAATAAGCTAACAGTCCTCTGAATTGCTAATGAGTGCCAGCTGCTGGGCAAACTGGTGTGAGTGGAGTGGCTGCTCCATGCTGGAGTCTGGGTGCATGGGTACTCCTGACCTGGGCTGCAGTCAGTGGGGAGGTCTCAGGGTGTGCAGCTGGTGTGAGCCATGGGGTGGTAACAGCACATGTCCCAAAAGCAGCTGCCGGGTGGCACTGGCATGTGCGAGGGGCTCAGAGGCGGCAGCTGGAGGAGAGTGGGGGTCTGCATCCTCCCCAAGCCCGAGGTGTGCATGTGTGCCATCCCCGGCGAACTGTGTCTGTGTCCGCCTATCACACTGCCCTGGGCTCCAGCATCCAGGCAGGAGGGAGTCCTAGAACAGGGCTGAAGGAGGGGACTGCTTGTAGCATCCCATGACAGACAGGACGGAAAGTGTAAATGAAGAGTCAGGGAGACTGTATTTTCATGGCATGCTAGGTTTAACAGCAAAGTCAGTTCAAGAAATTCTGTCCCAATTTACCTGGGCTCCACTTCACCAGCCCTGAGCTGGGCTGTAAAATATATATTCAACTGTGTCATTGAAATTATCTGGGTTAAAAATGTGCCATAAAGCACAAACAAATAAAAGAGATCACTTTTAATACAAAGCATGCCGGTGACACCTCAGAAACTGTAGCACCTGCAAAACTGCTGAGGTGGTTACAGGGGAGAGGATGTTCCTGTGATTTAAATCAGTCTCATTTAACCGCAACTAAATAAAAAAACTTCCAGTAGAACCTTCTTCCCTCTTATTGACAGCAACTGTCAGTGAGGATTTTTTTTCCATTTTAAGCACTTATAAAGAAAAAAAAAAAGTTGTGCATCAGTAAAACTCAAAAAGATCAAACAGATCGTAAGGTGCAAGGAACTGATATATTGATAATTGCCTTAACTGTTGTTTAGTGCACACATTCAAGTGGAGCTGGTGCAAAGCTGTTCTGCTTAAACTGGAGGACTGAAACAAACTGTAGCCACAAAGTGAGCCGCTGTTGCCTAACTTGGTAACTACAAGGCGGCATAGGATGTAAAGGCTTTAGGTGCTGTGAAGGCGAGATTTAGCTAGTGCTTCCTGAAAGAAACTTCTGTGGTAACGTAAGGCAACTGCTCAGGTGTACAGCAAGGGTTGCTTAAAAACCCTCAGGACCAGAAGTGAGGACCCCCTGCCACCACTGCTCACACATGGAGCTTGCACAGACACAGACTACGTGCGCCCTGGCTTTCTGTGCAAATGGGGCGTCCTCTCCAGGGCATAAAACTTAAATCAACAAAACCTCAGCTGGGACCCACTACCACCAAGACACCTAGGGTGAAGAGGACCAATGGGACACCACTGGATCCATGGGTGGTGATATCTCTTTTCTCTCTCTTCCCTCCTCTCTTTCTTCTCCTCTCTTTTTTCATTGAATAGTGACCAGATCTAAGTAACAACATGTGATGCATGACTTCTTTATCCAGTTAAAGTAACTGCCATTGAGCTATCATATCTAACCACATCTTTTATTTTGTATTAATAAATCATAAAACTGGTTGGTTGGGTGTCATTTCCCTTAATTCAGTCCAATTGAATCACAAACTTGGTCATTGGTCCCAAGGGGAGGCAGGTCATCCTAAATGACTCCTTTCAGCTTGAGACATAACAAATAATTTTTAAAGTCTTGAATTTTAATCATTTGCTGTCAAGTATATTCTAGTCCAGGGGTCCTCAAACTATGGCCCGCAAGCTGGATACGGCCCCCCAGGGTCCTCAATCCGGCCCCCGGTATTTACAGACCCCCCCGCCCCCACCGCCGGGGCTTGGGGGGGAAACCAAGCAGCCGCAGATGGCTGCCTGCCACTGCATCCGCGCCGGCCCCTGGTTAAAAAGTGTGAGGACCCCTGGGCTAGTCTATATTGGTATCACCAAAGGTGGAAAGAAGAAACCTGAAGTATAGATGGGGCAATGAAGATATTTCCAATACAGTGCATAATAGGAGAGGTTCTCATTCTTGCCTTTCATCCTCATGATCCCTCACAATGTAGATTCTCCCAGTGCGTTTTTGGGGTTATTCTAACTGCTGTCAGCTGAGTATGATCCTATGGGACTGAAAGATCACCTGTCAGCCAGCTCCTCAAATGATTCTAGCTACTCCTTAGGAACTCTCTTGAGACCAATGGAAATTACTTCTTTTGACTACACTGTATTTTCAATGAGATATGAACAGGAATATTGTGATCTGTTTTGCTTTTGTGTTAAATGATAAACCAGGCTTTACAAGTTGCTGCAACAGCCAAAGGGGTTTCTTAATCTTTTGGAAAGCTTGCAAAACTCTCCACTTATGTACATAATGAGGATATGGTACAGGCATTTTTTTGTGTTATTTTTCACAATGAAATGTGATATAAGTAAATGAAGATTGAGTTTATCAGTTTAGGCTCCTTGGTTATGTTGTTGCGGCTTTTTGAGATGTGGTGTGTTTCACAAATCCAGCAAAGTCTGACAGATCATCAAGAAAGCAGCTAAAGGAATAAACAACAAAGCATGTGTCCAGCTAAACACTATGGGTTGCAAGTGAACAAGCACAAGCTAATAGATTTTCTTATACTGTTGAAAGAAAGGAAATGCAAGAAAAGAAACTCCTAATTCCAAATTACCCAAGGACAGAAAGGCAGGTCAGACAGAACTATATATTAATCACTTCAAAGGCTGCAGTCTTTTTGCCCACATCCCACGCTTACACCGTTAAATAAATGCAATGCCTTGGCAGGAAAACTGTATTCTGGTCCTGCTTGATGCCAGCACAGTCAAAAGCTCCCAACTGCTGGTAGTGACTAAAGTCTCAAAAGGAAATAGGAAATCAAATGGTCTGATTTGCCTTGACTGCTCTGGGCTTGAGATCAACTCTCTGTCCCCAGCACATATGCATTTTTCAGGTGTTGCAGATTTTTCAGTCTTCCACTTCTCCATTTGGCTCTTTCTGTCTTCCTGCCGTTCTGGAGGCATCTATTTCTACAATTTTTTCCCACAGTTCTTACACCACAGGTTTCCTCTCCAAATAATTCTCCCTAGATGGAATGTAGTGAAAAGGAAATAGGCTGAAGAAATGTAGGTAAATAAAAGCTGTTGAAGGGTACCCTTGTTTTTCTATTAGCCCAGCACAGCAAAACAACATCTACTGAAGACTTAAGACAGAAAAGAATGAAGAGTATCTTATTAGAGGTCTCAAAATACAGTTTCAGAAAATGCTGAAAGTTCTAACCCTTGTCTAATTCTTAGAGGTCTGAACAACAGCATAAAAAAATTAACATACTAAAGATATTACATTTGCGGTTTGTTTTAAGACAACAAAACCGTACCAGGCATAGAGAAATTCTGGAGGAGAGTCAAATCCAATTTGTATGGAATGACTACCAGCTCTAATAGAATCATTATAAATTAAAAATGGTTATTAAGTCCTCCTCAAATTACAAGTTGTCATTGAGGCCTCACTCAAAGTGAGGTCATTCATCACATCATTGAAAAAAGACTGCTTTTGATGCAGTATCACTGATGGTAGTCAACAGCTACTATTCTAAAAGTCAGTGAACCCAAATAATTCCCATAATGCCATTCAAGGAAATTAAAACAATAAGAAAGTCAGTGACCCAGCAAAACTGATGGGGCTTACTGCATCAAATGAGTCCAGCTAGGATTCAGGAAAACTGAGGAAACTTTATAGGAAAACATGAAAGCTAAATCCAGCATGTAGCTATTTGTGTACTGCTCTTACAAACAGATTTATTTTTTGTTTATTACACATTTGAGGATGTCCTGATGAATGGCAAAAATCTCATTCTATCACCACAATATTTTATACATTGAACAATGCTGAGGAAAGGGTTTTCCACAGAGTCAAAAAGACTCTTTTTCTTCTATACTTCAGCTGTCCTATACACTGGAGCTTTGAAACTGCTCAAATATGATTTAAAGTAAAATAAGAATAGTTTAAAGAATTATTTCAACCTATAAGCTACACTGTAGGCTCCTAAGAATAAGCATCATTCAAATGATCAGATATATAGCTTGTATTTTCTGTCATGTGCTAGACGATTTGCTTTGGCACTTGATAGTGCTGAGATGCACTATGAAACCCCAGCAGCTGGCACTATGACAAAAATCCAATGACTAGCTTATCTTGTGCATAAATTTCTCAAAATACTAACCAAATTTGGATCAAGGCATCTGTCAAGCTATGCCGTACAGAAATTGGCAACAGGAGTGTCAGTGCTTGGAAAAAGGAATCAAAGACTCTTAGCATTCTCTAGGGTTGGGCTCCTCCTCAGTGAGTGACTGGCCAGAGTTATGCCTCGTCACCAAAGCATGGTCCCCCGTAAGTCCTGCTGGTATTTTCAGCTGCTGTCAGTTAAAGAAGGCACAGTGTAATGCATGAAATGTCAGAACAGCATCCTGCTGATCACAATCCCACTTTCGCACAGTCTTATCATAATGAAGAACAGTTGAGGGGCACAGGCAGATCCCACCTAGTGGGTACACAGTACCTCAGCAGACATTTATATTCAAAGCACGATATTGCAGAACCACAACTGTTTTATTTGATAATACGGCTTTTCACAAAAAAGTATAGAAATTTATTTTAAAGGGAGGTTCCTTTTTCTGGTTTTTAAAATCTTGAAAAAGAATAACCATTCCTCTCCTGAAATCCTTACAGATTCATTGGATTCACATGTTATCATGCTATGGATGTGCTGCAGCTCTTGGTCTTCAACATTATTTTGAGGCACGCACAGTTACATATATGTATCTGGCATCACACTGTATTAAACACATTTCCCAAAGGAAAACCAATTACACAGTACCAACTCCTACAAGCATCTTGACAATACAAATTAACCAGTTATCAATTGGCTGGGAGGGTAATGCAGCTTTCCATATAATTTCATTAGAACTGTCATATCTATCCCCACTATCTGTGCTACTGTATGTGTCTAAAGTGCATAAGAATTGATTCTTGCTGACCCTTTTAACAAGTCTGTAATGTTCAGCATGCTGCTTAACGAAAGAACCAATGAAGCTTAGAAGATCCAGGCTATTCAGTTTTTTATATTTCAGCTGTAAAATCATAGTCGTTGCTTTTATTAGAAAACAAAATAAACCTTTTATTTTCATTGAAAATGCTCTTAATACCATTAAAAAGCAATTAAAATCATAATGAATATTCTTCAACTAGCAGATTGAGATTCAGCTAACTACACATAAGTCATAATGCATGATCCAGTCTCTGAGAAACTAAGATGAAGTGCAAGCTTAGGGGTCCTGTTGCCATGGGCAACAGTTTAAGAGAAAAACTCCCTCTTCAACTGCCTAATATTTGGACCACCAAGTAAGTCTCTGAGTCAGTCCTTTTAAAAAATGAAGAAAGTCTGAAATCTAAGGAGTGAACAGGTTTCAAAGTGACTTTTGTCATTAGAGTAAGTTAACTTGTCAGCACCAAAAAACATTGACCCTCTCAGAGCAGTTCAACTACAAATACAAGATAGAATTCCATGTCTCATAATGCTAAAAGTGCATAATATGCAGTAGTGTACTTCCAGTGTAGCAGGAACATCTACATAAAGCCCTTGTGGCATATTCTTGATAAAGGTGCAGGAGGGTATATATTTAATATACTATTTCCATATACAAATCCTGTGCTTCACATACAACAGTATTCCAGTAGTGCCTACCAAAGTTCTGAATGCCACCTCTAGAAATGGAGAGTACTTAGTTTCTGCAGCCTCACACATATCTGCAAATAGCAATGAGTATCCTAGACACAGTGCTGCTTTAAAGCAGAAGCAACTGTTATGGGAATCCCAATACCATGTTCTATGGCTGTACCAAAGTACTTCTCCTCAGACCAGGGCACTGATATGCAATGGGAGAGGAAGAAAGAAGTTCCTCAAGTTCTCCAGTCTCTTCACACATGGACATATGTCTTCCCATATACCTAAAAACATGTGTGGATAGGAAATAAATAAACAGGATCTTTAACAGATAACTTTTCAGCATTATTTTCAAACTGGTCTATGGCACTGGAAGCTCCATAGAAGAGATACTATGCTAGACTCATCAGAATTTCTATGGAGTCCTACTGGCTGCTTCATGGGGCACTCTAGCAAGGAACTGCAGGGTGCTCAGCCTGGGAGATGGCCGGGAACTCTCCAGTGGCAATCACAGGTGTTTCCAGATGTCTCTGAGACCACTGTCAAAAACCCCTTACCTGCAAAAAACCCGCCTACAGCTAGGCAGGGGAGCCCCTGCTCACACCCTAGCTCACGTTTAAGAAAAAGTTGCAGCTGCAAGGGGGAGAAGTAGGAGAGGAGGCACACGGAAGGAGACATGCTGCCGACAAATCTGAAGATGCATGTTTCAAAGGAGACACTCTTGGACAGGAACATCACACAGGGACATTCCCGAAGGACTGGAGCTCAGGGCAGCCCACGCCAGGGTATTGACACCCAGGAAGGAAGTGCAGCCCACGGATAACCCTTTCTGGAGCAAAGGACAATGAGTGGGAAACAAGGAGTGTTATACACACACCACCACACATATGACCCCAGCCCTCCAAGCTGCTCATTGCCACACCAAAGGGATTTGTATTGGTGAGTGTAACACACAGTGAGAACAAGGGAAGATGAGATTAAGAAGGGGAGAGGGGAGGTGTTTGATTGGAGCTAAGCCTGGAAAAGAGGGATGAAAAGTGTCTTCCTAAGTGTTCCATTTTTTTGATTGTTTGTTTTCTTTTCCTCAATACCTGAATCAGTGATTGGAAGTTTATGTTAATAAATGACAATACATTTCATTCATTAAATTATCTGAGTTAAGACTGTTCTGCTCCATAAAGCCTCATCCCCATTAAAGTCTGTAGGAGTTTTATATAAAGGATTGAATCTGATTTACAGTGTGATAGATTTTTTTATTTATAGATTCTTACATGAGTCTAGTTAAGTTCTAAATCTAACAGCATGTAGCTGGCTAGTCCCTGCCAGAAATCTAAATGGAAGGATATATGCCTCTGCACCTTGACAATATGGTGCCACTGCCCTACTACAAAAATGAATGTTCTAATTGCAAAGTAAGATGGCATGTACTAGACACTGCACAAGATAACAAAGCCAGCTCAATTTACATGCTAGCTTTCAGCTCCTGGTGAATATGAAGCAAAGAGGTAACATGGCTCCTGAATTTGCAAAAAGTACATTTAGCAGCTTTGCCTTCTGAATAAGATTTTATGCAAATCTCTATTAGTTACCAGGACACATTCTTAAGAACTACTTCCTGCACTCTAAGAAGAAATTTTCTAACCATGAGATCAGTCAAACCCCCTCATCCCAAGGGAAGAAACAAGAGTTCTGCCATTTGATTCTCTTCCAATTAGATGTAAGAAAGCAGTCAAGATCAGGAATACATTAAAGAGTATTGGCAGAAGGCAACTAAATGACTTAAGAGTCCTTATCTGTTTCTGATTTATGTGGTTTTATGAAATGGGAAGGTTTCCTAACTCAGGCTAGAAAGATTTCCAAGGCTCTGATCAGCAATCCCTACTGGCTGAGCCAATATTTTATTCTCTAAGCTTTCTATCTAAAACTAGTTTTAATTTCCAGTTACTTCCTCCCAATACTTTTAAGCTATTTCTGAGAGATGTCAACATTTATAGATTTTAGGAAGAGCTTTCCTATTCATGTACCTGTTCTTTTAGCAGTGTGCCATTTTTTCCCAAAAGAAGTCCCAAATACACCCTTTGTTTTTTTCTTTCAGTGCTGAAAACTACCCTTATTGATATATCATGAATAGTTAGTGCTCAGTTTCTCATCCCTTGCTCACTGCCCCAACTTATGCTTATGTTACTGCAGTAGCTTGTATATTTATTAGAGCTGGAGTGGGTAATCCTCTCCTTATACTATATATAGTGTATAACAAATAGCATGAGCCCACAAATTTGGGCCACAGAGAGTAACACTTACTTGGAGCAAAAGGAAAGCAACTGATGAGTGGTTGCTCAACATCCAGGTGAGAGGAAAAGGCTGTTTAACAACACGGAAGAAAATCAAGGCATAGAAGAGACATGACAAAACCAAACAGATGCCTGCACTAACATCTGCTGAAGATTATGTCTTCTGAGGTAGTTAGGCTAAACAGGACTGGTGAGACAAGTGGCGGAACAGGATTTGTCCAGAAAGAAATCATAGGGAAACCCATCAGGTAGACCTGATAATGGGGAGGGTCTGGGTGAGAAAACAAAGGCAGACCTTTGGGGCTATGAGCCTCAAAGGGTAAAATACAATCATAGTGTATTTTTGACAATACAATCAATTTTTGACAACAAAAATCATAGTGAACATGTACTTAGCTCAGATTTCTTCATTACTGATGAAAATGACTCAATAACAATATAATTAGAAATATAAACCTGTTCTACTAATTAAATTATTCTACAATACCTCCATCTCTGGATCAGAACTATTCAGAGTAGGTTAAAACTAAGCAGTATTCTGTATTTTTGCAGTAGAAAATAACATATTTCTGGAATTCTAGAGGAGTTACTCAGGAACTTGGAAGTATATTCTGTGTATTCTCTAAAATAAACATGCATAATTGTCATGGTTTAACTCCAGCCAGCAGCCAAGGACCACACACCCTCTCACTCACTCACTCACTCCTCCCAGAGTAGGATGGTGGAAAGAAGACAAAGAGTAAAAGAGAGATAATCTGTGGGCAGGGATAAAGACAGTTTCATAGGTAAAGCAAAAGCTGCGCACACAAGCAAAGCAAAGCAAGGAATTCACTCACCACTCCCCATGGGCAGGCAGGTGCTCAGCCATCCACAGGGCTCCATCACACGTAATGGTTACTTGGGAAGACAAATGCCATAATGCCAAATGTCTCCCCCTTCTTCTTTCCCCAGCTTATAAACCCAGCATGGTGTTCAATGGTATGGAATATCCTTTGGCTAGTTCAGGCCAGTTGTCCTGGCTGTGTCCCTTTCCCTCATTTTGTGCCCCGCGCCCCCCACCCCCCACCCACCCCAGCTGGCAGGGCCCAAGGAGCTGAAAAGCCCTTGACTTAGCAACATCATTGTGCTGTCAGCATTGCTCTCACAGCAAAGCCAAAACACAGGGCTGCACCAGCCACCAAGAGCAAAATTAACTCTGTCTCAGCTGAAACCAGGACAATAATGCAGCTCATATGTTTACAGAGTTGTTTGTGCCTTAAAGGAACCACTTGAGTTGACATCTACTGGGCAGTGACACAAAAGGTGTGTGGCCTGACAGAATTACTAAGGCTGGTCAATGCCAGGAGGAAGCTGTTCTTTCATGCTCTACACACTGCCAGAATGTGTAAACAGTGAAGTTGCCGCTTAAAGAAATAAGGAGTTAGGACTGTCAGAAGAGGTTTAAAAGGACAAAAAAAAGCTAAAATGGATCACTGTCTGCTGCAAGGATGGTGGTTATATTCTAGAGCAGTCAGGCTACAGCTGCAGTGCTGCCAACATACGTATGTGTGGAAGGACACCTCTTTCATGGAAATCTTAAGATCTGGTATACTATACTCTAGGAACTAAACCCAGTTGCTTTTCTGTTCATTCTAGATGAGCAGAACTCACACTAAAACCTCACAGTAAAAAAGTTTGCGTTTTACTCTCACACTAAAATAATCACAGTGAAAACAAAAAGACTGAAATCAACGCCTCTTTTTCAGAATAATAGTTCTACTTTGTGAACAATAAAGTAGCTCACCAATACCTAATGTTAGTCTCAAAAAGACAATCTAAGTATTCAAAGCCCATCAAGTCCTGTGGCACAGCGACAAACTTGACATAAAGCAGTAACTTAGGACAAGAGGAAACGGCCTCAAGCTGAGCCAGCGCAGGTTTAGATTAGATATCAGGAAAATTTCTTAACTGAAAGGGTGGTGAAGCATTGGGACAGGCTGCACAGGGAGGTGGTGGAATCACCAACCCTGGAAGTGTTTAAAAAATGTGTAGTTGTGGTGATTAGGGACATGGTTTAGTGATGGACTTGGCAGTGCTGCGTTAATGGTTGGACTTGCTGATCTTTTAAAGGCCTTTCCAACCTAAATGATTCTATGAGTGTATGATTCTACCTTCACCACCCAGTAGCTAGTCATTGTACTCTTCATGTAGTCTTCACAGAATAAAATCTGGGAAAAATTGAAAGAAAGTACATTCTTTCTATCCTCAGTATGGTCCCTAATACACTTTAATCAGCTACAATAGTTTCCTTTTATAAAATATTTTTAACCCCAGTAATGGGAGAAAATACCAGGTTACTGTAAGTCCCATTCATGCTGCAGTTTTTCAAGTGATAGAGCTACATTAAAAATCACAAAAATCCATCACACATAAACAAAAATAGTCACAAAATCACAGGGAAGAATTTTTAAGTTGTTTAGAACTTGAAAGTCTTTTTTCCTCTTCATGTCCACCTTTGCTATACAAGTGCATATTTTTAAAAATGAACACTTATGCACAGCAGGACTGCTAGATCACAAAGGGTTTTAATAATCCCAAATGGCCTAACATTCTTTCAGACTGTATGCTGCAAGTATTTAAAACAATTATTCTTTCCACCCTATGATCTTGCCTACAGATTCCATAGTTAGGAACATTTTCAATGAACATTTGAGTATTAATGACCAATTTCCTTTCATCAACAGGCAAACAAATAAGGATTTCTGAGTAATCTTTCTTCCGTCTCATGTTAGGTGTTATTATTTGTCATAAGAACACAGTAACAGTTATATAATTGTCCTGTACAGCTGAACTTTGAAAATTCATCTTTTGCTTTTTCTCCCAGAGCTCCTTCTGGAAATTATTTTTTTTTCTTATTAAGACTAATTTCAAAACACAGCACAATGTAGTACAGACCTCTAGTTTCAAAAGGGACAAGAATACACACCAAAAAAAAGGCTGTTTATGAGCTCATAAAACTGTCCAAAAGCAGTAGTCTAAAATTCAGAAAATTGTCCCATAGATCTAAGTTTATTAAACAGAAAATGCCTTATAATGGATAGCAGGGTCTGGGAAAGAAAACAGAATATATATATCAGAATTAATTACTTCAGAAAAGACATGTGAACTGACTTTCTTCTATGTTTCATTTTTTCTAAAATTGCTAAAATTTCAATACTGTTAACATAGCATTTTCATTCCTGGTATCATTATTAATCTATCCCAGTCACTGGAAGGACCAGTCAGGGAGAGATTACACACATGAGAGCAGTGTAAAACCAGAAGCTCAGAAGTATGATCTTTCAATCTGCCTCAGCTCAACACATAAAGATAATTAACATTAACTAAAAACATTCTACACCTCAGATGTATCTAAAAAAGTGTTTCACACAAGAATGAGGAAGGAAACGGCGGAAAACGCATACAAATATCTTGGGTGGTTCGACTACTGCATACAGTAGGGAAAGCATTTATTTTTGTAAGAACAAGAATCATCCTGGAAAAGTTTATAAACATAAATGAAAGAAAGAAAATGCTTTCTGATTTCACTATGAAAATGACACCGTACGGTGATGAGTGACTGTCATTACTCCATTTGCATAACCTGCTGAAAATGTTTTCATGTAACAGGTACTAAAGTTCCAAAATATAAGGCAGAGTTAGAAACTGACTGTTCTCAAGACAGAGGGAAGATACTACAGCGTTGGCCGTATCTTATACAACTCTGCTGCTCATCTGAAAGAGAGATACTTTTACTCCTGCTTTAGAAAAAAAGTAGCCCAGACTTTCAGCTGGTCTGTTCAAAGCCATCTTTCCCAAGGTCTTCCAAGAGAATGGACAGAAAACAGATCACTGCTTCTCTGCAATGCCATGTTTTCTGGTATGGCAAAGTTACAACCTTTCTCACTTGCCACTTGCACCTTTCTCACTTGCCACTTGCACCTATGGTGACAGAATATGTGTAAGCTTGTTAGTTACCTCATGTGACTCCTCAGAAGTCCATAAAATGGGATTTCAGATGTGTGTGGGCCACTAGCTCAGGGTGGTAAAAGCTGGAGACAGTGTCTTCTAGAATGAAAGCCCAACTATCCCACCACCATCACTGTGCTTGAAAATAGGAATTTTCTTGTTGATATTGCAACTGCAAAATGTAGAAGCTGTAACTATGACTATTATTTGGTAAAGATGAATATGCATGATACTAAGCTTGCCTCTTGCTGTGTCTCGCTGCCTACTTTAACAACAGGTAGACACCTGACACTTGGTTTGGCTCTTTTGTTATATTTAAAATTACATTGCTGCATATGCAGCACAAGAGAAATTTCAAATTTCTTCTGCTGAAATCATCAGGTATTAGGCTGCTGGTGTGAGGCTGAACATTTTCATGTTGATTAAGCTATAATAATTAATTATAAAGTGTCTAATTACTAGGGAATGCAGAATCTTAGCTACTTAGCCCCAGAACAATATTGTATTAGTCATATGCTTTTGCATGAGCTATCTGACTGAAATAAGGGAAAGGGAACGTTCATGAACTGACACTGATCTGAAGAATACATCCACAGGGCAATATTGCTAGTACATTAGTTGCTAAGCAACAATCATAATATTTTTTCAAACATATGGCTACACAAAACAATGCACATTATTGCCTTTTGAATTCAGGTGTCATATTTATTCAAACATTGGAAATCCCAGGACTAATTGTCCAGGCCATCTCCTAGAAAGAACCCTTGCCAAACATAAATGTATATCCTAACGTTGACAAGACTTGCGTGTTTGTTCATTGATTATGCTGCAGATGGAGACTGAGTCCTTTCAGAAGGGATTGCACTGTACAGACATATATTTTGGCACTTCCAGGGCATAGTTCTGGCCAGTCTGCAGGCAATAAAGCACCTTTGTTATGGGACTTAGATTCAAGCTGCACAGGAATTACTGGTGGGCATGGTATTTGCTGTTTATGAATCTTACTGCAGGACCATAAGATACCCAGATAAATTCAAAAGGTTAGGAACATACCCATATTCTAAGGTCATGGAGGAAGAATGAAAGGCAGAAAAATCCCAACAGATTAAATTGGGTACACTGCTAAATCAAGTAGTCAACCTATCTGCAGATGGGAAAGAGAATTCACTGGGGCCACGTTAATTCAAGAGGAAGACTCAAGTGTTCTCCAGGCCTTATGTAGTCATTACAGTGAACTCATAGTTTCCTCAAAAGGACAAGAATACCTTTGCTTTTCTTGTCAGCCCTCTCTAATCTTTTCCAGAGAAGACCCACACAGCTCCACCATAGGAGGTGGGCCTTCTATGGTATACAATCCTTCACTAAGTGCTCCAGTATAGGTCCTTCCCATGGGCTGCAGTTTTCCAAGAACTGCTCCAACATTGATCCAGGTTAAGGAGTATCAAGGAGTGTGAGAGAGAGATAGACTGGTGAAGACACTATCATCACTGAGACAAATGCACTGCATAAACACATCACAAGAAACAGAGGGTCTCCTACCTACTTGCTACCAGGCAGATCAAGGGTCCTAAGTGACAGGAAGGAATGGAAACAGGTCCCTGCTCAGGGCAGCAGCTGAATCACCCACCAACCTACTTCAGCTTCCCAGGTATCCCTATACAATAGGTATGTGGCTCTGGAACCTGAAGGCCAGGAAAATGATGATGTGGATGAAAGCCTGTCCAGGTTGGAGGAGATGCCTAGCAGGTCAACCACACACATCATGACCAGCTCTGCTAAGAAGAAAAGAAAGTTGTTGTCATCAGTGACTCCACTCTGAGAGGGCCCCATATACCAACCAGACCCAACCCACAGGGAAGCCTGCTGCCTCCCTGGGGTGCAGGTAGGGGATGTCACCAGAAAACTCCTTTGTCTGGTATGGCCCTCTGATTACTACCCATTACTGGTCTTTCAAGTGGGCAATGATGAAGTGCAAATGACAAGAAGTCTGAAGGCAGCCAAGAGAGACATCAGGGACTTGAAGCAACTGGTTGAGTGATCAGGAGCACAAGCAGTGTTTCATCTATCCTACCTGTTGCAAGGAACAATGGGGCATGTAACTGGAAGATTACGCAGATAGATACCTGGCTCTGGGCCTGGTATCAATGGCTAAATTTCAGGGGTATTGATCAAGGCCTTCTGGCAACTGATGGGGTTCACCTATCTCAAAGATGGAAAAGGGTCCTAGGTCAGGAGTTAGCAGGGCTCATAGAGAGACATTTAAAATACTTTGGAAGGGGGAAAGGAATAAAATCAAGCTTGTTAGAGATGACCCTGGGGACAGCATGCCAGGGTTGGAGGCAAGATCAATAGCACAGCTGCAGTGCATCTATGCCAATGCCTGAAGCATGGGCAACAAACAGGAGGTGGAAGTCATTGTGCAGCAGGGAGACTATGACATAGTCATGATCATAGAAACAGGGTAGGATAACTCGCATGACTAGAGTACTGCAATGGATGGCTACAAACTCTGCAGAAGGGACAGGCAAGGGAGGAGAGTGGGGTAATTCTGTATGTCAGGGAGTGTGTCAACTGCCTGAATGTGTCAAGAGCTGAATGATGGTGATAGGATTGAGTGTTTATTGGTAAGTATCAGAGGAAAAGCCAACAAGGCAGATATCATGGTGGGAGTCTGTTATTGACTGCCCAACCAGGGTGAAGATATAGACCAAACATTCTACAAGCAACTGGGAGAAGTCTAAAGATCGCTAGCCCTTGTTCCTGTGAGGGGCTTCAGCCTACTAGATATCCACTAGAAATACAACACAACAGAGTAGACACAGTCTAGGAGGTTCCTGGAGTGTGTGGAAGATACTTCCTAACACAGCTGGTGAGTGAGCCGACTAGTGAAGGTGCCCTGCTGGACCTGTTGTTTGCAAACAGAGAAGCACTTGTGGGTGATGTGATGGCTGGAGGCCATCTTGGGCACAGCTATCACAAAATGCTGGAGTTTTTGTTTCTCAGAGAAGGAGGGAGGGAGGTCAGCAGAACCACTACCTTGGACTTCGGCTGGGCAGACTTTGGCCTGTTTAGGACCCTGGTTGACGGAGTCCATTAGGACATAGTCCTGAAGTGCCAAGGGTCCAGGAAGGCTGGACGTTCTTCAAGAAAGAAATCTTTAAGGCACAGAAGCAGGCTGTCGCCATGTGTCAAAAGACAAGATAGTGGGGGAGAAGACTGTCCTGGCTGAACAGAGAGCTTTGGCTGGAACTCACAGGAAAAGAGTTTACCACCTTTGGAAGTAGTGGCAGGCAGCTCTGCAGGACTAAAAGGATGCCATGAGGTTATGCAGGGTGAAGATCAGAGAGGCGAAAGCCCAGCTAGAACTCAGGCTGGCCACTGCTGTAAAAGATAACAAATAATGCTTTCACAAATACATTAGAAACAAAGGGAGAGCCGAGGATAATCTTCACATTTTATTGAATGTGTCAGGGAACACTGCCATGAAGGATGAGAAAAAGGCTGAGGTACTTAATGACTTCTTTTTCTGAGTCTTTAATAGTAAGAACAGTTGTTCTCAGGGTACCCAGCACCCTGAGCTGGAAGGCAGGGACAAGGAGGAGTATGAAGTCCCCACAGTCCAGGAGGGAAATTGTTAGTGACCTGCTGCTCAACTTAGACACTCACAAGTCTATGTGCACAAGGTCAGATGGGATCCACCCAAGTACTGAAGGAGCTGATGCAGGAGCTTGCCAAGCTGCTGTCCGTCATTTATCAACAGTCCTGGCTAACTGGAGAGGTCCCAGAAGACTGCATTTTGGCCAATGTGATGCTCATCTACAGGAAAGACAGGAAGGAGAATTTAGGAAACTACAGGCCTGTCAGCCTGACCTTGGTATCAGGGAAGGTTATGGAGCAGATAATCCTGAGCACCATCACATGGCACATGCAGGACAACTGGGGGATCAGGCCCAGCCAGCGTGGAGTTATGGAAGGCAGGTCCTGCCTGACAAGCCCACTCTCCTTCTATGGCAAGATGACCCACCTAGTGGATGAGGGAAAGGCTGTGCATATTCTCTACATGAACCTTACTAAAGCCTTCTGGAGAAACTGGATGTTTATGGCTTGGATGGGTTGTCCTGGTTTCAGCTGGAATGGAGTTAATTTTCTTCTTAGTAGCTAGTGCTGTGTTGTGTTTTGGCTCTGATGTGAGAACAATGTTGATAGGACACTGATGTTTTAGTTGTTGCTGGGTGATGTTTATACTAAATCAAGGACTTTTCAGTTCCTTGGGCCCTGCCAGTGGGAGGGCTGGGTGGGCACAGAAAATTGGGAGGGGACACAGCCAGGACAGGTGACCCAAGCTAGCCAAAGAGGTATTCCATACCATACGACATCATGCTGAGTATATAAACTGGGGGAAGAAGAAGGAAGGGGGGGACATTTGGCGTTATGGCGTTTGTCTTCCCAAGTAACCGTTACGCGTGGTGGAGCCTGGCTTTCCTGGTGATGGCTGAGCACCTGCCTGCCCATGGGGAGTGGTGAATGAATTCCTTGTTTTGCTTTGCTTGTGTGCACGGCTTTTGCTTTACCTATTTTCTTATATCAACCCATGAGTTTTGCATTCCTTTCCAGCCCTCCTCCCCATCCCTCTGGGTGGAGGGGAGTAAGCGAGCGGCTGTGTGGTGCTGGGTTGCCAGCCAGGGTTAAACCACTACATGGGTGTACTCTATCCTGGGTTAAAACCTGGCTGAATGGCCAAGACGAAAGACTGGTAGGAAATGCAGACATTGAGCTGGCAACCAGTCACAAGTGGTGTTCCTCAAGGCTCAGTATTGGGGCCAGCTCTGTTTAATATCTTTATTATCAACCATCTGGACAACGGGATTGAGTGTACCCTCAGGAAGCTTGCGGACCACACCAAATTGGGGGTGATTGTTGAGCTACTTGAGGGCAGGAAGGCTCTGCAGTGGGATCTGGACAGACTGGACCGATGGGCCCAGGCCAGTTGTATGAGGTTCAACAAGGAGAAGTGCCGGGTCCTGCACTTGGGTCACACCAGCCCCACGCAGCGCTACAGGCTGGGGCAGAGCAGCTGGAAAGTGCCTGGTGGGAAAGGGACTGGCGCGCTGGTGGACAGTCGGCTGAACATGAGCCAGCAGTGTGCCCAGGGAGCCAAGAAGGCCAACAGCATCCTGGCTTTTATCTGAAATGGTATGGCCAGTAGGACAAGAGAAGTGGTCATTCCCCTGTACTTCAGCACTGGTGAGGCCACCCCTTGAATCTTGTGTTCAGTTCTGGGCCCCTCACTGCAAGAGGGATGAAGAGGTGCTGGAACATGTCCAGAGGACAACAAAGCTGGTGAAAGGTCTGGAGAACAAGTCTTATGAGGAAAAGCTAAGTGTGGGAGACCATATTTTGAGCTGACTATCTCAAAGCTTGTTCACATTCCTGCTGAGCTTGGCGCAAGGTTACCTGGGGGTTTAGCCAAGCTCAGAAGTTGTGAATAGACAAGGAGCAAACAGCCACCTGAATCCAGACATTGTCTGGGGTCAAGGAATAGCCACATCATTTTGGGGGACATAGCCAGACATGAACGATTACGTCAACCTACCGAGGCATGTACAGTCCACAGCAAATGACCACACAGCAGTCACATGTGCCCCATGGAATCAGCATGCCTAGATGAGGAGCATGTGTGGTAGTGCAACATGTGCTGTTGTGTGGGAAACGGTCTCCCTGAATAACCTGTAAAAGACTGCGTAATCAAATAGTAAAAGGCAATCCAGAGACCACCACCACCGATGTACAAGGAAACTACAGACCAATAAGATGGTGCTGGATCCATAGTGGTGACTACCTCTTGCAACTCTATCCCGATTGCTTGCTAGGTTTACTTCTTTTCTAGTCTTCCTTCCCTTTCCTGTTTCTTTTTTCATATGAACATTTTGTTCCAATAAACTGCTTGATTGGCAGCATTTGACCTCGTTTGCATCTTAATCTCACTCTGGGTATAACAATGAATTTTTCCAGCTCAGGCTTTCCCAGACTAGAACACTGAGGTGTCCTGGTTTCAGTTGGGATAGAGTACATTTTCTTCTTAGTAGCTAGTGCAGTGCTGTGTTTTGGCTCTGATGTGAGAACAATGTTGGTAGGACACTGAGTTTTTAGTTGTTGCTGGGTGATGTTTATACTAAATCAAGGACTTTTTGGTTTCTTGGGCCCTGCCAGCCAGAGGGCTGGAGGGGCATGGGGAACTGGGAGGGGACACAGCCAGGACAGGTGACCCAAGCTAGCCAAGGGGATATTCCATACCATATGACATCATGCTGAGTTTACAAACTGGGGGAAGAAGAAGGAAGGGGGGGACATTTGGCGTTATGGTGTCTGTATTCCTGAGTAACTGTTATGCGCAATGGAGCCTGGCTTCCCTGGGGATGGCTGAACACCTGCCTGCCCATGGGGAGTGGTGAATGAATTCCTTGTTTTGCTTTGCTTGCATGCGCGGCTTTTGCTTTACCTATTAAATTGTTCTTATATCAACCCTTGAGTTTTGCATTCCTTTCCTATTCTCTTCCTCATCCCTCTGGGTGGGGGGGAGTGAGCAACTGGCTGCGTGGTGCTTGGTTGCCGGCCAGGGTTAAACTAAGACATGAGGGAACTGGGGTTGTTTAGTCTGGAGAAGAGGATACTAAGTGGGGACCTTATTGCTCTCTACAACTACCTGAAAGTAGGCTGTAGGTAGGTCTCTTCTCCCATATAACTAGCAACAGGACAAGAGGAAATGGCCTCAAGTTATGCTAGGGGAGGTTAAGATTGGATATTAGGAAAAATTTCTTCATGGAAAGGGTGGTGAAGCACTGGAACAGGCTGCCCAGGGAGGTGGTGGAATCACCATCCCTGAAGTTATTTAAAAAACATGTAGATGTGGTGCATAGGGACAGGGTTTAGTGGTTGACTTGGCAGTCCTGGGTTAATAGCTAGATCTGATGTTCTCAAAGCTCTTTTCCAGCCTAAATGATTCTATTCTATGATTCTATTCCTTCACAGCCTCACTCCCCCTCCTCAAGAAGGAGATGCATGCATTTAATCCACTTTTTAGTTCATCCCTGTCCATGAGGAGGAATTGGCTTTGATATGCATACATAAATTCGAGCAAAGTGAAAAAAATTGCTTTATCAAGGTAGTATGTTTATCATGTCAAAAACATTCATGTTCTTTACAGGAACAAAAGCAACACCTTTGGGAAACTGGAAACAAAACAGGAGATTTACAAGTGAGGAGGCAGTCTTGTGGCCAAAGTTCCAATTTACAATAGTGATATAAGAATATATGCGTTCCTGCTCTGAATCAGACAGAACAAAGATGTAAATGTAGGTCTCCTATTCCTGCTAAGTGTTCAGGCCACTACACTATTCTTTCTTTTGTAGCATCCATTGTTTTTTAGTTTGACCAAATACTTAAGTACTCCACTGAATTTTTTTTCAGAGCTGTACATACCTGGGTCAGAATTTTCCAAGTTATCAGTCCCTTGATTGATCATAAAACTACCTGACCAATTGTACTTCATCACTGCTGGCAGCAGAAGTCAACTTCTGTACTGCAGCTAGCTTTTCTCCTAAATAGTTGCATAAATCTTTCGATTTCTGTGTCATCTGAATGTCCATTTTCCCACTGAAGAACAGTATATCATTTTCCCCATTTCTTCTGAGAATGAAATTCAGCATTTGGTGCTAAGAATGGTTAAAACTGCAGTGCACAAGCAATATCTCTTGATTTGTCCAATATCTGTCCATAAAAGATGCTATCATGGTCTTCCCACATTAGCATTTGTGATATAAGATCCATGATTATCCCTCATTTGCCCAACAGTGAACTGTCATCATGAAGGTGCTATAAATAAGCCAGAGAAGTGTTCGCTCTGCTTGTGCACCTCTTAACAGAGGAATAATCTCAGAAGAGCACAATTTGGGTATTTATATTACACAAAGCTACAGATACAAGCAGCAAACTGAAGTGTCCATATTCTGTTTACATGACTTAAAAAGGATATTCAGGTATTTGTAATGAACTTCAAGCTAAGCTTTGCACACCCTATCTATCTTTAGATAAATAGAAGACAACAGAGCTAACTTGGAAAGATATCCTAATCAAAGTTCACTCCAAGCCACACTGATGCACTTAAAAAAAGTTTCACTATTTTTCTCTTAGTTTTTTACGTTTGTGTTTATTTTATTAAAAAGCATTTCTCTCTGTGTATGTTTAGAAGTATCTTCACAGAAAAATGTTAGCTGTGTTGTCCATAACCAAGAAAAAAAGGAACAAATGAAGTAAAAAGCTTTAGCAGTCACAAAAACTTAAAAAAAAAAAAAAAAAAAAAAAAAAGAAACTAAAACAATGTTCAGTAGCTTAAGGAAAGTAAGAACTGTAAGAAGTTACAAGGTTTAATTATGATTTCCAAGCAAACCTAACCACAGCATCCTGCTGCCTGGAGGAACATCAAACACAGAGGTTGTAACTAAAGTATGTACACTATAGCCGGTACTGGAGCTGACAGTCCTCCTCGGATAGCTTGATAAGTTCCCTTGCATCAAGGAGAAGTTCTCCCTAAGGCACTTGGAGGTCCTATTTCATGATACTCGCAAAAGGATGGAGAACTTGCTAATAACCCTATTATAGCTGCTCAAGATTATAAATAAGCAACTATTTTGCTGAAGTGTGATTGCCAATTTCGTGCCAGTTAAGTTGTAAATTGATTATGGAGCCACTGATTAGTGAAAAATGAGTGCAAGATGAAAGATTAACTCCTCTTAATCAAATGGGAAGTTTCCAGGGATTCCTTGAGTAACCAAATAGCATATAAACTCAGTGAGGGCAAAGATGTGTCTTTATATCTGTCAATTACACTCTTCCATGTCCATCTAGTTATGCAAACATGTCTTGCAGGAGACAACTTGTAGAAATTGTGCATTGTATTCTGCTTTACAAACAGTTATTTATATAATAATTTAAAATTTATAAAATAATTATGTATCATATTCAATGGTTTATTGAAATTTTTTTCCACTCCAGTATATGTAACAGAAAAAAGCTTTTGCTTGCTTAACCAACTTTGTCAAAACTCTCCATGCTCACTCAGCTGAATTCTGATTTCAGTTATAAGTTTTTGATACCGCATACATCATTGCATGGTGGGGTTGGGGTCTCTAACATCATGTCTTCTTAAGGATTAAAGTTCTTGGCAGCAACTCTGTTTCAGTGGAGTAATACACACACAAAGATTACAGAGTAGTGTGAAGTAGGAGGGACACGGAATGGCAAAGATACATGAGGAGAAATTATCAAGTTTGAGGGCAGGAAATAGCAGAAGATTATCCATGTGGCAGCTTTTACATTCTATGTTTTTGGTTTAATGTCAGCCTAAATCTGATAGGAAAAAAGACTGAGACAAGAAGAATTTTTGAGTGCACTGATTTCACTAGCCAAATTTACCATTTTCTTCAACAAAAGGTCAGCTTTGATATATGTTTTTTGAAAGGGATTGCTCTATCATTTGGGAGGGGCTTGCTATGTTTGGCATCTGAAACCACTCAGAGAGCCCTGCCTGCATGGCGCATGCTCCTGTAACATACTAATTTTGTTGAAACTATGCATCCTGCTTGGTGTGTCTCATATAAATGTATTTACACTGTCTTGACATCCTAAAGGTGGACTCTGGAACAGAAATATGCTCATTGCTTACAAATAGGACTATTAGCACAAGCAGAGTGTTTACAGTAAAGGAAGAGTAAAATTTAAGTAAGCAAGATGAAACAACTGTTACAAACAGACGGCTGAACAAGTTGCATTTTCAGTAATCCATCTGTAGTTCTGAAGGATGTATAGAATCCTTTTTTTCAGCACAGACTAGACTGTGTCAGAAATAGTAAATATTAACTTAATTCAGTCTCAGATGTCAGTTCAACCAGTCAGTCCAAAACATGCAACTTCTCTTCATTAGAATGTAAGCTAGAGTAATGCCTACCAAAGCTGGAAAAGCTTTGAACATGTAATTGCTGTAGATGCAGAGCTCTGGGCTTTGTTTTGGCATCCTTTCTACAGTGTGTCTTCAGAGGTAAGTCCGAAAGTACATAATATGCAGAGCTGTTCTGAGTTTGCAGTTAAGTACCTAAATTCAAACCTGGTTTTGAAGACTATAGCTTAATACTGCCTGGCAGCATTAGTTGCCAATTTTGTCTTCCAGAGGAGTCTTCCTATTTCTCCCTTTGGCACACCCTATGGCTTTTGCCTCTGCATATGAACACCAAGTTCCTCAGACTGGTCAGGGCTCTTCTCTAACTTTACAATTAGGCCCAAACAAAAGCTAGAAACATAGACAGCTATCAAATTGGTCATCCCGTGTAGGCCCGGGCCACCTGAATTCCACAAGCATGCAAATATTTGCAGGCATTCAAACCTGTATTTTCTACCCACTCAGCTATAAGCACTGACAACATGTAAAGGTGAGATAAGTGAGGTCCTGTTGTCATAAATTCCATTTTTCAGAGGCAATCCAACATCCTTTGTATAAGAATGAAAAAGGAGACGACAGTAAAACTGTGTAAACAAGTCTTGGGCAATCAGCTGGGGAGAACAGAACAGAACAGAATAGAATTGAATTTAACTGAATTTAATATTTCAGTTGGAAGGGACCTACAGTGACCATAGACCAAGTGCCTGACCAGACCTGACCAAAATCTAAAGCATATTATTAAGAGCATTGTCCAAATGCCTTTTAAACACTGACAGGCTTGTGGCATTGACCACCTCTCTAAGGAAGCCTGCTCTAGTGTTTGACAGCCCTCTCAGGTACAGAAATGTTTTCAAATGTCAAGTCTGAACCTCCCCTGGTGCAGCTTTGAACCATTCCCATGTGTCCTGTCACTGGGTCCCAAGGGGAAGAGCTCAGCACCTCCCTCTCCACTCCCTCCACCTCAGGCATCTATAGAGAGCAATGAGGTAGCCCCCAGCCTCCCTGTCTCCAAACCAGACCACCCCAAAGCCCTCAGCCGCTCCTCACAGGACATGCCTTCCAGCCCTCCCCCCAGCGATGTCGCTCCCCTCTGGGCACATTCAAGGACCCTCACGTCCTTCTTACATGGTGGGGCCCAGCCCTGCACACAGTGCTCCAGGTGAGGCCGCAGCAGCGCCGGACACAGCGGGACAATCCCCTCTCCTGCCCGGCTGGCCGTGCTGTGCTGGGGGCACCCCAGGGTGCGGGCTGCCCTCCTGGCTGCCAGGGCTCACTGCTGACCCACGCTGAGCCTGCTGCCCACCAGCACCGCCAGCGCCCTCCCTGCAGGGATGCTCTCCAGGCACCCCTCTCCCAAATTATACTTGTGTACAACATTACTCTGTCTCAGGTGCAGAACCCAGAATTTGTTCTTGGGAAATTTCATGGCATTGATGACTGCCCAGTACTTCAACCTGTCTAGATTCCTTTGCAAGGCCTGAGAGAGAGCCAGCCACACCTCCTAGTTTTGTATCACCAGAAAACTTACTAATGGTGGATTCAACTCCTGCCTCCAAATCATTGATAAAAATATTGAACAGGACTAGGCCTAGAACAGAGTCCTGAGGAACACTGCTGGTGGCCAGCTGCCAGCCAGATGTAGCTGCGTTCACTACAACACTTTGAACGCTGCCATTCCACCAGTTCACCACCCAGCTCACAGTGAACCTGCTAATACCTCAAAGTCTTCCAAGATTATTCATGTGTTCCACAACATAATTTTTAAAAAAGTAATGTTCTGCATTTAGGGGGGGGGGGGTATTATTTTAAATTTCTTAACTGACAAGGCAAGAAAAAAATCATGCATGTACTGAACTGGAGTTTTACTTTTCCATGTTGTGTGGAATCTGAATGGTTTCCTATTTGTTCAAAAAGTCATGGATTATTGTGCTCCTATATTTGCATGTAAATGAACTAGACAGCTATAAAGGGAATTAATGCCACTAAAGATCTCATTTTTAATATAGAACTTAGGTAGAGTCCTGATCCCACCCAAATCAGTAGTTAACACTGTCTTTTCATTTAATAAAGTCACTACCATTTCACTGTCAGGTTTGAAAGCATCATAACCTAGGTATTTATGCACACTCAACTTTGGGTGTTTAATGAGGAGCAGTGTTTCATTTTTACTAAGTCTGCATGAATTGCAAGTTACAGTCTTTAATATTAAACATGTTGTAATGTTTTGTTACAATCCAAATCTGTGTTTCAGAGTTACAGACTTTCCTACCATTGCATGAGTAAAGTATCTCATGATCGGATGTATAAATCTACACAGTAGATCAGTCACAGGTATATGTAAAAGCAGGACTGGACCCAAACATACATAATTCACATGTTTAAGGGGAAAAAAACAGCTCTTCACATAAAGTTAAATGTAATTTTAGGTCTTGGTAATAAGATTAATATTGCCCTCTTCTGGTTTGAATGCCCAAATAATAAAATTAACACAGACACTGAAAATGCATGTTCTGTTAGTGATCAAATTAGCCACAAATTCTGTTACTTTAAAAACTGATACTAAAATCATAACATAGGCAAAAAAACCCTGGTGCTGAGTAATGAAAAATAAGTCTGTATTTCAGCTGCAGTACATCAAAATGAATGACTAACAAAGAGAGCAGAAAGCAGAAAGAGCACACTACAATACCAGGTTTTGCAACAGTAGCTGTAGAAGTCTAATCTTCTCAGCAACAGTTGAATTTTTCATTACCCTTACTTTTCTATTAGCAATTTCATTAAAACAAATAAACATGAAATGATCCATATTACTACTAATACATTATATTATGCAATGCGAAGCAAAGACCCAGGTAATTTTAAATGGATATAAACCAGGTTAAAAATACAAGTTAAAAACAATCTGTGAAAGATTCTGGGTCTCATGAAAAGTTCTTCAAGACTTGCTGTGAACCTGTCAACATGGACAAAGTGTGCTCAGTGTTCTAAGGATAAAAGTTTGAAGAACAGTCAGATGGACATACTTGGAGGAGTACTTGGAGTCTTTCCAGGAGCATTCAAAGTAGTTAATTTTCCTTTGGTGATTGCAGTAATTTGTGAAGTAATCTGTTCATCTTCGAACATATTTTAAAACCAGCTGCCGTACATTGGAATCAGGGATATATATATCTTACACTCAGATTTTATTGTGAATAGAACTGAAGTTCTTGTCTCTTTTATAAAACTATTATTTTGCAGGGACATATTTGTGTGATTTTAGACATAATACCATCTCTATTGTTTAATTTCAGATCTATTAAAATAGTGTGTTATATATTGCAATTTAGTTGAAATACTAAACAAGGTGGGCAGGACAGCATTTCTATTTTATGAAGGCCTGAGATAAATCACATTTGAAGTTACTGCACATCGCAATGAGAGTTTTCTGAGGTGACTCCAACAAAGAAATATTTTAAAATGCACTCATTTTAATTGAAATCTAATTTAAGTTTCAGGTATCTCCCCATAATGACATACTAAATGAAACAAAAAAACGAGGCTTATTTTTTTTAAGATTTTAAATGTCTTCCAATGCTGAAAAAAAGGAAAAGCACAAATACATTACTCATACAAAACTTTTCAATTTACAACCATTGTGGACAGTTTGGGCAGAGTGCAGGGAGTTCAAGTAATTAAACTGGAAGGTTTTGCTGATGCTGCCTACTAGGGTCAAGCAGATGAACAGTAGAACACTGTGCCAGTTACACAGACCAGTAATTGCTAGAGCTGAGCAAGATATAAAAATGAAAGAGAAGAAAGCCATTCTGAAGGTGATGCTGAGATACAGGTGTCTTAGCTCCCACAGTTGCCTTAAAAAAATTCAGAGTAACAGACTGACACAGGATTATGCCTAAAATTTCTGTGAACCTAAAATGAATAGCAATAATGATAAGAGTGCATTCCTCTTTGAAATCTGCCACCCTGTGCCTGTGTCTTGGTCATGAATCATTTTACGTTTCCATAGACTAGACAGTAAGCCAGACTACTTTTTTTTTTTAAACCATTCCAATTTCTGCACCCTGTACTGAGATGCAATTTCAAATATGTCAGCTTCCTTACTGCAGAGATATTTTGTCATTGCATCTAATCAGTTCTTCCCATTTAGTGCTTCTAAAACAGATGTGAAATACAAAGACATAATTGCCATGCAGAAATGAGTATAACTTTACTGATTGAAATAGTGATGGCCAGGCATAAAGTTGATGTCAAGTCAGTCTGTGGCTGACAGACGAAGGGCAGATGAGAGAATCAGCATTGACTGGAAGACATTATGGACAAATAAAAGTTCCCTTCACAGCTTTTCTAACTGATATCTTTTCTCACTTGCAAGCAAAGCTGTAGCTCAACACAACATAGCTAACTGACTTTTTTCATTGCTGCATTGCTATCCCTAATTCATCACACACATGGTGTTGAAACCAGTGATCTCTACCAGAAAGACTTCTGGGTTTCTGAAGCAGCAGATGAACATGTACTTCAGACGAGTCACATAGTTCGGATGAGCACCAACCTCACCTCCTTGCAACAGGTACTGGCTACAACACCTCATGCTTCAGATCATTTCTCGGTATGGTTTCACAGCATAATGTCAATCTGCAGAAAGTATATCATGAAAGACAGTGCTATCACATCATATTTTTTTATCAGTACTTCTTCCTGGTGAGATCTGACACCTATTTGCTCCATTGCTTTGTTCTTCCCATCACACTCTCAGACGTAATCAGAATTGGGACATACGTAGTGTGCTTCTTTCAGACACTGCCCTTTGGCTTTGTGAAGCTCTCTTACTTAGACATGATTTCTACCATTTCCCATAAAATGTTAACAGCTACAAAAATCAGATATCACTCCTGCATTGAGATGCTAAAAGCATATCTGGCAAGATCAGATTTTAAGAGAGTCTCTAGATTCATTAACACAAGCTAACATGTTGATGACATCAGGCCATCAGTATAGCTGCTAAGTGATTAGCAATAGGTTCTAAATCTGTACATGTTTAACTGTTCCTAGGATTTTTTAAATCTGGTAAAACTTAATTTGTCTATCCATTGGGCATTTGACTGATGTCATGCTTAGTTGTCTCTTTTCCTTTCCCCCAATCTTTTCCTCTCCTTTGAACCAGGTGCTCTTGTTTCTTCTCAGTGATAAGGGACTTTGGCTGCCTGCCCAGACTTCTAGCTGCTGATCTGTCTGTCTTGAAAAATAAAATAACTGCAGTTTGAAAGCTGAATTTCAGTCTTCTCTGAGAGAACACAAAGTTGGGTAAAGGAGACTGATGGGAGAAGGTAAGGATGAAGGAAAACTCATGCAATAAGAATGCTCAGGATTAAGGTACAACTGTCATGGGACAGCTCTCATCACACAGGAATTTCTGAGGTAGGGATGAAAGGGAGTTATAGATCATTTAACTTGCAAGTGTGAAGAAAGAAGGGAAATAAGGGGATAAGGACAAAAACATTATGATAAAATTCAGTAGCAATAATGGGTTCAGCTGGGTCCCTGTGAAGTTCTCTATACTTAAACACTACTGCAGAAGAGAGTCTTCTCCCTTCCCTCAAGTGCCTTTGACTCCACATGTCCTTGAATACCTTCAAACCCTAAATCTACACAGACAGACAGTGTAAACAGTGCTCCACATGCTCAAAAGTAGCTTTTATTCTGATCTGATGGAGTTGTCTTTGCTAGCCTCAGGAAAAGTCCTAATTTCAATTTCCAATGTAGACTCTGTTTTACTCAAAGGCTTCCCATCCAGGTTACACCTGCTTAGCTTTCCAAGAGCAAGAGAGACAGCACATTGAAAATTTCTACTCAGCATTTTAGCTGTAAAAAAACTATCAGCCTATGATGACTTGGGTGTCTGGAGGAGATTCTTAATTGCATTAGAAGAACATTCAGGTTATAAATCAGGCACCTCTAAGGTAGGAAATGCATATAGCTGTAACTCGAAATTCTAGTCCTGACAACCTGTTTTCCCAGCCCACTAAGACTTAGGGAGCATGCATGAAATCTGTTCAGGCCTTTTCTTCTGAGCATTATCTATTGGTTGTGTTGACAGTCTTTAGCAAACCGCGAAGAAAAGCTCTACATAAATTCCAGTTTTCCAGTGTCACGGAGCCTACTATTTCTCTCCTGAACACCCCATAGATTATCAAAGAGGTCAGCAAATAAATCTGAGTATCTAAATAGAAAACATTCAGCATATATACACCTAAGCCTGAATTTATGACCTTGAACAACGTCCGTCATTTGCAACCTTAATTTTTCTTTTTGGAAGACGGAACTGTGGTTTCCAACACTTGCTCAGGAAATATCTTGTAAAACAAAAGCAACCATACTTTGCAAATTTATGAGAAAAAAATACAGAGTGTATAGCAGGAAATGCAACATAACTAGGACAAAACTCTCCTGTAACAGAGATAAGTGCCAGTTTTGTCTGTGTATGTGAAGCGGTACGCTAAGGGTTTAATATATTGTGCTATGTGAATAAGAGCCTAGCAGAATGCATTTGAGAAAACCTGCCCACTAATGGCTTTGCCACTTGGGTGTAACATAAGTTTCTAAACCCACGGCAGTAAAACATTTTTACATCCTCCACGCATGCCCAATATAAATGTATTAAATAATGTAAATACAAAAATAAATACATATTACTGTCTTTTTTCTGCTTTCAAAGTTCATGAGCTGAAAAGGTATCAACTGCAGTAACAAATGTGTCCAGGCATAAATATTACCTGATTACAGTACAAATCCTTGTGTGGGATGTTGATTTGTACCTTCTGAAGCTAGCACAGAGTACTACTCAAAAAGCGTGTGTGCCAGCTTTTCTCTTTAAGTCATGGCTTGGCAGGTCAGAATCAATGAAGGAGAGGACTTGAAGCGGCAGAGGTTTTCTAAACAGTCAGAGCTGTAAAATGCAGTCTGAAAAAGCAGGGGAAGATTATTTTTCCCTTGGGGCACAGAAGCACTTATGGCACTCCTGCTTCTGATGAAAAATGATGCAGACATCATCCCCCAGAGTTTTGAATGCCTCCTGCAAGACATAAGGTCTCCATCACTGCAACTGATTTCTGTTGTAGATGAAACTATTTCAAGTGGTTCCTTCCAATACTTTTTCAAAATGTCTCTTACATCATGGAGAAATAATATGAAGACTAATTCTTAGTAATTTACTGTAATTCATTCACTTAAGTATTCTCAATCTCTGTGTGGATTGCCTACTGCCTACTGCCCTTGCAGGGAAACCATTGCACTGTATATGTGACTCTAGATTTTCAGGGATTAGCTGAGGTCATGTGTGCCTCTTACAAGGTGGTTTTTGCCATGCTTCATGCAAATAACCTGTTATATATCCATGATTGTACAGCTCTTGAGCTATGTGAATGGCTTAGAGTTAGATTCACACCAGGACTTGGTATCTAGTTGCTATCATATAATAATTCAGTCCCAAACTGAGATCTTGCCTATACCTGTTAATTACCTGTCTTTCACCAGTTAGCTTCCCCTACCCACCTGCAGGTCTGCCTTCGGTCACACTAGAATCACTCTGAAATCCCAGGATCTCAGACAGAGACTTGTGTGACATGGCAGAGGATTCCAGGGGGCTGATCAAAGCTGGGAATCCTAATCAGACAAACTGCTCCCCAAAGTCTATATAAAGGAAGTCAAGAAGCATGGAGCTCCAGATGCCCCTCAAGATTGCTCTGGGCTAGCCTAGCTGTTCAGGAATGCTGACTTTTATGGTACTGTTCTCTGGCAGCAAAGGTCTGCTACACTAATGGAACTACACTGCAAACATAGATTCCTCAAGAACCTCCTTCTTCCTATAGATTTTTCACTTGTCATGTTATTCCATCACTATGCCATGGTGCTTGCATTTAAGTAACAAGTCTTCTCCGTGAAAATAGAGAAAAAAAAGGCTGTGATTAGTCACATTTCTGGCCTTCTTAAAATACAGGATTCTGCTAGGACTTTCATTGTCATCTCTGCATGTTCTGCAGCACACAGCTGCAGTTTCTTTTTCACCACCTTTGATTTTTCTCTCACACGGAGTATTTGAAGAATCAGTCTTCACAGGAATAATATATTCCCTATGTTAGAGAGAAAAAGAGGAATAAAAAGTAGTCTTTCTTCTCATCATTCTAACAACTAAAAAGTATAAACCACATAAAATACAGTTGTAAAATTCTTCATTTGAAGTTCACTAGAAAGGTATCAATGGAAAAGAGGCATTGTTATAAAATATATGTAACTAATTCTTGGATTTTCATATGGTAGAGAACAGAAAGAACATTTATGTTGGAACTACAGCTGCTATCTAAACTATAAGATAATCTTTAATACGGTAGCACTACCAGCACAACATAGAACATTTCAATGTGGTTATTGTAATTATAGATCAATTGATAAGAAAGAAGTGAAAGACTCAGTGCAGTACCTATATTTGCCAATTGTGAAAGCTGTATTAGCTTTTACAATACCATATTTGGCAACAGGCACTTGTTTTTTGGCTTGTCTTGGGTATTGACCAAAAGCAAGATAAAAAATTAACAGTTATTCAGCAACTTTTGGAATGTGTAAAATCACGCTGTTAAAGATACTAGAAAAGCTTTAGCTGAAATGGTCAACCTCAATACCACATTACTGCTACATGGCAGTATTCATCAAAATAAATCTAGAGACTTCTGTAAACTATAACATGCAAAGATCACAGCAGCCATCAGTGATATCCAACACAATCAGATCACTATAATGAAGTCATGCTCAAGGTACCTATACAGATCACAGTGCATCTTACAAAATGATTTTTATTATTGCTAAAGTAATTTAGTTTGTGAAGGCTATGTACTATTTTCAATTCAACCTCTGTGGCACAATTTTGTCAGCACTTTACAGGCTTATCTTTCTAGTTTAAAATCTCCATTATCAGAAGAACAGAAAAAAGAGATCAGAGCATAGTTCTACACTAGTTGTACACTGTGGGGACATAGATTTATCCCAGTAGATCAACAAGCAAAGGCAAAAGGGATCCCCATAGCCTGTCACACTGAAATTGCTCTAGGAAACTGGTTGCCACTTGAAAATATTTTTAGGAAGCTTTTCGATGAATTCCAGTTTGTATGGGTTTATACCCTTATTTTCTTCTGAATTTGGACTATTAAAGCTAAATAAATACATACATATGTAATCCTCGCAAACTTAGCTAATACTCGTGCATAATTTTAAGATGAAACAATGTATTTCCCCAGTCTTCTTGTACCATGACCACCATAAGTTTAAAATTAATAATAGGTGGCAGATTCCTAAAAGTGAGTAAGTGTTACTTAGTTACAAAAATTTTGCTTAGCTTTGTCTCAGCATTCTTTAACACTTCTCCATCTTGATACTTACCTCATCACACAAGGGTACGTATGTACTATATGTTGTTTCTGTAGACAGATGTTATCACAATATTTTTTAGCTTCATTAGAGCCATTAGACTGTGTGTTGTGCTTTTTAAGGCTGCTTTACATTTGTTATAATTTCAATTATGAATTTTCAACTCTGCAACACCATTCCAAATGTGTCTGAATGGATCACACACTGTTAAGTATACATTCTCCCATTTTTTAGTTCAAAATGTAGGTGCTCAAGGGGGAAAAGAAGTATTTTGTAAGGCAATTAAAAATTAAATATTAACTTGTCAAATTTAAATTTGAACAAGCCAAATGATCTGATATGTATCTACATCTTTAGTATCTGTAGTTACTGCAACCCTTCTGCCACCAAGTTAGCAGAAATCACATTTCTGGGAGCAGCTGATGTACGCTTCTTCCTATGTCTTCCTTTTTTCATATGCTGAGTTGATCTGTTAGATCAAATTCTGGGGTCTGATTTTATTATTTCCTTAGTATTTTTTCAATAATTTTCCTGATATATGCTAATATTAATGAGAATGAAGCCAAGGGCTTCATTTTTTTAAATATTTTGCTATGTTTAAAATCTTAAATAACAACTGTTAAATCTGTGAACAGAGTTCTTTCCCTATATTTCAGTAACATTTGAAATAGCTTCCTTTCCTCATCCTAGAATTGAAGGCATTAAGTGCAAGATGATAATTATTCAATAAGCAGATTTAGAAAGGAAACATAGTCCCAAAGAAAGATGACAGTTCTTCTGGGCCTGGCATCAGACACAGCCTTCAGAAATGAAACTAGTCAGCAGGAGCAGCAGAGGAAATTTTCCATTCTCAAAAGAAGGCAGCACTTTTCTGGAAAAGGCACTTTTAACAAAGGTCAAGCTGAATGTTGGGTCTGGCCTCAGGCATTATAACAGCTTTTTCAACAGTGATAACCTCCTAGAAAACAATTTAGCCTGCAGATCTCTAAGAGCACCTGCCAAAAAGTGTGTGTCTGTCTTACAAAATCAGGAGGGAGGTCTTAGAAGTGGCCTGCAGAGAGAATGTGCTGCTGCTCACAATGTGAAAATGGGAGAGTTTTTCTTATGTCTCAGGTCATCTGGAACTACCTGTCACAGAGCCTGGAGAGGGAGGAGGAGCAAAAAGCTGCTGATGGAGAGCAGCAAAGGAGGGAAGCCAAGTGCATGCTTTTAATAGGAAGAAATGCTGAGAAGGCTGCTGCCACACATCTGATCTTCTGTTTGCCATGAAGATCCAAACACAAAGTAAGACAAATCTGACTATCACCTGATGACTCATACACAACTCTGTGGCAGTGTGCAATACACGGGGCCTACACAGCTTTTTTGGATATTCATATGGGCCCATGTGGTTGCGCCTTTCTGCTGGGTTTTTTTGTGTGTGCTGGTATTTCTTAACTACACATTCATCTTTTTGTAATAGAGTGACTACTGTTATTTGCTTTTCTTGCCAGCCCTAGCACAAATCCCATCAGAAATGCTTGCTTAATGCCAGTTCACATTGCATTGTTTTGAGTTTTTTACTAATTGGTTCTAAAGAAGTGTTTACTCTGCCTGCCCTTAGCAAAATGGTCCTGGACAGCAACAGCTAAGTTAGGAACGTGAGTGGATCAAACACATAAAAGTGCTTTAAATGTCACTTTTCAAGAGCTGATTATGTTAAAGGGGAAGATGACCATCAGCTGGATTATACAGGAACTGAAGAATTTCGAGAGGCTTTTGAAAAGTATAAAAGAAGCATGAAAATTTGTAATAGTTAAGTATTGCAGTGAATTTGTTGTATATCTGATACTGATTCTGAATTATAGTTCACTGATTGTCAGTTAATTATGTGTTGTTAATAAAACAATAAACCACATTGATACCTATTCAAGTTTTTCCCTTCTGCAGGACCAAGGCAGTAGCATAAGGAAGGGAATTTATCCCAGAGTCCACACATGGACCGGTTACACAGCTCCTACTCCTGTCTCACTGTCTTTACGTTGGGTAAGAAAACTGGTATGTGAGAGGAGGAAACACAGGGTAATTGCAGCAGCAAGCAGCAGTTCTGTACTCTAAAAAATCACACAGCTAAGAATCAATTGCAGAAGCAGGATGAGGCAACAGATCAGAGGCTCATAAGCTATCCAAACTCCCTGGTATCAGTCATGCACAGTAAAGGAATTATTTTTTTTTCTTCCATTTTTTAACACCACTAAGACTGATCTCTTGACATGGCTACACAACACAATGCAATCATGAAAAGACTCTGGTGGAGACAGCACCTTGCAGTTAACCCAGCTTCTCCAGTGAACATTAGTGCAGAAAGCCACTGACATTACTGAGCTACTTCTGGATCTGCAGATAATTGAGCTGGTGCCAGCTGAAAGACACAGAGCTTTGAAAGCATGCCCATAGTAAAGGAGAACACTTACAGCTCAGAGGACCTAAAGGTTGATCTAAAATCCATGACCTTGTCTAGTACCAACAAATTGCTGATGGGAAGGCTGAGGAGGACAGCAAGATTTTGACAGTACTGAAGCAAAGGAGACATAGCAAATATAGAAAGCCCTGCAATCCATATTTACTCCACTGACAGAGAATCCTTGCAGAGAACTGCTCAGTTATCTCTATATTGAAGATAATTTCAGACACTGGATTTCTCTTGTTCCTTTGACCACTTCAGACAGCAGGGAAATACAAAGGTATCTTAAGTACAATTTTAGCTCCTGTGGTGAGCACAGCTGCCTGGATATCATGATCACATGCAGGACCTTCTACATTACTAAAATTCTACCTCGCAAATTCTCAAAAGTACTCCGTTGACTTTCCAGGTGCTTCCATTTGAAAAGTCAATCCCTAACCTGTCTGAAAAGGGGGGAAAGAAAAATAAAAAGAAAACTGACATGCTGGAAAGAGCCTTTTTCCAGCATTACAAACCTTTACCTATCAGCTGCTTCAGTGAAAATGAGTTCCACACTTGGGTCCAGCAGACACTGATTACTGCTTCATGTCTGTATGTGGTAAAAAACCCTCTAACTGCTTCCTTTTCACTGATCTCAGAATGTCAGACTTTCCTGCAAGAACTGTTAAATAGAAACAGTAAGCAGTGCCACCTAGTAAACCAAGGAAAACTTGATAATGTATTCACTTTTTTATCTTCAATTTGCGCTATATGTATGCTTTTATTTTTTAAGTCAGAGCTTATCTACTGATTCCTACTGTACTCTGCTGCATGACAGTTAAGTTTGAAATCACTGTTGATGATTGCAACATTTCTGTTTGTACTCTGGATGGAACTACCTTACAAAGCACAGAAACACAATATACCATCTGAATTTTCAAATTACCTTAACATTTCCAAACTTTCATGAAAATTGTGCATAAAATTTTCTAAATGATTGCATCATTAGACATAAAGAATATTAATTGTGGCTTTTCTGTGAAAAATGTGATTTTTTCATAGAGATTCTAAACTTTTGCAAAGCGTCTGCTGCAGCTTGCAGACCCTATAAATGAAAAATGGAAATATATCATGGGGCTAAAATTTTTGCTTGGAAAACGATCAGGTTTTCCAAGAAACAGAAATGCTTGTTCTTTAGACTTAACATGGCAGGCCTGGAGATGAAATATACATGAAAAACAACAAATGGGTGGATGGCATCTAGTGATGGGATGAGCTCTGCCTGGCAAGGACCTGGCCTGCCCTGTCCTCCCTGGGGGAAGACCCCTCTTACTTCCAGTGAGCCACCAGCCCTCGCTGTGCCCTGACCATAGCGCACACCTGCCCCAAAGATGACAAACCTGTTTTAGATATAATCATGCTCAACGAGCAAAACAAACTGTTCTAGCTATTATTTCATTTTACATGTATGTTCAAGAGCTGATGCAGTATGTCCATAAAGCTCTATCTATATAGGAAAGCAACACATGTAATGAACAGACTATCCAAAATTGAGTCAGAAGAGATAGATAACATTGTTGGATACTCTATGTCAGACCAGTGCTGAATTCCTTTTCAGTAGGAAAAAAAGACAACAATTTGTTCCTGTCTTCTATGTTTACTGGAAGGCTACATGGTTGCTAGACAAATTGATGCTAGTAATCTATTAATGTCATCTCAAAAATAAATTCATTACCCAGTGTGCAAAATCAAAGAAAAAGGTCTAAGAACGTGAGATATTGCTTTTAATAAAAAGTTGCACAAGTCTGGGTGCCAGGTGAACTAGCAGCCCTTGGTAGTTTCCACAATCATGTTTACACATGATTATATTAATATTTATTTACTTACATACCTTTAACACTGATTGGATGGTTATCTACATAGTGGTTACACAATCTCATTGGTTAAATATGCATGATCATTGAGGAAAGGTGTCTGTGGGCCAGGGTACCTGGTGTAAGGGGGCGTGAAATGTAGTATTGTAATGAAGGTAGTTCACCTAAGGACACATCTTTGGCTATCTGTCCAACAAGTATCAGGTAAATATTAATTGCAAGAATCTTGTGTTGCCAGCTTTGCAGGATGCAACTGTTCTTCAAAACTGTTCTTCTTGGTTTGTCCAAGCAGCAGTTACTTCAGCTAATTATCCTTCATAGCTCTTTGCATGAAACATCCTGAGCTGAAATAATGTGTTCATTCTGTTTCTTCAAGAACATGTGTGGATTGTTAAACAAGACCATATGTCCATATAGTATTGATTACAAAATTTGATAGCATTAATGTATTAATCCTAATACTTAATCTTACCACTACAAAAATTACCAGAGTTCAGGAAAAAGTTTTAGTAAGCCTATAAAGCATGCATGTTCATAACAAAAGAATAGTTAAGACACACAAAGAGACATGGACCCATAAGGAAAATGTCCCAGCAGTAGAAGAGGTAAGAAGAACATATGTCATGGGGAAAACTTTCCCTTTCATATTCCTTTCTTTTCTTAGAAAGTAAGAGATTCATGCTTTTTCTATTTCTATGAGAACAGATCTCAGAAACTCTCCCCTGCACTTTCACACTCCAATTTAAAATGTCTTCAGACTAATTTTATAATACTAGTAGGATGTAATTGCCATCTCTGTGAAGCTTAGAGAAATGCATTTGAAGTAAGAATGATATAAACTGAAGCAAATAGACTACTGTCTTCTTTTTACTAGTTAGCAGCATAATAGGCTTATAGAGCAGTATTTGTCTTATTTTCCCCTATTTTTCTTGTATTTTTAAGTTCCCTTACTCTCATTGTATCAATTCTCTAGATGTGACACTTGACATATCTCCTGGCCACATCTGCCCTGAAGTTGCTACTAAAGAGTCAGAAACCTCATTTTGTAGAAGCTTTCCTGAAAAAGTTTGATCTGAAAATTAATAAAACTATTTTGCAGAAATGTAGCAGTGTTCCTGCACCACCAAAGATTAAAACAAAAGTTTTGCAAGACAGCTATTTTTCCTTTTGATGATCTCATTCATTCTGTATATTAAATTACGTCTATATATTACTTACTGTACTACTTGCTGTATTACAAAAGTTTAAAAAGAACTCTGTTCAAAAAATATAGTTTGAATTTCTGGTATTTCTGAAGAGAAATGTTCAGAAATTTCATTTCATAATTAAAAGTTAAGATTTCAGAATTCATGGTTTAATGCACAAGAAAACTTGAAGCTAGTTTTACCATCTCTGTGTGCTACCATCAAGTGATCTAAGTCAATGACAAATAGTTCCAGAATGCAATTCCAAAGCTCTTCAAACTCATTTTGCAGTCCTTTATACATGCATTAGAGAGACAACAGTCTGATTGCTCTACAACCAGCCATCCTTCATTAATGCCAAAAGAGGCACAGGCACATTCTTGCCTCTAACTTGGTCTGATTCACAGGGCTGAATACCATGTCCGTGATGGACAACTGCTGAATCAGTGTAGAGGCTATTTTGATTTCAGAAAAAAGTTTCACCAAGCTATTTATTCAGTTTACAAAATGAACCTAAATTAGCTTTTTACAACGTTTATCAAAGCTTATTAAATCAGTCAATCAATCAAGGATGCTATCTGTCACTGGCAGTCACAGGAAGTTCAGAAAATCCTGTAATTCCCACAATTATCTACACTTGATTTACATAAAGTTTGAAATAATTTTCCTTTCTGATGAACATTTTTCCTGAAACATTTCCTATTCTCCCAATGTTGAGATGTTTAACTAAATATGAATATATCAATAGTAACCATATTAACATGTACCTATGTTAATAATAGCATATTAATTCATTAAAGCTTGAAAACAAATCTTTCCTTAATTTTCTTTCACATATTACATAGAACGATGAACTTGATAATAAGCAAAAAATTGATGTAATAACATACCATAAATGATAGTCCATAAAGCTCCAAGGTCCTAAATATGTAAGTCTTTTTGAGGTATTGTACTCAGAGCAACAAATAAGTCCTCTAATTATTTAGATCAGTGAAAATGAATGATATAAAACTACAAATGTTCATTTATAAATTCATTTGGCCTGTGACAGTAGCGAGTTCTCCATATCCTGCCGGTGGTAAATTACACAAAGACTGTGTAAGCAGTTTTCATAGGGGTTCGTAGTGGTCCTCTCACTATATATATATTTTTATAGCGCTTCATTTGCATTTGCTTTCTAAGTAAAAAACTTCCACTAACATGCTGGAAACCATCACTGCTACTCCCAAACTGAGGATCACTTGGCCAGCAGAACTAAGTGGCAAAAGCACCTCTATTTGATAAGGAACAAAACTGTCTGTTGGAACAGTGAATGTCCTGAAAGATTACTTGTTACAGGCAGGTTCTTGTCTGCTGTGAGCCTTTCCCCAGGAGCACTATGATATGACAAATTAGACAGGGCAGCTCCTCTGATAAATGCATAGTACAGAAGTAACTTCTTCATGGTGCTACACAGAAAAGCAGAGCTGAGGAGAATCCTGAGGTGCCCACCCCAAGTCAACACCATCATGAGCATATGAACAGCTGCCCTTCTTGAGCTTCACAAGAAGTGGACAAAATCCTCACTGATCAAAAGATCCATTTACCCTCCACATCCCACCTGCAATCCATTCCTGATACAAAAATCATAATACCTAGGTGAGGCAGTGGTGGTCCACCATCACACAACCCTTTCCCTAGCAGACACAATGACAGCCATTGTGGGATGTTGCTGCCTATTGTCTGTGGATGCTTTCAGTAGCTGGAAACAGACATGCCGTGGAGTACAAGTATGTTGGACATGCTGACACAAGGGATAAAAAGTATGAACAGAGAGTCCTCCTGGAATTACTAGGGGGAGTACTGGAGAACACATCTATAAAGAGTTCTGGGCAAAAGAAATTCACAGATTACAGCTCTCCTAGTGATTCACGCACAGTTGGTGCATACTGAAGCAAATCTAAATTGGGGACTGCTAGGGAAGGTACTGGGTCAGATTAAAGAAACTTTACTTAGTTTGAGGACAGATCTGTAAAGGGCTGGGAACTGGCCACTGCTGACAGCACCCACAGCTGTGGCAGAGTCAACAGCATAACCAATGCAGAACAAATACAGCCTGGACACAGAAAGTTCAACTTGTGTGTTATAACTAACACAACAAAACACATTGTGGTTCCTCACCTCTTTGCAAAAATTCCTATAATTTTATAACCATTCTGTCTAGCCCGGCTATCTCAACTGAATGATACTGATGTAGTAGTGCCTCAGTCACAAAACAGTGCCATATACATCCACAGAAAGGAGGAAAATTGAATACATTAAATAAACACATTTAATCAAAAGTATAAGTTAAAACTATAGGTTTGAAGTAACGAACCCCATGATGGTGTTACATTTGTATGAAAGATGTGAACTGTAACGGTCTTCCATCATAATTTTCAAGAGCTCAGTTTTTATGATTGAGATCAAACACCTCTCATTCCACATTCTTATTGTGACGATAAGAGGAAATGCATAGGACATATAGAAACTGAGATGACACAAAGTTCTGACAATAATCAATTGCCGTCTGTATTTTTACATGAGAAGGCAATAGAAGATAACCTATTAGATCTGATAAGGAAACAGATTCATCATTCCCAAATTCTTCTCAAGCAAAAGATTTAGTTTAATTTAAAGTTTTAAAGACATAAAAAAAAAAGGGGGGGGGGGGGGGAATTTAATTTAAAAAAAACAGTTTGAAATAATTTATTTAAAAGATGTTATCAATGTGAATGCAAAATAATAAAGGTAAACATGAAAGTAATTTTCAAATTAAGAAATAAAAGGCTTTTTTTAAACTGTCAAAATTAAATACACCTTTATTAAGATCTGTTTTTCAATTTCTTTCCCATTTGAAAAATTGCTAAACTGATCTGTTTCTTACAGGGAGATTTGAATTTGAGGAATTCGCATTTCATAGGAATCCTGGACAGTGCAGATTTCAACCTTATTCATGATATTTAAAAGAGATTCACTGAAGAGCATAAACATAACATGACTAAAATAGACATTAATAACTTCTACACAGCTCACACTTTTCCCAGTCTCAACTTCAGCATTTTACTGCTCCTACAGATTAGTTTTAAAAATTACCCTAAGAGGAATTACTTTTCATTTTCATGACAGAAGCAAACAGAAACTAATCTGAGAATTGCTGGGGTTTTTTGCTTTACCATGTGCGAGTGACTTAATACACCTAACCAAAATGTATTTTCACAATGCTGAGATCATAGTTCTGAGAGCTTTCTTAAGTTCAAACTAAGATATTCCTCCTTCTCAAACTATTAATCACCTTTACTATATTTTGCTTCATAAGAACATTGATAACATTGGTATCAGTAATGCTAGATTTCAAACAAGTGTGTCGTTCATTATGATGCTGAGTTGTACTTCATGGGTAGGCAAGGCAATTACCTTTTCAGTGATGTAGATGCACTAAGCATCTCCAGAGATGTGTACTACTATTACAAATATTGATCTAAAGAAAGGAAGGAAGCATTCTGAAAACAATTTACCATAGAGAATAACATGATTACAGCACTAGCTTCCCACGTGGTAACCATGGTAATTTCTAGCTATAGCAATGCAGTATCAAATTTTTGGACATTTTACCAGTAGATACCAATGCCTTCTTAGACTCTTAGGCTAGTAGGTATTTGTTGAGACATACTGTGCTTCTCAATCAGAACAGAAGAAACTATGACCTCAAAATCACTGACTAATTCATCATAAAAACCCCATATGTATGAAATGTTTATTACCTCTGTTTTGGAGACAAGATATGGACTTCTGATTCTTACTTACCAAAGTTTATGCTACAAGAGACCGATAGAAGCCCAGCTAAATGTGCCAGCTTCTCTTCCTCCAAATGTTAGAAGACCAGTCATGTCCTTGCAAAGATGAGAAAGCTAAAATTCACACTTATTATTAAATGAAGACTGTAGGAGCCAAGAAATAGTTCTACTGCTATCACTGCATGAGAAAATTCTCCAGTTATGACTAATGTCAACAGCAAACACCCAAGCGATGTGTATACCTGGATCACAGAGAGTTTGTATATGACTGATTAAGAAATTTTTCAAAAGTGGAAATGACATACCGTTGGGTGTCCATGGTACAGACCCTGTGGACCTACACTTCTGCCATGTACTGCAACAAGAAGCTGTTCCTTTACAGCAATAGTGAAGGCTTCCTCCTTCCGCCCCCACTTCATTTGTCCCTCCTTGAGGCACATAGCTTTATTATGAAGGCGTTAAAGCTTCCTGGAAGGCAGGGGAATGGCCAAACAACTTCTCTCAGGATTACTATAGGAGGTCCCCTAAGGACTTCAATAGAAGATACTGCTTTGATTACCTTTGACAGCCTTTTCCAGTTTCTCCCTGTAGCCCTGAGGGTTCGAAACACAGCTTCTTCTTTAAAGGGGGATGTTGAAGGTAAGCCACATTCCTGAAGTACAGCGAAATGTAAGCCCTTAGAAATCTTGTACTGGCTTTGAAAATAAATAGTCAGAAGACATACAGGGCACGTAGTAAATTTCTAGTTATCAAAGCTTTGAGATTAAGTACTGCACTGTTCTACCACACAATCAGTTCTCTAGTACATAGTTCCTTTTCTCAAATGTAATGAAAGTTGTCCATGAAGCAAGTCAGCACATTTATAAACCATGCAAAATGCAACACAAATGAGAGGCAATACCTGGGTCATACTTGCACAGTGATGTGAATTATCTCCACCAGGGAAACTTGAGCTTATTGTGATGATATGTAGTGTGTATACTTTCACCATGCTGAAGATAAAAAGTGAAATGCTTTTTCATATAGTGTTTGCCAGACAGAACCAGCTTCAGTTATAGTATTAGTGGTTCCTGGCACAAGAGAAAAGTTTCAACTTTGGGTACCCATGGTTAATTACAAACAGCAAGAAAGTCAGTGCAGAAATAATATTAAAAATATCCCCTCATTTTTAACATCTTCCTACAGAATCCCAACAGTACTTTCATTGAGCAGACATGGAATGACTGAATAGCTCTTTTCTTTGAAGCTTCTGGATATCAAATTGTACTTCTGTTCATGTCACTACTTCTCTAATTCAACAGCATGGCAAAATCCTTGCAGCAATAAAGAAATAGGCAATAAAAGGAGCATCTTACCTGCCAATCAAGAAAGGAAATCTCAAATACTAATTAATAATTAGAGTGGTTATTAAACTGCCAGGTATAAGGAGTCTGTTTTCCCAGTAGATTTAGATTTTCTAATTGAAGGAATAAGGAATACTGAGCAGCAGTAAGCTATTTGGTCTGACAAGCCAATCCAAAATGATGTGTGACTCCCCTACCCTTCCCCCGCACCTCCAATCACATAGAAATTGTTTAAATAAATGCTTTGACAACATAAACTATCAATTATGATTAAAATTCTCCATGCTAAAACTTAACAAGTTGCTGGCAAATATTGAATATTCAGCCAGGCTCACTCTGTGTCCCATCTGCTTTGTAATGTAATCAAAGACTGATCAATTCTGTTCATTGAGAAATTTTTAAAAAATTACCTGGTTACAGTGTTGTATATGATAACCCTTGAGTTTGGGGTGAATGACACATTTTAGAATCAGAGAATCATAGAATGGTTTGGGTTAGAAGTGACCTTTAAAGGTCATCTAGTTTGACCCCCTCTGCAATGAGAAGGGACATTTTCAGCTAGATAGGGTTGCTCAGAGCCCTGTCCAACCCGACCTTAGCGTTTCTGGGCAACCTGTTCCAGTATTTTACCCGTTACCGTAAAAACTGTCTTCCTTATATCTAGCCTGAATCTACTCTCCTTTTAATTTAAAACCATTACCCCATGTCCTATCACTACAGAGCCTATTAAAATGTCTGTCCCCATCTTCCTCATAAGCCCCTTTGAAATGTTGAAAGGCTGCAATAAAGTCTCCCCAAAGCCTTCTCTTCAACAGATGAAATCCCACTTCTCCAAGTCTGATCTCACAGGGGAGGTGCTCCATACCTCTCTGATCATTTGTGGCCCTCCTCTGGACCCACTACAACAGGTCCATGTCTTTCTTGCACTAAGAACTCCAGAGCTGGATGCAGTACTCCAGCTGGGGTCTCACTGGAGTGGAGTAGAAGGGCAGAACCACCTCTCTCAACCTGCTGGCCATGCTTCTTTTGATGCAGCCTAGGACACGGTTGGCTTTCTGGGCTGCCAGTGCACATTGCTGGCTGATGTCTGGTTTTCATCCACCAGTACCCCCAAGTCCTTTTCTGCAGGGCTGCTCTTGACTCCTTCATCCCCCAGCTTATATTGATACTGGGGGTTGCCCCAGTCCAGGTGCAGAATCTTGCACTTGGCCTTGTTGAACCTCATGAGGTTATCATGGGCTCACTTACAGAGCTTGTCTGGGTCTTTCTGAATGGTGTGTCACCTCTCAGGTGTGTCAACAGCATCACTCAGCTTGGTGTCATCTGCAAATTTGCTGAGGATGCATTTGATCTCACTGTATATGTTGTTGATGAAGATATTAAACAGTACTGTTCCCAATACGGACCCCTGAGGGTCACCACTCAACACCAATCTCCATCCAGACATTTAGCCATTGACCACTACTCTCTGGTTGCAACCATCCAGCCAATTCCTTATTCACCAAACAGTCCACCCATCAAATCCATATCTTCCCAATTTAGAGAGAAGGATTTCGAGAGGAACTCTGTCAAAGGCCTTGCAGAAATCCAGGTAGATGATATCCATAGCTCTTCCGTTATACACTAATGTAGTCACTCCATCATAGGAAGCCACAAGGTTGGTCAGGCAAGACTTGTCGTTGGTGAAGCATCTTTTATGAAAGTTTTATATGATACACAGAAGTAACAGAGGATATAAATGTATAGTCTGTGCATTGCACACAGTGCCAGTCAGAAATCTGAATTAACCCAAGCATGATCCACCCTAACTATTTAAGAATACTTCTCCTGATATGTCAGTGTTCTGGTAACTTTATGTTCCTGTATTTTGCTATACTCTTATGCTCTTCTACTGCAATTACCTTTTACTGCTAAATACTGTTCCCTTCCATTCATTAGGGTACAAGGTCTGCTGAACAAGATGTCTTTTCTCTGAATTTAAGATGATTTTTCTCTCCAAGATCATGAATGAGATTATCACCTGTCACTTGCAACTGAGTAAGTCAGTGTTATACCTGTGATTATGAAGACAATAGATGTAGAGAATACATTGCTCATCCAGTAGGCCTCTAATTTTCCACAATTAACCAATCTGAAGTTTTACTAAAAGAAAAATACAGCAAAGGCAAAAATCTTATATCAGAACTATATGATCTAAACAAGCTTTCCTAAAATAACTAACAGTATAGCACATTTTGGAATTTAACCAATTCACCTATACAAATGACATCTCATGGAGTAATTATGCCCTAAAATTACAGTATTCATATTTGATTAGCATGGAATTTACCTTGTGTGTGCTTAGAGATGTAATTAGAATGTTTGTGAAAGGCTTTACTCTCCACCAAACCTTAAAACCAAGTTATGGCTCTATTTTCATCTACAGAATTAGTTCACTATCTAACATATATATATACATATATGTAAATATATCTATATATATATATGTTATATATATGTTACTTAATATATAACATATATTAATGATATCTTCACTGAGTTTTCTAAGGTTAACTGAGAAACTGAAATTTGAAATTATATTAAAGTTCCTTATTATTCAGGAAGTTTTAATTAGACTCTTAGTACAGAATACCCAGGAATTTTTAGACAGGCTATAAGGACTTTGTCTTTTCATTTATGCTTTTCATTTTCCATTCTTTACTCAGCCATCACTTTGGTGATTTTCTTCCTCCCTGGACTGATATTGGATTTCACCAAATGGTAGAAATTGATTCCACATGTTATTATTATTGCTGAGAACATGCAGTTAGCTAATGCTGAGTATTATTCCTTTTCCTGCAGCAGAAATAGAGTTGTCATGGAAATAGGGATATTAGATAAGATAAGCCAGTACTTTCCTTCACATCAGCTTTCCAGAATGCTTAAGGACACAAAGATTTCTCTCTTAAGTGACCTAGTGAGGAAGAACCACATTGTTTGTCCATTTTTATTTTAAAATGTCTTTTGAATGTTGACAAACCTCTCTAAGAATTCGGTTTTAAAACATGCAGAGACACAATGCAAATGCATGTTTTTTGTGATATACAGACATACCGAAATTTCCATGCAAATGCATTATTTGGATACGCACTGTATAATCAGGGTGCCATTCAGCTTAAAATAGCAATGCCCTCCTATTCAACAACTCTGAATTCTTCATGGTTTGTTTTTATTGATTCCTTCTCATATGCTGCATTAACTAACAGATTTTCTCAAAACCCCAAAAGCTTTACAGAAACAAGTATTATTCTTTTCTTTTGGGAATATTTTAAAACATCTTCCAGTCCCTATGCTTGATTTCCACTAAGCAGGAACAGAGCAAAGTACCATAAACCAAACCAAACCAAACCAACCAACCAAAAAAAAAAAAAAAAGAGTGGCTGCATGGCCTGGTTAAGGAGAAGAGGAACAAGTGTTTAATTTTAAGAAAAATATGAATAGGAATGGACACCAAAACCCGCCACTGGGAATAAAATATGCAGAATGCCTCACAGAACACAAGCCTAAAAGGTCAAGTCACAGTCCTGAATTCCACCTTATTTCTTTCTCCCAAATATTCACAGAAGCTGAAGTCTTGAAGGAAAGTTAAATCTTACTGACTAAGGGTATTCCCTAATATCATCACCAAACAAGGCAATGTAAAATTCATAAATATGTATGTATGTATCATAGAAGTTAAGCCAGTGTCTAACAATGCTTTTCCTTTTGGATCAAGACTAGAAAAGCATTGAGAATAAAACTGGTAAGTTGAAAGTTGTATTTATTTCCTAAATACATCTTCAGTCTCTACAGAAAGATAAAAAAACCAGTAAAAACAGACATACAGTGCCTGAAACCACGTTACCACCTATCCTTATTTAATTAATAATAATGAGACCAAACAAACAAGTTGGGTTTGGGTTTGTTGGGTTTTTTTCTGTCCCCTTAGTGAATTGTAAAATTATTTTTCATGAAAACTAGAGGACAAAGAAGTCAAGAAGCTTTCACAGGCTCACCTACTGGTCATCAGATCAGATAAAATCAGAACAGGATTAGCATGTCTGCTACATTGTTGTTTGTCTTTCTTGTCCAAATGCAGCTGTTAAACTCGATGCACCAATCTTGAAGATGAAATATTTGTTGTCTGTTTCCTTCTTCAATAGTTGCTTTAGGTGTACTTTTATTGAGCACATTTTCTAAGTACTAAGTAGTGATAATAGTAATCCTGTGTAATTGGTCTTTATTTGAACCACTGCAAATAGAAAAACCTGGTTCTTACTTTTAAAATGCTTCAGGAATTCTTAGCAGACAGGTTTTCAAGCTGTCAATCAAAGAAATGCAGACTCCCTTTCCAAACAACATAATGAAGGCCTGCAACAAGCCAACAAAACTGCCAATAGGTTTCAGGGAAAAAAAGTGCTTGAACGTGAAAAGCAAGTCTTGTTCGTTGTCTAGAGAGACTAGCACATCAAGTCTTAGTGTGAAGACAAAAAAGAAAGAGGGTAGAAAAACACTGATTTTGAGAATGATTGGTTTTGCAGCCTGAGCAATTTAAACAATGTTTTAGAATACTTGATGAATCTTGATTCAAGAGGAGAGCAAATCCCAAACAAAACAAAGAAATAATTTATTTATGTTTCTGCTTATAAAAAACACTAGCTTCTTTTTATTGGTGTTGAAAGAACACCAGTGGAAATAAAGAATATATTTTGGAATATATTTTCTAGAAAACATTTTTTTTTCTAAATAGCTAGTTAGCTATCATTACATCATCACAAACAGCTCTACAGTATGCAATACAATGCTATTCAACCATCTGCTTTATTAAAAATGGAAAAATTTCCTTTCACTTCACGCAAAGAAAAATTTTCTTTCAAGACTCTGTTGAGTTAGTGAGTATTACTGAGGCTGAGCACACTCCTGCAAACTCAAAACAAAACTGGGTTTCACTCCTGTAATTCCCGAGACCATTTGAGCTCTAAAAAAGCTGCCTCCTATTGATCAATGACCACTAGGAGGACAGACAGCATCAGAGTAAGACTTTTCTAGAGAGTTTTCTTCTCTCTGTGCTGTATTTTGTTGACAGAAACCAGTAGCAAAGTTCCCATTGACTTCAGATAGTGATCAGATCTGCAGTCAGTAGAGTGACCTGGGACAAGAGGAAGCCTTGCAAGTCTCAGTATGAAAGAGATGCTTCCTTGGTGTCTTCAGAGGCATATCAGGTCAGAAAGTGTGATTCCTGGGACCTATAATTTCAGATCATCAGAATGAATGGTATACAACCAGAATTCTGAATTATTCAACAGTCTCAAGCATGTGTCAACATAATACCCTGATTCAAAATTCTAAATAACACGAGAATGTGCAGTCATTCAGCATTACTCTCACTAACAAATAAATTTCCTAGAGGCCATGGATTTACAGAATTTAGTATGGTATGTTAGCACAGATTTATAGTCACTCTTTAAGTGAGTGAAACTTTAACACTTTAAGTCAGTGTTTTATTACCAAATCTCTGTGGGAAGTGCTCATAGAAAATGCAAAAAGCATTTAAATACTTTTCAAACAATCCACATTTAAATGAGATCATGTCCATGAACTACAGTAATATATCATAAAAAAAATTATGACACACCAAGTTATTTTATTTTCTAATTTCTTCTTCTAAATGCTGATTGTTTCCCTAAATCATTGCCTTCAGCACCAAGCCTCAGCAGCTCTGTCTGTATGTTTATTGCTTCCATGATTGCGCTGAGAAAAATGGGAGAACCACAATTTTTCGAGAGATATTCTTGTCCATATGAATGAAAATTAAATTACATCCTCAAAAAAAAAAATGGTTTTTGATGGCCAGTGTAACTCTTCAGTGCTCTCTGAATTGGCATGCACCGTTTAATCTCTTGTTCCATATTTTTTTATTAGATCAGCATATTGAGGTGGACAGACAGCACTGCCCAAAGATAAATCTTACCAATCACTGCAATCCTATCTCTCTCAAAGAAAAGAATATGTTGCTGAATATTTAAAAGATCTCATTTTAACCTTGGATTGCAATAGCAATCCAAAAAAAATGCAAGCAAAGTGTTATGATCAATCTAACTGAGATAAATTATAAAAATGCCTTATGGGAAAGTAGGGACTTCTCTTATGACTGTTCATATACTAGAATGGTCACCAGTCTGAGACTCTTTAGGTTCTGAATGCTACTTCCAGAAGGGTCAGTATCTCATCTTTCATAGATTTATACTAAGCTTCAGTGTCTTTTGAAAACTTCATGGTTTGATTTGTTCATGTATGAACTAGGGGTAGCATATGATATAGTTCATGAACCTCAACTGGAAAAAAAGTACTGCTATGGTCAGAAAAACTGCTACAAGTTCATACAGACTAGGTGCACATACCACAAAGTTTTCTTTGAAAACTGAGCTATTACTTGAAAAGTAAAAATTCTAATCTTCATGTTTAAGAAATTAATTTGTGATGTAAATGAAGTGTGTACTGTCATAGACTTTTTATTACTACGAACAGGCTGAAAAGTACTGTTCTAAGGTGCAAGGTGCCTGGTTTCTTTTCGGTGTGAAACCTATAAAACCTGAGGTTTTAACAATTTCCCTACTGATTTGTTAAGAAGAGGTGCGGAAAATGTAAATGTTAAGGTATCAGCATGGCAAGTGAATAAGTGGAAGAAGAGGGGAAAGGAATCTCATTGAAAAGGAAGGAGGAGGCAAACAGAAAAACAAATTGAAAAGATAAAGAGGAATTCAAGAGAAGTTATCATGGTGTCAAAAAGGTTACACAATATTCATTGATTTGGTCTGCTTGACACCCTTTTGTCTTCAGTCGCTCAGGGCAGAAAAAAGAATCCATTTGCAAGCAGAAAAGTAGCTAATTACTAAGTGACGATTAAAACGTGAAAATGGTTATAAATACATGAACAACTACAATGAAAGAGAACATTTAGGTCTTCAACAAAATTCAAATTAGTTAATAGATATGTAATAGATATAACAATTGTATATAGCGCTTCATCATGTTTAGAAAGCCTGTTGCACCTTCTGCTTGGTGACAAAGTGATCAGAATACCCTAAAAGTACTTAGACTGTCAGCTCCCATTAGTCTTACTGGACTTTTTTTCAGAACCTCCCACCATTTCTGACAGTTGGATATTTTCCTGGTTTTTGAAACTTAAATGTGGTTACTTTATTTACACTTTTACCAGTATTGTTATATAGCTTAACTAGTCCTTGTCCCTTTCTAGAGGTCATGCCTTCACTTTACTAGGCCAAACAACTCACAGATTTTTCATATTTGCTCGTAAGAGGTTGCACATTCACCTATGCCTGTGTAAAACATAATTCCTTTTTCTTAAACCCTGCCTAATAAACACTCTCATACTACAAAACTGTATAGTATGCTAGCAAGGAATCTTTCAGGTTTTCGTTGTTCCTTTTCTTGAAAATATCCTTTTTCATGACTGTTGGCTCATACTTTATCTGTTACCAGCTGTCACACTAGCTTCCTCTAATCTTTTGTCATTTTCAGCAAAACGACAGCTTTCACTTAATAACAAACTTTCTTACTACCACACTTTAAGCATATGACCAAGCAGTTATACTACTAAATTTCATCTCATACCTTGCAGACTATTTCACAAGGTGACCCAGCTTTTCATCCCTCTTTTTGATGATGCTGACTAACTTTGTTTTATTGGCAAGCCTCATTAGCACTCTTCTGCCAAGGACTGTAATGCAAATATTAAATTGTATTAGTCACAAGACTGATCTCTGAACAATTCTGCCTGTAACTTTCCTCCAACATAACAATTTCCTTTCATGGCAGACAAATGTAATTTCCTCTTTAAGCACCTTAAAGTCTTTACAAAATATATTTACAAAGAAATGTTCTGAATTATTTTTATTACCTTTGGTTAGGCCATGAGGTGGGGTTTTTGTCTGGTTTGTTTGGTTGTTTTTTTAATTCACAGTTCATTACTTCTGTGTCTGTATTTTCTCTTTGCTTAAAAGTTCCATTAAACTTGCAAATAGCTAAGAACAGACTAATGATCTTATTGCTATTTTGCCTACAAAGGCACTGTAATTTAGAGGAATCCTTGAACTTTATTTAATGAAAGGTATAAAACTACCTGGAAATTTTCTACTTTCCTAAGGAAAAAGAAAATGCAGGGAAGAGGTCCAAATTCTTTTAGGTGTGCTTCTTCTGAAATACACACTATCCCTTACAAAGAAGCTTGCAACACAGGTGGTGAAGGAATATGCTGTACTTCTTTTAGTAATCAAGGGAAAAGGTTAGATAATCTGGTTTGAAAACATTCAGTTGTTTCACTTCCACCATAGATGAAGCAATTTTTATATTCTAGCCTTTTCCCTATTATTCTTGTAGGTTAGCTCCTATTTTCAGTGCTATTGTCCTAGATGAAAGTTCAATCCAGTTTTAGGACTTTGTATAGACTTCTCCAAATCTCTAGGCTAACAGGATAGTAACCTTGTTTCTTCCCTTTATTCTTTTTATTGGTGAAAAACATTGGTGAATTTGAAGAACATTGAGGGTTTGGGTTTACTTGTTTTGCAAGGTCAGACTCAGCTTTCAGCAGTTTTTATGTTATTCCTAACCTTTCACATATCTGAGATCTAAAAACTAATCTCAGAAAGCTGAGAAAAATCTTTTTTCCATTTCTGAAGACTTCTGCTAGTCCCTGGCTTTGCTGCAGCAAGTACTTCAGGCTTTCTCCTTTGTTTAATGTACAAATTCTAGCTATTTTGCATATTTGATGTAACCACTTTCCTATGGACTTAAACTCATTCATTCGACTATACAAAGTTGATCTCTAATGCCTGAGATATTGTTTGCAGCTGACATACTGGCCTCCGTCTGTTTATTTTTATTTACAGTGGATCTGTCTTTAATTATTGCAACTCAATACAGTTCTTCTGTATCACTCATTATTTACCAAAGTCAAATCCAAAACCATCAACACCTTTTGTCTTGTAAGTGAATTTGAAGCCATCACATCTACAAACATCCAGACGTACCTGACAGTACATTTATTTTCTAATCTTCATTTGATAAATTTAATTCTGCCATCATTCCATTATACTCTGTCAAAACCACTCAACTAATAGTGAATGACAGAAGTTTGACCAATGCCCAAATCTGCCAAAACCCCCACAACATTTTTTTTAGTGAAGTCTTCCCCACCATACACTTCTTGAAGTAATTCTGGCAGAAAGACTGCCTTCCTGCATTATTCTTACATCTCCTTTGCAATCCATTGCACTATAAACACTATACCCCTGCCTTCAATAATAAAGCTCTGGTCTTCACAAACTACTATCCTGCCATGTCTTCTTCTATTTCCTTTATGACCAGACTCAAAAGTTTACATACAGCTCTTCCATTAACTCCATCAGGCATCTACCACAATCAGTAATAGGTCTTTCTTTGTCCTTTATCTCCATCTTCAGATGTGCCTTTACCCCTTTTTAAATCTCTTTTTTCTGTACCTCTCCTTCCTCTGAGAGTTAAAGACCACAAACAGTGACCAAATCATGATCTGAGCCAACTATAAATAACAAAGAACAAAAAGCTGCCAAAACATTTCATCCACATTTACCCTTCTCCAGGAGCTCCCTTTCTTTTTGATTAACACCCAGATTACCAGTTTTGTCCAATGTTTACCATAGTTGATGATATCCAGAATCATACCCCACTTTCCTGGGAATTCCTTGGCAATTTCTTTTTGTTTTCCAGTGTCTGCCTTAGAAAATAAGCATTTTCTGGGAAGACTTACGAGATTCAAAATGTTTGGAACAAAGCACTCACAGACACAAAATACTAACTATTCTTTGTCACAGAGAATTTGAAAAACCTCCAGTTCAGTCAAGGTCTCAGGGTTTTTTATGCATGTATATCCTGCCACGGGAAGCACTCTAGTCCAGACCCCCTCCATGGGGGGGGGCCCTCTGGGAGCAAGCCTGAGTGGGGACCCCATCTAGCAGGGCAGTGCAAGCAGCCGGCTGGCAAGATCAGCAGAGGGGATCGCTGAGAGAACACAGAACACATTGGGAAGGCAGACAGAAAGGAAAAGAAAAAACAACTGTTTACATTTTAAAGGCTTTTAAGGACTACTGAAAATCTGTGTCTGAGGTTTGCCATTGCCCTGAACAGTAAAAGCACAGAAAATTTAGTTGTCAGGATGTCACTGTCAGCTGTCACATTGCCTCTTGTCAAAGCAGCAACAGCAGCGACTTGTTAACGGCTGCAGGCTATGAATTCAACATGAGCCGTCCATCACCTCCTGCCCCTTGGAAATAATTGCTTCTGTCTGGGCAGCACGAGGTGATAACACACAGCTAGTGACCCCAATTTAATACTTTCATTTAATGACCCTGTTAGTGGATGGGATGGAGTGCACTCCCAGCAGGCTGGTGGATCACAGTAAATTATGTGAGCAGAGCTGCCATTTAGGGGGACTTGGACAGGACGTAGAAACAGACTGACCTGTTGGTCATCCCACGCATGGAGAAGTGCTCTCACCACTGTAGGGTCTGGGGGTTTTCTTCATTTTCTTGACAGGAAGATTGTAGACAGCTTCGTCTCTCCAAATGACAGTGCAGAACTAACAGTCCCAATTAACAAGTCAGTTTAGGCTGATTCCTGAATATTCGTTCGTGCTCACCATTTGAATGATTTGTGTTGGAAGTCTGTAAAGCTGTTCTCAGGTATTAATACCCTTAAGAATGCTACCTACTACTACATGGTACAACTAGTATTTTGGGGACTCAAGCCTTTGGGATTATTTTAGCTACATGTCATGCAAGTTAACCTTGAGGGTAATTAACAGCCAACTAAGAGTCATAAATGTTTGTCAAGGGTTGGAGTAGCAAACTAAGAATCATACATATTACTCTGTCATTTAAAAAATAAAAAAAACCTATATAGCTGCACAGTTGATGCAATTTCACTTTGTCATCTTTCCTTTGTCACCTTGAAAACAAGTCACTGAATACATTTTGTTAGTAAGAAAAGAATTCAGAATCTAGCTCTGTGTGATGTGTGCTTCAAAGGGAGAAAAAACCCAACATGTCTTTCATTCTTCATCAGAAAAGACAGTCACAACAGAGGCTGAAAACTGTACATGTTAAATAACTGTCTGTTATTATGATGTTGCAATCATCATATGTCTCCATTTTCTTCCCACTCTATAATTAGACATAATTGCACATACATACATTTGTGATTGAACTGCCAAATGGAAACATTTGCTGTTTGATTATCTTCCATGTTGCTGCACATAATATTTCAAATACTGCATTTTATCTGAACATTTTAAAATACGTGAACAAATACTTCAAAACATCAAAGCTCAACAGCTATTTTTTACGGTTCATTTGTCATTGAAGTAAGGTTTTCTGTTCCAATTTCACACTGTTCATAACATTAAGCAGTGGCATCGGTTTAAGTGTCACTTCCCGGTAACGTGCTTGGTAGTGACCCATGTATAGGTAATAACATATATTTTAATTGAAGGAACATATAGTTACCATTGCTTAGCTCATACTTAGAAAATTCAAACACAGAAAAAAATGTATTCATTGAACATATGACATCACTAATACCTGAAGCTACAAGATAGACTTACACCATAAGAGCATTAAATATTAATCCTCCTGGTTTCAATGCAGTGGAAATGAACAAAAATATTTTTAAATTTTGCAGCTAAACCACGCAACTAATAATTCCAAATCCACTGTTAGAATTCAGAGGTCCTTCTAATCTGGCCTTTGCTGAGCTTGCTGAAAATTCTGGGTTTTGCAGGTTGTATATTATTTTTACTCTTTTCAGAAGTCAACAAATATATTTTCAACATAGCAGTAAAGTGACAACAGAAGCCAAGCTGATCATAGAAGTAAACTATGGACATGGCCGTGCTCAACTGCCATAAAGGGTCTTGCAGGACAGTACTCCAATAAGACATTATCTAGTTCACAGGGAATGATTTTCAGTGGCAGTAATGGCCAGTGCTCAGCCTGAATAGTGTGATTCACTAGACTGTGTTAAACACCATTCCCACACCAAAATGATAGAATATGAGGAGCATGAGCAAGTACATCTCATCTCTGCTTATAGTTGTCTCCAGTAACAAAGCAGAGAAGAGAGCCAGCTTCACCCTACGGAGGTTCAGTGGAAGGAAGACAATACATAGGCTCTTGTATGTGTGAGCAAATAGGAATAAGGATTCAGATTTGATGCAGGACTGTTGACATAACTCTTGCCACATTGTGAGCTTACACCCAATGAACGCAGGAAGGGCTCTCTTAAAGCACCCAACTCTACTTACTGGACTGAGGATTTTAGATACGGTTAAATTATAAAAGCCTAAACCTTTTATTTATTTTAAAATCCATGTCAATTGATTTTAATATCATTACAGCTTTGTAATTCTCTAGCCATAGCTACAGTCTTAAATTTTAACAAGGCTGTAGCCAACTTCCTGCTAATAAAAATGTCATCTTTGTAACAAATGTCTCAAAAATTTGTGTATGCATTCCAAGATTAGCTGATGATAGCTTCAAAATGTCTACACTCCCAATCCTGCAATGCCAAAAGTTAAATTTCCCAACTTCTTATACTACATTTCACTGAACCTTTGTTTCACTCTGTCATTTCTGGAAGCTGTTCACGGTGGTCCAGCTCCAGAGTCTGCACCCTCTTTCTGGGCAATTCTCCTTTTCTTCACAGCAATTACGCTCTGCTTCTCTTTTTCCTGCCTTTAGCCCTTTTTCCTCACCAGCCTATTCCTAAGCACTTATTCCTTCCTTGGACTTTCACATCCATGTTCCTGGCTTTAACTTACCTCCTGATGGTGTCTTTTTTCCTTTGTGTATGGAGCTGTTGAAGAAAAAGACATTGTGAGGCTGAAATAAATAGACAAAGAGCCCTCCTATTACAAATGGCCATTTAGGAAACTAGGTTTTTTTCTCAACCATGTAGTAGCAGCCTAGAGAGGAGTCACATTTTTCATGTAGCATACTTATGATGCCCTCCATGCACAAACCAGTAGAGAGAAAACCTGACTTTTCTTTCTGCATCTGAGGTAAGGAGTGAAGTAGCAGAGAACAGCATGTCTGTGAGAGAAGAAGGAGGAAGGTAATCAATGTAGCAAAAGAATCTTGCAATTCCTCCTTCTAAAAGATCAGTATGAAGTTGACTCCTTGAAAACATGCCATAGCAGACCTTGTTTGAATCAAATAGGAATAGAGAAACCTTCAAACGTATTCAGGTGTTATAAAGTGATAAATCATGTTTAATGGTTTCAAAACCAAGTTTTTTTCAGATCACAGTAAAGTAGCGTATCATAAAGATTAGTAACACTGCACAGCTGAGTTCGCAACCAAAGTGGGTACCAAAATCTGGACAGGCCTCAACTGTGGGCAGCACTGCTCCCTTCTTCCAGGGAATCAGCCCTGTATTCATTTGGCTTCTGAGAAGTCATTCTGAGTATTCTGGATGTGGATCATACACCAGTAGGCCCCATCCTGAGTGACCAACAGGAAAGACTTTTGCCAAGCGATATTAAGAAGTGTGATATATCTGAAGCAAAACAATTAACGAAGCAGTAGAATACTGTGACCTCCTGCTAGCAGTAATAAATTTGAGACCCCTACAGCCTATTTCATATGAAGAAAAACTGATTATAACTATAAAGTGTCTTGTGAACACTTTAATTTAAACCACAGTGTTATTACAATTTTTTGAAAATTTTAATTGTCCTGGAGGACAGACCTTCTTCACAATAAGCATGAAAATGCAAAGGGATTTTTATTATTACTAGATTTTGATGACACAGGGGTCCACAACTTAGTAATAAGAAGGCTGTGAGCTATTATTTGGTTTCTTTAATAAGATAGGCCAGAGAACTCTTTGAACATGGACTTTTCTGAAGTACAGAAAGTAGGACAACTTCCCACCTCATTAGAAATATTTACATCATGAGCTTCTTTTTATCCCCTTTAAATCCTGCAAGTTGATGTGAATGAATGCTGTTAAATATCCCTTGAGTATACACAGACTTTTCTGTCAGCAGTTTACCTTCTTATATCCATATGATCATAAAACAAAATCATTGTTACTTGTCAGTCGTCTTTGAATTAATGGTGAACCTCAGTCATCATTCAAACCTCCCTGGGCATAGCAACTTACTTCACAATCCCATGTGAAGGTGATGCAGTAAGAAATTGAGTGTTAGAAACCCTATGTGATAACAGAGGTCAAATTAAAAACAAAGGAAAACAAATTAACCTGTTTTTGAGCTGATTCTAGCTTTTAGTAACAATAATCTAGCAATCATGACCCCAAGGCTGAAAAACAATACAAGTTCTGAGACCAAAAGGTCTCTAAGAGGAACATTAATTTCAACAAAGCAGCAGAGAAAGCTTAGAAGAAAACATTTTTTCAAAAATATTTTCAAGCGTTTAGAGCTTGTGGGATTTGCTGCATTTCTAAATGTCTCCACAGCATTAATTTTACTAAACTTTTCCATTTTATTCAGATGCTTTATTCAACCATCAGACAGTTTTGATGGTTCCTCAGGAGCTGTGAGGCACAGCCCACTCCTGTCCATCTCCAAGCACTAAGCCCTGTCTTGAGTTGCCACATCTCTCAGTTCCAGTCAGAAATTAGGACACTTACCCTTTCACCCTTGTGAATGCCTCATTCACAACCACAGGTCAAAAAAGGTAAGACCACTAAAATATGAATCAGCAGGAAAATTCACAACAGAACATTGGACTGGCACTGGAACAGCCATCTTTATTATTGTCTCAGAAATCTCAGAAGAAAAGATATACAAAAATTTATAAAGAATAAATCTCTTATACAAAATGCTATTTTAATAGAATGCAAATCTTTCTTAGTAACACATACATTCCACTGGAGCTTTTGAGAGAACCAGCCTCAGTATTTGTCCTGGTTTCAGCTGGGATGGAGTTTGTTTTCTTCTCAGTAGTGGGTGCAGCGCTGTGCTTTGGATTTGCTATGAGAGCAATGCTGACAGCACATGGGTGGGTTTGGTTGTTGCTGGGTGATGTTTATACTAAATCAAGGATTTTTCAGTTTCTTGGGCCCTGCCAGGAGAGGACTGGAAGGACACAGGGAGCTGGGAGGGCACACAGCCAGAGCAGGTGACCCAAGCTAGCCGAAGAGGTATTCCATACCATATGACATCATGCTGAGTATATAAACTGGGGGAAGAAGAAGGAAGCAGGGGACATCTGGCATTATAGCTTTTGTCTTCCCAAATAGCCATTATGCGTGATGGAGCCCTGTTCCCTGGGGATGGCTGAACACCTGCCTGCCCATGGGAAGCGGTGAATGAATTCCTTGTTTTGCTTTGCTTGCGTGTGTGGCTTTTGCTTTGCCTACTAAATTGTTCTTATCTCAGCCCCTGAGTTTTACATTCCTTTCTGATTCTCCTCCCCATCCCGCTGCCTGAAGGGGAGTGAGCAAGCAGTTGCATGGTGCTGGGTTGCTGGCCAGGGTTAAACCACTACAGTAGTCTTGCTAGCTGTAGCTTGGCCTGTCTGCCTCACCATCATTGCTTAGGTTGTTATAAGCTTCTCCTATATCCCCTGGTTTTTGAGAAAAGTTGCAGTTCATGTTTCTGATTTCCTGTTCCATTCATAAACATAAATCTTGTCTCTAATAATGATGAACATGCTAACACATGCCTTTGTACCTATGTAGGACTAGAGAGTGGAGACAGTATTGCCTGTTCATTTCAGAGTAATTTTGAAAGATCTATAACTGCCAAGATACACATGTACAGTATTCATTTTTGGAACCTATGCTTATATTATATGGTCTTTATTAATGATTGAAGTTTGAAGAGCAGGAGTTGATTCTTAACAAAAATTCAAGGTAGAGATAGAACAACCTTCCTGAAGGACAAGCTTCATCATAAATCTGAACTTTCCATCTTCTTTTGAGGATGGAAGTTAGCATAAGATTACAGCATGGTCCACTCTGTTAGCATTTACATTTTCCTATAAGCCAGGTGTTCTTTCACAATACCCTCACTAAAGATTATCTTTAAAACAGAAAAGTAGCCATCATGACATTAGGTTGTAGGTATATGAAATACGTGAGGAAGCTTTGGTTTCCAGAATGTCCTAGGACAATGAATTCTGCAGTTCAGCAATGGAAAAAACAAGTTTGTATAAGCTTTGTTGAGAATTTAACTGAGTAGTCACCCATTTTGCATGGTTTTATAAGGTTTCTTTTTTAATAGGTAAGTAATCCCCTCATGTATGTTCTTTTTTGTTTATCAAAATCTAAGTTAATCTGCTATTTTATTACTTTATAACTTGTTACTGTGAGATCCTTTTACACTATCATTTTCACGGACCTTACACAGAAAACAGAAGCTTCAGAGGAATAGGCAGACATGAATGCATTAAATTGTCCTGATGAAATGTCAGCTTTTCTACAGGTACCTTTTGAAGTTCAGCTGAAAGTGTTCAAGTTCTTACACTCTAAATCTGACAAATTTAGCTTTCTAATCCCCAGTTTACCCGCTCTGATCAATGATTTCCAGAATGATAAAAAGAAACCTTTGAATAATTACTACAATTTACTTTTTTTTCTCTCTCTTTTTCTCCTTCCCTCACACTTTCTCTGTGCACCTAAGCATTTTGTGGTGGTTGTTTACCGTTTATTTCACAGCTGGCAGATGTCTGGGCAAAACTACACCACATAATCACTGTTTACATGCAAGAGAAATACAAAGCCTTAAACACTCTTTGTCTTTTTTAACCTGAATATAGTACCAACATAATAGCCTAGTCAATATTCTAAGTGTTCATTTTTCAGACAATGGCTCACAGCATATACTGTGTTTTAAAAACAATATTGGTTTAAACAACCTTCAAAAGGTTCTGCTGTATGAAGGGCAGAAAAATGCAGGCCATTTGATAGTAATTTCAGCATCCAGTTAAATGTGTGGATTATATAGTAAGTATAAAGATGAACAAGATGTAAACCCCATGTGAACAGAAGACCTTTTGGTCCATACAAAGCATGATATTGGAATGTCTAGTTTCTGAGCAGTATTTTTGTTTGATAAAATTAATATGAATATCACCAAAATTAAATAAAATTCCTGGCAATTTCATACTAAGAATTCTGGCAAATTTTGGACATTGCTCTCCTTTAGGTCATTTATATATTGTAGTGCACTGACACTGTACTAATACAAAAGAAAAAGGAATCTCCTAGACCTGGAAAGGAAAGACACCAAAAGAAGTCCAAGGCTCAACTGGAAATATTATTTAAAGAAATTCAGGTCATGAAAATTACATTGAGAATGTCACGACGTCAAATGGCAGAACTGTTATGAACATCAGGTCATAATATACAAGAGTATATTATATTTTATAGTATAAAAATAATGCAAATGAATTATGTGCATCCCAGTGTAACTTCCATATGTATTTTATACAGTTTCCATTTCAGTGAATCATACACTCAGTTATCTTCTTGAGACTCCCCAAAGTTAAATAAGTTTTGAAGTAGATTGCTGTTTATGTAGAAGTTGCAACTGGAAGTTTTCCAGCATTTTCACTTTCCAAATGGTTGTTGTGGTCTGGTGGGAAAATTAATGATCTCATTTATCTCCTTGTTTCTCTCCTAAAAGGGTTACTATTTCTAATGTTCAATCATACGAAGTTCTATATCAATGTTTTATTGTTACTGTATTATTAATACATTTCAGTGACATAAGGAACTCTTAGATGCCTGAAACAGACATGAGCAATAGACAACACCCCACCAAAAATCCCTTGTTTAAACTAACAGGAAGTAAGAAGCCTATTTCTAATTCTGTATCAAATGCATTTATCTCACAGCACACTTAAAATCTGTGAAAACATTCCAAGCTTCCTGCTGGTGAAAAGTGTGCGTCTTGCTTCCTCCAACACCCCAAATGATGGAGCAGGAAGTGAGTCATCCCTTGGATTAAAACAGTACACTTATGAACTATCTTCAGAAGTTGGCCTTTGGAATATTAGACCAACAGTCTTCAAAAGCATGAAATACTTATATTACAATTTCTCTGTAGACCTACTCCATGTTATCCCCAAAGAGAGAGCTGCCTTTCAAGAAAATCTGAAACCTGAACTTGATGAAAAGCTGAAAGTACTGGCTAATTACTTTTCTTTGAAATGCAGAGTCAAGCAGAACAAATGTTGTATGTCTTGGAAGAATCTTACTGTGCTAAGATTTCCTGAATCACTTGTAAAAAATCACAGTCTTATGCTTGATTTCTTTGATTCCTATAAAATTAAATTATTCCATCGGGAAGAGGTTTAATTTAAGATTTAGTGGAATATGACTTTAATTTTCTTACTGGAGCTGTATCTGTTAGAACCTGTGATTAATAAATTATATGCTACCATCTTGGATTGCTATAATAGTTGCTGAATGTCATGTGTTTTACTCTTGAGTTACTGCATGAGAAAACAAAGTACATATTGCCATGTAATTTTTGCTGTCCTGGAAGGAGTTGCAAGCTTGACACAAACATACTTCATCCTCAGTTGTGAGTTTACCTACTCATCAGAACCTTTTAATGGCATTTTTTGCTTCCCAGTCCAGCAGCGATACTTTCTGATCAGAGGTAAGGAAGAAATTTATTACCATGACAGCGGTCAAACACTGCAATATGTAGCCTAGAGAAGTTATGGTATCCCATTCCTAGAAATGCTTAAAAATCAAATGGTTATGATCACGTGCAACCTACTGTACCTTTTATGGAGATGATTTAAGCTAGTGGTCAGACCAGCAAACCCCCAGAGGTCCCACCCAGTTCAATTTATTTTACAAGTCTGTAATAGTTGTCTATTGCCAAAGTTTCAAAGTCCCTTTGGAAAAAAAGTTTCTGGGGTTTTTTTCCCCTGCCTTTGCTATTTGTATAATTAGTGGCAACATCCAGTAATCATAAATTCATTGGGCTTTTTAATATCAGGGTCAATTCTTTATTCTTCCTAAAACATTTTATGTAAATACAAGTAAAGGTTTTGGCATTTACTTATTGAATTCTCCTCCTTTGAAAACAAGAATAGTAGCACTACCCTGACTCCCAATATACGACAAAAGCATTATAAAATTTTATAGACCATATTATGCTAATTTAAACAGGTCATTATTCACGCAAGAAACATCCATAGACGCATACACAGAGTTATACAACTTCATGAAAGGAAGAGAAAGATATTAAACTTATAAATTATTAAGAAAAGCCATTTCACTGTAGTCTACAAACATCTTAAGACCATGCAAATTAGTAATATTGAAGTTGTATACAGAATTCATGTCTTTGATCTAAAAAATATGACAAAATTACAGTGTTGATCTTCTCTGATAATGTTTCACTACTAGCAAGGAAAAAGCTCATACAGAAAATTCTTATTACTGCAAAAAGATGCATAAATGCAAGGTACATTAAACACAGTCTAACCACATACATTTTTAGAAACACTTTGTACGTATTTTACAAATATAGATAGTGTATGCTGTTGATATGATTTCTCAGCTACAAAGGACATTAAAACAATACATTCTTCCTGACCTACAGTATATATTTTGGACCATTAGGAGCATTTCCATATAAACAGACTTCTGGGCCTGAACCAAATCTTGTGAAAGTCAAAGTACCTCTGAGTAGGTGCAAAGATACAGAAAAGCCTGAAGGTAATGATTTGGATCACATGTACTTATGCTATGGTATCAAAGCCTTATTTTCAACCCAAGATGAAACCACATCTGATTCTAACAGTATGAAATATGTCAGCTTTTCAAGGTCCACAGGCCACCTGCTGTGCTTGTTGGTGATGTAAGGCACTCATTCACTAATGAACATGTGAAATATTGTAAGTTTAATTTTAATACTGCCTTACAGTTTCAGGATTGTCACTTCCTTTTTTTTACCCAAAACTCTGTCTTTATTTTAAGAACTGCAACATGACAGCATACATCTTTATTCCCTTAACAATCAAACAAGTGTTTGATTTAGCTTAAGTGGAGATCTGTTCCTTAATGGAAAAATTTATGATAAACTTGTCAATATCATCCCAGAGTAATTGCATTTAACTATACATGTTAGACCTTGCAGAATTTCTATGGAAACTACATCTCAGTTACTGTGGCTCTTTTCCTTTACTGATACCAGTCACTGCTGTCTGAATTTCTGTCTTACTCCTTCTTATGCTGCAAAAAGGAAAATGCAGGTCTTGAAACCAATGTGCGCACCTTTTTTCCCTAAATTACTCTCCAGGCCTACTCTGCTGATATCCAAGGGAGCAGGCCTTTATAAAGAGCAGCAGCAGTGACACCCGATGGTCGCTTACAATCTCTACTTCAAATAGCGCTCGGAAACAAAGCGGCACATACTGCCTACCGCTGAAAGTGAATAGGTCAAAGTAGTAGTTCGAATTGAATTCCACATGTATGTTGTATTCCTCGTTATGGCCCCAGGATATTTTAAGTTAATCTTCAATTTGGATCAATCACCAGTAATAGCCAAATACAAAGACAAACTACTAGCAAAGGAAAAAAGAAGCTTAGGGATCTCATCATACTGTGGAATAATCATGAATTTGTAGATCACAAGCTGGGACAATTTTTCTGGAGGACAAAGAAATGCAGATATCTGACATCAGACACTGAAAAGTTTAATGACTTCAATGATTTCCATCGGTCGTGGACAAGCATGCCACTCAGATTTTCTTGGGCAGACTTTTCCCCCATAAAAGTTCAAAGGACAGGATTGTAAAAGTAGAAAAGTAATTCCAACTTTTCCATCACTGTCCCATGTTGGGGAACTAAATTCTGTATGCAGAAGCAAGTACTTGGAATAACACTTTTCCCACAGTAAAAATTACCCTACCAATATTAAACATAGTAATTTATGACTGCACACTGATAAACTCCTAGGACACTTATAGAAAAAACCAGAGGTGTTTATTACAAGGCATTTATTAATCATCAGTGAATCTTCTATACAGATCAATATATATATGGATTACCACTGCAGAGACTAAAGTTTGGAGCTGAGGGTGGGACAAGGCTTCCCCCCTTCCCTCCCCCGCCTCTCGCAGCCCCGGTCAGAATTTTTTTGGCAGTAGTTTTGGATTAATTTTAATCAAAGTCAATGGTTAGTGATAGAAAAAGATCTAAGCAGAGCAATCCTACAGGAATATGCACTGGAAGAATAAAACATGAGAGCTAGAGTCTCTTCTTCCTGATACAAACACATTCAGACAAAGAAATCTAAAAAAGGAGAAGGGAAAGAAGGTCTCAGTATTTTTTTCCCCCCCCCATTTATAATTTTAAGTGCATACCAAGTGGTAAACTGATGGGAAATTGGTGTAGGAATATGAGGGATTTTCTGATAATGTAGTATTATGAAACAACACAGGGACTGCTAACCTGCACTGAAAGGTAAGGCATAGCTTGAAATCCTCAGATTCCTTCCAGATTTTGTTCAAAAGACCATAACTTTAAACACTGATATAAATTCCATGATGATCCCTTCACTTTTTAACCTGAAAAACACAATCAGTAGATTTTTTTTCAATGGTTTCCATAGCAAGACAAATCTTGGCATCCGCCAATGCCTACTAAGCTATATTAAGATGAGCAGTGTAGCTGTGTTTTGAAATCAAGGACAATGTAGCAATTGATTTAATACTCAAAGAACAAATTGAAGATTGAACACTAGTTTGCAACTATATCACCATTTAAGTAGGTATATATCAGCACTCTCACTCGTCAAAGAATGCATTCTCTTGAATTTATTATTTCTGCCCAGATAATGAAATTTGTATTTTTTTCTTATATATCATGTACATATATTAGAATTAATGCCTAGTTAAAACTTTTCTTAAGATGAGGATTTTAATAATTGTATTTCAGACTTCACATGCAATTTATTTTACATCAATTACTTCATGCATTCAGAGTCCATACCCAGCAATATTGTTTTTCCCTTAGTTTGTCAGGAATAAAAAAAGCACTCACCTACTCATTACGTTTAGCTGTGGTATTTCTCTGAAGCAATACATTACAAGGAAGAGCATACTGTAACATCAGTCTTCCAAACAAAACCGCACAAACCTGCAGACCAGACCCATTCTGCCTGTGTTTACTCCAGTCCTGCTGGAGTAAAACTAGTTAGTGAAACTAACGTAGAAGGCATTTCAGTCTTCTTTTGTAATATAGAGATCCATAACAAATTGTATGCCATTCTATCCAGATCTGGAGCCTGGCTAATACTTAGCCATTACAAAATATTTTTGCATGTGTAAGACATTTTAACATATGGAATTTAATGGGGAAGAAAAAAAAAAAAGACTAAGAGTAGTTTCAATTAAAATGGTTGTTTCAAATAACAATAAAAATTCCAGGCATCCTACTAATTTCTCATTGAAAGTAAATTGGTCTTTAAGAATAACTGATCTGAGTGACACAAAATTAATGGGTTTAGAAAGAAACTAATCTATGAGTCATGATAAAACAATGTGAACAACATGAATACCATCTTTTTTTTTTACCAACACAAGCAAGCTACTCTCATCCTTAGTGCTAATTCTGACCCTGATCAGTAAATTAAACATAAAATGCTGAGGGCCACCCACCATCCTTCCTTTGCTGATTAACTGTGCCAAACAAGACGGTCCTAGGGAGAGACGTTTCATGCTAGTTCACAAATCGCTGAGTGAAATGATCAGTAACAGATCAAATTCAAACTGGCTCTGTAATACCATGTCAAGATTAACACAAGCTGGACAGAAGGAAGACAACTCTTTCTGGACACCAGAGGACTGAAATTTGCAGGAATTTCACACCACTAAAGCAGCAGGGAACTGTCAGTCCAAAAACACACGATCAACCAGGTACAGCAAACCCATCCAGGCTAGGTCTTGTCTGCCCTGTAAACTGCACCAGTTTTGGAGATACAAAGACTTACAAGGAGAATTTATTCCCTCGCCTCTACTGGCATGACCTGGAGGCCATCTTCACTGCCACACACCAGCAGTCACAAAGCCACGAGGTTGCACAGCCCTAAGGGAGGGTAGGGCTGAGCTCACATCTTACTTTAGCCCCGTGGTTGTACAATGAAGGTATCATTCCTCCCCATCTCTGTGAGGTGCCTTTCTACACTTTCTTATAAGCCCCGTAGACTTCAGCCAGCTCAAACATTTCTGTAACTGACTTATAATACCATGTAGTCTTATGACCTAATGGATGCAAAGCTAAACCGGCGCTTTTTCCTGTAAGTCTATAACTATTTTTTGTTGCCTTGTGGAATTGTGTTGCCTTGTTTTTCTTAACAACACTTAACACTTTTCTAATTTTTACAAGAAGTTAAGAGATGGGCAATAAACATTTAGAATATCACTTCAATAGAGCATATACTCCCATTTGTGCTGATATGGATTATAAATGCGATTAGCAAGATTTTCAAATGGCAGAAATTACATTAAAGTCATGATAAAGTATGTACCACCACACATGTGAATAAAGCTTAAAATAAGTTTAAGAAAATGTGCTTCAGCAGGAAGAAAAACTGTACATTGAACTTTTCCAGCATCCTTCATCTTGTCTTAAGGTAAATAGCACTGAATCTTTCACTACAGAAAAAATTCTTCCGGCTTCAGCTGACCTTTTCCTCTCATTGCTATCTACAGTAGCAGAGTCATTGAAAAGAAAAAAAAAAATGGAATTGCCCTCAATTGCCTGCAGAATAAAAATTCCAAATATAAACATATTTGTGAGTTTAAACATAGTACTTCATGTTGTGAGGTCAACAAATATAAATTAAAGGCCTTGCTATTGTAAATACATAGCCATCCATTTTTGCATTTTCTTATTCATTGATTTTAGAGGTTTGAGGAGTTTTTTTAGGTTCTGCTACTGTTTTATTGATCAGAAAGTAAAGTACATGTAGTTAAGTAACTTCTCTATGGTCAGGTAATGAGTCAAGGTTCACATATGTGGTTACTGCCAGTCCAAACTACTGATAAGTACTTAACCGGGACTTGATAAGCAACACTTACATCTAGAAAAAAAACAACAAAATGTTGGTTCATTCATGATGTGCTAGTTATCAAGACCATGTGCCTCCATAAGAAGTGCACTACTATGGGAGGTACATTACTGGAAGCATGCACAATCAGTAACCATTTGAAGGCTATGCTAAGTTAACTATAGCACAGACATCACATCAACAAGAAGAAAGTATGACAGTCAGAGGATTAATACCAAATGAAACTTAAATTAGCAAGTATTAATTTAATTCTGTAAATTTCTCAGAAAAGCACCAAATAAATGAAGGGGTTTTTATCTAAAATGGATTTCAAAAGTCACCAGAGTACATTTCATTGAATTGGCAATAAACCTACTAGTATTTGAAGTAGATTCTGAATTGTAAAATCATCTCTGTGTTGTAACACATTTTGTAAATTCATGTTTGTAATATCCATGTTTGTGATAGTGCATAAAGACTTCTCTCTGTTTCATTGTTGATGCATGGGTATTTGTCTGCACTTTACTCTTGCTGCTTGGAGGTATTATGTTTATAGCCCCTGACATGGTAACCAGAGAAAGTTCAGAGGATGATTACATCTGTTAGGGGAAAAGACTAAACAAAATAATCCCCATTAATGTAGAAAAGAGATGACTGAGGAAAGTTAAGACAAATATATATAAAACGATGCATGGCATGCAGAAGGTGAATAATGGATGACTGTTTTCTGTTTCTATGGACTATCCATTTTTTATCCTGATTTTGGTGCCAAATAACCATGCAAATACAACCTCTCCTGTCCTGAGTGCCCACCATAACAGATAGAGACCAAAGTCATGCACCAATTGAACTCAGTGGACATTTTGTGGACATTTGTGAACTTTCTACAGACATTGTACAGTGGTGGTCCACAGACTGGTATTAAATCAAAGGATGGGAATTGTGGTGATAGTTAATGGGGATGTGTTGGAAAGTGTGGCATGATATAAAATGGTATGGAATAAGGTGTGGATACTGTCTTGGTTTTGGCTGGGACAGAGTTAATTTTCTTGTCAGTAGCTGGTACAGTGCTGTGTTTTGAATTTAGTATGAGAATAATGTTGATAACACACTGATGGCTTTAATTGTTGCTAGGTAATGTTTATACTAAGTCAAGGGCTTTTCAGCTTTCTTAGGCCCTGCTAGTGAGAGGGCTGGAGGGGCACAGGGAGTGGGCAAGGACACAGCCAGGACAGCTGACCTGAACTAGCCAAAGGGATATTGCATACCATTCACCATCATGCTGAGTATATAAACTAGGGGAGGAAGAAGGAAGGGGGGTCATCCAGCATTATGGAGTTTGTCTTCCCAAGTAACCATTATGCGTGATGGAGCCCTGCTTTGCTGGAAATGGCCGAACACCTGCCTGCCCATGGGAAGCGGTGAATGAATTCCTTGTTTTGCTTTGCTTGCATGCGCGGCTTTTGCTTTACCTATTAAACTGTCTTTATCTCAAACCAATGAGTTTTCTTGCTTTTACCTTTCTGATTCTCTCCCCCATCCCACTGGGGAGGGGAGTGAGTGAGCAGCTGTGTGGTACTCAGTTGCCAGCTGGGATTAAACCACAACAAATGAAAGTCACCTGAAGTTTAAATCACATCTTGCATAATCTTAGGTCTTACTCATTGTAATAATTTTAAAGCAATAGAATTAGTGGGACCTAAACTCTGAACAGTAGAGTTCACCGTGTTTTACATGTGCTGCAGCTGCCATAGCTCTGAGTACAAATGGAAGTCAAAAGGACAAGTTTATACTCTAATAAATTGTGTTACAAAGAGATTAATCAGAGGTATCAGAAACTCAACATGTGCCAGTTTTATACTAGATTTTACGCTAATTGTGTGATTGATTTATGTACTAAATTGGTATATTACCTAGTTATGAGGAAATAGAAGCAAAAATGACAGGCTTGCACAGTACGTTTTGATGTTAGGACAGGAGTATATTAAATTTAGCTTTTCTCTACCACCCTTACCCAGGTTAATTTGGGAACAAATTTTTACAAATCAAAATTTTGGAAACAGACCATATAGCATCATCCCAAACCTCATTTTTTTCACAGAGATGGAAAAGAATCCTTTTCATTACTATGCATCATTTTCTTGTTAGAATAGTAGGCCTAGATTTAAAAAAAAAAAAAACACACACACAAAAAACCCAACAACAAAGCAGATGTTGGGAAGATACTATTTATCAAGGCCACCATTTTGATGTGACCAAACTCTTACTTTTGTTCATCTGTCTGCTTTAGTAGGTCTATAAAGTACATAACCTTCTCACAAAGTTTTGTAAATAAATAGCATAAAGTTCATAACTGCTGAACATTAAGGACAAATGTATGTTTCACTAGCTAGAAAAATGGACTCTAGCTGCAAGGTCCTAAGTATTAGCATGCTTCCATTATTTCTTTTTTACACTGGCCTGCAATTCATTATTATTTAGTTACTTCAGCCTTGTTGAAAAACATGCCATTGTACCAAGGAAAAGTAAATGGCATACTCTCAAACGGGTCAAGACCTGTTTGCTTTCGGAAAAAAAAAAAAAAAAAAAAAAGACAGCAAAATGGAGGTCTTTGATGTAACAAATACTTACAAGCATTCTCCAAGTCATGGACAGTCTTCCTTCACAAAATGTGTCATACTATTAAAACAGACATCTAAGCTAATTTTAAAAAACTGGCAAGCCTTTTTCTGTTCATTAAAACATTCTTGATTTAATTTATTTTAATTTTCACCTCCAATGTGCTCTGATAGTTCACTAATTTTCAAAGAATGTAGGAGTATCTCAGTCCCACTGAAAAGAAACTTAAAGCCATCATATTTTTAGATGACTGGTTTCAACTTCAGTATGCCTTCCATGGGGGAAAAAAAACCCCAAAGCATGTATATTTGAGTATTTTGATCCTAAAGGACCTCATTTTGCAGCAAATGCCCCTGAAAAAGAGAACATTGTTGGAAGATGTAGGGTCAGAGCAAGGAACTGGGAGGAGACCTGTCAATACAACTGAATATAACATCTGCTGTCCATAGATATTTTCCAAGGGATACTTTCCATATCCCTTAAATGGTCCTTTATCAACATCAGGGAAGTTTGAATCACACGTCAGAGGTTCAGCTCTAGACAATACAAGATGCTACGCTCAGCAAATCTTTGGCATCCTTGTTGCAACTCTTCACTGTACAGTTTCATGGAGAACATTTATCGTTTGGTTGTACACCATAATTCATTTTCATTTCTGTGCAATACCAGTCCTGAAGGTCTGTGAAAAAGCAAAAACAATGGGAACTTACTTTTCCAGATGGCCTTTCCTAACAGCAGCAACACCCAGTCCTGACAGACCAGAACGACTATTTTCTTCTAAATGCTCCTGAGGTGTGCACACTACAAACCCCAAGCTCTTTGCAGTTCAGCCTGTAACTGTCTCCAGGAAGGATGTGCAAACACCTAGTGATGAAGGGGACATGACAGAGCGAGACTCAGGAGTCACCATGTGGTTAGGGATTCATCAGAGCTTTCCCCTTAGAAAGGAGTATATATCTCTCTTCCCAGCATGATCAGAACATTGCTAGATATTTGAAGGCACTTAATAAAGAAAAACAACACTCAATAAAACAGAGAAATTCCAATGAGTCATCAAGATTTTGTGGAAAAGTTCTGTATCCAGGTTCTTCCATGATCTCCCCTTAACTAATGCAAATTCTGGTAACAGCATGTGTGTGTGGTCAGCAGGAAGTTGTTGTTTGGTTTCAGTTTTTCTTAACTCCTGGCACTGATCTGATGGCTTCCTGATATACACTGCTGCAGGAGGAAAACACATAGCAGAAGTATAAAACGTGCCAGCAGTCCTCAGTATCACAAAGGAGCTGACACAGAGCTAGTAGAATCAATTTTCTTATACATAAGGGAGAACCTCAGTCGCTCTGCTAACCTGCAGGTCTCAGCTCCTTAGTCATCTCAAAGACCGTGAAAAGACATCACCACTTCTTCCCAAAACACTTCAAGGAGTTTACATTGAATGAGGCTGAGAGTCTCATGCATGAATCCCGCCATGCAATCCATTATTTAATCATATGAAGAAGTTACTGTGGTTCTGCTACTGTTCTAGAAGAGAGCCCTATACTCACAGCTGTGAGCTCCTAGCCATAACATCTGTAACCTATAGACTTCTAAACTGAATGATGCAATAATTACTTTTCAGATGGCAGTGGGGTCTTTAAAATCCATAAAGTGCAATTATTGATGCTACAGCCTAACTAGTTATATATGTTATTGGACATATATTATAGCCAACTGCTCTTAAAATGTGATAAGAACTTATGCTGTAAAGAAGTTTATAGAGGAGTTCTCTAAAACTTTGAGTAGAAGCACAATAATGACTGTATATTGAGATATCCTAAATGGACTGCTTGGAGCAAAGCCAGCTGCCAGCAGCCTGCCTTTGAGTTCTATCAATTAGAGTTATCTCCATTACTGCATGGTTTAATGCTATGGTAGAGAATGCAGAGTAATTTACAGATCCATAGCCTCTTTCAATTACCTGAGCAATCTAGCTTCACTAGAGTTTTTCCTGAGCTTTAAATTAATGCATCAGACTGTTATGATTAGCTGCTTAAAAATTTAATTGGCATGTTCATAAATCCAGGCCACCATTGGCATCTGCTTATCAAAAAAACTAAAACAAGCACAAAAACAAAAAACAAAAAAAACCCCAAGGTTCTGTAGTTTTGTATTAATATTTCTCCCAGCACATACTTTCTCATTTTAATTACAAAATCTTTGGATCATCTCAAGTTGATAAATGAAACCACTGCTAACAAAAGATTGTTTAGACTTTTGCTTAAGCTCTTTTATTCACTTAGCAGGTGCTTCAGCACCAATTAATCTCAGTTCAGTGCTTTTAATTCAGTAGTTTGTATGATCCCTGGATATAAACAACATGTCAGCTTGCTAGGTTTTGCAGTACATTGAAGAGAGGCACCGTACATTAATGCAAGATCAGTATCATCTTCATATACCTATTATTATTTCAGTAGGTATTTCAACATACACTATGAAACAACAAGAAACAGAACAAGGTCTTAAAATAAAAAGATTAGTCAGGATGATTATGGTACAATGCTCTGGGTGATGCTTTGTTTGTGTTGAGAAAGGAATGTACTCTGAACAAGTAGAAAAGATAAGGTGGGCACCTGAAGGAGATAAGGAGACCATCAAGTCAGGAGATCGTTGAACAAAGAAAATTGAAAGGTCTACTCCACCTAGATCCCACCTATTGTGAATGGAATGATTAGGTGTCAAAATTAAATGAGTATGTATGTAAAGATGTTGTGTAACCTCTCACGAAAACTGCATAAAATACCTAACTTTTCACTGAAAACTTTGGAGCTAGTTTGTCCAGTGCAAATTGGCTAGCTCCCCAACGTTGCATGAAATAAATACCTTTGCTGCTTAAAGACAAAATTCATCTCTGAGCAGTTACTCTGTGCCATTTTGGCATCAACTGTTGGCTGTGAAGCTCAACGCTCAACCTTTTTACTTCTTTAAACAACTCCAGAAGATCCTACTGGAAGAGAGAAGCAGGTGGCTAGTCACCAGTTGATAAGGAGGACTGTAGGAACCTACCTAGCTTTAAACAGAAAAACTCATAGCATTTCATTATTTATTTACATTTTAGTACATACAAAGAGATAACCTTGTATGTCCCATCCAGACATTAGACACTTCTAATGTTTATACCTAAATGAAGTATTGTAATAGGATTTTTAACTCCGTTTCTGTTTACATACTTAAAAATATACACAATGCACATCAGTCACTTTTTGAAATGTATTTACTTTGGTTATTTGTATAAGATTACAGCCCATTCAGATAGTCATAGTTACTTTAAAATGTTACTCCCACAATAATCTCTGCAAAAAATATTTCAGCACATAAATTATGGACAAGCCATTAACTGTGAATATTCACTCTGTCAGTTCTTACTGAACATGAAAATTGCATTACAAGATTTTTCTTATCAGAGAGATGTAAAACAAATTTGGCACAGCTTTTCTTCCTGCAACTGATATGCAGTGGCTGCTGCTACTATTGACTGAAGAGTGGAATTTCAGACCGCTTTGCAAATTTTTTCCTAAACACAAAATACTAAAGATTTAGTTCAAATTATTTAGGAGTTAATAAGGGAATTTTATCTCCACTTTCTATGACACACTTTGAGCTAGTAGTTCTACCATTACATTAATATTGCTGGATTACTAATAGCAGGTGAATATCTGAAGTCTTATAACGATGACAGGATAAAGTTTATAAAATGAAATTAATTTCCTTACTAAAACCAAAGGCAGATGACCAAAGGAAAAAGAATGCTGAAACTTGACCTCTGCCTTTCAGGAAATGAGAAACTGTGGCTTGTGCTGGTTTACTGTTGACAGAACTAATTTTCTCTAAAATGCATTTTTCCTAGTGACTGGATACTAGCTAGAAATTGCTTGCTAAAGAAACAAGAAAGCAAACAGAAGTCCCAAGGACAAAAGGTTAGTTTAGTTCAATTACTGCAAGAGTTTTAAAAAAAAGTTTGAAATCCACTTTTAAAATACGTGACTTTACTGATATTGGCACCTCAGGTCACAGCCTGATTCTTTCCATAACAGCAACACAACATGGGGAAATGGATGGACTTCTGTCAAAACTCTGCATCATAATTTTGTTTAATTACAAATTAGTATAATGGAATTATAATAATATAAGCTACATCTTTCCACAGCACAGAAGTCAGTGGGCAAGGAAACCTTCCTCCCTTTGTACCTGCAATAAAAAATAAATTGGTAATAATAGCCTCTAAAGTTCTGCCCCGTACCTTGCCCTAACCACTGTGAATCCTAATATCCTGCGCCATCTAGCGGCTGAAATTCTGAAAATCATCAAGGAGACTATATGGACAACAAACATGCCATACCAGCAAGAGATGCTTTGCAAGACACGCTTATATATATTAATACTTATCTACACATATACACACATAGAAGGTGCAAATTATCAGCCATTAGAAACTGTGCATGACCTAATAACATTCTGCATTATTAACTTCTCCCTAAAATAATATTTATTGCTTTCTTAAACAAAATAGCTGTCCTTGATGCACTCTATCATCAGTAGGGCGGGCCCTCTGAATAAATATGCATTACAGTTCTGCAGTCATAATCTAATCAACATCAACAAAATGCAAATTATAGAAGATCAAAATTTCCTAATCAAATAAATTTGTATTTCACTATTTTATTCCAAAATCTTGAAAACTGTTCCTTAAAATGTCATTGATACCAAACCCTACATGTTACAAGGAAGCTAAAGTTTACATTTCAAAGTGCACAGCCCTTTTAAAACACGAATCCATAACTTAATATACAAAGTGTAAAAAAGCCAAGCTCCAGCACATATCCAAATGTGTTTGAACTTTATAAGTAGTTGCATTGCAGAAAGTGAAAAATATTTTTCAGCCCAACCCAGGGTATCACAACCTGAGTTTACCTAAATGACACAAATGACATCTTTTATAGAAGTATCTCTGGCAGTACCATTTCAGTGCTTACTTATTAAATTTCATGCTATGCAACAAAATCAGCACCATCTCTGTAGGATAAACCGCACTGCATTACTTAGCTAAAATGGTTTTGGAAAATTAACTGTCATTGCTGGGTTTTAGACTGTGGTTTTAGTGTCTTATCTCCATGAGTTTTATATATTCAACATGAACATGAAACTAGTTAAGTTTATAAAATGTATAAAATGCATATAGTTATTTCATACTATATGCAATATAGTATATAATAGTTATTTCATCTCCAAAAATAGGTAAAAATAAGTCTAAACAGGTAACATTAACACTAGAATTTATGTCAAGCAATCTAACAAGAAATAATTAATTTTATATCCTTAAAGGGATATAACTGTCTGCCCTGAGTGCCAGGAAAGGTTATGGAGCATCATCTTGAGTGCTATCATGTGGCACATACAGGACAACCAGGGGATCAGGCCCAGCCAGCATGGGTTTATGAAAGGCAGGTCCTGCCTAACAAGCCTGATCTCCTTCTATGACAGGATGACCCACCTAGTGGATGAGGGAAAGGCTGTGGATGCTGTCTATCTGTATCTTAGTAAAGCCTTTGACAGCATCTCCCACAGGATTCTCCTGGAGAAACTGGCTGCTCATGGCTTGGACAGATATATTTTATGCTGGGTAAAAAGGTGGCTGGATGGCCAAACCCAAAGAGTGGTGGTGAATGGAGTTACATCCAGCTGGTGACCAGTCACAAGTGGTGTTCCCCAGGGCTCAGTACTGGAGCCAGTTCTGTTTAATATGTCTTTATTCATGTTCTGGATGAGGTGATCAAGTGCACCCTCAGTGAGTTTGCTGACCACACCAAGCTGGGAGGTGAGTTGATCTGCCTGAGGGCAGGAGGCTCTGCAGGGGGACCTGGGCAGGCTGGACCGATGGGCCCAGGCCAGTTGTATGAGGTTCAGCAGGGCTCAGTGCCGGGTCCTGCCCTTGGGTCACACCAGCCCCACGCAGCGCTACAGGCTGGGGCAGGGCGGCTGGAAAGTGCCTGGTGGGAAAGGGCCTGGGGGTGCTGGGTGACGGCCGGCTGGGCAGGAGCCAGCAGTGTGCCCGGTGGCCAACAGCATCCTGGCCTGGACGCAAAATTGTGTGGCCAGTGGGACAAGGGAAGTGATTGTCCCCCTGTACTCCGTACTGCTGAGACTGCACCTTGAATCCTGTGTTCAGTTTTGGACGCCTCACTTCAAGAGGGACATAGAGGTGCTGCGGCTTGTCCAGCTGCAGCTTGTCCAGAGGTGTGGCTTATGAGGTGTGGCTGAGGTCACTTGGTTGGTTCAGCCTGGAGAAGGCTGAGGGTGACCTCATCACAGGTTACAACTTCCTCAAAAGGGGCAGTGTTGATCTCCTGTCTCTGGTGACCAGTGATAGGACACAAAGAAATGGTATGTATGAAGCTCCATCAGGGGAAGTTCAGATTGGGCATTAGGAAAAGGTTCTTCACTGAGAGCATGATGAGTCACTGGAACAGGGTCCCCAGGGAAGTGGTCACAGCACTAAACCTGTCAGATTTCAAAGAGCATCGAGACAATGTTCTTAGTCTTATGATTTAGTTGTAGGTAGTCTTATGAGGAGCAAGGAGTTGGACTCTAGCATTATGGGTCCCTTTATTCTATAACTCTTTTTACATAGCCTAATGTTGACAATGTTTTATATAAACCAATGACAAAAGTTGATTTTATCAGTTGATTAATACTGAGTCCAGTCGCATTAGAAAACTCTGACAGTGTTTGAGATACATAATAAAAGTAACAACAGATATAAAATAATTGCCTTGTGAAGATGATATGTCACTAGATTGAAAAAAAAGGTATTTATAGACATGTGAAATAATGAATTAAAAAAAAAGAGACAGAAGATGAGCTGAAGCATTCAGCTGCATCTGTCATAACATGAGAAGAAAGCAACATTCTCTGAAGCTGAAAAGTGATGACTTTGCCACAACACAGGAGGAAACTATCTTAGTGAGATTCAAAATAAACTAGGTACTGATATAGTTAACAAGAACAACTCTATTACATTAGAGAAGATAAAAACAGTCTATAGACTGTGCTGGAGAGTCAAAGATTAGGCATGTCAAGGTTTCAGAAGTGGCTGCAACTTGGTTAGTTTCATAATTACACCTTACAAAGATCCTAATGCCATTTCTCTGAACGTACAGCCATGGTGATGCTAGGGCTTGTTGCAAAGGCCAAGGGATATTAGAAAGCCAAACTGACAAGATGAGCAGAAGGCAGATGCAGGAGCTGGAAGGCAGCTGGGCAATGTGTATGAATGTGTGCTCTGAATACTCAAACATCTCCACTATCACTTTGATATCACTATCAAAGATAAGATACCAGAGTAAATTCAAAACAAGATTCACCAAGTGTATCGATCTCTTTTTTTCTTTTCATCTTTTTTTTTTGGATTGTAAGAAAACATAGTAGTGCCAACTCTTCTCTGGAATTTTTGAACCCAAAGCAAATTTGAAAAGCTACATTCTTGCTGTGTGAGAATTTCTACATAGAAATGGTGGAACCACTTCATTTTTAACAAGCTCAGAAGTTTTCCGTTTTGATCATCTTTAAGCCCACTCGCATAAAATTTGTCCTTTTTCCTGCAAGGCATGCTCTCATAAGCTACTTTAACACAGGAGATCATGGATGCATAAGTTTTCCAGAAATTAAGGGAAGAATGAACAAATTCATGGAAACTCCATCTGCTAATAAGCACAGGTTGCAGATACAGAAACCACTAACAAAACCCCTGAGTCTGAAAGCTAGCAAACCCTGGAATCATTAATGTTTGCTGTACTGTCTCTTTCCATTTCTGTTGCTCCTGTCTAGATGTCCACTCTTGAACCATAACAAGAGAGCAGAGGGAACAGTTGGACCCAGCAGGGCCATCTTACAGAACATTTGCCTTACAAAACATTTGTTTTCCGTCAGAAGCAGATAGAATAAGGAAACCAATTAAATGACATGAACCTGTGAAACAAATATCTTTGAAAAAAGTTGCAAGCCCTACATTACAACACTTATTATGGTTTCTTGATAAATTCTTTAATCTTTCCTTCAGATAACACAGTATGATACACTATGATATGATGAGATGAAATATGATTAAGTGGGGTCCAGATACAACAGCATTCTGGTCAGTTCCGAGACGTACAATTCCAGCCTTTCAGGACCATTTTGTGACCTTCTTGCTGCCTTTTCCTTTGAAAGTTTTCTACTTCATACAATCCCACAACACTCTCTCGTGACTGTCTAAATTTCTAACTTTATATCTATGGTAGCAGAATGGTGCATTGATGCCCTTTACTCTTCCAGTGTTGTCCTTTGGCAGAGGTGTGCCTGCCTTCATCAGTATGTTTTCTTAATAGCCCAAACAACTGTGACATTTCAGCAGAAAAGACAAGTTCCCATTTCCTTCTTTCTAGATTTTGCTTTACTGCTTGAATACTGAATAGCCCAGGCATATTTTGTTCAGTTTCAACCCCAAATAACAAGATATTTTTTCATAAATTAAGTGTTTTCAGATCAGCTATAAAGCAGAAGCAGATCACAGTGAACAGGCCTTCTCTAATTTGATGCAGCTCTGTTGTCCAGTTTGTTAAATATCACAGTTAAAGAAAAACAATTGCTTTTACTATACCTCCCTCCCAGCCAGGACAGAACTGTTTTAAAACATCTTCACATCTTTTACAGCTTTACACATCAAGCTCAGCATAGAACCTCTACTACAAAATAGTGTTTTATTGTATTTTGTTTGTCCAAACAAGCTTGGTTGTGTCTCACATGGAGATTAAGTCAATGAGAATAATGTCAGCAAATACATTTTGCCATGTCATTTTCAAAATTTATATGGGAAATCTGAAACATGGAAGCTGTTTCATTATGAATTCTTCTATGGGTAGTATGTAATATTATGGGGTAGAAATACTACCTCTTATAATAAAAGAAATACTACCTCTTATAATAAAAGAAAGAGAATGGTCTAATATTTTAGATTGGGGGGGGGGGGGGCACAAAAAACAAACAACAAAAAAAAAAATCAATTCCATTGGTAATTTCTAGAGTTTTCGTAATTTCCATGGCCAATATATAGAAATATTGAAGATACTTGCTTTATGTGAAAATTTTCCAGAATAAATTCACTAAAAAATCTAAGACTTTCCTTCCACTCCCATAATTTCTGTCATTATGTGCATCAACTGATTTGAGGCAGTAAAAGATTTCATTTTCATTCATCTTAAACTTATTTGTACACTTGTTGCCAATAAATAACAAAAGATGAATGTAAAGAAAAAAACTGTTACACATTGAGTGCATTTATGTGCAGTGTGCATATCCCAAAGAGTTATTATAGATGCTGTGCAATCCCAATATGCAACAAACCCAGCATTACACGAATTATGGAGATGACATGTAATCACTACCCTTGTCCTCATGCTATCCCCAAGCATGCTGTGAAGGACAGAAATAGACTAGAACAGACCAGGTTTTACACAACTTTTCCTCCTTTCTCAAGTGGATTAAGAAGAATGGATTTCTATTCCAACAAGATAAAATACTTTTGAGTATTGATTCCTTCATTTTTCAACTGAAAGGAACTTTAATTTTGGTGCTTTCTTTCATGACAATTTAAGTAGTATCAGACAAAAAGTTCAGGCAGTGACATCATATATGCAAAACCAGTTCAGGGAAAAAAACCACAAGCATTTTGGAAGACATTAAAATACATTTAACTTGTAATAGTGAAATGCTTAACAGTAGGCACTTCCTAAGAAATAATCTTCTAAGTGGTTAATGGTCCAAGATGCAGCTGAGGACCATTAACTCCTCCCAACTGGTCATTAAGTGGCAAAAGAAAAAGAATCCAACTGTGATTAAGATTAATTAATTTAGCTCTTTGGATACTAAGTCACCTTCTCCACATTAAAACACTAAGTCACCCCAAACATTAAACCACAGGAACTTAGCTTTTCTGTTTCTTCAGTTAAAGTTTAAAGAAAAGAGAATCACCATCCACAGAGTCTTCATCATTAAGCTGTCAACATTTGCAGCTCACCAAAATAAACTTCCTGCCTGATATATTCGGGGAATATATGCCTGCTCCAAAATATCCAACCAGCAGCTATCAAAGAGGATTAAAGGAGAGAAAAAAAATATTTCTAATGGTTAGTTTCAGATCATTTAGTGAAGAAAAATGGATAGTCCATATGCAGACTACCTCCCGCTGAATTGTAAGACCTGTGTTCTCTAGGCCATTAGGAAAAAAACTACCAAATTTTACCACAGCCTTAATATATAATCTTGTACAAGTCACCTATGATATTATCATAGGAACATAGGTTTGAAAGAAGTTCTGGAGGTCATCTAGTTTAAATTCCTATTCCAAACCCTAGTTCAAATCTGGAGCAAACCAATTTTCTCAGGGCTTTGTCCAGTCAAGTTTCTAAAACTTCCACAGATCCACAGCCTCTCCCAACTACCTGTTCAGAGTCATTGCCTCCTCTCATTATAAAGATTTTTTGTTGCTTAGAAGGTGCAGTTCAGTTGCCCCTTATAGAACAACAGAAAAACCCCTTTCATCCATCTTTAATCCTGTTTCAATAGAAGTTTTTTTAAACATAAATGAACAGTCACAGGTTAAATGAGATTAAGCCATGTCAAATGACAGATGAACAGGTTTACACCTTGCCTCACTCAGACCCTGCACTAATGCTCCCCAGACTTCCCAGCCTCTATGGCAGGGTGGGTATTGTTCCACTGATGTGTAATGAGCTCACATTAACTCCATCAAATACAATCAGAAGGTCATCCCTTCATCCCCATTCCACCCCCTCACCCCTTTTCTTTTTGGCTTTGCAACAACCACTTCTTTTTGCCAGCATAATGTTTTGGTCAGGAAAGCAAGTCACAGGAGTGACCAGGTTAAAACTATCCATCTGAGAGACAGGTAAACTTCTGGGGAATGTGGCAATTGCAGCTTGTAACTGCAAAACTGCGGCCCTGCCCTATATGTCCTTCAATACTGGACTGAACCTCTGCACACAAAAGGTCCTCTATCCTGATTCACAGTCTCTCAATACTATTGCAGTATAATAAACATTGTGTCATGTTTTAAAAGTAACATGTAGATTTACTTTACATATAACAATGACCACCATCCTTCTAAAGATTTTCATTACTTCCAAGTACTGATTGGAAGGAGGTACTAGGATAAATTTCTGAGATTTTGGTCATTCTCTGTACCATAAAGCAAAAGTTTCAGTTTGATTTTGAACAGGGACAGACCAAAAGTTAGGATAAGCACTGAAGTTTTAGGGGTCTATGAAATGAGATTCATACATTCTGTCTCCAAACCAATTTTTGTTTACATTTCTGATTTTGAATGATTTTGGAAAAAAAATGTCATTTGCACAGAGATTGTAATTTTCTGTCTTCTGAGATACAACTGTTTACTTCTGTGTCCAAATCAAGTTTATGGTAATGAACACCACCAATGTCTTAGAGCCAAAATAACTGAGTAAAATAACAATGTTTCATTTGCAAATGCATCAACAGGATTGCCAATGCAATTCTGACTTCAGGCTGTTTAAATTAGTGATTAGTAGGAAGTGGAATAAACACAGCTTGAGTTTCAGATAAATCACTGGGCTTGCTGTGTGGCCTGTTAGAAAAATCTTGCTTTGACTTATTAACTAAGCACATCTGATATGGCAGCTTGAACAGAATACAAATATGGAGTGCAAAGACATCATTTTCACAAACACTTTTACAACCATGCTTTATATGGTTGTTTAACAGACATGTTGGTTTTTCTTCTTTTTATTGTCTGTTTTATTGCATGTTACTTTATGAATTATATTTTGTCCTAAAAGTAAAGTTGTTCCCCATTTATGGAATATGAAGGGAAAAATGAAAGAAAGAAAGTTTGCAGCAGATAGAGCATATTCAGCCTTTCTCTGTTCAGCAGCGTCCCTTATGTATGGAACCATTCAGTATCTGCTGCTCAGAGACTGGAGGTACCAGGACTGGAGACACATAAGACGCTTCATGTGTGCTGAGCCACGCAATCACATTAGCATGGTGCTAAGCTTGAGTTAAAATATCTTTTCTTTCAGTAGAGCTTATTAACTCGAGTTTGACATCACATTAACTAAAGTCTTCTGGTCAAATCAGAACAGAAGCAGAACTAGTTTCCAGCTGCTTTGCAACACACCATAACAATGTGTTATTAAAGCCTTTGTTAGGACAATTAGCTGGAAATTAGGAGATGCATATTCCAGCTCCAATTAGCACAGAAATGTAATTAGTTCAAATAAAATTAATGAGACTTACCCAAAAGCACATCTTTACGCACCTGGAGAAACTTGCAAACAGAATCCAATGCACCTCTAGACTTTGCACACTTCTTGAGATAAACAGCAACCACTCAGGGATTTCAATGATATAAAATTTGGACTTCTGTCCCAAACATAACTTTATTCCTGCAGGTCCTACCTCTGGCTCAGTGTTACCAGCCTTGCACAGACATTGCACTCCTCACAGACTGAATGAGTGTGGCTGCCTCCCTGTGCTGAATGGCTTTATGAAATGGGCAAAGGTTTTTCTGAATTACACCAACAATTAAAACCATTATGGCAATACAAAAACTCCTCTTGTGGTTTTATTGTTTTTCCTAAACTAAAGAGGAAGTAAATACTTCCATCAACAAGCCTTGTTGTGGATGTGCTGTGCACGACTGTCGTGAAAGCATGAAAATTAAAACATCCATCACTATGATCCAAAACAAAGACAGACACATGTGTGAAAGCCCAGACAACATTTCCACAAATGGAACATGAGATGACTGGGTGAGTTGCACCAAAAAATGAAGGAAAGAACCCCCAGTCAAAACCCAACCATCTCTAACTTTGTCTTGTGACATGGAAGCACCGTGCTATCTACTGTAAAATGCAGATACTATGAATTGGTCTGCATTCAAAGGTATAAAGTTATCCCTCATAGGATGGCTTAAATCACCCATGAATGAAAATAGCAATTAATGAACTTGGTTAGACAAAACAAATTACAACCAAGATCATATGCTAGCTCATTTCTCTAACCCAGTTCTGCAACCATGTTTTTTCACAGTAAAGCCCAGCACCAAGCAAAAATACTTCATAGTATTTTTGTACCAGATTTTGTTCTAGCCATTCACTAACTTTAATTACATTTGTAGTATCCTGAAGATAAAATAAGGAGATTATGAAAAATTGAAGTGAGAGGAACTAAGGGGCAAAAAAACCAGTCTCTGTACATAGAGAATGGAGTGGCTCGTGTCACTGTTTTGAGCTACAGATTTGTACCTTCTTGTCACCTTCAGGCCTATTATTGCCACATCAACAATCATTTTAATGGGAAGCAACTCTGAATACAAAACCCTATAATAGCCTGTAAATGATCTTTGTAGCCTGTCACCAGCAGATTTATTTTAACTTCTAGCGTGTTTCCACTGCTCAAAATCACATTTTTGAAGAGCTACAATTTAAGAAAAGATAAGATTTCTATCTGTTGTTGCAAGACCTGAAATAGGCTAACTAGGTACCTGGCTTTCTGAAAGCTTTACTGTTTTCTTTAAAATTGACTTTAATATTATGTAAAAGAATACAGTATCACATAGGACTTATGCTCATTAAATTTCTATACTGATGGACCCTTGAAAAATTCAACCTCCCAGTTTCCACTGCTAACGTAGAAAACTAAACCTTTTGAATCCCTGCTAAGTATGCAGTATTGGGGTGTGACATCTTGCACAGCTTCTGCAGAGCCATTTGGACCCCCTACGTGCACTGTACCCAACAGAGGCTCAGCTCCGTGATGGGCATGTGGACACAAGTACTGCAAGATACATCTGTCAAGATTTTTGGCACTGGGTCATTGCTGCACTGTACACCATTAAAACAGCATTTAAATTTGTCAAGGAAGAAAGCGGACAACCTTTCTAACATGCTGCAGCTGACACGGCATGTTTCAGATCTGACTCCTTTTTAGACTGTGAAAAAAATAAACCTAATATTGGAAGAAGCTTTATTGGCCTAGTACACTCCATAAGAACTAGCAGGAAAATTCAAACCTAGGAATCTGAGACTACTACTGTAGAAGAGAAAGGGTGTTTTATACAGGCACGTAATTCTTAGAAAAACAGGCTTTTCAAAAGGGTTGAACTGGAAGAGTTAAAAAAGAAGCTGTTATCATCATCATCATCCCTTTCCCACTGTGAAGAGAACAATAAGGTTTAATGGCTACCAGTGTATTGTTCTGCATCAGATGCTGACAGTTACAATTTTGCTTTCATATTTATTTTCTGATACCAATATGCTGATCTCAGCAAATGAATTTGCTGCTTGAAGAAATAAACTCCCATTAGGATCATAATTTAAGAGAGCAGCAACAGCTTGCACTTCTATTGTTAGATCATGTAGTCACTACAGTGCAGTTAATGCAACAATTTAGCAGCATATGGGGAGGCGGGGAAGAAAGGGACCCTAGTGCCCCATTTTATCTAACTTCATTACTCTTACTCTCCTAATACCATTTTTGAAAAGAAATTACTCGCTCAAGAACAACTAGATGTGGCTCCCTGTGACAACAAATACACATTTAAAATGCCAGATAGAAGAATCACAGAACACTTTGCTTTTTAATGCAAGCTGAAGTTTAGAATCCCCTGAGGATGTCTACATTGAAGACTTCTGTTCATCTAGAGTTGCCTGTACAAGCATAAAAGCTGAAATGTTGGATAAATTATTCTATGAAGGAGCTCCTGTCTTCAGTATTTTAAAATGGAACTCAGTTACCTCTAAATTTTACTGCAGTTGACATATAGATAGTCCCTTCAGCTATCTAATTAAGTGGCCTTATTTTTCAGATTGCTGAGGACACAAAACTTTCAGCAGACTTCCCCGGGACACTCTGAAGAGTCTCCACAATGAAACACATGGCTCCTTCTAGCAATGCTCATGTCAAAATATATAATATGTTAGCCTCCTGATAAAATTCTTTTACCTCCTACAAGTAATGTTATGCAGTATGCTAAAAGTACATTATTGTTTAGGCAAGTACTAATAAATATAAGCAGCACATCTGCCATAAATAATGTGAAAAAGTTACAAGATAAACCTAGCAACCATCACCTTCTGCTTTGTTCATTTCAACGTGAACATGAAATGTATAATGAATGCACCAAGCAATCCATGCAGACTGCTACACAGTTCACAGGCGAATGAAATACCATTCAAAGTAAGTCTGAATCCGTTCAAAGAATACAGTCTTGTAAATAAGACACTATATCCCATCTGTGTATAAAAATCCCATGTGTGTATAAAAAGATTTCATACTTCTTGCACAGAGCACATAATGAGAGCATTGAGCCCTATTGAGCCCTGTTCGGCTGGTTCAGATTTAAAAAGCAGTACTTGCAGACACTGTTTATATATAAACAAAATACACAAGCCAACACATGGAAGAATTAACTAGATCACTGCTGTCAGTCTAGTTTAGTTTGTTAATCCTTCAGAAAGAGGCAAACAATCATTGTGCCCATACCAACTTTAATATTGCCAGTTACATACACAGGGGATATCATCTTGAATTGCACTTATTTCAGTTATCAAACGCCATCATAAGACAATGCACAAAGTTCCCCCGAACACTGAAATTGAAAAGTAAATTCCAAAAGGCATATTAATACGCAATTATACATAAATTATATATATACAAGCTATCACATAGAATGTTCGCTCAACCTATCATACTTTTTTTTTTCCAGATTTATCCCTGCAGCAATTCCATCTCTTCTTTCCATGGCTTTTCATGAAATTGACTTCATGGCACAATAATATTCATTAACAACTGGCATATATATACATATATACTACCTGAGTGGGGAACACCACTAGCAAAAAGCTAGTTGAATATAAAAACACCTAACTGAAATCTGTATAGATCTTTTTCCTTGTTAATTCAATTATATTATCCTGGAAATATATCTTTTAATTGGTTCATATTCTATTCTTGAACAACTTTTATGTTCATGGCCACTAAGTACTTTGATTAAGTAATAATGTGCTAAAACTTACCGATGTATTTCCAACTCTCCATTATTTATGTAGCTTTTGTGTGTAGGTAACGCAGCTGTGCCTTAGCTCTGGTGTTCAGGACAGATGTTCTACTGGATCAAATTCTATCCAGTCTGCATTGATTTCCATCATAGTTTATTGTCAACAGTCTTGCTCTGTAGCTTAAGGGCTTCAACATGTATATCAAACCATCCTGTCACATGATACACTTTCTGGCCTAGCAGAGATATCTCCATAAATATTTCATGCAGTTATCATAGCAGCTGCTCATTATGGTTTTTGAGCTTTACAGAAATTTTAGTTAGAAGTCCCCATGCTGTTCCAAGCAGGTTTATGTTTGCTATTTTAATTAAAAGGGGAAGAGAAAAAAATCCAAGTCTTTATCTCAATTAACGCAAACTCCAGCAACAGCCATCTTACCTGCTACAAGTGCTGACCAAACCACCAAACTAAACCAAACCACCGAAATAAAAAAACCAAACCAAAACAAAAAAAAACCACAAACAAACCAGAAAAAAATCACCACACAACTGTACATAGGAAAGAATACAAAGGAATGCAAAGCTCAATCAGATTAGTAAGTGCAATTGTTATTTAACAAAAATGTGCATTCCACACATCCGTATCATCCCAAATGCATCCATTACAGCAATTCCTTTAGAACAGCATGATTCTGAATTGACCAACAAAAGCTTTAACATTTTTTTTAAAAAAATCAAGTACATCTTTACCACAGCATGTACACTGCACAAGCTCAAAAGGAAAAAAAGAAAAACAAAATACTTAGCATCTACTCTTGATTGGCTGCATTCTTGGCCATCTTACTTGCTTAGTTTTCTGGTACTTGACTGGTTTTTTACACTGCTGCAGTTTTTTTACACAGCATGCTTGGATAGCATTTTTTTCTCCAGTAGACCACTTAACACTGAATTGTTTGGGTGTAATACAGGAAACCCCAGAAAACATGTACTGTTTGCTTTTCACACATAATCTCAACTTTTTTTTTCAGTTTGCATGCCTTGAAATGAAAACAAAAACACCTGATACATAACACAGGAAAACTTTCATTGCATTAGTCAATATTCCTCCAGTTAGTTTGAGGACTGCTCACTGGCAACTGTGTAAAGCACTTCAAAGCTTGCATGGGAGAGCAAATAACAAAATACAAAAAATTCTTAAGTAGCTTCTTAGACTGACTAGGCTAAAGCATTTAGTCCTTTTAAATACCTTAATGTCTGACACTCACTATTAAACAGGAGGAAAAATTCATTAAACTTGGATAATTTTTAAACTTGGGAAAGCTGAGGCATTTGTTAGTTCTCCTCACACACATAGCCTCAAATTTTTGAGAAATAAAGAACAAGCTAAAAAAAGTACCTATTTAACTATTCCCTGCACTGTAGCGTCAGTATTTAAAAAATACCCAATATACTTCAGGTTATTAACAAAGGAGGCAAGAAAACAAAGTGCTTTTGGTAATATATATATAAAAAAATTCTCACTCCAAAAGGCTCTGAGATAGACTTTCCATAATAGCTCAAGTATTCAAGAAAAAAATAAATGCCCCAAAAGGTGGTAGTAAGTCCTACTCAAACAGGCAGGAAGACCTATAGTAGGAAAGATTTTATTATTATACAGGAGTTGAATTAATAACATCTTATTGTTTTCCAATTGTTTTTATTAGCTTTGTCTTTTCTATTGGCTTTGTGCTTTAAACGAGAGCCTATGTTTGCCTGAAGGTGTGAACATGATGAGAAAACCGTTTCATGGTAGAAGTCACTGCCTCAGTAGCTCAGAGGTGCTTATAGCCCTTTCCTCACAAACATTTATGCATCTGCTCAGCTTGAAATCTATGGATACTTTGACAGAACAGCCCACATGATTGAAGTTAAATATTTGCACACAGAGTGGTAGGATCAAAACACTAGGCAAGACCTTTTCCGCCTGTTTGAGTTAACAGGGCGTGAGAGACAGTTCTTCAATAGTAAGTGCTAAGTAATGGTAAAAATGGTACCTACATGAAGTCAGAGCCGTGTTTGAATTAAAACTAAGTGAATCTGAAATTTGTGTTACTGTGAAGGTTTTTAAATATAAAAATAATTGCCTGTGTTACTCTTAGTATTGGTTACTGCAGCTTTAAGCCAACAGACTTCATTTTGTTATCCACTTCTTAGGAAACCATTTTGAAAGAATAAAGTTGCTTTTTACAGGGTTCTTAAAATTCTCTTATTCTGGGGAAAGAGTAAAACATGAGCAGAGAGGTATACGGTCACACAAAAAAGTAAAAATAAAAACAACTATAGCTAAGTGAAAGGAAAGCAAAGGGTCTTACAACTAGAAATAAGCTGATCCATGATCCTGGATCAACTAAGCCTGTCTCCAGGTGGACTTGCCCTACAATCTCAGCACAGCCCCCAGCCTTCCCAATGCTGTCTTACAGCCCATCTATGAGCAGCAATTACTGCTCCAGATCTACATGCAATCACCTAGCTGACTTCTAGCTGCAAAAAAAAGAAAAAAAAAATAAAAGGCAGAAGGCCGAGTTACAACTTTCTTTGTGGATGGCACCCAGCTATCTATTCTGATGAAGTCTGATGTACTTTCTGGAAGGTTCACATTTTCGTGTGTCCATCAAATTTGGTACAGATTCACCCACAGCCAAAAAATTCTCAAGGAGGATATGGAGGAAATCTTATGCATGAAGGAAAGTGACAAGAACAGGTCACAATTTGTTTTCTTAGGAGGTGAAGCTTAAGAGATCCCTCATTGCAGTGTTGTTTCAGATGATGGAACATCCAAAGAAAAGCAGAGCCACATTCAAGAGAATGTTGTTAAAAATCAAACCCAGGTAGCTGGAAAGGAAGCATTGACATTTAGCAAGCAAAAATCACAAAAATTAGATTAGCATATGTATTACACAGCCTTACAAAAGAGTAAATCATTTCGACATCAGAAAGTTAAAACAACTTCAGGCTGCATATAATGTATCTTTTTTCTTCTAGCTATCCTTCCACATACTGTAACATGTGCACAGTACCAGTTGTGTTTTCAGGGTTTGTTTCCAGGAGGTAATGCCTTTATGCAATCAACCACTGTATGTCCTTGTGTTCCCATAGCACAAATAATTGATTTATAAAGCATTTCAAATGAAGGTTATTCACTTTGACTAGAATAAAATACAATAGCAATGTAATCTTCTTCCTCTGCTACATGAATTTCCTGCCACGTGTCACATTTTCAGCCCCCATTTCTTTCACCTCATTCCATGTCTCCTGTTGTAGCTGTTTTAGTATGTTTGCCAATATCTTGCTGGAACTGCTTCAGTTCGTTTATTGCAGGTAATTACCTCAGTGTTTTGGACCCTCCATTACCTGTAGCCTGACAGTTTGCCATTCAAAGGAACAGCAACAGATGCCTAAGAAAAGCAAAGCACAAAGGGGGAGATGTGGATTTGCATTAATCAGCAGGCTTTTCCTAATCTATGAAACCAATCTCTACATCTAATAAATTAAAACATGACAAGTGAGACATTTTTAAAAGATGAGTAGGTAGGAAAAAAACCTGAAAAGCACTAATTTTCTCTCTCCAGCTTGCATTTTTATTACAGTTCAGTCATTTCTTATAAGGTTTATAGGTCACCTAATACTTTCAGTTTTTGTGACACAAGCTTCCTCCAGCTGTACATATGGTAAGTGCACCAAATATTAAACACTTTGCCTAAGCAACCTGATTCCCTCTAAATAAATAACAAACCCTTCACTGTCTTCAGACCAGCTAACCTTACCTTATGATTCTGTTTTACTTTCAAACAAATCAAATATTTCCTCACTTTGTTCCTTTAAAGACAATCTCAGAGCAAAATACTGGGGGCAAAACAGATCTCAAGTTAGCCCAGTCATTATTAGAAGTTTCTGTATAATTTGGAGGGAATGACGATCTCCACACTCAATTTGGATTTTATTTTCCTGATTTGTATTTCACCTCTGAGCAAGAGCTCCAATTCAATGCTTAAAGGTTAATCATGATCAGAAAAAAACTTTATATGTGCCCCTGGGACTTCCATTTTGTGCATTTCCTAAGGTATTCTGTAGACTGGAAAGGACTGGCTGTTTTACAACCAGTTACCAGCACACTGATTTTGAAATGCATATACAGAAGTAAGCAGCGCAGATCCATAAAACTCCTCTGTACAGTAGACCCACTTTTCAGATATATTTGTCATGGGAGCAGCACACAAATGTCTCCTAGCTTTTTTCCATCATTTATTATGGAGATACAAGATTAATTGGCTCCCTCTGTATTTCTGTAAAGCTCTTCTAATCCAACACTGAGCTTTGTTGGCCTGGGGATTTCTGTCTTTGGGGAAAAAGAAAGACAAGAACCCATACAAAAACAGAGTTGCATAGAGTGCTGCACAGACATGTCATAAAAAGAAAAGAAATCATACACAGGCATATCCGTGTATCTACCACAAGAAGAAAGTCACTGCCTCTGCAAAATAGAAATCAAGGAGACCAAAAAAACCAGTCACACTTCCATTAACAGAATATTTTTGCCAAAGCTGCATATTTTCTGCTTTGCACTCTAAAGAACTGTAATGTTCCAACAACAATAAAAAAAATATCTGACTTTTGTTAAGAGAAACAGACCCATCTGCTGGCAAAATAACAATAACAATAATAATAATATTTAAAAAAAAAATCCAAACCAACCAACCAACCGAAACAAAAAACAAAATACCCACCCCAGGCATATATTAAATCACAACTTTATGTTCTGCTACTGTAACAAAATATTATAGACTTATTTCATATTCATTCATTCCCAAACTTAAACACTACTCAACCCAGAACCCTTTTGAAGACTTTCAGACCTGAAAGATGCTTTCTCAGTATTTTTCTTACACTTGTTTTACACTTATTCTACCTTTAACAGGTTTTAGACCAGCAAGCAGTGCAAGGCCTACACTCATCACCTCAGTAATGGTCAGCAACTGAACTTCAAATATGTAAAAACATCTAGCAAGCTGAAGCATTCCTAAGGTTCCCATGTTTCTGTCTATAATATATCAGGAGACATATGTGCATCTACTCTGTTTACTAACAGCCCGGTTCAGGTCATTTTGTTCAGATGCCTCTAATCATGTGCAAAGCAACCATGCAAGCAAGGTATGTATACAAAATACTTTACACTTTTAAATAATTATATGTATGGTAGCCACATGCAAAATAAAATTCAGATGCTCCAGTCCCCTAATGATCTTTGCAGCCCTGCACCACACCTCCTCCAATAAGCCTGTAACACTTTTTCTGGATGGTCCAGAACTGGACCCAGCACTCCAGGTGTGTTCTCAACAGTGCCAAGTAGAAGGGCAGGATCACCCTGCTCAGCCTGCTGGTAGTGCTTTGCCTAATGGAGCCCAGGATTCTTTTGGCCTTTTTTGTGGAAAGGGGGTATTGCTGCCTTGTGGTAACCTTGTCCATCAAAAACCCAAGGGACTTTTCTGAAGAGCTGCTTTCCAGTTGGGTGGCCATCTACATGTTACTAATGAATGGGATTATTTGTCCCTGGGTGTAGGTCTTCACTGTTCTCCATGTTGATCTTCACAAGGCTCCCATTTCCCCCTCCATCTTTTCAAGGTACCTCTGGATGGCAGCAGAACCATCTGGTCTATCAGCCACTTCCCCAGAGCATAATCTATCCCATCCTTCAGGTCTTTAATGAAGAGATTGAACTGAATTGGCCTCAGTATTGATCTGTGGGGCACAGCATTAGCTACTTGACTTAAACTGAACTTTGTGCTTTGATCCTCCGGGCTCAGTCATTTGGGCAGTTTTTAAATTCACCCCTCCTGTCCAAATACCTAGCACACACTTGTTCAGCTTGTCAGTGATGTTTGCCTTTACCTAGTAAAACCTCCGACACAACATCTGCTATCTGTTGCTGTACCTGTTAATTTAATGTTGCTGTGATACAAGGTAAATGGGTAAACTTGGCCAGTTCAAAATATTTGGTCTCTATTCTAACTGCTCCTCCTACACTAGGAAGGGTAATCTAACAAGTCATAGGCTAGATCATGAATTGCAACAGCAGTACTTCCTTCCTTCTCCACCCAAATAACCACTCCAGTGGAACTAAGGCTGATGATGACTTCCAAAGAAAAGGAAGCTCCTGTTGCTCTGCCCCACAAGTTTTGTAACCTGCACAATCACATGAAGCAACAGAAACCATAAACTACGATCTCAGCCCAAGACAGAGCAAGAGAAGAAAGTTTCCCATTTAGCTACCAAGACACTGCATGTCTTCAATACGATTAAGTGATTTTCTATGCCCCACACTAACCATGTTAGAACTGGAAACAGCTCAGAGTTTTAGGCCATATTCCCAAACATCATGGAAGGTCAGTATTTAGCTCTTTCAAGAGAAGTTACCTATCTTGTTGTGAACCCATTTAGCAGGAATGGGTTATCATCAGGAGACATTCAGCTAAACAGAGCAAGCATAAATTCAGTTGTTGCATTCTACCTCTTCCCTCCTCTGCCTCAAAAGCCATGAATTACTTTGTTTTCAGGAGGTGTAGTCTATTTAGCTTTATTTCCTGAACAGTTGTTTCTGAATAGTTAGAGGATCCTCTTCAGCTGTACACTTAACCTTGACCTAGTTTAACAGCTACATTTAAAGAATTAGATGAAACATGACCCATATGCCATAATCCTTTGATTTAGCACTTGTTTAAAGATCTCAGTAGTCAATAAGTACAATCCATGTAACCCAATTAAAAAGGTACACACAGCTACATAAGTGACATGCATAGCCAGTGCAACAGAAAGGAAGTTTACATTAACAAACTAAACAAGTGCAGAGAATACCTTGCTCATTAAAATTGTCCAGTCAATACTGAATATTTCAGTAGCAGGCAATACAGTTTAACATCTGGTAAAAGTGGCCAATTCGTACAGCACATCTATTGTGTTACACAATAAAGTTTTAGTACTATGCAAGGTATACGTCAAGGAATAACTAAAGCTGTATTTTCCTACTTTTCATGCTTGTATATATATTCTTTGCTAGCTTTAGACGCTGTTTCTTAGAGCTGAGACATCTAGAACTCAGTCATTTAGAAATCACACAGCACATAAATAAGCAGTAAGAAAATAGGTTTTATTTTCAGATTTTATAGAAAAGTGTTAACAATGCTTAGAAGAAAACAGTTGGACAGCAACTTTCTATATATATTCCAGACAAACTAAGGCACTTTAATTAACAGATAATTTTGTTGCTACAAACCCAGCTATCCTATAATAACTATTTACATTTTTCTATAACTGCAAAAAAGTAAATTTATGCCATTAGGATAACATGTTAAGATATTTTAAAAACCTAGCTATAAATATTCCCAAATTTATCATCTATAGTTAGTCCCCAACTAAGGCACTAGCCCAGATTATGTGCACACTAAAATAAGTCCATTAATCATCTGCAGTACCCCTTAATATACCAAGTTAATTGTTTTGTCCCACTACGGTCTCACTACATATTACTTTATAAGCAGAGGGAAATGGGGCTCACAGTCAGCCCAGTTTAATCTGATTTAAAAAAAAAAAAAGGAAAAATGAGCTAATTTCCTTTAAATTATAACTGCGATATTTAATATTAGACTTTTAAAATTTAAGCATCCCTTTTTTGAATATACATAATGGAATGCTAAAAAGTGTGTTTAGCAAGTTGGAGAACACTACACATTCACAAATATTTTAAGCTGTTCAAGAACAGAGTATGATCTTTTATGGTTAGGTAATCGTGTAAAAGAACTTTTGTACAAGTGTTGTAATATTTTTTATTCTTACTAGCTTCTTTTGAAAGCCCCCGATTTTCTCATGCTTTATGTGCATATGGAAGATACCATTTCTGAATCCTTTCGTGACAGGGTTGCACTTGCTGGTGGAGGCTTATACAAGCATAGGGCTATGACCACAAAGACAATTGTGATGATTTTGCAAGCAGCACCTGAATGAAGAGAATAGAAGAGTCCTTGTTGCAGTCACCTTCAACAGCAGACAAGAGTATTTTAGTCATTTATAAAGTTTCACATGGTGAGTTACACTGTAAGACTTCTAGATGTATGCTGCATAATTCAATGTCTTTCACATGAACTGCACAGGGCAGGTAAAAGCAGTGTTCCAACTGACTTCAGATCCCTCACCTGCCTGCCAGTTCTTGTTTGCAGCAGCTACTGTCATTACTTCAGTTCTGTATTTCTTCATCCCATTCTAGCCTGAAGTGCAAGTCTTCCTTATTTCTCATTTCAGTACTGATCTTCATTGCATCAAGATCCTCTTTGCCACAAACTAAACTCCCCACATGCAAACCTGTTAAGTATTCTTTTCTCAGCTACCTAGAAAAGTTGTTCCATTTACTCATCGCTGATACATAATTGTGTTTATGCAGCTTGGGGGCAGGGCAAGGAGAGGGGAAAAAAACAGGAGGGATATTTTATCACAAATATGCTTGAGAGACACTGAAACATGAAGCTGTGACTCCTGCTTTTTCAGTTTCAAGATTAGGTGTTAGCAGTTCAGTTTATGCGCTGTAAGCATCACAGTTGCTAGTAGCAAGGACAACAGCAGTTATCATATATACCTCACATGTTTAAAGGGAGCAGACTGTTAAACAAGTTAAGAAAATTGACTAGTGTTCAGAGATATTTTCAAGATCTTGATACTAATTTAGGGAAAAAAAATTGAAATAACAAGAGGAAGAAAGCCCCTCAGACTTTAGATGTCAACAGACCAAGCCAGATAAGACTGCAATATGTGCCAATCCCTTAAAATTCACCAAATAAAGTGTGACAATTAAGAAAGACTGAAGAGCAAAACTATTTCATATTATTGCTATTTAAAGTTTTCTAGGCCAATAAGAGCTACTTAATGTGGTCTTGCTCTTTCATTATTATTCTGCTTTTTATTACTTATGAAAAAAAGTTTTTTTAAAAAAAACACTGCTGCTAAGAAATAAAAGTTTAAGGTTCTGTTTCAATACAATTCCCATCTAGCAGTCAAGGTCCATATATCTATTACCTAGTACATGTACTTAATATGAAGTCGTCACTTACTTATGCCCATCAGCAGATAAGCCATTCTTTCATTGTCATAAACCCAACAGGCTCCTTTAGTTTTACATTCATTAATATCCCACAGAGTACAACTGTTGTCTATAGCAACACCAAACAAAATTGGTCCAGGAATAGTACCTAAAAAGCACAGTAACATGTTAGAATGTTTGACTTACCTGGAATACCCTTATCTAATCTTAATGCATACAATGAAATGCCAAGCTGGTGAGGAAGATAAAATGGGAGAGGTACACACTAAATATAACATTTTAATCAAAGTCATAGGGCTCATATTACATAGCAAATGTGCCTCTTCCACTGCTCTCTTTTAGGATAGATAGAGTACCAGTTAATTCTTCATACAGCTCCCACTTGATTATCAAGCAACAAGTTTGTTCAAAGACTTGACCTTCTTGTAACTTCGTCAGTTTTCACGAGAAAAGAAAAACTGATTAAGTGTTTCCCCCCCTAATTTTAATCAGGAAAGCAGGATTTTAATTGAAGGAAAAGTCCCTTTCCTTCAATCATATATGTTAACCTGTTTCAAATGCAGAGAACTAAAATATTCTCTTAATACGTTCCATTGTCCTTTTTTTCCATCCCTCAGACGTAGCCCAGCTTCCAGGAAAAATTTCACATGAAATGAATAGTGTTTAAAATTATTCCTGCGCAGAATTTATTAATTTGTGTGATTCCTGTTATAACAGTGCTTTATAAAGCACAAGTAGTTTGCATCCAGGTATAGCCAATTTTTTAACAAACACTCCAGGTACATCACTGCATGTCTACCTAACCTGCTCAAGGCCTAAACTGCTCTTGAGCTAGCAAGCAGCTATGTACTCACTACAGCAGCTCTGTCTAGGACCTCTGTGTGATTCCTTAGCATAAAGAACTTGATAGCAATGCTGATAGTTACTGCCTTCTTCAGCCACAATCTGTACAGGCAGTGAAAAGGGTTCTCCTATCCTCTGCTCCACAGTACAGTCAAGAGTTAAGACTCCGCCATTGATAATTTTGAGTAAAATGAAACAGAGAACCCCTCATACAATACTTAACACTATCTCCCAGCTGATTTCTAGCTGTGAGGATGTTTATTCTTGCTATGCTTTATTGGTAAAATTACTTAGATTAATTGGAGTTTCAATAGGTACAGCAAAGCAGACCTAACACTGCTAGGTATTTGATCTCAAATGTCAGGGAATGGCTGCAGTACTGAATATTGACATAAAAGTCTAACCAGTAACTGAGCCTTGACCTGGTCTTGAATTACATATGCCATTCAAAAAGTGTCTAGACTAAACAAAGAGTTTAAAAGATGCCTGAAAAAATTCAAACTAATGGTTCAGAGTATATCTACATTAAGCTTTATGTTTTATTTAGGGTGATTCACCTATCTTACAGAGATCCTGGAGATGCTTAGATTTAGCATTTAAATAGTAGATTTCCCACATAAAAACTCAGTAATTATTCACGTACCAGTGCCTAAAATTTCAGTAAAGGTTAAAATTAGTCAAAGGAATTGAAAGGGAAGGCAGAAGAGGGAAGACTCCACCTATTCACTCTAAAATATACTGGCACGGCCCATAAGGACACAACTGTATGAGACAGTGTCTCTTTCTTTTAACTTCTGGAACTTGAGATGTTAACTACATTAAGCTGTTTTCTAGTACATCATTTTTTCTTATCTCAACTTTCAGAATAGGTCTTCTTTTCAGAATAGGCCTTCTTCTGGGGGAAGTGACAGCAGATGTCTTTTGCTTAAAGAATGACAGTGACCTGTATTTTGTTCATGCCAATAAGAACAAGAAAAGCTAAAATGAACACACACACCTTGAAAAGGAATTTGAATCCAGATGGCATCTGCCTTACAACAAATGTATTCTATAAGATAATGACAGGCTGCTTCAAAGTCCTCTGAAAGGTTCTTAATGCAGTATTTTTTAAGTCTAGAAAAGTGTCAAGTAAATTACTCTGAGGCAAGTGTTTCAATAAGGAAGTCATACCCAGTAGTCGTAGAAACACTGACTGTACTCCAAGAGCAAATGAGCGCTGCTTATCTGGCACACACCTGGAAACAAAATTTGCAGTTTAAGACCTGGTAAACAAGGTAACTCTTCCATGTCTCTGCTTTGTCCCTCAGTGAATACACTTTTTCTTAATACACTCTTTTAACCCATTAATTGCAGAGGGGTTTAGAAATCCTGTGTACAAAACAAGTAACAAAACTTCAAGAGGGGTATTGACAACAAATATAAGCAACGCCAGCAGCTCATCAAGGAATTTTAGATTGACCTAGTTTAACAAAACAGTACAAACAAAAACCTAGCTTACCAGCGGCACCCTGATACATTGTTGAACATTTTTTTTCCACACAAGAACCAAGGAAGTTAAGGACAGTGCTAGGATGCAGTCCTAAGCTACTATTCCTAAACAAACAATATATGAATTGAGACTAGGTTTCAGCACAGCACAGGTACTGTATGTCCCATAGCCTTTACATATGGTCACCTGACCTTACAAGTAATCAGTTCTGGCCTAGCTATACAAATCAACATATTTTGATTTCATAACTAGGAAAATTTACATCCTACCCCTTTCTTTCAGATATTTCTCCAGCAACAAATATTTTCTCCTGACAGTGTCTTAAAGTGATTAAACACAACCTAATTTATACAATTTCATTTCAGCACTGTTTAACAAACCGTATAATTGAAGCACTGTCACTGCTAAAAAAAAAAAGGGCAGTATTCAGGAGTTATTCCCTCATTCTGGAGTATGTATGAGGATTAACCATAGAAAAACATCCATGATGAGCACTTACCAGTCACTGTTAGGATCTCCCTACCCATAAAGAAAATTAAAGGAAGAAGAATGAGTTTTGTATAGTGTGGGTGATTATTTCTAGCACTAGAATATTCCCACAAACATGTGGGTTTACACTTTCAGTTGCACAAAATAGGCCTACTGAAAAGACATCAGATTATAATAACTGACATCACATTCAACTATTTGAATTAGATTTTGCAGACTTAAACTGCTCTACAGTCCTCTCCAATAAAACCCATTTCTTCATTCCAGCCGAAGTGCACAAGGACTCAGAATTCCAAATGCTACTGCTTAGAATTACCTAAATAAAACATCAGCTCAGTTTTGAAGATAATGCAACACTTTACATTATTCTGCCCCACGCTGATATGACAAACTGTTCATTCCAGATTTACCGCAACCCTGAACAGGAAGCTACTACAAAGCTCTGTTGCAATGTATCATTTCCCTTCCCAATGCCCTGCCTAGAACATCTGAAAAAAGAGCATCTAACCACACCCTCCCCAAAGCATCAAGTGTATAGCACATGTATACCTATGCATCATGGACATTTTATCTCCAGAAGTATTAGAGATACAAGTCAGATTTCAACATAAAGTGAAACAGCTCTACTTTCAGAATAATGACCATACATTACAAAAGTTAATGTATCTAGCTTTCATGCATATGAGACTCAGAAATTTGAAAGACAGTCAGAGCACTGGTTAACAGCCACATACATGCTGTCACATTTTATATTAATCACTACCATACATATAACATCAACATTACATGAGACGTAGCCTGCAGTTCTTGACAGACTACAATTTTGCAAGTCAGAACTCTGAACTGAGGCAGGAAGCAAAGCTTAAGAATACAAGACTGATTGTTATTTTATTCTTTTCTTGGTAAAATTTGAAGTCCTGCAACCATTGATACACAGGCTACTTTAATATTTTCTTCATCCAAGCACATGGTGCATTATTATGCTTTGACTACAACAGTCAGGAGTGCTCCTATGAAAGAGGGATTTTGCTACAAGTAGGGAAGATTATTCTTTTTAATATATTCAAACAGTATGTACTAACTAAATGTAATTACAGAGATAATGAACAGTGGTATGACTGTCCTCTACCTCAAGTACTGCCTCCTTACTACACAAAGTACACTAAATCCCTTACACGTTGGTTTAAGTCCACATCCCAAAGCAAAACAAATTATAGAGTATTTCACTGACCTGAGTTTTCACAGGAATGCTACCTATTTTTCAGTTCAAAAAAAAATAAAACATACCTCAGAATGGCCACAGTTGTTGGAGTAACAGCCATAAATGTAAAAACAACAGCGAAAAAGAAGGAGGTCAGGAATAAAGGTAGAAGTCTGCAAAGTGTTGGACATTTCCCAGGGACGGCTTCATAGAGAAAATCTTCTGAACCATTTTCTCCTTTTGGTTTCCCAATACAGGAACAGTTGTGATAAGTCTACAAACAATTTATTAATCAAAATTTAGCTCTAAGAATGACACCAAGTGATACTAATATAGTAGATGTTTATTGGGTCTGCATCACACTGAATACAAGAATAAACCCTGACTTTACTGTATGGGAAATGGTCCATTTCCTGATGATCACATAACATTGTAACCATCATTTTTAAAACTGGTTCAGCAGAACTTGACCAATACATCTCAGCTAAGCAAAAGTTGTTTTTAGTTTTGTGATCTAAAAACACAGTGATAGTCTGCATTTTGTGTGAAGCAAGTTTTTAATTACAAGTACAGAAAACCTGAAAGATTTTCAAGTTAGAGACACAATTATATGCAGTATATAACATAAAAAAACAACAGAGTAATCCTTGAGACACTAAATTTCGCACTGAAATCTTATTACAAATCAGTGATGATAACACCAGTTACTGTGTACAATTAAGACAGGACAAGCTACACTGGCCCGTACAAGATTTTTTTTATATTGAGATATAAATACACACCCAATAATTTTGAAAATATGTAATTTTTAAACAAATCACCTCTTTGAGAACGTTGTAAAACTATGGAGGGTGCCAAGGGCTGGAAGAAGGAAGTAAACACCCATTTTCTCTTTCCCCATATGAGACTGGTTTCATTTGCAAAGTGTGATTTCTGAACAAAGGGTAGCCAAAAGCTGCATTTCCCTCACAGCAGAAGGTATCTTGCATTGTTCAAAAGTCATTTTTCCATTATTGAAATAAGCTAATATTAACCATTACCTAAGTTTGTTAACCAGAACTGCTGATTATTTCTGTACAATTCAGAAGTTATACTCCAAAGAATTTCAAGTGTCTTGACTACTAAAAACCATTACTTGAATTGGGTTAATTGTTTAGATTCACACCTATTTGTGCCACTACTTCCTCAAGCCTTGTTCTTCAAGCTTAAATAACAGATATATCCAGTTACAAACAGTAGCTGAACAAACTGGAAACCACAACAGTTCCCATTCTTCAGAAGTGCTGGCAATTCCCAGATCACCTAGCTTGGCAGCCTTGACTATAAACAGGCTGGTCTTTATACTGGCCTGTACTTCACAGGAAGAGATGTGAGCTCTACTCTAAGATTTAAGCAGGAAAGAACAGAAGCAATGTTGGACTGCTTTTGTAAACAGGTGAACAAACGGAATAGTTTTATGCTCTTCATTATAAATCCACTCAAGTTTGTTTTCAAACAAAAAAAATTAATACATATCAGTGAAGAGTGATGTTTTCACAGCAAGAGGCAGTCAGTCTCCTACATAATACCTCTGCTCATTTACCATTATCTTTTTCTGATATAAAAAGTCCCCATAGGCACTCCCTGGTTCAGCTTGCCTACCTGTAAGATCTTCCTGCACTCCTCCCACATCCCTGTTCAAGACTTTGTTGTACCAGTCAAGACAAGCACAAAAAGTCTCTCAGTTCTGGGAAGGCTTGATAATAACCAGCCACTTACATGGCTTACCATTCCTACATCAGAGGCAACTGATATTCAAGGTTTGGAAACTCACAGAAGCAGGTTGCCATGCATACAATAAACACTGCATTATGCTTAAAGATCTAGGTAAGTTTAAATGTCAAGGAAGTTGATAATTTCTAATTTTCTGATTGTTAATTCTATTTAAAGTACACGCAGGTTTAATGTCTTTTCAGCATTATAAATATTACTAGAAGTAACATTTGCAATATGACACTGCATAAGTGATCACATACTGTTATTGACCAATAAACCCCTACAATGAAAAAAAAAAAAAAGAAGAGATAGGGCAGGATGATTTGCCAATGAAGCTCACAGAACAATGCAGTGTGAATGACCACAGCTGTTGCAAAGAAAGCTATGCAGAAAAGAAACTATGTCTGTTGAGTGGACCAACCAACGGTGTAAGTGTTTCTCCCCGAGTTCATTAAAAGAGTGCAAAAGACTCCTTAAGATAGCCAGATCAGCATGGGGTGGGGAGTATGGCTAAGCCCAACAGAGTATACAAAGGCAGACAACTAGCAGAAGAATTTCAAAGACAGCAATGGCCTTGAGCTGGCTTCAGCCCACACACAACTCCCCATCAACTAGGGTGGCCCAACATCGTGAGGGTTATAGAGACCAGTAATGGGAATCATGCTGATATTGGGACTGAACTGAGTATTGCAATCAATATATTTTGCTAAGTGTAATTTAAATTTTTATTGTTTTCAGTATACTTTGTATCACTGCTAAATTAGAAATCCTGTGTAATATCAACTGTCATCAGGTAAGTAAATTTGGTATTAATCATTACACCCTCCAGAAGTGGAATATCTGAAAGCACTTAGCTCAGAGTATTGACTGGCACATAACAACATCCATCCCACAAGCTGGTGAGGATTGGAAACACACTGCCACTCAATACTCTGATTTCTTGTCATACTAAAGGAAGAATGTTTTGTTTTCTATATAGAAAGCATTTTGCAGGAAACCTGGACAGATCACATCAACTGTTTTGTAGCACAAAGTACCTTTTTCATGTTGTTAAAAAGCTGTGATGCACATCCTGCAAAACAGGGAGAAAAGTACTGGACTTCATCTCTGCCACAAACTGGGTAGTACATGGAGCGCAAACATCCACACTTAGCATTGCATGGTGCTGTGAAGTTATATAGCTTGCCCGTTCTGAAAGGTAAAAGTTAATATGTTTTCAATAAAGTAATTTATATATCTGCTGTTTTTAAATAAGTAATGCAGTCTTTATAGGATAATAAATCTCACGTACAATTCAGGTGATCTATGCACTTAATTCTTTTTAAAAAAGCCATGTTCCTAGCAGTTACAACTCTAAAAATTCCCATTTATCTGTACCTAGCTATATTCCTTCCATAGATTCCTCCAGTTTCCATCACAAAACTGATGACTAAAATTCTGTGTCTTAACCCAATTCTTAACTTTATCATCTCCTTCCCCACACACCCTTATACATTTTAATTCGTTCAATTTACAGTTTTAAGAAAAAAAATGTAAAAAGATTGAAAGCAGCATTTGGTATTGTTTATTCTACTGATCATATTCCAGTGTTTTTCCCCCATTTTGGATTCAAGTCCAGTTGGAAAACCACTGCATTTTTACTATTTTTAACACTGCTATGCAGACATCTAGACTGCACAAGCTAAATGCAGAGTGCCACAACATACAGAGTCTTACCATACCCAAAAGGATCTTAAAGATTTTCTCTGGCTGTTTAGGGAATAACTAATGAAGAACAGTTAAATTAAACACTTGCTTCCTGTAACTACTTCCAATTTAGGCAATTGCTTCCAGTATAGGCCATAGCCTGGTTGTATTTGAAGTAGTCCCAATATATTATTAGTACCAAAAACAAACAAAACAAAAAGTTTTCAATGTGAGAGGACCTTCTTAAGACATAACTGGAGAGAATAAAAACATGCTTTGAATTTCTAATAGTCTTGCCTTAAGAAAAGAAGCTTCCCAGGTTAAAAGTTCAGTCAGCTGAAACCGGGATACTAATACTGCTAGTAGTTCAGATGTTGGACTGTAAACTGAAAGTTCCAGATTCATTACCTAAAAGGCAGATCTTTTTCAAGGGAATTTAAGATGGTCACAAATACTAAGAGGAGAAATAATTTATCTAGGAATTAAGCCAAACGCTTACAAAGAATTCAAACTGCACATGGAATATTAAGGACTTCACAACTACCTATAGACTTAATCTGGTTGTAGTACAGTTGAACCCTACGAAGCTACATTAGTTCATTTTTCATACATATCAGAATTAAAGTTAGTTTGCTCTGGCTTAAAGCACTAAGTACACCATAAGCAAACTCCCTGATCACCGTTTTTTTCATACAGTGCCTTGTTAGCCTGAGGCATGTCAGGCCCAGAAGTATTTAATCAATTCAGTGGCAACATTTGTCCTCTACATAAGCAGACAATGTTGCCTATAGGTCAGGCCTTCCCTGACCTATAAAGGTTCAGTCCCTCTTGGGTTATGCATGGTCAAAAAAAAAATTATCAAAATAGAGAAGAAATACAATGTGGTGTACGTAAGTTTTTATGAATCAGTTTTCTAAAGAAGCCCAGCAGATCAGGCCATTAAATGGGGGTTAAAAGTTCTATAGGTTGGGTATTCTTTCACAGCAAACCAAAATAAGGAGTCCCAGAGACTTGCAGTGACAATTTCTGTAGTTCTGTTTGTTCCTGCATTTCTGTTCCAAGTTTTCAAGGAAAAAAAAAAATGGCCAAAAGAATTTGGCAAAAACAAATCCTTTAAGTGTTTATTAGACAAAGCAAACCACATCAGTTCTGCTTATAGCCTAACTTAGTAATAAACAGTTACTACAGACAATATACTTTGCTCATTAATATATGAGCTCAAAATAGATCCTCTACTCATGTGGTTCTAGTACTGAATTTGCAAAAGCATTCCCCACCCCCTCCACCTCCAGGCTGTTTTTCAACAGCAAATAAATGCTTGCCATGAAGGATTTCTTAAAAATCTCCACAAAAATTACGCTGCAACAATTTTCAAGTCAACTCTCAAAGCGTAGCCATAACTTAGTCTTTCAGAAGCATTTATTCAATAGCATAAACAGAAATCAGACACATAGCTATTCTTCCACAAGTTTATAAATTTGTTAAAGCTACTACAATTATTTCAGTTGCTTACTCCTTCATGGAAAGCAGTTTCAGAACTGGCACTGTGTTAGTGCCACTAACTATTCTGATGTAGGTCACATGCCCAACAAATTACAGTCCAACATGTAACAGCAAATTAGATAAAAATGAACCCTTTTTGTAGTGGATACTGAGTGGAGAGACTTACTTCAGGACTGGTCAACTCCAAATTGCTGTAGATAAGAGGTTTTCAGCAACAGTTAAACTATATAACTGCTGAAGTTACATGAAACTATTAAATACAAGATAACTGTATTTAACCTAGGGTGAAAATCAATTCAGCTGTACCTTTCATCAGCTGCTTTTGGTCATGGGACCTGGTCTAGACACATGGATAACTTCATATACTATTTTCTATACAACCGCTTCAGTATTCAGTTGCTGAATACCGATTCTTTTCCTCAATATATAACTATAAACTTTCCACAACAAAAGTCTACATCCTACTGTTCACAGTTCTGAAGTGTCCACTGTAATCTTACAGCTAGCTTCTTTTCAGGTACTGAAGCAAAGCCATGTTTTAAGCATCAAATATCAACACTGGCCTTTGAATATACTGCCAACTGATACTTCAAGTTGTAAACTGTTTGTTGTATCTACATTTTAAGTCAGTCAAAAAGCATGGTAAGTATCAAGTGAAGAAACCATAGAAGCCTAATTGTTGATTAGATGTTTATCATTTTTTCCTAGAAGTATCACGAGCTTGCATATGTATTAGAGGCTACAAAACCAATCCTTACCCAACCCATCTTCTGCATTTTCATGCTGCACTTCATGCTATTGTGACAGAAAAGTGCAAAGATCCTCTTCCACATCCTATTTAGGTTTAAATGTCTTCTTATGGATTAGAGCATAACTTACAGATTCTGCTTTTGTACAAGACAGTAGTACCTAACTCTTGTCTAAAATGGGGAATTTGGAGAAAAACAACAAAAAAGTATTGATAAGTTATCCACCCAGTTGTACAGCATGCTGCTCATGCTTTTGATTTTTTTCAAATGGCAGCTAGCAGTCCCTAGCTACCACCCTACTAGAGTTATTTTTTACAGCAGCGTCTGTTTCTTGGCAGACCAAACTGCTGGAGTTGCCTCTGGCTCTGTCAATTCATGACAGAGTAACAGATCCCTTGAATGAGAGCACAGTTTTGGCACAACTAGCTGACCTACTCCTGATTTTAAACACTGCTCATGCTACAGAAATGTGTACTATTTAAAACAGAGAATTTAAACATCACAGTCTTTTAGTTAATTCCTTAATAAGGCATAATTGGGCATTTTATACAACATTGTACCTATGGTGGTGATTTGATCACACACATTCAATGCCGAAATTTTAAAAGTGGACCTAGAAATCCATTCTCTAAGGAATGCTTATACTTGCAGATATTTACTCTTGCTACATTTTTGGTTTCACTTTAATGACATTTTTTCCCCACTGCCACACTGATTTCTAGCGTAAACTTCATTTGCAGAAACAGGAAGAACATTCACCCTAGAATTTTTATTAGAATTACTAAAGAGATTTAAAAATGAGTGATAGACTGCATTCTCAATAGGAATGAGAATTATATTGTTTAAGCAAAAGAAGAGTAAATACTGTTTAGAGAAGTCTCTCCTATACATATTAGCTAAAAATATTTAGAATTATATTCATTAATCATGTTATTCCACCCATTTTATTCTTCAATTTGGGTCACTGAGCTGTGGTCTTTTTGCAGTAAGTTTTTACCTCTCTCAGCCATTTTACCAGGAAAAAAAAAAAGAAAGCTTCCTTTGTAAATGGAGGCTAGAACCTGGTGCTACAATAATGTCTTTATCTTCCTAGGGAAAAATCTGCAATCAGTTTAAGCTGCAGTATACCTCCATGCACTCAAGAAATTGTTGCACAGTGCAGACTCCTTCCAGGCACAAACTGCCCAGATTGTGAAGAGCTGGTTAACAAAACAAGATACAGAAGGCAAGCTACTTCTACAGAGATCCAAAGTTAGCAGTAGTCAGTAACATGGCTACTACACCTAGAATGGTTACAGAAGCTAGGATACTTTTTTGTTGTTGTTGAGCAGGACCAGCCTGCTCAGAACATTTTTCAGGCAATGTATCATTACATTTCCCTTAATCATCTATTACACAAAAAATTTCAAGAACAAGATTTTAGAGTTCCATAAAGCATTTCAGTTTCATACATCAAGGCAAAACAGTATTTTTAAAAGGTTTTGTATTCTGTGATGTAGCTTATTATTTTGAATATTAACACCAAACCCAAGAGTGCAGTAAAATATATTTACCCATTATATGTTTCAGAGACACCTGCGAAAGGTTGATTCCCACATTTAGCAAATAAAAACACTGTGTTTAAAAGTAGGGCCACTGATGAAGTGCCTATCATGAACTTGATTATGTTTTTGCAATCCATTTTGCACTTGGAAATCAAGATGCCACTTATGATTTGGCCTAGTGCTGCTGCTGGAATTAATACAAGCCCTAGAGGAAAACAAGACACCAGCAATTACACAAAAATGCAAGATATAATTAGTGAAGCAATTTAGAGTGCAATTTTATGTTAGAAAAAAGTCATAACTGTTACCTGTATCTTAAGATGCAGTCCATGTGATGTCATTTTGAAACCATCCTACCAGAATCTGTTTGAGTGAGTGACTTATTCTACCCTTACATTATCTTCAGCCTTCCCAGAAGTTCAACTTGACAGCGTAACTTATAGCTGTCCAAAACCCAAGTTGAACACAGCAAAACTAGATTACTGAGTAGTACTACATACTGGGCAGGAATCTCTGAGCACCAGTAGGCCACTTCACAAAAATAGAAAATGTTCTTTCATTGCTTCAGGTTTGTTGGGTTTGTTTTAACCACATGTCCATGTTCTTTGTTATACTTCTGTCTTATGTTTGACTAAGAGTATAATCACTATTTTACATGAGACAGCACAAGATACAATAAGGCATCAACAGAAAGATTAAAAAGTTTCGATTAGTGGGTTAGTTTTGCTAGTTCACATAGTCCATAATCTTCTTGGCACTATTTGGACTCCAGATATAAAAATGCTCAGTTATGTATGGCTAATCTACAATACAATACAGAACACATTGTAACTTGCACTGACTTGAGACAACTAATTTGAAAGGCAGCTCAAGTACAGTGGTAGAACTGCACAGGCTGCAGACCTCCACAGTCAGATGTCATTTAAATAGCTAACGTGGCCATTAGTAACAGACTAGCTAGCTCAACATTAGTTCAGGTACAGCAAGCTTTCAACATTAGCGTAGCCACTTCTTTAAAGCTGTACATTTGATTAACACTATCAATATTTTCAACGCAAATGAAAAGAAATTCAGACAAGGTCTATAGACAATGAAAAGGAACATTCATTTTTCTATTTCACCGCTGATGACTGTTAACAATTGAGCATGTATTCCAATGTACATCTATTTAAAACTTGCAGATAACTGTTTAGAAGCAATGATGTCTGAATAGCAACAGTACTACGTAGTAGTATTGAGGGGAGTTACTAATTCAGAAAGTCTTTCCTAAATATATTTCTGTTGGAGACAGCACTTCAGCTAGCATACGGTTATATTGCAGCACTATAAGCTGAAGTAATTTAGCAAGACATGTTCCAGAAATATTAAGTCTGCCACATTGCAAGCATCTGTTGGCCTATCTGCCTTGATCTGGTTACTGCTTTTCAGAAGTAATTGTGTCAGTGTTAATCTGGTGACCCTACCTAGCACAGGTTTTTCAGACTTTTTCCTATCTGCTTCTCCAATAGCTAACTTTTCACAGCCTTCCTCTGTTTTACCTATTTCTATTATCTGATGTGCAGAAGTAACAGTGACAGTAAGCCAAGTATAGAAGCAGTTACATAGGAGTTTTATAGTATGTCCTGAGCAGTCATTTTATTGTAAGCTATCTCACTGTAACACTATGGTGGAATTGAAGAAGGGAAAGGCCAAGTCAACTCCCTACTTGTGGTAAGCACTACTTTTTTTCCGATCTGCCCTTCATCTTGCTTCCTTCAGTAAAGACTAAGGGTTAATACTCATTCAGCTGATTTTAAAGGACAAAATTAAATGGTTTTCACCAAGAAAGGAATAAGTTTCAGCAGCACATAAAATTCTCATTCCACTTTGAATAAGAGTATCAAGTCTTCTGATCCTACAGACAAGTAGATTTGCACCCTTAAAGAACGAAATACCAGGGTTTTTCACAGGGCAGGCAAGAATAATATAAAAATACTGTTTCTGCTGTGAAAACTGCATTTCGTGTAAGTATATGCACAAATATCTCAGGCAAACACAATATGCTTATATAAGCTTCCACCTACAATGTTAATAGTGTGTTCAGCACAACATATTTAAGATTTAAAAATGAAGAGACACATTACCTCCAAGAGTTGCTGAAAAACTTGATGTCTTTCCAAACTGACTTTCTATAAACTTTGGTAGAAATGTGGCAAAGCCAGTCGCAACTAAAGCTTCTGAAGAACTGGCTATTATTAGACTCATAAGCACTGGATTCTTCAACAGTATCTATGGAGGAAGTTAGCATAACAGGAAATTATTTCATTGTATCACCATGTAAATTTGAACGCACTCTATTTTAAAGCAGATACTCTCAAGTGGAACTTCACTGATATGCTTAAGATTTTTAAGGCAAGAAAAACCTCAATAAAATGGATATGCATTGAATTATCAGCAGCACCGCAGACTTCCCTACCACAACACAATAGAGAAGCAATTACCTTTCTGAACACTTACATATTGCCCCCCAAAAAAAATTTTCCTCTGAATGTATCAATTTTAGTACATTCAAGATTTCCTTACCAGGAGAGCCACAGGAAAGTCTTTGTAACTTTTTCCAATGTTCCTGGCCTCCACAAGCAATTCACTTCCATCATTATGGGTTTCAGAGACTTTTTCAGCCTGTATTTTTGCTGTTCCTACAAATGGGCATATTTATTGACAATGAAAACATTGAATACATGTGCTCTTACACTTAATTTGAAAAAACAAAGTGTTTCCTTTCCTTGGGAAAACCAGCTCAGACATTGTAAGTCTTCTTGAATATTTTATTGGTACAGATCCATAAAAATGTCAATAACTTATTGCTGTAGAAAGAAGACTTTGGCTGAAAGCATCATGCTTCCATAGGAAGGCCTCAGCTGCAAGATATCATCAGGGATATCCTAAGGATTTCAGACTATCCTGAAGCCCATTCAGTATTTTTTTTTCTTAAATCATCCTCATTCTCCCCAGTTCCCTACTTCATTGTTTCTTTTCCTCCATCATTTCTCTTTCCAGAGAAGCACAGTAACTTCCTTTAGATGCTCTTCCAAACGACTCCTAGATGATATCTGCCTGAACAGAAATTATGTTAAAATTATTCTTTTTAGAAGGCTGCTCTGGGATACTTTGATTCATGCTTTATTATTTCACCCAAAACAACAAGACAGTAGAGACAAAGACAAAACGCATATTAAGTCAAGACAATTTCCTGATTCTTGGCAGATAACATAACAGCTTAATATACAACCCTGGGTGCCAAGCGTCTTCCAAATTCAGACCATCAGTTTCCATGCTCTATCTGCTTCCAGTCCTACCATACATCATTACATACACAAGATCTGCCCTCCAGCCCATCCACATTGCTTTAAAGGTTGCATATTGGAAGCAAGGTATTTATCATCAGTTTTAGCCAAAGACAGTTAACTGAGAAACAGAATCAAAAAGAAATCAATCACTCAGTCCAGCAGTCTATAACCCACACACATAAACAAATGTCTCTTCTGAAGTAACCCATTACTGTTAAACACTTACCTGGTAGGTGTTTTGGAAAGCATGAAAAAGGTATTATAAGAAGCCAGATTGCAAAAAAGCATGCAAGAAATGGTATCCACCATGCTCCAAGCCAACGTGGGTCATCTTGATCCATCTTTATACTAGAAAAAATTTGGAAAAAAGCAGGTTTACTATTCATGAATTCAAATCAGCAATTTCAGATGTCAGTGAGCTGGATTTTTTTTTTAATCCTGATTTAACAGAAAGCCTTTGCAAGTTGTCATTTTCTTGTTTTCTACATATATTAAATTTAGTGTTTTCTTGTTTAAAGCACGTTCATCAGCTCTATTATAATAATATTCAATCCTACCATTTAGTATGCTTCAACTCATTAGTCAAATTCACTCCGATTCAAAGGCCACTATTTGGCCCTGATTTCAAGGTCCTGTAGCATTAAGATACTGAAAAAGCTGGTTTTAGAAAGAATCTTCCTAATCAGTTAGTTATGTGAAAGCCAATACTTTCACATACAATGAATGTCATTGCATTGATTTGAAGTCCCTAAAACACAGGAAATAAAGGTGTAAATAAAGTTGTTGGCTTGGACAGTAGTACAGTTTATAACACTATCCTTTAATAGTAGACTATTACTCAGCTAGTACATTTTCTAGCATGCTCTTCCCAGGAGGTAAGTAGCAGCATCCTTCGCTTCGTATCCCACCTCAGAGAAACTTTTTGCACAAGAAATCAATCTAATCCTAAATGAGCTACTAACCAAAAGACAAAGCATTGTTCTTGATCAGCTTTAAAATACCTAGTATCTCAAAAAGCTAGAACTACGTATTTGCTCTACAGAGAAATTTTCACACACAATGGATTGACTACTCACTGTGATAAGTAACTTTCTTGCTAGAAGCTCTTGTGAATAAAACTTGTTACCAAGTTAAAGAAACTCTTGAAAATGCAGTATTTTCCAAACAAAAACTTTCTCCTCCTCACATGGAGAAAAGCTGGATTTTAATAAGAATTATTGGGAAAATAGAAAGCGAAAGAGTATCTTGCCTTTCTGGGATCTGGATATCAATATAAATATTAAGTAGCTGCCCTCCTAAGACATAGCCAATAGCAGGACCCAGCAGTGACATGGCATAGCCAATTCCTAGAAGAGAAAATACATCAAGTTCACCATACATTTTTAAATCTTTCTTTTAAAGAATTCCTAAATCAACTTCAGACCAAATGGTTTAAGTCAACCTGTTCTTTCACTGTCATTACCTCAACTATAGTATGTTGAAAACAAAATTCGTGCTTCTCTGGCAACAAGAAAATTTGAAGCTCTCATTAAAAGCTGCAACTCTGAAGTTCAGCAAAAGATACTTTGCTTAGAGCATCTTTATGCTTTAGATTGCCTTTTGCACACCTTGTGCCTACAATCACAAGCTAGCTTGTGAAAAAGTTTAACTAAGGTTGCCATGAAACAGTTGTTAATAGTTCATGCCCACATCTTTAAGAACCTACTTAACTTATATTTTTATTTTGAGTCTTAAGTTGGTTTTTAGATCTGCCAAGACGAGAAGCCAGGATTCCATTAAAACTTGTGACTGGAGTAATACCTGCTGCTTGAGTTCATTTAGAACTCAATCATATGCACTTCAGTTTATTGATATGTTTTAAAATACAAAGCCAGGGCTTTTGACAGCTCCTGACAGTTTAAAAACAAAACCAAAAACCCACATAACCACAAAAAAAACCCCACAGCAACAAAAAAGAAGCCTAAGTTGCAGGTATAACCATATCCTGCTAAAGAACACTTAGGTCTTTTTTTTTTGCCTTAGGACAAGATTTTCCAAATGTCACAATAGTCTTTCTGGTCTACCAACCAAATTTTTGTGGTGCTTCAGCACTGCTGGCAGAAGCATTGTCTCTGCAAATAAAGGCTTGCACTAACAACTAGATCTGCCTAAATAATTGGTAAGACACACATCCTTACGCTGTTATTCTATGCTTTTCCCCAACTTGAAGAATCTGGATTTCTCATTTATTTCCAAAGTTCCTGGACCCTGAGTATTTGGTATTATTTTGCCCTCTTTAGACAGCAAGAAGGAATGATGGGGGGGGAGGGGGGGGGAAGAAAGAGCAAGAGGGAGAAGCAACACAGAAAAGGATACTCAAGTATCACTAAGTCCAAACAAATTTTGAGTTGACATATTCCAGGTTTTCCTGTATTTTGGAAATATGACATGCTCACAGGATCTTTTTGAGTTGAGTATACACTCATCCTACAGGAGTTTAAACCTACCTTAGAAGGTGCCTATTTCCTGCTACAGACCTTTCAGTTTAAATTACCATTTGGAATTGCTTAACTTTTCATTGGCTTTCAATGTAGATGCCCCAGTTTAACAAGAAAACGGTCCTCATGAAAACACACCCAGCTTCAGAAGAGAAGGAAACTACCAACTCATGAGTTGCAAACTTACAGTCTAAGATGCCAGCAGCTATTTACAGACATTTGCAGAAAGTTTTACAGGTTTGGGTTTGGGTTTTTTTGCTATGTTACACAAGCCTTCCTACATTACAGGCAAAGCAATGCCATTTATTTTAAAATACTCAATCCATTGCATAAAAGCAAGAAAACAATTAAGGCTTAATGTAGCTACCTATCCACTCACTTGCATTCTAGTTTTCTCATATTAGGCAAAATACATTGTTGTTCTGAACTCAGAAGTTCTCTGAGGATTGTGCAAGCATTAATGTATTGCATTGTTTTGGTTTAAGTATGAACACTGACACCATTCTGCTGAGTTTTCAGGCCACTTCCGATCCCGTAGTCATGCAGACAGCCCTAATTCTGCTCCATTTATTTCACTGGCCTTGTGGGGTGGGGTGGGTGTAGCAATAAACTTCTCTCTCAATATAAAGAAACAGCAAAAATAAATGTAGTCTTCGTTATTTAAGATTTTAACACATGCAACTATGCTATTTATTGGCATCAATTGAGTGGCTTATCTAGAACAATTAATAACCTATTTACATAGAATTCTTGCTTATTTCAATTTCCACAACTAAACTATTGATTTAGTCTAGAAAACAGACCAGGAATCTAAGATGCTTTGAATTCCTCCTGTGAGTTACCAGTATAGCTAACATGCTTTTATCAGCTTATATCTATAAAGGCAAAAACAGCAAATATCTTCATACCCATAGAAAATGCACTTAGACTGCAACGAACATGGCAGTAAAACTGCACATAACCCAGAGAATGCTGACCAGAAAGATGAAAAAAATCACTGCTAAGTATTAGTATTCCTTAGCTTTCAAGCAGCCCCACAGGAAGACAAACACATTCTTTGTGCTTCTAAAAAATCCCTTTACTTTCAATTAAGTAAAGATACTTCCAGTATTTCCCCCTGAAATGCCAAATTTGTATGTGGCTACAGAACTGCAGATCTGGCTACTGACCTGATATACAGTGGTTTTCAACACCTGCGACACAAAAGCAAATTTTTGCTACAATTTATTCTGTTGTTATCAGACAGCCTACATTAACCACTTAATCCCTTTCAGGTACTGACATGAAAAAACAGCAGGACAGGTGAACAAAGTAGCCTTACCATGCTCTGCAAAATAACTATTGAAAAGACTCGATACTTAGAGCAGACCAATACCTAACTTGCACAGTAACTAGTATAGATGCTTTATGCACATAAGTAAACAATGACAAGATTGATTTAGAAGAATTAATAAAAGCATTTGAAAGACATTGCAGTTCTATGATTTATCTGGACAATGTGTTATAAACAGTTTTAAAAGTTACCTATATAAAGGGAAGACTTGTGCTTTGGGACACTATCATCAATAAAAGCTGTCCCCAAAGTATATAGTGGAGTTCCTCCAACTCCCAGCAGCAGCTGTCCCAGGATAAATATATATAGATAGTTTGGAAGTAAAGACTTTGTGCTGGTACTGCACGTCAAGTTTGCAGAGCTTGTTCCTGGAATTTGACACGTGTCTGAAAGACAAGAGACAGCAAGACCTTAAAATAAAAAATAAAAAAACCAGCTCACCACAGTCCAACTGAAGAAAAACCTGTACTGAGAGCTAAACTACACAGGATGTGCTGTTAGTGCCAGGCTCCCATTTTAACTTTCAGGCCTACTAATACATCCTATATGACAGTGCCCTAATCTTCTACGGTATCATATGCCCTAAAAGAAGTATCATCATAGCTTCTTTTTTTTTCCTGCTTTGGCTTCTTGAAAGCATTATTGACTAGATGTATGCTAAAAAAATACCCCCAGAAAACTGTAAAATGGTCATTCAACAGGTTAGTGAATACTCCTAGGTAACAGACACTTCATTTTGTTCTTGCACCTTATAATGATTCTGAGTAGGATTAAAAACTTCCAATCTTAAGTGACAGAGCAGCCTGAACAAGCTGAGGAAAGCTAGACTGCTAGAGAGGAAAGTGCAGTTGTCAGTCACAAGTTGGAAACAAAGATAATCCTCCCTTCTCATAGTCTTGAGAAGTGTTTCCCCTGAAAAAAAAAAAGCTTAGAAACCTACACCAATATCTCTCATAGATCACACACTGCCATATTTCCAGAATGAGGTTAATGTAAAGCCTCTGTACTTGTCCACACATACACACAGAGGAAAGCAGAGGGGGAATAGCTTAAGATTGCATCTTTTCCTGTAATGTTTGGCACTACGAGGAGGGAAGAGAAAAAGAGGAAGTGAAGACAGGGAGTATGTTTTCTCCTTCTTGCTAACTTTTCACTTCTAGCAGCAGACAGTCCCAAGTGATAACATCAAGAGGAGCATGGTTCTTTGCAGGTTTTTCCACACAAGAATGTACAACCCTAAGGAAGAAGATAAATCCATTAATTTAATGGAAACAAGCCATACTGCACAGATACATGAAAACATCCTTCAAATCAGATGAGTAGACTGCTTAATTCTCAATACTTTGCTACAAAATTACTACTTAGTTTTTCTCAGGTCCTTTTACATTTGAGAACACTTTTTACTCAAGCAAAGAAAGGGCAAGCTTGTCCACACTTTGGGCTCACAGGACACAAACACAAGGAAGTGCTTACCACATAGCAGGTATTTAAAGCCTATGTTGATGTTACAAACGCATCCATGGGCTTTATCATGCCTTCTCCAGAAGAAACAGCACTGTAGTGGTGGTGGCATCATTAAGCACACAACAGATGATTCAGTGCTGTTGCACTGAAACTGGATAGGAAAACCTCACTTCCAGAGGAGTTGTCTAAAATTTACCTTCCTTTCCACTTAGGAGCAATCCTTATTTTAATGCTATACTGAAGCCCCATGGGGAACTTTTTATTATGTATCACTACTCTGAAAACAGAAGTTTTTAAACTATATTTTCCATTTATTGTCAATCTGATTTCTTTATCAATATTCTTTTCTGCATGAAACTAAGTCTTAGATCAGGTTAACTTTGCACTATTTACATGCACAGCATCTAAAACCGATTACAGATTAACACCATGTGCTACAATACCTTGTTAACATACACATATTAATGTACAGAACATATAACTCTTCTATATATATTCTATATAAATTAGACTCTTAATACCTACTGGGCAAGTCTAAAACTATGTTTGGCTAGTTATTTCATTGTAGCACACAAATAATAGTTAAAATGGACACATCAGAAACAAGTAATACAGAGCAAGAAAATGCCATGAATGCTGTTAAGTGACAGAAGTGTAGCCTAATTTGAGATCTAGAAATAGCTTCATGAAATAAGCAGATTACATATGGTAATGGCAATCAGACTCTGACAGACTGTGTTTCCTCATGAATCCAAAGTCAATGTCTCAGTTCATGTCAATCTGGAAGCCTGTGCCATTGCGTATCTAATTGAGTATAGCTTTTCTCCTGTAGTCTTTTAGCTCTTCAATTTATATGCCCTAGGAAATTTATGCTGACATTATGATGAGAAGCTTATCATACCAGTTTGTTTTCAAAACCACGTAATCAGGTTTAACTACAAAATTAAGAGACCCACCAATACACACTTTAATACAATTATAACCCTTATTTGCATCAGCTATCATGCCTTTTTTTTTTTTAAAGTCAGCAAGTACACATGCACTTGCCAAGTGGAGTCACAGACCACATTTCATGTTTCCAAGAACATTTTAAAAACAAAGAGAATCTACCACAAAACTATGAGATTAGCTTAAACCAGCGTAAAGTCAAAACTGCCATCAAACAACAGTTTACCTCAGCCATTTATGTCACCCCCTTCTTGTACAGTTCAAGGTTTAAGCAGATTTGTAAAAGTGACACAGTTTAAACCTAACCTGGATTAAATTCATAAGCTTGTTTGTTGCTGTCATGAGAATGGTGGAGAGAGAAGGCACTGGCTTTCACATGATCAAGATAACCTGAGATAAACCAAGCTCTAGAAGTTCAAGATGGGTGGCTGACCATTTTTTAGTACCTTTTCTCATTAAATTTGTTTTTCCTTCTAAAATTTAGTGGATTAGACTTGCCTTTTAAAGATCAGAACTGCATTAAAGGCAACACCATCCAGAGTTAGTCATCATAAACCATCTTGCAAGCTTTTATCGAACACATCTACCTCAATCCAAGTTATGTAAAGGCCAAACATTCCCAAGTATCTGACACAATATACTAGCCAAGAAGCCAGAGCCAACTGTGAGATGCTTTAGCAGTTACGTTAATTAGATTTAAGACAGGTCAAGGCTAGTTTTACTCAGTTCTTAAACTGCAGCAAGTAGGTGTGGGGTTTTTTGTCTTTTGGGGAGCAGAGAACAGTTTATAAAGAGAGTTGAGCAGAGTGAGACAAAGAACATCTTGTTTTCTATTCCTTTTTAATCTTAAAAAAAAATCTGTCTCCCTTCTAAGTCTTTAATGGGAAAGTCATCAAAGCTTCAATGAACATGCTGAACGAAGACTAAGTTTTTAGTTTCTAAAGGCAGATGTTACAGTATTACAGAATATGTAAGTGGTACAGAGAAATAGGTCAAGCAGTGCAAGCAGTGTAGAGAACAGCAGCACTATCAGTTATTCAACTGGTCAGATAAACTCTTCAGAAAGCAAAGCCAGCAGAAAAACCACAGACATACTGATTGTGCAAGACAAAACAGTCAAATTAGAGACTGGTATCACACATTCTCTCTCCATTAGTACCATTTTTCTTCACTCTTTAATTGTCCTTGGCATGTTCTAGGAAGGAAGATCTCTTACTGCCCTTCAGAGAAGATTCACTCACTCTCAGATACTAAACAACTTATGTACCACTTGACTTTCCAGTAGAAAAGAGAACTGAAGAAAAGTGTTCAAGTCATTCTCCCTCTTCTGAAATCACACCACATACTAATTCAAATGGCTAAGACTTGTTATTAACAAAGATCTTTTTTCAAAAGACATCGTTCACAGCCTGTTATTGAAGAGACTCATGGAATAATTCAGGTTGGTAAAGGCATCAGGGAGTCATGTAGTCCAAACTCCTAATTCAAACTGTGCCAAAACCAAATGCAGACCAAGCTGCTCAGGACTTTACTCAGCAGCATCCTGAAACCCTCCCAGAGATACAGACTGCACAGTATTCCCGGGTAATCTGTTCCAAAGCTTGACTGTCTTCACATTAAAGTTGTCTTCCTTGTATCAAGTTAAAGAACTACATTTCGCATTTGCTGCGACCGACTGATTTTACAGACTTAAACATGTTTCAATCAGATCTGAGAGAGAAGTTTAAACGTATATTGCTTAAAGCATCTGCAGTTTTTACAGTCCTCTACTGTCTACGGGTGATCAAATACGGAATGGTTTCATTTCAGACGAACCACTAGATGGAGCTCCTGCCTACAAAGATCAGAGCCAGCTCACACTGACGACCCTATGTAACCTAAAAAACGTTACCAGAACAAATACTGGTTACATCTAGGTTATAAATTTGACTCTTAAGCTTTTCTGGAATCAAAATTAAGACCTTTCCGCGGTCTGATTTTTTTTTTTTTAAATAGGTAGACCATTGGTTTGCTACTCTTTCAATATGAAATGTATTAAACTATTTCTAAATTGTGTTACTATGATAACTATTTCCAGTGGAATAGTTTTGCAGAGTAGGATATGTATACACTCAGAATAAAAGTAAATTGATATCTCAGGGTACAACAGCAAGCTTCAGGAAGTCTATAAACCTTACACTGGAGGCTAGGTGTATTTTATATTCTAGAGTAAATCCATTAATTAATTTGGCAGCCATATTAAATATCGCTCTGAACTATACTTTGAAGTTGTCCTGCAGGTAAATTTACTGTACTTATATGAAACAATCAGGTAACCAACTAGGAACTGTTCAAAAATAAACTAGATGGCAGTTTTTAATGCAAAACATCAAATAAAAGTTTACTGTCAATATATTAAAACTTCTATAAACTACTCATCCAAACAAATAAGCAACAACAAAGGTTTTTGGGGTACAGTGCTATTAAATTCTGCAACTAAATGTGTAGATAAGATGCTTCATCAACATCAGAAGTAGCCACACTAGACATCCGATAAAGTCACATGCTGTAATTTACTTCACTGTTAAAGGATGCCATTGCACAGCACCTGCAGACTCACATCGACTGTCATTGTACAGACATTCCCTGTACTCCATAGTCATTTATCTTTGGTAGTTTTTTGTTTAAATAAGCTTAAGTCTTTAAAACTACTCATCAGTCACAGCATAGGTACGGGCATTACAGCAGTCAAAACAGTGTGAATCCAGCCAGCTTACAGTGCCATAGAGAAGAAAGCAGATTTTCCACTTAAAATTCTCCCTACAGCTTTTAGATTTCAGAAGTCCACACAGAACACGATCCCTAATAAGGCATCAACACCTACAGAATCTTTAATGGTGGATGAAACAGCACACGTTTGATGAAACAGTAACAGATTCTGAGATTTCAACTAAAACTGGTAGGAAGGGGAGAGATCAGTTGCAATAGTTGGCCATCTCTCTTCACACACCTCACCCTGTCAGCATCCTTTTTTCCAATAAAAAAGTTCAAAACCAATTGTAGTCTCTTTTGTACCAAGTTCATCTTACCTTCCATACTAGTGAAGTAGGGAGGGTAATAGTGAAACTGCTGAGAAACAGGACTGTTTAATATTCAGGAGCAAGTAAGCTGCTGCCCCTCTATTAAGGGTTAACAAGTAATCATCTGCTCATAGCCTCCGAACACTGAAGAGTTTTTTCTTTTAGCTTTGTTCAGTTAAAATGTCAATTAACTTCTGCCTCATATCCTCATTTCTTAGATGGGGAAAAATAGCTCACCGAAGTTATTAATGGTCAATATCTGGACAGCTCATGGAAGTGTATGATATGATTAACACTTAAAAAAACCACTAATTTGACAATCAACAACTGGAAGACTGAGGACCTTCCATCTGATTCCTTAATGGCTACTGATCTTTTTAGTAAGCACTCTAATATGCTTAGTCATTGAAGACAAATCTGATTAAACCCTGCAATAGCAATTAAATAATCCTAGAAGATTAAATCATCCTGCCTTAAACATATCTGGATGTTTCTTCGTTAGTTACATGTGTGCCACTAGATTAAGAGGCAAATAGCTGGCTTTAAGCACACTACACTTCAAGTCTTGTTCTATGAGAAAAGATAGGCAAGATCTGAGAGCTGGATGCTCCTGCTGTTTCAGTACTGCTTTGTTCAGTGTAGTTCAGGACTGCTTGCCAAAGAAACCCACAAGTTTTAATCAACATTTTAGAAGAAGTCAGTGAAACTTGTTAATTACTTACTCAAGATGCCTTTAATAGTTCAAAATCCAGAACTGCAAAATTTAGACACCTTTAAACAAGATGTTAAATTTAACAGCTTTCCTTTAACATTCATTCCACATCATTGACATAACTTCCATTCCTATTCACAACGAAATGCCAGATCATTTTTTTTTTTTAACGCATAGTGAATCTTAACTGCATTCATCATGCAAGTCAAAAAAAGCATTTTATGTAAGTGTTGCTTAACTCATTAACACTCATACTTCTTCTGAAAAACGAAGTTCACTATGCAGACAGCTCTTGAACTTAGGGATTTCACAAAATCATTTTATTTTCAGAATTAGAAATTATGCCCTATTATTTGGACTTTGACAGAGATTAACTATTGTGCATGAAATTAAGAGTTGCACCAAGTTGCCACAGTTTTGGGGTTTTTTTTTTTTACATCATTTTCCAAACATAAGGATAAGCTTACCTTCAAGTTTAGCTCCATAGTGGTATTTTCCACTACTGAAGTGTGGTAAGGAAAATATAAGTGAGCCCAATCCTAGCATAAATGCTGAGAAAGCAAGCCATCGTGGTTTGTGCCCTCTTTCTCCAAAGAAAGATACAAACAGTGACAATATACAGAAAGCAATATCATAGCTTGCAGAGATTAAGCCAGTGAGGGAACTGTTCAACTCGTAACGCTTCTCAATTGTTGAAATACTAATGTTAATCAGGCCGTTTACCACAACACCTAAAAAAAAAAAAAGACATAATTAGTCAAGGATACTTTAACTTAAAAAGTTGCAAGGCTAAACTTACCATTGTGCTATAGAAGAGTTAAAATTAATATATTTACAAAGCTACATTTTTAGGTATTTATTTAGCTATGTAAAATCCACATATATAGCGGATTGATATAGTGCCCGCTTAAGCCAGCCATCTGATACAGAAACTATTCTATTTTCTTATCTCCTGTGGACCCTGAAGATTTAACACTCAAGTATTAAGCCAGCAAAATACAATGCCTCAAACTCTGGAACCTACATACATGAACAGATTCAGTATGAAGCACAGAGATTTTAAACAGAATGCCGTAAGATATTAGATTGGTCAAGGTTATGACTTGTATTAGAATACAAATTACAAGTGAAGCAAGTTCAGGACACAGCTTTCAAATAATGGTTGTTAAACAAACATCATTTCCTCCTTGAAATCACAAAGGGAAGATATAATAAGGCTTTGAACAGACATCCTTTCCCTGCAATATAAGAAAAGGTTAAACCATTTAAAAATACTTTACAACAGTTTCAAAGCCACCAAGGTGATTTAACTGAGAAAAATGTTTGCCCTCTGAACCTTGAAGTTCCCCGAAGCAAGAAGTATCAGACAATCTGGAGAAAAGGCCTCGCAAGAGCTGCCCTACTTCAGCACAGGTGAATTCCAAGAAATAGATCCAAAAGTAAAGGATGCATTGACAATTGCAGCTACAGACACTGTCCGTTTTTACAAGAGTGTTGTTTATAGGTAACTAAGTTGAATCTCTCATCCTGCCTCACATTCTGTCTCTATGTGGAACGCAAAGGAGTTAAACTTACTGTAGTTTACTTTTTTAACAGTACCAAAATATGATTCTGTTACAAGTTATATGAACAGCTGTACTCCATAACAGGGTCAGATAATTTCATGGTAGTCTAACTGAAATGTGCCTGTGATAAAATATATACCCTGGAAAAAACTTAGGAGGTCTTGGAGTCACAGGTGCCAATAAGATTAAGAGTTCTGTAACCTCACTGATCATCAATTAGCATCTCTCATGACACAGGCCCTACAGTTATCCCTCCTCTTTCCAGAATTCAGCTGTGATTCTCTACTGTTATTTCAAGAACAGAATGATATGACTGAAATGGATTTAAGTTAGTTTTCAATGAGCATTGTACCATCCAGAAGTACAGCTACACAGCCTGAACTTCAACAGATCTCCCCAAGGTGCTCTACGTGTTAGAAAAATTTACTCCAAATCTGTGATCAACCAGCTGGGTTTTTTTTAATCAGTGCTATTCCCATCATTAACTAAACACTTTTCTGTAAGGAGGCAGCTCTTGGCACAATCTTAATTTTCTAATACACTACTACAGCCTCTTTATTGAGGATGACAATTTCATCTGTCTGTTGGACCACCACACTTAAATTCATACAGGATTAACAGAAGTATTCAAGTATTCCTCCACTGCCATTATTTATATATTTGGCAGCTTTCTTCTTCTTAAGGAGCATTGACCAAAGAACAATACTAGCACAAAGGAATGAACAAACAAGGGTTTTTTTCCATTTGCCAGCACTTCAAACATTTACTAAGGCCTTAAAACATTCACATGAAGTAGGTGTGCTACATAGAAAGTTGGTTACAGAACTAGAAGACATTGTCTTTTACCTGTAGTTACGTTGCCACCTTTAATTTACATCCTAAAAGCCATAAAACCTTGCAGTTACTTTTATTGGGTAATTAGATTTCACCTGTAAAAGTGTAGAAGTGATGAACGGCAGTATAACTTCTCCAATGCCACCATCCAGTAATTAATCACTTAACTCTTTTCAGGGAAGATGGAACATTGCTAATACTAACTTGATCCAAAAAACAAATCTTACAAAGACATCAACACTTAAATCATAGTATAGATTTTTTTTTTAACTGTTCTCATCCAAAACCTTATTGTCCTGCCTGTTAGAAGTTTAGCTACAGCGTGTACTGACCCACAAAATCCAGGTTAATCATAAACCAACTTCATTTGCCCTAATGAAATACAAAAGTATTTTTTCTTCATCCATTTAACAAAAAAAATATGGTCTACAGTTTTTGTAAGTATGCTGGCTTTAAAGCAGTGTTTTGCAGATAACTGCACACAATTGAAAAAAACAGAAGAGTAAAATTATTAAAAAGTCCTTCCAGTAACAAATCTGATGAGGGTATAAAACATTAGTGCTTTCCAAAGTTTTCAGATAGATTAGACTGGACCAGTGTCAAACAGTGATTCTGTTTGGTTTAATAAAATTATTAGTGACATAAGGAATAAACAGTCCTTCTTGTACTCAAAATAGTGAGATAACTTCTAACTAGTCTGCTACTACAGCTATGAACTGCAGCATATCTGGTTATTGTAATGCAATCATACATTTATGCAATTCTAAGTACCATACAGAAAGCTGGTATTAGTCATGTAACCATGTTCTACACAAATAAGTGTTTTCTATTCTGGAAATACAGGTTTCACATCTACTTGAAACAGAAACAGTCAGAAATGAAGAGTTAAGTTTCACCTGGAACCTTCTGAGAAGCTGAAACAGAGCTTATCAGGTGCTAATGATAACAATAACCTCTTTTCCAGGGCAGCTAGAGCATAGCCTAATAAATACATCCCTTCAGTTAGATACACACATGCAAAAATCTACACACATGTACCAGGTCACTGCAGATAACTACTGTGTTCACCCATTGTGTAAAAAGTCTAGTATAACAACTTGTATACATTAGAAGTGTGTTAATGATTACTTCATTACTTTTCAGTGCATTAGGAAATAAACTTTTCCAGAGATATACTAGCATTAGCGAGTTTTAAAGATATATTTTATCCTCCTTATTGACTAATTCTGTAATTTGGAGGGTAAATTAAATGGACCCAAAGCTGAAGTACTGTAGTAGCTCACATAACTTCAAGATCCCAGTTGTGTTTTGTGTACTTTTATCTAAACTCTGAAGATTCAAGACCTGAACATTTTTGCAGTTTCACGTGCAGCACTGAATTTCTTGTCTGAAGATGATTCTTGTTTCTGCTTCTCAAATAGAGTTGAAACTTGAGTCTTCAGTGCCACATTTCCTTTCTACAATCTAGTTAAAGGAAAGGTACTTCTTCAGAAAATCCAGATAATACAACATTAAGAATGCCACAAGACCCATAATAGCCATACCTCATACTTTCAGCTTTCAAAACAAGCATCAGAAAATTCCTTACATTAACACCCTAAATCTGAACTAGATCTGAGGTCTGGCATACATCTACAGTTAGGTAACAGGACCAAGACCTGGGTAAGTGACATAACCAAAACCCATAGTATTTTAAGGGGACAGATTCTAACAACACAAGACCTTTTTATGACTGGAAACCTATACACACTACTAATAAGAGAGAAAATTTAAAATTATAGTGAATTCATTATTCAGCTGAGCAGACAATCAGATCACCACAGCAAACTGGATTTTAAGAAATAGTGCTTGAAATATTCATGATGCTTTGTCTAGTGTAATATAAACGGAAACTTTTCAGTGTCACATTCAGGGCATTTTTGGTTGCCTGTGTGCATTCTTAAGCTACAAAAATATACATGTACAATCTAAAAGTATTCTGCTACTCAGCTGACATAGAAATCTGCTATATAAGATCTTTCTCCACCCCTCCCTTTCTTTTTTCTATGTCAGAAACAACAAATTTGAGGTAACAGCAGGACAATTGCAACAGTCATCACTTCCTGGTCCTATCAGCTGTAACATGGCCTTTCAAATACAAGCCAGGCGCAACAGGCTCTGCCCCAAACTCTCTAGACACTTCTTCTCTAACGCAATACCTGTACACTAAGAAAAGATCAGATTCTGAACAGGTTGAAATCAGAAACTGAGTTTACAGGAACACATACTGAAGGACACTGTTTCTTCTATGACTCAGACCCTTACAGGTTTTAAGCTGAACCTCCTGTGCAGTTCTCTTCAGCCCAACCCAATTACCTCAGTGTGGTTCCGGGCAGGAAGGCAGCCATCCATATCCCGCATGTCTTCTGTGTTAAGTTACCAGCTCTTATAGCACTGAATTTCTTCTTCTGCATCTCCCACCACCACTCTAAAGCAGTCTCATTCTTTATAAACAACAAGGATGAGCTTTAAACCTCATTTTTTTTCAGGAAACAGTTTTCTTTCCTAGCTGGTCCAATGAAGTTGAAGGGTTCTGAACATTAATCCAGTATCGCTCCATTTGACAAATACCTAAGCTTTACAAACCTCAAGTTTGCCTATTTGGTGCACTAACACTTCCCCTCAGGCATTACTACTACTTTACAAGCCTAAGGCTTACCAAGGCCCTAACAAATGTTGTTAGAGAAAACAAAAAATATGGATAAGAATATCTGAAGCTTAACGACAGAAACTGAGGTTCCCCCAAGGTTAAGTCAAGCCATTAGTTCAGTGTTAGAAAGACAGCTGCACTGGGATCCACACAACAAACAGAGAATTTTTTAAAGCCATCTTAATTATTTGAAGACCCACCCAACCATGCCAAGGTACCTTTTTAATTGGCAGGTAACAAAGTACATGCTAGGGCACTACAGCTTTATCTATTGTTTTACATCATGTGTTTTATTCTCTGGCTCATGTCTCAGCCTGTGAGGTGCACATGGAGCACTATTTCCCTGTGAGCAATGGGGCTGCAGCATAGACAACAGCACAAAGCACAGAGCTGGTGGCACCACAGACACACCAGTGATCAAAAAGGTAAGTGGGAAAATAAAAGAAAAAAAAAGGAGGAACAGAGCAAAGTACAGAGAGTAATACAGTATGAGCAACTTCCCTGCGCAGGGCATCAGGGTACTTTCTTCCCCGGATGAAGCCACGACTGCCACTTTTCAGCACCATGCACCTGGAGGAGCCCTGCCTCCCCGTACCCCGTACCACCCCTCCCCGGCCTTTCCCACCTGGCTTCCCCCACGGCTGCAGGATGGTGACCGAGATACGCCCAGGGCAGCAGGCGGCCTGCAGGTGCAGGGTCCCGCAGAGAAAGTGGAGAGGTGAGCAGCCGACCCGCGGCTCCGGGTCAGGCGGCGGGGACAGGTTACCTTGGAAGATAGCCAGGAGGCTGTAGGCGGCCAGGTAGCCCTCAGGGTTGTTGCAGAGCTGCAGAGCCTTAGGGGCGCAGTGGCCCCACCCGCAGGCCCCCTCCTCAGCCGCCTCCGGGACGCCGGCACCTGCCCCTGCGCGGCCCGCCCGGCGGCGGTCGAGGTCGAGGTCGGGGCTGGGTGGTTCGAACACCGGGTTCTCGAGCCCGCCGTGCCTCATGGCGCGAACAACTCGTTGCCCCGCACCGGCTTGAGCAACACCCGGCCGCGACACTCCGCTAAATACTACGAGGGAGGGCTGGCCCCGACGGGGGCAGGTGGAGGCGGTTTCCCCCTCCTTCCGAGGAGGGCGGCCCGGCCCGACCCCGCCCCGCCCCGCCCGGCCCGCGTCCCGCCGGTCCCGCGGCTGGGCGATCCCCCTGGGGCGGTGGGGCCGTTGGAGCCCTCGGCGGAGGGGGCTGCGTTGGCCGCGGCCGGTGCCTGCCCGCCCGTCCCGCGCACCTGCCCTCGACCGCTGGGTGAAGGGCCCGCACCCCGCGGGCCGGGCTCTGCCGGCCGGGCCCCGCACGGGCCCCGCGCTTTCCCGGAGGGAAAACGCCCCGCGCCGGGCGCCACGTAACGCCGACAGCAGCGGTTAACGCGCACAGCCGCGGCGCGCTGAGCGCTGGGTCGCGGTTTGTGTCAAGTTCTTGCGCCCAGCTCCAGTGCTTTGAACTCGCGGTTGGCGGCCGGTGGAGCGGGCGGGCGCCCACCGCCTGGGGCAGGGCCCGCACGGCCGGCGCGGCGGTGGCAGCGACCCGCGGCAGCAAAGCGACACATCGGTTTGATCGGGCAGCATTCGCCTGAAAAAAAAACAAAAACAAAAAAAATAAATCACGCGCCTGAAAAAATTCCTCGTGAATGTTCCTTCCGAGAAACCAAAAAAAAAAAAAAAAAGAGAACGTTCGTTTTATGTGCTGGGAAAAGTGAAAGGGCTGTTTTTCTGGATACGGTGCTTTCCCACTTCAGGCAAGTGAGTTGGCATATGACCCACTCGGATGTGGAAACCCATCTCCAACATAGAAATGAACCCTGAACACTTGCAAATGTCATCCTTTGGAAATACTGTTCCCCTACTGTACCACTGAAAGTTTCCACCTGCAGAAGCGACCAGCCATTGAATAAGTTAATTCATTTGCAGACATCAGCAATGAGAATTTGACGAGTGTACGAGGAAGTACCACGTTTGCATATAGTGGGAATTATTTTACTCATCTGCACAAGAACAACTGGGAAGGAGTCCAGGGATCAATTAACTGTCACCACTGGTGTCAATCTCTGGGCAGTACAGGTTTGTCTTGAAAAGGCCTTCTCCTTTCAAGAGTCCAAAACATTTCAGAGACACGTGAAATACGACTGAAACTGGAGACATCAGCAGTGGCTTTTGTCTCACAGCAAAAGCCAGGGCATCCTCCTGAATTCCCAACAATCCTCTTCCCCTGGTGTCACAGCTCTTCAGAGAGAAGCACACTTTTTCAAGCATTCATTAGCAGCACAGAAGCTACATGGAAATAGCCTTCTGCAAAAGGAAAAGCAGTACATTTGAGGAGAGAACATGTGTCATATATATATGTAGAGATATGTATATGTAGTTGTATAGATAAATAGCAAATGAGAAATTGGCTGCTGCTGCTGCTGCAGCTTGCAGGGGCAGTGGCTGGTGGCTGGAGCTGGAGGGCTGTGGCCTTCCCTGGCTACTGGGTCTTCCCCACTCTCTGCCTTGGATGCCTCAGGATCCCTCCCAGGTGCTGCCCTAGCACCACAGCCATCAGTGACCTTCCCGAGCCTGCAGGATCTCATATAACCCCTCCCCAATGAAGCATTCCTTTGCTGGTCACTGAAAGCCCCCAAACCCTGAAATTTTAGCTTGTCATTTCAGGCTATAGTCTGGAATTCTTTTTCCTCAACAGTTTATCAAGAAATATCCTAGTTAACTCTTGAGAGGCCTAAGTATGTGCCTAAACCAGCTGGCACACTAACCCGTTTCAGAAACAGCATGTAAAATCAGCATTAAAAATCCTCTTTTGCCTGTGTTTGTTCGCATTGTATTGATTTTTGTTTTCTTCCCCCTAATTAAAATGAAGTAGGACATGTCATTTGAAATAACATCCTGATCTTCACTAGAGTGCCTACATGCTGGAGTAAGAATAATACATGACATTTCTGAATCATTATACTGCTAATGAGATGTAAAAACCTCCCTTGATCTGCCAGGTCAGCTAGGTTTGTTGTTATCTTCATCTAGTTGTCACCATCCCAGCTGATGGTTTTGTTTTTATCATTACAGGAAGGTGACAGAAGGGAAGGAAAAAAGATAAGTGAGTTGAGCTTGCTATGTAAAATACTGTGTTCAGCTGAAGCCAACAACATTTCTAAGAAAACTGGGAAGGGTAGCATTGTGGTATCCAGTCTAGGCCTAGTCTGGTAATTAAATAGGGAATTGAATAATCCAGGGAATTAAATAGGAGTGAACTTTCCAGAGTTTATACCATGCTATTAGAATATAGATTTTAGGAGGAAGGCACAGGGATGGGGGGGAGGGGAGTAAAATACAAGGGAATTTTGCACTGGTTATATTGCTGGAGTGATACTGTTGTGCCTCAAGAAGCAATTTACAGATATTTGCAGTAGATCAAACCAGCTTTTATAGATCGCTTTAACATGTGACATTACTTAAAGCTATTAAAGAAGTTTAAATACCTGACATTTAAGACTGAATACACAACCTACCTGAAAATGGCAAAATACAACTGGTTTCTAGGAAAGTATCTAGAATGCTCAGATAAAAATGATAATAGACTGTGAGGTGTATAATCTGTTGGACCAGATGGAGGTTGCTCATGGAAAAGGCAAATATGACCTACAATTTATATGTGTATTGCTATCAGAGCAAATGGAGACCTGCAAAAGTTGTTCTACAAAGCTGCTATCTGCCACACGTGTACCACTTGGATCCTCAACTTCCCAGAAACCACTTTTAAAGGAGAAAATATGCATAAAGGTTACTAGAGACATTTATTTTCCAACAAAGAATTGAAAGAAACAGGCTTGTTCACTCTAGCAAAATGAAGTGCTCCATGAAATAATAGGCTACCATAAGAGGAAGGACAAAAGCTAGAAGACAGTTTTAGAACAGATGAGCAAACTGACCATGATTAATTTTCTTTCAGAAATTAGAAGGCTTTTAACCTTCATCAGAGGAGAAGTTTGGAACAAACTTCCAATTGTTTTAGTGAATTCTAGAATTCTAAAAATCTAAAATCAGATGGAGCTTGATCAAATTATGACTAGGATAAGGACATGAGAACTAATTAACCAAGAGACCTTTTCCAGATTCAAAGTTCCTGTGAAGTGGGGGTGGGAAAGTATGTTCTAGGAAAACACTGACTGTTAACTCAGAAGAATATCATAAAAGACACACTGGAATACCTTGCAGAGAGACAAACGAGTATTTTACAGAAAAAATTGCTAAATTTGTGGAAGGACTATAAAATATAGCCTTCTAATTTCACAGCTATTGTATTTGATCAGCTGCTGCTTCTGCATTCTCACAAGTCATAGGAGTTCTGTTGCATGGTATCATGGTGTGTCATGTTTTTGATCATAAACCCACTGCAAGAATGCTAGATAAAACCTGTGAATATGTTTAAGAAATAGAGTTACATTTTAAAAAGTCTGAGAACAGCCATCTCTAACTGCAAAAGTGATTTAGTTTTTGCCATCAGATAAGGCAGGTAAGGCAAAAAAATAAATATTTAAAACAATTTTTTCAAGCATCTGAAAGCCATCCCCTCTCATTTAAAGGCCAAGGCGTGCACAGACCCCCTCTCACCTTGAAAGATTATCTCTCAGAAACATGGCATTACATTTTGTCACTACAATACTCCCTTTGACTCTATCAGCTATAAAATGAGATGCAAAGTAGATAACCTGGGATCCTTACAAGGCATTTTCCAGGCAGCTTTTCAAGTGTTTACTAAATGTTTCAGATGCCAGATTCTTCCACAATTTTATTTCTGATACTTTGGCACTCTGAATAAAATCCATGTCCTTTGTGGATTATTTTATCTCTACTGTGGTAGCTCTCTCCACATCATTTTCTGTTATTTGGTCTAGGTCAGAACTCATTCAAAGGAAGTTGTGAAAAAACAGCGCTACCTTTTTTAATCAAGAATCTTCCTTTATGTCTGCTTTTTTCCCCAGTGAAGAAAAGCCTTGGGTCTTGAATTTTTATCTACTTTATGGTATTTAAAGATGCAATTAACGCCTCTACCAGGCATATTTCCCTGTTTTCAAACGGCACATGGACTGGGATATCTTAGCACCCAGAGACAGCAGAAATTAGCCTGCTTACTTGGCTTGCAGAACCAGGAATTTAATACTTTAGTTACCTTTTCTCTTGACTGTCTTCAGTTTCATATTTCTAGTAAAATATTAATTCTACTTAATTCCTGATGATGTATTTGTTTTGGAATCAGTGTAAACCCAGCTTTTTGGTTGTCTGTATGTAGTTTTCTAATTAATTATGCAAAAAAATGATCTGGTTTGGGGGTTTTTTGAACACATTCTTTTGAAAGTGAACAAGGCAAGCTTACAGCTGTGTACTCTTCTGCTGTAGGATCTGAACTAGCTCAAGGTATCTCTAAATTGCATTGTGCCTCAGGGCAGTCATGTGCTTCTAGCAACACAACATTAACCTCTCCGCTTTTTTAAAGTTTTGTATCTATGTTAATTAAGATAATGTAGTTCTTAATCTACCCTGTGTCTAATTTTGCCACGAGTATAGGCCCAAAGAAGCAATATCAACTTTTCCTCTGTTTTGAATATATGGCAAAGAAGACATTTTCTTGAATGATTATCTTTATTCAGACATTAGTAATGGATCTTCTATTCTTAACTTTTGTGCCATTTTCATCTTTGGGAAGTCCAACCAACTTATCCTGATGTGAAATACATTTGTTTACCTGGTGACAGTAAATCAGTTAAACTGATATCCTATGACTAATTCCTATAGTTATTTCCATCATTTGTTAAACTGTCTAGTGCATATACCTGTGTGAAAACTCAAGGCATCTCCTGGTTTTGTTTCACTTCTAACCAAACCTTGCCTGTTTTCTGTAAACTTCACGTTCTTTGACCTTGACCTTTTTCATTTTCAGAGCCAATAACTTACCACAGTCATTGATTTTTCACATAGGAAGTTCCAAGTTCCATGGATTGTTTTCTGCCCTTGGAATCTAATGAGTAGATGAATAGAGAACTAACTAATTCTTTTCTTCTCAGGAACACTGCTTTCTGTCTTTTCTAGAACTGGGCAGTCTCTTCTGTTTTCTTTCCGCCTGGTTTCCAGTTTGAACAAAAACAAAATAAATTTGTTCTGCCTTGTAGTTTGTTTCATCGGCAAATACATGACCTCTAGTGGCAGGCAGTTAGTAATGATTTATGACGTTAATTCTATATATACAGAGCAGAAACAGGTAAATGTACAAAAATTCTCTCTGATATGCTATGCTTATCGTATGGCAGGCAAGTATGTATACACCCTCTGCTCATTCTGCTTCTCTGGCTTCATCCTCAGGTCACTTCTACTCAGCCACAGCTGGAGTAGCGTGTCCAGTTCTGCCTAGAGCAACAGACAAATGGAGCTAAATGCAGAGTCCAGCAAAGGGCCTCTACAATGGTGAAGGAACTGGAATATCTCTGCCATGAGGAAAGGCTGAGAGAGCTGGGACTGTTCAGCCTGGAGAAGAGCAGGCTCTGGGGGCAGAGCCGATCAATGTCTAGAAATACCTGAAGGGATGATGTGGAGAGGACAGAGCCAGGTTCTTTTCAGTGGTGCCCAGTGAAGGGACCAGAGGCAATGGACACAGACTGAAACATAGGAGGTGCTGTCAGAACATCAGGAGACACTTGTTCACTGTGAAGGTGACCAAGCACTGGGACAGGTTGCCCAGAGATGTTGTAGAGTCTCCATCCTTGGACATATTCAAAAGCCGCCTGGATATGGTCTTGGGCACCTGGCTGTAGGTGGTGCCTGAGCAGGCAGTTAGGCCAGATGACTTCCAGAGGTCCCTGCCCACCTTGACCACTCTGTGATTCTGTGATCTGTCACAAAAAAATTTCAGCAGCAGAAAAAAGTGTCTTTTTGGGGGTGGGATGGTATAATTCTCTTGTGTCATCCTTTCAGTTACTATTGACTTTGCCTCTTTACTAACAGAGAACACTGCTATGAATGTGCATTTAGAGAGAGAGTATATCAAGTCTCTCCATTTGGGCCTTTAAAAATCCCTAAAAGAAATATGTACAGAAAGAAACTTGCTAGTATTTGAGATGCCACCGCAAAAGAAGTCCAATCAATATTAGAGCTCTACAGTCTGTATAACTAAGTTTCCAAAAATAAGTGAAAAAATCGTGATTGTTATATCTGTATTATTTTATTAATAATATTTATTTATTTATTATATTTATGGCAATAGGAGATGTCTCCTGTCTTAAAAAATGACAGAAGAGATACCTGAATTTTTTAGGATTCTCAGATTTTTCTGAGAAAAGGATGTTTTCAGTTTTGGAAAATCCATTGTGTTTTAAGGAATAGATCAATTCATATAACATTCTTTGCAATTCAAGGGATCAAGATTATATGGATTTTGTAACAAAATTGCAAATTATAGCCACACAGTGCATGAACAAGGCTTCTTATCAGCTAGATACTTCTGTCTAGATGTTAGGTATATATGTAGATAGATTTATAAATCCTGGATTTGCTGCTTTGATATTCACAAGTGTCTTAATGTCAAATACTTGAAACTGTTCTAGCCTGTCACAGGAAATTTTTACTATTAAGTGTAATAAAGACAAAATTACACAATTCTGCTCCATGTTTTTACTGAGGCAGCATAATTTTGCCCAGGGTTTTTCAAGGATTTTCCCTCTTTCTAAATATATCAAGCTTCTGTTTGTTTAGGAGGCTTAAGTCTGATTTCATTCACCAACTATTATCCTACTAGCCAAAAAAAGTATTTCTGTGACTGGTTCTTGGACAGGTTCTTTTTTAACTGATGTGCTTAGTCATG